>NC_134984.1:6625925-7875925 GCF_050947335.1 Megachile rotundata
GCAAAATGTGGCCGGAGTGTCGGCATTGATCGTTAGTTAGTAATTAGGTTAAGTAATTGGGGAAATTTCGGAAGTATCGTGAAATAGGAAAATCGCTTCTCGGTCTTCCTATAAGCCACACTCGGCAGGTCACTGAATCGGACCTGGGGGATTGATACCGCGTTAGCCACAATTTAGTTTCTTAGTTTCGCGAAAGCGTTGCAAATCTTGTGCCCTCCCACGTCTCGATTTCGAATTCTCATTTTCGCGGGAGCAGATCGGAAAGTGCATGTTTTGTCGTATCGGACATTTCGTGGTTTGTCGCGCTAGTTCTCGCCTTCTCTCTCTAGACGGTCGTCGATACAGAATCGATTCGTGCGTAAGAATAAGTCGCGCCGCGTTTAGTTTAATTGCGCTAGATTCCGTGCGTTTAGAATATTTGCGTTTCGTCGCGTTATATTGCGTTAGGATAATTGCGTCGCGTTTCGTTTAGTTACTAGAGTTGCGTTATAGATAATTGCGTCGCGTATCATTCCGAAAATCGACACTAAATCGACGACTGTATCGTGCTTAGGAATTCGCATTTCCCGTTCTCGGGACTAGAATCTCGGACATCGGTCATTTGCTAAGCATTAAGGAACGAGTTGATGGTCGGGATACGGAATCATACTGTTCATCACCTAGATTAATTAGATTTACAATAAACAGCGCTGCTTTTACTAAATTCTGCTGAGTCGAGGTCTCTTACGAATTATCCCGGGGAAATTCCCTCAAATCCGCTTTCACGTCTAGCCTCCTTACCCTGTAAGAACCCCGCCACTCTACCATTGTGTACGGATACTGAGCTACTGAGCCGTTCCGCCGCCGATTCGAGTCTTCAGCGTTTTCCCGAGGTTGACATAAACGATTTTCCCTTCTTCCCGCTCTAGATTCTCGTCTCGCGTCTAAGTTCTTTATCGCAACGCTGAGAAGCGTCTGGCGCCCAATTATCAAATTAAATAAAGCGATATCGAACGGATTCGGATCGGGCGCCGAAGTGCTACGCGCGCGCGAATCCGCGGAGGCGCCGAGACGGTCATCGTCGCGGGCACGGTCAGGAAGGGTCGATCGAGAATTCGCGGGCAAAGCGGGGTCGCGGGCCATTACCGAGCTAGCCGCGAAATACCGTGTAGCACAATATAAACAATATTGCAATAGATTATAAAATGATTTTGACGATGATCGACAATAAAATATGTAATTCCATAACTAACACGTCATCCGCGATGCCGTGTTATATTTGCGGAGCTACACCAACAGATATGAATAATTTAGACTTAATAGATTCGAAGGCTAAAGATTCTGTAAATTTGGAATTTGGAATTTCGTCGCTCCACGCATGGATTAGATGCATGGAGTGTCTATTGCACATCTCCTACAACTTGCAATTTAAAAAATGGACTGCGAATACGCCAGAACTAAAAACACTCAGAAAGGAAACAAAAAAGCGGATCCAACAAGAATTTAGAGACAAATTAGTATTGTATATTGATTACGTTCAACAAGGATGGGGATCATCAAATGATGGTAACACAGCACGGAGATTTTTTAGCAATGCAGAAGTTTCTGCAGAAATAACTGGAGTTGAACTAAATTTAATTAAAAGGTTCCACATTATACTTCAGGTAATTTATTCTGTACATAAAATTGATATTTATCAGATTTTAATAGCATATAGAAATTATCGTAAATTTTCTACAAATATTACAATTCTATTATAATTATGTATAATATATTTAAAAACAAATTAATAAGAACTAATGTAACATTGTTTAAAATAATTTTACACTATATTATAGGTAATTTCATCGCCATATAAAATAAATACTACAAAATTTCACATCTATACGCAAGACACTGTAAAATATTACGTGCAAAACTATGGATGGTATTATATGCCAACATCAGTCCACAAAATACTAATTCATGGAACGGAAATAATACAAAATGCGTTGTTGCCAATTGGTCAAATTTCAGAAGAGGCCCAGGAAACAAGACACAAGGATTTTAAACGTATACGATGTAAAAATACACGAAAAAGTTCGAGGGTGTCTAGAAACGGGGATACATTACATCGACTCCTTTTAACATCCGACCCGTATATATCTAACTTAAGACTTAAATCACTGTTCCGAAATAAAGATAATAATAATAGACCGAGGCACTTCTGTGCCATATTACGTCGCTGCGTACAGGCACTAATCCCTCCCGCACGGGATTAGCCCTATCGCAACGCCATCGATCGGATCGATGGTTCAAACGATTGCCGTTCCGATTTTAAAATTCAGATCCTTGTAAACCTTTCACGAAAGCAAACGTGTTAGCAATTCTCAACCTAAATTTCAACCGCTTTTCCGAGTATTTCAACCAGTTTGTATTATCGTTATAATTCGTCCATTGTCCCGAGGTGAGCGTGCGTGTGAAGTGTTTAATAAACCATTTTGAGAACGTTTAAAGTTATATATTTTATTTTATTTTAACAACTTCACGTGACTCTGCCTAAACATCCTGTGCTCCGTATCCTCGCTAGGATAGAATTAGCGATCCGAGAATCGATCAACCGACTCGAGAAAACTCGTCGGAAAAAGTGATCACGAAACAATCACATTGTAAAAAAATTAAAAATTTGGATACTGAAGCACTGGAATTAGTATACAATTGATCTAAACTATTTAATAATAATAATAATAATAACAACAATAACAACGACAATTATGATACAGTTTTTTTTTTACCTATTGATAGCTTAGTATCTCTACATTATCTGGTTCAAATTGTGTGATGATATCTCGTACGGTTTAAAAGTTACACCAAAATGTCACTGAATTTCTCGATTTGGACCACTGTGCGACGGTCGTGGTCGCGAGCAAGGTCAGGAAGGGCCTTCCTAGAATTCGCGGGCGAAGTGGGTTCGCGGGCAACGAACGAGCTAGACGCGAAAATCCGCGTAGCAAAATCGCGCCCAACGTGGGGCCCTGAACGGGTAAACTCATAGTAAAGGACGCTAGAATAATTATTATCGAATTTAATTGCCGAGTAACGATCGCGCGGAAGTATCGAAAAATTTCGCTAGGAGTCTTTCCCTAGATACTGTCAGCATAAATATCATTAGCCACGCATTTCGTTGGGTTTTGTACAAAAGTTTTTCGAGAATTCCACACACGTTTTTTTTTTTATAACCACTAGAGTTAACCGTCTTCGGTTCTCGACCAAGTTGAAGGACAGACAAAATTACGGTATAGGAAAAGTGTCGGGACAATAACGTCGTAAATTGTTTAAGTGTAATAAACACGCCTTCTCGTACTGTACCGTTTCCTTGAAACGGTTAGATTTCGAACCGTAGGTTGAAACTGTATCCAACACTCGAGTCAGATAGTCCGGCTTATTTTCGTTAACGGACAAAGAAACTGTCGAAGGGGCGTCAAGGCCACTAGCAAGCGCATCGTAGTCAGGCCAAGTTTGTTTACCACGTGTTCGTACCGTTGAAATGGGTAACCGTGTAGTACCGATCGCGAACGTTGAGAAAAAAAAAAGCTTATCGATTCTCCGTTTGTTTCGCGTGTAACTGAGTTGGGGTTATCACAAACCGTTACATTTGATATCGATCGAGATGCTTCGAACACCCCCAGGGAAGGATTAGGTACGATCCTTAACAGTAGAGGAATTGATCGAACAATTAGCGATTCGGGGTTTACCGACAAAGGGGATATTACCAGTATTAAGAACGAGACTCGAACAACACTTAGGAGAAGAGCGGGCGACGACGGGTGGGGAGGGGGCATTCGGGGCTACGGGTGAACTGCCCTTGCGAGCAGGCACCCTGCCGCCGAGGGACCTTCTCCCCGATCCCCCGCGTTCCGCTCAGACCGGCCGTTTTCCCCTTCGGTTCTCGACGGGAGCAATTCCGCGACGCGCGAGTGACCCCCACTTCCGAAGCGACGTCTTAGGCGCGACTCGGTTAGAACAGGCAACTACCTTACCGACCAACGGCTCACTCGAACGTAACGAGGGAGGGGGAACCGCTACCAACACCGACTCTCGCGTGCCGCCGGCCGAGTTACCGATAGAGAAGCACTCGCAACGTACCGAGACATCACCGAATGACTCGATACCGAATATTGCTCATTACGAACCACCGTGGGTAAGGGCTTCCCAGCAATCCCGATCCGAAGGGATTCCGAGATCGGATGTCGTCATGCAAGACAGCGTTGCTCGTGCCACCTCGGGGGTCAGAGAACGAATACCGATACCCGTGGGACATAGTACAGTTCTGAATACCGCTGTATTGGATTTATTGGGAAAATGTAATATTCGATTTTCCGGAGCTATGGGGGAGAACCCCGAAATGTTTTTAACACAGATAGAGGAATGTCACGCCTACGTAGCAACCCCTGACGACGAGCTATTAAGATGTATTCCGCTTGTTTTATCCGGTATCGCAGCTGAATGGGCTAGATTTCGGGACGAGAATTGGACCACGGTAGCAGCAGCACGCAGCGACATAGATGTATTATCCGATTACGATCAAATTACACCATAAAGATAGCATACTTGAGATTTTAATAGAGAAGGGTACAGTAGCAGAATTTGTTAATATACGTTCCATTTGCCATTGCGGTTTTATATTTGAAGTTCCTATTATAGTTAGAGAAGGCACTTCAGTTACTTTTAAATCACTATATCAGACTACCTTCCAAGGTCCAATTTGAATTCGGTCCTGTAAATGTTAGTGGACAAGTTTTGTTAGCACTACAGCAATTTGAACGCAACTATATAGAGTTGCAACATATCTTTGAATATTCGTTATTTAATTACACCTCTTTTTATAACATTAATAAGTATTATGACTACTCCTGCAGCTACGACCAGCTATAGTGTCAGCGGTAACAAACCTGCTGTACTCATGGCTCATACTGTAGCTAAAGAGTACCAAATAGTTGGCATTACCACTAAAGAATTTTTAGAAAAACACACTGGAATGGATTTCAACCTTACTGAACTTAGGAAAGTGTTCAAACCTCACTGCGATGATTACATGGAAGACCTAGTAGATGATGTCAAATCAAAAGCAGTGGAATTTTGCTCAAAGATGATATACGAGATAGGGCCAGAATCTAGAAAGGTAAAGAGAGGTACTGGTGACAAAGTCTGGAAATTCATATTCACTGTAAATAATGTCAAACATTTTGTATTCATAGTCACGTACAAACAAGAAAACGCTGAATTTAAGCCTGATAATACTAAAAATACTATGATTTTATCTTTAAAACAGGCAGCCTTATTAGTTCACAAAACATTAGCTAGATTAGTCAAATTTGCGTTTAATAAGAATAAAATATTGCTCACACCTTTAGCAGGAGCATGCTTCTGCAAGGAAGACTTATCAAAATTAGCTGATGATCTAAACATGGATCATAGTGACCTTTTAGTAAAAATAAATCAAAGTACTCAAGGGGGGAGGTCATTATTAATCTAATAGCGATGTCGATATTGCTATATGTGCAGCTCATGCGGCAACTAAGAATGTAAAAGACGATAATTTGAAAAAGAGTATTGTAGTGAAGATGATTAAACAATACATGACACAAGGCCAACAACCAGACAAAGAAAGAATTAGGATTATATGAAGATATGCCACTGGCGGTGTACCATCTGACTTTTCTTATGAAAGCATTACTGAATTGATAAATTCAGAACAAAAAACATATGCAACTCTAAAACTCAAAAGAATGGAGCAAGAAACAGCACTGAGGTCAATCATTGATGCACCAGGCAGCAGTGCATGAACTTGTCTAAGCTCTCGCACCGCGACGCGTTATCAACCCGTGTATGCCGCGTGGGAGGAAGACCTCGTGCCACCGACTTCCGGCGCGTACGCCGATTCTTATATAAATCATCCTGAATATCGGGAGACTCCGTACCGGAACCTGAGTAGACGCGCTGAGCAAAATAGTTCCCGCTTGCTAAAAAGAACCGGCGAGGGTACTGGAAGGGAGGTTCCGGGACCGTCGCGAGACACCGCCCGGAAAATAAATACCGGAGGTAATAAAGCGAGCGCCTCACTCGATAATACCGCAAATGGAGAGATTGGAAAATGTCGGAATTGCGATAAAACGGGACATCGAGCAGCCAACTGCCCACACCCACAACGGCGCTATTGTTATCGGTGCGGGAAAAGAAATGAGACAGTAGAAACGTGTGATAGGTGCGCAGGAAACCCGAGACGGAGTCGCCGTTAGGGGCCCACGCGGCTCCACCCGAGAACATCCATCGAGCCCCGGCTTCCGCGTCCGAACCCTCAGAATACTTTTATAATGCTTTCGCGCATACTAATGCAAAATTTTTGTATTTTATCGAACTACAAATCCATCGAAATATCCTTCACGCGTTAGTGGATTCTGGCTCGAGTCGAACCTTTTTGAGGAATACCGAGATATCGAGGGTCAACCTCCCAAGTCGAACATCTCGAACATGCAGAATCATGACCGCCACGGGTCAGGTGGAGAAGACGAACACGGGTATTATCGCGCCAATTACGGCGCGATTTTGGACGATCTTGCCGTTCCATGTATCGTCGGAATGGATTTCTTACACTTATTTGCTATCATAGTTGATTTTTCCCGCGCCGCGTGGTATTTTTCCTCCAAGCCTGAGATCGATTTCTCATTTGATATAGAAAACAACGTGCAACATCCCGATGCAGATCCACCATGTTTAGGAATACTCGAAATCACTCCCGAACAACGAAAGGAACTAGATCGATTTCTAAAGACCGAATTGCCCCCACCACCTCTCCGACCTTCGTGTACCACCCTAACGGAGCACAGAATCGATGTAGGAAACAGCAGGCCAATTAAGCAGCGTAATTATCTCGTGTCACCAGTAGTACAACAAGCTATTTACGCGGAAGTAGATAAAATGTTAGAAGACGGAATTATCGAACCGTCACATAGCGAATGGTCCAGTCCTATCGTAATGGTCAAGAAATCGACGGGGAAATATCGGTTTTGTTTAGATTTCCGGAAAGTAAATGAAGTCTCGAAAAAAGACGCGTATCCCCTGCCGAATATGACTAGAATATTAGATAAATTAAGAGCCGCGCATTCTTTGTCCACCTTAGATTTGAGTCAAGCCTACTTTCAGATTCCGTTAGAAAAGGATAGTAGAGAAATCACTGCTTTTACGGTACCGGGTAAGGGACTCTTTCATTTCGTTCGTATGCCGTACGGTTTAACGGGAGCCTCCGCCACTTTTCAGCGCTTACTAGATAAACTGATCGGTCCGGAAATGGAACCCCACGCGTTTGCTTATTTAGATGACATTATTATAGTTACGGAAACGTTTGAAGAACACCTGTCGTGGTTAAGAATAGTACCTACTACGAAAAATTACGACCGCTGGTTTAACAATTAACCCGGACAAATGCGAATTTTGCCGTGCCGAAGTGCGTTATCTAGGTTTTATCGTCAGTAAAGAAGGTCTCCGGATAGACCCCGAAAAAGTAGCACCGGTAGTGGAATATCCCGTTTCGAAAAATCTCAAACAATTGCGGAGATTCTTGGGAATGGGCTCGTGGTATCGTCGTTTTATTCCGCAATTCGCTACCATAACGGAACCCTTAACGCAATTATTACGTAAAGACGCATGTTGGAAATGGGGGGAACAGCAGCAAAAAGCATTCGATTCTGTTCGTTCGTACTTAACCACCGCGCCCATACTATCTTGTCCGAATTTTTCAAAACCATTTTCGATAGCCACAGACGCGAGTACCGTAGGGATCGGCGCGGTTTTAACACAAGAAATAGAAGGAAAAGAGCATGTCATAGCATACGCGAGCCGTACACTCTCGAATGCCGAAAAGAAATACATTACCACCGAATTAGAGTGCTTAGCCATCGTATGGTCGATCGAGAAATTCCGTCATTACCTCGAAGGTTATCGTTTCACGGTCATCACCGACCATAGCAGCCTCCGGTGGCTAAGGTCATTAAAAAATCCGAATGGTCGATTAGCTCGTTGGGCCTTGTCACTTCTAGAATACGATTTTCAAATAGTATATCGTCAGGGCGCATTGCATCGCGTACCCGATGCCCTCTCTAGAATTTACGAGGATTCGGGGGAAGAAACCGAAACTGTTAGCACCGCTATCGAAGCCCCAGAATGGTATTCGCGAAAATATACAGACGTCGAAAAATACCCATCTCGCTTCCCGGATTATAAAATTATGGACAATCAGTTGTACGTAAAGAAACCTAATACCGATATTTCGGACATAACGGAAGATCTTAACGAATGGAAATTAGTCGTGCCGAAAGAACAACGAGCTACAATCTATCAAGAGGCACACGACCAGCCTCAAGCGGGACATTTAGGGATAGATGAAACGTACGATCGCGTGGCGATACGGTATTATTGGCCCGGCATGTATAAAGATATCGCGGAATATGTAAGACGCTGTGCCGTTTGTCAGCGCGCGAAAGTAGAACAGCTGGCGCCTGCAGGGTTAATGGGATACCGTGTCGTGGAAGAGCCGTGGGATATTATCGCCGCGGATATTATGGGACCGCTTCCGCGAAGTCGATCAGGTTTTACGTACTTACTGGTAGTCCAAGATTTATTTACGAAATGGGTAGAATGTTGCCCGTTGCGAAAGGCAACAGGGAAAAAAGTGAAAGAAGCATTAAAAGATCTAATTTTGTGTCGATGGGAACGCCACGCGTGTTAGTCACAGATAACGGAACGGAATTTAAAAACCGAGAAATTACCGATCTCGCGAAACAGTTCGGCATTTTCCACTCGACCACTCCACCGTACCATCCGCAGTCGAACCCGGTCGAAAGAGTAAATAAAATATTAAAAACAATGATAGTATCGTATATAGAAAAAGATCATCGCGATTGGGATCTCCACTTATCCGACTTCCGATTCGCATACAATACCGCGCATCAGACTTCTACGAAATTTTCCCCCGCTTTTCTGAATTTTGGTCGAGAACCCAAACCGGTTAATTGCTATCGCGAGGTAGTTGCGAAAGATCAGGAAATAGTTCCGGCAACAACCAATAACTGGGAAAAGCGCTTGCAACAATTAAAATTAATTCAGGATTGGGTAATAAGGAACCTCGATAAAGCAGTATGTAACCAAGCATCTCGTTATAATTTAAGGCGTAGGGATGAACAGTATCAGATAGGAGACTTAGTATTACGTCGTAACCATACACTATCGTCAGCGGAAAAGAATATCGCCGCTAAGCTAATGCCAAAATTCCTAGGCCCGTATCGAATAGTTCGGAAAATCTCACCGCTAGTTTACGAGATACAGGGAGCAACGGATCGCCAACCGGTTAAAGTACATATAGAGGATTTAAAGAAATTTAATGCATGATATAATAACGTTTCAGCACTATCGTACCGTTACAATACCGCGGTAACGAGCCGTAAGACCAGAAGCAAGAAGCCCGTACCAGATACCGCAAGCTGAACAGGGAAGGATCGCCCGACCCATGGAGGCATTTGCGTCCGTATCACCAAGTGGTCAACTGGATCATCCAGCACGAGCCCGGGTTTTGGGCAGCTCTGAGACGAACAATGGAGGAAGCCGTGGAAAAAGACCGAACCACTAGAGAAGCAGAAGAGCCACAAATACCGCCAAACAGAGCTAACGAGGCACAAACACCCCAGGGGCCCACGATTACCACGACCACCCGCGCAGTGCAAACGCGGAATTGGGAACCGGCCCACTCACGGGGCACACACACACCGCTAGCCCCCCCCCCCCCCCCCCCCCAACTATCGACCGTACCACGCAGACGGAGGAAGATGAAAGGGTGGTAATCCCCACCCTACGTCCCGCAGGCCACATCAACACGCCAATACCGCCGCCGAGCCAAGCCAAAACAATGGTGGGGAAAGCAGGTCCACCCCCGGTGGACTGCTGGAACTGTGGGGGCTTGGGCCACCGTTACTCCCGATGCCCAAAACCAAAAACAGAGAAATACTGCTATCGGTGCGGGAGACGGGGCGTGTCGCTAGCGACGTGCCACAAATGTGCGCCGGAATGGCGCGAAGAAGTAACTGCCCTACCGTCGCAACGCGTCCAAACAACTGATAATCCCGGCCCTAGCAAGAGGGCCCGGGAATGAGGCAAAAACGGGAGGAGGAGGAAGAAGGAATTACCGGGCTCGTTGCCGCAATTCCGTTTCACCAAATCGTATCTCAGTTAATATTCGTTTTTTTATGTTACCGGACACAGTTTAAGTATATATTTTCTTTTGTTTTCCTTTCGTCTTTTCTTTTTTTTTTCTTTCCTGTTAACGTTCATTATATAGAGGACCAATACAAATAATTGTAAAAAAAAAAAAAAAAAATAAAATTTAACACATATAATACAGTAAACGGCATTACAGATCTTTCAGTATTTAGGTACTGTTGAAACCACACCCACACTTTTTTTATTAATTTTTCTTTATGGTACCAACTAAAACGACCGGCGATCCGTACTCCCGAGTATTAGACGATTGTAACGTACATAGAGATATCGGAAGGGTGAGATATCGGAGCAGAGAAGGAACAGAGAAAGCGCACAAACTCGGTAAGTAATAGACCAATGTCACTACTAAAAAGAGAATGTATACCAGTTTTTATATGTATTGTTTTGTGGAACTATTACTATCGCACTTTCGTTCTCTCCCGAGAGGGGTTATCGAGTTGTCCCACCGGCTAGCTCGCGACGCGGAAACGCGTCTGGCGCCCAATTAATTAATAAATCAAAGCGGTATTGAACAGATTCGAATCGGGCGCCGAAGTGCTACTCGTCCGTGAATCCGCGGAGGCGCCGCGACGGTCGTAGTCGCGGATCAGGTCGAAAGGGCCGTTTCGAGAATTCGCGGGCGGGGCGGGATCGCGGGCCACCACCGAGCTAGCCGCGAAATACCGCGTAGCAACACATCTTGTGGATGCCGGATATATCCGGCGCTCGTACGCACAGGTCGCCGTGTGGATGCCGGATATATCCGGCGCTCGTACGCACAAGTCGCCGCGCGGATGCCGGATATATCCGGCGCTCGAAGCGAAAGGATTAAATAAATCCAGTCCAGTAACCCCAATTAAAATCAAAAAGTTAGGTGGTGAACTTACTGTTAGTAAAGCAAGGAAACCAAAAATAACAGAAGAAGTAGTGAGTTCTATAGCTGAAGTTAAAGATCATCTATGGACTAGGGAGGGACTGATAGCAGTATTCTGGAACTCTCAAGGAAATCCTCTTGATCCTGAATCAAAGTTGTTCATTAAAAGAAGAAAGATCAGACCAGCACCTAGGAAAGGAATAATCCAAATTAAATTAAAGAAACAATGGTTGTTTGGCATAACAGTTACATCAAAAACGGAATTACCACAAATTCTTAAGAAATTTGCGTTGCTCCTTAAGAAACATAAAATTAGTGACATTAGCTTACCAAATGATAAATATCTTAGAAAATTAGTATACATAATCTTTGCTGACATATCTATTCGAATCACAATCTGTACAGGCGACATTAAGACTCCGTCATTCGAAGAAAGAATTCCTATTATCCAAGAAAATCATACTACACCCACTGGGGGACATAAAGGAATAAGAAAGACTTATCACCGTGTTAGAAACAATTACTACTGGAAAAATATGAAAAAGGACATAGCTGATTTTATTAAAACTTGTATTGACTGCCAAAGGAATAAGTTAGTTCGTGTCAAAAATAAAGAACCAATGGTTATTACAGACACCCCATTTGACACATTTGACAAAGTTTCATTAGACATACTAGGACCACTACCATTAACTTCAAAAGGGCACAGTTACATACTGACAATTCAGGATAATTTAACTAAGTATTCCATAGCAGCACCAATTGTCTCAATAACCGCAGAGGATGTTGCCAAAGCATTTACCGAACATTTCATTTGTAAATTTGGTTGCCCCAAAGCAATCTTGACAGATCAAGGGACATGCTTTATGAGTTGCTTGATGAAAAAGCTGGCAAAAATATTTCATATCCAAACATACAGAACTTCATCCTTCCATCCTCAGTCAAACGGTTCTCTAGAAAGAAGTCATCAAAGGGTATAGCCGGATAAGGTGGTCAAATGTGCCCTTGAGTCGAATTTGAGACCCAACTCGTCAGTCGGTAGCATATCCCAAAAAAACATCTCACACCAAGTTTTAACCCCCTATCTCATCCGTGGGGGTAGTAAAAGGGATAAAACGCAATTCCGGTTTTTGGCCCTTTTTGCCTATTTAATTTCGTACAAAAATTCTGAAAAAATTCTGAAACATTGAGGTCTAGATAGCGCATCTTACAGAATTTTTTCAGATTTTTTGATCGCAAACTGTAGTCGTGAAAAATCAAAAACCGAAAAAAAATCCGAAAAAATGCGATTTTTTAGTGAAGATGTCGGAGCACTACTTTTATATTAATGTGGTAGTTAGGTATTAGCACAACTATTATTCTCTAATTTTTTCAGATTTTTCGGTGAGGTGCGCCGTAGTTAAAAAAATCAAAAACCGATTTTTTCGCGCGAAAAACTAACTTCTGCTTTGAATTTTTATGCCATTTTCCCATAAAAGATGCATTAAGTAATTTTAAGAGGATTCACGTTCACACAATTGATCTATGGATTCCAACAATGCAATTAACTTAATTAATTAGTTTTATGGTACGCTCGGTATATACCTAAATGTTTGAAGGTTTTTCACCGGTGTCGGTGGCGCAGCGGTTAAGGCGTCTGACTCGTAAACTGCTGCATACTCTTTTTGGCGCGAGTTCGATCCCACCTGAACTTATATTTTTTTTTTCTTTAAATTGTTAATTTTTTTAATTCTAATTATAGAACAATGGATATTACTTATTTAAAAACATTTCTAACGCACTTCAGAAATATTTCAAGGTTTGTTTTTTTTTAACTTGAAAAACTTTGACAACTTTAAATTCGCAGAACAGTTTTCGAAGTCGAGCCAGCTAGAAGTCTTCAGATAAGTATAACCGGAACAGTTTTCGCTGTCAAGAGCCGCAACGATTCTTAATACTTGACTGGTAAAGCGGGTATACGCCATTTGGATACTTGATCGTGGGTCGTTCTAGTAGCTAGCTAACGCAGGCTTCCCATTCAAACGGTCTCGTATCTGAAACTCCGCTAGGAGAGTGCTATACTTGGCGTCAAGAAAGGCTAAGATATCGAAAGGATAGCTCTCAGCTACTCATATTTGATTTTACATCGGATTGCTAACGCGCCATCAGATTCTCGGAGCTCGCTCTGGGTCGTTTCGTAGCTAGCTAACGCAGGCTCCCCAATTAAGCGATCTGATTTTGGCTGTCAGTGTTCGTTTTGACAAAAAGGGTCATGGACAATTAGTTGTCGAGTCAGATTAAAAGAGTAACTGTTCCGAGGAAATAATTCATTTAGATTCAAACAAATTTTGAACTTGAATTAGTAAAAGAATATTGTTCTGTCATTAGCGTAATCTCAGTAGTCGACTACACCGCGTTAGATAATAGATAAAATCGTTAATCTGTCTAACTTTGCGAAAGCGTATTTAGGTACACTTAGAGAATCACACTTAGGTCGTGTTCCTCGCTGCGGTAGACTATAACGCGCTAATATTATTAATTCCATGAAAGAATAATTCATTACATAAACTACAAATGTATTAATCAAGATAAACTTTGTCATTGCGATAGCGTTGAAACAAGAATCAAATAATATAGAATACCGAATTCAGTTAATCATATAAAAGCGAAGTTAGCTTTATCCGAAATCAGACTTAGGTACGAAATAATATAAAGTATTAACTAGCGAGAATCAGATTTAGTTAGATTCACAATTATCTATTACAGGGGTGGCCAACCTGCGGCTCGCGAGCCACATGCGGCTCTTTGAAGGATTATTTGTGGCTCTCGATAAATGTACCCAAGTTCCCTTTTCATTTTTGTGCTATTATATTTTAAAAAATTATTATCGTTCCATATGTGTTTCAAAATTACTGACGACAGATATGAAAGACTAAGTGCAACGTTGAAACAAATTTCATTTCCGTCCAAGTTAAGAATAATATGACATCGAAAACTGCGCCATCGAAAATTGCGGCTCGCGAAACATTTCAAACTTTGAAAAATGGCTTGGACTATCAAGGAACTTGGCCACCCCTGATCTATTACATATTGTTTAATTTACCAAGTTCTATTATTTTTATTATCAATATTATATCAAAGTCTATTTAGTTTCTTTTGATCAAACCAATATACTTTTCATATTTTGTTGTTATTTGTTACTTGTTATTTGTTAAATTCATCATCTTCGTTATTTTATCGAATAAACCTTATTGTTGAAAGATATTGACCTGTGGATTTCACTCCTTAACCGCACACCACACGAATCCCACAATCTTTACATTTAGTTATTTTTCAAAACGAGTCGTTCAGTTGGTAAAAGCCGCTTTTTACCATACAAGCGCTAGTAACTATCTGAATCTAGGTTCCAGAGTCGTTACACATGCAATATCTAGTCGATATCTCTTCTTATTCTACACGTCTGTAACGATGGAGAATATTCTCTCTGCTTTGGCATTAGAATGTGGAAGAGGCAAAACAATGTATACTAAATTCTTTAAATTTGGAAAAAACGGTTCGCCATTAATTTTATTTTTTGCAAAATATTCTTCCACATATCATCAATTTCTAATTTAGACAAACGAATTTTTTCTGCGTTATTAAATGCATAAGGCAACATTCTCCATTCATAGGCTAAAGCAATAATTTCTTCAATAAATTCCGGATATTGTAATTTTATGAACGATTCACATAATGGGCCAAGATATACTGAAATTAACAGCAAAAAATTGGTTACGTTAATTGTGTCTATATTAATGTTTTGAATTACACGTGGCTGTAAAAAATTTGATGACATCTGCTTTATTAAGGACTATTTGTCTAAGGATTATTACTATTAGTAAGCACATATGTATATATATATATATTGCGTTTCTGACATAATTAGTTATAAGACACTGTCCCACGTGCGTTATAAATAAGATAGCATAAGTTCCACATTCCTTTACTCCTAGGTCCTCAAGTTCACCCTTTATCTTTTTTTTTTCTTTCTTTTTTTTTTTTTTTTTTTTGTTGTTGTTTGAGTAAGATAGAAATCGTATTACGGATAGCCCAGGTGGTGTGGAAAAACTCACGCTTCCGGCGCCCCTACGGAGGGTGGCGGCAACCCGTCAGGCTTCCCTACCGGTTAGGCATAGTCCACCTGCGCTAGGCCATCGCTCGCTGTTGTGGAAGAAAGACTGCCCCCCCCCCCCCCCAAACCCCGCGCGTATGTGTACCATGTGTGGGGAATGGATGCTCTCAACCAAAGGGTCTTGGCCCGAGAGGCTGCGTCAAGATCTAGGGGAAGCTCCCGGGCAAAATGCGCTGACCTCCAGCTGACCTTGTAACGCTCCCTCAGCACCGCCTCCCGGTGGGCTCGAACATACGGCAAAACCGCGACCTCTCCCCACCATTTCGCACTTAAGTGTCATGATACGTTCGACTATTTCTATGCTGATTCTATACTAATCTCGCAATGTTGCTTTGGTTTCAAAATTGCTTTGGCCCGAACACTCGTTTCCTCGCTTTCCCATGATTACTCATGGGTTTGCACCCCATGCTTTCCCTCGCGTCGTGTGGAGGTCGCCATTACCGAAATTTCGTTTTTTTATTAATAAATTATTTATAAATTCATTATTTCACCTCCGATTTTTACAAAACTTTACCGCTCACTTCCCCCACGGTCGCCCCTTCACTTCACAACACTATTTATCACACTTTAACCACTTTTTCCCACCAAAATTTAACTTCATCGCGGAGCGACCCCCGAACACGTGCGCTCGCCACGACAGCCAGCCGTCCTCGAACCCACCACGGGTCTACCAGACCTCGGCCAAGGCGAAGTAGTCGGCACACTAGGGGTGCCGTGTCTACCTCCGGGAACTCCCAGCATGAGTCAGCCGAGGAGAAAGCCGCCAGCCAGGAAGCGTCCAGCCACGGCAGAAGACCAACCCAGCGAAAAACGGCTGCCAGCCGCGAAACGGCAGCCCACGCAGCGCGCTCCAGCCACAACAGAGGTGGCACACCGGCCCCTCCGCCTCAACCGAGGCGACCAAACGGAAGAACAACGGCAGACCATCCAGGCCGTACAAATGGAGGACCAACCGGTGGAGGACCGAGCCGTTCAGACCGACGCAGCCCGGAAGGTGCCTCGACCGCCAGCCGAAGTCGCGCCCAGGGAAGGCAACAACGCCGGGGAGGAAATCTTCCTAGACCTGCCTCGCCTGACGGAACGCCGACCCGTGAAGCAAACGCTCCCAAACGGCGTTACCCTCTCAATAAAAAGGGTCAATGCCCGGCGTATCTGCATTCGGGCCAAGACACCGGAACCAGTCCCAGGACCAGCCCCCGCCGCAGCCGGAGGATCATCGTCCATACTAGCCCACCCCGAAGAGGACCCGGTGGATTTGCGGGTGTTCCACCGCACATTGGACCTTAGCGACTCGAGTGACAGTGTATAAGTGAAAACACCCTCCGCGCGTAAAACAGTGCAATCCGCGAAAAGACGGTGAAAACCGCGAACATATTGCGAAACCTTGCGACATTGCGTGCGCATTAGTTTAAGAACACTCCGTGTGAAAACATTGCCCTCCGTGAAAACATTTCCCTCCCTGAGAACATTGCCCTCCGTTAAAAACATTGTCCACCGTGTTAAAAACATTGCGTTAGTTTGTAAGATCCCACCATGTTAAAAACATTGTCCACCCTACACCGCGTTAGTTTGTAAGAACCCACCGTGTTGAAAACCTGCGAAGCCGCGTCGGATTCTGATTCGCAGCTTGTGTTTTCCTACCCGCTTGACGAAAATCTGCTGCCCATCGGGCAAAACGTAGATTAGGGGACGGCGGCGAGAAGATACACCGCCCAGATAGGGCTGTATAAACCAAAAACTGTATTTCCCTCCCCAACCAACCGCCCATAGGGACTAGCCTTCCCGTTACCGCGTAGTTCGCGTCTGATAAGGAGTGGGGGTGATGTAACGCGATAACTGAGGCGCGAACTACTAGCGCCGCCGACAGATGGTGAGAACCGCGAATCGCGGTTTCTCGCAACGTAATCCGCTACCGATCGCGTATATAAGACGGCGCGAAAGACCGAACCGGCGGAGAGCGTCCAGTACCGTTATAGCGAGCGAACCGATCCGTACAACCGAATCGCAGCGAGCGAACTGTCACCGTGTTTACCGCTCTCCAACGATTTTTGGTATTCCTTTTCTTCCTCCGACAGGAGGCGGATACAGTATGGAGTGTGATATCTGCAGCCTAGTACCCGCCGATACCCCCTATATTTCCCGGTCCTGCCGTCATAGCTACGCTACAAAGCGGGGACATCCCGACCGCCAAGGAATCACTCTTGTGTTATCTGCAGGGTGTCCTTGGGCTCATGGTCTCCCGCAGGGAAGGACGGCGTGTGTTATCTGCAGCCGGTCCGACCTCTCATCGGCAAAGCGTGAACTCCGCTTCCCAATTTCCCATCTCCACCCCGCAAATATTGTAAGCGAGCGAACCCGGACACAGCCGACTGTGCGACTCCCGGCTAGCGCGGGCTCACCGCGAGCCTACCGGTGTTACAACGGACGCAAAAAATTAGTAATTTTTTAGATTATATTAATAGCAGATGTGAAAATTTTGTACCGGGCCGGAGTTATCTGTAGATGAATCAATTGTAAAATTTAAGGGGAGAGTAAGTTTCATTACATACAACCCGCAAAAACCAACCAAGTGGGGTATCCGCATTTATGTGCTTGCGGACGCCAATGTTGGTTACGTACAAACCATTTTACCATATTATGGCAGTTTTACCACTGAGAAATTAGTTAGACCTGATCTCCCAATAAGTACAAGAATAGTTTTGCAACTGTACCACCATTTATTTACAATCGACCCCTGACGCTTCGGGATACCACATTTACAACGACCGATACTTTACAAGCATTCCATTGTCCGATGCATTACTTAAAATGAAATGCTATATAACGGGAGCAATCCAAACGAATAGGAAATTTATTCTACCCGAAATAAAAAATCCAAAAATTGCAAAAAATGAAATCGTTGCCTACAGACGAAAAAACACATTATTACTGGCTTGGAGGGACAAGCGTGTTGTGACAATGCTCAGTACCTGTGCCACCTCATCTTCACAAACAGTCACGAAAAGGTCACGCAATGAAGGAAGAACTAATATTGTGAAGCCAGATGTGGTCATAAATTATAATAAATATATGGGCGGGGTAGACAAAGCTGACCAGTATACAGGCACGTACTGCTTCATGCGGAAGTCCCAAAAATGGTGGAGGAAATAATTTTTTTGGGGCTTGGAAGTCTCAATCATAAATTCGTACCTATTATATCGGGAACATGAGAAGAAGCACAATATAAGAAAGTTAACACATCTACAATTTGTACGTTGTTTGGTGGGCCAATTGGTTGGAGATTTTCGGGATTCTGAACCTAATAATCCTCCGACTTTTGCAACAGCAGAAAGGCTGAACGGTCTTTTACACATTATTCGATGAGATGATACAGGAAGGAGTAAAGACTGTGTAGTGTGTACTAATCGAAAAGGCATGGAAGGAGAGAGTCGAGATATTATTGTGCAACTTGTACGGCTCAACTGGCCTTACACATAGGTGACTGTTTTGCCCGATACCACACAATGCCGGAATGTAAAACGTATATATAAACACAACCAAACTTCTTTTGTTTTTTTTTTAATTTATTTATTTACAACTTTTTTTGAATTTTATGAACAATTTTTTTGTGTTAAATAAAGCCTTAGTTTTTATAACGTTCAACGTATTTATTTTCTTTACTCTGCACTCCACTACCTCTCGTCCACAGCGACGCTCGCCCGTCGAACAGCTCCGTCCGCAAAGGGTTGAAATATTTGTATACTGAAAGAATGCCCGCGGATGTATTTACGAAAGGTCTGAGTGGGCCAAAACATCTGGAATGCTTATGGAATATGGGAACAATCGTTACATGAAGTGAGAGCTGACTCATGACTTCTAGGGGAAGTGTTGAGGATAGCGAAGGTCGTGAGGTAACGGTTTGCACGAAGCAAACGACGGGTCACCTTTTGAAACCGTCCGTATTTTAAAAGTAGTTAGTCTCGCACTGTCGCATGTATTAGCATTGTTTTCGTGAGCATTCCATCGGCTTTTCAAATCTTATATTTATTGTATATCGTCTTTTGTCAAATATATAACCGTCTTTATTCACATTCTGGTGTGTGTGGAATTATTTAATTAAAACAGAAGAAGCAACACATAGACGTTAGGTTTCACTTTATAAGTGAAAAATATACTGAAGGTGTAATAGGTTTAGAATACTGTCCTACTGACGAACAAATGGCTGACATATTAACGAAACCTTTGAGTACAGAAAAATTTAAACAACTCAAAAATAAAATAACTTCCTGTGTGACGTGGTATTTTATACCCGTCACAAAGAACCTCCTCGGAGAACCGGACAGTCAATACATAAGGGGCAAAAACCGTCTAGAGAAAGAACAAAGCGCACGTAATATATCGTACGAACAGAATCTGTCGCTGCTTTATTTTGTATGTAACACCGGGTAACGACGTCATCACCAGCGAAGGAACAACGTACGCCGAGGGAACGCACCGCTACCCTGCCGCTGCCCCGCTCGGATCGGGCAATAGACCAAGAGAGGCAGCGGAGTAACGGGAGGAAGGCCTGCGAGAGACCGACGTACGCCTAAGGAAGGTTCCGCTGGCCTGCCGCTACCCCGCTGAGAATCTGCGATAAAGGAAGAGAGGTCGCGGAGCAAGAGGAGGTCCTGCCGAATATGCCTTCGCGAGAAGACGGAGACTTCGGCCTAGGGTGGGGGTGATCACGAGGTGTCCGAATACCAGCATAAGGGCACGCGTTCAGCATTCTGTATTCGGCATTTGCCCTATTACGGTGTTTTCGAAAATAGTCTAAGCTTCCAATCACGACCTACCGCTGCCGCTTAACGAATAACCGCCAGTACCGGACATCTCGGTAAGCCCCTCACCTTATATCGTTGTAAAGGATACGAAATCGAGAATAACGTACCGTGGGTTGTCGACCACCGGGCGTGCCAATCACCGGCCGGTTCTGCAAAATATGGCCGGAGTGTCGGCATTGATCGTTAGTTAGTAATTAGGTTAAGTAATTCGGGAAATTTCGGAAGTATCGTGAAATAGGATAAATTGTGGCTGACGCGGTACCAATCCCCCAGGTCCGATTCAGTGACCTGCCGAGTGTGGCTTTTAGGAAGATCGAGAAGCGATCAAGGGATTGGTACCGCGTCAGCCACAATTTAGTTTCTTAGTCTCGCAAAAGCCGTTGCCAATATTATGCCCTCCCACGTCTCCATTTCGTATTCTCATTGTCGCGGGAACAGATCGGAAAGTGCATGTTTTGTCGTATCGGACATTTCGTGGTTTGTCGCGCTAGTTCTCGCCTTCTCTTTCTAGACGGTCGTCGATACAGAATCGATTCGTGCGTAAGAATAAGTCGCGCCGCGTTTAGTTTAATTGCGCTAGATTCCGTGCGTTTAGAATATTTGCGTTTCGTCGCGTTATATTGTGTTAGGATAATTGTGTCGCGTTTCGTTTAGTTACTAGAGTTGCGTTATAGATAATTGCGTCGCGTATCATTCCGAAAATCGACACTAAATCGACGACTGTATCGCGCATTTCCCGTTCTCGGGACTAGAATCTCGGACATCGGTCATTTGCTAAGCATTAAGGAACGAGTTGATGGTCGGGATACGGAATCATACTGTTCATCACCTAGATTAATTAGATTTACAATAAACAGCGCTGCTTTTACTAAATCCTGCTGAGTCGAGGTCTCTTACGAATTATCCCGGGGAAATTCCCTCAAATCCGCTTTCACGTCTAGCCTCCTTACCCTGTAAGAACCCCGCCACTCTACCATTGTGTACGGATACTGAACTACCGAGCCGTTCCGCCGCCGATTCGAATCTTCCGCGTTTTTCCGAGATTGACATAAACGATTTTCCCATCTTTCCACTCTAGAGTCTCGTCTCGCGTCTAAGTTCTTTATCGCGACGCTGAGAAGCGTCTGGCGCCCAATTATCAAATTAAATAAAGCGATATCGAACGGATTCGGATCGGGCGCCGAAGTGCTACGCGCGCGCGAATCTGCGGAGGCGCCGCGACGGTCATCGTCGCGGGCACGGTCAGGAAGGGCCGATCGAGAATTCGCGGGCGAAGCGGGGTCGCGGGCCGTTACCGAGCTAGCCGCGAAATACCGTATAGCACAATATGTCAATTTTAAGCCCAGGTCATTTTCTAATTGACACTCCTTTGATAGCCAGTTCGGAATCAAGTAGCCTAGACATTAATGGAAATCGTTTATCGCGTTGGTAACTATTGCAAAGGCTGACTAAATCATTTTGAAAAAGCATGGTAAAATGTTTACCTTCATATACGCTGCACCAACGACCGCGAAATGGTAAACTGTGCAAAACCTCGACAAGGTAGGACAACTTGTACTAATTTACAATCCGAATCTACCTTCCGGTCAATGGGACCGTGAACGAATTGTAGAGTGTCACCCAGAGGACGATGGACTGGTTCGGGTCGTGACAATTAAAACCGCATAATCGCGGTACAAGCGGCCCTTAACAAAAATCTATTTTCTTCCTATTTCGATAAACGCCGAAGATTAATTGTACATGTTAGTTTCTAAGTCGCGTAGGTTATGTTCGACCTCATGGTCACGTTCAGTAAACTTCTCGGTATATTAAATTTAAATCGTTTAATTGTAAGTACTATGTAGTACTATTAGTTAAAATAATGTAGGAGGACAGCGGCAACGGTCACGCCGCAAAAATACGTGAAACAGCTGTCCGAACGAAGTTGTTACCAGCGAGTGCGTCGACCCGGGTATGCGCACGTGTATGAGTGCGTGTGTGAGTGTGACGGAATGCCGAACGCGGCGAACGTTAGAAAACGGTCACGGGTCTAATGCGGGTTATTGCGCCAAGTTTAAGGCTCTTCCACCTCTTAAACGGAAGGATCGCACGTGTTCGCTTCGAGTCTGCTTAAACTGCCTGGGTACTGGTCATGAGTTGAGTAAGTGCAATTCTAAGTAAAGTTGTCTAGCTTGCAGCAAACTCCATCACACGCTGTTGCACGAGGCCTTTGTTGGAGAGCTGGTACCTTCGACAACACGCGCTGGCCCCACTCATTTTGCTTCAACCAGTACCAGTTCATGCGCGGAGGACCCTAGACAGTCAGCCACCTCGCTATCGCTCTCTTCACACCCCAGGACAACCGTTCTTCTAGCCACCGCTCGAGTCCTTCTAGAAGCTCCATCAGGACAAAAGGTGGAGGTCCGAGCGCTACTCGACACCGGATCGGACGCATCTCTAGTAACTGAGTGGGTGGCTCAGGCGCTGCGTTTGCCACGGCGGGCGGTGAAGGTTTCTATTTCCGGCGTGCAAGGTCAAGGGAGTGGAGTTGCAACGGGCGAAGTGGATTTGGTACTCCGCCCTCGAAGTAAATCCACGTTTCGGCTACCAGTACGAGCTTTAATCTTAAAAAAGCTTACCTCATTCCTGCCGGCCCATCAAGTTTTGTCGGAGTCCTGGCCGCATCTTCAGGGCATTACAATGGCAGACCCCGACTTTGGGGTGCCCGCCCGAGTCGACCTCATCCTCGGAGCCGACGTCTGTGGTACCCTCTTCCAGGATGCTTCGGGAGCTGGTCCTCCAGGATCGCCCATCGCCAAACTGACTCGGCTGGGTAGTGATAGGACCAACAGACTTAACATCTTTCACATCAACCGCCACCGTTCGCTCGTACCACTGTCAGGCAGAAGATCATGTCACGCAACTACTACAGCGTTTGTGGGAGCTGGAGGAAGTCCCAAAGAAGGTTCCCCTCTCTCCTGACGAAGAAAAGGCGGAACAGCACTTTCAGGAGACTTATCAGAGGGATGCTACCTAGCGATACATGGTTCGCTTACCTTTTCGCCAAGATCCTGCCGCCGCTCTGGGTACCTCGAGGCCACTTGCGCTAAAGCTTCTCCTCAACTGCGAGCGGAAGCTCTCGTCCAACACGTCTCTAAAGAACGATTACGCTACATTCATGTCCGAATATTTATCTTTGTAGGTTGTACCTGATAGGACGGATTTCGACAATGGCTACTACATCTCACACCATGCGGTCGTTAAACAGCACGATCCCTCAGCTAAATTGAGATCGTGTCTAATGCGTCGTTGCCGTCCTCTTCCGGTGTGTCTCTCAACGACTATCTCTGCGTGGGGCCCAAGCTGCAGGCTGACCTTTGGATGGTTTTGACTCGTTGGCGACTCTTTCGCATCGTCTTTATCACTGACATCGTCAAGATATACGACAAATTTGGATCCATCCCTCTGATGTGCAGTGGCAAAGGATTCTTTGGCGCCCCTATCCAGAGGAGCCGGTGCAGGATTACAACTTAACCACTGTCACCTATGGCACCGCTTCCGCCCTATTCCTGGCACTTCGCGTGATGGAGCAGCTTGCCATCGATGAGGAAGCTCGTTTTCCTCTTGCAGCAATGGCCCTGAGGAATCACCGCTACGTCGATGACATCCTAGCTGGTGCTGATAATATCAAGGACGCTAAAGAGTTACGACATCAGGTGATTGCCATTCTTCAATCAGGAGCCTTCGAGTTAAGTAAATGGGCATCCAACCTACCGGAGCTTCAGGACCCGGACGCTGTCGATTCCCTTCTCTTTCAAGATTCAGAATCATTAACAACCTTGGGAATCAAGTGGAATCCACAGGATGACACCTTGTCACTTCGGGTTTCCGGCCCTGTGGAAGTTTCCCGAACGTGCTCGAAACGAACCATTCTATCAGAAGTCGCCAGCTTGTTCGACCCCCTTGGATGGGCCGCTCCAGTCTTAATCAACGCGAAGCTTCTTATGCAGGATCTGTGGATGTTGGGCGTAGATTGGGATGAGGAGCTTCCCCTCAACATTCAGCATCGCTGGGCTGAGTTTCGCAATGCTCTTCCTTACCTTGACCAAGTGGTGATACCGCGCTGGGTCCAATGCTCCTCTGGAGACCAGCTTGAATTACACGGCTTCTGCGACGCATCTCAACGTGCCTATGCTGCTGCGGTATATCTTCGCGTTGCCAGAGGGGGAGTCTTTGAAAAATCACGGTCACCATATTTCTTGCAGGGTAAGAATAAATCTTTTGCAATATCAGTAGTTATTAACAATTAACGAGTCCCATAAATGTCTGTTACAAATGAGATCATCTTGGAAAGACCTTCGAGATTCTAAAAGTTTCATCGCGATCGGTGCATTTCTTACATAATAATACCAAAGAATAGGATTTTGCAATAATAATAGTTATTATACATGTACACTGATTTTCGGCCGACAAGACGTGTTTGTAGAAATAGTAGAAAATCGGCTACCGCATGTTGACTCATACACCACCAGAGACACGTAGGCATACGTAGAATTCAATACATTAGTAACAATAGTTTTTCACTAATAACTCGAAAACTAAAGCTTTCCGTTAATTGCGGATAAGGAAAAAGTTGTTCAGAATCGTGCCCCTGACAACATAATAAAAGGACATTAAAATCGTTTTAAGTTGATTTCAAAAGTTAACAACAATCTTTCGCAAATATCTCGAAAACTAAAGCTTCCCGCGAAATTTTTATATGAACAAAATTGTTCAGAATCATGTCCGTGATAAGATATTAAAAGCACACTAATATCGAGAAAAGTTTATTTCAAAAGTTGCCGGTTGTTTTGCAATAACAATACTTTGCAATTAAAAAATGAAAAATTTTTTTATAATGATACCAATGGGGAGTCAGAACCTACCAGATGCAAAAGGTTTCGTTCCGATCGGCCCACCCAGCTAGGCGTAATCGGCGAACATACATAGAAAGAAAGAAAAAAAATATACTGATCGAATTGAGTAACCTTCTCCTTTTTCGAAGTCGATAGCGGAGCGCATGGCCTCACTTAGCTGAAACTGGGGTATCCCGCGTCCTGTTCCAGCTTGTTGAGGCGTCAATTTTTGTGGCTCCATCGTTCTGAAGAGCTCATTTTAAAGTGGAAGCTTCAAAAAATTTAACCATATTTTTTATGGTTAACCCTTTACGCCCCTCATTGAAAAAAACGCAAAAAAAGAATTTGTTTAAATTTTCCGACATTTTATAACAAACTGGCGGAATTAGAAAAATTATTTTAAAATAGAATAAAACAAAAAAAAAATTTAGCTCAATCGGTTGAGTAGTTTCTGAGAAAAAAATTCCTAAGTGGACCCTATTTTCGCCAAAATGGGCAAAAGTTGCAAACTTTGAAGGCTTGTCATTCCGGCGAAATGATGACCTAAACCCCTCTTAATTTCACATGGACTATAACATATTTTGATTAGAGCAAAATCGGAGATGATGACTTCCAAAAGTGATCGATTTGGTGTGGAATGACCCAGTGAGTTCTTATCTGGCGCAAAAAGCAAACAAATGAAAAATATCAGAATCGATCTAACATTCAACAAGTTCACTTTAGACCTATTAAAAATCTATTTGCTTTCGCTTTCGTATTGTTGTCGTTGTACGATGGCACAGCACATAGTACAACATAGGGTCACGATACCTGTGATGGTCACAGTGTGACTTCATAAACATTGCGACTCACAAAAGGCAATATAAAAATATACTTTACCATCCCACCATAAATCAAGACCGAAATCATCGTTCCTAATTAGGAATCCTAATCCAAGTCCGCGGCCCGTTACAGACCCACAATAAAATTTCTGGAAAAACCAAAAAAATACCGTTTCCCTACTGCCAGATTTCTTCCTCCACTTCTTGCTTCCACCCTTGCTAATTCCCAGGTCTCTTAATCCAATCACAACTTAAAATTTCCCTCTTTTTTGCATAGTGCCTTCCTACTTTTCCTATCATCCCACCATAAATGCTTACTCTACAAGTTTTCCTTTTTCGAGAAAAACATAAGCACAGACAGAACAAGTTAACAGCGAGTTCGCGATCGTACAGTCGACATATTCGTATTTATTAAAAATGTCTGATTCGGGTAGTGATATAGAAAGAGTCACACGAGAACCTCCTGCAAAGAAACGGGCCATTAGGCCACATGAATTTGTACGAATTTATTGTAATTATAATAAGGACAACAACATTTCAATTTGTAACATTGATGGTTGTGGAAGTGCTATTAAAGTTCTCACCGGTCAAACGGCATAAACAAGATAACGCGTGGTCCAGACGTCGCAAACAAGATAAGCCAAAAACGGCAACGCAATCAAGAGATAAGAAAAGTATAAAAGGAGAAGCAGGCCGGCGCGCGCGACAATATTATAAACGCAGATCCTCAGAAGCGAAACATTCGAGATACTCAGAGCTCAGGTTTCGGACGAGTCGTATTGTGAGATCATTCTATTGCGACAAGTGTATTCATTGTAAAGTAGTGTAGTGATTAAGAAATAAAGTTTTTTAAAAACATAAACTGATCGCTTTCCCGCGTAACAAAGTAAGTACCATTTTCTTTTTATCTCCTGTTCTAAAAGCTGTATCTCTGTATGCTAACCATGTCTGTGTATACGTAACATATAAAATGACATAAATTATTATCCGTTACAGTCTCAACACACCACGAATCTCCAAAAACACATATACGCCAAACATCCGGTACAACATGGTATTACTACCATGAAGCGTATCGACATGCTAAAAAATAAAAAATCTAATTCAGTGGCAAATATTGAAGAAACGGAAAGTTTATTAATTTCAACACTCGGATCTAGTTTAAGCGCATCAAGTTCCTTCGTGGAAACCTCACATGCAGCAGCTGAAAATCAAGGTCGTATAAGTAGAAAAAGGAAAACCAGCAAGGAGCCGGTCATCGCCATCGCCATGGATAAAGACCGCGTCATAGACGCATTGGTGGAAATGACGACCGTTAATGGCCGTCCTTATTCTGCAGTAGAGGACTCCGGTTTAAGGAAAATCCTCAACCCTATCCTTTACGCCCTTCGTACACAGCATGGCATTAACACGAGTATTAATCGGCACAACATTCGGGACTTTGTGCACTATGAAGCTGTGCAGTTAAAAGAAAAAGTAAAAAATGAAATCGAAGGCAGAATGTTGTGTTTGAAGCTCGATTCCGCAACACGATTGGATCGTTCTCTTCTGGGAATCAACATTCAATTTTGCAAGAATGGTAGAATCTGCCTTCAAAATCTTGCTGTAAAAGAACTTTTTTTACGGCAAATTGCAGAAAATCTGAAGAGCGAAGTATTCACTGTACTCTCAGATTTTCGTATAAATTCAGAACAAGTATATAGTATTACTACTGACAATGGCCGCAACATGGTAAGATCTGTTGCTCTCCTTGGTGAAGATGTATCAGTTGGGGATTGTGAAGAATCGAAGGAAGAGGACATCGAAGACATCCTGGAATCAAACGATGCCAACGAAGAAACGGTGGACCATACTCTTTTGGCGCTTGCGGAGGAATGGCCACAAATTATCGATAACGTGCCAGAAATAGAGCCATCCGCAGGAATTATCAGTCAGCGGTGTGCAGCGCACACATTGCAGCTTGCCGTGTGGGATGCTCTTGGCAAATTCCAAGAGCCAATTCACAAAATGCGAAATGTGAAGAAGCTGCGCAGCCCAATAGCTGTTGGTGTCCTTGCAGGGTTAGGACGCACCAAACCCTTGTTAGACGTGGAGACTCGATGACACTCCACACACGACATGATAAAAAGTCTAATATCTCTGCAGGACGCAAGTATTGATGGAAGCGAATAAAAACAATAGAGGCGAAAATGTCGTTCTAACGGAGAGCGACTGGACAGCAATGAAGGATATAGTTGCTGCTCTCCATCCGGCCAAAGTTACGACTAAAACACTGCAATCAGAGCAACTAACAGTTGGCGACTTTTTAGCAGCATGGTTGCGCTGCAAATTAGACACAAGAAAGGTAAAATCTGCCCTTGCCGTAACTATCCATGCTGCCATGGAGAGTAGGGAAGAAATACTTTTAAACTCAATATGTGTGTCCGCCGCTCTGTACCTGGAACCTCGATTTAATATTTATTTAGCAGAAAATCAACGGAAGCGAGCCGAAGACCACTTAGCCGCCCTGTGGATTAAATTAAACCAATTACGAGATGGAAATAGTATCTAAAGTAGCAACAGTTCACCTGGCAGCTTGATATCTTCACAACAGGCTGACAGTTCTGAAGATGATGGAGACGAAGATCCACTGGAACAATTGCTGCGGCACAAGGAAAAAGCTGTCGCTGAAGGCAAACCTAAAGCACCAAGGAATGGAGATATTCGGAAACTTCTCCGCGATTTTTCTCTGCGTCCCCGATTACCTCCTGAAACAAATATTCTATGGTTTTGGGAAACCATGAAAAACACAAATCAGGAGCTATACCGACATGCAAGTACTGTCCTAGCGGTACCCATGACGCAAGTCAGCGTTGAAAGAACATTTTCGCAACTGCGATTTATTTTAACACATTGTACGCCGGCCCCGCGAAAACGCGGGATTCAAAGTGTATCGCTTGAGCGCCGGCTCCGCGAAAACGCGGGTTTCGAGGTCTGTCGTTTCAGCGCCGGCTCTGTGGTAATGCAACATTGTTTTGTTTGGTGATTTGTTTGCTATGTTTTATGTGTTCTCTTTGCCAAGTACCTTTACATCTTGGAAAGTGTTTCAAAAAATACCATACATCCATTAAATACTAATATTTTTCTTTGAGTTTATATTATATATATGTAATAATCAATCATCAAATAAAACAGGTGTATTTTTTTTATAATAAATTAAATTTTTTTTATTTTGCTTCTATTTTTCGTTATCCTTAAATTGCATATAATGAATATGCAAACCAAATTTAGTATTTTACGATAATGTATAAAAATTTTACATATTTTCTTCACATATTCATTAATCATCAACAAGCGAATCATGCCGGCGCCCAGGCTTTAGACGGTTGACACGGGGCCGGCGCTCAGACTTTGAATGTCTCAGATGCCACCGGCGTACAATGTGTTAAGTACACTGCGTAGTCGTCTTACCCATACTGACATTAGTAATATTCTTTTCGGGAAATGTAATAGAAATTTTCAAAAGAAAGAATTGTAAATGTAAATAATTTAAATTGTAATGAAAGAATTTTACAACAATTGTAAAATGAGAAAATAAAACTCGAATAAACGATGTAACTGAATTGTTAATGTATGCATTTCTCTTTCGACGTTCAACACCATAATTTATATGTATTAGATATTAGGTATTTAAATTTTATACGAAAATTTAAAAAATACAAATTTATTTACAATTTCTGATATTAAAAAATTAATTTGTCAATGAAAAAAAATATTATTATGATAGTCCAAGCATTCAAAATTAAAATGAAAAAAGATTTAACTTAACTGATTTCGATAAATAGTTTCCAAGATAAAAATTCATACGTACTAGTTAAGTATCCGTATTAGTTAGCTGACAGATCAAAATTCGATTTTTAACACAAAAAATTAATTTGCAACATTAATACGATCATCTTATCAAAAAACATTTGAATAATTTATCTCAAAATTGAATTCGAGTATTGCCCTACAAAATTATAAACCTCAACCTCGATATTTCTTCATCGTCATTTCTAAGTTCTACGTCTCCATCTTCTTCGGTCCACATTCCACTTGAAACTGTTTCATATCGGACAGCAAATTCAGCTAAGCTCAAATTCTCTAGACTGTCCGGTCCTTTTGCGTAACGATCGAATATATTATTGAAAAATGATGTTTCATGTCCTTCGAAACGCAAAATTTTGTGTCTCTGCTCAGGCCGACAGCTGTTTATAAATACAGCTTTTCGCGAGCTCATTTTAAGAGGCAGATGGCATAATCGATAAGCACATTCTGCAGCACTGACCATACGTTGGGACACAATTGCCATAGATACCGAAAATAATTGATTCCAGACGGTACCGCCGCGGCATTTCGCACGGGAAACGGCTTCTTTAACAACGTCTCCTGTATCCTGCGGCTCGCACTTACTTGCGTATTTAGCAATATAATATGCAACTGCTGTAACATTTCCGCATGGTTGAATATCTATGTTTGCTTCCCAAAGCTTTAAAACAGTTGGATTGTAATTACTTACCGTAACTTCATTTATGGTTCTCTTAAGTACACAGAAACGTCCATTGTTGACAAGTGTGTCATTTGGACCCAAGCATATCGTTGTTTCACTTATCGGTCTCGGGAATCCGAAACGACAACAACGATTATTACGATCTTTGTAACATGTATCAGAATGTGTATGAATTTGGACTCTTTGTACTATGTCGCTCATATCTTGGTTTTCTGCTTCCAATGAACAAGATACAACTTTCTCAATAACGTTGCGGCCTTCGTTGGTAAGGAAATCGGGTACATTTTCACACCAAATCAGCATGTGTAAATGTGGACTTCCCCTATTCTGATATTCAATTCTATACCAAAAATCGATAACAACGCCACCTAAGCAATGAGAGTTTTTTAAATACTGCATCAACGCGTTTACAAGTCCCCGTAAATTGTCTTGCTATAACTACTGGATATTTCTGAACCAACTTTAGTCGATCCGCAAAAGTTAGGTTTTCAAATTCGGTAATGGGACGACCATCGGATAAGAGTAACGCTTTCAACATATCTGGCCAGTTTAGATCATTGCAAGAGAAGGTAGCAGACCATGTGGGCGGTCCAAGACTTCCAACCATGGCGACTAATTCCGAACAGCAACGTTTCCAGTATGATACCGATCCTCTTATATTTCTCATCGAGAAGTGTATATTATCTACTAATCGCTCTGGAGTATGTTCTCCTTGGCGCATTCTACATGATACTGAAACACTAGCTTTTACGCGGTAATATTCAACAACAGATAATGCGAGGAACAAATAATCTGTTCGATGAAATCGTTTGTTATTGCTCAGAATACGCGTATGGAAGTAATCCAGTGGTGTTATTGAGATATCTCGGTGCTCTCCGAAACAATTTTTCCCATCTGCAATATTTTGATTCGCTCAAAGGAAAATTGGCCCGTTTCTTTTGATTCGCTCAAAGCAGAATTGCCCCGTTTCTTTTGATTCGTTCACAGCAGAATTGGCCCGTTTCTTTTGATTCGCTGAAAGCAGAATTGGCCCGAATATTTTGATTCGCTGAAAGCAGAATTGGCCCGAATACTTTGATTCGCTCAAAGCAGAATAGGCCCGAATATTTTGATTCGCTCAAAGCAGAATTAGCCCGAATATTTTGATTCGCTCAAAGCAGAATTAGACCGTTTCTTTTGATTCGCTGAAAGCAGAATTGGCCCGAATATTTTGATTCGCTGAAAGCAGAATTGGCCCGAATATTTTGATTCGCTCAAAGCAGAACTGGCTCGAATATTTTGATTCGCTCAAAGCAGAATTAGCCCGAATATTTTGATTCGCTCAAAGCAGAATTGGACCGTTTCTTTTGATTCGCTGAAAGCAGAATTGGCCCGAATATTTTGATTCGCTGAAAGCAGAATTGGCCCGAATATTTTGATTCGCTGAAAGCAGAATTGGCCCGAATATTTTGATTCGCTCAAAGCAGAATTTGCCCGTTTCTTTTGATTCGCTGAAAGCAGAATTGGTCCGAATATTTTGATTCGCTGAAAGCAGAATTGGCCCGAATATTTTGATTCGCTCAAAGCAGAATTTGCCCGTTTCTTTTGATTCGCTGAAAGCAGAATTGGTCCGAATATTTTGATTCGCTCAAAGCAGAATTGGCCCGAATATTTTGATTCGCTCAAAGCAGAATTAGCCCGAATATTTTGATTCGCAGAAAGCAGAATTGGCCCGAAAATTTTGATTCGCTGAAAACAGAATTGGCCCGAATATATTAATTCGCTCAAAGCAGAATTAGCCCGAATATTTTGATTCGCTCAAAGCAGAATTGGCCCGAATATTTGATTCGCTCAAAGCAGAATTGGCCCGAATATTTTGATTCGCTCAAAGCAGAATTAGCCCGAATATTTTGATTCGCTCAAAGCAGAATTAGCCCGAATATTTTGATACGCTGAAAACAGAATTGGCCCGAATATTTTGATTCGCTCAAAGCAGAATTAGCCCGAATATTTTGATTCGCTCAAAGCAGAATTGGCCCGAATATTTGATTCGCTCAAAGCAGAATTAGCCCGAATATTTTGATTCGCTCAAAGCAGAATTAGCCCGAATATTTTGATTCGCTCAAAGCAGAATTTGCCCGTTTCTTTTGATTCGCTGAAAGCAGAATTGGCCCGAATATTATGATTCGCTCAAAGCAGAATTGGCCCGAATATTTTGATTCGGTCAATGCAGAATTGGCCCGAATATTTTGATTCGCTCAAAGCAGAATTGGACCGTTGCTTTTGATTCGCTCAAAGCAGAATTGGTCCGAATATTTTGATTCGCTCAAAGCAGAATTGGCCCGAATATTTTGATTCGCTCAAAGCAGAATTGGCCCAAATATTTTGATTCGCTCAAAGCAGAATTGGACCGTTTCTTTTGATTCGCTCAAAGCAGAATTGGCTCAAATATGTTGATTCGCTCAAAGCAGAATTAGCCCGAATATTTTGATTCGCAGAAAGCAGAATTGGCCCGAATATTTTGATTCGCTGAAAGCAGAATTGGCCCGAATATTTTGATTCGCTGAAAACAGAATTGGCCCGAATATTTTGATTCGCTCAAAGCAGAATTAGCCCGAATATTTTGATTCGCTCAAAGCAGAATTAGCCCGAATATTTTGATTCGCTCAAAGCAGAATTGGCCCGAATATTTGATTCGCTCAAAGCAGAATTAGCCCGAATATTTTGATTCGCTCAAAGCAGAATTGGCCCGAATATTTTGATTCGCTCAAAGCAGAATTGGCCCGAATATTTGCTTCGCTCAAAGCAGAATTAGCCCGAATATTTTGATTCGCTCAAAGCAGAATTGGCCCGAATATTTGATTCGCTCAAAGCAGAATTAGCCCGAATATTTTGATTCGCTCAAAGCAGAATTAGCCCGAATATTTCGATTCGCTCAAAGCAGAATTTGCCCGTTTCTTTTGATTCGCTGAAAGCAGAATTGGCCCGAATATTATGATTCGCTCAAAGCAGAATTGGCCCGAATATTTTGATTCGGTCAATGCAGAATTGGCCCGAATATTTTGATTCGCTCAAAGCAGAATTGGACCGTTGCTTTTGATTCGCTGAAAGCAGAATTGGCCCGAATATTTTGATTCGCTGAAAACAGAATTGGCCCGAATATTTTGATTCGCTCAAAGCAGAATTAGCCCGAATATTTTGATTCGCTCAAAGCAGAATTGGCCCGAATATTTTGATTCGCTCAAAGCAGAATTGGCCCGAATATTTGCTTCGCTCAAAGCAGAATTAGCCCGAATATTTTGATTCGCTCAAAGCAGAATTGGCCCGAATATTTGATTCGCTCAAAGCAGAATTAGCCCGAATATTTTGATTCGCTCAAAGCAGAATTAGCCCGAATATTTCGATTCGCTCAAAGCAGAATTTGCCCGTTTCTTTTGATTCGCTGAAAGCAGAATTGGCCCGAATATTATGATTCGCTCAAAGCAGAATTGGCCCGAATATTTTGATTCGGTCAATGCAGAATTGGCCCGAATATTTTGATTCGCTCAAAGCAGAATTGGACCGTTGCTTTTGATTCGCTGAAAGCAGAATTGGTCCGAATATTTTGATTCGCTCAAAGCAGAATTGGACCGTTGCTTTTGATTCGCTGAAAGCAGAATTGGCCCGAATATTTTGATTCGCTCAAAGCAGAATTGGACCGTTGCTTTTGATTCGCTGAAAGCAGAATTGGCCCGAATATTTTGATTCGCTGAAAACAGAATTGGCCCGAATATTTTGATTCGCTCAAAGCAGAATTAGCCCGAATATTTTGATTCGCTCAAAGCAGAATTGGACCGTTGCTTTTGATTCGCTGAAAGCAGAATTGGTCCGAATATTTTGATTCGCTCAAAGCAGAATTGGACCGTTGCTTTTGATTCGCTGAAAGCAGAATTGGCCCGAATATTTTGATTCGCTCAAAGCAGAATTGGACCGTTGCTTTTGATTCGCTGAAAGCAGAATTGGCCCGAATATTTTGATTCGCTGAAAACAGAATTGGCCCGAATATTTTGATTCGCTCAAAGCAGAATTAGCCCGAATATTTTGATTCGCTCAAAGCAGAATTGGACCGTTGCTTTTGATTCGCTGAAAGCAGAATTGGTCCGAATATTTTGATTCGCTCAAAGCAGAATTGGACCGTTGCTTTTGATTCGCTGAAAGCAGAATTGGCCCGAATATTTTGATTCTCTCAAAGCAGAATTGGACCGTTGCTTTTGATTCGCTGAAAGCAGAATTGGCCCGAATATTTTGATTCGCTGAAAACAGAATTGGCCCGAATATTTTGATTCGCTCAAAGCAGAATTAGCCCGAATATTTTGATTCGCTCAAAGCAGAATTTGCCCGTTTCTTTTGATTCGCTGAAAGCAGAATTGGCCCGAATATTATAATTCGCTCAAAGCAGAATTGGCCCGAATATTTTGATTCGGTCAATGCAGAATTGGCCCGAATATTTTGATTCGCTCAAAGCAGAATTGGACCGTTGCTTTTGATTCGCTGAAAGCAGAATTGGCCCGAATATTTTGATTCGCTCAAAGCAGAATTGGCCCAAATATTTTGATTCGCTCAAAGCAGAATTGGACCGTTTCTTTTGATTCGCTCAAAGCAGAATTGGCTCAAATATTTTGATTCGCTCAAAGCAGAATTAGCCCGAATATTTTGATTCGCAGAAAGCAGAATTGGCCCGAATATTTTGATTCGCTCAAAGCAGAATTAGCCCGAATATTTTGATTCGCTCAAAGCATAATTAGCCCGAATATTTTGATTCGCTCAAAGCAGAATTGGCCCGAATATTTGATTCGCTCAAAGCAGAATTAGCCCGAATATTTTGATTCGCTCAAAGCAGAATTAGCCCGAATATTTTGATTCGCTCAAAGCAGAATTTGCCCGTTTCTTTTGATTCGCTGAAAGCAGAATTGGCCCGAATATTATGATTCGCTCAAAGCAGAATTGGCCCGAATATTTTGATTCGCTCAAAGCAGAATTGGACCGTTGCTTTTGATTCGCTGAAAGCAGAATTGGTCCGAATATTTTGATTCGCTCAAAGCAGAATTTGCCCGTTTCTTTTGATTCGCTGAAAGCAGAATTGGCCCGAATATTTTGATTCGCTCAAAGCAGAATTGGCCCAAATATTTTGATTCGCTCAAAGCAGAATTGGCCCAAATATTTTGATTCGCTCAAAGCAGAATTGGACCGTTTCTTTTGATTCGCTCAAAGCAGAATTGGCTCAAATATTTTGATTCGCTCAAAGCAGAATTAGCCCGAATATTTTGATTCGCAGAAAGCAGAATTGGCCCGAATATTTTGATTCGCTGAAAACAGAATTGGCCCGAATATTTTGATTCGCTGAAAGCAGAATTGGCCCGAATATTTTGATTCGCTGAAAACAGAATTGGCCCGAATATTTTGATTCGCTCAAAGCAGAATTAGCCCGAATATTTTGATTCGCTCAAAGCAGAATTAGCCCGAATATTTTGATTCGCTCAAAGCAGAATTGGCCCAAATATTTTGATTCGCTCAAAGCAGAATTGGACCGTTTCTTTTGATTCGCTCAAAGCAGAATTGGCTCAAATATTTTGATTCGCTCAAAGCAGAATTAGCCCGAATATTTTGATTCGCTCAAAGCAGAATTAGCCCGAATATTCTGATTCGCTGAAAGCAGAATTGGCCCGAATATTTTGATTCGCTGAAAGCAGAATTGGACCGTTGCTTTTGATTCGCTGAAAGCAGAATTGGTCCGAATATTTTGATTCGCTCAAAGCAGAATTGGACCGTTGCTTTTGATTCGCTGTAAGCAGAATTGGCCCGAATATTTTGATTCGCTCAAAGCAGAATTGGCCCAAATATTTTGATTCGCTCAAAGCAGAATTGGCTCAAATATTTTGATTCGCTCAAAGCAGAATTAGCCCGAATATTTTGATTCGCAGAAAGCAGAATTGGCCCGAATATTTTGATTCGCTGAAAGCAGAATTGGCCCGAATATTTTGATTCGCTCAAAGCAGAATTAGCCCGAATATTTTGATTCGCTCAAAGCAGAATTGGCCCGAATATTTGATTCGCTCAAAGCAGAATTAGCCCGAATATTTTGATTCGCTCAAAGCAGAATTGGACCGTTGCTTTTGATTCGCTGAAAGCAGAATTGGTCCGAATATTTTGATTCGCTCAAAGCAGAATTGGACCGTTGCTTTTGATTCGCTGAAAGCAGAATTGGCCCGAATATTTTGATTCGCTCAAAGCAGAATTGGCCCAAATATTTTGATTCGCTCAAAGCAGAATTGGACCGTTTCTTTTGATTCGCTCAAAGCAGAATTGGCTCAAATATTTTGATTCGCTCAAAGCAGAATTAGCCCGAATATTTTGATTCGCAGAAAGCAGAATTGGCCCGAATATTTTGATTCGCTGAAAACAGAATTGGCCCGAATATTTTGATTCGCTCAAAGCAGAATTAGCCCGAATATTTTGATTCGCTCAAAGCAGAATTAGCCCGAATATTTTGATTCGCTCAAAGCAGAATTGGCCCAAATATTTTGATTCGCTCAAAGCAGAATTGGACCGTTTCTTTTGATTCGCTCAAAGCAGAATTGGCTCAAATATTTTGATTCGCTCAAAGCAGAATTAGCCCGAATATTTTGATTCGCAGAAAGCAGAATTGGCCCGAATATTTTGATTCGCTGAAAGCAGAATTGGCCCGAATATTTTGATTCGCTGAAAGCAGAATTGGCCCGAATATTTTGATTCGCTGAAAACAGAATTGGCCCGAATATTTTGATTCGCTCAAAGCAGAATTAGCCCGAATATTTTGATTCGCTCAAAGCAGAATTAGCCCGAATATTTTGATTCGCTCAAAGCAGAATTGGCCCAAATATTTTGATTCGCTCAAAGCAGAATTGGACCGTTTCTTTTGATTCGCTCAAAGCAGAATTGGCTCAAATATTTTGATTCGCTCAAAGCAGAATTAGCCCGAATATTTTGATTCGCTCAAAGCAGAATTAGCCCGAATATTTTGATTCGCTGAAAGCAGAATTGGCCCGAATATTTTGATTCGCTGAAAGCAGAATTGGTCCGAATATTTTGATTCGCTCAAAGCAGAATTGGACCGTTGCTTTTGATTCGCTGAAAGCAGAATTGGCCCGAATATTTTGATTCGCTCAAAGCAGAATTGGACCGTTGCTTTTGATTCGCTGAAAGCAGAATTGGTCCGAATATTTTGATTCGCTCAAAGCAGAATTGGACCGTTGCTTTTGATTCGCTGAAAGCAGAATTGGCCCGAATATTTTGATTCGCTCAAAGCAGAATTGGCCCAAATATTTTGATTCGCTCAAAGCAGAATTGGCTCAAATATTTTGATTCGCTCAAAGCAGAATTAGCCCGAATATTTTGATTCGCAGAAAGCAGAATTGGCCCGAATATTTTGATTCGCTGAAAGCAGAATTGGCCCGAATATTTTGATTCGCTCAAAGCAGAATTAGCCCGAATATTTTGATTCGCTCAAAGCAGAATTAGCCCGAATATTTTGATTCGCTGAAAGCAGAATTGGCCCGAATATTTTGATTCGCTCAAAGCAGAATTTGCCCGTTTCTTTTGATTCGCTGAAAGCAGAATTGGCCCGAATATTATGATTCGCTCAAAGCAGAATTGGCCCGAATATTTTGATTCGCTCAAAGCAGAATTGGACCGTTGCTTTTGATTCGCTGAAAGCAGAATTGGTCCGAATATTTTGATTCGCTCAAAGCAGAATTGGACCGTTGCTTTTGATTCGCTGAAAGCAGAATTGGCCCGAATATTTTGATTCGCTCAAAGCAGAATTGGCCCAAATATTTTGATTCGCTCAAAGCAGAATTGGCCCAAATATTTTGATTCGCTCAAAGCAGAATTGGACCGTTTCTTTTGATTCGCTCAAAGCAGAATTGGCTCAAATATTTTGATTCGCTCAAAGCAGAATTAGCCCGAATATTTTGATTCGCAGAAAGCAGAATTGGCCCGAATATTTTGATTCGCTGAAAGCAGAATTGGCCCGAATATTTTGATTCGCTGAAAGCAGAATTGGCCCGAATATTTTGATTCGCTGAAAACAGAATTGGCCCGAATATTTTGATTCGCTCAAAGCAGAATTAGCCCGAATATTTTGATTCGCTCAAAGCAGAATTGGCCCGAATATTTGATTCGCTCAAAGCAGAATTAGCCCGAATATTTTGATTCGCTCAAAGCAGAATTAGCCCGAATATTTTGATTCGCTCAAAGCAGAATTGGCCCGTTTCTTTTGATTCGCTGAAAGCAGAATTGGCCCGAATATTATGATTCGCTCAAAGCAGAATTGGCCCGAATATTTTGATTCGCTCAAAGCAGAATTGGACCGTTTCTTTTGATTCGCTCAAAGCAGAATTGGCTCAAATATGTTGATTCGCTCAAAGCAGAATTAGCCCGAATATTTTGATTCGCAGAAAGCAGAATTGGCCCGAATATTTTGATTCGCTGAAAGCAGAATTGGCCCGAATATTTTGATTCGCTCAAAGCAGAATTAGCCCGAATATTTTGATTCGCTCAAAGCAGAATTGGCCCAAATATTTTGATTCGCTCAAAGCAGAATTGGACCGTTTCTTTTGATTCGCTCAAAGCAGAATTGGCCCGAATATTTGATTCGCTCAAAGCAGAATTAGCCCGAATATTTTGATTCGCTCAAAGCAGAATTAGCCCGAATATTTTGATTCGCTCAAAGCAGAATTTGCCCGTTTCTTTTGATTCGCTGAAAGCAGAATTGGCCCGAATATTATGATTCGCTCAAAGCAGAATTGGCCCGAATATTTTGATTCGCTCAAAGCAGAATTGGACCGTTGCTTTTGATTCGCTGAAAGCAGAATTGGTCCGAATATTTTGATTCGCTCAAAGCAGAATTGGACCGTTGCTTTTGATTCGCTGAAAGCAGAATTGGCCCGAATATTTTGATTCGCTCAAAGCAGAATTGGCCCAAATATTTTGATTCGCTCAAAGCAGAATTGGCCCAAATATTTTGATTCGCTCAAAGCAGAATTGGACCGTTTCTTTTGATTCGCTCAAAGCAGAATTGGCTCAAATATTTTGATTCGCTCAAAGCAGAATTAGCCCGAATATTTTGATTCGCAGAAAGCAGAATTGGCCCGAATATTTTGATTCGCTGAAAGCAGAATTGGCCCGAATATTTTGATTCGCTGAAAGCAGAATTGGCCCGAATATTTTGATTCGCTGAAAACAGAATTGGCCCGAATATTTTGATTCGCTCAAAGCAGAATTAGCCCGAATATTTTGATTCGCTCAAAGCAGAATTGGCCCGAATATTTGATTCGCTCAAAGCAGAATTAGCCCGAATATTTTGATTCGCTCAAAGCAGAATTAGCCCGAATATTTTGATTCGCTCAAAGCAGAATTGGCCCGTTTCTTTTGATTCGCTGAAAGCAGAATTGGCCCGAATATTATGATTCGCTCAAAGCAGAATTGGCCCGAATATTTTGATTCGCTCAAAGCAGAATTGGACCGTTTCTTTTGATTCGCTCAAAGCAGAATTGGCTCAAATATGTTGATTCGCTCAAAGCAGAATTAGCCCGAATATTTTGATTCGCAGAAAGCAGAATTGGCCCGAATATTTTGATTCGCTGAAAGCAGAATTGGCCCGAATATTTTGATTCGCTCAAAGCAGAATTAGCCCGAATATTTTGATTCGCTCAAAGCAGAATTGGCCCAAATATTTTGATTCGCTCAAAGCAGAATTGGACCGTTTCTTTTGATTCGCTCAAAGCAGAATTGGCCCGAATATTTGATTCGCTCAAAGCAGAATTAGCCCGAATATTTTGATTCGCTCAAAGCAGAATTAGCCCGAATATTTTGATTCGCTCAAAGCAGAATTTGCCCGTTTCTTTTGATTCGCTGAAAGCAGAATTGGCCCGAATATTATGATTCGCTCAAAGCAGAATTGGCCCGAATATTTTGATTCGCTCAAAGCAGAATTGGACCGTTGCTTTTGATTCGCTGAAAGCAGAATTGGTCCGAATATTTTGATTCGCTCAAAGCAGAATTGGACCGTTGCTTTTGATTCGCTGAAAGCAGAATTGGCCCGAATATTTTGATTCGCTCAAAGCAGAATTGGCCCAAATATTTTGATTCGCTCAAAGCAGAATTGGCCCAAATATTTTGATTCGCTCAAAGCAGAATTGGACCGTTTCTTTTGATTCGCTCAAAGCAGAATTGGCTCAAATATTTTGATTCGCTCAAAGCAGAATTAGCCCGAATATTTTGATTCGCAGAAAGCAGAATTGGCCCGAATATTTTGATTCGCTGAAAGCAGAATTGGCCCGAATATTTTGATTCGCTGAAAGCAGAATTGGCCCGAATATTTTGATTCGCTGAAAACAGAATTGGCCCGAATATTTTGATTCGCTCAAAGCAGAATTAGCCCGAATATTTTGATTCGCTCAAAGCAGAATTAGCCCGAATATTTTGATTCGCTCAAAGCAGAATTGGCCCAAATATTTTGATTCGCTCAAAGCAGAATTGGACCGTTTCTTTTGATTCGCTCAAAGCAGAATTGGCTCAAATATTTTGATTCGCTGAAAGCAGAATTGGCCCGAATATTTTGATTCGCTGAAAGCAGAATTGGCCCGAATATTTTGATTCGCTGAAAACAGAATTGGCCCGAATATTTTGATTCGCTCAAAGCAGAATTAGCCCGAATATTTTGATTCGCTCAAAGCAGAATTGGCCCGAATATTTGATTCGCTCAAAGCAGAATTAGCCCGAATATTTTGATTCGCTCAAAGCAGAATTAGCCCGAATATTTTGATTCGCTCAAAGCAGAATTGGCCCGAATATTTGATTCGCTCAAAGCAGAATTAGCCCGAATATTTTGATTCGCTCAAAGCAGAATTAGCCCGAATATTTTGATTCGCTCAAAGCAGAATTTGCCCGTTTCTTTTGATTCGCTGAAAGCAGAATTGGCCCGAATATTATGATTCGCTCAAAGCAGAATTGGCCCGAATATTTTGATTCGCTCAAAGCAGAATTGGACCGTTGCTTTTGATTCGCTGAAAGCAGAATTGGTCCGAATATTTTGATTCGCTCAAAGCAGAATTGGACCGTTGCTTTTGATTCGCTGAAAGCAGAATTGGCCCGAATATTTTGATTCGCTCAATGCAGAATTGGCCCGAATATTTTGATTCGCTCAAAGCAGAATTGGCCCAAATATTTTGATTCGCTCAAAGCAGAATTGGACCGTTTCTTTTGATTCGCTCAAAGCAGAATTGGCTCAAATATGTTGATTCGCTCAAAGCAGAATTAGCCCGAATATTTTGATTCGCAGAAAGCAGAATTGGCCCGAATATTTTGATTCGCTGAAAGCAGAATTGGCCCGAATATTTTGATTCGCTGAAAACAGAATTGGCCCGAATATTTTGATTCGCTCAAAGCAGAATTAGCCCGAATATTTTGATTCGCTCAAAGCAGAATTAGCCCGAATATTTTGATTCGCTCAAAGCAGAATTGGCCCGAATATTTGATTCGCTCAAAGCAGAATTAGCCCGAATATTTTGATTCGCTCAAAGCAGAATTGGCCCGAATATTTGATTCGCTCAAAGCAGAATTAGCCCGAATATTTTGATTCGCTCAAAGCAGAATTAGCCCGAATATTTTGATTCGCTCAAAGCAGAATTTGCCCGTTTCTTTTGATTCGCTGAAAGCAGAATTGGCCCGAATATTATGATTCGCTCAAAGCAGAATTGGCCCGAATATTTTGATTCGGTCAATGCAGAATTGGCCCGAATATTTTGATTCGCTCAAAGCAGAATTGGACCGTTGCTTTTGATTCGCTGAAAGCAGAATTGGCCCGAATATTTTGATTCGCTCAATGCAGAATTGGCCCAAATATTTTGATTCGGCGATAATGTGTTATATTATTTTCTGTTATTAAAATTCGGTGCAATGTGATTTCGTTATTACGACTATTAGAAACTAAAATTTCAAAAAATTGTGTGGATAAATGCGTAGAATCGGTGACTACGATTCTTGTGGTTCAGAGTTCGATTCCCGGCAACCGATACGAACTTTTTTCTCTCCGATTTCATACTATTGTATCGTAAATGAGATCTGACGATTCTAATAAATTGTTAAAAATAAAAAATTCCGTTGGATGCGTTTGAGCAAAACACGTCAAAAATTATTACAAGGTTTCTCAAATACAATTCAGAAAATTTTTATTTGAAGGAATGAAAAATATATTACGCGTCGTTCTAAAATATGTCGTTTTAGAAGACAAAAGTATTTAATATAGGAAAAACAACAAGATACAATTCGCGCACGACTTTACTTTTCAATCTCTCACGCTCGACTCTTACGCTCGACTCCTCAATTCATTCTGACTCCACGATACACTTCCTCCCCCAAATTCAATCACACACGCATTCCTATTACGACGAATTGTCACCCGATCCAAACACTCTTCATTCACGTTGTAATCGATCCAAACACTCTTCATTCGCACATCGCTTTGATCTATACCGCACAAACATTCTTATCTCGCACCCCACACTTATAACAATACTGGTTATTGCGATAAAGTATACGAAATATAAACAGAACATGATGCGATTGAAAATATTTGGGTATTTTTAATTCGTTATCAAATGAATAATGCAATGAAATATATGACGAGCACAGTTCTGAAAACTATGAACAGTTATCGACCGTTTCGTATTTTTATCGACGCTCTAGGTAACTTGGCCAAAAATGTCAAAATAGGCGAAAAATACTACGAGCGCTGCTATCGGATAATCGTTGAACTATATTTCACGGCTTACGGCCATCTGGCTTGCCTAGATCAGCGTCTGTCTCACTCATGCACCTTCGAAAATTCGACTTTATTCTGTACAGAGTATTTATTACTATCTAAAACGACAAGAGCGGCCTGTAGGGAAGTCCACTGATGGCCGCTGTACTCGTAAAAACTTCATTTTCGCAATATTCAAGCGTTAAAGTCGAATTTCGGAAATCGCCTCGTCTTCTTCGCACATCGCATTGGTGTGAGAGAAACGACTCGATTTTCTGAAATTCGACTTTAACGCTTGAATATTGCGAAAATGAAGTTTTTACGAGTACAGCGGCCATCAGTGGACTTCCCTACAGGCCGCTCTGGTCGTTTTAGATAGTAATAAATACTCTGTACAGAATAAAGTCGAATTTTCGAAGGTGCATGAGTGAAACAGACGCTGATCTATGCAAACAAGATGGCCGCCGCGGGACACTCGCCTTAAGGAAGGTTCCGCTACCCTGCCGCTTCCCCGCTAAGGACCAGCGATAGAGGAAGAGAGGTCGCGGAGCAAGAGGAGGTGTCCTGCCGAATATGCCTTCGCGAGATGACGGAAACTTCGGCCTGGGATGGGGGTGATCACGAGGTGTCCGAATACCGGCATAAGGGCACGCGGTTTTAGCATTCTGTATCCGGCATTTGCCACGTGCATAGTCAGCCAAAGTCGCTTTTCTTTTTCGCACCAGCTTAAAGAACGCTAAGGACCGCTGCCGCCTGCTGTGAGTGCCGTAAAGGGCATCTCGGTAAGCCCCTCACCTTTTATCGTTGTAAAGGATTCGAAATCGAGATTAACGTACCGTGGGTTGACGATCATCGAGTGTGCCAATCATCGGCCGATTCTGCAAAATGTGGCCGGGGTGTCGGCCTTGAGCTTTAGCTAATAATTAGGTTAAGTAGTTGTGGAAAAATCCGGAAGTATCGTGAGATAGGAAGATCGAGAAGCGATCTTCCTATAAGCCACACTCGGCGGGTCACTGAAACGGACCGGGGGATTGGTATCGCGATAGCCACGATTTAGCGTCTTTTAGTCTCGCAAAAGCGTTGCAAAATTTTGTGCCCACCCACGCCTCGATTTCGAATCCTCATTTACGCGGGAGCAGATCGGAAGGTGCATGTTTTGTCGTATCGGACATTTCGTAGTGTGACGTGGTATTTTATACCCGTCACAAGGAGCCTCCTCGGGAGACCGGACGGGTCATAGGTCGCCGTCAGATACCGTCTAGAGAGAGAACGAAGCGCGTATAATATCGTAAGAACAAATTCTGCCGCTATACTATTTTATATGTACCGCCGGAGAATGATGTCACTGTCAACGAAGGAGCGACGTACGTCGAGGGAAAACGCCGCTGCTCTGCCGCTACCCCGCTCGGATCCTCCGATAGACGAAGAGAGGCAGCGGAGTAAGAGGAGAGAACCCAGCGAGAAACCGACGTACGCCGAAGGAAAGTGCCGATTCCCTGCCGTTTCCCCGCTACGGCCCTACGATAGAAGAAGAGAGGCTGCGGAGACGGAAGAGGTCCTGCCGAAGAAGACTTCGATAGAATTCGGAAACTCCGGCAGAGGGTGGGGGTAGGCTACGAGGTGTCCTAATACCGGCGCAAGGGCTCGCGGATCCTTATTCTGTATTCGGCATCTGCCTTAGTTCGTTTTCGTAAAATCAGTATTATCGTTCCGTGAGGAAAACGTATCGTATTCCCGAGTCCGCTGCGACCTGTGCCTGGACACCTTGGTAAGCCCCTCAATTACCGATATATACTTGTAAAAGAGCGCGAAATCGAGATTGTCATATCGTGGGTTGTAGACCACCTGACTTGCCTGCACGGGCAGGTTCTGCAAAGTGTGACCGGAGTGGCTTTGTACCGTAGGGAAATTAGTTTAAATTAGAAGGGTAAAAACTCGGGGGCCCCTGTCCCGGACGGTCGCGGATCCCGACGTCCGGACTTTTTCGCGTCGTCGAGAGATCGCTTCTCGATCTCTCGAATCGCCACTCGGCCGGATCACCGAACCTGTACCGGGGAATGGTACAGCATAAGCTACAATCAAAGTATCGTCTCGAGTAGGCCTTTGCCAATATTGTACCCTCCCACGTCTCGATTTCGCGAACTCTTGGTACAGGAGTAGAACGTAAAGTGCATGTTTGTCGTACCGGACATTTCGTGTTTGTCGCGTAACTTCTCGCTTTCCCTCTCTAGGCGGTCGCCGATACAGAATCGTTCCGCGTGTAGAATTAAATCGCGTCTCGTATAAATTTAAGTGCGTTAGATTCCGTTGCGTTTAGTATAATTGCGTTTCGTCGCGTCTCGTCGCGTTTCGTCGCGTTGCATTCCGTTAAAAATAATTGCGTCGCGTTTTGTTAAATATTTGCGTTGCGTTTCCGTTAGATTAGTCGCGTCGCGTACCGTTCCGGGAATCGAGGATATATTAAAGATTGTATTCCGCTTAGGAACTGGCATATTTCGTGTCCGTGGCTAAAATCTCGCGGAGATCGTATCTCGGCCTTGCGCCGAGAGCGTTACGATTAAATTGCATCCCGATACTGGATCACGCTGTACGCGGGCAATTACCGAGCTATCCGCAAAATACCGTGTAGCAGTGTAGCAGAGTACGACTGGTTTTATATGCCATTAAGTTTACACAAAATATTATTGCATGTTGCAGATGTAATACAAAGTGCTGGTTTGCCCATTGGAATGTTTTCTGAAGAAGCAATGGAGGCACGAAACAAAGATTTCTGAAATATTAGAAGAGACCACACACGAAAATTTTCGCAATTAGAAGCATAAACGGACCTTTTCCAAACCTTACTATATACATCCGATATTTTAATATATTCCATTTCGGCAGACAATAGAAAAATTTATAAAACGCGTTCCCGTTTTAATATTTTCAAAGATGAGATACAAAAGTTAATGTTACAAGAAGACCTGCAAGACGATGACGACGATGATACATAACTAATAACAAATAAATTTTAGATTAACAAATTATTGTACAAACTTAGCAAAAAATGAATCTATTTCTATTAATAAAAATTGTTTCCATGTTAAAATTATGTTTACGTTAATAAAAATTATGCATATAAACCAAACGTCCACATTGAGAGTATAGTATATTCACTAATTTTTTGAAATATAACACTTATTTTTGTTTTATTTTTAATTTTTTTAATAGTAAAATAATCCGGTGTGATTTAATGTAATGTAATAATACTTGTTTTAAATGCTGGAACGACACAGCGGCCGCTATACTTTCGTTTCAAGTCTTCAAATAGCGCTACAATTGGCCGTGAACAGCTAATTCGTCGTTCTGGCGCACTGTGCGGCGTCCGCGACTGCACTTTACCGCGCAATCCGACGTCGCATGGTTGCAACATTTATCATATTTGTAATTTCGCCCCGCGAACAAGTCAACAGGCGCACGCCAACCAAGGGCGTGCGGGCCGGCGTCTGTGACTGCACTTTGCAGCGAAATCTGACGCCGGATCGTTGCAACATTTATTATATTTGCAATTTCAACCCGCCAACAAGTCAACAGGCGCACGCCAACCAAGGGCGTGCGGGACGGCGTCCGCGAGTGCACTTTACCGCGCAATCCGACGTCGCATGGTTGCTACATTTATCATATTTGTAATTTCGACCCGCGAACAAGTCAACAGGCGCACGCCAACCAAGGGCGTGCGGGCCGGCGTGTGCGACTACACTTTACCGCGCAACCCGACGTCGCATGGTTGCAATATTTATTATATTTGTAATTTCAACCCGCGAACAAGTCAACAAGCGCACGCCAACCAAGGGCGTGCGGCCCGGCGTGTGCGACTGCACTTTACCGCGCAATCCGACGTCGCATGGTTGCAATATTTATTATATTTGTAATTTCGCCCCGCGAACAAGTCAACAGGCGCACGCCAACCAAGGGCGTGCGGGCCGGCGTGTGCGACTGCACTTTACCGCGCAATCCGACGTCGCATGGTTGCAATATTTATTATATTTGTAATTTCGCCCCGCGAACAAGTCAACAGGCGCACGCCAACCAAGGGCGTGCGGGCCGGCGTCTGTGACTGCACTTTGCAGCGAAATCTGACGCAGGATCGTTGCAACATTTATTATATTTGTAATTTCAACCCGCCAACAAGTCAACAGACGAAGTCAAAACAAAGTACGCATTGTGTTGCGAGAAACTGAGAAAATATGACAGCGACACTTGTAATTGCGCGTTATTGAAATTCTATTTGTGTCTCATTGTTATTTTAATTTAACTCTCTGACTACTGTTGGCGCCTATTGGCGTCCGAAACATGTTCGCTTCCCGGTTCTGTTGGCGCCGATAGGCGTCCTATGCATGTCTAACGAAAAATTTCGTCGTACCCAATATTTCATTAAATAAATTACAATAATCATCTTATCTTTTAAAATTATTCTACAGTATGTACTTATTGCAGTTGGTACCTCTCGGGCGAATGGTCAAATAGAACGGTTTAATAGAGTTATTACTCCGACGATTGCGAAATTATGTGAAAGACTAAATAAATGGGATGGATTTTTAGAACAGGTAGCATTTATTTTAAATAGCATGGTTTGTCGAGCGACAGAAGATACTCCAAGTTGTTTAATATTTGGACTCAAATAGTTACGAGAACGGAATGGTTCTTTACGTTTATAGTTAGAATCGAGTTTGAGTGAAGATAGAAATTTAGAAGTAATGCGTGAAAAGCGGCAGGGAATATTGATAAAAAATAATTTTAAGAAAAAAAATACACCGACTTCGAAATGCACTAAAAAGTATAAAATAATTTCTATTTCATTCAATCATACAATTACGTCACAGATATGAATGAAACCTATTTACTCGTTAGGTAGTGTATTAAATACATTTCAACCTTTTCGGAGGCGGCGCAAAATTAAAAGATTTTCTTGAACATGTCAACCTTTAGACAGCCGAACATAGGCAAAGCTTGTATAGCTATTTTTTTTCTATATATATAACTCGACAGCACGCCGCGAAGTAGGTGTTAGTGCGTATAGAATGGAACTATGGTCTATCTAGATTCATAGAGTATGCGACGGAAAGACTCGATCGCCGCATATTCTATAAAGATAGAGCCGATCTGCCGCAAATTTGGTAATTCCCGCGTCGTGGGCTCCGTTTATAGGTTCTTAGATCCATGGCTTCCACACGCGAAAGAAGTAGATTCAATTTCATTTATATCAGAAACGTTACGAAATGAAGATGCAGACATTACATTTACGTATATTACCAGGTATATCTATAATGGTTCGTATTCTTTCTCGGGATTTATTAATTTCCAATACGCCATACCACAATCAACTGATTATTGGCAGCAACGTTTACTGAGGTATTTTTAATTTTGCGCCGCCTCCGAAAAGGTTGAAATGTATTTAATACACTACCTAACGAGTAAATAGGTTTCATTCATATCTGTGACGTAATTGTATGATTGAATGAAATAGAAATTATTTTATACTTTTTAGTGCATTTCGAAGTCGGTGTATTTTTTTTCTTAAAATTATTTTATTTCACGCTTTTTAGTGGAATGGGGAGAATTTTATAGGATACTGTGAGACAGTTCTTCCGGGCTTTTTTTTTGTCCGCGTAAATGCCATGAACATAATTAAGTAAAAGACAACATGGATATTCGTTTTTCAATTTTTTTTTTTTATTAATTGTTGTAAAATTGGTAAATAAAATCGGCGATTGCATGTTGACTCATACACCACCAGAGGCACGGAGGCATACGTAGAATTCAATATACAGTATTCACTCCGTAAATGTTAAAAAGATCTCTACCGTAAATGTTAAAATTGTATCCCCACTACTGGGGGATCCCCCTCGAAATCAGTCAAGAATGAAACACGATCGGTCGCCGAAACGACGAGGATCGAATATCGGTGAGACACAACTAATGCAAGCAAAGGAAAAGATTGTAACTTTCTTATTTCTTACTATTTTTTCATGAAACTTTTACTGTTGTATTTGTCTAGATTTCCTGATTAAAATGACACCAAACATGATATAATTACGTTAACAATTGTGTGTGTAACGAGTGATTAAAGTTTTTAACATAAAAGAGGACGGCGAATAGGAAAGAAAGAGAAGCAGAAGGTTGACGCGTTCGGCAAACGTGAAACACTCGTGCGTCTTCTGTCTTTTAAATTAAAAAATAAAAATTCTTTATTTTTGGGGTTTCATCAATGAAGCTTTGATTATCGTATTCGTCTTGTTTTTTCTGATTAAGATTAAAATGGTACCAAACACGGTATAATTAAAATCATAATTACTTGTATAGCAAGCCTTTAGAAGGAATTCGCACCTCTACCGTAAATGTTACATCCCAAACTTTTATGGCTTGTTACATAAGTAATTACGATCGTAATCATATCGTGATTGGTGTCATTTTAATCAGAAAAACGAGACAAATACGATGGTAAAAGTTCCATTGACGAAAAACCAAAAATAAAGAATTTTAATTTTTAAATTTAAAAGACACAACACGCAGTCTTTCATGTTTGCCGAACGCTCGAAACTCTATCCCTCTTTGTCTTTTGTATGGCTGTCTCTTTCTACGTTCGGCACACTACAAAGAATGTAGGACCTCTACCGTAAATGTACAATCGAGACCGGCAAAAGTAACATTTACGGAGTGAATACTGTATTAGTAACAATAGTTTTTCGCTAATAACTCGAAAACTAAAGCTTCCCCTTAATTGCGGATAAGGAAAAAGTTGTTCAGAATCGTGCCCCTGATAACATATTAAAAGGACATTAAAATCGTCCAAAGTTGATTTCAAAACTTTTCAACAATTTTTCGCTAATATCTCGAAAACTAAAGCTTTCCGCGAAATTTTTATATGAACAAAATTGTTCAGAATCATGTCCGTGATAAGATATTAAAAGCGCACTAAAATCGAGAAAAGTTTATTTCAAAAGTTGCCGGTTTTTTTGCAATAACAACACTTTGCAATTGAAAAATGAAAAATTTTTTGATAATGGTACCAATGGGGAGTCAGAACCTACCAGATGCAAAAGGTTTCGTTCCGATCGGTGCATCCAGCTAGGCGTAATAGGCGGGCACACATAGAAAATAAAAATAATAATAAAAAAAAAAAAAAAAAAAAAAAAAAATATACTGATCGAATTGAGTAACCTCCTCCTTTTTCGAAGTCGGTTAAAAATACAAGCAAATGAAAAATATTATCATAGTGTGGGAATGAAAAGCGGCAAAACAGCCGTCAGTGATCAAATGGCGGTAAAGAATATTATTAAGTCGGTAATGAATGTTATTAAACTATTTGTTATTTTTACAAAAATTGCCGACGTTGCAAGTGTGATGACTAAAAAAATGGAGCAACGCCCCATCCGAGGTCCAGAAATGACCCTTCCCCAAAAAAACATGTGAAAATCGCATCGAAACATAAAAATACCGCCTGAGAATGTAGGAGGCGTCAGTCTTCTGGAATTTCCTCGCGTGAACAAATTGTTGGTGAATAAAATAACTTTTCTTTGTATTTGCCTTGTAATTATTACGTGACACAAGAGCGAGCGGACGTTTATTCGTTCTTCTCTAAAAAGGTTAGCGAAATAAAAGATAGTTGTTGATAGGTAAAACCACGGCGTAACGATGCGTTTAGAAATTAGGTCATAAAAGTTTAAAAAAGTCGTTGTAAATGTTTAGTTTTAAATAATGTTTAAGGAAAGTTTCTTTAAAAGTTATTGTTAGTGTTTCAAGGTATAAAAAGTGTTAAAGATTTGTGTAAATTAATAAATAAGAACTTGCACAGATCAAATAAAAACAGTGCATTACCACTCTTGAATAATTATTCCTACAATAGTAAATGTAGAGATATATTAGTATATAATGTTGGGGCTTTATCATGATTAGAAATATTGACACATTAGCGTGTTAAATATTTTTGAAAAAGCGAAACGTTCCCAATTCGCTTCGAGCGCCGCTTATAAGCGGCGCGCACAATATGACTTGTGGGTACGAGTGTCGCTTAACAAAATTAATCATACGTGCTTATACTATTAATCATTTCACATTAATATATTAACTTGTTTGCGCATCATAATTAATTCATAATTAAAATATTGTAAATATAGTAAATATTGTAAAATACTGTAGCTTTGTAAGTTATAAATGTTATAATTGTACGTTATAAATGTTGTCATATCAAAGATCTAAATTAAACTCATTATATTGTAGCAAAGATTGCTTTATTCAGCAAAATAGTCATTTAAGACTCAGGAAAACGTATAGACAGCAACAACGCGTACTGCACGTATTCATGGCGCGCACTTCCGTTCAGTTACAGTACTTCGGCGGACTGGACAGCCGAAGCGAAAGAGTTAATCTACACCGTCCCTATTCGACTAAGCAATGCAATAACAAACTGCCTGCCCTTTTCTACAATCTCGCAAACTGACAAAACACACAGTCCTGCGACACCTAATGACCACGCGACTCCAAGTCAATAGCCATCGTCTGTCGCCTCAGTTGGACTCTCATAAGCAACCTATCGCTTAAACCTCACGCAGTTTATTCCTAATGGAATATGGTTATGAGTGTTAAACAAATAAAGAAATACTAAATAATTAAACAGAACACTTATAACTTTTTGAAACAAACTTTATATATTTAAATGAAGAAAACTAAGGAAGAACTACTTAAATAACTCGTTCTATTATATCCGTGCGAAATCAGAATTTTTATAAAGAGAAACAAACACGAAAGAGAATATCAGAATTATTTTATTTAACATTTGCGAATCAAAAATTTAAACGAGTGGCATCATATAAATAATCGATAATGTAACATACATTATTATCGACGTCTTATTACCGACATCAGTAAACGTTATCGACTTCTTATTAAATTTATTTTTGCCACTTTACTATGGAAATTCAACAATTCCCATCATAAATCATTCAAAGGCAAAATTGCACAGGCTAATTGCCCTCGACGACCCTCCAAAATACGTTGACGCTAACAAGCGGGTACGAATAAACAGTTGATACGTAAATTCAAGGGACCGTATGCGGAGAAAAAGGTCCTAGATTGTGTTCGATATGTAATTAGTAATACTGAAGAGTTTCAAATGACAAGTACTATAATATGAGACCTTATAAAGCAGTTTAGTTATTTAATTTTTAAAACATTTGTTAAGAGTTAAGTGCGTTAATTTTATATTTATGTATTCGTTAATTGAGTATTATAACTGAATTATGAAGTAAAGAGTTTGTAGTGTGTTAAAGATGTGAAAGAAAATTTAACTATTAGGGGTACCGAAAAGTAATAAAAATTTCTTCGATAACTTCTAAGTTTTTCAATGAAAAATTGAAAGACTTTTTCAGGTTGGGTTCAAGAAAATGGGGTACCCTCCGATTCATCTGATATAAATATCAAAAGAAAGCTCTTGACTTGGCGATTTCAACGGTGGTCATCCCATCCCTCTGCCCCCTAGAAGCCAAAAACTGAAACGGTCCAAAAAGTGATTTTTCCACATATCTCAGCGAGTTTATCATTTCCATCCCTTTTTTTTTTTTGATAATCAGATTTGGTTAGGTTATATTGTATGGGGTGGGGGTGCTGGGGGAGGGGCTTAGCTCCTGCCTCGCCAATACGTTTAGATTTTGAACTGTATTTATATTTCTTGCCTGGTGAGTGTACATGCTTGGATTGCGCTCGCGTTGGCCCATATACAAAGTAAGCAGTGTTTATGCTATTACTTTTTTTGAATTCCATTGCGGATTATGCTGTCTGAGAATTTCGTGCGCTTCGGAAAGCGGTACCGAGATCTCCTGAAGGAAGATCTAAGTGTGTGGAGTTTTACAATTACGATTACGAATACCGAACAAGCGTGGGATGCTTAGCTGGCGTGGGGGATTATTCCCCATAAACGAACATGCCGCTGCGGAAAGAACATGCGTCCACTAGCCGATACCAAGCGGTCTATTGGGTTCAGATGGCAGTATGTTTCAAAGAAGTGTCCTAAAAAATCCGCCCACGAAAGCACCTTCTTTGAGGTTGCACGTATCTGCCCGCTACAGACCGCGGGCAAAATCACTTTTTGGGCCGTTTCAGTTTTTGGCTTCTAGAGCTTTCTTTTGATACAATAAATCAGTTAAATCAGAGGGTACCCCATTTTCTTGAACTTAACCCTTTTCTAAAAAGGGAATCGAACAAATGCCTTTACGTTAACAAAAAGCGTTAGAAAATAATGGAAATTATTTTGTTGATTAGCATTTAAGATTTCTTTAATAAATAAATGTTTTTCGAAAGTAAACGAAATTTTGATTACTTTTCAGTACCCCTAATAATTAATTTATGTTAAAGGAAATAGTTGCGTTTGGATTAGCCGGGACGGTTAATATTGTCAGAAGGGCCGAACTGTAAGTATCAATCAAACGTTAAGTTAATTCATTTAAACCAAAATTAATGTATTATTCTATTGTTACTCTAATAAATGTATAGTTCTATATGGAAAATTCCGTAATGCTATATGCCTACGTGCCGCGATGCTCGCCCCGAATTTCCTAGTATTCTCGCGTAATCTTAGAGAAGGATAGGAATATATTTTACAACTAGGACATTATTAGTTATTAAAACCTATTAGTTAAACAAATCAATCAATACATATCGAGGCCACTAATATTATGTTATCCAAAACTAGAGTCAAATGTTAGTTTATTGCAGTACATATTGTAAATTATAATATTATTCAATGGAATGTTCTAGAAGCATCGTATGCTTATACATTTCGATCAAATCCTTGTAGAATTCGTGCGTAGTATATAGAAGAAGATGGAAAATGCAATTTTTATAGAAATCTCTAAAGTACAGTTTAGAGAACCATTCCAATCCACTACACGTGTGTTCCGAGTCTTATATGCATCGAATTAGATATATTCGAAGTAATCAGAAGATTAGAAGTGATGTGTTGAGTTTCAGAATTAATTACTAATTAAGTGTTTCAAGGATCGTCGAGATTCCGTTAACGTTTGGGATACTGCTGGCTTGTTGAGAAGATAAGGCTGATCAAGGCAGGGCTGACAGAAATGGTAACATGAGTAGAAGAATCTCCGCTTTCCGACTTCCACGAGGCCAAACTCATGAACGGTTTTATTATAACTGTTTCAAGCTTATCAAGAGGTTAAAGGCTTTCAAGATTTTCATATTTCCAAGACTTTTTGAACCTTCAGAATACTTCAAGATACTTCAGAACTTTCAAGGTTTTTAAGATTTAAGTAAGATTTGAAGATGAAGTAATTGAATTCTGTTCGCCAAATAATGAGCTATCGCTTTATCATACCCTTCCTTCTGACATAGATTTTGATCAAAGTAAATCGCACGCTACAATAAAATTACCCAAAAGATACGCCAAACAGAAACAAATTTAACTGAATTTTGATTTACAAGATTCAACATTAACATTATAAACAGATATATTATTAACAAATTTGAGAAGTTAAAAATTTCAGGACAATTATTGCTAACATTTTTTTAATATTTATTCAATTGGCAAATTAATAACTATGTTATTCAACTAATTATTGAATATTTCATGCTCTTTCTATACATTTTTACTGCAATTTCGATCAAAAGAATATTTAAGTATTTAATTTCTGTTAACAGATGTACGCAATTGAAAATATACTTTTCTCAGAAATTATAACTCGAAACTTAAAAATTGTGAATTTAAAATCATGCAATAACGTCAACGCCGAAATAACTTTTTAAGATTTACAAGTCTTCTCACTGTTTCCATCATCGTGGACTGCTATTACTGGAAACTCAGCTATACACACTATCCGCTATAAAAATATTCGTTCACCTATACACCCAGTATACTTGATACTTGTAAGTAAAAGTAGGAAAATATGTAAATAGCAATTTGTATGTCAGCGGTTACAATTTATAATTATCATATTATTGATGATACCATAGATTGTTGGGTGTATTTGAATCTATTAAAGGATCACTTACTTCGATGTACCGAGAAATTAGGAATAAAAAAGAACTATATACTTGATCCAAAGCACAACATTAGAAGATGCATATTATCAGCACACATTATTTAGAAGCAGCACTCCGTCATCGAATATAAACGCTATTGATTTATACAAGAATGGAGAAACTCTTGCAAAAATATATTCTATAAAAATTTAGTAAAAATTAATGTTTCCATGGAATTTTACCATTAAATGTATTTCCTTGTTAATTTGAATAAATTATGTTTGAAACAGCTTTTGTAAAAATACCGCCACAGGTGGACGGATCTCTCGCCATGAGTAAGTTGTGGAATGAAAAATAAAAAAATTTAGAATCTATACACAATTGACTTTGGAAGTACATAGGGGTTTTTTGATTAATCAATTTTTGTGCGTCTCCACGCACGCTGACGCATTCTCACCCGGAATCATTCCTCGAACTCGGACACCCAACGCGACACTCGATCCTATCATCTAAACATCCTCTCGCAAACGCTACGCAGCATTCAATCGGACTCAGGCGAACAACTAATTATCTCATTTCATACACACCGAAATTCTTACGGCTAGACTAAATATAAGTTTATATCATATAGTGTATATACCAAAGCAAAATAAAATCTTACAATAGACTGTGGTGCAAGAATAAAAATGTTTAACCCTTTCGCGCCGAGCGCCGCATATATGCGGCATCCACTTGACGACCTGTAGGTACGAGCGCCACATACATATACGCGGCATCAGCGCCACGACTTTTGGGTATGAGTGTTCTGTTCCGTGACTTCGGCGGTCGGGCCTGCTGTAGCGAAAGGGTTAATCGTTAGATTTTGGAGAATTTTTTATTCTTCACAATTCATTATTAGAATCATCGGATCTCATTTACGATATAATATTATGGAATTGGAGAGAAAAATTGCGATACCTCGGTTGCCGGAATCGAACTCAGAACTACAAGAATCGTAGCGCAGCCGACCCTACGCGTTTACCTACGTAATTTCTTGCTTTGTTTTCTAATAGTCGTAATAAACGAATCACATTGCACCGAATTTATATAACAGAAAATAATATAACACATTACCTCTTGCCGGCTGTTAATTCTGTAGGATTACAATATATAACAAAAAATTTTATAATGTATTTTTAATTAAAAATAAAGGTAAACTCGAAACACAATGAAAAAAGAATCAACTCGTTCGCTTCGCGGTTCAGAAGTCAGTTCGCTCGTCCTTTCCACCTCCTCGTGGGGTGCTCCGCCTCAAAATCTCCGACGGAGAAGATGCGTCACCGTAACGATGACGCCCTTCGTTGAATTTTTATATTTTCTTTATTGACCCGTCAATTCGTCTTCTTATTATAAAATATATTTGAAATAATTATGAATAATTATCAAGAAATTGTATATAATAGTATATGCAATAGTATTTAATATAATAATGGAACTATTATGGATAATATCACCTAACCCAACCCATATTAAAAGTATTACAAAAAAGAAAATTAAAAACATAACATGAAAAACTGAAAGGTTCCATAAACTAACGGGGATTCGATCCCACGCCTAGAAAACATCCACCAATTACGAGGCAAGAGTTCTACCGCTTTCGCTAATAATGCTATTGCAGTATTCTTTTACGTTTCTAAATATAACTAGATACGACGTAAAATTAATAAATGCAGTTTTTCATTTTTTACAACTACAGTTTGCAATATAAAAATGTGAAAAAATTCTGTAATGTGTGCTATGTAAATCTCAATGTTTTAGAATTTTTTCGGAATTTTTGTACGAGATTAAATAGGCAAAATAAGCCAAAAACCGAAATTTTGTTTTTCCCTTTTTACTGCCCCCATAGTTGAGATGAGGGGTTGAAACTTGATGTAAGATATCTTTTTTTGATATGCTATCGACTGTCGTATTGGATATTTCATTTGGCTCAAGTGCATTTTTGATCATCCCCTCCCTCTTTCCTCAAGTCGCGCTCACTAGGATTAGGAAACTTGGCTCGAGCCCGTATATATCTCGTGCTAAAATTTGCTTGACGTCTAAAAATAGATTGATAGATATGGCAACAGCGTAACAATCCGGCAACGATGACTTCGCGTCCTTTGTCTGTCAAAAGTTGGTTGGTAATAGGAATAGGTGGCTAATAGAGTTTAGATATATATGTAGATCTAGTCGATAGATGACGCAACGCGAGTTGTCTAGTTTACAGATTGTTTATTTCTAGTATTCTCCGCTCATAGACATCGTCGCTTCGATCGATTCGGAGATAAGCCAAAACGGGGTCTTGCCCTTAACCAAAGTATGTTGTAGTGCATTTGAAATTTAGAGGGGTGTAAATCATCTAGGCTGATTTCGATTTTGTTAAAAAATAAGAAACAATAAATAACATTTATTAAGAAATATAGAAGCTCATATCTATAAATGAAGTTATGAAGCTACTAATATACTTTTCGAAGTATGAACTGAATCATGTGTAGTTGTGTACGAAGTCTCGTATTGCTTTGCGACTAGTGGTATAAAACAACCGATCATAATAGCGATGCGCACTACTCGCATATCTGAGACGGAAGTACACAGAGTCATTTTCCAGTTCCCTGTAACGTGAATTTTCGATGCTCCATACTTCTAAAAGAACTTATTTTAAAGGGTAAATTTTAACGAACCATTTCAATGACCACATATTTTTTTTAATTTAAATCCTTTACGGTCCTCATCAAGAAAAACGCAAAAAAAGAATTTGTTTAAATTTTTCAATATTGTATAACATATTGACGAAGTTAAAAAAATATCTTAATGTAACCCAATCCTTTATCAATAAAACAACAACAAAAATTTAGCTGTATCGAATGAGTAGTTTCTGAGACAAAAAATTCGTAAGTTAAGCCTGTTTTCGCCAGAGCAGCCAAAAATTACGAACTTGACTTTGACTTTGATGTGAATGACTCGCACGTACGGTTATAGTGAAACGGACAATAATAGCGGCAATTAATACGGTTTATGATCGTTCGATGTTCAATCACTTTTACATTAAAAATGACATACGGCGATAAATATACAATAGATGAATCATAAATTAATTTATACGATTATTCTGTATCTCAACAAAAATATATACTTTTCTATAAAAACATCTGAATATAATTTTTATAATTGACAATAAGGAATCTAAAATGTATCATTTTTGCGGGTTCCGTAAACACAGCACGTATTCATAGCAGAGAGATACTAACTTCAAACATCTTCGAGTACAAGGGGTTAATAAAGAAATAATAAACTACGTAATTTCTGAATCTTTTAAAAAAGATCACACGACAATTAACGCTTTTTTACAGAATTTAACAGCGGCTTCCATATATTATAGAATGGCTTCGTTACGTTTGTTCCCTTTTTAAGAGAGTATATTTTTTTCGAAGACAAAAAAAAACGAAAAAATATTTCTGAACATACTTCAACGGTAACCATCACATCAAAAAGGGAATTACCTCAGATCCTTAAAAAACTCGCGTTGCTCCTCCGTAACCATAAAATTAGTGACCTTAGCTTACCAGATGACAAAACTATTAAAAAATTAATACATTTAACTTTTGCTGACATACTTATACATATCACCATTTGCACCGGGGATATTAAGACTCCATTGTTCGGGGAAAGAATCCCTATAATTCAAGAAAATCATATAACACCCACCGGGGGGCATAAAGGAATACGAAAAACTTACCATCGCGTCAGAGAATTATTATTGGAAGAATATGAAGAGAGAGATAGTCGATTTTGTAAGAACCTGTATAGACTGTCAGAGAAACAAATTAGTTCGTGTAAAAAATAAAGAACCCATGGTAATTACGGATACTCCCCTAGATGCATTCGATAAAATCTCGATGGATATATTAGGACCCTTACCATTAACCTCAAGAGGATACAGCTATATATTGACCATCCAAGATAATTTAACTAAATATTCAGTAGCAGCACCAATCGCCTCAATGACCGCAGAAGACGTAGCGAAAGCATTCACTGAGCACTTTATTTGCACATTTGGCTCTCCAAAGGCGATTTTAACCGACCAAGGGGCATGTTTCATGAGCGCTTTAATGAAGAAGTTAGCTAAAATATTCCACATACGGGCATACAGAACGTCGTCTTTCCATCCGCAGTCAAATGGATCCCTAGAAAGAAGCCACCAAGTATTAATAGAATATCTAAAACACTTTCTCACAGTAGAAAAACAATGGGATGAATGGCTACCGCAAGCGATGTTTTCCTACAACACCAGTCTCCACGAAGGTACAAGATTTACTCCTCACGAGTTAGTATTCGGTAGGAAAGCAGGACAACCGTCGAATTTTCCAACAGAAGATGCAATATGCACTTATCCGGACTACGTCGACGATCTTATCACAAAACTACACAATTTCCGGAAAACCGCACGAAACCATCTTGAACAGGCGAAGCACCGACAGAAGCACTACTATGACAGGAGAATCCGACCGATTCATTACGAGACAGGCGAAGATGTGTTCCTCCTTAATCCGGCACGGAAGAATAAACTTAACAAGGAGTACTCGGGCCCATACAAGATCACACGTATCATAGGAGACAATAACGTGGAACTACAAATAGACCGAAGGAACAAAAGGCGAATCGTACAAAAGAATCGAATTAAGCGGGCCTATTTACAAATGAATGATCGCGAATCGATAGAGAGATGAGTACGTGCGTAAGGGTGTAGTCAAAGGAACGGTCTCAGAACGCAAAGGTATCACAACCGTATCGGACGTAACCGAAGAATTACACCGTGCAATAATGGACACTACGAAACAGAGCCAGCATCTAACCGAGGCACTTTGTGTAAAAGACCTCAGTATAGTTTTTGCGTTCAAATTCAACCCAACTTTGGGGAAGTTGTGCCTTCCCTGTATAGCATTTGCCCAGCCTGAAGCGAAGAAGCAGTGGTGGAACGCAGGCAAGGATCAAGGTTTCATTTCAATTTTAATTAAATAACTCAATAAATAATTAACAAATAAACCATTGCGCACAGGATCGCACTTTTACATAAATAGAGATCACGCCCTGGGAAAAATACGCTGCCTCAAATGCAAAAAGTTCTCACTTTGGCGTTTTCCGTAGTCGACTACACCGCATTAGATAGTAATCTGTCTAATTTTTGCGAAACGTATTTAGGTGCGTTTAGAGAATTCAACCTAGGTTGAATTCCTCGCGGCGGTAGATTACAGAGCGTTTAGCATTATTAACTTTATAAAATTTTCATATATATATATATATATATATATATTTGCGTCTAGAAACCGAATTATACTTAGATAGGATTCAATGCTATAAACAATAGCGTCAAACACGAAAATTGAATATCAAATTTAATATTACGAATATCAGAGGCCCGATTCAGATACAAAGTATTAACCAGCGAGTCCCATATCGTTATCTATCACATATTGTTTAATTTGTCAATTTCTATTATTTCTACCATTATCTGTCTTATGTATAATTTCTACTATTATCATTATCGAGATTTATTTAGTTCTTTATTAATCTTTTATAATTTATGTATTTCTCTTATTTTGTTGTTATTGTAGATGATAGTTTAATTTCTTATTGAATAAATTTAATTGTTGAAAGATATTGATCTTTGGACTTCAATCCTTAACCGCGCACCACACGAATCCCACAATCTTAATTTGTAGAATCGAGTCGTTCAGAGGTAAAAGCCGCTCTTTACCTTTTAGCGGCTTGTAACTAGCTGAACTTAGGTTCCAGGGTTGTTACACATGTATGCACATATATTGTATATGTACGTAAATTTTAATTTCAGTTATTACCACAACTAATAAAATTATTATTATTATCGTAAGACGCGTGTATACGATACAGCAGTATTATATAAATCAAGAACGCAATAACTACCCCTTACCAGTAAATGAACAGAGATAAAGATAAAATTTTCATAATTCACTAATTGTAAGTGTTATTGCAACATTCTTATAGCAATAATTCGGAAATTGTGCTTCTTGCGTTAGGTTATTTTTGTTGTAAGCGTGTGATATTATATTTTATAGAAACATAAAGTCGTATCAATGGAAAAATTGACTAACTTATTTACAAAAAAGTTCTACCCTGAAAACTTTGATACAAAAAAAAAAAACATACAGTATTAGGACTTTAAGGGGGGAGACCAGTATGACACCTTAAAAAAATCGATTTTTTTTTATCATCTTAAAAAATTCTCCCTTCTTTCCTACGTATAATGCCGAAAACTGGGTTTAACCCATTTGCATCAAAGCGCGGAATAATCCGCGCGCAGCGACTGTCTTCTATCACCAAGCGCGGAATAATCCGCGCGCCACGGCTGTCTTCTATCACCGAGCGCGGAATAATCCGCGAACCTACGATTGCTTTTTTTAACCAGTTGCCAAATATTCTTTGGAACCCTTTACTGTGTATCAATCGTTTTAAACAGTACATCGTTAATAAACTCCATTAATAATATAAATTCCCGTTACTGCACATACGATCATGACGCCCACGCGCGGTGATACGAGTCAATCGTCAGTTGAACGTCGCTGATGTTTCGACGCGGCAGCTTAGGTAGAGCGATGATGCAAATGGGTTAAAAATTCGAAAAACTCTCGTCGCTAGACCTGTTTCCGTATCGCACATAGCACTATCCCGCGTATGCACATATAACTTTAACCTCGTTTTTCTCGGAACACCATTTTTGGACCTTGCAACCAGCCTACAGCCTAAACGGAGGTTCACAGATCACCTTGACATTTTTTGTGGTAGTATTTCAAATCAATGGCTATCGGCCTAACCTAAAACATCCCAGAAAACAAATCTAATTTTGGATGAAAAAAAATAAAATGTTGGAAAAATTTACGTAATTACGTGGTTTGCTACTTTGATAATTTTTATATGCTATTGGGTTGAATAATCAAATCAGGTCGGAGGTTAGGCCGAAAACAGCATCGATTTCCTTTATTTATAATTTTATTTTATGCATTTCTGACGACTCGTTTGATCTGTACAATCTATCTAAAAGTGTAGACAATCTATCTTTTTTTGTTTTTAACTATACCGTCCTTATTTGTACTGATTTTTTTTTTAAATATTTAAATAAAGGTCCATTTTAACCAAACTCATCAAAAGATTTGATTTTTCTTAAGCGACAAAACTCTGACGATCTTTTAAAGATAGGCCCGTTTTAGGTTGCGTCATACTGGTCTCCCCCCTTAATAGAAGTAATACTTTTTAACATAATAGTAATATACAAAATATACGTGAAAAGTACAAGTTAGGGAAATCGCAACAATTTTGATTCTACAAAAATTAATTCAAAGTCCAGATCAGAATCCTATTGAAAATCTACAGGCAATGTTGAAAATAACGCAGAACATTGTATATTATTAATGATTAATTATAAGAAAATAGTGGCAGTCTTTTTCTGAAAAACTGCACAAGTTTAGTTGCAATTATGTCTAAACGAATTTTATCAGTTAAAACTATTAAAGCCTATAAATAAATATTAAATTTATATCACAATGTAATTTTTCATTTCTTTCAGTAGCGGTCATTATTCAAGTTACTGAATAATTAAGCATGTTACAACAAAGCTAATATATGTTTGGAACAAAATATGTATGTAAATATGTTTTTCTCAATTTTCATCACAATACCTAAAAATAGGATTATGTTTTAGAAAAATATCTCTATTGATTTAGTTTTTTTATAGAACTATATACACCAAAAATTATTTAAAAAATAATGTACTAGATTTAGATGTACAAATAAATCAAAATGAGAAACACTTTATAAGTAACTGAATGAAAAATGTTCACGACACCATGAAATCAATGAGCCCCTTCACTGTCTATAGTTCTATACATCCGAAAAATAAACCCGTTGCATTTTTCGCGCTAGATTTTCTCTGATTACTTGAACGCATTTTACTTTCAGTTCAGTTTTAAAAAAATACAGATGTTCATTTGAGCCTTTAAACTAGAAATATCAGGTAGTATAACTTTCCTAACCATTTCAAATACACCTTAAAATTTAATGAATTTCCATTATTTTTCTTTGCTTAAAATTTGACAACGTGCAATATAAGTGTTAGAAATTTAGAGTTTAGTTAGATGCATCGGACGTGAGTAGGCCATGTGCGCTTTGTCAGAGAGCTGTCCGGATTGCAAGGGAAAGTTTATAAGGCTAGAGTATAAATGAATACTTTTAAGGGCCATGGTGACGTTGGTGTCCTCACGGCCAAGGTTTTTCCTAGGAGGCATTCTTGTGCTGACTGAACGTGGCAACAAGTCACAGGAATAAACAAGCCATTCGTTGGTAAAATTGTGTATTATATAATTCGTAATTTCACCTATTCCGCTCATTTTCCTGATTTTCTTATATAAGAAGGATTAGTAGTTTCATTTTTGTTATTTTCACACTTAATAAAATGTTCGTCAAAAATAAAAAGTTTGATGGAGGAATAAAACAGACATCATAAAAAAAAAGAGGACTATTGGGATATGAGAAGCAGGTACTACCGTAATATAACACACAATTGAACTTTAGAATTTAAAAATGAATAAGTATTCTCTTTTCGTTGCGTTCTTACTAAAGACGTTCTATCTAAAGACGAACAATTTACAAAAAAAAGAATTCAATTATCTTCTTTCGTTCCGGAGATATTCCCAAAAACATGGTTTCAACCCCCAACTTCGAGGGCTATTTTCACCCCTTCCATGTGAACGATTGCCGATAAAAAAAAATACGTGTCAAATATTTTGTTGAGAACTATTTTTCACATAAGTTTCATTAAAATCGATGTGTCGCGGTTCGATATGTTTCCTTGTTAGCATGCTTACGTTAGAAGGACTATCCTCGACAACGCAGTTCGTTGAATTTCTAATTAGGCAGGATGTTTACTCCTCGCCTCTAAATAAGATATGAAAGAAATAACAAGGACAAAGAAAAGCACTAAAATAAATGTAATAAAATCAATACAGAAATATCAGTGAATGTTCGAACAACGCACAGTGGCGAAAAACGGCGAAAACGTGGACAAAAGTCAAAAAATGAAAATCGCAATTCTTGAAATCCGTTTAATGGAATTAGTTTATAAGGAATCTGTGCATACTGTTTTCACAGTTTTAATGAATTTATTACTACCATTTTGAAGATATGAGCCTCCAAAGTTGAACATTTTTTAAAGTCAATTTTTCCGGGTAAAGTTTAACATAATGCTGTTCATTATTTTTTAAATATTATGTTCATCCACTATTATCGGCTGTTTATATGATACTTTAACATTATGATTATGTAAGTTGCACAACAAAATGTTTATTATTAACACTGATATGGAAAAACATATAAACCATAGTCATATTTAATGTTTGTGTAAGGTAAAAGTTGTGATCTTCACCTCGGTTCACCTACCAAATAGGCTTAAATGAAAGCTGGAAGCTTCCCGAATAAGGATCTATAACAATATCTTGCGGTAATTTGCGGTTTTATGAGTTATTCACATTTATGTTCACGCACGCGCCCTATTACCATACGTGACAACAGCGGTTTCGAACGTTTTTCAAATATGTCGTCGCTGACCGTTGCAAAAAGTCTTGTTTTGTAGGTGAAATTTCAATATCCACATCCATATATATATATATATTACATATTAGATATTTAAACATTATTAAAAAATTTAAAAACTAAAAATTGATTTGCAATTTCTGATAATAAAAAATGAATTTGCTAATGAAAAAAATATTATTATGATAGTTCAAACATTCAAGTTTAAAATGCAAAAAGATTTAATTAATTTCGATAAATAGTTTTCGAGATAAAAATTCATACGTACTAGTTAACTAACCGTATTAGTTAACTAACAAATCAAAATTCGATTTTTAACACAAAAAATTAATTTGTAACACTAATATAATCATTGTATCTAAAAACATTTAAATAATTTATCTCAGAATCGAAGATATTAGTTTTGTCCACGTTTTCGCCGTTTTTCGCCACTGTGCAACGGTTGAAATGTTTTCAAACGAGCGTTCTGTCTCGCTCGCTCGTCAACTCGCGCGACTGCTGAGCCTCTTGGCGAGGGTGACGCGGGGGGGCGGAGGTAGCCTCCAACGATATACATATGTTTTGTTCCGCGACGGTTAACTTACTTATCGTATCGAATTGTTACCAGCAACTTCGGCAAACGAAACGTTCTTTCTATTTTTCTCTATTAACCCTTAACGAACGAGCGCATTTTTCTAAAACTATGACCAGTAGGTCGACGGATTTTTAAGAAATTAAGTGTTTCATTTCCAGAGCGAGAGAAGGTGCATAATTAATATCGCTTTATTGGATTTTATAAAAACTTACCGGAATAATAGGTAGTATATGAACAGATATGTCCATACAAAAGATCACTAAAGTGAAAATTTCAGAAAAATAATAGGAATTGAAATAAACAAATAGATGCGTGTATGTAATGTATAGATTTGTATACATTTATAAATTTACTTTTTATAGTTTAATGATATATTTACACAAAATTACTTATATTTTTTTTGTGTGTGGTACTTCTCCCAACAGTCCCCAATGTGAATACCAGGTTTTTTACTACAAGTATCGCAATAATTACGTGTTTCCCGCCTTCCTCCCGGCGTTATCACGTCATGCCGCGTGTATGGCGGCATTCGATTTTTTTAGAATATTTACAATGTCGCGAGTATGGCGGCATTCGTTCGTTAAGGGTTAAGATATTCTCACGACCACGAACAGTAAAACGTACTGCTTCGGCACCTTTTCTTTTGGTATTTAATAAGTTAGTTAATTACGTTAAAAGACATTTGATTTGTGTGTGTGTCGTGCGATTATATTTAATATTTTGACCAATGTACAGTTCCTTTTTGTTTAAAATATAAGTTTACTGTTCCATCGGAAGTCCGGCAAAAAACTATCGTTTTTATTTCCTCGGGTACAATATCCAACTCTACGCGATTTTCGTCAAGAGCGATATTGCCCCAACAGTGAATATTAGAACTATCAAGACATTCTATAAACGCTAAAATTAAAAATTGTGGAATTATATGCAACACCACAAAATAAGAAACATTAGAAAGATATCGCACAATACAACTCGCGTTTGCTTCCTTTAAGAACACACGTTCGTCCTGTATCGAGAAGTCTTACCTTCTTTATGAAAATTAATAATTAATTAAGGTTTTGTCAACATAAATATATAGATTCTTTTCGTGTATTTTAAATAAAATTAAATATCTCCTTCCACACAACGACTTTTTGCTGCGAACTGCCAGTATTCGTCTACTATTGTTACTCACTGTACATACGCATTTACGCTACATAGGTCAAAGAGACCATCAAGGCGGTTGGAAAAGAATTCAAAACAAAAGAATTCAAAACAAAAGAATGCCTAATAATTTAGTTCAAGGAGTAGATATCAGTAGAAAAACAACCAACAATTGTTACATTAATATAACTCTTAACGACATGAAATGAACTTTTTACTATAACTTCAAAATTATTTATAAATGCTTCTTTCTTTATTACCTTACATAGGGCTGCAAATTTGCGGGTTCGAATATTATTTAGTTCTCAAAAAACTAAACATTTCAAATCAAGACGTCGATTAAAATTAAAATAAATGTATCAATGGAAAACTAGAATTAACACTGTTATTTAAAGTTATCACTTAAAAAAATGCCATACTCCTGTTGTTCACTATAATATGTGTTCAATTATCATTTTAATTAATGAGCAAAATTAAGTATATGCATTGAGAGACACTAAGTCTGCAATAAAGAAAATCCTTAACTCTATCTCCACAATCAATGGGTACTAGGCCGTTTTTATATCTAAGGACAATTGAGCAAATACGTGACAGACTCAGAATGTTATATTTTTTCAAGAAGTGGGACCCAGTTTTACTATTTTAAGAAAACCTTTTCATTTTTAGTTCATCCTTGAATTACAAAGAGGTCCTTCCGAATCGCTTAAATAAATTCATTTGTTTTGAAAATACTCCACTTTTATTGTATTTAAATAAGTAACCACCCAATATTCCAACAGTATGCAGCGAAAAAATACTATCTAATTAGCGTTAGCATTACTCCTATTGTTATTAGAAAAGGAAACATTTATTATAAGGCAAACACGATGTAAGTCGCGCGTCGCAATCAAAGGGTCGTAGCCGAACTTGAAAAATAAGAAGAAAATAAAAGAACAAACAATTGAAAGAAACATTGGCGTGCCGATCCCAATTTTGTTGAAATCTTATTCCCTCCTTGTCCTAAATGTAGCCATTACCGACCAGCGGAAACAAAAGAAGGCGTGGAGACATCAAATACATGTATTAGAAATAGGTTTCTCGAAACGCCTAGAACATCAAAATCTCTCGAAACACAAGGAAGATTAAAGTTTTCAAACTTTACACTTCTTTCATGATTTAAAATAATCGAAATAAGGAAAACTAATAATAACAATGAACAAAGAATTTGATTCGTAAATTTGCAAAATTTTGTCGACATTAGTTCTTAAAATAAAAGACTTCTATTGCAAAATAAAATCACTAATTTCAAGTTTAAAATTTTTTGAGATTTTCGGAATTTTATTTAAAAATTTGATTTTAACCCGTCGGTAACAATTACATACGTGCAAGAGATATTACAGTGTTCATTCTATATACGCAAAAATGTTCTTTACGATATAAGCAAAAATGTTATCCCCATCACTCGGAGGAAGACCCCTCGAGATGCCAGAGGTTCGCTCGCCGGGAAATGTAACGTGATCCGGGGCTTAGTGTATCCCTGAGACAAACCAATGCAAATATAAAACGTTTTTATTTTTGACTTTTTCGTTATCAAACTTTTACCAATTAATTCTTGACATTTTTCCGATTAAAATGGGACCAAACACGATATAATTTGGACTATATTTACTGGTTTAATTGACGATAAAAGTTTCTAACGCAGAGGAGGATCGCGAGTGAAGAAGAAAGAGACACTGCGGTCGTGGCAGTCGGCAAAGATCAAAAGTCTGTTCAATTGTTTGCAATGCTTAAGCAATGCTAACTTTTTTATTTTTCATCCATTTTTTAAACAACTTTCTTCATCATATTCGTGACTTTTTTCTGACTAAAATGAGACCAAACACGACGTAATTTGAGTTATATTTATTTACAATATCTTATTAGAGTAAAATCATCGATGTACGCGTAACATTTGAAATTACAAGTAAATATGTCCCGAAGTATGTCGTGTTTGATCTCATTTTAATGAGAAGAATGTTACAAATATGATGGACAAATTTCAAAAAAAAATTCGAAAATAAAAATGTTTTATTCTTGCATTAGGAGTGTCCTTCTAGTAGGTCACTGTTTGTTTACGTTCGGTCTCCTTCGCTCGAAATGTAGCACCTTTACGATATACGCAAACGGCGACCGTATTATTTTTCTCTTCTGTCCTTTTCTACGTTCGGCAAAACATCAATCAATGTAGGACCTGTACGATATACGCAAAACCCCAGACCTGAAATATTTGCGTATATACAATATTCACTATAACTACATGTGAATTTCCGTATGTCCAACTACCTAAATACCCCAATATTCTAACATCACAAAACTATTTAAAGTTAACCGAATCATGCTCCATTAGATTCGAGTTAAAAAACAAATTAAATTAAATAAGAGTTGCATGAATATCAATTCCAAGAGTTCCGACGAAGTACGCAAATAAACATATGGATTTTTAAATTTATATATCTAGAATACAGAATGTAAGATTTTACGTCAGGAATACAGTGGTTAAAAAAAGTTAGACATAGTATGTCAATTTGAGTGCTTTTATCCATGCTTCGTTGGCCAGGTAAAGAATGACACTAGAATGGTAAAACCTATTTTTCCGTTGGTTTTATTTATTCATTTATTTCTTTATTTTATTGTTATAAATGATCAACATTATAAAATCACTTTAACGCTCGTGAACATAGCAGGTTAACAAAGGTAAAAATGCTTTACATACACATAATTTAATTGCTGTATTCCTAACATTAAAACTTGTATTTTTATATACTAAGCTATTAAATGAAGAAAGAAAACAAATAAAAAAATAAAATAAAAATAAAAAATAAAAGATTAACAATTTCGAATGCCCCAAGGTAAAGTTTAATCAAATAAAGAAGAAATTTAAAATAAAGAAAATGGTGAAATTATGTTTTGTACTTATTAAAACGCAGTTTTAGTCTTTCCATTTCCTACATCACTTATTCTTAAAGTGAACCATGCCATTTTGAGACCACCAACTGCAATTATACTACCTACAATCGTAAAGTGAATCAAAAGAAATAATTTCTTAATAATAATTTCCATACTAGGCAACTTTCAAAGAAGAGAAAGTAATTAATGTTAAAAACTAGCACCATTTATATCTAATTGTTTAAAAATAGTAATTATATCAAGAATAAAAATTAAATACTAATACCTCCTTGCTTCTGTTTTAAATTTTTTAAAAATAATGAAATGCAACAAAATTTTCTTTGATTTCATACGAAATTTAAGCAAATACACACATTTCGTGTATTTAATATATTTCATTAAAATTTCAGGACACTCATTTTTTAATCCGTTCCAATAAAAAAAAAGTTAAGAAAATGAAAAGAAAAGAAGAACAAATAAAAAATAATATGCGTCTCAACCTTAGCTTTCGGTTTAACAAATCCAGTAATTTTCGACCAAATTAGAATATACTGTGATTCAAAACTATTACTTTCGATGTACGAAATTCACAAATGGTAAAAAAAGAGTGAAATCGATGTTCCACAGGTCACAGTGTCCTCTGGTTAGTGTGAAGACATTGAAACGGTCAATAGAGCGTAAAACGTGTTTGTGAAGTTTAATAAACAAGAATACATTAAACGTAGTACTATAGTGGAAAAAAATATACATGCAGTTCTCTCTTATTGCTAAACTGAAGCAATGGCGGCAACTTCAAAAAATGTGATTACATTAATTACTATGGTGTTGAAAAATATGGTGTATTTAGATGTACCGAAAATTAATTTTTAAAGTATTAGGCAAGAATTAGGCATTTACAGTATAAGTACTATCTAACTGCAACCACAAATACAAATCATAAGTTACTAAAGAATGATTGTTGTATAATTATCCATAACTTCTGCATATATGTATATATGCAATTTCGTTGTCAGTTAACCGAATCCGATGGTGTGAAGGTAAATTTCATAATAAAATGAAATAACATACAATTTTCAATAAAATACATTAAAAAAAAAATATATATGGAACCATAAAAGAATGGAATGATGTTGATGCAACATATTTTTATAAACATATATAATCAAGACCAGAAAGATCAGCAAATCTAACAAAACAAAAGAGATGCCCGATGGAATAGCAATTAATGATATTTGCAATAAAATTATTAACTTTTATAGCATAAAAATTATTTCAAAATTATGTATTGTATTATGTGTATTCATAATTTGAAACAAATATGTGAAAACTTAAACATTCATAACGTCCGTGTATACAGACATTTTTGTAACTTATTGTATAACATATGCACATAAACGCGATCGAAATTAAGTTAATAAAATAAAGGAATTAAATATATTAACTTACAAGGGATGCCAATCCGTTTGAAGAACCACCTCTTTTTGGAAAGTAAATTAATAAAGAAATAAGACAATCACTCACTTATACTGTCGGCAATACACTGTGCCGTTGCCGAGTGCGACAGCGTCTTTTATTTGTTCACACCAATCCACCACCACCGATACTTGGTTGCTAATGGTTACGACGACCGTTGGCGAAACCGAAAAATCGTCAACGGTTTCGACAACATGGCGGAGCATAAAACGTTATATCGGGTGCCACAGACGTTGCTAAGCAACTCCTCGATATAAGCGAGGTTGATCTATACGATATAAACAAAAAAAATTATCTCCATCACTGGGGGAGGGGGGAATCGCTTGAAACGTTATAAACTTTTTTCGCGAGAAATGTAACACGAGCCGAGCTGAAATAAATCCGCGAGACAATATCAACGCAGGAGTAAAACTTTTATATTTTCTTTTTTCTTGTTATAAATTTTTTACCAATAGATTTTTAATATATTTTCCGATTAAAATGAGACTAAACACAATACAATTTGGATTATACTTATTAGTTTAATTGACAAAAGTGAGTTTTGAACGCAGAGAAGAATAGTGAGTTAAAAAGAAAGAGACGCTGCGATTGCGGCAATCGGCAAAGATCGAAACCCTCTTCAACTGTTTACAATACTAACTCATTGTGAACATTTTTATTTTTAATTAAAATATTTTTTATACAACTTTCTCCGGCGTTATTTTGATGTCATTTTTTTATTAAAATGATAGCAAACGCAACGCAATTTGGACACATTTATAACGTCCCTAAACAGCGTCGCAGACCCGACATCGAGGTTGCTGCGCTGGCGAATCAAGTTAAGTGAGTATGACTACGAGATTAAATATAAAGCCGGAAGCCTGAACACCAATACGGACGCATTATCCCGTAACCCCGTTCCAACGAAAGTGCTACCGGTTAACGCGAAAAGGTCTCGCCCATCAGCTACAAGTACAGACACCCAAAGGGAAATAAAAAAGAAGAAGGAATTTCACCAATATAAAACTCGACCGCGAGAATCAGCAACGTCCAGTTCTAAAGAAATCAAAAGGAAAAAAGAAGTTCATCAATACAATACTCGACCAAGAGAATCAGCTACATCCAGTTCCAAGGAAATTAAAAGGAAAAAAGGGGTCCACTAATACAACACTCGACCACGGGAGTCAGCTACATCCAGTCCGCGAGAAATCAAAAAGTAAAAGGAGTGGCATCAGTACAAAACCCGACCACGGGAATCGACTGCAACTAGTTCAAGGGAAATCAAAAGGCCTAAGAGGTATCATCAATACCCTACTCGTCCATTGGAAGATAAAAATTCAGACGCACTTCCTCATAAACGCAGGAAAGGGATAAAAGAAGAAGAAATAAGCTCCGACGAATCGAACTATTACGATACAGACGGTTCCGAAGAAGATACCATTAACGAGAGGGAAAATGAAGAAGTTATTAACTACGGAAGAAATAAAGAACACCAAATGCAAGTTCAAGCACAAATTCATCAACCACCCTGCGCATTCAAGGCGAAAACTCCACCGCCACTAGTATTAAGGAAAAACGACCCTCTGGTAATCGGAGATGAAATAGAAGAATTCAGTGAAGAAACAATAATTCCCAAACATCTATTTAGAGATCCACCGAAAATTAATGCTGCACCTCCATCTTCAGAATCCGAGAGAGAAGAGGAAGAAGAACCTCCTTACGAGCCTAAAAAGTTAAATAAATCGGGTCCAATAACTCCCATTAAAATAAAACGAGAAACTTATAGTAAGTAAAGTGCGAAAACCAAGGATAACAGAAGAAGTAACAAGCTCTGTAATCGAAATGAAAGATCATCTCTGGACAAGAAAAGGACCAATAGCAGTATTTTGGGACTCCCAAGGAATTCCTCTTGATTCCGAGTCGGAGTTATTCACCAAGAGGAAGAAAATCAAACCAGCACCTGAAAAGGAAATAACTCAATTTAAATTGAAGAAGCAATGGATATTCGGCGTAACCATCATATCAAAAAAGGAATTACCTCAGACCCTTAAGAAATTCGCGTTACTCCTCCGAAAAAATAAAATTAGTGACCTTAGCTTACCAGATAACAAAAATCTTAAAAAATTAATACACTTAACTTTTGCTGACATGCCTATACGTATCACCATTTGCACCGGGGATATTAAGACTCCATTGTTCGGGGAAAGAATCCCTATAATTCAAGAAAATTATATAACACCCACCGGGGGGCATAAAGGAATACGAAAAACTTACCATCGCGTCAGAGAATTATTATTGGAAGAATATGAAGAGAGAGATAGTCGATTTTGTAAGAACCTGTATAGACTGTCAGAGAAACAAATTAGTTCGTGTAAAAAATAAAGAACCCATGGTAATTACGGATACTCCCCTAGATGCATTCGATAAAATCTCGATGGATATATTAGGACCCTTACCATTAACCTCAAGAGGATACAGCTATATATTGACCATCCAAGATAATTTAACTAAATATTCAGTAGCAGCACCAATCGCCTCAATGACCGCAGAAGACGTAGCGAAAGCATTCACTGAGCACTTTATTTGCACATTTGGCTCTCCAAAGGCGATTTTAACTGACCAAGGGGCATGTTTCATGAGCGCTTTAATGAAGAAGTTAGCTAAAATATTCCACATACGGGCATACAGAACGTCGTCTTTCCATCCGCAGTCAAATGGATCCCTAGAAAGAAGCCACCAAGTATTAATAGAATATCTAAAACACTTTCTCACAGTAGAAAAACAATGGGATGAATGGCTACCGCAAGCGATGTTTTTCTACAACACCAGTCTCCACGAAGGTACAAGATTTACTCCTCACGAGTTAGTATTCGGTAGGAAAGCAGAACAACCGCCGAATTTTCCAACAGAAGATGCAATATGCACTTATCCGGACTACGTCGACGATCTTATCACAAAACAATTTCCGGAAAACTGCACGAAACAATCTCGAACAGGCGAAACACCGACAGAAACATTACTATGACAAGAAGATCCGACCGATTCATTATGAGACAGGCGAGGACGTATTCCTCCTTAATCCGGCACGGAAGAATAAACTTAAGAAGGAATACTCAGGCCCTTACAAGATTACACGTATCGTAGGGGACAATAACGTAGAGTTACAAATAGACCGTAGGAACAAAAGGAGAATCGTACATAAGGATCGAGTTAAGCGGGCCTATTTACAACTGAATAATTGGAAATCGACAGAAAGATGAATACGTGCGTAAGGGCGTAGCCGTACGAACAAGGAGTCATTAGTAAGTGTGCCATCCGAAGGAACAGTCACAAAAAGAAAGTGAAGAGATTAATCAAAACCTGTGGAAAAATGGAAACTCCAGCAGACAACCACCTGCAATCAGCGATCTGCATGAAAGATAGGAGAATCGCCTTCTCCTACAAGTTTAACCAGAGCGTGGGACGATTGTGCGGGAATTGCGTAAGCACTGCGCACCCTGATGCCAAGAAGGAATGGTGGAGCGCAGAAAAGCATAAAAAGAAAAATATTCATTATATCCTAATAATGATATCTAGAATAAAATATGTTCGTACATATATTCGCATATAGGAAACCACCATTTCATAAAATACGACTCAGCAACACGGAAGGCCCGATGTATGCGTTGTAAGCAGAGGTTTTCTGTCATGCTGCCCGCGATGGCCTGTACCACCTGCCGAAATCGCATTTTACAAATGGATAGCGTCGAAGAGGAGGCATTCCACACAGGGGTCCTCCTGAACTCGGACGGGAACTACCCCGTAATAGAATTAGAAGATGTCCGATTCCACCAGTTCTGAATATAAAAATCTACTGATTAAATATATACATATATGTGCATATTAAATAAAGTTATGACTGAACACTTTTTTTCTGCTAAATAACTAACACCACCCATAAGGCTAAGTTATGAAAGCAAAACGAGTAAAAATAATAATAAATTCTAAATTACGCCGTAATTAGCACACGCCGTTACGTAATCGCGACAATCAGCGACGCCATAATTAATCGCGCCATGATTGATCACGCCACAATAAATCCCATAGTAATAGACAACGAAGCACATTACAAGCAACATGACACGCCGAGCAGGAAGGAAAGCCGTGACAAGAAATCTAAAGTCAAAGATACAGAAAAATCTAGGCCAGGTAAAATAATTACGCATACACATATTCCGCATATACGTAATTGAGATTCGATTCGATCAGAAAAAATCCACCAACGAATGGAAAATAGTCAAAATTGACACACCCAACCCACCATACGAGACATACAAAAGCATCAACCGCGGAGACCCGCGACGTGAAAATTGGAAAATCCTGTGGTTATTTGGACGAGGCGCAGTGTCACCCCGGAACAACACGGAATTCTGCAAGTGCCAAAAATGCACCACTGAGCGAGCCACCAACAAAAAGTCTCTTGAGGACAAGAGACTTCGATGAGGGGGAAGGTGTAGCGTCCCTGGAGAAGTTTTTTGGCTCCCTTCAACGTCGCGACAATCTTGTACCCACCGGTTAGAATAGTTAATTACCGACAGTGATTGCCAAAATTACCGACGATGGGTCACGTATCGATTATCGATCTACCAAATTCGACAGTCGGTAATCAATATATATACATATTTTCATTTATATTAATTAACTTATGATTTTGATTTAGAGTAGGTAATATCTTCCATAAAAATAATTGAACATTAAGTTAGAACGATTAAAACAAGATTATGTATTATTTTATTTTATTTTTCTAATAAATAGTTTGTACATATAAGAAATTTCTGTTACGCTATGATGTGCCTACGTGCCGCGATACTCGCCCGAAATCCTTGAGATAAGCGCTGATCCTAGAAAAAGAAAGCGATACTATTTCTATTTACGGCATTATCAAACATTAAATTAATTAATTAGCTAAATCAATTTATATACGTAAAATCAACCAGTATTAAACTACTCATACCCGGAACCACAATTATTTTCTTCAATTAAAAAGCTGTAAATCGGAATAGATTCGACTCTCGTAGAATTCGTGCGCAGTTAATTAGAAAAGGACAGAAAATGTATTTTTCGCTAAAACACCGTTATACTACTATTTTAATATCAAATTGTTAGCCAGAAATTAAAGAGCGACATTTAAATCATAATTAAACCGTTCGATTTTATAATTAATGTATAATAACGAAGTTATATGAACATTTAGATATTCTGACGTCACAGAAATTCCAGGAATTCGTCGAACCTGCGAGTATAAAAGGGCGAGCGAAACCCGTCTAAAAGCAGAACAGTTTTCGAAGTCGAGCTAGTCACAACTTTCTCTGATAAGAATAAGAACTCAGAACAATTTTCGCTGTCAAGAGCCGCAACGAATCTTGATACTTGATTGGTCAAGCGAGTATACGCCATTTGTACTTGGTCGTGGGTCGTTTTAGTAGCTGGCTAACGCAGAGCTCCCCAATTAACACGTTGAGTGCCACGTCAGTCATTGGTGACTGACACTGAATTTTCCGTTCAGGCCGCGTCAGTCACCGGTGACTGACAGTGTAAAATATGACATAAACTAAAAAATTTACATTGTTTTAAGTTGTTACCTAAAATTTATTTAAAGTCCACTTAATTTTTATTTAATACGGGATTCTATTATTAATGGATTTTATTAAAACATGGTAAGCATAAAAAGCATTGCTGTACCACGATACCAGCGCGCTTCTAGGCAGCGTGCGTGGCCTGACTGGGATTTCCTTACAAAAGCGCGTGGCACTCAACATGTTAAGCGTTTCGGATGTCAGTATTCGTTTTGGCTAAAAGGGTCATGAACCATTTAGTTGTCGAGTCAAATCATAAGAGTAATTGTTCCGAAGAGTAGTTCCTCAGATTCAGGTAAATTTTGGTCATTTGAATTAATAAAAGAATACTGTTCTCACTTAGCGTCATTTCCGTAATCGATTACACCGCGTTAGATAGTAGATAAATCTGTCTAATTTTTGCGAAAGCGTATTTAGGTGCGTTTCGAGAATCTCACTTAGGTCAAATTCCTCGCAGCGGTAGATTATAAAGCGCTAATATTAATTAATATCGTCAAAGAACATTTATACAAATCAATCGTACAAATAGAGATAAATTTTGTCATTGCGATAACTTCGAACACGAGAATCGAATACGTATAAAAGCGAAGTTAACTTTATCAGAGATCAGAATTAGATACAGTCCAATATAAATTATTAACCAGCGAGTTTTATATCGTAAAATCAAGATTATCTATTACATTTTGGCGGTTCGTCTAGTTATAATAGGGAGCTAGGAAAAGGAAAGGAGAGGGAGAACGTTTCATCCGGGGCCCGCTAGTGGACTCATCAGTAAGGCGTTCTAGCAGGCCCTTGCCTTAGACGCGGGGATGTAAGGAAGGAATGGACAGGAACTATATACATGAATAGGAAAGCTCTTTGAGTACTAGCGAGAAAGTCTAGGTCTCGATCCTATGCGCCGTCTAGTGGCGATGAGCGTGGGAGTGAAACCGCCACAACATATTTGTTAAATTCTATTATTTCTATTATTATCATTATATCAAGATCTATTTAGTTTCTCTATTCTAATTAATCATTTATAATCTATATACTTTTCTTTATTTGTTGTTATTGTTATTTGTTAGTTTCATTTCTTATCGTTTTATTGAATAAACCTTATTGTTGAAAGATATTGACCTGTGGATTTCACTCCTTAACCGCACACCACACGAATCCCACAATCTTTACATTTAGTTATTTTCCAAAACGAGTCGTTCAGTTGGTAAAAGCCGCTCTTTACCTTACTAGCGCTAGTAACTATCTGAATCTAGGTTCCAGAGTCGTTACACGTTTTAAATAGAGAAAAAAATAATTTTTTTTTGGTGACAGCGGTGGGATAGTTCAGGAATAGGTCATTGAACGTAGCTGCAGATACGTGTCACTGATCTCCTGTGTGGTAAGAGAACTTTTCTCTGCGGAGGTCAAGATCATTCATATCTAAAATAAAGAATAGGCACTTGAAAAGTATATACATAGAGAGAAAAATATAAAAGGAAAAAAAAATATATATATATAATAAATAATACATATAATAATTAATTATAGTAAATTAGATTTTGTTACTCAAAATGGATAACGAATTAGAAGCTCAGGAAGGAAGTTTAGGAATTCAGTCAGAGAGCACTACTCTCCCCGTTCCTCAGATTAGTATACGGGATGCCGCAGATATTGTACCTGCATTCGACGGTCATAATATTCCTTTGAATCAATTCACGAAAAATTGTCTAAATGCAAAAAGTATTATTTCACCTCACGCCGAGTACGGTTTAGTTCAGCTAATTAAGAATAAATTATTCGGGCAAGCGTCTAGGGTCATTTCCAGTGGCGATTATAATACTATTGACGAATTACTTACTGTCCTAAAATCACGCTTTGCACCGCTATATACTTCATATCAATTATATGGCGATCTCTCTAAAGTGGCACAAATGCCGAATGAAGCAGTAGTAGACTATAGTAGTCGTGTTTCGAGTCTTTTACTGCAAATGAAAAATTGTAATGAAATAGAGCAACCGCAGTTAGCGCCGCAATATAACAAAACCGCCGAGACAAACGCAGTTAGGGCATTTCTAACAGGTCTAAGGCCAGAGATTTATGATAGGCTACGAAGTCATGAATATATATTCTTAGACGACGCGATTAGCGCAACGATTCTCGCCGAAGCAGAATTTAGGGAAAATCAAGTTCGCTTAAAAATGGCAGAAGATTACTCTCGCGCTAGTAGTTATAGGCGTCCGAATTATATACCAGGGTCTCAGCAGACGGCTAGGATACAATGGCAGCAAAAATTCTATCAACACTGCCAAAGGTTAGGGCATAGAACGCAGGACTGTCGAAATGTAAATCAACCGAGAAGACCATGGACGGAAACTAACCAAGGACAACCAGGGCCACAGCATACAGCCCCAAGTCCAAACAGTCCAGATAGCTAGCCAAAGTATTCTTAGAAGGCCTCCAGAAGCTAAGCCTCCTCCTCCTACTTGCTCATTTTGCAAAAATATTGGGCATACGGTAGAACAATGCAGGAAAAAAGCATATCAGGATAAAAAGACTGAGCAGGTGCGTAGTAAAACAAATTTCATAATACCTATTAAAGTTATTAAAAAACCTCCTAGCATCACAGTCAAAAATAGAATTTTTCAAAACGGGTCAGCCTTACTTATGATCGATACGGGATCTGATTTAAATTTAATTAAAGAATCGTCATTATCACACCCTACTCAAATTCATACAGATGTCTGTTTGCAATTAAGTGGTATTACTAAAGGGAAAATTTCTACAACAGGATACGTCAAAATGAAGATATTTAACCACGAGACAATATTACACATTGCTGAAAATTTGCCAATAGAACAAGATGGAATTCTCGGGAATGAATTTTTCCAAAACACTGAAGCAGTTATTAATTACTCGAAATCTATTGTAATTACTAAGGACTTCACAATACCATTCGAAGATCCGATTATTCATATAAAACCGAGAGAAAGAGACGTGATTCCAATTAAAGTCTTAAATACTCATGTCAGCACTGGATACATTCCTAAATTAAATATAAATTCAAATTTACATCTCGGTAACGCTATTGTCACTAATAGAAACGGAGTAGCATTTATTTACGCAATTAATGTTTCCTCTGAAGAAATTAAAATTCCTATGCCAGAAGTAGAATTACAACCATTTGAAGAATCACCCATCGAAAATTTACCTACACCAGATGCACCTAGGGTACAAAAATTATTTAACCTATTACGTTTAGACCATCTGAATTCTGAAGAAAAATCTAGTGTTGAAAATCTAATTAGGAAACATGCAGATAGATTTAACTTGCCCGGGGAAGATTTAGCAGCAACAAATAAAGTACACCACCGGATCATTACTACCGATGACGTACCAATTAATGTTAAACAGTACAGATATCCACAGTACCATAAAGAAGAGATTAATAGGCAAATCGATGATCTCCTCCAAAAGGGTATAATAGAACAGTCAACATCACCTTACAATTCACCTCTGTGGATTGTACCTAAAAAAGAAGATTCGCAAGGTAAAAAGAAATGGAGATTGGTAATCGACTTTAGAAAATTAAACGAAAAAACAATTGGTGATGCATATGCTCTTCCTAACATCACCGACATCTTGGACCAATTAGGAAGTGCCAAATATTTTTCAATTTTTGATTTAAAATCAGGATTTCACCAAATTCCTATGCATCCTGACGATAAAAGTAAAACTGCATTTTCAACCCCCTATGGCCATTACGAATTCAATAGAATGCCGTTCGGACTGAAGAACGTACCGGCCACATTTCAACGACTAATGGACAATGTACTATCCGGACTTCAAGGAATAGAAATATTCGTATACCTAGACGATATTGTAATTTACGCCAGTTCACTTAGGGAACACGAAATCAAGTTCCACAAATTAATGGAGAGACTAAGAGATGCCAACCTAAGCCTGCAGCCTGACAAGTGTGAGTTCCTGAAGAAAGAAGTGACGTACTTGGGCCATATCATCGATGAAAACGGAGTAAAACTAGACCCCAAGAAAATAGAGGCAGTAGAAAAATTTCCAGTGCCGGAAACAATAAAAAAACGTACGGCAGTTCCTAGGACTCTGCGGGTACTATAGAAGATTTATTAAGGATTTTTCGAAGTTAGCTAAACCACTGTCGGACCTGACAAAGAAGGAGCGGAAGTTTGAATGGACACATCTCCAACAAGAAGCCTTTACCATCCTTAGGGAAAGCTTGTGTAAAGAGCCAATCCTAACGCATCCGGATTTCAACAAACCATTTAACATTACCACAGATGCGTCAGGCATAGCAATTGGAGCTATCCCCAGCCAGGGTGAAATTGGAAAGAACCAGCCTATCGCATATGCTTCAAGAGTTCTTAACCCTGCTGAAACACGGTACTCGACTACGGAGCGAGAATTACTTGCCATAGTCTATGCAGTACACCATTTCCGCCCATACGTCTACGGAAGGAAATTCTTCCTTATCACGGACCACAAACCTTTGGTCTGGTTGAACAGTGTCGCCGATCCAACATCGAGGTTACTACGATGGCGAATAAAACTAAGCGAGTACGATTATGAAATCAAGTACAAAGCTGGAAGTTTGAACGCTAATACCGACGCACTATCCCGTAATCCCGTTCAGACAAAAGTACTACCAGTCAATTCCAAAAGGCCTCGATCATCAACTACAAGCACTGATATTAAAAGGGAAATCAAAAAGAAGAAACAGTGGCATCAATATAAAACTCGTCCGCGAGATTCAGCTACGTCTAGCTCCAAAGAAATCAAAAGAAGGAAAGAATGGCATCAATATGAAACCCGACCACGGGAATCAACGACCAGTTCGCGAGAAGTTAAGAAGAAAAAGAAGTTTCACCAATACCCTACGCGTCCATTAGAAGACACGAGTGCTGATCGATTACCAAATAAACGAAGAAAAATGAAACAAGAAGAAACCTCCGACGAGTCAAACTACTATGATACAGACGATTCGGACGAGGAAATGACTAGCTAAAAAGGAAATGAAGATTTTAAAATGGAAGTACAAGCAGAAATACATCCACCACCCTCAGAATTTAAAGTAAAAACTCCGCCACCACTTATTTTAAGGAAAAACGATCCTGTAGTAATTGGGGATGAAATAGAAGAGGTAGATGAAGATGCCATAATTCCCAAACACCTATTTAAAGATCCTCCTAAAATTAACGCCGACTCTTCCTCTCCAGAATCCTCAAAAGAAGAAACTCCTCCTTATAAACCTGAAATATTAAACAAATCCGGTCCAGTAACTCCTATTAAAATCAAAAAGGAAGGTGGAGAACTTACTGTTAGTAAAGTAAGAAAATCAAGAATAACGGAAGAAATAATCCAAATTAAATTAAGGAAACAATGGTTGTTTGGCATAACAGTCACATCAAAAAAGGAATTACCACAAATTCTTAGGAAACTTGCGTTGCTCCTTAAGAAACATAAAATTAGTTTACCGAACTAATTTTATAGTTTACCGAATGTTCCGACCGAATGATAAGTACCTTAGAAAATTAATATACATAATCTTTGCTGACATACCTATTCGAATCACAATTTGTACTGGAGACATTAAGACTCCGTCATTCGAAGAGAGAATTTCCATTATCCAGGAAAATCATACTACACCTACTGGGGGACATAAAGGAATTAGGAAGACTTACCACCGTGTCAGAGACAATTACTACTGGAAAAATATGAAAAAGAACATAGCTGATTTTATTAAAACTTGTATTGACTGCCAAAGGAATAAGTTGGTACGCGTTAAAAATAAAGAGCCAATGGTTATTACAGACACCCCATTGGACGCATTCGATAAAGTTTCATTAGACATATTAGGACCGTTACCTTGTCACGTGGTATTTTATACCCGTCACAAGGATCCTCCTCGGGAGACCGGACGGGTCATAGGTCGCAGTCAAATACCGTCTAGAGAGAGAACGAAGCGCGTATACTATCGTAAGAACAAATTCTGCCGCTATACTATTTCATATGTACCGCCGGAGAATGACGTCACGGTCAACGAAGGAGCGACGTACGTCGAGGGAAAACGCCGTTGCTCTGCCGCTGCCCCGCTCGGATCCACCGATTGACGAAGAGAGGCAGCGGAGTAAGAGGAGAGAACCCAGCGCGATACCGATGTACGCCGAAGGAAAGTGCCGATTCCCTGCCGCTTCGCCGCTCCGGCCCTACGATAGAAGAAGAGAGGCTGCGGAGACGGAAGAAGCCCTGCCGAAGAAGATTTCGACAGAATTCGGAAACTCCGGCAGAGGGTGGGGGTAGGCTACGAGGTGTCCTAATACCGGCGCAAGGGCTCGCGGATCCTTATTCTGTATTCGGCATTTGCCTTAGTTTTTTCGACAAAAGTTCAATAGCGTTCCGTGAGGAAAAAACCCACTTCCCGCATCCCGAGCGGCCGCCACGTGTTTGGACACCTTGGTAAGCCCCCTCAATTACCGCTATATATTTGTAGAGAGCGCGAAATCGAGATCGTCATATCGTGGGTTGTAGACCACCTGGCTTGCCATTCACGGGCAGGTTGTGCAAAGTGTGACCGGAGTGGCTTTGTATCGTAGGGAAATTAGCTTAAGTTAGAAGGGTAAAGAAACCCGGGGGCCCCTGTCCGGGACGGTCGCGGATCCCGACGTCCGGACTTTTTCGTGTCGTCGAGAGATCGCTTCTCGATCTCTCGAATCGCCACTCGGCCGGATCACCGAACCTGTACCGGGGAATGGTACAGCGTAAGCTACAATTAAAGTATCGTCTCGAGTAGGCCTTTGACAATATTGTACCCTCCCACGTCTCGATTTCGCGAACTCTTGGTACGGGAGTAGAACGTAAAGTGCATGTTTGTCGTACCGGACATTTCGTGTTTGTCGCGTAACTTCTCGCTTTCTCTCTCTAGACGGTCGCCGATACAGAATCGTTCCGCGTGTAGAATTAAATCGCGTCTCGTATAAAACTAAGTGCGTTAGATTCCGTTGCGTTTAGTATAATTGCGTTACGTCGCGTCTCGTCGCGTCCCGTCGCGTCTCGTCGCGTTTCGCCGCGTTGCGTTCCGTTAGAATAATTGCGTCGCGTTTGGTTAAGTATTTGCGTTGCGTTTCCGTTAAATTAGTTGCGTCGCGTACCGTTCCGGGAATCGAGGAAATATCAAAGATTGTATTCCGCTTAGGAACTTGCATATTTCGTTTCCGTGGTTAAAATCTCGCGGAGATCGTATCTCGGCCTTCCGCCGAGAACGTTACGGTTAAATCAAATTCCGATACTGGATCACACTGTACGCCTAGGTTACTTAGATATTAAATAAAACACCGCTGTTAACAAATACCGCTAACTTGAGGTTTCTCGCGAAGTATCCCGAATCACGTACTCTCGTCCGCCTCCGCGTCTAGCTCCTTTACCCTTAAAGAATCCCGCCACTCTACCATTGCGTTCGGATACTGAGCTACCGAGCCGTTCCGCCGCCGATTCGAATCTTCCGCGTTTTCCGAGATCGACATAAACGATTTCCCCATCTTCCCGCTATAGAGTCTCGTTTCGCGTCTAAGTTCTTTATCGCGACGCTGAGAAGCGTCTGGCGCCCAATTATCAAATAAAATAAAGCGATATCGAACGGGTTCGGATCGGGCGCCGAAGTGCTACGCGCTCGCGAATCCGCGGAGGCGCCGCGGCGGTCATCGTCGCGGGCACGGTCGAGAGGGGCCGATCGAGAATTCGCGAGCGAAGCGGGGTCGCGGGCCGTTACCGAGCTAGCCGCGAAATACCGTGAAGCAACCGACAGTATTAAACTATTACCGACATATATCGAACTTATGTATTTAATTTCGACGGTCGGTAACCAATGTATTTATATTTTTAATTTTAATAATTATTTTATGTTTCTAATTTAAAAGGAGTAATATTTTTCATTAAATCAATCAAAAGCTAAGTTAATATATTTAAAAACAAAATTAATGTATTATTTTATAGCCATTGTAATAAATGTATAGTTTTGTATGGAAAATTCTGCAATGCTATGTGTTTACGTGCCGCGAAGCTCGCCCCGAATTTCCTGGAATTCTAGCGTTACTTAGAGAAGGATAGAAATACATTTTACAATTTCGATATTAAAAGAGACTTGAGGCTTTCACGGCCCGGCGTCATACAGGAAACCTACACATACCAACCGATACCAACATGCTACATCCCACCACCACCCTTCCCAAAAGAATTCCGTAATCACATCTCTCATCCACAGAGCAACCTGCATTAGCGAACAAGAGAACCTGGCCAATGAACTGGAACACATCAGTTCTACGCTACAACAAAACGGTTACTCCAAACACAAAATTAATCGCACCATAGACCGACTGACCAACCACACAACAAAACCGACACACAACCACACGACAGACACACACGACAAAGAACACGCCACTACCTTCCTGCCATACATTCAAGGTACGACCGACCGCATAGGCAGAATCCTCAGGAAACACAACATTAGGACTGTTTTCACAACTCATACCAAAATAGGACAACTCCTCACCTCCCCCAAGGACCCGCAGCCGCAGCTGTCTACACCAGGGGTATACAAAATCCCATGCTCATGCGGTCAAGTATACATCGGCGAAACTGGGAGGAGCGTGAACACCAGACTCAAGGAACATGAGCGTTGCGTCTGGTTGGGCTACATTCAATCAGCCGTGGTGGAACACCAGATTACAACTGGGCACAAAATCCTGTTTGAAAAAACCGAAGTATTGGCAAAAACATCAGCCTATCTTCCCCGAAAGCACAGGGAAGCAATAGAAATACGGAAACACCCGAACAACATCAACCGGGAAACAGGATATCACATTAACCCAATCTGGCACACGCTCTTCCCAGTTTTTTAATTGTGTGCACAATCAAAAAAGTCCCACTTTCTGATTGGACGCAAGCAATCAACCAGAACAGTCAACGATCCGGAACGTGAGCATCGCACCGCAATATAAGGTGCGACATAACACCAGTCGCACCAGTATCAGTGTAACCCCTGATGAAGCTAGCTGCAATGCTGGCGAAACGTTGGGAACTCGCTTCCTTTAGGACACGGCTTACACCCGAAAGCCTCAACAGTAATACCTAAATTTCGATATTATTAATTATCAAAAACCATTAGCTAAACAAATCAGTCAATATATATATAGCGTACTAATATTATGTTATCCAGAATTAAAGTCAAACGTTAATTTATTGCAGTATATATTGTAAATTATAATGTTGTTCAATGGAATGTTCTAGAAGCATCGTATGCTTATACATTTAGCTCCGATCCGTATAGAAGTCGTGCGTAGTACATAGAAAGAGATAGAAAATGCAATTTTCATTAAAACACTATTAAATTACTATTTTTATGACAGGAATATAAACCATTATGTAGAATGCAATATTAATAATGTAATTAAATCGTTCGTTTGCACAATTAATGTCTAATTGCGAATTTATACGACAATTATATATTTCGACGTTATGGGGGTTTTCCGAGAATTAGCCAGGCTGGCGAGTATAAAAGACCGAGCGGAGCTCGCCAAAATCGCAGAACAGTTTTCGAAGTCGAGCCAGCTAGAAGTCTTCAGATAAGTATAACCGGAACAGTTTTCGCTGTGAAGAGCCGCAACGATTCTTAATACTTGACTGGTAAAGCGGGTATACGCCATTTGGATACTTGGTCGTGGGTCGTTCTAGTAGCTAGCTAACGCAGGCTCCCCATTCAAATGGTCTCGTATCTGAAACTCCGCTAGGAGAGTGCTATACTTGGCGCCAAGAAAGGCTAAGATATCGAAAGGATAGCTCTCAGCTACTCATATTTGATTTTACATCGGATTGCTAACGCGCCATCAAATTCTCGGAGCTCGCTCTGGGTCGTTTCGTAGCTAGCTAACGCAGGCTCCCCATTTGAGCGGTTTGGTCTCTGAAGCCCGTGTCTTTTGGGTGGCAGTTCAGCAATTACGATTTTATATTAGAATCAATTGATTTGCTACCCTGTTGAACTTATACTGTTCACCCTTTTCCTGTATCGTTGGGTCGTTCTAGTAGCTAGCTAACGCAGGCTCCCCAATTAAGCGATCTGGTTTTGGCTGTCAGTGTTCGTTTTGACACAAAGGGTCATGAACAATTAGTTGTCGAGTCAAATTAAAAGAGTAACTGTTCCGAGTAATTAATTCATTTAGATTCAAACAAACTTTGAACTTGAATTAGTACAAGAATATTGTTCTGTCATTAGCGTAATCTCAGTAGTCGACTACACCGCGTTAGATAATAGATAAAATCGTTAATCTGTCTAACTTTGCGAAAGCGTATTTAGGTACACTTAGAGAATCACACTTAGGTCGTGTTCCTCGCTGCGGTAGACTATCACGCGCTAATATTACATATTAATAATTCCGTAAAGAATATTCATTATATAAACTACAAACGTATTAATCAATATAAACTTTGTCATTGCGATAGCGTTCGAACAAGAATTAAATAATATAGAATATCAAATTCAGTAATTATATAAAAGTGAAGTTAGCTTTATCCGAAGTCAGACTTAGGTACGAAATAATATAAAGTATTAACTAGTGAGAATCAGACTTAGTTAGATTCACAATTATCTATTACATATTGTTTAATTTACCAAGTTCTATTGTTATCAATATTATATCAGTCTATTTAGTTTCTTTTGATCAAACCAGTATACTTTTCTTATTTTGTTGTTATTTGTTACTTGTTATTCGTTAAATTCATCATCTTCGTTATTTTATTGAATAAACCTTATTGTTGAAAGATATTGACCTGTGAATTTCACTCCTTAACCGCACACCACACGAATCCCACAATCTTTAGATTTAGTTATTTTCCAAAACGAGTCGTTCAGTTGGTAAAAGCCGCTCTTTACCTTACTAGCGCTAGTAACTATCTGAATCTAGGTTCCAGAGTCGTTACACATATGTCGATTTCCGTTTGAATAAATTCTGTATTTTTCCGACTGTTCAATAAAGTTTTATTTAAAAAAGTAGTTCTTAAAGATTAAAACGTGTAAGTTTCTAGTTCTTGTAAATGAAGAATGTTCGAAACATATTTGAAGTTTAAAAATAAGATTTTGTCTATGTGAAAGTAGTTTAAATTTTTTTTTTTTTTTTTTAATCAATTTCAAACACAGTTCGGTATTGGAAAAAATATGGATAAAGTATGAAAGACGTTTCTCACAAAATTCTACAATTCCTACATTTTTGGCTTAATTAATAATTAAACGGGTATTTTAACAAAATCAGCTTGGTATGATTTTAAATAATTATTTCAATCTTCGCGAACTTGTTATATTTTTTGAAGATTCAATTGAGCTAAAACTTTGCATAATTTTTTGCCATTCTAAGCATAGTCAAAAGTTCGAAATTAATTTTCACGAGGGATAAATAAAAACCACATTAACAGTATATACGAAATACGGAAGCATTTAAAATACGCATCAAATAGTGACAAAATAAAATAAAAATGCAAATAAATTTAAACAAGTGTTATTTTTACAGCGAAAAAAGTAACAACATATTTTTAAGACTCACCAATTCGGTACGATCTAACACCATTCGGAGTTATGCAGCATCATGAAATACATATCGAAAAAATTTAATGGTCACACAGTCACGAGAATAAGTAATATTTTTTTTTTTCGGTAACATTTAATATTATAGGTAATTATCGTTAAATATTTCTATCGACACACGATAAACTTGTATTTACTTTTACAAATCATCGTTCACTACCGTTAACGCGCACTGTTTGTAGACACGAAAAGAACATGACGAAACCACGACGCGTACTAACTGATATGTATAGGACAACTGACGAAGAGTCGCAGCTCGCACTAGTTTCCCCACTCTTTCCTCCTTCTTACAAGTGTTCTCGGTTCCTCGCCAACGTAAGTACACCCCGGAACAAGGGGATAACTAACTCTATATTTCCCTTTACAGTAAAATCTCGATATAAACGGAAGTGAACTACGTGATATTAACAAAAAAGTTGTCTCCACCATTAGGGGGTTAAGATCTTCAAGATTTGGGTTGGGTTATATCCTTGAGACAATACCAGTGCAAGCGTAAATGTTTTAATTTTCATTTGTTTACTATGAAATCTATGTCAATAGATTTTTGACATTCTTCTAATTAAAATAAGAGAAAACAATTTATTTTCGATCCAAATCATATTGCGTTTTTTTGGTAAATGAGCTTTATTGAAGAGCACCAAAGTAAAATGTATTTTGTCTAATTCTTTATTTCGGTGCCTTCTGAAATGAATGGACTACAAATATAACCTTGATCCGCGTGTTCGAGGGGTCCTACGCTTTATCAATACATCGCTTTCTATATCGATTTCAGTACACTCACGTTACAGTGATGAATATCAACATTTAGTTCTCCGAAGAACGGCCTAATTAAATAGCATGTTTTTAAATTTCTGTATTTTCAGTGCAGTTTGAGAGGTAACACCACTCTAGGATTTTCAAAAAGACAATTTTTTTTGCTAAAACGATACTTTAGGGTCTTAAGAACGGAATGCCGTTGATTTATAGTAGAAAACAAATTTTAAATGGTTCAATTATTAATTTTGCCGCAGCGCCTCAGAGCGCGCACTGAGTACTCGCGCAGTATGCTGCAATTCATCGCTTTCATATTATTATTATCATTTAAAATAATAAGTTTACTTATTACCTACAAAACAAACAGAAGCACCCAGAAAGCTGTAGAAGGTAGCAAACACTGATCAGGATAGCTAAATGTATGATACACGCATTGCAGATTAGCGGTGAATAGAGAATTTGAGGATTAAAATGTTCATAAAACTTCAAATGCGTTTTTCTCGAAACCAGTTTCTTCATACTGGGAGGACGGATTTCTCGGTGACTATTGCATGGATCGAATTGAAATTTTTACATTAGCTGCACAACAATATTGTCTTTGGAAGTACGTAGCCGTTTTTTGATTGAATGTAAACTTTTTTTTTATAAACAATTTAGTGCTCATTTTTCATGCAAAAAATCGATTCATTCCTTAAAAAACGCATAACTTCCACAAAAATTGATTAATCAAAAAACCCCTACGTACTTCCAAAGCTAATTGTATATAGATTATAAATTCTTTTGATTTTTTATCCCACGACTCATACATAACGAGAAATCCGTCCTTCCGTGGCGGTGTTTTTGCAAAATGTGTTTCCGACGATGAGCTCTGTCGCCACCATTTTGTACGAAAATGACAATAAAAAAATATTTTTTTGTAGTTCAATATGTGTTAAATAAACCCTCTGGAAACAAATTCTTTTCCGTTTGTCGTTCTTCCAAAATAAATTGTCAAAGTTAGGCCTCTTTTTCGGGTTCTAGAGAGGTGTTACCCCTTAAGTAAACCTTACGTTTTATGTGAGCCTTGACGTTTGTTGTCAAGATCACCCTCATGAGTAACATCTAAGAGGTTTTAGCCGTTGCTTGTTCTTTATTAAAAACTTATTAGCATATAAAGGCCATACAATAGATTGATAATGAACAGACGATTACTATGGTATAATATAAAAAACAGTTGATGAATATGTACAATAAAAATTTAATCAGTATTACAATAATCTAATGGATATGTGGAACCTCTTACTGTAAAGAAACTCACAATGCGTGTGTTAAAAATTTTTCTCGACAAAAATTCTTTTAGATAAATATTCTGCGAGGTAATTTATATAAGGATATTCACGAGTTCCATAGTAAGGATTATTTGTTCTTACACCCCTCCTGAATCTTTCTACATTTTGTGTGTGAACGTCAGTTTGAGAATCTACTATATCCGAATGGTTTACTGTTCGATGTATATAATTTTTATTACGCAAGGCATTGTACTATATACGCCATTTGTCGGTAAGAGTAATTGAACCGGCGGCAACGTATTTTCGAATTATGGATGTGTTCCAATATTCCGATTTAGCACAGGCAAAATAAAAACTTTACCACCTCGTTCAGTAACACCGCAAACTCATTGTCCTTGTATTACACGCTCTTTGAAATATTTTATTTTGCCTATTTCCGCCACATCTATTTCAATAATTTTGTCCGATCCACCTATTACATCTTGCTTAGTCGTTACCCATTGTTAAAGTAACTACACTTTTTTCTTACTTTAGCAGAAACATGTACAATATTACTTCAAAGCAAAAATAAGTAAGTAGCGTGAAATATTAACTATATATTATATGTTACGTCTTGACAAAATTGTGTCCAATCGACTACATCTCTATTATTTATTTCTAATTCGTTTATTAAACAGTTATGACGTGGTGGTTGCAGCAACAAAATATAGATAATAAACTGTTTTCAAAAGCATTGGCTAATGTTAAATCATTGCGACAGCTTGGACTTACTATTTTGCTACGAACCACTTCCTTCTCATACAAAAAAATTTATGAGGAATTATAATTATATGTCATAGTGACGAATTCATGTAAATGTATGTTGGAAATACAGAAAATTTTGAAACGGTGTAACCGACAAATATAAAGCTATGTGATGTACTGTTATATATTGGACGCCTTATCGTATACAAACAGTTATAGCAATCCCTAACCTACTGTTTTGTTTTGATTTCTGTGAGTATTAGTACCCGGTAGGTTGTCGAGTACGCTATTATTTCAAGCACTGGCTTCGTTGATTTTGAGGTATGTCCAGGGAGGGGATTGTATCCAGTATCCTTGCAACGCAAACCCGAAATAATAAAATCTAATTGCTGGGTAGTGTGACCTATCTTAAATACAAATTAGGATGGGTTAGACTGTATAATTTCGGGATGGAGGTGCAGTATCTTCCTTGTCCTAAAATGCGAAAATAATTATTTTAAAATACCAATGTATTAATATATTGAATATATTGAATATATTGTAGTCCGATATTTCAAAGAGTTAGAAATGTTTGAGCTATTATAATATTCGTATTATATATCAGAAAAATATCGGATACCATATACATACTCAGGTAGAGACCTCTGACATCTCCGGTAATTTTGATATGCTAATAACTTATGAATAAAGAATGAGAGGTAGCACAACTTTTTAAGGAATTCACAGGAGTATAATTTTCATAAATAGTGCGAACGTCAAGGTCACATTGAGTGTACGTATACACAGATTGTAGTGTAATAGTAATAATACATCTCTATTAATAATTTTTTAATAAAAAACGAGTGACAGCTAAAACACGTAAGTCAAGGTCAAGGTCATCGAAGTTGCTTACCCTAAACTTAACATTTACCTTCATTTATTTCAAAGTCGTAGTCCCTTATTTGCCATTTTTATTAGGACTACCTATTCTTAGTAATATCCTTGTTTTTAATGAGTGGCCAGGTACTTACAAAAGGGACAACACCTGAAATGCAAATTGCCAGCATGTTTATCATGAGGAATTCAAGAAAGTCGCTTTTGAAAGTTAGTTTATTTCTTAATCCTGTAATTTGTATTTTTTTGAGTCTGTCCTCAGTCTGTCTGGTTAATTGTAATTGTTATGAATATAAGTTTCTAAAGAGCTTTAAAACCGGGTCCGAGGCCCATAAACCCTGTCAGGTATCGCGACCCATGTGTCGCGGAAGTTCCATCACGTAGTTAAATTCCTACTCTCATGGCTTCCACCTTCACTGACAGCTCTTACTTCGCACAAACCATGTTTCGAATACTCGAAATAAGGCGAAGTCAGTAATTTTAAAAATTCAAGTGGAAGTGAGTCATAAAATAGTTTTACAATACTTCAGTGCTAGAAGAAATAATACCTTTCCTCGTGTCATAACACGTAACAATTCACCTTTATCATCTCACTAGTAACCTACCACATAAGAGTTTTCTTATTAAATAGTTTATTTTTTGATATCCACATTCTTATTATTCAACCGTTACTTATACATTGCATATACCCCTAATATATATCCTTATGTCTTCAAACAGTCGCAGGGATATATACGAATACACGGGTAGGATACAAAATCAGGCAAAAATTTACGTTTACTATCGATTACTGCCCTCAATGCATTTTATAGTAGCAACATGCAGCGCATTTTTATAAAAAACGTATGTTGCTTTTTGTATATATAAGTAGACTTTAAAAACAAAAAGCAATTTAAAAAGTGAAATTTAAAAAGTATTTATTCTTCGGATAAATACGCATGTATCAGGCATCGAATGAGCAGATTAATCTTCGATTTAATTCAGACAGAATTACTTGAAGACTAAATCAACTTAGATAGAATAGGTAAGCTTCTGGAACAATAGAAATTCTTTCCTTATGCATTTGTCCCATTATAAAGAAAAAGAAGACTTTGACTTTCTCAAAAGCTGTATATCAACTTTCAAGCTCTCGGGGCCTGCTGTATGCGTATAATTTATTTGAGCGACTTGATCTCTGAAGCCTGTTGTTTTAAATGGCGAATTCCAAAATGATTTAGTTAGTTTGTATACAGTAATAGTGAATCGTATTAAACGTAGTATCTTCAATACAACATTTCTATTTTCCGCCAAACATACTGTCTTTTTATAATGTTCGTCGATTACCGAATACCGCTAATATTTAAATACCTTTCTAATATAATTGTTAAATGTTGATACATTTCTTTTTCATGTTATTATTGTGGCGTCGATAAACGGTCGCCACATCTCTACTATGTTTATATTTAGTTTAAGACTAAGAATGCGAGTGAGAATAAAAAAAGGTAAATAACTTGATGGCGTGAATGGATCCAAGTGATTGCTGCGAAGCGTTTGTGAGAGATGGTCGTTTATTAAGATGATCAGTTCGATTCGAAGTTTGAGGAATGTCTGAGAAACACACGTGTATCATTGAAAGATTGATTAAGAGTTAGAGCGATTGGGTCTAGGAAAAGAGAAAATGATTTTGAGAGAGAATGTGTCTGGGTGTATAATGATGAGAGCGAGTTCGTTACGGTTAAGTACTGTGGTGTGTGGTATGTGTGTGTGTGTACTTTGTAATTGTATGGTATGTGTGTGTTTGACATGGGTGCATAATATGAATGAAGCTTGCGTATGGTATGATTGAAGTTTGCGTGTAATGAAGGTTGCTAGAAGATTGTCTTTTTGGTGCGATTGAATGTTTTGAGAAGAAACTGAGAGGCATTGCTTCACGAGAGATTGTGTGATAAAGACGTGAGAAATTTGTTAATCCGTGAAGTTCCATTTTGTGTTGCGTTTAATTAATTATAGCCAATTATATTTTGTCAATAAATCTCATTAATCGTTCTAATTATTAAATATTATACTACAGTACAATTTGAACCGTGGTGTTAAATAAAGTTTGGAATTGTCGTCACAAAGTCGAGTGTTATCACTGTCTTTGCATGTACGTATCCAATACTATTATGCAACTTAATATTCTTAATTCATACTATTTCATATTGTCGAAATCTCTTTGTAAACGTTATGTTCTTCCATCCGACGCCGCACAGTGGCGAAAAACGGCGAAAACGTGGACAAAAGCCAAAAAATGAAAATCGCAATTCTTGAAATCCATTTAGTGGAACTAGTTTATAAGGAATCTGTGCATACTGTTCTCACAGTTTTAATGATTTTATTATTATCGTTTCGAAGATATGAGCCACCAAAGTTGGACATTTTTTAAAATCAATTTCCTCCGGGTAAAGATTAACTTAATGCTGTTCATCATTTTTTAAATATTATGTTTATTCACTATCGGCTTTTTATATAATACTTTAGTATTATAATAATGCAAATTGCACAACAAAATGTTTATTTTTAACACTGAGATGGAAAGAGATATAAACCATAAACATACTTAATGTTTATGGAAGGAAAAAGTTGTGATCTTCACCTCGGTTCACCTACCTATAGGCTTAAATGAAAGCTGGAAGCTTCCCGAACAAGGATCTGTAACGATATCTTGTGGTAATTTGCGGTCTTCTAAGTTATTCACATTTTTGTTCACTTGCGCGCCTTAGTATCATGTGCGACAACAGCGGTTTCAGATGTTTTTCAAATATGTCGTTGCTGACCTTTGCAAAAGGTATTGTTTTGTAGGTAAGATTTCAATATCCTCATCCATATATATATTACATATTAGATATTTAAAGTTTATTCAACAATTTAAAAAATACAATTTTATTTACAATTTTTTATATTAAAGAATGAATTTGTTAATGAAAAAAATATTATTATGATAGTTCAAACATTCAAGATTAAAATGCAGAAAGATTTAATTAATTTCGATAAATAGTTTCCGAGATAAAAATTCATACGTATTAGTTAACTAACCGTATTAGTTAACTAAAAAATAAAAATTCGATTTTTAACACAAAAAATTAATTTATAACACTAATATAATCACCTTATCGAAAGACATTTGAATAATTTATCTCAGAATCGAAGATATTAGTTTTGTCCACATTTTCGCCGTTTTTCGCCACTGTGCGCCGCTCAACTAACACTCGACTTTTCCTTGTGCTCATACTTATTAACACGCACGAACATTCTTTCACTTTACATGCAACGAATTTTTCGTATCTTTCACCTGTCGCTCGATCCTGTTCATTCTCATTCATTCGGCGCGCAACTAGTACTCATTTAAACATTCACTCACTACAACATTATATATACATTTCATATTTCTATAAATAATAATTAATTGTAATTCAAATTGTAATAACAGCGAAAATATTAAATAATAATACAATTAATAAAATATTAATCAATTGTAATAATAGCGAAAGCTATCAAATTCGTGTAAATTAAATTATGTCTCAATAATAAATATGATCGTGTGCCATTTTTTATTCATTCGTACATACTCTTTTCGAAATTATAGTGCTGTTCCTTTTAAGCTTTTCGTCGCAATTTCTTTCATATTAGGTTGTTACAGATAGAACTAGTCGAACGAGGCATTTCAGAGCACAAAATGAGAATTTAAAAGTATGCAGAAGATTTAACGAACTTAGTGGGATTTTCGGGGGCGAGTTTCCATGCCCCGAAGCCCTACGTGCACGGGGAAACTTGTGACCGTATTCGTCGAACACCATGAGTGTTTCAGTATGAAAAACACTATCATAGCACCGCGGGTAACCAATCCGCCCGGGAGTGGTGGTATTTACCAAAACACCAAGGACCACTCCGCTCGGGAGAGGTGAGAACCCGGGCGGGGGCGAGCTTGCTTGCCCCGCGCTCCGGCTAGCTGTCTGCGGGATCGGTCGCACTCGAAGACGATAAATAATTAATTTTTCTAAGAAATGTACACGTGCGTGGTGCACGTGGCAAATGGTACGTGGCAAAAGTGGCACGTGGCACATGCTCTGAAATTCCAAGTAAAACGCCAATTACAGTGTTCATTCTATATACGCAAAAATGTCCTTTCCGATATAAGCAAAAATGTTATCCCCACCACTGGGGGGATAACATTTCAATGTTATCGACGCTATTTCAATGTTAAGACGCCCGAGGTTCGCTCGCCGGGAAATGTAACGTGATCCGGGGCTTAGTGTATTCCTGAGACAATACCAATGCAAATATAAAACGTTTTTATTTTTGACTTTTTCGTTATCAAACTTTTACCAATTAATTCTTGACATTTTTCCGATTAAAATGGGACCAAACACGATATAATTTGAACTATATTTACTGGTTTAATTGACGATAAAAGTTTTTAACGCAGAGGAGGATCGCGAGTGAAGAAGAAAGAGACACTGCGGTCGTGGCAGTCGGCAAAGATCAAAAGTCTGTTCAATTGTTTGCAATGCTTAAGCAATGCTAACTTTTTTATTTTTCATCCATTTTTTAAACAACTTTCTTCATCACTTTCGTGACATTTTTCTGACTAAAATGAGACCAAACACGACGTAATTTGAGTTATATTTACTTACAATATCTTATTAGAGTAAAATCATCGATGTACGCGTAACATTTGAAATTACAAGTAAATATGTCCCGAAGTATGTCGTGTTTGGTCTTATTTTAATGAGAAAAATGTTACAAATATGATGGACAAATTTAAAAAAAAAATCGAAAATAAAAATGTTTTATTCTTGCATTAGGAGTGTCCTTCTAGTAGGTCACTGTTTGTTTACGTTCGGTCTCCGATTGAAATGTAGCACCTTTACGATATACGCAAACAGTGACCGTGATATTTTTCTCTTCTATCCTTTTCTACGTTCGGCAAAACATCAATCAATGTAGGACTTGTACGATATACGCAAAACCTCAGACCCGAAAGATTTGCGTATATAGAATATCCACTGTAATAAGTATTTGATCCACCGCGAAATGGCGGCGAACCCTGGTGCGCACTTCGGCAGAAAAGAAAGACACTCCTCGGCGACGTCTCCTGATGCGTAATTTTCCAGAAACGCGTACAAAGGTGCGGACCGCTCCGTTTGATGGCGGGTACCGGCAAGTGCCGGCGCGACATCGGTATCGGCGCGCGGCCCGGCGGTTCGGCCGCAAAGGGCGAGCGGCATCGCGAGGTTCGGTGGTTCGGTCGCAGAGGGATGACCGCGAAGCCAAGGTTAACGGAGGGCACGTGGCAGATTTCGAAGAAATCGGGTGGTTGCTAAGAGACGTCGTAAGGGAGTGAAACATGTAAAATAAGCGAGGGCACCGGGGCCCGGACTTCACTTTATAATTTGTCACTACGGGATTTACTTCGTATTTGTGATTACGGACTATACTTTATATTTTGCCATTGCGCGTTTACTTCGTATTTGTCGTTGCGGACTTCATATTTTGACATTGTGCAAAAACTTTCGTTGCTTGATCAAATATTTCGTTACTTGATTGTAATACTGATGCTTGATTTGATATCGTAAATCGTCAAATTACTTTGTCTATCACTCGCTATCGGACTAAATTATAATACGTTTGTTATACGATAATCGATATAAATTGTGCGTTTTCAGCGTCATAAAAATTGAATTGTTCTGATACATAGGTGTTCTTACTTTTTTAAAACACGATAAATACTTTTAACATTAGTTGTTAATGCAACATTTTCTGCGGTTTGCCATGCAGTCAGTTCTGAATTTAAAGCTGCTGTATGATTGCTCATTTTTCTCGAGGTATTCAATTTTACCGTCGTTTATAACTCTTCTTTTTTCTCTACTTTTCAAGACCTTTTAAGAAATTCCTGATCACTTTTTGAGTTTAATTAATTATTTTGGGTAATTAATTGAATTTTGATTATTTCGCCTGTTATTGAGCGTTGTTCTTCCTTTGATTTTAATACAGGATGTGATTCATCTGTATTTAATTTCTTTTCGGGGTCTATGATATACAATTTATATAACTTTCTCAATAAATTTATGTTATTTTATATTGATTTATATTGATTTTATTTTGATATTTTATGGTATAAAATATCAAAAAATAAAGAATATGAAAAATTTAGACTCTAAATTTTAGAGTTCCTACTGTTAAGAATACATTAGAGAGGTCAAGTTTATGACACGACCGTTGGTCAGACACTTGATCCAAGGTTTGAATTTGAAACGTAGGTCAGTGGTGTTATAAAACATATGGCAAGAATTGAAATTCGCAAACCGTTAAGGTCACCGTTGCTAGTATGTAGGAAAGTAAAGAAAGTTTTCAACCTCGAAGCTATTTTTACAACTTTTTTAAAACTACTAGAAGACTTAGAAGGAAAGCTTACAGACATTGGTTTTTTCGGGCTTCGTTGCAAAGACAGAAGACTCTCAGCAAGCATTGAGAGTCACTGCCAAGTTATGTTCCGATCGTCGGATACATTACTTTTTGTATTAAGAACGGACAATCCATTAATAGACACGCGTTCCGATATATTAAAGTACAGTCTACTCGTATTGAATATTGTCAATTCTCCTCTTCCTTTATCAACATTCAAATCTGCAACCATTCGAGTGCGAACATCTGCTGGAAATATTAGAATAGAACAAGAATAATATGTACTGATTTTAAAGTCGTTCCAAACGATTAAACGTGTCTGAAACTATCAGAAACAATACCAAACATAATTTGATGACGACAGACACCAATTATGATGAAGTATTGTTGTCAACAATGAGTTATAGAACTTTTATCGTGCTTCCAGTTGATTCTATGTGTCAAAAATGATCGAAAACAATACCAAAATATAGTTTTTTGTCAATTTCATGAGGATCGATATTAATGATGACAGGTTTTTGTCGTCAGACTGCCATTCAAATCTGTACAGCAAATTTAGGGTGTCTCGCCAGTCTACCCTTAAAATTCCTAGAGAAAAGACCTAAAATTGCAGTTTGTAGCACGGTACAAACGAATAAACACTTAAATGAATAAATATGTATCGAGCAGTGTAGAAATATCAGATAGGTGTATAATTTCTTTAAATTCTTTATTATTCTTCCACACGCTCTCATTGTACCGCACATTCTAACGTTTACACTCACGATTCACTCATTGCTTCGTCCATTTTCTGTATCTTTGCTACTTATTCGCCTTCGCTCTTCGCACGCATGCTTGCCAATCACATCAATAGTGGAAAAAACGAGAAATTAAAACCGGAAATTTAGTTAAATCTTATATTAGTTTCAAAGTATTCAATCTATTACGCTTCCAGATTCGTACATTCAATCATACTCACTCACACGTGCCAATTCGCGCTTGACGCGAATTTTAATGCCATAATAGTCACAAAAACGTCATGAATATGTTAGTAAAAGTTGAATAAGAAGAACTAAAAATAAAGAGCTTAGTAACGCATTTTTATTGTAAACAATGCAATAGGCTTTTAATTTTTGTCCAATTGCTACACTAGCAGCATTATCTTCTTTTTCATTCGCTATCCTTCTCTGTGTGCGAAATTCATTATCATTATGTTAGGAAATTTAAGGTTTGCATAAATGTGAACAGCCAAAGCAGATCATGTCCGTTTTATGAGGGCGCTTTCCTGGTCACAAGAATTCTTTCCTGATTTTTTACAATTAATTAAGTTAATGAATATAGCTCAAATTATATCATGTTCGATCTCATTTTATCCAGGAATATGTGAAATATTCTATTGGTACAATTTTTTTGAAACAAAATCAAAGATAAAAGTTTAAGCTAATCACGTTGCTTTTCTCGGGGAATGAAGTTTATTGCGTCTTTAAGAGCACAATAGTGGGGATAATTTCTTCGCCTATGTTCGAGACTTTACTGTATACACTGAACACTTGAATAAAATTTTCAGTACTTCATTCACAGCTAAATATGAGGGGTATGGCATTAAAACTTTCCATTTCGATAGCTGAAAAATTTAAGATTTCAAAGTAAACCTAATCGTTTGCACCGTGTAGCGCGCAAATAAATTATTTATCTAACAATCGACAATTTTATATGTACTAAGAACACTAATGGTAGTCTATGTATGGTCAATTTTAATGGATATTGATACGTCATGAAGTTATTTTAGCCATTAGAAATTTTCAAATTGTTCGTTCTAACTAATAAAATATTTTGTATTCAAAATATTAGTAAAATATCCATTTAGTCATTTCCATTGAACTGAAATTTTATAATCGACATAACCTACGTCACTATTATGTCATCAAATATTGTCAAATTTTTGATGTTGCAAAAAGTTTTCGTAAAATTGCAGAATATTGTACCCATACAGGGTGTCCATGCCTAAGTGTGACAGCGCGACATTTCATGAACTATTGATGTCACGAAAAAGTGTTACGAAAATTTCATGGTAAAAAGGGCTCTATGTTTTGGCGTAAACAAAATTTGTTTAATGTTATTAATATAAAAGATATGATGGCGAAGTTTCGTTTTTTAAACGGAACTATATATTTTTTCCGATCAGAGGGTAGTGCTTTTCAAGACAAATTCATTAAGGTTTAATGTATTTACCTGATTTTTATTAGTTTTCGAGATATAACGATTAGAAATTTACTGATTTTCAGCATTTTGAGTCTGCTTGCTGAAACCGATAGCCGCGGATCTACGGTCGGCACGGTAAATCCGAAGAGTAAGAAATGTGGCAAGAATTGCCCATTACGGCCTGAGTTTCCCGAATAAGGTAAACAGCTGCGTCGTCAAACAATTAAAGAGGCAGTTAAGATAATTATAATATCTTATATATTTATACAATGTAAAGTTGTAATTAAATACGCTTATTCGACTGGCAGAATTTCTATTTTCAGATAAATTAATAAGAACCTACATAAACAATAAACATGGCGTGTACTGATTATAAATTAGTATTGTTCCAAATATTTAATATGAGTTTTATTTAATTATTTTTACTGTTTAATAATTAAAATCAACGTGGTAATGCTAACAATATTTTATGTGCAATCGTTTATAAGATGAAAATATGATTGAAGGTATAATATAAAGTTTTTGTTTTAGTTAATATTCTGACGAGTTTAAGAACAAGCAGAATTATGTATTTGCATAGTTGTTATTGAAATAAATATATAGCATATAAAACATGCTGAATTTAATACAATAAATATAATAATTCGGTTCCGCATGAAATTGTGCCAATGTTTTAACACGCATTTAATGACTAGTCAGTATTATATTATCGCGTATGAGTAGAAAAACAAGAATAAGAAATAAGATTAATTTGAGTTCTCCATTATTTAATAAATTTAAAATAACTTCACCATTTTTAAATTGTGTAGCATTAATTGTTTCGAGTTGCACGACTCTCGTAACTGGAAATAATACCAACTCAGTGTTTATGATCATTCAGTCAGAACTTTCTTAAGCCGTACGAAATGGTTATTTGCCAGACAACAGAAAGGTCGCTCATGGGTTTGTGAAAACTTCTTTACAACAAGCTGAAACGCTTTAGAAAGGAAACAGTCCTTTTAAAGAAAGCTAAACACCAGTTCCAAACTACGCATCATTCCCCTAACATTGAATAGATATTTTATGATTTCTCAAGAACGTCTTCACAACTCGGATTTCTAAACTATTGTCAACCAAGAAACAAACCAGAACGCACGCTATTCATCTAACATCAGTGTATTCTTCCTTAAAGAAGTTTATTTCCCGTATCCTAAATTGTGCACCCCCTGTGGTGTACAGTGTCTACAAAGTCTATGTCAACCCGGCAGGCAGATGCGCTCATGCTCAATCATTCAACAGCCTTGCAGTATGCCCCAATGCCGAGATGGATGCAATGTCATCTGCATCCATCATTAATACTTACAACCATAGCGTTTTTAGTAAATTACGGACTGATTCTGATAAGTCCTCTGCGGTAGACATTTCCACGGCTCCACTTCACTTCCAATGCTCGCAGGTCTTCCTTTTTAGACAATTCATTCAATCTTGATACGGATCTCTCGTGAATATCAATTCACTTAATAAACCACCGAGACTTGTGTGATAACCACTTATCACTCGACAATCATCGTCATCAAGGCATTGTAGTATGTTAGGGTCCGAACATGAAGGCAAAACTCAAGAAAACATTAACGAATTGAAAAAATAAAGACATTTATTTCTAATTGTAAGAAACGCAAGATCGAGACAGGGGGCCTCTGGTGGCGAACTGGGAAGCTCTAGACAAGGATAGATAGATCCTTGTCGCTCCAACGTCTTTCTTTTCACGGAACGAGGCAAAATTCGTTTTCTGGCATGCTACGGCGAAACAATGGTGCCGTAGCAAGACTGGCGGGCGCCCGCAGCATCGATTTTAAAAAATTTTTTATATGGGGATGTATGCACATGTAATTTTTTGTTGTAATTTTAAGGAAATAAAGGAATATATTGTTAATAATCGTTAATAGTTGTTAGTTTGTTTTATCAGAAAATTAGTTATTCTTTCACGTACAACTGATTATAAATTTGGCTGCGATGGACGTTTGGCGCAGTATTTATGAATAATTTGTTTGTTATTTAGTCTGAAATCATATATGCTAAACTGGTTCGAAGAAGATACCGTATCGCATGAAATATAAGCATTTAGCGCGTCACCGCTGCGCGTTGAGAAACGAAATAATTAGTTATATGAAAAATAGATGGGAGAAAAATAAATTTATAAATAAAGCATATGCATAATAAAAAGACTATTAATAAAATGTACTGTTTGTAATCATTGCAATAACTCTAAATATTTATTAACGTCGATATGTACTACATCACTAGATGTAGTGATAAAAAATATTATGTACTTATAAAAATAATTTATGTGATTACTTTAATGCTATTCCTGCAAGAGAAAAATATTCGAAGGTCAGATATAAGAAATAAAATCCATATAGACGTTGAACTGTGTTTATTTCGCCAAACGACACTTCTAGTCAAGGATCAGTCGGATGACAAAGTTTTACCACATGGCCTGGCCTTTTTAAAAGCAACGCTTCAATCTTCGGGTTAACGAAAAACTTTAATAAGGAGAAAGTACATTGTCAAAGCACACGTGTCCAACTGAACATTTTTTTCTTTAGAGTTTTCTAACGGTCTGTCTTTTATGTTTGAGTATCTACGTTTATATTTTACAAGGAAATACGAAGTCACAAAAAGAGACGATCACAATACATTTTGTTGTATGTAATATACATTTATAAAGTCACGCTTTATTTCGGTATCAAGTATGCGCTATATTTTATCGAAACGAGTTATACAATATATTACCACAGAATATTATAGATTTTCAAACATTCATTCAAAATTGTACTAATTATGTTGTACATTTTAGTAGAGAAAGAATTTGGAATTTAACATAATACAAACTGATGTTACAATTATCGATAATTTTTACATTGTTCCTTTCAACGTTTTAAATGTAATCCACCCACCGCGTTTTCCTTGCCTACCGATTCGCATTCTTCTGTCTCATTCTCTCGCTCTTTCCTCGTCCACTTTCTCTTTTGCTTCTTTTCAAAGCAGCTGTTATAATGGCTCTCTTAGATGTACTGATTGGAGCCGTATATTTCTTTAAATATCTGTAAAAATAAAACCTATTACGCTGATTGCATAGATGCATTAGTACAATATTATTTTAATTTATAAGAGCGTTTTAAGTTTACAGAATTCAAAACATTGTATGTTTTGTTACTACAGAAATTAAGGTTTAACATCTACTACTAAAAATATAGCACGCAGTATAAAAAATGCAGTAAGAAAATATAACATGCACTATAAAAAATGGAGTAAGAAAATATAACATGCAGTGTAAGAAATGCTTTGTACTGTATATTGCTATACGTACCTATGTATTGTATATTGTTATACGTACCTTTATGTTTTGTCATATTTTTATATCGCGATCATTAAGCCAGTTCAAACTGCGATCTTTATTACAATGCATTTCCTTCATGTATTAATAATTTTAAGGAGTAATTACTATTAATCACAAATACAAGAAAAAATATGATCGTAAAAAAATGATTAAATCAATGTTACAAAAATATTCTAGTAATAAGCAGAATTTGCCCACCACCTCTTCCCAAGCGACTCGAAAATTTATCGAACCAGCGCAATATAATTGAGATGCAAGTTATCGCGCTTATTCGTTCAATTTCCTTTTTTTAGTCGCTTGCTGTACATTAAGACAGAATTGTGGCTCCCGAATTGGCATGTTTCTTGCCGCTCTGCTATCAATTAGTTCGGGAATCAAGCACTCCTCATAGAATGGTTTGAGCGGTGATAACATTTTGCCAAAATGTGACATCACGCTCAACAATTGTGTGCTTGATTCCGAAGAGCATCCATATCGCAAAGATACAATATTTTCGTTGCGTAATATGCAGTTGCCCTTGAATTTGATAATAATACCCGTGCTATTCATTCATGCGGGTGTCATCGTTTTTATTAAAAATTCGATAAATTTGTCCGACTTTATTTACTATTGCATCGGTTGGAGACATTTGCCGCGCTGTATAAGGGCATTTAATTTCGACGTTTGTATCCTCTCCAACAATGCCATCAGGCGACGCGCCAAAATATGGGAATTCAGAATCAATGAATAATCCGCACTCATTGATTTTTATTCCCAAAATCTCCTCCAATTTTTGTCGTGCTAAAATCTCTTTTTCGTTACCCCACTTAATTGCAAGACTCGTTAATTGGGGAGGGTAAAGAATATTTTTTATAAGATTTTTGCACGACGTGGTATCCCTTCTGCAACAAACTGGAAAAATTGGATGCAGTCAACAGCGTTCGACGTGTATAATGTCACTGCCGGTTTGCATGCTGACCCCGCGTTACATATTTTAACACGTCTGTATTACGTTGTTGATTCAATAGCGTTTAATACAAATTGGATTTCAACTGTTTGTAGATGTTATCATTAATATCCGGCCGTTCCGCGTTTGGGCCATAATCTTTATCGGCTCTAAACGCTTTGGCCGCATATTTTGATCCACGAACAGGTACACCCAATTCTAACGTTTTCTTAACACGCTGAGCATATTTTGCGCGCTGCCTTATTTTTATTTTTTCCAGGTCTATTGTTCGCATTGGAGGCACTTTACCAATCGTACAGCAAGCAGTACTCAGCGTGTACTGAGTAGTGATAAATTAGAGTAGTGATGCTTTTACACGTGTTTGGTAAGAATCTCTTGCAGTAAAATTAATGCGCTTGCCACCGATCATTTCAGCAATAACAGAATTGCAATTTTCTACAGAATTGCTGGTATAATTGTATAACACGCTTTCTGCGTTATCAACGATGCGTTTCATTGAATATTCTATTTTTACATAGAATCCTGCCATTTGTAATTGGGGAACAAGATTTTCCTCGCCTTCTTTTATTTCTTCATCGGAAAAGTATGGAAGGGAGGAACAATCTTTATGTTCCCCAAAAATGTGACTAGGAATATTACTTAAATCTTTGATTAAACCAGCAATTTTACTTTCCCAAGTTGCATCGCTGTTGCTGCAAAACGTTGTAGCTTTTGTAATATTTCTATGAAAGGCTTTAATGCTTTGCGCAACAAGTTTTCTTAATTTTAAGAAACTTTGACCACCACTCTTACTAGGGGTTCCCTCCAGTCGGGGTTGCCTCCAGTCTGTTGGGTGCTTTATAGCCCAATAGCAGTAACGGAACCTAGAGTAAATTCCTTACAGCAGGCAATGGAGTCAGGTGATGTCTTCCGACCTCGTTAGTTGGACTGGGCTCCGACTCTTGTGCAGTGGTGGGTCTATGATCTCGAACACCTGCCGATCATAATCTATCAAGCTCAAGCGCGGTGCACAATGGGCCAGAGCGACGAATTAGCTGTTCATTTGTCAAAAATTTGATTTTCCTAGATCGATATGAAACGAACATATATTGCTTACTAAATACCTGTCGAATTCAAAACCGATGAAATTAATGAAATTCATTAAAAGTTGTAGTCATAACAAGCATTCAAAGATCAGACTTTTATGAATGCTATTTTTCACCGAAAAACTTACTCTTTTTCATATTGATGCCCTGACAAAAGTATTAAACATTTTTGCAAAATTTTTTTTTCTTTAATAAACAGCATATGTTTATATTGAGAATGCACATGCCATGACAAATTATTATCTGTAGTTTATTTACAAAATAATTCTCAATGAACTAAAGATTATTTTCATAGTTGTTCATTTTTAGCAAGGGATATCTTTAAAAGTTCAAAGAGTTGCGTGCTCTATCATAATGCAAAATTTTCAGCAGGATTTCCTTATTTTAATCCAGAAGGAATCCTGTTCCCCCTCGTCCCACCGCAAAAGTTATTATTGTTTGAAGCGTCGCGTGACACACGCTTCAGCAACACGTAGGTACATATTGTGAATTTAGTCGAATAGACATTAGTATATTTTATTATATATTCTGTAAGTATATTAATTAATTAATTCGATTTTATTTCAAGAATATGCAATGGCAACATTTAACTTATATGTAGCAGAGTACGACTGGTTTTATATGTCATTAAGTTTGCACAAAATATTATTGCATGGTGCAGATACAATACAAAGTGCTGGTTTGCCCATTGGAATGTTTTCTGAAGAAGCAATGGAGGCACGAAACAAAGATTTCTGAAATATTAGAAGAGACCACGCACGAAAATTTTCTCAATTAGAAACATTGATGGACCTTTTTCAGACTTTATTATATACGTTCGCGTTTTAATATTTTCAAGGATGAAATAGAAAAATTAATGTTACAAGAAGACCCACAAGACGATGACGATGATACATAAATAATAATAAATAAATTTTAGATTAATAAATTAATATATTGTAAAAACCTAGTGAAAAATGTATCTATTTCTATTTATAAAAATTGTTTTCATGTTAAACTTATGTTTATGTTAATAGAAATTATGCTTATAAACCGAACGTCCGCAATGAGAGTGTAGTATATTCACTAACTTTTTGAAATATAACACTTATTTTTGTTTCATTTTTAATTTTTTCGGCAAGAAAATAATCCGGTGTGATTAAATGTAATAATAATACTTGTTTTAAATGCTGGAACGATGCAGCGGCCGCTATACTTTAGTTTCAAGTCTTGAAATAACGCTACAATTGGCCGTGAACAGCTAATTCGTCGTTCTGGCCCACTGTGCGGCGGAGCGGCATTAGGCCAACTAAGCTCAAATTGACAATAAACCACTCTTACTAATTTCTTCTATTTTTTTACAAAGGTTGCGGAAAAGATGATTGATGCATTCAATCCTCTGCACAACAACATTTTGGTAAGGTGGGAAATCTCTTAATTTTTTAAGTACATTGCTGTCGCCATCGCCAATATATTTGTAATATATTAACCCGTGCATTTCTAAGTTGCAACGAAAGCCTTCGAGGATGATGTCACTTTCCATACTGGTGGAACTCTGATTAGTTCCCTAGTTTTTGTAACATTCGTGTTCGCGGACCGTAACATTTAATTTACTAGCGCGTGCGCAAATACAACAATATTTGTTTCGCACGCTCACAAATACAACTTTTCTCGTGTGATAACCCATGATAATAGCCGCCCCGGATGGAGAATCGTAACCGCCACCGCGGTACGATCTTTTCATCCAAAAACTTTTACGATTTTAACATTTTCAAACTGATGACCGAACAAACAGATCACAATGATATTACTTCAGAATTAAGTTTAACATATTACCAATAGACTTTTCAAGGTACCAACAGAGTCATTTAATCGCGTACGAAGTCTTCTTGTATAGTTTTGAGGCCAGTGATATAAAACAACCGATCATAATAGCTGAACGCGCGATTCGCCTATGTCAGGGGTCGGCAACCTGCGGCCCTTTGCAACTTTTTGTGCGGCCCGCCAAAGCACTAATATAATTTTAGGAAAAATCAACAAATTTAGAGCGTGAGTGTGACGAAATGTGGCCGGCGACAAAAATGCGCGCTAACAGAAGCATATTGGGAAACCTATTTTACTGCGCAAGTTTAGTCCCCACTCCCCAACGAATACGACGGTTCGCTTAACAAGTGTAGCATTCTTTCATTTCGCCAGTTTGCTACTATATGTTCATATGTGTATTTTGCACGTAAACACGTTCATATTGACAACCGTATGACGTTTCACTACAATAGGTAATGAGAAATACATGTTATTTTTAATTTATTTATACTCGCATATGATATAAAAGCACTATTTAAGTTACATTTGAATGTGCGGCCCGCATAAAAAATTTTATTTTGAAAATGGCCCGCCATCCGAAAAAGGTTGCCGACCCTTGGCCTATGTGAAATGGGGGTACCCCGCGTCCGTTTCCAGCTTGTAGAGACGTCAATTTTCGAGGCTCCATCGTTCTGAAGGGCTCATTTTAAAGGGGAAGCTTCAAAGAATATGACCATATTTTTTTTTAATTTTAACCCTTTACGCCCCTCATTGAGAAAAACGCAAAAAAAGAATTTGTTTAAATTTTTCAACATTTTATAACAAATTGACAAAGTTAAAAAAATATTTTAAAATAGCCCAAACCTTTACGAATAAAACGAAAAAAAAATTTAGCTAAATCGGTTCAGTAGTTTCTGAGAAAAAAATTCCCAAGTGGACCCCATTTTCGATAAAATGGGCAAAAATTGCAAACTTTGACGACCTGTCATTCATTAACAAATTCGAAACCGGCAAAATGATGATTTAAACCCCCCCCCCCCCCCCCCCCCTAATTTCACATGGACTACAACATATTTCGATTAGAGCAAAATCGGAGATGGTGACTTCCAAAAGTGATCGATTTGCCGTGGAATGACTCTATATAAACTGAATGGAAAAAAAATAAAAAAATAAATAAAATAAACGATATATTATATTGTTAATACAAGTGAACAGTTTGTTAAAGGCTCGCGATGTTTCCGATAGCTTCGCCTGTAACAAACTGACGTTGCCACGGAAAGAAATAGCTCATGATCGAAAGCAATGAGCGAAAGTAAACAATACAAACAAACAAAAAATAAAAAAGTTGTATACTGTAAATACTCGATATCTACACATCTGTTGGGTGTCAAGTGTTGCATACATCGTACAGATCCTACATTGATTGATGTTTTGCCGAACGTAGAAAAGGACAGCGAGTGAAGGACACCAAGCACAAAGAAACAATAACATCTCGGATGGACAATCCTAATGGAAGAATGAAATTTTTTTATTTTTGATTTTTCTTAAATAAAACTTTCGCCAATATATTTGTGATATTTTTCAAATTAAAATGAGACCAAACACGGCGTAATTCGGCACATATTTATTTGTCATTTCAAATGTTGAGCGTACATCGATGACTTTACTATAATAAGATATTACCAGTAAATATAACTCAAATTACACCGTGTTTAGTCCCATTTTAATCAGAACAATGTTACAAATATGTTTGTGAAAGTTATATGTAAAAAAAGTCAATAACAGGAAAGTTTTACACTTTCATGCGTAGTGTCCCGAATGTTTATCGTATGTCGATGGGTCTTTCCCTCTCTTTTTAAGCTCCCTCCCTTTATTCTTGGTGGTGGGGATGATTTCTTCGCGTGTCGCTTATTTTCCGGGTGGGGACACGAAACAGAAATCATTTCTGCGTAAAGCATCCTAACGGTAAGTACATCTCCGACATTTCTATTTATTCTTCCACTTATTTCATTTAATTTTTATCACGGTATTTTTCATTGCGTATTAATAAAATAATCTCCTTCTCTTTTTCCAGAAAAGAACAGAATAAAAAAAAAAAAAGAATGGAACCACTCTGTGGAAATGGTAAGAACATTCTTTTGCATATATTTGTAGGAGGCCAAAAGCTACGCAACAGTTATGTTGCGTAGATTGGACGATAATTTTGTGAGATTTATATTGTATTTTTCATGCAGACGACACTGAAGAAATAGGAAGGTCACCACCGGCATGGTGGCATCAGGTCGCGTGGTGGCCGATGTGGCCGTGGTGGGCAATGCCGCCGCCGCCGCCAGCTGCAGAGCTCAACGGACAACCGCCGCTTCCGGCGGGGCCGCCACTGCCCCCGGCGGGGCTGCCACTGCCCCCGGCGGGGCTGCCACTGCCCCCAGCGAGGCTGCCACTACCCCCAGCGAAGTTGCCACTACCGCAGCTGCCCCCGGCGAGGCCGTCATCACCGCCGGTGCCGCAGTTGCCACCAACGCAGCGACCAGCACTGCCACCCCCGCCCCCGCCCCCGGAAGCACAAACAACAGCTGCCCTTGCTACCGTAAGTTGAATAACAATTCCTCGTCGCGTTTTTCCCATAAAAATGACACCAAATACGATATAACTACAATCACAATTACTTGTGTTTCGGGTGATTAGTTTTTAACGTGAAATAGAACAGCAAATGGAAAAGAATGACAGATAGAATATTGAATCGGTCGGCATACAAGAAAGACTCGTGCGTGTTTTGCTTTTTGAATTCAGAAATCAAAATTCCTTATTTTTGTTTTTTCGTGAATGAAACGTCAATCATCGCATTCGTCTTGTTCTTCTAATTAAAATGATACCAAACATGATATAATTAAGAATAATTATTTGTGTAGCAAGTCAAGTTAGAATGAATTCGTACCTCTGCAGTAAATGTACAGTTTGCCGTAATTGTGAAAATCCGAAAATTGTATGGTTTACTACACAAGTAATTATTGTCGTAGACATATTATGCTTGGTGTCATTTTAACCAGGAAAACGAAATGAATACGATTGTAACAGTTTCACTCACGAAAAACCAAAAACAAACAATCTTCATTTTTGAACTTAAAAAACAGATCACGCACGAGTCTTTCATGTTTTCCGAACTTCAGTCGCTCTTTGTTTTTGTGTTGCTATCCTTTTCTACGTTCGGCTCATTACAAAGCATGTAGTAACACGTCACTCAATAAGTCTCCGGTCTAATTAAGAAAAACAAATTTTTTTTTAGAAATTCCACTTTAATCATCAATATACATTCCTTCCAGTGTGATACATTGATTCCAACGCACCTCTAATTTTTCAATTCTCTTTATATTAAACGATTTGTCTTTGCCCCCAAAATAAGCTTCAGTTTCCGCAATCACTTCTTCATTTGAGCCAAATTTCTTTCCCTGGAGCATTTTTTTCATATCTGCAAAGAGCCAGGAGTCGCTGGGGTCCAAATCTGGGGAGTACGGTGTGTGGGGAAACAAATAAAAACGTAATTCATTCAATTGAACCATCGTGTTCATCGACTTGTGACACGGCGCATTGCCTTCGTGAAACAGCAAACGCGGCACCCACTTTGAAAGCAATTTGCACATGCCCAAATTTTCATGCGAAATTGTGAAGACACTACCTTCTGATATCTTCAAGGCATCAGCTATCTCACACAACTTAAGTTTACGGCCCTTTAAAACTATTTTGTGGACATTTTTTATGTTTTCCGGAACGACTGCTGATTTTGGGCAACCAGAGCGTTCAGCATCATCGGCGCTTGTATGACCGCGTTTAAATTGAGCATACCAGTCAATGATAGTTGATTTCCCTGGTGCAGAGTCCCTATAATGCTTATGAAGTCACTTTTTGGCTTCAACAGTATTTTTTCCGATTAAAAAACAGTGTTTAATCAACACACGAAATTCCTTTCTATGCATTGTCTTCAAAATTACGAAACTGGGGGTACTAAAATGACTGTAACTTCTAAACTATTGGTTAGGATACCCTGAAATTTTGACACGTACTGTTTGAAGGTCAGTATTATTCGAAAATAACGTGGGTCTGTCACAAGTATCGCCATATATGTGTCAGACCGGGGACTTATTGAGTGACGTGTTACCTATTGTATAAATGTAAAACTCCAGACCCGAAAATATTTTTACACTTCATTATTTTTATCTTATTGCAGATGAACCGGCGGCAACGGAGGCAACTGGCGGCCGCGTTGCGGCGGGCGATGAACCCGGTGCCGCCGCCACCCCCTAGTCGCCGGCAGCGTAGGGGCCGGGGACAGGACATCCCCATAGTGGGCGATATCCACACAAAATATGTAATTGTTAATAAATTCATATAAATAATTACGTCTACATTATTTGCACGTGTACCGTTCCTTAGAATTAAGTCGATAGAAATAAGTAGAAAATAAATAGAAAAATATAGGCTATGTCAGATACTTGTACGAAATTCATAAAAATAGCCTCTTATTTCTTCTAGAAATTACGTCAGGAAAAAAACAAATAAGGCGTGCCTTTCATGTACGAATACCGCACCTCCTCGATCCTTTGTCGCGCTGTTGCAGCTTGGCATTCGTACAGAGCATTCCGTTAATCTTTAATACGTCTTATCTTTATTTAATTCATTTATTTACTGTTAAGAGTGGTTTTCTGTTCAATTTTGGTTTGTTAAACTTAATTTTGATAATAAGAGGAAGATTTGTTCAATTTCGAGTATTTTTATTCTCCGGGTGTACAACAGCTAACCTAACCGGAATTTAAGTAATATTAAGTAATGTTAAATAGATTCAGAATTAATAAAAATGATATATTAGTTAAAGTAGCAAAATTCATTTATTAATTAATTTTACGTCGTAGTCTGTTATGTGGCGAAACCTAAGACACTTTACCAAATAAAAATTTGGCTAGTAGGTTAGGAGTAGTGCATCGTAATCTTTAATCTATGCATCTGCGTTGTCGCAGGTTCAAGCCCGCTGGACTTGGTTTTCTCCATGTTACGTTTTTCATTTTTTTTTCTTTTGTAATAATATTGAAATAAATGCAGTGTTTTTAAATAATTGTTGTACATTTCCATATTCACAAGATACAAAATATCTGCAATTAATAGTATACAAGTACAATAATATTGAATACATGTTATAGAGATCCTATATCACGTAAGATATTAACTACATATTATGAAAATAAAAATCGAAATAGTTGAGGGAGATTATGACTGTTTATGTGTTGTATTGCCATGAAAAAATAAAATAAAGAAGCATAATATTTTAAACGTGCCCACTTCGCAATAATCGATAGAGAAGTGAATTAATAAAATAGATTGGCGCTCCATAAAGATTGTTCTTTATTTTTTACTATTATTTTTATGGTGTCACTTCGTTAACTTATTAGTATGTTAATTTCATTAATTGTTCGTTATAATTTCCTATTCGTTTAAAAAGAAATAATGATATATCATAGAAAAGATCAGGAAAATTGTTAAAAAAATATAAAACATAACTAATTTATTATATATTATTTCTGGAATTAATATTTTGTGTTTGCACACGATGTATTTAAAAAGAGAATATCATGATACGATTGCTATCGATTTGATGCAAAATGTTTTTTAATGGTAGGCCCTTCTACCGGTACCCTCTGGGGTGCCATATGTATGTATGTATAGCCAGGCCTGAACCCAGTCAGCACCAAGCAGCGCGATATCCCAGCGGCCATATTGTTATTCAAACGGTTCGGATGTATTGAATTACGCTTGACAAAACGCCTCTGCGAAGAAGTAATATTTCGACATGATTTCTTTTGCATACTATTGTCAGAAGTTTAATCTAGGTCGGTCCGCGGGCCGATTTTGCAATTTTGTCCAAAACAATTTTATGAACTGAAAACTAACATTTCTCATAGAAGAAAATTTTTCACGTTCCATTTTTCCAAAATCGGCCCTGAGACCGACCTAGATTAAACCTCTGAGAGCAAATGAAATCATGTTGAAATATTACTTCTTCGCAGAGTCGTTTTGGCTCGCGTAATGCGTGTTTTTTCGTAACATCATATTTATCGTCATTGTCTCTCCTAACCAAAAACACAGTAAATAGACAGAGAACATTCGACGAACTTCACACCATTCAATCTAGTGAATTTCTAGACGCTTAATCGTTAATGGAATATTCTAGAATATTCTATTTTCTGTTGTATTACCATTTCCCACTTTCTACTCTTGGTCTCTTTTTGTATTTCTAGTATTATTCTTTGTTAATAAAAAGCCATTAAAAGACGAAAACTGGAAAATCAAGGCAGTCTGCTCCGTAACATTTACGTTTAAATGTACATCTTCGAAGATTTTCGAATTTTTAATCTAGTTATTCTTGTTACATTATTAGGATCTTTTATTAATAATAAATTGAGTATTTACTAAGCTACAGATATTGCGTTTCCTTATCATTTTGGAGATAAAAATACAATTTAAATTAGAAAGCTATACGATTTTTTTACATACAGGAAGTTCTATAATTTGGACTACATACTCCAAGTTCTGCCATATATTATTCGTGTATAATTAATTTTGAAAAATTTAGATCACTTTCCATTTTTCTTCATATAATTAAGTCATATTTTTGTACTAATTACATTACATTTCTAATATCAGTAACAATATAAAATAAATCATCCATTATACATGAATGTTATATGCGCATACGCATTGCTTCTATGTATTAGGTCGAGTCATAAGTAACTTCCGATGCAGCTATATAGATTTTATTGTGTGTATGGTGAGATTATGAAGGTATAAGTCACCACGAGTTGTTGAAATCAAATTTAACGATTACTGCGGATAAATACATTCAGCAATTGCAAAGAGTGCAAGAGAAACTCCTAGAAAAGCGCCCTGCACTCGTCAATCGCAGAAATGTCATTCTTTTACGCGACAACGCGCGACCGCATACAGCAAGGGTGACTCAAGAAAAAATTCTTGAGCTTGGATGGTTTGTTTTACCACATCCACCTTACTCCTCAGATCTTGCCCCGACAGACTACCACCTTTTCTGTTCCTTACAAAATTTTTTAAATGGAAAAACCTTCAATTCTGAAGAGCAAGTCAGGCAGGCTGTTGAAAGCTTCTTCCAGTCCAAACCAACCACATTTTACAAGGAAGAAATTGATAAACTACCAGGAAAATGGGAGAAGGTTATAGAAAATAGTGGTGAATATATAATAAAATAATATAATTTTGTTGTTTAATGAGAACGAAATAAATGTCTGATAAAAAATACGGAAGTTACTTGTGACTCGACCTAATATTTATACTAGCATACACGTGACTATATAATGTGTTTATATATTATATGCATATCCGTGTATACATACATATATACACCATGATATATTCTACATAATTTTAGTACACTGATGTACATAAATATATGTGTATACATACAGATACAATGAATGATATATTTTTCACTTTTATAGATACCTGAAATGTAATATAATCAATTGAAAATGCAATCTACTTGTGTGATGAAACACGGAAGGTGTTCTAAATTTTCCGAAATTATTAACTGTATATGTGAAATATTTACTGACGGCAGGTATATGCTTTAGTGCCCAGCATACGGAAATTTTGCAAAGTACCACAATTTGTAAAAGAAAAAGAACCAACTTATGACCGAATCATGTCAGTATGATAGTTATAAGTTCTAATATAAATAAATATTTTGAACGAAATTACTGACTGTCCTTTTCTCTCATACCTTTTAGCGAGTTTAAAAATTATTTGAAATATTGCTCGATAAATATAGACGAACTAGTACAACAATTTTGTGTAACGGAATTTATTAGGACCCGTTTCGAAGTTTGGTAGTCCAATCGTTGTTCAGGTACATAACTTATTTAAATCCAAAAAAATACAAGCTGTAATGGAATAAATATCGATCAGGTCAGTCGCAGTAAAATTTCATAAAGCAGTTTGTTCGCGTCAATGAATTTTTAAGAGTTGTCGAAGACAATTAGTCACTATTGTGCTTTCGAACGATTTATGACAGGGATGCAGCTTGTGAGATCTAGAGAAAAGGTTGATTGTGAGCAGGCAATTGAAGAGGTCAACGATGGCCAGTGACTTGAAGTCATATGGCAATCGGATGTCGCTGGACTGTTTGCTGCTGGAACACGAGGCATTGGCAAAGGCAAACATCCGGTCGCCGAGTAGGATAAATGAATAGAAATATTGTTTCTGAAGGAATTGAGTACAGAGTGAAGAAACCACTTCTGGTGAGAAGATTTCTCAGTACTTACCTTACAAAACTTCCTACTAACAATTTAGACAAATTTTTAACTAGTTAATATTTTTATATATGTTTAAAGATCGACCATTTAGATCAAAATTTTACAATTTCGATTTAACCATTAATTCGAAAAGTAAAAGAAAATACAATCGTGTCAGCAAAGTGTCGCAATCTCTTTATAAATATAATATTCCTTTATTTGACTCCCATTCTTCATACAACCAATTGTAGCAATTAAATTTTGAAATAAGACCGCCGAATCGGCTGGTGTCATCGAGTTCTGGTTCGCGAAGCGATTTCCGACCGCGTCCGACGTTGCGAACTCTCAGTCCAGCAAACGATGCTAAATAGCATGAATCGAGTCGAATTATAAAATCTAATAAAGTTTATATTTAACATCTTGAGTTATATTTTTAATATTACCACACAATTTTTCTCATTTTTCACCTGTCGCTTTATCCCATTTGTTCTTACTCATTCGGCATGCATCTCGCACTCATTCAAACATTCACTCGTTACAAAAGAAGACGATTATTTAAAAAATTACACAGGATTCAATGCAGAATGTGATGTACATATTCTATAAGACTGTTAATCACAATAACGCATTCCTAGGCAAATATAATTTACTTTCAATTTGAGTTAGATTATGACTTTTCAATTAAAAGAATATGACTTTTTAATGAAATTTAATAAATAAATCTAGCAATATATTGCGACCTAGCGACATTTTGAAATGTTTAATGGACGTGATTCAAATATAATATGTGTTTTATTGAATAATAAAGTACATCTAGTTACATTATTGAAGATATACACCGCTCAAAAACTACAAAAATTTAATAGCATGTATCTTTTGATTCAATGGATTCCCATATTGAGAATCAGTATGTTGCATGAAAAAAATGGGCCACAAGACGAGGTATAATCGTCATTTCTGTCTAAAGAAATTATAAGGGGTACTAAATGAGTTTCTTTTTCACTTACTTTCAATTTATTGAGAACAATCGTTTTCTTCACCGTCGGCACCATTCTTAACACGTTCCGTGCGTATGCGCCCCACGCTGAACTTTCCGTTCAGGCCGGGCAAGCCGCTTAATAGAGTAATGTTTAGTCAGGTATTTGTTAAACTAATTCCTAGAAAAATAAATTTATTGCTTTGGTGTAATATGCATCTTAAAATGTATATCCTTCCCTTGATGATTATGATTTTTGCACTATTTTAATCATAGTAAAGTATATGCCAAATCAAAAAAACACAAGTCTAAAGCGTGGGGCGTATGCACCCCACGCGGCCTGAACGGAAAGTCTTGAAAAAACGGTCCGGCACGGAACGTGTTAAAGCAGGACTTACGTTTACGACATAGGGTGATGAAAATGGTTCTTTACCTGCTTTGTATTTTTAATCCTATGGTTAAAAGGATTTAATAATTAGACGACTGGTACATTTATAGCATATAATGAGGAATACGATGCTTTACCTTTTTCACGTCATAAACCTGCAATTTATAAATTATAACCCTATAATTCACTAAAATACATAGTTTTAATACACTTGTATATATTGTGATAGTTTATACCATGCAGAAAATGTCCAAATTCTTAATATTAATTAATTTTGGTTTTAAACGTAGTCGTTATATGGTCAAAAATAGCAGAAATGCGATAGTCACTTGCGGACGGACACACAACCGCGGATGTATACTCGTACGTTCAAGTGAAATTCAAGTTCATCGCAACTTTCAACCCCTATATCTCCACCCCCTTAAAAGACATTTGAAATGACCATATTTGTGATCCTTATCTTCCAAACTATCCCACTATATATATGTATACTAAATCGAAGCCCAGATTTAATCTAAATACAATTGTAGACTATTTTGCATACATATACCTGTAAAAAGTTAAATTGAGTCATAACAGCAAAAAGTATAACTCTACGAAAAAAATATATGTAACATCCTTTTATAGAGCTTTTTTAAGAGCTTTATTTTTTGTTTAATACTTTTTTCTCTAAAATCAATATTTTTGGAGATATATATTAACAAATTTTCAATTTGTTCCCGAGCGCGAGGACGGTGACGGCGTAGAAAAAACAGGGGGTTGGGTGTAGCGGTATACTATAAAGTAATCGGTCGCGCGGCGATGTTATTCTTTAGACAAGGACAGAACATAGCATGCTTTCCCTTTTTAATAGTAGTAAAATTTCATGAATGGAAAAATATACCGGATTCGTAACAAGCAACTGCCCAAACCCAAGCCAGTGGCTTATTTCGAATCGATGTAGAATCAGATGAATCGAATACGTTGCAATTCCTAATTTGTCACACTTTGCCTTATCTTTTTACAATTATGTGAATATAAACATATACCTACATAGCAGTTTAAGAAATATTGATGTCAAAAAATAGTAGGTCATCGCCATTACTGCGACAATAAAGCAATTCGGAAAAAATTATGGTTGAACGAGCAGCTAGTTTTATGACCATTTCATTGTACATAGTTCATATAGTATTATATATTGTATATAGTGTATTATACTTACATAATTTTCCCTTCAACTTTTTTTTATTTTTGTTAAAAAAATTAATTAGAATTATAGATAAAAATGTACCTCAAATTATTGTTCACTGTCAACCATTAGATTTAAAAAAAAATGTCATATTACGACAGAATCGCTATGTATCAGAATGAGAAAACAATATAATGTACCGGATTCGTAACAAGCAACTGGCCAGATCCGAGCGAGTGGCTTATTACGAATCAATGTAGAATTAAATGAATGAACGACAGAATCGCTATGCATCAGAGTGAGAAAACAATATATATGTTCTGTCCTCTTTCCACTAAACTGTTCGGTCGACCGTGAAAATTTATGACTTCTTCGGTTTCGCGGACCTCTCACTCTTTCTCGGATCTCTCACTCAGCGGCCGACTTCAAACAAAGAAGAGGGGATAGAAATTTGCTTGTTACGAATCACAAAACTGTTGCTTGTTACGAATCAGTACTGTAGTAAGTTTAATATAATTCTATTTCATGAGAGAATTGAATAAAATTCTATTTGTTAGAGAACCTAAAACTTAAAAAAAAATAATATGTGCATAATATTTACTCGCGCTTTCCCAAAGAGACAGCAATCAATGTTGTCGAATCTCAATTCTTCAATTCAAATTTAAATTTTAATTCTTTATGAGAAAATAAGGGAAAAATGTGGAATTTTTGAATTCCGGCTAATTTTCGAGAACATCACATTTCAAGAACCGCTCCATTCCTTTCATATTACGATAGCGTTATTTTCCGTGGAGCGTTTTAAACATATATTGTGATTGTAAACGATGCATAGACAGCACGTAAATACTATTGATTTCAAAGAAAAACACAAGAAAAATGTCCAATCAGATGAGTTTTTAGGTTTAGGTGAGGATGAAATAAGTCTCTGGAAATTATGAACAAATAATAATTTATTTATAAGAATTAGCCGTGTAATAACGCGAACGTTCGCTCAAGACGCCGAATGAATGCATCGGGGTCCACGCCTGTCGCCATGCGTACCCCTACGAGACAATTGCACATCACCTCTGGCGTAATCGTTTTTGGAAATATACTAGCCAAAAGAGCATCGTGTAATGGGTAACGGATACGCGTGGAAAAATCCACAGCCGAGACAAAGAGACTCGCAGTGACCGCACGCTACAAGTCGTACTTTTTCTTTTGCAAAATAGTCCATTGTCGGATGTTTAGCATTTAATTGGTTATACTAATTGGTTTTGACTTTGGATACCTTTACTGTATATTTTTTCATTAATTTAGTTTCATAAATAAAAGATAAATGTAATATTTGAGGACCGTGATAGCCAACCAATCATCCTCCACGTTTTATCCAGTAATTATAATTGTCACTTAGAAAACTTCTGACTTTTATGCCGAAGCGTAGTGAAGTATAATACATACAGTCGGTGTGGAAAGTATTCGTAGAGCGACCAATTTTCAATAAAATTTTGTGTGTAAACGTCAGTTACAAATCTTAAGGGGAAAACATGATGAATAAATATTCTTGGGTGTTTGTAGAAAAGATTTTGTGAAAACTAAATTTTATTTTCTTCAGGATTAACAAAAATATACAATAAGAACAATTGAATGTAAAAAATCGTCGCATAGAAAATATTCGTATAGTTATAAATGTCATAACAATAGAGGACTGTAGTAAAGTTTCAAACGATTTATTTCAACACTAAGCCGGGAATAAAAAATCTAGTCTATATTTTCCATTTATTTTTGCATAAGAAATTATGTGGTATACATTTTACGTTATTTGGTTGAAATTTGTATTATATATTATAAGTACATAAATGGTAAAAAAAGTAATAAGCTAGTGAAATATGTAATTAGTTTGAAGCTATTATCTAAATACCAGCAGAAATTGCACAAATTTTTAATAGAACAAAAATCATTATAAGGATAATATTGGTTATAGTAAAATACATACATACTTTTAATCGTAACTGTCTGTCACTTTTTTTATTACATTATGATAAATTCAGTATTGCACTGAAAGATTTTTTATATTCTGTATGCAGGTATATGTTTCATTAATCGTCTTGTAATACTAATATACAGCTGTAAATATGTAGATATCATTCAATTTAACGTACATAAAAATGCAAATCAGGCTTCCTGTGCTATTTTATTGTGCACTTTAAATTTCAAAAAAGCGATTCTAAGAACTAGATGAGAACGTAAACTAACATTTTTTTATGATTGAATTTTATATTGAGATTTACACTCATGACGGAAATACTGCGACAATTTAATTCAGTATTATCTCCATATGTGTGGATACTTCAGGTCTGCAGTTTCGCATGTATAGAAGAGGTGCTACATTCTTTCCACTCTGTCAAACGTAGACAGGAATAGCAAACGGAAATCAAAGTTCTTTGTTTCTGGTTTTTCGTCAATGAAACTTTTATCATCATACTCGTCTCGTTTTTCTAATTAAAATGTCAACAAACACGATATAATTACAATTAAAATTACCTGTATAGCAAGCCATTAGGAGGAATTTGTATCTCTGCCGTAAATATAAAGTCTACCATAAGTATAAAAGTCCGAAACTTTCATGGTGTGCTAAATAAGTAATTACGATCATAATTATATCTTGTTTGGTGCCATTTCAGCCAGAAAAACGCGACAAATGCAATAATAGAAGTTTCTTGAAAAAATAATATGAAATAAGAAAATTTAAATCTCTTTATTGGGTTATTCCACGCGAAATCTATCACTTTTGGACCTTACTATCTGCGATTTTGCTCCAATCAAAATATTTTGTAGTCTATATGAAATTAGGGGGGATTTAAGTCATCATTTTGCCGATCTCGAAGTTGTTAAGAGATAACAAGCCTTGGAGATTTGCAATTTTCACCCATCTTGGGGAAAATAGGTTTCACTTACGAATTTTTTTCTTAGAAACTACTCATCCGACTTAGCTACATTTTTGTTATTTTACTCCTAAAGGATTAGAAGATTATAAAATATTTTTTCGACTTCGTCAGTTTGTTTTATAATATTGACAAATTTTAACAAATCCCTTTTTTGCGTCTTTCTCAATGAGGGACGTAAAGCGTTTAAGTTAAAAAAAATATGGTCATATTCGTTGAAATTTACATTTCAAAATGAGCCCCACAAAACGACGAAGCTCCGAAAATTGACGTCACTATCGATTGGAAAAGGACGCGGTGTTCCTCCGTTTCAGGTAGGTGAGTCGTGCCCTCCGCAATTATAACACTGTCCAACAAATTTTGACTTTTTTTCGACGTTTCCAATTTTGTCCAGTGATTCGTATAGCCTTTTTCGCGCTGATTACGAATCTGCGGAAAATTGAACTATACCACACGATAGAGCAGATTTTCACCTTTAAAATGCACCCCTAGAAAGTTGCAACGTCGTTTTTTTTACGATGCCAAAAAGCAAAATAGCAACGCGCGAGACGAAACAAAGGCCGTGGTGCTCCACGCCAGAGCGTAATCACATTAATATAGGCGCGATACGGAATGGCCGCTCTGATGCAGAGCACCACTGGCCTCGTCTCGTGTCGTGCGTTGCTATTTTGCTTTTTGGCATCGTAAAAAAAACGACGTTGCAACTTTCTAGGGGTGCATTTTAAAGGTGAAAATCTGCTCTATCGTGTGGTATAGTTCAATTTTCCACTAGACCCTTACTTTTTAAGATAAATTGAAAAATATATGCAAAAATTGGTGCAAAATCCATGTCTCTCGGCGTTCAATGGCCATTTAAACATGTTTAAACATTCAGAATGCATAAAACGCAGGTATCGTTGTATTTGGGAAAGTCTATAGAATTTTTTGATGTAAACAGTATCTTAGTATCTTTTATAGTTACCTCACAAAATTGGTTCAAATTTTAAAAATGTTTTTTTTTTCAAACTCAAATTTCTCAAAAGCTGTACGTGCTCGAGAAAAACGGATTGCAGGTTCGTAATCAGCGCGAAAAAGGGTATAAGAAACACTGAATGAAAATAGAAACGCCAATTGGCTGTTGGACAGTGTAATCGGTCGCTTTATACCACAGGGCACAAAGTAATACGACAAGACTTCGTATACGTATAATAATCCTGGTCCTACCTTGAAAAGTATATTATTATCCATTCTTTACCATTGACACATTTTTTAATCATAACTTCATTTACAGATGTTAGTATTTACATTCATTGTTTATATTCGCCTTAAAAAGGCGTCATTGTTCGATGGAAACCGTGAGAATTGTGTGGGGTGAACTTAAGAATTGTGGCAAAAAATATAATGATAACTATTTCATTAGACTAAACACAGATGTATCATTATCATACGGGCAAGTCTTACATAGCATTTGTTCATTTAATAATGGTGCAAAATTGCTCAAACTTCGAGTGCCTGTTACTGATAACATTGTTAAAAAATGAGGTTGTAAATAATCAGAATGTTTAATGTATTCATTGTATGTTACATAATTAAATGTTACGTTTAAAAAAGATGATTCTGCCCATTCAAATAAATCTTTAAGGGTTTTGATTTTTTAACAGTCTTTGTAGGCTGTGTGCATTGTAAGTCTTTTAATGCTCTAATACTGTCCAATACTATCCCCTGCCATGAGTTGTTGCGAAATATTATCTTTCTGCAGAAACATCGAAATCGCTAAATTTATGAGTTGAATTAATATAATTCCTTTTGCTTTTATATTGCGCAGCTGCCCTGACAGACATATTTTCTGTAACCTAACAACTTTCATGATTTTAATATTTTCAAACCATGACCGAACAAATGGATCACATTCATATCACTTCAGAGCGTACAGCTTGCCCACTTGAAACGGAGATACACCGCATTCTTTATTAGTCGATAGTAACGTCAATTTTAGGGGCTCCATCGTTCTGAACATAGAGTAAACCGGAGGCGACACTCTCTATTGGCACCTTTGATCTCTCGAAAACGGTGTCTCATTAAATTGATTGTACAAACGAGCGGGAAATTGAAATCAAACAAATCTACTTTCATGTTAATCTTTAATAATTTGGAATATATTTGTAATAAATTTTCTGTATATTACCACTATTGTCTTTTGAGGTATTTTTTATCAATTTTACGGCATTACTTTACAGCAACTTTACAGCGAAAAGTTGAAAAAGAAAAAAATATATGAAAGTGATTACTCTACAAAATATATTTGAAGAGTATGTAATACGGAAATGATTATTATAAATAACTTATAAGAAAAAGAAAAACTATATATCACAAGCAATTACAGATGAATGTGTTACAAAAATGTGACAAAATATTTAATACAAATAAATAAATTATTGGTGAATGTGCAGCTTTAAACTATTCTTTTTCGACCGTCATACTTGTACATTGTGCATATACGCACCACCGATTCATTTGATTTGAGCACTTAAATTGGTTGTATCCTCTGTCTCTCTGTAGGAAGTAGGTTTCTTTGTCTAGTGTCGCTTTTTGTTGTATTCCTACTCTTTGGTTCTAAAGGGCTCATTTTAAAGGGGAAATTTCAGAGAATATGATTACAACATATTTTGATTAGAGGAAAATCGCAGATGGTGAGGTTGTTGCAATTCTTCACGTTAAATTTAGGGATTTTGTTGGCGAGGTCCAATTCTCAAGTAGCGCTATGGGCGCTTGGTTTAATTTCGCGATTTAATCAAGCAACAAAAAGGAAAAATAAATAAACTAATTGATATTTTGAAATGAATTAAATAAACTAAACAACTAAATCAAACTTTTGAACTTCTTTAATAAACTTTAACAAGGATTAACTTTTAAACTAATATAATGAAACTGAATTAACGAAACGAATTTTAATATTTGGTTCTACTAATACGTGCGTTACTTTCTAGCTCTGAGAATTGAATTGAATTGCATGACGAAAACAGATTTCTAATTGAAAATCAAGGATAATTATGAATTTGTTTAATTTCCTCCAATTAAACTAATATTTATAATTAAATAGTCATTAATTGGCTGCCTTATCATCCTTCACTTATTAGATAAGAGTACTTACAAGTTGTCTATGATTTCAATTTACAATTTATCAAATACACCCTGTGTTCTTCTCCAACTGAACCTTTTACTGTAAACATTTCTTTGTATTAACATGATTGCGCACCCTTCATTCCCGACACTGCACAACGAATGCAATGCGTGAGCATGATTGTATATCGATTTTGTACATCGATTGGACATTGATACATTTGTTTTTGGAGCGAGCGCGAATATGATAATCGCTTCAGCTGGTTGCGAGGACCGTTGTTATAAATAATTATTCATTCGTTATTAAGATTTGAGGAATTACGGTTGTATTTTTGAACATTAAATTATTATATTTTCAGTTCCGTTTTCTATTCATTCTTCGCCGTCTTCTTACATTACAATCTAAATTTTGTGCGTTTACAAGTTACACATTTTGTCGCTAAATGGAGCCGCTTTTACATTATGTTTCGCTTCTTCTATGTTCATACAGAATTAAGTTGGCAACGAATCCCAGCACACTCACCTTCCCCCTCAATTAAAAGAAGGTAAGACCTTTGGGATTAATTTAAATTTATTCACATGTACGCATTTTTAAATTTCTAACAATTAAAGTTTTCAAAGGAATTTGCTTTTAAATTTTAATCAACTAAAGTTTTCGAAAGAATTTACTTTTAAATTTTCATCAACTAAAGATTTCGATGGAATTTAAATCGTGGTGGTCTGAGAAAGTGAACTGATAATATGATCGCTAATACTTCCTTCTCAATCGTTGAATAATGGATTTCAGATGAATTTAGTGTTCATGATGCAAACGCAACTGGAAGGTCTTGACCTATTTGACCCTGCAGGCATTTTGTTCCTTTCTCCCCAATTGAATGGTATGTACATCCTTCTTAAGTAGTTGGGTAAGAGATTTTGCTATTTTGGCCATATTCTAAACTAGACATCCACAGCATTCTATCAAACCTAAAAATTGCTTAACATTCCTTTGATCTGAACACGCAACCTTCTGATCTAGAGTCAGATGCGCTACCGTTGCGCGACAGAATCTTTGATTTGAACCTTTCTGAACATTACTATATAGATAAATTGGAATTTGATGAAAACCAGAAGCTAAATCTAGTATGCTGAAATATTTTGCACCATCTAACTGATCTAGGATTGCCGTAATGTTTGGAAGTGGGTATGCATCACTGATAGTTTTTCATTTAATTTCCTATAATCAATTACCATCTTCCACCGAAGTTTTCCCGAAGAATCAGTCTTTTAAGAACTACCCAAACAGGTTAATTGTAAGACAAAACTGATTCCTTAATTATTCCATTCTTAAGAAGAGAATCTACTTGTTTTGGAACCTCCGCTTTGTGAATTTATGGAAACCAATATTGTTTAATTTTTACAGGCAATTCATCTATTGTATTAGTAATATGAAATATTGAATTTGTTGAACTTGAATTATCTGTTGGCAAATGAATCTGAAATAAAAAGTTATTAATTGTTCCTAATAAACTTGTTTACCACTTTCTCCAATTTAGCCGCTTTTGGAATTATATTCTCTAAATTTCCCGTTTGATCTTTTGATATGATTAAACTAATCAGTTGATTCTGTAAACCCCTTACAAACCCATTAATTGCTGTTTGATTTAACAATGTGATTATTCCCGTTTTCTGCTCCGAATTATAATTTCCTTTAATTGCCTCAATTCCTAAGTTAAATTTATTAGCGATTTTTGGTCCAAATATGTCCACGATTTCCTCTTTCCCCTGCTGCATTAATTTCAGTTCATCAAATGAATCCAAATCGTATCTCTTTATCAATGTAGACTTTAAAATTTCGATTAGTTCGTCCATATTATTTAGTTCAGTTCTGTTATTAATGATCTGCTCCGCTAAACCTCCAATTTTGTTCCTAACCAATGCAAAAAAAACTTTTCTTGTTCGCTTGGTTCGATTAACGAGTTTGCTAAACGGCATTACTTTGCAAATTTAAATATAGTATACGCAGTCTGCCCATCAAACTTCGGAACCAAGTCCACGGCCAAATTTAATGTTAAATAGGAATTGTTTAGATTGGATTCATTACTACTAACTTGGGTATTATTCGTTTTTTGAGTACTATTACTGAAATTTTCGTCATTTAAAATTGCTGAATTTTCTATCAAGGAGGAAGTTGCTGGTGCTGAGGTACAATTTAATCAGAAATTTGTGTTCGAATGTGTCTGCTCGATATTCAGTTCCTGTACTACTGGTACTTGGGTTACTTCAGGTACATCCTGAACTTCGAACCCCCTACCTATTCGCAATGAGAATTTTCGCATTTTCTTAATTTTACGACTAAATTGTTTTCTATAAGGTGGCATTTTGTATTTTAAAACTATTCCTTATTTAAATATATTACTTATTCTAATTTACGTAACTCTATTCGTTCAGGCGATGCGTCTGATGGTCCAAATATTCTTTTGCACGGACGCTGCCACCACACCCCTTGGTATTCACCCAAGCTCCTAGGAAAACCGTGCGGAAAACCTAGGAGAAGGAACACGCAATCGCCTGAGCATCGCACAAAAAAAATATTTACAAAGATGACGATCCACAATCTGCTTCCTCCACGCGTGCAAAGTACATTGGATTCAGCAATCCGGATGCCTAGGTCACTCGTCCACCTCGTCCAGCTCCACTTCAAAATGATGGTGCCCCGATGACGATCCTGGGTCTCCGGTCCTCTGCGATGATGATCCTGGTCCTTTACTCAATGATGATCCCCGTTCTTTGTCCGATGATGATTCTCGTTCTTTGTCCGATGATGATTCTCGTTCTTTGCTTTCCGTCTGACAATCCCACTGCTGTCACCAAAATTTGTTGCGATTCTTCACGTTGAATTTAGGGATTTTGTTGGCGAGATCCAATTCTCAAGTAGCGCTATGGGCGCTTGGTTTAATTTGGCGGCTTAATCAAACAACAAAAAGGAAAAATAAATAAACTAATTAATATTTTGAAATAAATTAAATAAATTAAACAACTAAATCAAATTTTTGAACTTCTTTAATAAACTTTAACAAGGATTAACTTTTAAACTAATATAATGAAACTGAATTAACAAAACGAGTTTTAATATTTGGCTTTTGTAAGTGAAGAATACGTGCGTTACTTTCTAGCTCTGAAAATTGAATTGAATTACATGACGAAAACAGATTTCTAATTGAAAATCAAGGATAATTATGAATTTGTTTTATAATTTGTTTCATTTCCTCCAATTAAACTAATATTTATAATTAAATAGTCATTAATTGGCTGCCTTATCATCCTTCACTTATTAGATAAGAGTATTTACAAGTTGTCTATGATTTCAATTTACAATTTATCAAATACACCCTGTGTTCTTCTTCAACTGAACATTTTACAATCTAAATTTTGCGCGTTTACAAGTTACACATTTTGTCGCTAAATGGAGCCGCTTTTACATTATGTTTCGCTTCTTTTATGTTCATACAGAAATAAGTTGGCAACGATTCTCAGCACACAACAAGGTTCAAAAATAACACTGTACAACAAATTTTGACTTTTTTTGGATTTCGTAACGGCTACTACGAAATTCTTATAGATTTTTGCGAGCTGAATACGAATCTGAAATCCGTTTTTCTCTAGGACGTACAGTTTTGGAGAAAATTAGTTTTAAGAAAAATTGCAAATTTTCAACTTTGGAAATTTGTTGTGCTTTTACCGTAGCAGCTATTCAGTGGCTTTTTACAAGAGAAGAATCTGTGAATTATCCTGAATAAAACTATATAAATTGTTATTACATTGTAAATATTTAAATACGTTTAAATGATGATCAAAGTAAGAAAGACACCAAAAACGCACCAATTTTTTCTGATATTTTTCATTTTATTTAAAAAACTATGGGTCTAGGCGAAAATCTAACGATCGCATATGACAGAGTAGACATTTCTGCAGAAGAAAGCATCAAGCAAAGTTACAAAATCGCCTTTGCTTTCTTTTTATAAAAAAAATAGTTCAGCAAAACACGCACCGCTGACAGTGGTACTCAATGTTGGCGCGGCGCGGGTGTCGCGAAATAATTATTTCGTTACTCCAAGACAATAGGCAGGGCCGGCTGCCGCGCCGCGCCAACATTGAGTATCACTGACAGCGGCGCGTGTTTTGCTGAACTATTTTTTTTATAAAAAGAAAGCAAAGGTGATTTTGTAATTTCGCTTGATGCCTTCTTCTGCAGAAATGTCTGCTCTGTCATGTGCGATGGTTAGATTTTCGCCTAGACCAGGAGTCGGCAACCTATGACCCGTGGATCACCGAGTGACCCATTTGGTAATTTCAAGTGACCCACTTTAGTTCCGAAAATAAAGTATAAGATTGTAAGCAGTAATTTGTTGTGCGCTTTGTATGTGTGTGTGTGTATGAGTGTGCGTGTCCGTCGCATGGTGCATCGAGAAACATCGAGAAGGATCCCGAATGTTCTGGAAGCGTGGCGAATGCTGTTTTAATACGAAAATATCTCTGACCCAAACGTCTCTTTAATACTCGCGTTTTGGTTGATTTTGACCCGCGGCCAAAAAAGGTTGCCGACCCCTGGCCTAGACCCATAGTTTCTTAAATAAATTTAAAAATATCAGAAAAAATTGATGCGTTTTTGGTGTCTTTCTTACTTTGATTATCATTCAAACGTATTTAAATATTTACAATGTAATAACAATTTATATAGTTTTATTCAGGATAATTCACAGATTCTTCTCGTGTAAAAAGCCACTGAATAGCTGCTACGGTAAAAGCACAACAAATTTCCAAAGTTGAAAATATGCAATTTTTTTTTTAAATTAATTTTCTCCAAAACTGTACGTCCTAGCGAAAAACGGATTTCAGATTCGTATTCAGCTCGCAAAAATCTATAAGAATCTCATAGTAGCCGTTACGAAATCAGTTGGCTGTTGTACAGTGTAATCGATTTGGCATGGAATGATAACATTGCTAGTTTGTTTCATCGATTTTCGATCCTTGCCGATTTGACCGATCGCGTTTTATGCTTGACTGATTGTAAAGATCTTTCTCATGCTTACGGGGAGAATATTGTACGTAAAAGAAACATATAAAAACAGTAATTCATTGTGAAATAATTAATTTAAAAAATTGAAAGTATTTTAGAAGTTATATTCTCAGACACATTTTAAAATTTCTAATTTTTGTTTGCATTGTCTCAAAACAGCATTGCTAGTACCATGTAACAGTCAAGCACGGAACTATCGGAACATAATAATTAAGTTTCCGTACAATAAGGTATATATGTTTTATTGACACTCACCAATTATTCAAAAAATTGCTTTTTCTTCATCTGGGGCGTATATTTTAATTAACAATTTTATTTACAAAATTTATCTTCCTTTTATAATTTAAATTCGTCAAATTAACTGTTAGAATTAGGTTCAGAAAATAAACCGGCGTGCTGAGATGAACGGAAAAATACTTTAGCATGTATGTGGCTTGACAAAGATTACGCAGTGTTTCATGGACGAACACATAACTGTAACTAACGAACAAAGGATCGAAATGCGTGTTCGGACACGCAGAGCGCAGTTCATTTGTTTTATCCGTTATTCCTAACATTAACTTTTTAAATTCGTAAGTATTAAACTTTGAATTCTAATTACAAATTAATTAACTGATGGAAAAGTTCAATGAAATATTCTTAATGCTTTCGCAATAACGCCTCATTCTTAACTAACTATTAATAAAATAACGATTTTGTTATAAAAAGATATTTTAAGTTATAAAATTAATAGCAAGCTGACTCTATGTACAGATATAAAGGGATTGACATTATCTTAAATTTAACTACATATCTGAAGCGCGCCTACAGATTGCTATCCAGGACTAGAAATTCTTTCAATTTTCTTGTAACGTCTCGGAAATACAGTTACTCACTTTAATATTCGGACACTATAATAATTTATGTTTAATGCTTTATATCTTCCTCAATTGTTAAAATATTTTTTCCCTATTTTTTTACCATATTAACTTATTTATTACAGACAACAGAAACATAAAAAATTATTTTGTAACTGCCACATGTTATTACATATTGATGGATAAACCAAACGATGCACAGTGGCGAAAAACGGCGAAAATGTGGACAAAACTAATATCTTCGATTCTGAGATAAATTATTTAAATGTTTTTAGATAAAATGATTATATTAGTGTTACAAATTAATTTTTTGTGTTAAAAATCGAATTTTGATTTGTTAGTTAACTAATACGGTTAGTTAACTAGTACGTATAAATTTTTATCTCGAAAACTATTTATCGAAATTAATTAAATCTTTTTGCATTTTAAACTTGAATGTTTGAACTATCATAATAATATTTTTTTCATTAGAAAATTCATGTTTTATTATCAGAAATTGCAAATAAATTTTTATTTTTTAAATTTGTTAATAACGTTTAAATATCTAATATGTAATATATATATATGGGTGTCGATATTGAAATCTCACCTACAAAACAAGACTTTTTGCAACGGTCAGCGACGACATATTTGAAAAACGTTCGAAACCGCTGTTGTCACGTATGATAATAGGGCGCGCGCGTGAACATAAATGTGAATAACTCAGAAAACCGCAAATTACCGCAAGATATCGTTACAGATTCTTGTTCGGGAAGCTTTCATTTAAGCCTATTTGTTAGGTGAACCGAGGTGGAATTCACAACTTTTCCCTTACATAAACATTAAGTACGTTTATGGTTTATATCTCCTTTTTCAGTTTGTATCAGTGTTAAAAATAAACCTTTTGATGTGCAACCTACATAATTATTATACTAAAGTACCATAAAAAATGCCAATAAAAGTTAAATAATAATTAAGTAGTATTATGTTAAACTTTGTTAACTGTGAAACGTCCGGAACTGCTGTTGTCGCGCGCGTTAATAGGGTGCGCATATGGACAAAAATGGGAATAACTCATAAGACCGCAAATTACCGCAAGATATTGTTATAGATCCTTGTTCAGGAAGCTTCCAACTTTCATTTAAGCCTATTTGGTAGGTGAACCGAGGTGAAGATCACAACTTTTACCTTACACAAACATTAAATGTGACTATGGTTTATATGTTTTTCCATATTAGTGTTAATAATAAACATTTTGTTGTGCAACTTACATAATTATAATGTTAAAGTATCATATAAACAGCCGATAATAGTGGATGAACATAATATTTAAAAAATAATGAACAGCATTATGTTAAACTTTACCCGGAAAAATTGACTTTAAAAAATGTTCAACTTTGGAGGCTCGTATCTTCGAAATGGTAGTAATAAAGTCATTAAAACTGTGAAAACAGTATGCACAGATTCCTTATAAACTAATTCCATTAAACGGATTTCAAGAATTGCGATTTTCATTTTTTGACTTTTGTACACGTTTACGCCGTTTTTCGCCACTGTGCGATGCCTACGCGTTACAAAAATATTCAGACACAATAAACGATTATTTCTAAGAAGCGATCTAATCCGTGGTATACGCCTAAAATGTAAACATAACAGTGGCGTTACCGCCCTACGTTAGTCTAAGTCAGTTTAGCTAAAGAAATTGAGCAATAGACATTAAATATTCAAAATGCCACGAAGAAGAAGAAACACAAGTTTCGATAAACGGCAGCTCGTGATATTTAATTACGAAAAAGGCAAAAGCTATCGTCAAATAACAAATTTATTGGATATGAAGAAAAGTACTGTAGCAGATATTGTTACACGATATAAAAAAGAAGATCGGATTGAATTGAAATCTCAAAAATGACGTCCACGCCTTCTCGATTCCAGAGATAGAAGAATTATTGTAAGGAAAATTAAGGATAATCCATGATTAAATGCATCGCAATTAACGTCGGAATTATACCAGGAAACTGGAAAAAGTGCAAACCCACAAACTATTCGACGGGCACTTAAAGAAAGTGGTTACAATGGCCGAGTTGCACGAAGAAAGCTATACGTAAATAAGACAAACAGAAAGAAGCGATAAAACTATGCAAAAGAATATCTATCAAAGGAAAAAGAATGGTGGCGAGACGTAATTTTTGCTGATGAGAGTAAATATAATGTGTTTGGTTCAGATGGAAGGGGTATAGTGTGGAGAAAAATCAATGAAGAATGGAAACCAAAAAATCTAAGACCAACTGTAAAGCACGGGGCAGGGAGTGTGATAGTGTGGGGCTGCATATCAAGTGTTGGAGTTGGTGAATTAGTGTTTATTGACGAAATCCTAGATAAAAATAAATATTTAGAGATTCTGAAGAACAATTTATTAAAAAGCGCTGAGAAAATGGGAATCCGCAATCGTTTTAAGTTTTATCAAGACAATGACCCTAAACACAAATCGCGAATTGTGCAGGAGTACTTATTATATAATTGTCCAAAAGTGCTGCATCCACCTCCCCAGTCTCCAGACCTTAACCCCATCAAGAATTTGTGGAACGAAGTAGAACGAAGAATTAGGAAAACTGCAATACACTCAAAAAATGAATTAAAAATTCGACTACAAGAAGAACGGAACAATATTACTAGTGAATATTTAGAGAAAACCATTTCAAACATGGCTAAACGTATAAGACAAGTTATTCATCGTTAGGGATATCCAACAAAATACTGAATTTTTGTTTAATCTTAGGTAAAATGTATGTGCATAATGTAGATTTTTGTAGTGTCCGAATATTTTTGTAATGTGTAAAATAGACATCGTTTTGTTTATCCTTCATTACGTAATGATATGTTGCAATAACAAAATAATTTTTTATGTTTCTGTTGTCTATAATAAATGAGTTAACATGGTAAAAAAATTGCAAATAAATAGTTTAATAATTGAGGAAGATATAAAACATTTTATTTAAAAGTACTATAGTTTCCGAATATTAAAGTGAGTAACTGTACATCTCGGAAAAATTTTAATTGATTTAGTTTTGATTGATGAAGAATTCATTAGTTTGTATTTTTTTGCTTAATGAATATAATATTAACTAAACATATAGAACTAATTTCATTATTTCTTATTCATGAATGGATGATAACTCAACAATAATTCAAATTTTCGCATTTATTATTTAATTAGTTTTCATCTAACAACTTTCTACTATACCGATGCTATACCGACGCAGTATCGATACACTTGTTCACGACGACAAACTTGCTCACGACTTGATCGGCCGTCACACTCGAAGTTGTTCTCACTGTCGCGCGCCCGGTATACACACTGTCATTGGTCAGTTTTTAGTTACCTCGAAAATGAAGCTCCAAATATTATTTAAGCAAAGAAAAAGTTGTTCATAATCGTCCTATCTACCACCCCTTTTCGGTTCTTATACTAGTTATGGGATACCTATTTAGCATAAGGGGCTTTCTACACTATGCCAGTAAAAGGTGCTAGCAGCCTTGCCAGGTGGTAGTCGAATTCTTGTGTTTGAAGCTTCCTAGAAAGAAATAGAGGGTACAACCAATTTATTATTATTTTTTTTTTTTTTTATTAAAAAATTACAAAAGACGTGGGGCCACAGCTGGCCCATAAGTATATATACAAATTCTCTCTTAAATGTCCAAGTACATAACTATATATAAAATATACAACATACAACAAATAACACTTGTTAGGAATCGCTATTATCGACCACATAACACCAATAGGCCGTCATGGCGCTATGTAGATCGCGAAACCCCCTCTCCTCATAGGTTCGAGTTATAAAGCGAGTCGCGAGAACCGAATTGTACCTTTCGTGTAACAGAGCGAAAAGACAAAATATTAAAAGAGAGCGAGTTTTATTACAATAAAATCATACACGGATTTTCACATTCTGGTGCATGAGCGAAGTTTCAATTCCTTCATTCTCGAGAAAAAGACAAGAGATATCTCTGGCCTAAATAAATAAAAAAGTTTGCCTACGACCAACACCGGCGCCAATTAAATTATTTTTCATCAACAAAAAACACTGGTCCTTCGAGCCGGATTTTCGGAGTAATTAGAGGTGAGCTAATCCCTAAAATTCTAATTCCTAATCCGCTTAAAATCTAACGGGATTAACGGTTGTCCTTGACCGCCAGCGCTCAAAAACAAACACTGCAAGTCACTAACGGTCTTATTGTCTATTTTCCTTTTTTCTGGAATTTTTGAAACAATGGACAAATTCGTTACGAAACAGCTCGATTTATTTAAACGAATAAAATCTACAGTCGAAAATATGAAAAATCTGGGAGCGGCGAAAATTACAAAGGGGGTGGTCAATGCTCGACTGGAACTTCTGGAGAAAAACTGGACCGCTTTTTCCGAAACTCACAACGAGCTCTTAGATGTCTTCTCCAAGGAATCAAAGCATTTCTACTTCCAGGAAGACTATATCAGCATCGGGGAAGAAGCATACCTGTCTCAAAAGGCATTTTTACTGGACCTCCAGGAGGAACTTTCTGCCGGTAAGAGCATTCCATCACAAAATCCTTCGTCGCTGCGAGCCTTACCGAAAATAGTGCTCCCTGTATTCTCGGGAGAATACAACAATTGGCCGAATTTCCGTGATCTCTTCCAATCGTTCATCATCGATAACGATTCGCTCTCGCTTGTCGAAAAGCTCCATTATCTGAAAACAAGTTTAACTGGTGAACCCGCTCTGTTACTACAAAACATTTCTGTTACTGGTGATAATTTTGAGCGCACCTGGCGGTCTATTACCGAAAGGTATCAAAATCTACGAGTGCTGATTCACGCCCAGCTCACATCGTTAACGTCTCACCCTACGATGAAGAAGGAGTCTGCAAAAGAGTTGAAGGGGTTGGTTGACGGCAGTACCGATTCGGTTCAAGCCCTCGAAGCTTTGAAGCGGCCAGTCAAGCATTGGGACGATTGGCTGGTCTTCGTCATCGCCGGAAAATTGAACCCCAAAACCAGGATGGCTTGGGAATCACACGTCGGAGCGTCAACCGAACCTTCTACATTTGAAGAGCTCATAACCTTCCTCATCACAAGAATAAGAGCACTGGAGGCTGTGGAAGGTTCGGCCATTTCATCGGCGGCGTCCAGCGGTCCATCAGGAGCACCAAAACTGGAAAAGGGAGCGACGATAAATTCCTATGCGCGCGTAAGGTCGCACGCTACGTCTACGTCCAGTCGCAGCACTCAACGATGCGCCATTTGCAAGAAGGAGCATCCACTACTCTTTTGCTCCATATTTAAGGGTATGAATCCTCGAGAGAGGAAGCAGCTGGTCACTGAGAAGCACCTATGTTACAACTGTTTGGATCCTCACTCTGCTACCGCGTGTAAGTCCACTAAGCGTTGCAAAGTATGCGTGAGTAAGCATCACACCTCTCTTCATTCTAACATTGAGCAATTTTCTGCCACTGGTTCGTCTTCCTTAGTGCAGGTACCCAGGGCAAGTCCTGAGGTGGAGAACGGTCTCAATTCAGAGCGACCTGACACTTCCAACAAGGTTATTCACTGCGCAACGACTTCCTGTTCCATGTCTGAGTCGATTTCGGTCATTCTAGCCACTGCGGAGCTCGTGCTGGAGTCGCTCATCTTGAGACTTTCAAAAACTCCAGATAAAATCCCGGTAATTGGTGTTGGAAAGACACAGACCTTCACTAAAGGTAGGGTTTCTCTTCGTTTATATTCTCGTTATGACGAATCCACTTCATATAATTTGACCGCTTACGTGCTTCCTCGATTATCAGCGTATTAGAACAGAACTTCATCTAGTCCAGTCGCGCTTTCTCATCTTCAAGGGTTGAAACTGGCGGATCCGAATTTTCAATCATTCCGACGCATAAGCGTCATCCTGGGAGCGGGAATATACGCTCAGATTATGTATTCGGTCCGGTTTAATACAAGGTCCACCAAATACCCCAATAGCTCAGACTACTTCACTTGGGTGGATATTAACGGGACCCTTACTCGCCCCCCAAAACAACAAAGCCGAATCTTATCAGGCAATATCTTTACAGTGCTCATTAATGGATCCGGACTTAACAGAGACACTCACCAAGTTCTGGAAGCTCGAGGAAGTCCCTTCCAACTCAAAACCGCTCACTAGTGACGAAGAGGCGTGCGAGAATCACTTCCGAAAAACGCATTCTCGGGACGCTTCGGGGAGATACACCGTGTCTCTGCCACTCAAATCTTCACCTTCTCTTCTGGGTGAGAGCAAACGAGCCGCTATTTCTTCCCTCGCGAAGTTAGAGACGCGCTTCAACTGAAATCCCTCGCTACAAAAACAATATTGCGATTTTATTAAAGAGTATGAGTCGCCAGGACACATGGAGCGTGTGCCGGAACAAGAAAATTTCAGTTCAAACTATTATTTGCCTCATCACGGTGTGTGGCGTCAAACTAGCGCGACTACTAAACTTGTTAGAGTCGTGTTTAACGCCTCACACAAAAGCACTTCAGGTCTGTCTTTAAACGACCTGGTACATACTGGTCCAAATCTATTATCGGAAGTTTTTTCTATTCTATTGCGCTGGCGCAGACATACTATAGCTTTCGCGGCGGACATTGAGAAAATGTATCGTCAAATTCGGATATCTCAGGCAGATTGTGAGTTTCAAAAAATCATTTGGCGAAATTCTCCTAATTCTCAACTCTCTACTTACAAACTTTTAACGGTTACTTACGGCATGGCATGCGCTCCATTTCTGGCTATTCGTACTCTACAACACTTAAGTACAGATGAAAAGGAGGCTTATCCGCTGGCAGCTCTCTGTCTTTTACACGACACCTACGTCGATGACGTAGTATCTGGATCAAACACTCTGGAAGAAGCCATTCTCCTTAGTCAACAATTAATTGCGTTGTTAAGGGCGGGCGGTTTCAAACTTAGAAAATGGGTATCTAGTAATCCCGATCTTTTAAAAAACTTACCAGCGGATTACCTTGCTTCTTCTTCTAATCTTGCGTGCAACTTTGACGCAGTTTCTAGTCTTCTTGGTTTGAGTTGGAACACTTCCTCGGATTGCTTTATTTTCAACCCTCAACCTCGGAATCTTACTGAACGCATAACTAAAAGAACAGTTTTTAGTGAGATCTTAGGTTTGTTCGACCCACTAGGCCTTCTGGCTCCTGTGATAATTCTTGCAAAAATCTTTATGCAGCCGCTTTGGCTGTTGAATTTAAATTGGGATGATTCCCTTCCCAACCCTCAAAGGGATTTCTGGTTAACTTACCTGTCGGAGTTGAGCGCTCTTTCCTCGCTTCGGATATCTCGCTGGCTTTCTACTTCATCTAACGATAACATTCTTCAATTGCATGGATTTGCTGACGCGTCCGAAAGGGCCTATGCTGCGGTCATTTATATAAGGGTTTTGTCCCAGCATCCCGAAGCTACACCCACTATGACGCTCGTAGCAGCTAAAACGCGAGTAGCTCCTTTAAAACAAGTCTCACTACCTAGACTCGAACTGTGCGCAGCTCCCTACTGGTTAGACTTATTAAAAGTGTTAGAGATACTCTTTCTTTACATACCTGTGAACTCCATCTCTGGTCTGACTCCACTATAGTTCTTACAAGGAAAGGCACGCAAGTGTCCCCGTCCGATTTTGATGAAACTTCGTGGGTTTGTTAAGCAGGCAAAAATAAGGGACACGTATTTTTTTTTATCGGCTGAGACGTGGGTTTAAGGGGTGAAACGAGCCCTTAAAGTTTCGACCCCTTTTGGCTATCTTGAAAGCCATACGAGATACATTAAAACTTCTAATAGAAAAGTTGTATGGTTCCTTGCGTATAATAACAAGATGTTAACGAATTTTGCAAAATACAATTTGTTTATAACAAACAAATTTTTCATAACCTTATTTTACAATTTATTCAAATTTGTATAATGACAAAAAGTGTAGAGAATTTTATTACAAATCCATTGGTATATATGTATACATACGATATTGCCTCCTACAATTCCTCAGATTTTTATTATAAGCATTACGCGTGCGCGCCCGTGACGCGCCGCACGATACTAAACCGGACAATTATATTTGCGTTATACATAAATGTTAATTTTATTAAATTTGTATCACAAAACATTTATTGTTAAAGTACATAGGTATTCCATGTATATGTCAATTTTATAGGTAACGAATAGTTTGAATAAGTTAGGGAACATAATCACGGCAATGGTAGTATTGCTCGAAGAAATGATTCAAACGGTTTTCGATGCACCATGTGTAACGTTTCTGGGGAAACGTTTTTTTTCCCTACCACCAACATCACGACAATCTTCTGCCCACCTATTAGAATACCCAATTACCGACAGTAGTTGCCAAATTATCGACAGTATGTCGCGTATCGATCATCGATCTATCAAATTCAGCAGTCGGTAATCAGAGTAGATACATATATATTTCATTTATAACTATCTTATAATTCTAATTTAGAATATATTTTTCATACCAATAATTGGATGTTAAGTTAGAATGATTAAAAACAAATTATGTATTATTTTATTTTAATTCTAATAAATGTGTAATTTAGTATGGAAATTTCCGTGACGCTATGATGTGCGTACGTGCCGCGATACACGTCCGAAATCCTTGAGATCAGCGCTAATCCTAGAAAAGGATGGAGCTACTATTTCTATTTTCGGCATTTTTGACCATTAAATTAATTAATTAATTAAATCAATTTATGTACATAAAATCAGTCATTACTAAACTACTTATGGCCGGAACCACGATTATTTTCTTAAACTAGAAAGCTGTAAATCGAAATAGACTCGCCTCTGATAGAAAAGGACAGAATATGTATTTTTTTAACCGACTTCGAAAAAGGAGGAGGTTACTCAATTCGACCAGTATATTTTTTTTTTTTTTTTTTTTTTTTTTTTTTCTATGTATGTTCGCCGATTACGCCTAACTGGGTGGACCGATCGGAATGAAACCTTTTGCATATGGAAGGTGCTGACTCCCCATTGGTACCATTATCAAAAAATTTTTCATTTTTTAATTGCAAAGTGTTGTTATTGCAAAACAACCGGCAACTTTTTTCTTTTTCTATGTATGTCCGCCGATTACGCCTAACTGGGTTGACCGATCGGAACTAAACCTTTTGCATCTGGTGGGTTCAGACTCCCCATTGGTACCATTATCAAAAAATTTTTCATTTTTTAATTGCAAAGTGTTGTTATTGCAAAAAAACCGGCAACTTTTTTCTCTTTTCTATGTATGTTCGCCGATTACGCCTAACTGGGTGGACCGATCGGAACGAAACCTTTTGCATCTGGTAGGTTCTGACTCCCCATTGGTACCATTATCAAAAAATTTTTCATTTTTTAATTGCAAAGTATTGTTATTGCAAAAAAACCGGCAACTTTTTTCTCTTTTCTATGTATGTTCGCCGATTACGCCCAACTGGGTTGACCGATCGGAACTAAACCTTTTGCATCTGGTGGGTTCAGACTCCCCATTGGTACCATTATCAAAAAATTTTTCATTTTTTAATTGCAAAGTGTTGTTATTGCAAAAAAACCGGCAACTTTTTTCTCTTTTCTATGTATGTTCGCGCATTGCGCCTAGCTGGATGGACCTATCGGAATGAAACCTTTTGCATCTGGTGGGTTCAGACTCCCCATTGGTACCATTATCAAAAAATTTTTCATTTTTTAATTGCAAAGTGTTGTTATTGCAAAAAAACCGGCAACTTTTTTCTCTTTTCTATGTATGTTCGCCGTTTACGCCTAACTGGGTTGACCGATCGGAACGAAACCTTTTGCATCTGGTAGGTTCTGACTCCCCATTGGTACCATTATCAAAAAATTTTTCATTTTTTAATTGCAAAGTGTTGTTATTGCAAAAAAACCGGCAACTTTTTTCTCTTTTCTATGTATGTTCGCCGATTACGCCCAACTGGGTTGACCGATCGGAACTAAACCTTTTGCATCTGGTGGGTTCAGACTCCCCATTGGTACCATTATCAAAAAATTTTTCATTTTTTAATTGCAAAGTGTTGTTATTGCAAAAAAACCGGCAACTTTTTTCTCTTTTCTATGTATGTTCGCGCATTGCGCCTAGCTGGATGGACCTATCGGAATGAAACCTTTTGCATCTGGTGGGTTCAGACTCCCCATTGGTACCATTATCAAAAAATTTTTCATTTTTTAATTGCAAAGTGTTGTTATTGCAAAAAAACCGGCAACTTTTTTCTCTTTTCTATGTATGTTCGCCGATTACGCCTAACTGGGTTGACCGATCGGAACTAAACCTTTTGCATATGGAAGGTGCTGACTCCCCATTGGTACCATTATCAAAAAATTTTTCATTTTTTAATTGCAAAGTGTTGTTATTGCAAAAAAACCGGCAACTTTTTTCTCTTTTCTATGTATGTTCGCCGATTACGCCTAACTGGGTTGACCGATCGGAACTAAACCTTTTGCATCTGGTGGGTTCTGACTCCCCATTGGTACCATTATCAAAAAATTTTTCATTTTTTAATTGCAAAGTGTTGTTATTGCAAAACAACCGGCAACTTTTTTCTTTTTCTATGTATGTTCGCCGATTACGCCTAACTGGGTTGACCGATCGGAACTAAACCTTTTGCATCTGGTGGGTTCTGACTCCCCATTGGTACCATTATCAAAAAATTTTTCATTTTTTAATTGCAAAGTGTTGTTATTGCAAAAAAACCGGCAACTTTTGAAATAAACTTTTCTCGATTTTAGTGCGCTTTTAATATCTTATCGCGGACATGATTCTGAACAATTTTGTTCATGTACAAATTTCGCGGAAAGCTTTCGTTTTCGAGATATTAGCGAAAAATTGTTATTAACTTTTTAAATCATCTTCGAACGATTTTAATGTCCTTCTAATACGTTATTAGTGGCATGATTCTGAACGAGTTTTTCCTTATGCATAATTGAAGGAAAACTCTAGTTTTCGTGATATTAGCGAAAAACTATTGTTATTAATATTAGTGGAACATCCCGTGCCATGCACGGGAAAGACAAGAAAGGGCAATTACAATGTTCTGCACTAAAACACTAACTAAGCTTTATCGCTCTGACACGCGACTTATACAGCAAGATGAGTTCACGTTGACGTTGGTGTATTATTCCCATTGCTTGGTACAGTCTCCCTACCGTTCTAACAAACATTTTTTTTATTTTTTAGTTGCAAAGGATTATTTTTTCTATGCATGTTCGGCGGTTTTTCCTAGGTGGGTGGTCCGATCGGAACAAAGCCTTTCGCATCTTGTGGAGTCTAACTCCCCATTGATACGATTATCAAAAATTTTTTCATTTTTTAGTTGCAAAGGATAATTGTTGCAAAAAAAGTTGAAAAACGAATATCCATGTTGTCTTTTACTTAATTATGTTCATGGCATTTACGCAGACAAAAAAAGCCCGGAAGAACTGTCTCACAGTATCCTATACAATTCTTTCCATTCCACTAAAAAGCGTGAAATAAAATAATTTTCAGAAAAAAAATACACCGACTTCGAAATGCACTAAAAAGTATAAAATAATTTCTATTTCCTAATGAAGTAATTTCTATTTCTTTGAATCATACAATTACGTCACAGATATGAATTAAACCTATTTACTCGTTAGGCAGTATATTAAATACATTTCAACTTTTTCGGAGGCGGCGCAAAATTAAAAATACCTCAGTAAACGGTGCTGCCAATAACCAGTTGATTGTGGTATGGCGTATTGGAAATTAATAAATCCCGAGAAAGAATACGAACCATTATAGATATATCTGGTAATATACGTAAATGTAATGACTGCATCTTCATTTGATCAACGTTTCTGATATAAATGAAATTGAATCGACTTCGTTCGCGTGTAGAAGCCATGGATCTAAGAACCTATAAACGGAGCCCACGACGCGGGAATTACCAAATTTGCGACAGATGGGCTCTAGCTTTATAGTATATGCAGCGATCAAGTCTTTCCGTTGCATACTCTATGAATATAGCCGTTTGCGGACTACCGCCGCATATATGCGTTCTGCGTAAATCATCAAATTGGCCGAAGAACTCATATATGCGTTTGGCGAAAACAGTTGATTGAGCCGAGAAACGCGTACATGTGTTCATGCACGTAAATCTGTGCATGTACATATAATATGTCCAGAATTTGACTTGGAATGCTATGAACGAAAACCGCGTTTAGGCAGAAATATACGCCGGCAATTTTTAATGACTATCGCGGCAGGAGCTCGGCCCCACGGTTCACTTCGAACCGTCCCGTCCGCAAAGGGCTAGATAGACCATAGTTACATTTTATACGCATTAACACCTACTTCGCGGCGTGCTGTCGAGTTATATGCATAGAAAAAAAAATAGCTATACAAGCTTTGCCTATGTTCGGCTGTCCAAAGGTTGACATGTTCAAAAAAATCTTTTAATTTTGCGCCGCCTCCGAAAAGGTTGAAATGTATTTGATATACTGCCTAACGAGTAAATAGGTTTAATTCATATCTGTGACGTAATTGTATGATTCAAAGAAATAGAAATTACTTCATTAGGAAATAGAAATTATTTTATACTTTTTAGTGCATTTCGAAGTCGGTGTATTTTTTTTCTGAAAATTATTTTATTTATTAACACATTTTGCGCGGGAAGCGACTAAAGTCGTTTTGCGCGGATTCCACATTTTGAGCGGGAAGCAACTAAAGTCGTTTTTCACGGATTATTGATGGATTACTGTTATCGATGGGTTTTTGTGATGTTTTTACAATAAGATCGGATAGACTAAAAGTTTTATTTAAAAAAAGCCTAATATTTAAAAGCTACAACTATTTTATGCAGAAGGAATTTTGCGTCCGAACTGTAAAAAATCGCCCGCTACACGGTAAGATTTTGATGGGAAAGTACCCGCGCAAGATGTGTTAAGAATACTACGACAATTCCATAAAAGAATGTTAAGTTGGTTCATACTTTCTTTTTATCTATTTATTTAATTATTAATAAATTTATTTTTGTTTCAAAATACTGTTGAAAAATATTTATTAGATATCAAGATGACAATGTTTTTTTCTTAATATTTGCTGATCCTTTATACTGTTTGATATTTTGATTTTTAATATTTTTAAGACCAGATCTTGATGAAATACTGATTTGACTTTGATTAGTATCTCTCCTACATACAGGAGAATCAACTAGCTTAATTTTTGATACTGAACTGGACTGATTTAACTGCTCGACTTCCACTTTCTGTTGTGATTTTGTTTCTTCCACTACTTTAACAGTGGCTGTGGATTTGATATCATTTTTATGAGGAGATTCCATATTAAAATTCTTCGAATTGCTCAATTTATTAGCTTGATTAGGGAACATATTGGTCCATTTCCCCGAGTTAACTGATGGTCTTGCCTGACCCCCTATTTGTTTTAATTTAAATTCTTCTCTCATATTAATAGAATCCAGGGCTGGAAAATTAGCATTATCCAACCTAATTTGTGTTTGAGCAATAGACTGAACTGAAGCATTTCCACTATTCAAATTAGTTAACAACTCTTTAGCCTGCCAAAAGCCTGCACTTTGATAAGCCATTGTTTCGTGTAAATTCTTATTATATCTATATTCACTGCATTCTTGTGCAAATGTTTTATGAGAACCTTTACAGTGCAGACATTTAAAACTTTCTCCATGATTACATTGATGGTTCTTATCCTTATCCTCTTCCCCACAAACTTGACAAATATGAATGCTTCTACATTTGCCTGTAGAATGCCCGTATTTAAAACAATTGTAACAGGTTTTGACTCCTTCAATATACAAATGCACTCTGGTGTACAAAATACCATATAATTTAATAGAGTTAGGAAGTGTATTTCCTTCAAACGAAATTAAAATTGTCTCACTAGGAATCCAACAAACTTTATTGTTGACATTATCAAAAGATTTCTTGTTTAATCTTATTGCGTTTGTAATCTTAGCAGGAGAAACAGAGTTATGTATTACTTCCTCCATGGTAACCTCAAGTGGAATTTCTCTCAATAACCCCTTCTTTTCGATTCTATAGAGTGGGATATAGGCCACCATATCCCATTTGATTAATTGCTCATTTTGTACAAACGCATTTGCTAAATCTTCATTAGAAAATTTCAGCTCAGTAGCTCCTTTACCTCTAGCCTTCATGTCTATCACGCCAGCGTTTAAATTGTTCACGACCTTTGCAATATGAATAAGGTTTTGCGCTCTAGATTTCTTAATGGCATTTCTATTAATTCGTATATCTACGAAAGCTGGACCCACGTGATTATTCGGATACAGATTAATTCTTTTTTCAGGCATGGAAGTCAAATTGATTACTTTTTCTTTTTTGGTACATTCTTGCAAATCGTACGAACCTTTTCTTTTTAACGCGACTGTTGCGTCAACCTGATTTGCTTTCATAGAATCTAATCTAGGACCCGTCTTATTAGGCAGAGATTTACCCTCCGCCATGATGGCGTTCTCTTCGGTTCCCGTGCCCAAAGGGCTTGGTACCGAAATATCCCGCATGAGATTAAACCACTCCATTTTTCCTTTATGCAACACTAGTAACGAAAACACGTACCCTCCCACACAGTAATATAAATGTTAACGTCCTCTCTTATCCTCCCAAAAACTCAAAAAACGATACATAAACCAACGACTAAGCTCACACCAAAGCGCACATCCCTGATCAAATAGTCAGAGCAGAACTTTACAGGGGTACGCAACGGTGCGCCCTCTTCCAGAACTTCCAATGAAAGTAGCACAGTCCATTACGACGGTTCTGCTATCGGGCTAATGACCATAGTAGTCGACGCCCGCAACAAGAATCAATCAATCAATCAATCAACGGTTCTGCTGTGTCTTTGATCTCGGTCGGTAAGAACGGTCGTCGCTCCGCAAACTGTTGCGACGGTAGCGACAGCGACATACACGTCCTCTTGAATAGTTCCTATTTTTAGTTACTTTTTATTTCTTAGATTAAGCTGTATATAGTTAGTTGGTAAGACTAGTTTGTAAGGAACACGTATCAAAAAAGAAGCGCAACGTGCGTCACTTGGCGTAAGAAAGTCGACGAAGCAACACTCGTTGAATAAATAAAAAGTACAATACTTGCAAGTAGCAAGGAAGACCAGTGTGCGTTATTTACCAGACTCTCCTACACGAACCTCAGTCCCCACAGAACGTGATCGCGAACGCCCTCTAACGTCCTGCTTTTGGAGCTCAGCTGTGACCATGGCCGTTATCTGCTTTACCAATTGATCCATGTCTAAAATGGACGCTGCGGCTGATGGCGCCCTAGCTTTAGGCGTGATTTCGCCTATATTATCGGCCAGGGCAGCCAATTTATCCATCTCCATCCCGTCTAGAGCTGCTAAAACAGACTGAATAGTAGTAGGCAGCCTACCTGCCCAGAATATCTTTAGCAACTCTTCCGGTACATCTGTGCTCGCCAACATACAAAGATGGCAGAGAAATTGAGAAGGCGTTCTGTCCCCTACTTCCTCGTGTTCGAGGAGCCTTTGAATTCTCCTCTTCTTAGACGTTGAAAGCCTTGCTATTAGCTCTGTCCTTAATTTCTCGTACTTTCGTTTCGTCGGGGGGTTTAATTGGATGTCCTCTATTTCCTCGGCAGTCTTGACGTCCAGTTGCACTACGACGTGCCAGTATTTGGTTTCGTCTTGAGTAATGTTTCTTAACGCAAATTGCGCGTCCAACTGTGCATACCATAACGCAGGTCATTCCAGCCAGAACTTCGCTACTTGCACGGCCACTGCATTATTTTCTGCAGATCCTGCCCCTTGGTCGACGCTGGGTTGTCGCGAAACGGACATTTTTCTTATTCGTACGTCGGGGTCACCACTTATGGAGAAAAATACAGTGTTCATTCTATGTATATAAGCAAAAATGTCCTTTCCGATATAAGCAAAAATGTTATCCCCACCACTGGGGGGAAGACCCCTCGAGACGCCCGAGGTTCGCTCGCCGGGAAATGTAACGTGACCCGGGGCTTTGTGTATCCGTGAGACAATACCAATGCAAATATAAAACTTTTTTATTTTTGATTTTTTCGTTATCAAACTTTTACCAATTAATTATTGACATTTTTCCGATTAAAATGAGACCAAACAGGATATAATTTGGACTATATTTACTGGTTTAATTGACGATAAAAGCTTCTCACGTCGAAGAGGATAGCGAGTCAAAAAGAAACAAAAGAAAAGAAAAGAAAGATCACTGTTTGTTTACGTTCGGTCTCCTTCGCTCGAAATGTAGCACCTTTACGATATACGCAAACGGCGGCCGTGATATTTTTCTCTTCTGTCCTTTTCTACGTTCGGCAAGACATCAATCAATGTAAGACCTGTACGATATACGCAAAACCTCAGACCCGAAAGATTTGTTTATATAGAATATCCACTGTATTACTACGCGTGCTGTTGTGTACGAGATCTTTATTCTGACCGACTGAAACTCATGGCATCTCCTGCCGTTGGCGTCGTGCCAACCTACGCGAGCCGTGCGGACAAGCCCTAAGGTTTAGGCTTGCGATGTCAGCGCCAAACTAGGAACTATGTGTCCCCTACACTAGTCTGTGCTCTCGTCAAACTTGTTCGTAAAAAGACGAAGTTACCCTTGTATATGTCTTTGGCAGGTTAGTCAATTTATGAATTCCTATAACACAAGTTTTAACCGGTGTGTCGAAAGCACTGATGGATGTCACTTAAAATGTATTGAATATACACTGCGATTGAGGTAACATCCTTTTTAAAAGTGCATCTCAATTCGAGTAACACGGTTGGGAGAATTGTAACCCAATTGCATTTTTTATGGTACATTATTGACGCTATCTGTGTTATCTTTCTACTACACTGTTTAAATGATATGCTGTGGTATGTATACGTTTATATTCTATTAAATTGGTAAGAGTCTTGAACCTGCTCCTTCAGATTATAAGCATAGTTATTGTGGTTAGGGCTTCTAATCTTGTTATCCAAAAGGCAAAGAAATTTGCAGCCCTGTGTTAGTTGATATGTTCTGAATTGGGATTGTCTCAGGTCACGTACCGAAGTTATTGATCAATGTCAAGCAATACTTGTAGCTATCTATCAATGATAAGGCACTTAATAATGTCAATGTACATATGTTTAAATCTCTCTTTTGAAACAATCACACAGTGGTTAGGATTTACTACGTGCTTGGTGATTTTGCTGATTTTGTTGTCAAGGAATGCAGGTCCTAGTGCATTGTACGATATTCTTATTTATTTTGAGCCAGGTAAGTTTGTCGATAGTTAGATTGTTATTGTTAGTTGTCCAACTACTGGGATGTAAAAGTTAATGCATATTGTTGAAAATTTGTTTTGTCAATGTTGCTGGCACATAATAGTTAATGTTGTTCATCCAAGACTTCACAATAAATAGTTTCTTCTGTATTGTCTAGTCTTAACTGTTTTAGGTGTGGCAATATATCACCCGGCAGTAATTGAATCTGCAGGGTCAATGTTTTAATATTCTGAGTCAATTTTTTGTTCATCGGATGGTTGCTGGGTGTTCAACACAATTGATATGTTCAACACAATTGATATGTTGATCATGTCCAATTACAACAAAGCATCAGCAACTTCATTGGAAGATTCTGGAATATGCATAATGTCTGTAATAACTTGTCCGATATAGTGAATTCATTATAGTTGTCTCTGTGCAGCTTTGTCAGATCTTTGAAGGAAATTGTACATAAGTAGTTTGTAGTCTGTCTAAATAGTAAAGTAGCATCCTTTGATAAAATGTTTGAAATGTTTTATTGCCTTAAAAATGTTAGTAAGCTTCCTATTGTAGGTGCTATACTATTGTTCTTTGGATGAGAGTTGAGGGATTTTCATGTTCCATTAACTTTTTGATGGAGTGCAGCTCCACTTGTTAAGCCAGAAGCATCTGTAATGAAAAGTAGTGTATTAATTTTGGGATGTGCCAGCAAAGGTGCATTCACCAATTTTCCACATCAGTTATCCATTTGATAGACGGTTTATCACATTTTTTAGCACCCTCTAAATATTTAGTTAGAGAGGTTTGTTTCTGTGCAGCATTTTTTATTGTCAATAAATCTTCAAAAAGACTGTGCAGCATTTCTTAGGCCAAAAGTTATTACATTATATTTGAAAATACCAAATGCAGTTATTATGGTTGCTTTTTGCCAGTCTTTTAATGCAACCTGAATGTGGTGATATACTTCTTCTAAATCTAGGGTTGTGAATATTGTCATTTTGTCTAGTCTATTAGTCTAGGCTGTTGAGTCTTCTATAGTTGCCACATAGGCTTCAATTACTGTTTTTCTTGGTCATGGAGATCTAAAAAAGTCACAAAAGTGACGACAAATCCTTTAAGTAAGAAAATGGTTAATTTCTGTTTGGACTGTTTTTTTTCAAAAGGATCCTACGAGTTTGTTACCATATAATACTATACTTTAGTGACGGTGTGGTGTTTTATGCTTTGGTACATTTTGTTGTGATATTGGTCACGTGATCTTAATATATTGTTTTAAAGGACTTTGATAAGGACTGGAATTGCAAAACGTGTAAGAGAATTTAGTTTCATCAGTTCATGAATTTTTTATTGCGTGTGTCTAGCATAAGTATTACCTTGATACAATCTTTGGTATAATAAAAAGTCTAGTCGAATCAGGTAGTCAAATGTGCCCTTGAGCCAAATGAAACACTCAATATGTCAGTTGATATTAAAAAAAAATATCTCGCACCAAGTTTCAACCTCCTATCTCATCTGTGGAGGTAGTAAAAGGAAAAAAATAAAATTCCAGTTTTTAGCCTACCTTTACTATTTAGTTTTGCATGAAAATTCTGAAACATTGAGGTCTACATAGCGCATATTACAGAATTTTTTCAAATTTTTTGATCGCAAATTGTGGTTGTGAAAAATCAAAAATCGAAAAAAATGCTATTTTTTATTGAAGATTATGGAGCATTACTTTTGCGTTAATGTAGTAGTTAGATATTGGTACAACTAATATTCTCTCATTTTTTGAGACTTTTCGGTTAGGTGCGCCGTAGTTAAAAAAATCAAAAACCGATATATTCCTTTAAAAAGCTACGTTCTGCTCCGAATTTGCATGTTTTCTTTTTTTACTATATTCATTAAGTAATCTTAAATAGATTTACATTCATAATTGATAGAAATAATACATTAGTTAAGGAAATAAAATTCATTTATTAATTAATTTTGCTGCGTAATTGGTTGTATTCTGGAATGTACGGTGTTATTTTAAGTAAAATATTGGCAAAGAGGTTAAGAGTCCTGCTGCGTCATATGTACACATGTTTTAGTCGCAGGTTCGTGCCCCGCTGGACTTGGTTTTTTCCATGTTATGTTTTTCATTTTTTTTTACTTTTGTAATAATATTAGTACTTGATTCAAAGTGTTTTTTAATACAAGTCATAAGATAAAAAGTAATAGTATTATATATACTAAAGTAATAGTATTAAATATTATTCGATATGAATACTGTTAAAAGTAGGTTCTTTGTGCCCTATGAATATAGAAATGTATAACAATTATTCAAAAACACTTACAAGCGATAAAAAAAAGGAAGAGCATAACATGGAAAAACCAGATCACTTCAAAATTAAGGGCACATTTGACTACCATATTCGGTTAGAACCATTCCATAAAAATGGATGCCGTAATCCGAGGTGTCAGTTTGGTTGTCTCAAACATTTCTATGTCCGTACCCTCAGCTGTGTAGATTAAAATCAGTACGAGTGAATTCTCTTGTTTAGTCTCAAATCTAGTGGTAAAAAAACCTGAACAACCTTTGTCTAACTTATGTTGTTTCTATTTAGGAGTGACAAGAAGAGTAAATATCTAGTTGTCAAAAATATAGAAAACACCATTTTCCGTCGTCAGTGGAATTTTGAGAAAAAGTAATATTTCTTCATGATTTTCTTCGCAGACTATTTTCAGAACTCGAATCTATTTCGGTATAGAGCCTGATTTTTCTAAAATAATACGTGACAAATTTTCTTCTATTTAAAACTTTAGTTTCCTGTTCGTGAAATTTTAAGAATAAAATAATAAGCTCGGGCTGTGTATTGACATAAATTAACGTTCATGGCGAATTTCATGGAATTTTAAGGAAATCATGGCGAATTATTACTTTTTTGCAAAATGCCAATAGCAAGGAGAATTCAGGGCAGGACGCGTATCCTGAACTGCTGATCGTAACGCGAGGAAAAACATATGCAAGTTTCTACGTCTTCTTGTAGCAGTTCCTTGAGAAACAATGTTTGACACTGGGAAGCGAGAAAGAGAAAGAGGAATCGAAGGAATCACGCCGATTGTGTTACGATCACCAGTTTAGGGTAAAACGTTCAAAGCACAACATTAAAGAGAATGAAAGAATTATTCAAGTTATTTTTGCATAATAATCTTTTACGCGTTTTCGTTTGTTTATCCATGGTTATTATAGTAGGAAGTTATTTAAAAGTGACAAAAAGATATTGTAGTGAAAAGTGGTAATAAAAAGTGTTAGCGATACAAAGTTCATTCTGCCGTCTGTTACATCGGCTGTTACACAGTGAGTATCTTTTTACGGTACGTCAAGACCAATGAAACAATCCATTCACGAGGACACATTTTCACCGGAGGCAGGATTATTTTTTAAACAGTAAGTAAGTCTGATTTAAATTATTTTTACATTTTTTGTGAATTTAAGGTAGACAGGTGTTAATACATTTATTAATTATTAGATTTTAATCTTTTCTGATGAGTAGAAAAGTTATTTTTCATTCAAAATGTGCGCAGTTTTTTACATCTTTGTAGAAAAATTTCTTTTTCCTTTCGAATAACCAATGCAAATATTCAACAAATTTGATTTACTTGATTTAAATTAATAACAAATAATTGATTCCCTCTCTGTATATAATGCATAACTGAATTTCTTATTTCTTTTATTCGTTATTTGATATGATTTTGATGTAACGATTTTCTATTAGCAATTACACTTTTACGGCGCAAACGTGTTTATCTTACTCTATCTTTATCTATCTGTTCTCTTCTCTTCTCTTCTTCTTCTACCTTCTATCTATCTATCTATTCTACTATCTCTATCTCTTCTTCTTCTATCTTCTATCTATAGTATATCTATCTATAGTATAAAATCATAAGGTAACGGTGTCACGCGTAACGCTGTAATGCGGATCGCTACCCCCTCTACTCCATAGTCCAAGGTCCACTCACCATGTCACTTTAGAAGCGTATTCACACGAAATAGGCGCGAAGCGCTTCGTGGGGTTGGGCCGCGAAGCGGCCAGGGGGCACCGCCCCCTAGTACACGATTAAACTCAGTTGTTAGGATAGAAGCTATTGCCTTAGCTTCTGGGCGTGTGCAATTAACTGTACGAAGCCACAGTCAACATTTTGTTAAAGAAAAAATTGTTTCACTGTCACCCCAGCTAGTACCCTGTGAAATTCTGTCTATCAGTAATCGAACACCCTTATGGGTCATTCCACGACAAATAGATCACTTTTGGAAGTCACCATCTCCGATTTTGTTCTAATCGAAATATGTTGTAGTTCATGTGAAATTAGAGGGGGTTTAAGTCATCATTTTCTCGGTTTCGAAATTTTTAAAGAATGGCAAGCCCTCAAAATATGCAATTTTTGCCCACTTTGGCTAAAATAGGGAATACTTAGAAATTTTTTTCTCAGAAACTACTTAACCGATTTAGCTAAATTTTTGTTTGTTTTATTCCCGAAGAATTGGGTTATTTTAAAATATTTTTCTTAACTTTGTCAATTTGTCATAAAATGTCGAAAAATTTAAACAAATTCTTTTTTTTGTGTTTTTCTCAATGAGCGACGCAAAGGGTGAAAATTTAAAAAAATATGATCATATTTTTTGAAGCTTCCCCTTTAAAATGACCCCTTCAGAACGATGGAGCCTCGAAAATTGACGTCTCTACAAGCTGGAAAAAGACGCGGGGTACCCCGTTTCAGGTACGTGAGCCGCGTGCTCCGCTATTATGATTGGTTTTTTTATACCACCGGTCTCAAAATAATACAAGACTTCGTATACAACTAAATGACGCTGCTCATACCTAGTAATATATATCCCCGCGCTAACCACCACGTGCATGCAGTATGCCTCATTCGCCCTATCCCCGCACTCTAATTTCCTCCTGTTATTTGAATTATTTTTATTTAATTTCTGCAATTTTCTCTCGCAACTTCGACATGTCGCAAAACCATGTGTTTGCGCAAGTCCTTCTTTCAGGGCACATTTCGTCCTTAAATTGCACTATTTTCACTCGCGATATATAAAAAATAATCGTGCTTAAGTCGCGCAGATATTTATTTTATTCCGCGGTCGGCATGAACACTTGTTTCCTCGCTTTCGCATACTCATGGGTTTGCACCCCATGCTTTCCCTCGCGTCGCGTGGAGGTCGCCATTTTTATTTATAAATTCATTATTTCACCTCCGATTTTCACAAAACTTCATAATACTACTTACCACACTTTAACCACTTTTTCCCACCAAAATTGAACTTTAATGCGGAGCGACCCCCGAACACGTGCGCTCGCCACGATAGCCAGCCGTCATTCTTTTTGATTTGACCTACCTGGATGTCTTCTGGTGGGCATTTGCCAATCTCTGCCCCAGGACACGCATTTCCACTGTCCTAGCGGGCTGCTAAAACCGGACTTCTGAGCCCTCGAATGCCGGCCGGAGGCGTCGGAGGAGCTCTGCCACTTTCTTCTGGCCATCGGGGCCTAGAACTCTCAGGATCATTCCCCCGGTGACCGACTTCTTTACCTTGAATTCGGTGATTCCAATCTCCTGAATTTCGGCGGATGGCACAGTTTCCACCGCCTTCTTCATGGGTTCCGAATATTTGGTTTCCCCACCCTTAGGGATGATAAGGCTGAGTGCTGCCATCTGCGGGGCCTTTGGCAGTTGCACTTTTTTCAGTGCGGGCTTCTTCTTGGGCGCCTTCGGTTTCGGTTTGGTCCGATTGGTCGCCGCTGCGGTTGGCGTAGCCTCCCCAGCTGCCGCCGCCGCCTTCCTCTTCTCGGCTTAACAGTAGTGGGCCGTATGAAGAAATATATTTATATTATATATTTATTACAAAAAAATTTACAAAACAACTTTATAATTATTGGTAAATTTAATAATTTTTCCTCGGCCGCCGCGCCAGCTTCGCTGAAACCCGCCTCCGCGCTCGCGCCGTACTCCTTGAGTGCCGCCACGGCCTCCTTGGGAGCCGCCACGGCCACCGCCTGAATTTCCGCGCCTGCCTCGGCGCGACCGGCCGTGGCCTCTCCGTCCGCGCCCAGCATAGCCTCCATAGATTAATTTCTTTAGTAATTTTTTTAGCTGAAACAGAATAATAAATATTACACATTTTAATTTTCAAAAAAGGATCACTGACATGTATTATCGACAGTAATTATAAGTTTCTGAAATAATTGCAACAATATATACAGGTATATATTGTTATGAACGCATTGAATTCTGCCGTTTTTCATCGTTTGCCAGCTGCTTGTTAACTATTGGGTTGTTCGGAAAGTAATTTCGTTTTTTTTTGTGGAAATGAAAGACAGTTTTCGTATAATAAACAAATACTTTATTAAATTATATATTGGCCGTTCTGGTCCAACACCTTTTGCCATCTTTCTGGAAGTAGCATAATTCCACGCTCATAAAATTTTTGGTCTTTGCTGGCAAAAAACTGATCGAGGTGGTTTTTGACCTCCTCATTTGAGGTGAAGGTTTTACCGTCTAAAAAATTTTGGAGTGACCGGAACAAATAATAATCCGATGGTGCCAGGTCTGGAGAATATGGTGGGTGTGGCATTGTATCCCATTCAAGCTGTAAAAGCTTTTCGCGAGTGACCAAACTTGTGTGAGGTCTCGCGTTGTCTTGGTGAAACACTACACCTTTCCTGTTGATTAGTTCTGGCCTTTTCTGTTGAAGTGCATCATTCAGTTTGTCCAGCTGATGACAGTAGACTTCCGAATTAATCGTTGTGTTATTCAGTAAAAGCTCAAAAAAAACGATTCCTTTAAAATCCTACGAAACAGACAGCATCACCTTTTTTTGGTGAATATCGGCTTTGGAAATGGTTTGAGCCGGTTCATCTTTTTTGCTCCATGACCTCTTGCGTTTGACGTTGTTGTATACTACCCATTTTTCGTCCCCTGTGATGATGCGCTTCAAAAACGGATCATTTTCGTGACGTTTGAGAAGCGAATCGCAGACGTCAATGCGGCGACACAGATTTCTCTCTGTGAGAACATGGGGAACCCATACATCGAGCTTCGAGGATAATCCCAGGCCTTTCAAGTGGTCATAAACTGTTGAATTTGATAAATTTAACCTCAATCCGATCTCACGTGTTGTTATTCGCCGGTTCGCATCAACTAATGCCTTTATCGCGTCCTTATCAGCTTCAACCGGCCTTCCCGAACGTGGTGCATCTTCGACATCAAAATTGCCGGATTGAAATTTAGCGAACCAGTTCTGGCACTGGCGTACTGTCAACACACCTTCTCCATACACATCGGTCAATTTCTTTCTGGCTTGAACAGCATTTTTACCCTTTCTGTAGTAAAACAGTAAGATATGTCGAAAATGCTGCTTATCGCTCTCCATATTTAAAAGGGCACCAACCAAAAACTACTACGTAGAATTAATTGGAATTTTTCACACACAAGCCTTGCTATATGAGCTCTCAAAGCATATAATAATTATACGGCTTAAGTGTGAAGTTGGGTGCAAAAAAATACAATTAAATCCTCTGTCGGGAAAAAACGAAATTACTTTCCGAACAACCCAATATTTCGTTTCTTCACGAAATCGTTGAGCAATCAACATGGACACACATTTCCAGGCAGAATTCGATATGTTCGTAATAATAATATTCCACGAACATGTAATGCGTTCTAAATAAATACATCGAAAGAAAGAAATATCAAATGCTTGACTTACTACGCCTGTTGGCGGCCCGTCATTTGAGATCTTTTGGCGGTTTTCCGTCGCCTTGCTATCTTCTTTAACCTCCCCGTGTTCTTCTGCAATTTCCATCTGCATATAAAACGATTTATTTATTTTTTTCCGTAATTACTATCATGTAATAATATTATTTTCTTATATTCATAATGTTATACATACCTTGTTAGATGATGTTGATTCTGCCATGGCTCGGCTTCTAATGACGAACAAACGATTATCGCGACCGATGGCGAGTCCCGATCATCCACACACATACAGGGTGTTTCACAACTCGTGTAACTCCCCTAAAGGGGTGATAGAGGATGTAATTCTGAATAAGATTCTCCTTCGCAAAAATGGTGTTTAAAGCTTCGTTATTTTTTTATTAACGAAAAACAGGAAGCAATCAGAGCGTGACGATTACGCGCGCCCTGAAGCGAGAGCAAAAGGTTCGAGCCTAGCAGCCGAGCATCATCATGATCAAGTGTCTATGCGTCGGGACACTGTAAACGTTTAATTAAAAGCCCTTACGGCAAATCTCAGTTAAATAATGAACAGCACAATTACAAATAATGTTCAATTATTCGTTTATCATGTATTCATGGAGAATGAATAAATGAACATTACTTTTGTATTTGGACCCCGAAAGGGATAAAATACACTGTCGTCCAAAGAGACGACGCATTTTGGCAATTCGAAATGGAGCCAAAATTAATTAAATTTTATATGCAATGCATGTTACCGGAGTACATAGGCAGCCGGTATAACAGGGGTATGCCCATTAGGGAACCCTCATTCATAATAGAGGAAAGAGAGCGCTTGAAAAAGCGAAAGAGAACTGTTAAACCCAGAGTCTGAATCTCTGAGTTTTGAGTATTACACTTCGTGCCGTCTAACTCCGAAGGACCACCCGACTGATTCGGGAATAAAAGAACTAAGTATGTGTTTTACTGAGCTGATATAATCTAAGTTGAAAACTGATGAACTGATACAGGAGTTGCTGAATTGAACTGTTACTAATACAAGTTGTTGAAGATCTGATTTTTCCTGACGACATCCGCTTCGTCGTCAAGTCGGTTTCGCACCCCACCTCTTTCTCCTAAAAAGAGGGTGGGCCCTAACTCTAAGTTTTGCTATTCCTTAAAATTAAGGTGACCAATACCGTGTCATCCGCTTCCAGTGCGCCCAAAGCGCGGTACATCCCTGGAGCGGGGGTGATAGGCTGGTCACTGCCGTCAACGCATGTTTGGCAACATCGGGGAAATTCCGTCAGGTCAAGATCCCTGGGGACACTAATTTCTGAAATTCTAAGGAACCCTCTGGAATACGACTTTATGATATCCGGGCTGAAGCAAAAAACTGAACAATAGCTAAATTTCTAAGTGACCTTATGTGCCGCATACTGGCTGCAGGCCGGCCTGCTGAAACTTATAAAGAGGAAAAAACTAACGGTTACAAATGACTCTACGAATATTTGGCTGTATCATAAAGTTGTCCCCTTGATGTCTTAACAAGAACTGTTTTAGAATGTAATACAGAGGTTGTAACAGTCCGGCGTCGCACTGTACAGTAAAGTGCAGTACCGATGGTTGACAGTTGCATTCTGCAATTGTGCTCGTGGATGATGCGATCGCACGAGTAGTTCGACATCGGAAAAATGAAAAAAAAATATACGTTGCAACGGTCCAGTGTCACACTGAACTGTAAAGTACAGTACCATCGGCCTTTACCGATGGTTGACAATTGCATTCTGCAATTGTACTCATAGATTATGCTATCTATCGAGTTTCTGGACGCTGATAAACCGCAAATAACTAAAAGCACTTTCAACCCTTTCCTTCCCTATAAAGCAGAGCTCGTAATTAGTTGCACATTTCGGAGCGATTCCTGAGTAACCGCCTACCGTACCCACACTCCCGCTCTAGAATACACGTATTTAATATTGTAGAAATTAAAATGGAATGAATGGTATTGCACTGTTTTGTATTGGATTTTTGCAAAACACTTTTATTATTTAACAGAAACTTTAACACCTTTAAAAGAAGGTCAGTGTTTTTTGCTAATAACTCGAAAATGGAGCCTTAACCACTATTTTGGCAAAGGGAAAGTTGTTCAGAATTGCTCCACCTACCACCCCTTTTCGGTTCTTACCGTAATTGCGGGACACCCTGTATATCCTTATACTATATACATTATTCAATGAAAAAGTAACGTTCATATTTGTATCTTTCTGCAGATACGCCATACTTAATGAAATTGATAACCATTTATCAGGAGACAAAAATAAGTGGACACTTAATAAAATACGTACTGCATGAAATACACAATGAAATTAATACTTGGTATTGCCGCCTTTTGCTTTTATTACGGCTTCCAGATGTCGCGGAATACTTTTTATTAAATTTTCAATATAATCTTTGTTTATTTTTTCAAATTCAGAGCGTAACGTTTTGACGAATTCGTCCTTTTTATTTCGCTGGTCCAATGCAACTTTGGTGTCAAGTAAACTCCATATATTTTCTATAGGATTCAAGTCAGGGTTCTGAGCGAGCCATTCAAGTAATTTAATATTGGAATCCTTAAAAAATTTTGTCGTTTTCTTTGCAATGTGTTTGGGATCATTGTCTTGATGGAAGACAAAATCGTCGTCGCAACCCATTTTTATTACTGCTTCTTCTAAATTTTCATTTAGAATATCAATGTACTTGTCTGCGTTCATAATGCCATCAATTTGTACTAATGTACCAATTCCATTCCATGAAAAGCACCCCCATACTATTAACGATCCGCCGCCAAATTTAACTGTGGGTGTGATAAATTGTTTTTTGTATGCTTCATTTTGTTTTCGCCAGACTTGGTGCTTCTTGTTTAGTTGCCGCAATTCAAATTTACTTTCGTCACTCCAAACTATGTTTTGCCAAAATGATAGCGGCATATTCACATATTTTTTTGCAAGTGCTAAACGTTTTCTCATATTAAGTCTACTGATATGTGGTTTACGTCTAGCTTTGCAACATCTTAATCCAGCTTCATGCAGTCTTCGTTTTATTGTTTTCGTTGAAACTTTCAATCCCACCATTTCTGCAATAGATCTTGATGTAGTCGCTGGATTCTGTCGGCATTTACGTACAATTTGACGATCTTTTCGTATCGTGGTACACCGTTTGCGTCCACGACCTCTTAATTTTTCTACTGTTTTATGTAGTAGATATTTTGGTTAAGTTCAAGAAAATGGGGTACCCTCCGATTTAACTGATTTATATTTAAAAAGAAAGCCCTTGACTTGGCGATTTCAACGGTGGTTATCCCACCCCTTAACTCCCACCGCTCTGCCCCCTAGAAGGACCGATGTTCATCGGACATAACCCATGAGTTTGGCGCAATCCGGGCCCGCATGATAGCATCTAGGGTGGTCCGTCTCTTATTCTTAATGACCTCCACCCACATATCATCGGTGGCGCGGCTGATGGCACCGAATGACCACACCTGCCTCCGTGTGAATGCCAAAACATGTCCCCGTTGGTACTTCCTAGTGAACAGCCAGCTCTCATCCACCTCAACTATATCATCGCTGCTCCCGATGGGACGTGAATCATGGTCTTGTATAATGTCTGTCACTTCCCGGAAGAAATTGTACCAATCGACAGCACTACTTCCCGACAATCCGGCAGAGGCGGCGGCGTACCGCAATTTATCATGCACAATAAAATGAAATAATAGCCTGGCGGTTTATAGCGGGCAGATATGTGCAGCCTCAAAAAAGGTGCCTTCGCGGGCGGATTTTTTGGGGCACTTCTTTGAAACACACCGCCATCTGAACCCAATAGACCGCTTGGTATCGGCTAGTGGACGCATGTTCTTTCCGCAGCGGCACGTTCGTTTATCGGGAATAATCCCCCACGCCAGCCAAGCATCCCACGCTTGTTCGGTATTCGTAATCGTAATTGCAAAACTCCACACACTTAGATCTTCCTTCAGAAGATCTCGGTACCGCTTTCCGAAGCGCACGAAATTCTCAGACAGCATAATCCGCAATGGAATTCAAAAAAAGTAATAGCATAAATAGTGCTTACTTTGTACATGGGCCAACGCGAGCGCAATCCAAGCATGTACACTCACCAGGCAAGAAATATAAATACAGTTCAAAATCTAAACATATTGGCGGGGGAGGGGCTACGCCCCCACCCCATACGATATAACCTAACCAAATCTGATTATCAAAAAAAAGGGATGGAAATGATAAACTCGCTGAGATATGTGGAAAAATCACTTTTTGGACCGTTTCAATTTTTGGCTTTTAGGGGGCAGAGGGATGGGAGTTAAATCAGTTGAATCGGAGAGTACCCCATTTTCTTGAACCCAACCGAAAAAAGACATCTCACAACAAGTTATAACCTCCTATCTCAACCATGAGGGTAGTAAAAGGGAAAATACGAAATTTCGGTTTTTGGCCTAATTTACTTCTTTAATCTCGTACAAAAATTCTGAAAAAATTCTAAAACATTGAGATTCACATAGCGAGTATTATAGAATTTTTCCAGATTTTTACGTTAAAAATTGTAGTTGTAAAAATTGAAAAACCGCATTTATTAATTTTACGTTGTAAAGAACAAATATTTAGACACATTAATAAACAATTTATTAAAAAATGCAACGAATATGGGTATACGCGACAGTTTTAAGTTCTACCAGGATAACGATCCGAAAAACAAATCGAGAATAGTTCAGGAATATTTATTATATGCTTGTCCGAAAGTGCTCCATTCTCCACCACAATTACCAGATTTAAATCCAATTGAAAATCTATGGGACTTATTGGATCGTAATGTCAAGACCACCCCTATAAAAACAAAAGACGAATTAAAAATACGACTGACGGAAGAGTGGAAACGCATTACTCAAAATTATTTAAATAAAATAATTTCAAACATGTCAACACGTCTGCAACACGTCATCAGACAAAAGGGATATCCCAAAAAATATTAAATTAATATTAAAATTATATGTTTGTTGTTACATACACTCCAAATAAGAAAAAACTTTATGTAATATTAAGTGTCCGAATATTTTTTCGACGCCAATATCGGGTCTAATTTCATTTATCATTTATTATGTAGAAAACAATAAAAAATAAAGTATTTAATTTTACATATTTGTAAACTAGAATATGTGCTTTAACTCATTACGGATCAGAAAATTTGATAATCACATTGCAAATAAGTACATAAAGTTTTAATTTCGCAAATACCATAGTGGCCGAATATTAAATCCAGTAACTGTATATTCAGTCTCCTTCGGGAGGGGTTTTGCCGGAATTCTAAGCCCCTCTTTGTCACATTCCATCGCCGTTTCTTCTGCCCGTAGATACGGCCGTAGGCTGGAAGCATGTGCAACGATTCTGGAACTAGGCTCACAAGTAAACCTACCCAAGTGTCACTCTCCGATTTTGATGAAATTTGGATATGTTATAGTACATGGAAAATCAGGGGACACGTATTTTTTTTTATCTGCGGTAAAACATATTTAGGGTATAAAACAACCCCCCAAAGTGTGAGGGTAAAATGGAAAAATTGCGTTATAATTTCGAGATCAGTGAAGCAATTTTGATGATTTTTGGTATGAAAGTATCTTTCGATAGAAGATAAAAATTGGCCTAGGTATGTTGGAAGGGGAGTGAAAATTAGGGGGTGAAATACCCTAAAGCGACCAATTTTTTGCTGCAAAAAATCAGTTTTGATCTGATCGAAATAAAATCTTGTTACGTACGCTGATGACTTTTATTCCTTGGAGATGAATATTCTAGGAATAGCCTAAGACTACCGCGAAGTGAGAGTCTAGTCTTGCCTAGGTTTTCCAGTTACCAGGGTTTCCTTATTAGGCTTCGCTCGAGAACATCTAACGTCTTCGGACCAACGCGATGAAAATTCGTTAGACGAAAACGTCGCGTTGATTCGTTCCCACCGTCTCCACCACTACTCGTTTTCTACCCATTTTTGAGTATAAAAAGGGTTGTGGAGAAGACGCCTCGGACCCATTTAATTCGTGAACGTCGTCTAATACGGAACCTCTGTCCGTGGACCCAGTAGATTATTAAACGTCGTCTAATACGGAACCTCTGTCCGTGGACCCAGTTAATTCTCGAACGTGGACTAACGAGGAACCTTTGTCAGAGTTTAGTTAGAGTCTTTCACGTTGAATTAAAACTAAGTCACTTTTGAGCAAGATCGGGTTAGAGTCCCCTTCGAGCAACTTTTGATTACCGTACAGTACGTATAGTTTTACTGTTAGGCATTTTTCCTAAAGTACTTTCGGGTCCCCGTTTCGCTTGTTTTTCGTTAAAACTGGGCAGGATTAGATTCTCGCTTTGTCGGAGTCGAAACATATTAAACTCAAGTAAAATCAAGTCAAGAACATTTCTTGTAAAAATCACCTTAACCGACAAATACACATAACCATTTGTAATTCCGGTTTTGGGAAAAGAATATATTTTCAACTTTTATTTTTAAACTTAATTATTGCCTTTGTCAATTTATAACCAAAGTCCTAACAAACCCACCAGTCGGTATATCTTAGCCGCTCGAGGTATACTGGCATATCTTTGTTACGAGCACAACTACTAACATTTCCTGTGACACCCGACGTTAGCCATACGTCGGCTAGTTCACATATCATTTTCCTGGGGCACCCGGCGTTAGCCATACGTCGGCTAGTTCACGATAACCAACCTCCTGGGGCACCCGGCGTTAGCCATACGTCGGCTCATCCCCGCGTCTATTTTCCTTTGGCGCTCAGGTTAAGTAACAAACCTGAGTTAGCCTAGTAACACTACCTTGACCAAAATACAGCCCCCAGCCACGCGGCTGTGACCCCTCCGGCTCGTAACAATCTATTAAAACTTGAAGAGGAAAGTTAATTAGGGAACACGTATTTTTTTTTTTTTTTACATAAATATTTGGGACGTAAATAACTCCTAAATTACCGCGCTCGTTTGGCACTACGCATGAAACGCCTTGCAAAACTGTATCTCTTAACTGTTCGATCTTTTTAATATATCGGTTTTTTACGTTACTGAATGGAAATCTGAAATCAAAATTCAATATAACGGATCCATTATGGCGGACGAAAACTCGAAAACCTACTTACATAGATTGTATCTGTAACATGCGATTTTCAAAATATAATACAATTTCTGACATTCATTGTTAGGTGTGTAAGGTGAATCAAGCGTGTTAAGAACATATTGTATATTGTTTATAACAAAATTGTTTGAACAATATACACTGCTCAAAAGAAATATGGCATAAAAAAATTTCAGGCAAAAATTGGCCAAATTTGACTGATGATAACTCCGTGAAAAATTATCGTAAGATTACTTATGCTCTTTTTTTTGTATTAAAGGTTGAAATCTCTACTTTAAGACCGCATAGCTCGATTTTAGATTTACTGCATCCCTACCACAATAACACCGGAAATGTGTGGGCGTGTTTGCTGTTTTGAAAATTACCAAGTTTGACGAAGTACATGGATTTCCCACATTTTTTGCTCATGATGCCGTTTAGAGGGGCATAAAGTACAAATCTTTATCTTTCATTTCCAGTATGTGAAAGACCGCTGCCATTTTTTTTCGCAAAGATACAGCACTTTAAAGAAACAGTTGTATTTATGGCATATACCGCCGGCATTAGCATTACCCGATGTGCACCACGAGGAGATCTATCTATCTATCTTTTTCTCTTGTCAATCAGGCGTCCAGGAGTAACTCGGTTCTCTCCCGTTCGAATGGCGCCCAAGTATTCTCTCCGAACTCTCCATTCCCAACGGGCGACCAGTAGTTTTCTCCTGTACTCTCCTGTACTTTACCTGGTGCGTCCAGGAGATGCTCTGTCCTCTCTCAGTCGACAGACGTCCAGGAATATTCGCCGAACTCTCCATGTCGACCGAGTGTCCAGGAACAAACTCCCGTACTCTCCTCCTATTCACCAGGCAGGTGTCTAGGAGGGTTTCGCCGTACTCTCCTGCCTGCGTATCAACAGTTATCTCCAGGTATTCTCACCGATCTCTCCTGCTGGAGTCCCTAGGCTAGTCCGAAAGCGGCCGATGGTAGTTACCTCATCCTCTCTCCCAGACTGCCAAATAGGCCCGTTCCGGGCGCGCGCGATTCTATTTTATACAATAGGCCGGTTGCTATCCTGCGGCCGAGCTGTCAACAACGCGTCGCTAAATTTCACGCTCGCGGCTCGCGCCTTGCTTCTCTCTCCGCTGAGCGGCCTATGAACTCTCGCCTCGCGACAGAATTTCGATTTTTCTGGAATATTCGCTTTTCTTGAATGGTCTCGACGCTAAATATTATTTCGATCTATTTTATTCTATTTCGCAAGGGAATTCTAAGCATTTTTCTCGTCTGATTCTCTTTGAACATAATTAATTTATTTGCCGCGCTTTACAATATTTCCTATACGTTACAATCTCCCCCTCTGGACACGAAATCGCCCGGATGAGATGTCCAGGATCTTAGGCTGCGAAGTCATCATCGGCAGTGCTCGGTCGAGGTTCATCTGCTCTCCTCCTTTTCCGTGGTCGTCCACGTTTCCGGATCGGCACGACTGGTGCAGGTACTCCATCTCGTATTCCGGTGTAGTGTTTAAGGGCTGAGGTGTGATAGACCCCAACTATCACTGGCTCAGCTTCCCTGGTCTGCAACTCGTAGCTGCATGCACCAACTCGCCTCCTGACGACGTATGGACCATCCTGCCTCGGCACCAGCTTTGACGAATACCGCTGCTGCCGCTTGCTCAATGTGTGGGTGGCTACCCAGACGAGGTCATCAGGCTGGTACTCTGGTCCCTCGCGTCGTCGTTGGTCAGCGTATCGCTTACGCCGATCCTGCTGATCCTCCTGCACCTGCTGAGCGACACGCAAAGTGTTAGCTAAATCAAGAAGTTTAGGAGTAATTTCCGGAAGGAAATTTTCGGCTTCTACGATCTGCTTGAGGTCTCGATTAGTGTCGTCAACGGTTCGCAGTTCTCTTTCAAAAGTCTGGTACGCCGCTGAATGCCCAGTGGTCTCGCATTTTGCCGAATTCATGGCTAAACGGATGGTAGGAAGTTGATCGTCCCAGGTCGTATGGTTGTTTCCGACGTAAATCCCAAGTTGTGCCTTGAGATCTCGGTTCTTCCTTTCCACTGGATTGGCCTCGGGATAATACACTGGTGTGAAAGCCTGTTGGATTCCGAGGCAATGGGCTACCTGCTGCATTACCCCGTTGATGAACTGCGTTCCGTTGTCGCTGATCAGTCGTCTCGGCAGTCCAAACCTCAGGAATACTTCCTTGATTAGGGTGTCTGCACACGTCTCAGATGTTGCCTGTTGCAATGGGAAGAGTTCTATCCATCGAGATGCGGTGTCTTCGATGATCAGGATTCATCGGTTGTCTCTCGATGTAGCAGGCAGAGACCCGAAAAGGTCCACAGCCAGTGCCTCGAATCGTCGTTGCATCACGAGAGTTTGAATCAGACCAGCTGGTTTCTGGTTACTGCTTTTGTAACGCTGACACTCGATGCAGGACCGAACGTACTCGGCAACTTCCCTGGCCATTCCTGGCCAATAGTATCGGTTGATGATCCTATGCAGTGTGTGCTGAGTCCCGTAGTGTCCAGCTGTTGGGTTGTCATGGTAGGATTTTAAAATATCCTTGCTCTCGTGTGCTGGGATGACTAGCTGCGCCTCTTCGGTATCAGCATTGGGGGAGTATCGGTGTAATACCCCTTCGTTGCCGAAATAACTCTGAGATGTTCATCTGCTTGGCTCGTTGTCGTCTCCAGTAGACTTCAACGCCTCGATGATCGTTCTCAGGTCTTCATCTTTGAGCTGTTGTTCCCTCATCATGGCGCTTCCTCGGCTTGGCAGGTCCACTGCAACGCCTCCGATGTCAGCCCTTTCCTGGTCGTCCCAAGGCTCCGTTGGCAATCTCGAGAGTATGTCTGCTACCACGTTGCATCGCCCAGGAATGTACTGTATGTTTAGACAGTACGGCTGCAGGAATAATGCCCATCGTGCAAGTCGTCCGCTCGGTGACTTCAGGGATATCAACCATTTTAGGGGTTGATAATCGGAAGCTATAGTCACTTCAGCACCCTCGATGTAGCCTCGGAACTTATCTACTGCCCAGACGACGACGAGAGCCACCCGTTCAGTGGTCGAGTAGTTGCGCTCGGTTGATGTCAATAGTCGGCTGGCATATTCTACTGGATGCTCCGTTTCCTTCTGCCCTTGTAGAAGGACTGTGCCAATTGCGTAACCGCTCGCATCCGTCCGAAGCGTGTACGGTTTCGTTTCATCCGCAGTCTGCAAAATTGGTGAACTCGTGAGGGCTCCTTTTAGGTTGTCAAACGCCTGTTGTTGCTGAGGAGTCCATTCCCACGTGGCCTTCTTTCGGGTCAGTGGTTCTGCAATACTGGCAAAATTGGGGACGAAACGTCTGTACCAGGAACACGTCTGCAAAAATGATATTAATTGTTTCAGGTTTTTCGGTGGTTTCATGTCCTGAATGGCCTTAGTTTTGTCTGAATCCGGGTGTATGCCTTTCGACGTGAGAACGTGCCCTAAGTATTTGATATTTTGACAGCAAAATCGGCATTTCTCTCGATTCATTCGCAGGCCGAATTTCCGGAACCTGTTGAAAACAGCTTCAAAATCTTGTAGGTGTTCCTCGAACGTGGACGATAGGACTAGTAGATCGCCCAGGTAAACCAGTACGTTCCATGTTCCCAGCGATGTTTTCAGGCGGTCCATAAGACGCTGGAAGGTCGCCGGGGCATTCTTCAGCCCAAACGGCATATGCTTGAATCGGTAAAGACCAAACGGGGTGGTAAATGCTGTTTTCTTCTGGTCTTTCGGTCGTACTCCGATCTGCCAGTAGGTCGTCAATCCGTGGCAGGGGGTAGCAGTCGCTGACGGTGACTGCATTTAAGCGTCGATAGTCCACGCATACTCTGATTCCTCCAGTCTTCTTTGGTACTAGTACCACGGGTGCAGCCCAAGGAGAGTCGCACTCCTCGATGACGTCGCAGTCTATCATCTTTCGCAGTTCTTCTCGCAACATCTCCCCCTTCGCTGGTGGTAGGCGGTAGGGTGGTACTGCGATAGGTGGATGGTCCCCTGTATTTATTCTGTGAACTGCCTCGGTCGTCGGTGGTCCTTCTGTTCTGAAAAGGTCCTCGTTTTTTACTAAAATGCTCTGTACCATTTCTCTTTGATTTGTATTCATACTCACCGCCTCATCCCTCCTTCATTCGCATATGTCGACGGCTGCAATGTCGACTCTATGCGACTCACCAGTTCTAAGACATTTCTCGAACTGTTTTTCAATTCCGGGCCACTCGTTTTGCGCGTTAAAAAAGGCGTACAATCTCTGTACCCTCTATTGATGACAAAAATATCGCCATTCTGGAACCAGTTACCTAGATCTTAAGCATGTCTTTCGAATTCATTAACGAGTTATATGAATCATTTATATGAATCTGAGAAATACAGACCCAAAATGGATAAAATATATCCATCTGATGGTCGGCTTTAATAAATGTCTTCCTTTGTGAAGAGAGTAAGATTGTCTCAAGACACGAAAGTTGCTACTCTTGTGAATGTAAGTATAGGTCGCATCACATATAACAATGCCTTTTGGAATGTTAGGTTCGTTATTAAATAGTTCATTTGCAAAGGGTGTTATATGGCAATTAATAAACTCCTCTCTACTAATAACCCTAACACCAATGTTTTCAAGAATAAATTTTCCTTCTAATGATTTTCTGACATTACTTATCGCTATAGTGGTAGCTTGTCTGCTTGGATAATTGAAAATTACCCTTAAAAATTCATCTGATAACCCTTGCCTTAACTTGCATAAGAATATCGTTAAATCTTTCTTTGAAATATTTCTGACATATGGATCTGGAATAGGATCACAGAACATAAAGAGATCTTGAAACTGCTCTTTATTCAAAGAAAATAAGCACGAGAATTCTTTATCGTTAAGATTATTGAGATCTTCTAATCTCCTCTGATGGTTTGCTTCTTTGCAAAGATGTTCGAGAAAAACTTGTAACTCAGGGCCTGGAATAACATAAGGTCGATTGACAAAAGTCAGTCCTAGTATGAGATCTAAAATAATGTGGCCATCATGATTGAGATGATGAGCATAACAGCGAACACTATCGAGAACAAAAATATTTCCTTTAATAAAGATGTGGACCCTATTTTCCATAGATATACGAACTGTATTATCGACTACTTCGCAAAAGATGCAGGCGCGATTATGCTTCTGTTTTACAATATTCAATCGCAAACAGGTGGGGTTATTTCTAATTGCTTCAAGTTCATTTGTAAGAGACTGGTTGCAATTAAAACAAATTCGAGTGTCATTTCGAATGTCTATATTCGGTAAGTTCATAGCGTCACGGTGCGATATTGCAATCTCTTGTCTAGCTTCATCATCGCCTATTCGAGGCCTTTGCCTTGTTTTTCCCAAGAGATTACAAACAAAACATCTACTTTTCCGAGCCATTACTTTGTTAAAAAATAATAGGACAAGTGAAAAGACTGTAGAAGATGCCACTTAAAGTATCTAAATATTGATCTGTAGTTTTAAGAAATCCTGAAGTTAAACTACGAAATGTTTGCGTAGTATAAATGACTACTACACACTGGTTGAATTTTTCGTCTTTTTAGTCAATATTTATTTTCCTGTTCTTCTACCCGAAAGGAAAGATTACCGATTCTTTTTTTTACTAATTCATGTATACTTGAAAGTATTTTACAATACAACTTTGGTATTGTTTCAAGTTTCTTGTAGTATCGCTAAACTCATCTAAGTACATATTTCATATTCAAGCTTATATTCAAGATAAGTTGCAAAGAGATGATGACGATGAATTACAGATTGACACTTCGTTGGTAGACGACACAACCGTATAAAACTAAGAGTTTATTCACGATTTCGGAATCGTACCAAACATCAAGTTTTTATTTCTTACATTCCCGAAAATGAACTGGAACTAGAAGAGGAAGTAATAAATGGTTACTACTGCACCTGTCAATCCGGTGCCAGAACATTGGGTACATGCGCACATATTGCAAGTGTTTTATGGTTTTTAGGATTTGCTCGTCATCAGAGGCATGTCAAATATCTGGATAGCAGTCTTTTAAATACGACGAAAGATGCCGCTAACAGAGAGCATCAAGACAATATGAATGTTGAGATTCTTATGGACGAATAGAGAGAACTATAAAAACGGCCCTTTTCAGGGCTACATGGCGTGCAAAATCCGATCGAGCAACCTCCTCGTAGCGCACACTGGGTAACGCTAATGCCCACGGTGCTTCACGTTTGTACAATGAAAAAGAGAACCATTTTTAATCCTTTGGGCGACTTTTTATTTAGACCTGAAGGGGAGTCAGAGGGTCAGTGGGTCAACGGGTCATACTTAAAGGCCCACAGTACTACCATTGAGTTTTAAAGGGTCAAGTAAATGGACAGTGCGCAACAGTGCTTCTTACACTCAGATATGCTCAAACGTAGTAGTCTCGAACAAGACACTATTATTGACTTTTGATGCCCCGTATCTCAGAAACTGTTCAATTTACGAGCTTGAGCCCATTGGAACATTTGATCAAGATATCGTGAACTACATCATATCAAAAGATCAGCTAACTTAACCGGGAGCCGTTTTCCATAAGATTTGTGCGGGGTCCTTTTTCTTAGACCATGAAAAGTTTTCTGCCGTATCATTAGATGTCTTCTCCTTTGCTTATACAATGGAACTGTCTCTTCGGTTTCCGAAGTTACAAAAGAAGGTTTGATTATGTTTGTTCTAACATTCAACCTATTGTGTTGATATTTACCGCTTGTATCACTGCTTATTTTTAATCTCTTGGTTTTCTTATATATCTTGCTGGAATCCGAAGACGAATTCCACATCCTTTTTCTTTCAAATGTTTTAATTTCAACTGTTTCAATGTCATGTTCATAGATCATGTCACTACCACTGTTACTAATGGGTTCAAACTCACTCTCGGACACTTTAGGGGTATTTAAAAATGAAGTATAAAAACACAAAGAACAGATTAAACACAAATTTAATGAACAATACTGATAAACGATTGCACAAACGCACATTTAAATGTTTATTGTCTTTTTTATATGTTACAAGCACCAGTCACATATATTTGTTCATAGATTCCTTTTTCCTAGATTGAATGATTTCGTGAGAACCCACATATGCGTTCCTAGCTAAAATCGAATAGTTATGCGAAAACGCATATATGAATTCATAGCCAAAATCGAATGATTGTGTGAGAACGCATATATGGGTTCATAGCGCTCGAAGGGTTAACACCACATGTGGGCCTAATCAAGTCCGACTGCCAATCACACCCCATCAGTCTAGTCGTACTTCTCTGATAGACGTCGTCGATATACGCCTCTAGTGGCCTAGATATACCTCTCGATGTTAGGGTGTCATATATTGCTCGATGAGACACCGAGTCAAATGCCTTGGCCACATTCGTGGATGCCATATAGATGGACTTAAAATTTTTTCTATGGTAGCGCAACACCATGTCGAGATCGAATATATTTTCCGCACAACCGTCCATCGGGAGGAACACCTTCTGTCGCTTGTCGAGCTCGATGCTTCTGGCAAATCGTTTGGCGATGATCTTGTGGTACATCCGCGTCATGACTGAGGAGCTCGTGATAGGTCGAAAGTCGCCGGGTTCGGAGCCATAATCCTTCGTCGGTATTAGAATCGTCCTGGGTTCAAGCAGATGCTTGGGCAGTTTACCGCAGACCAGGAAGATGTTGAAAATCCTGACAAGTATCTCAAGGAGCACAGCCCTTATCTTTTTTTTTTGGTTTAGGAAGACAGAAATCCTATTACGGACACCTGGGAAGATAGCCCAGGTAGTGTGGAAAGACTCACGCTTCCGGTGCCCTTAGAAGAGGGACGGTTTCCACGCATACCCACTAAAACGGAGGGTGGCGGCAACCCGGCAGGCTTTCCTGTCCGTGGATATAGTCCCCCTGCGCTAGGCCATCGTTCGCTTGTTGTGGAAGAAAGACTACCCCCCTCCCCCCACTCCCCACCCTCTCGCGTGTGTGTTCCATGTATGGAGAATGGATGCCCTTACTCAAAGGGTCTTGGCCCGAAGGGCTACGTCAAGGTCCAAGGGGGGGCTCCCGGGCATACGCACTGACCTCCGGCTTGACCTTGTAACGCCCCCTCGGCACCGCCTCTCGGTGAGCTCGGACATACGGCAAAAAACCGCGACCTCTCCCCACCATTTCCCACCTAATGTCCCAATACGCTTTCGGTTTCTATGTCTAACTCCGTTTGGGCTCCGCAAATGTCTGTTTTGCGAGCACAGCCCTTATCTGTCTGGTGGTAAGACCGTCCGGTCCAGGCGATGTCGTCATTTCAGGGAAAGCTTGTTTGACCTCCACCGACGTTATGGGACACATGACTTCCTTTATTTCCTTCATCACGTTTACATTCGGCGTCGTCTCCTCACTAGCCGTCATGACATTTCTCCCGATTTCTCATCTTTCAGAATGGAACGCAGGCAGTTGCAGGGATTTTTTTCCAGACGCGCTGCGTTGGCGCATATTCCATACGCCTGGCTTTCCTTCTTGAGCAGGGCTTTTGAGATGTTTAAGCCCTGTTCTTGCCTTTGCTACTTGGTAAGGGTCATACGTCCAGAAGGTAAATCTCTAGATTCTGAAGGATAGTGCCAGCGGACCAATTCGTCAAATTGTCGCAGATCCACTGCAAATCCTTACCTCCATATTTATCATCCCTGAAGGGAGGGAACTCGGACAGAAGTTTGATTATTTCAGTTTTGTAGGACACGTTCTCCAGTGTGGTCTCTTCCGAATGGATAGGTGCTTGGTGGACGTCACTGTTGATTTCCTTGATGTATTGGAGGATCAGGTTCTTGTACGCCTGGCCCTTCTTTTGTCTCTTAATTGCCTCCAGCGTCCTACCAGGGAAGATCCTCGTCAGCTCCTGACTAATAAACTTTGCTCCGGCGAGAGTTAGCTGAGCCTTGTGCCTCGCCAAGAGAAACACTTCCTCCGAGGACCAGGGTATCTTCTTGTTAACAATGCAGTCGGCAACTTGCTGGTCGTATCACTGTTTATGAGCTTTCTGCTCATGTACACCACGGCCCTTGATGGTTTTGAAAGTCCTTCCGCACTGTGGATAACAGTACGTAGCAATCTCGCCACGGTCGTCAACAGGAGTAATCCGGCGGAACCCGTGGGCTCGTCGACTTGTTCATCCGAGACATGTTTCTTTTATTTTGGGCTGACATGATCATAGTCGAGCGTGGTGGAAGCCTGCAGGACCGAAAAGCGCAGAGGCAGCTCTTACTTTCCCCTCCGAAGATCATGAAAATCATGACTCTCAAAAACGACTGGATCCCAGGGGGACGCGGAAACGTTTTACGACATAAGAGCGTAATTGACATAATCGACATAAATGTACGATTCGGCATCTTTTTCCAAAACAAACCTATCTCATCTACATTGAATATTTGACTAGGAGAATATTCTCCATCTTCAATAATTTTGGATAATAAGGAAATAAATTCTTTCGCTTTTTTATCTGCATCGGCCGATTCTCCAGTGAATTTAATATTATGTAACGAATATCTCATTTTAAATTTTTCAAACCAGCCATTACTTGCTTGAAATACCGTGTTAGAATCTACATTTAAACTAATCTTCCAATCTTCATGCAAACTAAGAGCCTTAGCTTGAATAATTGAAAAACTCAGAGGAACATTACTTTGATGTTGATCATTTCATCCATCAGACAAAGTTCTTTCCATTTCATCCATCACTATGCCGTGTCTTTTTGAAACAATCATTGAAGATATACGAGGTGTGACACAAAAGTAACGAGACTAGGTCTGTAACTTGAAAAAACTAACGTAAAAACCGAACAGCGAATAAACATCAAGTTTCTTGTAAAATTTGTTAAAATCTGTTGTAACATGTGATGAGACATGTATTTTTACCTATGACTCACAAAGTAAGCGCCAGTCGATGCAATGGAAGTCTTCAGGATCCCCAAAATCCGAAAAAGAACGCATATCAAAATCAAAATTCGACATTAATGGAATTGTAATGATTGAGTGGTTTCCCAGTGGTCAGACTGTTAACTAACACTATTACATTGAAATACTAAAAAGACTTCGTGAAAAAATTAGGAAAAAAAGGCCACAATTGTGAAGCGATGGATGGCTGTTGCTCCGGGACAAAGCACCCGCTCACACGGCACTATCTGTCAAGCAGTTTCTGACCAGCAAAATTATTATTGTGATAGGGAATCCTCCTTATTCGCCTGATTTGGCTTCATGCGACTTTTTTTTATTTCCTAAAGTTAAATTTTGCTTAAAGGGAACCCATTTCACCTCATTTGAAGAGGTTCAGGCAAAAACGGAGAATCGTCCGAAAGGACTTCCAAAAACCTCGTTCCAGAATTGTTACCAGCAATAGCAGCGCCGAATGCATAAGTGTGTGAATGCTGAAGGGGACTACTTTGAAGGTGATAATGTTACGGAGAACTGATTCTGCAGGTACAATGATTTATTGGACTAGTCTCGTTACTTTTGTGTCACACCTCGTATTTCCACAATTTTGATCGTATTCCTTAATTTTATTCTTGTTTTTCAAAATTGAACATATCGTAAATCTGTTTACACCGTATAAACGTCCGATTGAAGCAAAAGTTTCACCGTTTTCAGAACGTTTAATTATTTCCATCTTTGTCTCAATCATATGAAGTTTATGAGTCCTTAATTTCTTTTTGTTCATATCAACACTGCAGTTTTTCCATTCCTGACTCATCTTTATCAATTTATAAGGACGAAATATTTAAATTTAAACAAATAAATTAGTAAAACACACAATACGTTGACGGACGTCCTAATGCAAGACTAAAACTGCTTTGTTCTCTTCATTTGTCCTCTGGGGGGGGACATCCGATCGCAGAGAATGAAACAGGTGAATCTTTAAAAATGTGTGAAAGTCGAGGGCCGCTTGCAGCTGTTATTTATGCCAATTTCTCATACAGTCCACATGTAACCCGACGTTATATTTGCCATATTGTTTTCTTACATTTGTTTTGCATATTGCGCATTTTCGTTGTTTCCCTTCAAGCGTTCTTTCTATTGGGTCCATCCTTACGCTTTCGGGAACACGTTTTGAGGCTTGCTTTCGTAAACAAGGTCTACCATGATTTTTAGGATTAGAAGGAGACGCTCGCTGCAAATATAATTGGGCGATATTTCGCCGAAATTCCAATAATGGCATGGCTTTGTTAGCATGGCAATACAGTACGCAGGCGTTTACGGCTGTTGTGTCGATTATGTTGGTAAAAATAGAAAAGTACCATATTTTTCCACGAATTTTTATCCTGTATTTGTTAATATTCTAGTCCAGTTTGTCAACACAACAATTTGACAAGATTTTTATACATTTGTTGTCACTCCAAACTATACAGAATATTTCATTATTCATGCCAAATCTAAAATATAACTGCTGCGAGGTTCATTCTTGAATTCATAATATGATTTTATAGGGCACTTGTTTAGACAATTTGATCGAACTGTTCCCGTAGCTAATATGTTTTTCTCCTTTAACTTCTTCATTAGTTGAAAGCTAGTAAAAAAAGTTGTCAAAGTAAAATACGTGATTTGAAGGATATTCGAGAAGCTTTATGTTCTTCATTATAAGAGATTCACCCAGAGCTTGTAATTCGCAGTCTTCATTTCTTTTCCCAGTATACAATTCACAAGTAAACCTACCAAAGTGTCACTCTTCGATTTTTCTGAAATTTGGATATGTTATATTACATGAAAAATTAGGGGATACGTATTTTTTTTATTTACATAAATATTTGGGGTGTAAACTCCTAAATTACCGTACTCGTTTGGCACTACGCACGAAACACCTTGTAAAACTGTATCTTTTAACTGTTCGATCTTTTTAATATATCGCTCTTTTACGTTACTGAATGAAAATCTGAAATCAAAATTCAATATGGCGCATCCATTATGGTGGGCGAAAACTCGAAAACCTACTTTAAATAGACTGTATCTGTGACATGCGACTTTCAAAATATAATACAATTTCTGACATTTATTGTTAGGTGTGAAAGGTGAATCAAGCGTGTTAAAAATATATTATATATTGTTTATAACAAAATTGTTTGAACAATATAGCTTAAAAATGAAATTTTTTAAAATCTGATGACAGCATTCATTGTATGCAAAAAATGTCTATGAAAACATTAATCACATATTTTATTAATTCTTTTTTTTTTAATTTTATTTTTTTTTTGTGTTTTTATTTTATTTATTTTCTTGTTATTACTTTTATTTTATAAATGACTGATTTAACGATTAAATCAGTTTTCAAAAGTGTTGCATACATGGTATTCGTTAAAAAAATGTATTGTTGCGCCGCACAGTGGGCCAGCGCGGCGAATTAGCTGTTCACAGCCAATTGTAGCGCTATTTGAAGACTTCAAACGAAAGTATAGCGGTCGCTGTGTCGTTCCAGCATTTAAAACAAGTATTATTATTACATCTAATCACACCGGATTATTTTCTTGCCAAAAAAATTAAAAATAAAACAAAAATAAGCATTATATTTCAAAAAGTTAGTGAATATACTATACTCTTAATGTGGACGTTCAGTTTATAAGCATAATTTTTATTAACGTAAACATAAGTTTAACATGGAAACAATTTTTATGAATAAAAATAAAATTTATTTATTATTACTTATGTATCATCGTCATCGTCTTGTAGGTCTTCTTGTAACATTAATTTTTCTATTTCATTCTTGAAAATATTAAAACGCGAAAGTGTTTTATAAACTTTTCTGTCTTCTGCCGAATTTGAAGATATTAAAATATTGGACGTATATAATAAAGTCTGAAAAAGGTCCGTCAATGTTTCTAATTGCGAAAATTTTCGTGTGTGGTCTCTTCTAATATCTCAGAAATCTTTGTTTCGTGTCTCCATTGCTTCTTCAGAAAACAAGAAGGTTTACAATGAAGGCTTTCAAGCTGGTTTCCAATGGGCAACCCAGCACTTTGTATTATATCTGCACCATGCAATAATATTTTGTGCAAACTTAATGGCATATAAAACCAGTCGTACTCTTCTACATATAAGTTAAATGTTGCCATTGCATATTCTTGAAATAAAATCGAATGAATTAATTAATATACTTACAGAATATATAATAAAATATAGTAATGTCTATTCGACTAAATACACAATATATACCTACGTGTTGCTGAAGCGTGTGTCACGCGACGCTTCAAACAATAATAACTTCTGCGGTGGGACGAGGGGGGACATGAATCCTTTTGGACTAAAATAAGGAAATCCTGCTGAAAATTTTGCACTATGATAGAGCCTGCAATTCTTTGCACTTTTAAAGATATCCCTTGCTAAAGATGAAAGACTATGAAAATAATCTTTAGTTCATTGAGAATTATTTTGTAAATAAACTACAGCTAATAATTTGTCACGGCATGTGTATTCTCAATATAAACATATGCTGTTTATTAAAGAAAAAAAAATTTTGCAAAAATGTTTAATACTTTTGCCAGGGCATCAATATGAAAAAGAGTAAATTTTTCGGTGAAAAATAGCATTCATAAAAGTCTGATCTTTGAATGCTTGTCATGACTATAATTTTTAACGAATTTCATTACTTTAATCGGTTTTGAATTCGCCATATATTTAGCAAGCGATATATGTTCGTTTCATATCGATCCAGGAAAATCAAATTTTTGGCAAATGAACAGCTAATTCGCCGTTCTGGCCCACAGTGCGCCGGGGCGTTTCCTTGCGAGTAGCCATCACAGATTAAAAACGCAACAAACTTAGAATTACAAGAACTCAAACGACTTATTAAAATTAGCAAAGTTAAGATGTCTGTATCCTTCAAAGTCTCGCGCGGTTCTGATATTTAAACATCGCGGTTGCTCCCAGCTACCGGAAGTCCTGGCCACTCGATCCACTCATCCCGCCTGACAACTTCCGCGGACCTCTTCATTTCGTAGCCAGGACTAGCTTCACTGCATCAACCGCGAGCTGATTTCACGTCGCAACATTGCCCCCGTCTCTTCAAAAGCAGTCGTCCCGACTGCGGCAAGTTCATTGCAAGAAAGCCATCTTCAGCTCGATCTTTCTAACCTCCGAACTCTCGTGAAATTAACCGGAATCTGCACACCTCTGTCTGCAAAGGAAGTAAACAACCAAATCGAAATATTTACTTGAGTGGCCTTTATCAGACAGCTCACGTCTTGACATTCGCCCAACGTCTCAAGGAAAAACCACCCAAAAACCTTGAGCAAGACGCCGGTGTTCACTTGCTTCGATTTTCCTGAAGATGTTTCCATACTTTAACCTTCTCTCAGGTAAATGATGTCCCGACTGTTCCTCGCCCTTTCCTTTGACTCTTGCGACTTCGCACTTCTTTCTTGAGGTCTTCTCGGATGTGGATTCTCCCGGTCTCACGGAACAACTCTTTACAGTTTCGAAGTCTGACGGTCAAAACTCTATCGGAATAGAGTCCTGACTGATTGGCGACCCTCCTACGAAAATCGCACTTCCTCATTCGCAAAGACTTTCGAAAAAGGAGAGCCCGCAGCTAGTAAGAAATCCCCACCCTAGTCTTCTGCGACGAGGCGTCCTCTTCTTGGGCGAAGACGTCGGACATCATATTTCCAGTTATTACTCAAACAGGGGGTGAAGCTTGGTAGCGAGCAAGCTGGTTAACGTGAACGACCCTAGGCTTGGATTTCGGTAGACGAATTATCCGGTAAATCAATTCGGTCAACCGGTCCTTGACTACATAGGGTCTTTCCCAATCAGATTGCAATTTTGGACATTTTCCTTTTGTTCTTCGAGGATTGAAAAACCAAACTTTCTCTCCAGGCGTAAAAGAAATTGGTTTCGAAGCGGAATCGTACCAAGTCTTCGTCTTCTTTGCACAGATCTGCATGCGTTCTCGAACGAAGCGATGTACTTTCACGATTCTTCTTCAGGTTTCCTCGATGAACTTATTTTCCTCTTTCGGTGTATTAGGTGCTAGTCCTCTTAGAAGATCCATGGGCAAACGCAGTTCTCTTCCCATAAGTATCATGGACGGAGAATTCTGAGTGATCTCATGACGTGAAGAACGGTAGGCCAAGAGGAACATCGGAATCCATTTATCCCAGTCCTTCTGGTTCTCAGCAACAAACTGGGACAAGTACTGCAACAAGGTTCGAATCATCCGCTCTACGAGTCCATCCGACTGAGGGTGTAAAGGAGTTGTCCTGGTCTTCTTGATCCCCAACATTTTCATTAATTCCTTGAACATGCTGGACTCAAAACTCCGACCCTGATCAGAGTGCAACTCAAGCGGTACACCATGTCGACTGATCACCTCACGTAGTAACGTTTCTGCAATCGTTGTAGCTTGCTGGTTTGGCAAAGGGAATATTTCTGGCCATTTCGAGAAATAATCTACCAGAACCAGCGCAAATCTGTTCCCGGACGAAGACTTCGGCAAGGGACCCACCACGTCGAGTGCTATCCTCTCAAAGGACACTCCAACGTTATAAATCTTCAGGGTCCCTCTTCCCTTCTCAACAGGACCCTTCTTCGCGGAACATCGATGACATCTTCGACACCAATCTTCTACGTCTCTTCGGTGATCCAGCCAAAAGTACCTCTGACGAACCTTAGCCAGCGTCTTCCTGACTCCAAAATGTCCTCCAGTAGGTGCGTCATGGCATTCTTGCAACACCTCCGTAATCTTCCTTCTAGGCACAATTAGTAATTTCGTGATCTGGTTTCCGTCCGCAGACTCCCATCTTCGGACCAACAAATTCTGCTCTATATCCAATAAATCCCAAATGGACCAGAAATATTTCGCTCCAGAGGAAAGAGCCGAAACTTCCTGCCAAGTGGGTTTATTTCTATCTTTCAAATATTTTCTAAGAGCTCGAAGGTCTTCATCCTCTTCCTGTGCGTTTACCCATTCTTCTATCTCAACGGGACGGCATACCGTTCTGAAAATCTGAGCTTCCTCTTCGCGGTCCTTTTCCTCAAGACGGATACATCGCTTACATTGTGAAGCTTCACAAGGTTTTTTAGAGAGACTGTCCGCATTTCCATGATTCTACCCAATACGATGCTTGATTTCAAAGTCGTACTGTTGGAGTCTCTCAATCCATCTTGCGATCTGTCCTTCGGGTCTTTTAAATGAAGGTAACCATCTTAGTGAGGCATGATCCGTCCTCACTAGAAATTTTCATCCATAGAGGTGGTGATGAAAGTGCCCCTATGGATTTCACAATGGCTAACAGCTCCCTTCTCGTTACGCAGTAGTTCCTTTCAGCTTTTCCCAGCATCTTCGAGAAATATGCGACCACCTTCTCCTGGCCATCTTGAATCTGGGACAGAACTGCACCTATTGCTTCATTAGATGCGTCGGTATCAAGGATGAAATCCGCATCAGGCAAGGGATAGGCCAAAACAGGAGACCTGGCAAGATGAGTCTTCAATTCCTCAAAAACTTTCTGGCATTCTTCAGTCCATTGAAAAGAAACCTTGTTTTCCGTCAATCAATGCAAGGGTTTTACAACCGATGAGAAATTGCGGACAAATTTTCTTGTTCGGAAACTATGTGTCCCAAGTACTTCAGCTCTCGGCAAAAGAAGTTACATTTCTTCGGGCTCATAATTAATTTCGCGCGGCGGAGACGAGAGAAAACCTTCTTGAGATTTTCTATTTCATCTTCAAAACTTCTTCCAAAGATTATTATGTCGTCGAGATATACAAGTCAAATCTTCCAATTGAAATCCGCCAAAACAGTATCCATTAGACGTGCAAATGTAGCAGGAGCATTACAAAGCCCGAAAGGCATAACTTTGAACTGCCAAAGTCCTGTTCCAACACAAAACGCAGTTTTCTCTTTGTCTATTTCGTCCATTGCTATTTGCCAGTATCCACTCTGCAAATCAATTATTGAAAACCAAGTTGAACCAACTAAAGCATCCAAGGTATCCTCAATCCTAGGGTGTGGGTAGGAATCCTTTTTAGTAATTTCATTCAATCGGCGATAGTCCACGCAGAATCGAATGCTTCCATCTTTCTTCTTCACTAAGACAATTGGAGAAGACCACGGACTATTGGACTTTTCGATAACTCCTTGCTTCTCCATCTTCGCAAGCATCTCTTCAACTTCACCGCGACGATGGAAAGGAAGTCGTCGCGGCGCTTGTTTAATAGGCCGATGGTCTCCGGTATCAATGTTGTGATGAACAATCTCACATCGACCCACTTGATCCGGGCTGCTTGCGAAAACGTCTTGATAATCTACTAATAATCTTCGGAATTTTTTCTTCTGTTCTTCCTGCAGGGAAATACTGCAGCGCTCGTAGAGATTCTGAAGGTATTCGGGAACGGAAATCTCCTCTTCTTTTCCTATTAGCGCTGTAACCCTTTCTTCAAAACGCTTCCTCTTCAAGTCAATATCTTGATTTCCTTGAATTCGGAATTTATTTAAAAGGAAGAAGTCCAACTGACAGGAATGTCTCTGCAGAAAATCCGTTCCCAGAATACATTCTTCAACCATGTCAATTAACAGAAAGTCTCCAGGGTTCCAATTCATATAGGAAAACGTTGTTTTCCATGGATCGGTAATCTCTCTCCAGAGACTGAATATAGATGAAATTTTTCCTTCACTCCCGCCGCGCGAACTTGACTATCTGAGTCAAGCTTCTTTAAATTCACTGATGAGCCCGTGTGAATAACGAAGTTAACTTTCTTCCCATTTACGTATCCTTCAACATTGGTACAATCTTCCGTTAGATGGATCTTCCGCACGACGGGGGTAGAAGGAAAAGAAGTCGAAGGTTCCCCCTCTACGTCGATTTCTTCTCGCTTCCCTTCCTCGGCTTCCTTTCAGTGGATCCGCGTTTCGGACAATCCCGCTGCAGATGACCAGTCTCCCCACAGCTCCAACATGCCGGACGTCGCTTCACGGTCTCCACTTTCTGGTTGTTATTTGATTCCAAGTCGGGGGTTCTTCGCTTACGCGAGTTTCTCTCAAAATAAGAATTGGCTTTGTACTTCTGAACATTTTGATCTTCGGTACTAGCAACTATTTCGACGGCCTCGATCTCTAGGGCCCTGACTACAGCTGCCCTGAGAGACAGGAAACCGCCGAGCCTCAATTGTCGCTTAATTTCTTCGTTGGCCAAAGCAGAGATAAACTAAGAGGTTGCAAGCTTATCTCTAGTTTGAACGCGACATTCAGTAAAAGCACTGTGTGCCAGCCTCTCAATTTCCGTGGCCAACTCAGAAACAGTCTATCCTTTCCGTTGTTTATAATTTTGAAAAATCATATAATTTAAATTCGAAAAATTTTTAGTTCCGTAACGCAACTCTAGGGCCGAAATCAATTCACTATAATTATTTCGCTTGTCAACGCTAAGGGCAGTTAAAATGCTTCGCGCCGGTCCCTTCAACTTCCGACACCAATGTTGCGCCGGGGCGTTTTCTCGCGAGTAGCCATCACAGATGAAAAACACACAAACTTAGAATTACAAGAACTCAAACGACTTATTAAAATTAACAAAGTGTTAAGATGTCTGTATCCTTCAAAGTCTCGCGCGGTTCTGATATTTAAACATCGCGGTTGCTCCCAGCTACCGGAAGTCCTGGCCACTCGATCCGCTCATACCGCCTGACAACTTCCGCGAACTTCTTCATTTCGTAGCCAGGACTAGCTTCACTGCTTCAATCGCGAACCATTTCATGTTGCAAGGACCAGCGTCACTGTATCAACCGCGAGCTGATTTCACGTCGCAACAGTATTATGCACAAAGATTTTTTGCACCAAGCACATCTTATTATTGTACACATGTTGCAGATTCCGCAAGATGTTTCACAATTTTTGAAACAGAAATCAGCGGGGTTATCAAATTCCAACGGTTTTTCTTTTATATACCCACTTTTGTACCATGAGTATTTAACGAGGTTTTGAAATAGTGGGGATGAAAACTGATAGTATGTCAGTGATTGCAGCTTAATCACGTTATTTCTGTGATGCAAGTTTATGGGATAATTATGTAAAATGACTGTATTTAAAAAATGTCTTATAAAATTCTTCCAAAGACGAAAGAAAAAGACATTCTGGGGTTGTATCTTCCCCGTTGTACCATCAGGAATGATCTTAATGTGAACGGATTTTCCAGATGTTGGTAAGGTGTTAAACATTCTTGAATTCTGTCCACTCCAAGAATCTAACAATAGAACACTTTTATTGCGAGTGGATGCCAGGAAATAGTCCATTCTTGGACTAGTTCTGATGTTAGTTTCCCTGATTTAGAAGCCAATACGTGGACATTTCCAGAAGTGAATAAATTGTTTTTTATTCGCGGGCCGAATATCCCATCTTTTTCTTGCAATACAATTAATAATGGAGATAATAAAGAACCACTTGTAGAAATAAGTGGTTGAATTGTGTAGCTGTGTGTCATGGAATTCAAAAATTGGGCCAGTGCTTCAATTTTTAATTCTCCTTTAAATGATAGAGTTCGTCCGGTATGCATTTCCAAATTAAATCCAAATTGATCGGTATTATATGTGTTACATTGCACTACTTCTGCAATAAGTCTGTTTACATCATCAAGGAATTTGTGGCCTGTTCTTTAAGTTTAACTTGATCAAGCACAGACTTTTGCGTTACAAATTTATTAACTTTTCGTGACACAATCTTGTATTTTTTTTTTAAATGTGAAGCCATTTTGATGATGCTGCGAAGTAGTCAGGGGAAAGCGAAAAATCATCGCAAGCTTTTAAAGCCCATCTCCGAATATCAACATCGTGAATTGTTACTGACTTTTCAATTACTTCTCGAAATTGGGATGTAGCGTATTCAGAAATTCCTTTCAATTTTGTACTCCTAGTTTCACCTTTTTCGAGTTGATTTTCCCAACGAAACACTATGATAAAAAAGTTCTGGGAATTGGTAAATAAAATAGTTTTTTTTTGTTAATTTTTGGATACATTTATTTTATCTCCTTCAAAATAGCATTCATTTGAAGCGATGCACATATGCCAACGCTTAATCCACTCATCCATATACTTTTCATAGTCCGATGAAGGAATAGCTTTCAATTCCTTCGTCGCATTCTCTTTTATTTCATCTATGTTCGAAAATCTTTTTCCATGAAGCAGTAATTTAAGTCTAGAGAATAAAAAAAAAATAGCAGGGTGCCATATCTAGTGAATATGGGGCTTGCTGTATAGTATTTACTGCGTGCTTGGTCAAATAGTCGATCACAATACGTGTTTTGTGAGAGAGATCGTTATCGTGGTGCTAAATCCAGGAGTTGTTTTTCCATAATTCCGGTCATTTTCTATGCACAGCATCTCTCAATCGCTTGATTCCTACCAGGTAATACTCTTTGTTGACTATTTGACCCTCTGGTACGTACTCACAATGGATAACGCCACGATAATAAAAGAAAATTGTTAGCATAACTGTAAGATCGAAATAATCGAGGTTGACGGATTAATGTTTTTTGGGAATAACGATAAAATAATTTTAATAATTCAACAAAAGTACAAAAATCAATTACAGGCAATTATGCGACAACTTTTCGGACAACGTACTACTTCAACCGTTACGACAAGACTGCCCCGCGACGCCACGCCGTTTTCCCCATTCTCTCCCGATTCCTGCGTAAAAAGAAACAAATGCCCTCCGATCCTTTGTTCTACTGCTAATTTTCCGCGTCCAATCATGGTAACGCCAATTGTCAGAGTCGCCCGCTCGCCCAATATACACCCGATTGTACCCGACGACCCCCGAACAAACCGATCCCTCATAACTTTAATTTTCGATCGACTTTGACAAGCTTTCAAGCTTTCTTCGGTCTTGGCTCATTTTCATAGCGCCACTTGAATGATTGTCGGTTAGTTTCGATATCGTATTCATATACCCATGTTCGTCGGCAGTTATTATGCGTTTCATCATGGTAGGATCATTTTCTACCTCAGAAATCATCTCCTGGGCCACTGCCTTTCGGAACTGCTTTTGCATGAAATTTAAGTCTTTTGGCACTAGTCGTGCTACGCGTTTCATACCCAAAAATAAATGTATTTTTCTCTAAAAGTTTTTCGGCTAAAGGGACATAGTTATAGGGTGTAATAGTTATCTGTACATAGTATGCGGCTCTCAAATAATAATCCACTCATTAATTTCATTACAACATCATGTGAATAAGTTTTCGTAATTGCTGTTGCATTTTTGCCGGCATAAATATCCATATTATAAGTGTAGCCTCCAGGAAGACACAGTTTATATAATTTTATGCCATACTTATGTCTTTTGCCTAGGATGTATTGGCGAAAAGTATAACGTCCTCTCCATGGAACTATACTTTCGTCGATTACAATAATTTTGCCAAGTTGAATAGCACTTTTGAAAGTGTCTACAATTGCTTTAAAAATGTTCCGAATTTTGTGTAATTGAACTTCAGTTCTGGCTGTACTATTGTCCGGAAAATGTAAAGTCTTAAGTATGGGTAAAAAACGATCACGTTTCATTTCATTTATTATGCGTGCGTTCGCATACATGTCACTGTTAGACCAATATAATCTGTTCTCTGGTAGTCGGACTATTCCCATAATAAGCAATATGCCAATAAAAATATTAATTTTCTCTCTTGTAACAGACTTCCAGGCCTGTTGGTGCATTCTACTGCTAGTTAAAGAATTACTTATGCATTGTGCAGCATATCTATTTGTTTCTTCAACTATATTTTCTCATATGTCGTCCGTCAAAAATAGTTTGTATAAAGCAACAGGATCATTAAAGTTAGTGTTTTCAAATAAAAATTCTTCTTCCGAATACTCATTTATTATCGAAGTTCTTTCTCTTACTTCCTGCCATTCTTTATCGTGATCCGGCCGATCTTCGTCATGAACAAACGTATCGATACCGTCGGTATAACGTCGGTAAATCGTCGGTATAACAGGAAGCTATTATGTGAAAGTTAAATCGAATAATAAATTAAGAAGTTAAGAATAATATTAAGTTCTTCGTAATTCATGAATGGGAAATAAACCAATTAATTGTTGTATATCCAGACCAAGTATATTGTATTTATTTTATGCCTTCGAAAAGGAAAAAGAATAAATTCACGAAAATTAATTTTGTCAACTATTCTAATTAAGCAAACGAATAAATTCACGTTTCAAAACGAATGAGTACCTTGCCTATGAAATGGGATAGAACTGGAATAGAATATCTAATACAGTATCTCATTGAAGTGAAATTAAATCAATTGCTGCGTACATTTAATTTTAAAAATACAGAAAAACAACTTAAATAAAACTTACCCATTGATTCATGAAGAAACTAGCTTCGGTAAAAAATATTTGTGTCACCGGGTAGATCCACCGATCAGAGCATCAACAGCTGATGTCCTGGCAGGGTCAATGAACTCTCAATTTATTTCACTGTCTCTTTCTAATAATTGCACAACATAAGCACGACCGCTAAACGGACCGACTGAAGACGCGTGAACGATTATTCATAGATATGTATGTTTAATGATACGCTATATTCTCATTATAAGGTATCCGAATTGCGGAATCAAAATTATATTATATTTTATTAGAAGACATTGTTAGACTGGCCACTGTCGCGGTTTCGTTCTCGATCGCAAGGTATACGTCGCGAATGGTTGCCATGCAACGATGATCTGTTGAACGACTGCGGCGTCGATCGACAGTCATCGTTTATTGTCGAAAGATACGTGTTGAAATAAAATATATCGTCGTTTTTAAGCAAAAATTCTGTGTTCTTGCTTTCAAGATAGTATAGTTTAAATTATTTATGAATATTTGTTCATGTGTTTTCATTCGTCTTATTTACGTGTCGGACTCACAGTGAAAATTAGTGAAAAATGACAAAGAAAAGTGATAATGAAAACTAATAATGAAAGATGACAGTGATAGGTGACAGTGAAGTTTCTTGAGAGTTTTTTAAGAGTTTCTGTATGCTGATTTATTTTCACTAATAGTAAGGATGGGTGGATCGACGCAGTGACAGAGATGCATTTTCATCGCGATTATTTGCGTTCAGCGGGTGAGTTAAATTTAAGTTTGTTAATTATTCAATTCAAATTTTTATTTGTGAAATGGAAAAGTCATTTAATTTTTTAAAAATGAGAATTTGTTCTTTTTCATCATTGCAATATCTAACGAAAATAATTTTCTATATTTTATCTATTATTTCTTTGCGATAACGAATAATCGTATCGAATAAATTCGATTTATTTTGATTACGTGAGTAGAGACTAATTTTGTTATTTCTTATTCATGAATGAATGATAATTCAACAATAATCCAGATTTTTTTATTCATTATTCGATTTAACTTTCACCTAATAGCTTCCTATTATACCGACGATCTACCGACGTTATACCGACATTGTATCGATACATTTGTTCACGACGACGATCGGCCGTCATATTCGAAGCTATCGCTCACGCCCTCGCGCGCCCGGTCTATACGCGCTCTCATTGGTCAGTGTTTTCCATTAATAATTCAAAAACTAAGCTTTAACCAGCATTTTGGTAAAGGAAAAAGTTGTTCAGAATCACTCCAGCTACCACCCCCTAAAATTATGCCCACCAGTAGCCGAACACCCTGTATGTATATTATATGTTTCTTTTCTTTTCTGTTTTATTAATTTTAATGGTACGGGTAACAATAATTTATATACCACTATTTATCAAAAATAAACAAAACAAAATATTAATAAAACTTCTTTAAACAAAACTTTCTCTTCCTTATAATAAAAAAAAAACAAATTACAGTAAAGACTGGATAACTGCAACAAAATCGGGACCCAAGCGTTGCAGTTATAGAGTCGAGGTGTCGATTTTGTGTTTACATTTGGCTCGAGCCGAGCGCCGAACGTAGAAAAGGACAGAGACTGAAAGAGAGAGAGGTCCGAGGAAAGAAAACAATCGGCAGGACGTATCGATGTGACAACACTAATGCAACAGTAAAATTTTTTTATTTTTTGGTTTTGCTAAATATTACTTTTACCAATGTAATTGTGAGATTCTCCTGATCAAAATAAGACCAAACACGGCATAATTTGACCAACATTTGTTTATGTACCAATATTGTTTGTTTTTTCGAGTGTATTGAGGTGCGATTTTATATGGAACCAAAAGACCATTACTCACCCGACTTTACTAAAAATTTAATTTTTAATAGCCTCTCACGTTCGCTATCTGTCCTTTCCTACATTTAGCGGTCGACGCGAGCCAAATGTAACGTCCCTGGTACTAGAACCTGGTATTTTACAGCGCTTATGAAGCAAAGAGCGGCTTTTGCTTATTAAGCGACTCGTTTTTACTATAACTAATTTTAGAAGAATGTGGGATCGTGGTGGCGTGTGGTTAAAGAGTGAAATCTACAGGTTAATACCTTTCATTAATTAGGTTTATTCAAATAATAATGAGAAAAAGAGTTATAATTAACAATTATTTTAGTAAATATAAAAATGTATATGTGACTGAATTCTATAAGCAAATTGGAGTATAATAGACTCGTTGTTGACGCAAATCGCAGAACGGTAGCTAACTACTTCAATTACGCGGTTTTATAATGATATACGCAACGCAAGAAAATAACGCAATTTATAATGCAAGAAAATAACGCAATTTACAATGGATCTAGATCCTAACAAAACTGACAGAACAATATTTGGTTAATTACAAAACTCTAAACTTTGTATTAAACGTGGAACAGTTACTCCTTATTTGACTCTAAACTAATTAGTTCATGGACCTTTTTGTCAGAGCACAAATCGACACCCAAAACCTGATCGCTTAATTGGGGAGCCTGCGTTAGCTGGCTACTAGAACTACCCAACGATGCAAGAATCAAGTGACCGACGTGTGACCAACAGGGTTGCAAATAAAATGACTCGACTTTAATTATTTATTGAAATTACTGAAACGCCACCCAAAAGACACGGGCTTCAGAGACCAAGCCGCTCAATGATGGGGAGCCTGCGTTAGCTGGCTACTAAACTACCCAGAGCGAACTCCGAGAATCTGACGGCGAATTAGTAACTCAGGAAAATAAGAAATATGTATGAGTGACTGGCGAGCTCTCGTTGATGTCTTAGTTTCTTCTGGGGCTGAGCATAGCACTCTCCTTACGGAGTTTCAGATACAAGACCGTTTGAACGGGGAGCCTGCGTTAGCTGGCTACTAGAACTACCCAACGATCGAGTATCCAAATGGCTGATACCCGCTGTCCAGTCAAAACTAAGAATCTTGTAGGCTCTTACCAGTTAAAACTGCTCCAGTTAGTTGCTTCCCAAGAGGTCCGGCACGTAGTACTTCCAAGATTGTTCTGCACTCGCAGCCGCTGCTGCACGCCCTTTTATACCCAGAGAATCATGGGTTCTTCCCGCTCAAAAAGTAGTTATTATTTTATTACGCTTTATTTAGTAGCAAATATATTTTAGTTTGATTAATAAAAATACGCTTTGATTTATTATTAATTAGTTTTTCACAAGTTTTCCCGTTAAAACGTATTTTTAATAATTGTTAGATACGCAAATTATAAGTGTTTTAATAGAAGAAATAATTAATCGCAAACAATACATAAAATAATAGCTAAAAATATAACGCAATTTATAATGAGTGAATAATTAATAATATATATAATATAAACATTTAAATAATAATTTATAATGACTCTGTTTCGAAGTATATCTTCTGTCTCTTTCTAACTAACGCGCGCGCCATCGATCGGTGATCTACTCTAAACAATGTTGCACGCGTGAGCTAACCCCATCCCATTACCACGCGAATTTTTATGGTGCGGTCGGTAATTTGCGGTCGGTAATATAATAGAAAAAGATAGAATTAAACTGCTCCTCTATTTATCGGCTGGATGATGTACCCGGGGACGTTACACAAATGTAAACAAAGAATCGACACCTCGACTTGATAACTGCAACACTTGTTCCCGATTTTGTTGCAGTTATCGAGTCGAGGTGTCGATTCCTTGTTTACATTTGGCTCGCGTCGACCGCTAAACGTAAGAAAGGACAGAGAGCGAACGAGTGAGGCTGTTTAAAATTAAATTTTTAGAGAAGTCTGACGAGTAATAGTCTTTTGGTTCCATACAAAATCACGCCTCCATACACTCGAAAAAACAAACAATATTACTACATAAACAAATGTTGTTCAAATTATGCCGTGTTTGGTCTTATTTTGATCAGGAGAATTTCACAATTACATTGGTAAAAGTAATATTTAGTAAAACCAAAAAATAAAAAAGTTTTACTGTTGCATTAGTGTTGTCACATCGATACGCCGGTTCGGATTACATTACATACGCTGCTCGCTCGTCAAGTGTCAAAATTCAAGGGGGATCCCCCTAAGTGGTGGGGATAGTAACGTTGCAGTTATCCAGTCCATCGTTTGTCGCAGTTATCCAGTCTTTACTGTAATTATTCCTCATAACGTAGTTTTTTATCTTGTAATGTTAAGTTTTTTAGCTCCACTATGGGGTACAAATCCTCGGCGTTCATCAGGACGCCGGCATTGAATGCTTCTTCATCGTCATTCTCCATACTGAAAATTTTTCTGTAACATGTGGTGCAAGCGATGGCAGGTTTCATCTCTGCAAGCTGAATCTTGCACCTCATGCATTTGATCTTCTTTAGGACAGCCTTCTGTTTAATGAAATGGTGGGTGCCTATATGTACATACACATAAATATATTATATTAGATTGTATTAATTTTGTTAAAGTAATAATGGAAGCTTGACACTTGCCTGAGTTCCACCATTGTTCCTTGGCTTCGGGATGTGCCGACACAATACAACTTAGGCACACACGTCCTAGTTCTTGACTGAACTTGCAATTAAACGCCAATTCTTTGTCTTTGACGCACATGGCGTTTAATATATTCTCACTCCTACAATTCTCATCCATTTTTCTTGGATTGTTGAAAAAAATTCTTCTTAACAAAATGCTTGCTCGTACGACTACTCTTCGTGACGCCACGTTTTCGATTGCTTCGTTTCCGTAATTTTGCCATACCCTTAGATGCCAGTTTTAATGTATTATAAAATTCGCGATTGCAAAATTACGAAGCGCGGTAAATTTAAATTATTCCACCCTTGTTTGTGCGCGCGCTCATCTTTCTATCGATTCTCGATCCCTCATTGGTAGGTGGGCTCTCTTAATGCGATTCTTATAAACAATTCGTCTTTTGCTTCTCCCACAGACTTGCAATTCTACATTATTTTCCTCTATGGTTCTTGTGATTTTGTAGGGATCAGAGTACTTCTTCTCTAATCCAAGTACGGATTAATGAGGGCTTGGAGGTATAGCGGGACCTCCATCCTCTTTATTGCTTTTAGAATTGCATTCTAACTCAATGAGTTAAAAGCATTCTTAATGTCCAAAGCAATTCCTACCACCTTTTCTTTTTTATTTATTTTCTCCGTCACATAGCTCTTCAGGTCCAGCAGTGCATGTGTAACGTCCCCGGGAAGAATTTTTTTTTTTCCCCTCATCATCACGACAATCTTCGGCTCACCCATTAGAATAATCAATTATCGACTGTAGTTGCCAATTACCGACAACATGTCAGATATCGATTATCGATCTACCAAATTCGACAGTCGGTAATCATAATATATATGTATTAGCATTTACATTAATTATCTTATAATTTTGATTTGGAGTAAGTAATATTTTCATACCAATAATTGAATATTAAGTTTGAATCGTTAAAACAAGATTATGTATTATTTTATTTTATTTTTCTAATAAATAGTTTGTATAAGAAATTTCCGTTACACTATGATGTGCCTACGTGCCGCGATACTCGCCCGAAATCCTTGAGATCAGCACTAATCCTAGAAAAGGATAGCGATACTATTTCTATTTTCGACATTTTTGGACATTAAATTAATTAATTAACTGAATCAATTTATATACGTAAAATCAACCAGTGTTAAACTACTCATGGCCGGAACCAAAATTATTTCCTTGAACTAGAAAGCTGTAAATCGAAATAGACTCGCCTCTGATAGAGAAGGACAGAAAATGTATTTTTCGTTAAAACACCATTAGAGTACCATCTTAATATCAAATTGTTAGCCAGAAATTAAAGAGCGACATTTAAAATATAATTAAACCGTTCAATTTTATAATTAATGTATAATAACGAATTTATATGAAAATTTAGATATTCTGACGTCACAGAAATTCCAGGAATTCGGCGAACTTGCGAGTATAAAAGGGCGAGCGAGACCCGTCTAGGAGGAGAACAGTTTTCGAAATCGAGCTACTCACACGTCTCAGTAATAAGTATACTCGGAACAATTTTCGCTGTACGAACCAATTAGATTCTAAGTTCTCGATTGGCAGGCGGGCATATGCCATTTGGATACTTGATCGCTGGGTTGTTTTAGCAGCTAGCGAACAGCGGGCTCCCCGTTCGAGCGGTCTTGTATCCGAAACTCCGCCAGGAGAGTGCTATGCTTAGCCCCAAGAAAGGCTAAGACATCAAAACGAGTGTTCTCAGCTACTCATACTTAATTTTCTGTCGAATCACTAACTTGCCTTCAGATTCTCGGAGCTCGCTCTGGGTAGTATCGTAGCTAGCTAACGCAGGCTCCCCATTTGAGCGGCTTGGTCTCTGAAGCCCGTGTTTTTTGGGTGGCAGTTAAGTAATCACGACTTACAAGTAGAGTCACTTTAATTTGCTACCCTGTTGGACGTATATTGTTCATCTGACTCTGGATCGTTGGGTTGTTTAGCAGCTAGTGAACAACGGGCTCCCCAATTAAGCGATCTGGTTTTGGGTGTCAGTATGCGCTCTGACAAAAAGGATCATGAACAATTAGTTGTCGAGTCAGATCATAAGAGTAATTGTTCCGAATAAAAATTCAATTAGATTCAGATAAATTTTGGTCACTTGAATTAATACGAGAATACTGTTCTCACTTAGCGTCCTTTCCGTAATCGATTACACCGCGTTAGATAATAGATAAACCTGTCTAATTTTTGCGAAAGCGTATTTAGGTGCGTTTAGAGAATCTCACTTAGGTCGAATTCCTCGCAGCGGTAGATTATAAAGCGCTAATATTAATTAATTTCGTCAAAGAACATTTATACAAATCAATCGTACAAACTAAGATAAACTTTGTCACTGCGATACTTTCGAACACGAAAATCAAATATATATAAGGAATATCAAATTTAGTTAATATCACAAATGCGAAGTTAAATTAGATACGGTCCAACATAAAGTACTGACCAGCGAGTCTCATATTACATACTGTTTAATTTATCAATTTCTATTATTTCTATCATTATTATTATTTCAAGATCTATTTAGTTCTTTGTACTAATCAATCATTTATAATTTATATACTTTCTTTATTTTGTTGTTATTGTTGTTTGTTAGTTTCATTTCTTATCGTTTATTGAATAAATCTAATTGTTGAAAGATTTTGACCTGTGGATTTCAATCCTCAACCGCACACCACACGAATCCCACAATCTATATTCGCGAAATCGAGTCGTTTAGAGGTAAAAGCCGCTCTTTACCTTTTAGCGCTTGTAACTAACTAAACTTAGGTTCTAGGGACGTTACACATGGACCGTGGATTTCTCTTTTCTAAAACCGTACTTGTTAAAGTTATGTTTTCGCAGTGTATTTTTGGTATTTAATTTATCTCTTGACAAATTAGCACGTTTATATAAATTTATTTAACAGAAGTAATGTTGCACGTGGTACATTATTCTATACATACATTTGATCTAATTAGCTTACTCTACATAACATTAGACGGTGCTCTATGACATAAGTTTTGATCTATTACTATGCGATGTCGCTACTTGTTATTAACAAGAATTCTATGGTTTCTTTACAACACTTCCTCTTAACCATAGGATTCTTTTCAATACGCGTATTAACCTAATAGTATGTTTCTGAGCTTTTCAAATTTTACTGTACATAGTGGCTTCGTAAGAATATCAGCTACTTGATGTTCTGTTGGGCAATATTCTATTTCTAAGAGTCCTTCATTATATTTTTCACTTATAAAATGATATCTCACATCTATGTGTTTGCTTCTTCGGTTTACAATTCCATTTTTAATTAGACTCATCGCACTTTGATTATCAATTAATAGTTTAGCTTTTACCTTCTTATTTATTAAAGTTTCTAAAACGGCTTTTAAATAGAGCAGTTCTCTGCAACATTCCGCTGCTGCTACGAATTCGGCCTCAGTCGTTGACAAGGATACTATGAATTGTTTACGCGAACACCAACTGATTGCGCCTTCACCATACATAATAGCATAACCCGTAGCGCTCTTGCGAGTGTTCATGTCTCCGGCAAAATCTGAATCACAGTATCCAATGAGTTCGTCATCTCTTCCATCGTTTATCCAGGAATAATTAACTCCTAAATCTTTAGTGCCCTGCAAGTACCTTAAAATACGTTTTATATTAGTAACATCCCGATCTGAAGGACTTTCTACAAACCTGCTAACATAATTGACGGCAAAAGATATATCAGGACGCGTTTTGTTCGCTATATATTGCAGGCTACCTGCTACTTCTCTATAGGGAAATTTCTTATCTAATTTTACTACATTTGTACTTAATTCTTGATTTATCATTGGAGTTACTACTGCTTTGAAATTTTCCATATTAAAATTTCCTAATACTTGTTTAATATATTTTGTTTGTCTTAATTCTACCTTATTAGTATCTCTTTTAATATTAATTCCTAGGAAATCTTCAAATGTATTATAGATTTTTACCTTAAATTCATTACTTAATTGTTGTAGTATATATTATACTTTACCATTTGCGTATCGCTACTTATTAATATACCATCATCTACGTAAATAGCTAATATTGTAAATCCATTCTTAGATCGAAAAATACATTGTTCTGAAGGAATTGGTTCAAGACCATTCTGTTTTAAGAAATTTTAAAATCTTTGATTCCAATTTACGGGGCTTATTTAAGACCATATAATGCATTTTGAAGCTTACAAATTTTATCTGTCTCTTCGTATCCTTCTGGTAGTTTTATATAAATTTCTTCCTCTAAATGTCCATACAGAAATGCCGTTTTAATATCAAATTTTATTGCTTGATAGTCCTTTTGAACTGATAACGCTAATAGTAGTCTTAATGCATTTGAACTTAGTACAGGACTGTATGTCTCCTGGTAATCTATCCCCTTTTCCTGTTCGAAGCCTCTGACTATTATACGTGCCTTATATCTTCCATCATCTTTTATTTTGAAGATCCATTTCGTGCTTAAAATCTTTTTATTTTTAATTTTACTTTCGTCTATTACGTTCCATGTTTTATTTTCTTCTAGAGAATCCTTTTCTTCTTTTATTGCTTATTTCCATTTATCAGAGTCTGGTCCATTGATCGCTTCCTGATATATTAAGTGTGCATAATATTTTCCATATCTTTGTGGAATTATGCTTTCTCTAGTACTTCTCTTGGTGTTTGTATGTTTTCATTTGCTTCTGTTTCTGTTGAATCTTCAGTTTCGTCTATTTGTTGCTTATTTGTTGCTCTATTATTTTCTATAATTTGTTCTTCATTTTTGTTTTCTTCTTCTTCTTTGGAGTTTTCCATAGAATTTTCACTGTTTGTTTTTCTTGTGCTAATTATTACTGGAGTTTTATTCATTTTTCCGATACTACATTTTTAACATCTCCGAATATTACATCTCTTGCATTTATTATTTTCCTTCTCTGACTATCCCATAGTCTATATCCACAAGTTGAGTAACCAACAAATGTGTATTTTTTACTTCTTTCGTCTAATTTATTTAATTGTGTAAGGTCTTTAGCATAAGCATCGCAGCCAAAACTACGCAAATTTGATAAATTAGGTACTTTCCTTAGCCAATTTTCTGCTGGAGTTTTGTTGCTCGTGCTGATTGGACTTCTATTCAGTAAATATACTGCAGCGCGTACAGCTTCACCCCACATGTTTTTATTCAATTGAGAATCTATTAACAGAGCTCTTGATTTGTCTAGAATGGTACGATTTAGTCTTTCTGCCTTACCGTTTACTTGTGGCGTACACGGTATTGTGAAATCTAAAATTGTTCCGTTATTCTGACACCAATTTTGTAAGTCTTTGTTAGCAAATTCCTTACCATTGTCGCATGTTAGCTTCCATACTTTCAGATTCCATTTCATTTCACACTGTTTAATATAAGTCTTTACGATTTCGTTCACTTCATATTTGCCTCTTATTGGAAACACGGCTGCGAAATGAGTGTATTCATCCAAAAGGGTTATGAAATATTTCATTCCATCCCACGTATTCGGCTCTTTTGGACCACAAACATTCGTATGCAATATTTCTAATAAAAATATTATTCTAGTGAAAAATTTCTGGGACGGTAGACTCGCTATAGTTCTTATTTTCGTAAATCGCGACATTTCCATCTTTCATACGAACCTCCACCGTTTTTAAGAAATCCGTGCCAATCAATATTCCGTACGGCAACAAGGTATCGGAAACAACATGTAAATTAATAGGATACATCTTACTGTCATTTTCGATGTTTTATTTTCGCTCGCACCAATACCGCGGAAATTTACGGTGTTTTCGTTCAGATGTGGCGCGCCTACCTGTACACATTGCTCCGCGCGAATTAAGCTTAAATCAGTGCCGTTATCCTCTTAGACGCTACGAACACCATCTTCTCGGTTTTCTTTCGTGGTTCCACCGCACTACATATGTACGTTCATTGGCGCTTTCACTACGCATTTCGATGCAAAATGACCATATTCTTGGCACTTAAAACACTTTACACCCTTGTCTTTCGTCGGACACTCTGCACTCGGATGATTTCGCGAACCGCAGGTGAAGCAGCGTCGAACTCCACTTGATGTCTTCTGTGGCTACACGGGGATCTTCTTGTCTGCGGTATTCCTCGCCTTGGATTTCGCGTTCTTCTTCATGGTCTCGTACATCCTGAATTTTTCTTTCAATTCTCGTATATTCTTTGCGCCGTACAAGATGGTTTTGTTTGTTTCTTCGTCCTCGATGCCGTCAATGATATATTGAATGACCGCGTCCGTTTCCACATATGCTTGACTCGCGATATCAAGCATGTCGTATATATATTTCTGATACGTCTCGTCGCGTTTCTTCTTTCGTTCCATCAGTTTTTTATGGATCGTGCCACTGTTCACTGTCTGTGAGAATTCTTTTTTGAGCGCTCCCTTAAAGCTAAACCACGATTTGTCACATTTTCCGTGCCTCACGAATATTTTAGCGGAACCCTTTAATAACCGCTTGGCATATATGATTTTTTGTACGCTTGTCCATCCATCGATGGATCGACACTTCGTCATCTCTGGTGAAGTACGGAATTGTTTCTTCAACGTCTCTAAATGTTAACAACGTTTCAGGTACACTACCGTCCATAAGTATCCGGACACATGCTTTTGTTACATAAAACATAGTTCAACTTTGTACGAAATGTATTTAGGGCTATTATATCTTTTGTAATAATTACTGTAATCTTTTTTGAGGTATCACAACGTAATAAAATTAATTTTTATGTACAAATTACACAATGAGAGTGCAAAAGTAAAATTCCTGTCTAGACGTACGATATCTAATGGAACGTTTTCGATGATAAGAAAAGTCTCAATTTTAACTTTGTTTCATTTGTATGCAGAACGAATTCAGAGAATTCTTCTATATGTTTCAAGTGTTTGTAAACTGTTGATGAGATGTTTAGGTTCTCTCAATGGAGATAAGAATGGAGGTAACGCTATGCACTTGACAGTTTCGGTTTAGTTCGCCTGTAGCTTCTTTTCCATCGAGATATGAGTTGCAATCGTGAATTATCAATAGAAAAACATTCAAGTATTCTGACTCTTGCAGAGGAAGGATATTCGGTTAAGGAAATTGCACTGCGCAAAAATATTCCAAAGTCAATGGTGCATGACACAATTAAAAAGTATTCATCTCGCAGTGGTTGATCGTCAAAAAAAAGGACTGGAAAACCATTCAAGACAACGGAATCCGAAGACGGTTATATAGAAACATTAAGCAAACGTAATAGATGTCTTACAAGGGACATTACCCAATCGCCAATCGTCGATTTTGATGCTCTTTGAGTATGATACAGAACGCAAAAAAATATTTGACACGTATTTTTTTTTATCGGTCATCGTCCATGCTGAAGGGGTGAAAATGGCCCCCAAAGTTGGGGTTGCAAAACATATTCTCTCGAATATCTCAGGAACTATTAGGCCTAGACAAAAAATTAAAAGTGCAAATTTTTCTGTTTTAGAAGGCTAATAATATGGCGTAAGTGGATTTTTGAAAAATTTATTTGTTTAAAAAATATGTTAAAAATTAACATTATTTTGCAAATTTTTTTAATAAAACTTTGTACTATTTTGATCAAATTTCACATATGTAAACTATAGGTCAAAAGACAAAATACGGATAAATTGGAATTTTTAATTTCGCTTGTGGAAAAAATATTATTGTCGTTGAAGTTATACGTACATTTTATACCTTCCGTTCGGTGCACAACTGATTTCTATACGTAATATTCTGGAAATTGTATTATATTACATTTTTTACACTAACTTATTTAAAAAAAGAATTTGAAGGTCCAAAGGTACCTCTATAAAAATATGTCGTTCGAGTCAGATATCGCATTTAATCCGCGTTATGGGCGCGTACGGTGGCAGTATTCGACGCACGGAGAATCTTAACGCGTAAATTGTACTTGTGCGAAGTGTAATATCTTCATAACGATGTAGAATACATGCAATTAAAGAAATTACATCTGTTGATCAAGAATTGCTTCACGATTGTAAGATATATAGTAACACTGAAATTATAGTTTTTTTATAATTTTCTAAATTATGTGTTTTATTTTGAAATGCTTTTCTAATGTATTATAAACGGTAGTAAACGTAAAAGATGTAATGATATTATGCATTATGAAATCGAAACGGATATCAGTATTTTTAGGAGGAATTCGCACCTCTACCGTAAATGTTACATCCCAAACTTTTATGGCTTGTTACATAAGTAATGTCAGATACGCATACAAAATTCGTTAAAAATAGCCTTTTATTTTCCTTCTAGAAATTTCGTCAGAAAAAACAAATGAGGCGCGGTTTTCATGCTCGAACACGCACCTCCTCGATCCTTTGTTTCGTTCAGTTCCAGTTTGCCTTTCACACAGAGCATTTCGTTTAATTTTCAATTAATTAATTTATTCATTGTTAAAAGTATTTTTCTGTATAACTTTGGTTTTCTCAATTTAATTTTTGACATTAAAAGAAAGATTTGAACAATTTCAAGTATTGTTATTCATTGGGATTACGACACGAAATTTTGGCGCAGTCGGTAGGACACGTCGTTGGTGCAAGAATATAGAAACTTTATTTAAAGTGTTCTTCGCCAGTGGATTTTTTATCCTGACGGAAAATAATAGTGTCAATCCCGAGTTTGCGGATCAAAAGCGTCCACCACGTAAAGGAAGTTAACGAATTGGACAATCCAGAGATTACTTCAGTAGCAGACGGCAAGTACATTTTCGAATTTTCTTGCTTGATAATCGCCTTATTATTCAGTAGCATATTACAATGTCTTTACCAGCCACTTCAGATAATCACTCGGATCAAACCGATTTTCCTATATAATTTCTCTGTAATTTAATTCCGAAAGAATTCACCGGAAATAGATTCGAGCTCGGACAATTTATAGCTAATTGCAATAATGCGGATGAATTAGCCTCAGAAAGACAGAAAATACCCTTATTATATTTTATTCTTTCGAGAATATCCGGTAACGCGAAAGAACAATTAGCACTCCAAAATTTTGAAAATTGGTCACAATTAAAAGAACAACTTAAAAGATTATATCAGGACAAAAAACATTATTGTCAAATAATGGAAAAACTAAATAATTGTAAACAACTGTCTTCTGAGAGTATCAGCAATTTTTATCAAAGATTATTAACATTATCGTCAAGAGCAATTAGTGCAATTCAACAATACGCGACTGATCCTTTAGAAATTCCAGGAAAGAAAAAATCTGTAGAAGAGATAAACTTTAAATAGTTTTGTTTATCACAGTCAGCCACAAATTTCTCAGATGCTCAGGTGTAAGGATTTTGATAATTTAAATTCCGCGTATTCTGCCGCAATTACGGAAGAAAGAGCTTTGAATATTCACAGATTCACTAGACAAAGATCTTGTAATATTTGCGGATGAACAAATCATGATACAACTCAGTGTAGATTAAAATCGTCAATTCCTGATCGTAATAGAACCGTTCATAATATTCAAGTTTCAAATCAGAATAATTTCCGAAACCCGCGTCAACAACAAACTACTAATGACTCGCAACGATCTCATACACACAATCGATTTCAACAATAGAATCAAATAAATTCAAATTCAAGTTCCAATTCTCATAAAATTTGTAATTATTGTAAAAAACCGGGCCATTTAATTAATGAATGTAGAAAAAGACAATATAATAATAGTCGAAGGGAACAAATTACAACTCAAGGTACTTCTAGGGCAGAGAATGTCGCGGTTCATTTAAACTCTCAGGAGTCCCCAGCGACGGACGACACCACGTTGGAGGACCGAATTGCTCAATTAACGATGTTCGAGAGTTAAATATATCAATTCTAAATAACAATCTTGATTTTATTGAAGCCACCTCGCAGTATTCGAAAAACGCGGAGAAATCATTCAAATTTCTTGTAGATACAGGCGCAAACGTTTCTCTTATTAAAGCGTGTAAATTAGATCCGGATACCTCTTTTAATTCAAAGGATAAATTAATATTGCACGGTCTTAGCCCAAATATCCCTGTAGAAACAGTAGGAAGTTGTCTAATTCCAATACAATTTCAAGATTGCATCATTGACATCAAATTCTACATCCTAAATCAAGCAACAAACGTCCCATTTGACGGCTTATTAGGAAAAGATTTTCTGCAACAAGAAAGTGCAACAATCAACTATCAGTCTCGCACATTAGCACTTAAATCCTTGTCAATTCCAATTCAACTCAGTCCTCAAAAATCCGAAAAATCAGAGACAAACTTCATTAATCTTAAAGCGCGAACTGAAACTCTTATCGAAATCATAATCAAAAACCCTGAAATACGGGAAGGCATTATTCCAGAATTAGAATTACCAAAAGGAATTTATCTAACTAAAGCTATAACTAAGGTAAAGGAAAATAGTAAAGCCTTTGCAACTATTTTAAATACGCGATTAGTAGACCAAAAAATAGAATCAATTTCCGTGTGCTTAGAACAACTACCGTAAGAAGCTACCCTTATGTTATTAAACAGTTCAAACACTTTTCAATCAAATCGTAAAGAACTCTTGAAAGAAAATCTAAGATTAGATCATTTGAATTTAGAGGAAAAAACATCTGTTTTAGATATTTGTACACAATATAACGACATATTTCATTTGCCAGACGATGTTTTAACTACCACTAATGCTATAGAACATGAAATCAGTTTAACCGATCCGACTCCTATTTATACTAAATCTTATAGATATCCGGAAGTTCATAAGTCTGAAGTAAATAAACAAATTGACAAAATGCTCAAACAAGGAATAATACGATCCTCAGTTTCCCCATGGCCAGCTCCTTTGTGGATTGTACCCAAAAAATTAGATTCTTCGGGCGAACGAAAGTGGAGAATCGTGATAGATTATAGGCATTTAAACGAAGTAACGGTCCGTGACGCTTTTCCATTATCTAACATTGATGATATTCTAGATCAGGTAGGCCATTTAAAATATTTTACAACTATAGATTTAGCCTCAGGATTCCATCAGATTCCGATAAGAGATTGCGACAAACGAAAAACAGCTTTTTCAACGCCATCAGGGCATTATGAATTGACAAGAATGCCATTTGGTCTTAAAGATGCACCGGCAATGTTTCAAAAATTTATGAATACAATTTTAACAGGTTTACAAGGGTACCAATGTTTCATTTATATTGATGATTTTGTCATTTGCGCATCCTCAATTCAAGAGCATTCTTTAAAATTAAAAGCAATTTTCGATCGCCTCAGGGAAAACAACCTTAAACTACAACCGGATAAATGCGAGTTTATGCGTCAAGAAGTAGCATATTTAGGCCATGTGATATCAGATAAAGGTGTGCGTCCAAATCCAGATAAAGTTAACGTTATTTCCAAATTTCCAGTGCCAAAAAATCAAAAAGATATCAAAGTCTTCTTAGGACTTGTTGGTTATTATAGGAAGTTTATTAAAGACTTTGCAATGATAGCAAAGCCATTAACGTAAAGCAGTAAAGCCGTTTTACTGCAAAAAGATATCCCTTTCACTTGGACCACTGAACACTCTAATTCTTTTGACGAATTTCGACGGATATTAACCACACAACCGATCTTTCAATATCCTGATTTCAATAGAGAATTTTTTCTTACTACTGACGCCTCTAATTACGCGACAGGTTCTGTTTTAAGTCAAGGTACAATCGGGAAGGACCTCCCTATCGCATATGCTTCTCGTACTTTAAATAAAAGTGAGCAAAATTATAGTACTACGGAAAAAGAACTTCTCGCTATCGTTTGGAGCGTTAAACATTTTAGACCTTACCTGTGCGGCAGGCAGTTTATTATCATAACCGATCATAAACCTTTAACCTGGTTGTTCAATTGCAAAGACCCAGGTAGTCGATTAATACGTTGGCGACTAAAATTAGAGGAATATAATTATAAAATAGTTTACAAAGCAGGGAAGCTGAACTCAAACGCTGATGCACTTTCTCGTTATCCAGTAATAAACATAGTTCAAAAAACACATTCTTTTGAAAACTTTATAGAATTCCATTATAAAAATCTAAATATCCCAAAAATAAAATCTATTTCTTGTGATAAATTTCAATACTTCCCAAACGCATTATTCTATTCGAAAAATTTAGATGACAATAATTTATTTTCGGAAACATTACGAAATCTATATGACATGTCCAAAATCAAAGAACCTGATGATTTGCATTCGCTCATTAAACTTGTTAGGGACTCTCAGATAACATACCTTTGTGTTTGTAAGCCATTTCATTTTGATAAGTTGGAATATAAAGATATATTTTATTCATTACAAACTCTATATAAACATTTGCAAGAAACTAATTATACCGGGAACCTTTATGTCCATGACGTCACAATTAATAATAAAAATATAAAAAAAAATATGTTCGGAGAAATCTTGTATTATATCTCTAAGGACACAAATATCACACCTATTATTTTAAATGTTGAACGAATTACCCCCAAGTCACAGGACGAAATCACGAAAATCTTCCAAGAAAATCACGACTCTAAATTAGCAGGCCATTTCGGTTTCCTTAGAACGTATAGAAGAATTAAAGAATATTATAAATGGGATACCATGAAAAAAGATATAAAGAATTATATAAAGAAATGTCCATCTTGTCAGGTCAACAAAACTAACTTTCGTCCCTCGAAATCTCCGATGGAAATTACAATACAACTACAGTGACTCGTATTAATATTCAGACACCGCAGTGTTCTATCAATTATTACCCTCTAATTTCAACCATAATTGAACTAACAAATTTTTTTATTTTTGTTATAATAAATTATATACTCTTTTTTGCAGGGACGCCAATTTTGTTTATTTAAACTAATTTGTTTATTATATAACAAATAATATGTTGGGCAATGCATAATTTGTACATCGCAAAAATATTCAGACATTTAATTTTTTACAATAATATTACATAAAAAGTACATATATACACTGGTGGCCAAAATTAACGCACCACTTTCTTTATACCGTCGTCATTTCCACTGTGTAGGAGGTAGGACTTTGAAATTTTGAGGATAGGTGGGCCCATGGGTTGTCTCAATACTCCACGAGTGCCATTGCTACCTGCCACCCCTTCCGGGATCGGCGACCCCTTGAATACTACAGGGTCAAGAAAGTGACAAAAGAGGTTCTAAATTCGACCGAAAAAAAGAAAAAATCCAAAATTTTTGTCAAGGATGAGGCTCTTTATGTTACGGCCTTTCCGAAAATGCCCAGCTCAACCCCCTCCAACACCCCCAACCTCCTCCATAATTTTCTACCCTTTCCAAAAGGGTGGTTACTTCGATTTCGCTGAAACTTTTGCCGGAGCTTCGTCTCGATCCCTGTTACACGTGGTAAAATTTTGGTCGCATTTGCACCAACCCCTTGGACGCTACGCGCTGTCAAAGAACAACCCCTTACTGTTTTTTCATCTTTTCCACAGTTAAAAACCAATTTTGGACCTGCAATTCACGGAAAAACTTGTTTTCGTCACGACAGTATCGTGTTTGTTGATGGTTGGGCCCTAGCGTGAAACCAACCCCCGTTGTGGAGGTTGATACCCCCAACCCTTTCAATCCGGCCCCGGGGGTGGGTGCGTAAATTGAGTGCATGCTATCGATTGAGGGACCATTGAAGCATTTCTGTACAAATTTTCAAGTCGATTGCTTGAACCGTTTTCGCGGGATAAACAAAAAAGTGGAAATTTTGCGATTTACAACCCCCAAGTTCACCTCACAATCCCTACTGATTGGAGGGGGTTGGCGTGCCGCGGATCGGCTTCTCATGAAGCTTGAACCCTCCTTTTCTCGGTCCCAGAAGATGAAATTGCTCACACGACATGCACAGCCTCCAGCGATGCCGCCAAAATACCCTGTCATCGTCGTGTCGGCCAAAGCGAGCACCGCGGCCTCCAAGCGGCGAGTATGTGAACCAAAAGCGATCCGAACGATATGGACTTTCAGCCACCCAAAAAGACTCAACGAAAAATCACAGATTTCACACGCCAACAATTAACAGACAATTTTTTAAACTCGTTTCTTTCACATTTCCAGCAGTCTTACTGATTTCTTTTTCAAAGCAAAAGCCAAAAGCAAAATTGTAACAAAAAAATTGGCAATTCTCAACGCAGGAAAAAAATGAAATCAAAAATGGCGAGAAAAAATTAAATTTTAATAAAATAAAAACAATACAATGTACAAACAATAAAATTAATGAACAATAGAATTAATGAACAATAAAATTAATGAACAATAAAATTAACGAACAATAAAATTAATGAACAATAGAATTAATGAACAATAAAATTAATGAACAATAAAATTAATGAACAATAGAATTAATGAACAACAAAATTAATGAACAATAGAATTAATGAACAATAAAATTAATATAACGTTTGGCCCCCACGGGCCCTCTTAACGGCACGGCAGCGGGACGGCATACTCCTTATTAAATTATTTATTGTATGGAGGGGGATGGAGTCCCATGCTGCTTGCACAGCGGTCCGGAGTTCGAGGAGGTTGCGCGGCTGTGGGCCAGCTCTCACACGGCGGTCAACTGCGTCCCACAAATGTTCTATACAATTGCAGTCGGGGCTGCAGGGAGGGTGCTTGAGAATTCTGATGTCCTTCTCCAGTAAAAAAGAATGTGTAATCCTCGCAGTGTGTGCCGCCGCGTTGTCCTGTTGGAATACGAAGGCAGGCCCGTATTCCCTTCTTAGAGGTACTACGTGTGGGACCAGTACTTCATCAATATAACGGCGGGCCGTCATGCCAGGCGGCGGTATCTCGACAAGGGTTGTTTTTTTATTAAACATAATTCCACCCCAAAACATTACCGACCCACCGTTGTATGCGACGTGGTCTATGAAGTGTTGGTCACGCTCGCTGCGTCGACGCCACACCTTGATTCTCCCATCAGATTTGTGTAGCGCGAAACGTACCTCGTCTGAGAACATTACGTTCCGCCACTGCTGTATGTTCCAATTGCCATATTCTTCCACGTAGGCTCGGCGCGATCTTCGGGCCTCCGCGGTCAGCTTCGGGGCCTTCTTTAGCACTCTGCCCTTCAATCCTGCTGTGTTCAGACGGCGGTTAACCGTTCGTCTGGAGATTTGGCGTTGCGTAAGCTCCTCGTGGTAGCCAGCGATCCGTCGCGCTGTGAGGTGAGAATCGCTGATAGCCATTCTTACCATGTGGCGGTCCTCCCGCAACGTCGTGCATCGATGTCGTCCTTGGCCTGGCCGACGGCCCAGCAAATCGTCTTCCTGGTGGCGACGGACAATGTTCCGGATTGTGGTGTGGGCGACGCCAAGCCGCCGCCCTACCGCACGAAAACTAAGCCCCTGCTCCACCAGCGTGAGAGCCTCCACAACTTCAATTTGACTAATGGGCATCGCTATGGAAAATAATCTGTGTGGATTTGATTTTGATAATACTACGGCTCGTTCTTTTTTGCTACTAAGCCCCCACAACGGTCAATGCAATTGTCGATAAAAAAACACAATCAGTTCAATACAATCCCGTATCGCGCAAACCCGGGTCCCACCATTCAATTCACAATCAAATCCACTCAGATCATTTCGCACAGCGATGCCCAGGAACCAAGTTTAAGTCGTGGAGGATTCCGCTGTCGAGATTCCGGGGCCTGACATGCCGCCCTGCTACCGTCCCGCTGCCATGCCGTTAAGAGGGCCCATTGGGGCCAAACGTTTATTAATTTTATTGTTCATTAATTTTATTGTTTATACATTGTATTGTTTTTATTTTATTAAAATTTAATTTTTTCTCGCCATTTTTGATTTCATTTTTTTCCTGCGTTGAGAATTGCCAATTTTTTTGTTACAATTTTGCTTTTGGCTTTTGCTTTGAAAAAGAAATCAGTAAGACTGCTGGAAATGTGAAAGAAACGAGTTTAAAAAATTGTCTGTTAATTGTTGGCGTGTGAAATCTGTGATTTTTCGTTGAGTCTTTTTGGGTGGCTGAAAGTCCATATCGTTCGGATCGCTTTTGGTTCACATACTCGCCGCTTGGAGGCCGCGGTGCTCGCTTTGGCCGACACGACGATGACAGGGTATTTTGGCGGCATCGCTGGAGGCTGTGCATGTCGTGTGAGCAATTTCATCTTCTGGGACCGAGAAAAGGAGGGTTCAAGCTTCATGAGAAGCCGATCCGCGGCACGCCAACCCCCTCCAATCAGTAGGGATTGTGAGGTGAACTTGGGGGTTGTAAATCGCAAAATTTCCACTTTTTTGTTTATCCCGCGAAAACGGTTCAAGCAATCGACTTGAAAATTTGTACAGAAATGCTTCAATGGTCCCTCAATCGATAGCATGCACTCAATTTACGCACCCACCCCCGGGGCCGGATTGAAAGGGTTGGGGGTATCAACCTCCACAACGGGGGTTGGTTTCACGCTAGGGCCCAACCATCAACAAACACGATACTGTCGTGACGAAAACAAGTTTTTCCGTGAATTGCAGGTCCAAAATTGGTTTTTAACTGTGGAAAAGATGAAAAAACAGTAAGGGGTTGTTCTTTGACAGCGCGTAGCGTCCAAGGGGTTGGTGCAAATGCGACCAAAATTTTACCACGTGTAACAGGGATCGAGACGAAGCTCCGGCAAAAGTTTCAGCGAAATCGAAATAACCACCCTTTTGGAAAGGGTAGAAAATTATGGAGGAGGTTGGGGGTGTTGGAGGGGGTTGAGCTGGGCATTTTCGGAAAGGCCGTAACATAAAGAGCCTCATCTTTGACAAAAATTTTGGATTTTTTCTTTTTTTCGGTCGAATTTAGAACCTTTTTTGTCACTTTCTTGACCCTGTAGTATTCAAGGGGTCGCCGATCCCGGAAGGGGTGGCAGGTAGCAATGGCACTCGTGGAGTATTGAGACAACCCATGGGCCCACCTATCCTCAAAATTTCAAAGTCCTACCTCCTACACAGTGGAAATGACGACGGTGTAAAGAAAGTGGTGCGTTAATTTTGGCCACCAGTGTATTATATGAACTTTTAATATGTCAATATTTTGTTGGATAGCCGTTCTGTTTAATAACATGTTGTAATCGATTTGGCATGTTGATTGTAATACGTTGCAAATAATTTTACGTGATACATTTCCATTCTTCTAATAATCGATGCTTTAATTCTTCCTTCGACCTTATTGGTGTTTGTCGAACCTTACTGTCCAGATAATCCCATAAATTCTGAATTGGATTTAAATCCGGTGATTGTGGTGGTGGATGTAATACGTGAGGGCAATTATACAATAGATATTCCTGAACTATCCTGGCTTTATGTTTCGGGTCATTATCTTGATAAAACTTAAATGTCTCTTCAATGTCCATTGCTGTTACACTTTTTTTTAGATTTTGTTTTAAAATATCTAAATACTTATTCTTATCCATAGTCCATCTATAAAAACCAACTCCCCAACTCCTTTCAACAAAATACAACCCCACACCAAAACACTTCCACCTCCATGTTTAGTTGTTGGATTTAAATTTCTAAAATTAAGCTCCTGATTCCGCTTACGCCAAACCATTTTTCGTCCATCAGATCCAAATATATTGAATTTACTTTCATCAGCAAAAACAACATCATTCCACCAGGATTGTTCTTTGCTAATAAATTGTTTGGCAAATGCTAATCTTTTCTTACGATTCGCCTCATTTATATACGGCTTTTTACGTGCTACTCTACCATTATATCCATATTCCTTTAACACTCGACGTACCGTATCTGGATGAACTTTCTTTCCTGATTCTTCAAATAATTCAGTACTTAACTTAGGAGCACTTAAAGCAGGATCCTTTTTTATTTTTCTTACAATATTCCGTTTATCTCGATCGTCGAGTATGTTTGGCCGTCCTTTTTGAGGAATTGACGTGATCCGATCTTCACGATTGTACCTTTTTATAATGTCTGCCACAGTACTCTTGCTTAAATTTAAAAGAGCGCCGATTTCCCGATAAGATTTTCCTTTTTCACGGTTGAAAATAACTAATTGACGCATGTCGAACAAAGTATTTTTGAATACGTGAAATGTTCTTTATTTTATAAGGCTTTTATGTTATAAAATATTCTTTATTTTATCAGTCTTTCATGCTGTAAGTTGTTCTTTTTTTATAAGAACTATTAGTATTACAATCAGTATATTGTAAAATAAGTACAATAAATAAGAAAGTCTTTTGCGCATACTTATTATTCTAATATTTATTCGTTATGATTATTGTAGGTCAGGTACTACCATTTACTATATTCCTATTAATAATTCCTATTGATATGTAAAGAAAGTCATGTCCCTCTTGAATGAAATTCTACAGAGAACTAGTTCTGTAATGAACAAAATGATCTTCGTAAGGGAGATTGAGATAAATGATTCGTGAGTACGTTTCTAATGCTTGATGCATCCAAATTATCATATTCACGTGATCCTGTTCCTTGTGGTTGTGGATAAAATACATCAGTTTCATCAATCTCTTTCATCCATGTATATCTGAATTCTTGCTTATGAAATTCCACAATATTATGAAGCACACAGCAAGCGGCTATGACTTAGGGTGCAAAAGTATAGTGGACATCAATCCTCTTTAAAATACGTCGCCACCGAGCTTTTAAGCGTCCAAATGCTATTTCTATGTCCACACGCCCAGTACTTAAATAAACATTGAATGATACTTCTTCCGGCGTTAGACGTTTACATTTGGTATACGCTTTCAGCAGCCATGGAAGCAGAGGATGTGCTGGGTCTCCCATTATCATAAAAGGTATTTCAACATCATTTAATGTAACTGTTTTCTGAAAATAATTATATAAGATATATTATATAATTATAAATTTATATTAATACTTTAAGTTTTTAATTTAAATATTCTGTATCATTTTTTCTATACTATTAATATAGTGCTGACAATAATTTTTGGATTCTACTACAATATTATTAATTTAACTCAGTAATGGAATTATCTAGGTCTAATTCTTTTTGTCTGTTATTGTAAGTAAACATTCAATTATTTAATTTCAATAATAATAACATTTGTATTTCACCTGTGGTATTAAATGTTTATAGTAATGAAACAAATTTGATTCTTTGAAAACTGCTGCATCGTGGGCTGATCCAGGTGCATGGCAATTAATATTTCTGAATCTGAAACTTTAATTATTCAAAACATTCTATCTAAACACGTAAAATATATCATTATAGATTTTATATGCATATCTTATTACATGTACCTTAGTGTATGATCAACTAAGCCTTGCAATATTATTGATGGCCACCCCTTTCTATTAATATAATCTCTATATCCATCTGCAGGTGGTAACACAGGAGGAATATGTGTTCCATCGATAGCTCCAATGAGTTGTGGAATATGTGTACGTTCCTCATATATTTGAGTAGGCATTATACATTCAAACTCATTAGGCATTTTGATCCACAATGGCTGTAGTATATCATTTATTGCTTTGACGACTTTGTGGATGCATCTCCATACTGATGTCTTGTGAATTCCAAATAAGTTACCAATTATTCGGTATTCACAGCAGCTTGCAAGATAAAATATGGTTACTGCAACTGCTTTTTGTACACAAATTGGCTCTCTACCTGCCAAGAATGGTGTTGCAGGTTGTAATCTGTTTTGTAATTTATCACATATGTAATCAAATACAATTTTTTTCATTCTAAATGTTTCGAGCCAGTCTTCGTCTAAATATTTTCTCAGTACTATTCTTTTCCAAAAGTCACAACTTCTAACTTTTATCCACATTCGTGGAGATCGTCTTAAACTTTGCATTGCAATTATTTCTTGAAGCGCAAGTAAATATGTATTTATAATTGTAAATATTACATGCCGTAATCTTTGTGCAGCTTTTCGTCGGTGATCTTGTAATCTCAAAAATAATTTCTGTATGTTATGCTGATATTGTAAAATTAATATTGCTCTCCGATCCATTTTAATAATATAACCTTTACACAATATGTCACAATATGATAGTTGATTTTGTGCAGTTGGTAATGTTCAACCCAACTCCAACTCCAACGTAACTCTAATCTGCTGGAAATAGGCAAGGCAACTGAACTCTAACCCGACTCTAACCCGATTTGAACCCTCGATGGAAACTTAATCTATGCTGCGCCATAATCACACTCGCTCTAACGCAATACATGCGTAATATTCCTATGTTATAACTATCAGTAAGACCGACAATTTGTGTTGATTTAGGTAAAACCTGGGTAGTGATATAAGTTGTATATCGTTTGGATACAGTTAGATATTAAGTGTTCTTATTACAGTATTTCACTGTAACAGCACGTGTTGGTTATTCAACCTCACCCTAGCCCGTTAATTTCGTCAAGTCGCCTCAGTAGAGGCTTACACATTTACATGGCCCATTTATTTTGGTTGGAAATTTTAACTGTGGCCATGAGGCTTGGAACTGTAGAAGCACCTCTCGTGCAGGTGAAATATTTCTTCAGGCCATGGAAAAGGCTGACTGCATGGTCAGTAACACTGACACCTTGTCATACCTTGATCGCTTTGATCAACAAGGGAGCAACATAGATATAGTCATATCACCTTGCAGCTTTTCGCACAAAATTCTTACTTCACAATTTAATGACCCCTAGGGTTCAGATCACTTTTCGTTGTACATTTGTATCCAGGCTACCCGTTTTTTGTATAAACAGCAAAAGAGCAGAATTACTTCTAAATGAACTGATTGGCAGGCTTATTAAAATCATCTAGATTCTTTTTCAACAATTTTTACTACTAAGGAGTTCCTTGACTAATCCACCCTGGACCAATACTTTCATTTCTCTGAAATGATGAAGCACGCAGCTGAACACGCGACTCCATCTTCAAATGGTAACTTTATTTTTAAATCACAAGAATTCCGTCCCATGGTGAGACCAGGATTGTAGTAGAGAGACTCGTCGAAGAAAGGCATGTTTGCTTAAGTGGCGCCACACTGGCTCCTTTCAGGACTGGAACTCTTACAGCAGGTAATGTGCGGTAACTAAGAGAACTCTCCGCAGATAGTAGAGAGTTTCCAGAGAATGGCTAGTGGGTTGAACTCAGATGTTGGTCTCTTCTGGAAACGTATCAGTTTTCAAGTACAAATGGTAAAACACCTCTTGTCCCTCACAAAAGACTAGTCCTGTAGAATTCCGTAAGCACATTGTTAAGGGTGTAAATAACAAAAACACAAAACATAAAGGTAAGGGATTAATTAATATTTATTGCGAAACAAAATTGAATTATTTATAATAAATACAGAACGAAATTACAAATCAAATTTCAATGTAATATTTAAATCAACTCAAAAGGTATAGCTTAATAACATTCAAGAAATTTATAACAAATTAATTCTAAACGACAATTTCTAACGAGGAGCGCAATGAAAATGACTAATCGAAAGGACGGTCGTCGAAAGAATCCTTGCAATTGATAAGCCGTAGTGGCCCGAGCCCCGCGCTATCACGTGGCTCTTCCCCCACTCCGGCCTATACAATTGCAAATACCTGGCGGCTTTACTCTTAGGCTAGCCTAAACGTCTCAGAAAAATTACTCATGTAATTTTTCCGTCCGTGGACCCTCACAAGATGCAAGCATCTCCATAGTCGGGGTCGATGGAGGTCTCAGGGGGCCGTTGTAAACGTCCCCCCTAGCCACGGCTTGAACGGCCCCAGGTTCGCATAAGCTCTCCTGTGCACGCAAAGAAATCACCGATCCAGGTTGCCAATTAAAAACGAATTTACCAACATTCTACTTTTCTCTCAGGTCTTACATTTGCTCCTTTACATATCTTTTTGAACTTAACAGTATACAAAGATGTGCATAAATGCATAATAAACTGAAATCGCTTTTTTTATTATAACAAATTAAAATAATACAAAACTACGAAAATAATGCCAACGATTAAACTAAATTCGGATATTTATTTTTCTACGCTCAACATCCTCCTCCCCGTACAAAATGAAATGTCAATTTTGTACACTGGAAGAGGACGAATACAATTTAACTATTTTATGCGCTGGACTATTTTATCCGCCACTGCTTTCTCAAACAGGTCGTGTGGGCCTCGTACTTTGGGAGCCTAATTTCACCAGAGGATGTCCCTATTAAGAAGTGGTTTGGAGTCAGGGCTTTGTTGTCGCTCGGGTTTACGGAGATGTGCGTCAGTGGACGCGAGTTTATGGAATGCTCTCTTTCGGTTAGTAGCGTGGTCAACACTTCCTCCGACGGTGTTTGGTCCTTTAGTATTGCACTTAAAGCCGTCTTGACCGACCTGACTAACCTTTCCTATACTCCTCCCATGTGAGGAGCATCCGGAGGATTGAAAACCCACTGCATTCCGTTCGCTAGGGCGTACCGGTCTTGTTTTTCGCGGAAAATTGGTCCCATTATCGCTATATACAGCATAGGGTGAGCCTCTTCAGGCGGCCAATTCTTGCAGCGCCATGATAGCAGAATTTGCTGTCAAGGTGCTAGTGAACTCCAGACGAACCGCTCGAACCGATAGGCATGTGAACAGCACTACCCATCGTTTTTCACGACGTCGTCCAATCTTTACCATCATCGGCCCGAAGTAATCCACTCCACAAGGGTTGATGTCCACTTTGTCATCCGGTCGCCAAGCCTCTGTCTATAGGCTTGGCGACCGGATGGCAAAGTGGACGTCAACAGAGCTTGTGGTTTTGCTCTTCGGAACTTGCATATAATGCACCGGCCGATTATTAACGAACGCAGTACACTTCTAAGCCCTAGGATATAAAATCTTTGCCTGATCTCATTTACCACGGTGTCACTGTTAGCATGATAGTGTTTTCGGTGGTATTTAGCAATGAGTAATCGCGTCGCCGGGTGTTTGCCATGGAGTATTATTGGTTCATTGTTGAACTCCGTACCAAGTAACTTGGTTACGCGTCCCTTGGCTCGTAGGATTCCGATGGAATCGAGAAAAGGGTTCAAATTTGCAATCCTACTTCTCTTTTTTATGTTTCCTTTGTTTCGCAGAGCCAATACTTCTTCTGGAAAGTACTCCATTTGTATTCGGCGAAACCAGTAATTCTCGGCCGACTCTATACTGTTAACCAACACCGCGAACCGTGGTTGGCCTCTCCAACGATTTACAGCTGAGCGTACGCGTCTAGCCACTGCCAATAGTCCTTCTCATCCTAAGAACTTTACCATCGTTGGGATCTCCAGATTCTTCGCCTCAATCGAATATACAAGTCCCGTGCGCAGCTCCATGCTATCTTTTTTTTTGGGGGGGGCCAAAACCACCACCGAGTTGGGGTTCCTCAGCCCGGGGGGTGGAGCCTTTCGGTATCTCTTCCACCCTCGGCGTAGGGTGACCGGTTGGGGAATTTAAGGTTGGGTGCGGTTAGGTAGTTTTCTCAACCCGGCTTGGGACGGGCTACGGCAGTTGTCTCCCGGAAGGGTACGCTCACCTGTGGGACTGCAGGTGGCTCCACCTTCCAGGGAGAGTTAGGTTGGGTCCATGTCTTTAAAATCATCCCTAAATAAATAAATAAATAAATAAAAACAATAAAATTCTACATACAAATTAAGTACCACACACAAATATATCCACCCTCTTAACTGTTACGTCTAAGAATTACATACTAACCACATTCACACATTCCACCCGCTCATCTCCCACTCTTCCACAAGTTGTGTGCGTCACGTTAATTAAATAATAAAAAAGACTATGAGTTATAATCTTATTTTCCTTTTATTCTGCGAGAAAGCCTTGGTGGACATTTACTTACAATTATAATCTATTTTTAAATAACTACTTAAATATATATATAGATAAATAGTTAAATAAATAAATAATACGTTATATAACAAAAGCTTTCCGTCAATTATGCAAGAGGAAAGAGTTGTCCAGAACCACACCCCTAACAGCATATTCGAAAGACATTAAAATCGTTCGAAGTTGATTTCAAAAGTTAACAACAATTTTTCGCTAATATCTCGAAAACTAAAGCTTTCCGTCAATTATGCATAAGGAAAAGGTTATCCAAAGCCATGCCCCTGACAACATATTAAAAGGACATTAAAATCGTCCAAAGTTGATTTCAAAACATTTCAACAATTTTTCGCTAATTTCTCGAAAACTAATGCTTTCCGCGAAATTTGTATATTAACAAAATTGTTCAGAATCATGTCCGTGATAAGGTATTAAAAGCGCCTAAAATCGAGAAAAGTTTATTTCAAAAGTTGCCGGTTGTCTTGCAATAACAATACTTTGCAATTAAAAAATGAAAAATTTTTTGATAATGGTACCAATGGGAAGTCAGAATCTTTCAGATGCAAAAGGTTTCGTTCCGATCGGTCCACCCAGCTAGGCGTAATCGGTGAACATACATAGAAAAAAAAAAGATATACTGATCGAATTGAGTAACCTCCCCCTTTTTCGAAGTCGGTTAAAAAATTCATAAAATAGCTGGAAGAATAAAGGAAACAACTCACCGAAATATCTGTACTTGAATGAATTTAAAATTTAAGAACCCCCTTTGCAAAAAATGCAATGACGTCTGCGCCTGGTTCCTGGGAAGAACACACACACATATAAGGACTCACGCTAATCGCTGACGGAGATAGCAGCGTATACAAAAAGATTATAGATGCAGATCCGTATAACACAGAGATTTGTGTAAAGAAAATTGAATGCACGAATCACTTATTACGGAATTTCTGCAGAAAAATGAAGGAAATCGTTAAAAAAAACAACAGCAGATATATTGAGGAAAGCTGTGGAAAACAGCATTCGGCGAATGTGAACGGCAATTGTGAAAGCCGCACGATATAGAAGCAATGAAAGTGTATAGACCTCTACAAAAATTATAAATTTATACTGTGACATTTATAATGTACCAAGCCACGTGTTTGGCGAACATGCAGAATGTAATAAAATAAATTACTTCTGCGATGGAAAAAGCAAAGAGAATGAAACAAACATCGTCTCGCAGTTGAAGAGTATGGGAGTATACCAGCTCATAAGGGAAATACTTCAGCCGCTAACATCTCATGCGGAAAGTTTATTATACAATTGTAACAACAATCCCGTAGAGAGCTTCAACAACGTCCTTGCCAAATACATCGGTGGGAAAAGATTAAATTTCGGCCAAAGAGGATCGTACACGGCAAGATGTGCTGCTGCCGTGTTATAGTACAACACCAAGGAACCATTGTCGCGATTGAATAGAGCGATGAAGAAGAGACCGCCCAGTTTTATCAGACATGGAAATAAGAAGAAAGAAAAAAAATGAAAAAAAAATGTTGAGAAAAGAAAGGAAACGGAAATCGCGACACGCGTACGGAAACAATTCCACTCTGAAAAAGATGCGAATTATGGAGAAAACGCTGCAAAACCTGATATGGATATAAATATTTATAAGTTGCAGCAAGAAAAACATATGGAGATGCTCCGTTATTGGCAAGAAAAGAAGGATGCCATTCAAATAGAAACAATCGGACAATCGAAAAATCCGCGATGGTACATGTACAAATCGAAACATCTAACGGCATCGAATTTTGCAAGTGTATGCCGCCGAAGAAGTGGAACATTGTGTGGCAACTTGGTGAAAAGATTGATATATCCAAAAATCATTAATGAACTTGCAATTAAATACGGGCAAGAGTGCGAAGAAATTGCCCGTGAAGAATTGAAGAAATATACAGGGAAAGATATTAAAGAATGTGGACTCTTCATTGACAGATCCCATTCATTCATAGGAGCATCGTCGGATGGTATTGTGGGAATCGCATAAGGGTAAACGTAATAATCAAGTCTATGTTGCGTTCCACACAAGTTTATTAAAATGCGTACGAGCAGTGGAAACGATGTAGGCTATAAGAATGACTCTGACGGACTGTCTCGTCGCTAGTTAAAACCTCTCCTCGAAAACTCATCAGTAAAAGAAGAAAGAAACAGTTTAGAAAGAGAGAAAATATAGAAAGTGGGAAAATCCAGAAAAACCGTTGAAAGTTCGGAAAAGGAGAGGTACAGCGGAAGAGAATCATAAAACAGAAAGTGAAGAGGTTCGCAAGGGCCTGAGCGTTGACACTGACCAGGCCCCGGCGAGACCCTATAGAAAGTGAAAACAATTAGAGAACGTAAAGCTAAAGAAGATAGAAAACAGGAAACAGAATTTTAGAAAACAGAAAGAATATAGAAAACAGAAAAGGCAATGGCGTATGTGGTGCCAAGGGCGCCACAGTATCATCGATAAAGAGGGCATAGTGGAAATAAAGTGCCTGAAGACAGCAGAGAATTTGTTGCCAGAAGAGGCAATCAAGACAATTCCATCTATCCGGCGGATATTTGAAAATGATGTGGGTACTACACTAAATAAAACCCATCAATACTACTACCAAGTGCAAGGTCAGCTGCACATAACAGGCAGATCATATTGCATATTTTGCATTTGGACAAGGAAAGGAATAAAATGCGTTACCGTCGAAAGAGACGACGTGTTCTGGAAGAATCAGATGGAAGCCAAATTGATTCAGTTTTACACTGAGTGCATGCTACCGGAATATGTAGACAGCCGGTATAACAGGGGTATATCCATTAGAGAACCCCAATTTATAATGGATGAAAGAGAGCGCTTGAAAAAGCGAAAAAGGTCTGTTACAGAAAATAACGAAGACGTTGCAACGATCCGGCGTCGGATTGCGCTATAAAGTGCAGTTACAGACGCCGGCCCGCACGCTCTTGGTTGGCGTGCATCTTTTGACTTGTTCACGGGTTGAAATTATAATTATCTTATCTTTTCTGTTTTATTTCATTTCATCATGATGGAAGAAGCCCACCACCTTCTCGTGCGTTGCAGGTAATGTATGCTTTTCAAACAAAATGTAGGATTTAGTTTTAATTATTACAGGTCTTTGGTAAAAAGTAAGCTGCAGATTCCACAAAATAAAATTTTAAACAATAGTCGATATAATATGAACAATAATAATTATGTATTTATATTATTTTATCTGTTGCAGATACTTCGTAAATAAAGAACGCGGGCCAAGCAGCGACGTGCAACAGCTGATCCGTCTTCTGGGGTCAACGCCCTGAGACAGATTCTCCCACCACCTGCTTGGGCACGCGACACTGGAATAGGTCAGTGCGGTAAGGCAAGTATAACGGTTAAGAGAAATGAACATAGACGCGAAAAAAGCGAGAGAGAAAATAAGAGAAGGAGAACGTATTTTGCAGAGCATACTATGATGTAATATTCCTACCCGTAATGAGAGATGGTGGTGCAACTGAGGGACAGTGGTGGGATGCATAATTGCGAATCGCGGAATAGATCGTCGATCCAGCAATTGCAAATTGATCATGGACGGAGTTATACACATACGCGAAGGTATTGAAAAAGTAAGTAATTTTTAGTTACATTACATTATGAAATTATTTATATCTAGATGGAACTAGCTCAAACTGCAGCACAGGAAACAGAGAAGACAACAGAATCGAAGGAAACAAATATGGAGGAGAAAGAAAGAAGAAAAGAAAAAGAGGCGAAAGAAAGAAGAAAAGAAACAGAAACACGGAGAGAAGAGGAAGGAACAAGCGCGGAAAGCCAATATCCGCTTTCCAGAAATAAAGTAAGTAATGTAGGGAGTGTAACACAGTTGTAAGTAAACATACATTGTATTATAGTTAGAGCAACGTATTTCGTGAAGTAGTATATAATGATTTTTGCGTGTTAAGGCGAGTGTCCCGCGGCGGCCATCTTGTTTGCATAGATCAGCGTCTGTCTCACTCATGTACTTTCGAAAATTCGACTTTATTCTGTACAGAGTATTTATTACTATCTAAAACGTCCAGAGCGGCCTGTAGGGAAGTCCACTGATGGCTGCTGTACTCGTAAAAACTTCATTTTTGCAATATTCAAGCGTTAAAGTTGAATTTCAGAAAATCGAGTCGTTTCTCTCACACCAATGCGATGTGCGAAGAATACTCTGTACAGAATAAAGTCGAATTTTCGAAGGTGCATGAGTGAGACAGACGCTGATCTTAGGCGGGGGTGTCCCACTTGGACGCCGACCGATTGGACGCCTCCCGATTCGACGCGTTCCAATTCGAAGCGGTGCCGATTGGACGCGTCCCAATTCGAAGCTGTTAGATTAGATTAGGTTAGGTTCTATAAGCTCTGCTTTGAATTGGAACGCGTCCAATCGGCACCGCTTCGAATTGGAACGCGTCGAATCGGGACCGTCCAATCGGTCGACGCACAGTGGCGAAAAACGGCGAAAACGTGGACAAAACTAATATCTTCGATTCTGAGATAAATTATTTAAATGTTTTTCGATAAAATGATTATATTAGTGTTACAAATTAATTTGTTGTGTTAAAAATCGAATTTTGATTTGTTAGTTAACTAGTACGGTTAGTTAAGTAGTACGTACGAATTTTTATCTCGGAAACTATTTATCGAAATTAATTCAATCTTTTTGCATTTGAAACTTGAATGTTTGAACTATCATAATAATATTTTTTTCATTAGCAAATTCATTTTTTATTATCAGAAATTACAAATAAATTTTTATTTTTAAAATTTTTTAATAATGTTTAAATATCTAATATGTAATATATATATATATATATATATATATATATGGGTGTGGATATTGAAATCTCACCTACAAAGCAAGACTTTGCAAAGGTCATTGACGACATATTTGAAAAACGTCCGAAACCGCTGTTGTCACGTATGATAATAAGACGCGCGCGTGAACATAAATGTGAATAACTCAGAAAACCGCAAATTACCGCAAGATATCGTTACAGATTCTTATTCGGGAAGCTTTCAGCTTTCATTTAAGCCTATTTGGTAGGTGATCCGAGGTGGAATTCACAACTTTTCCCTTACATAAACATTAGATACGTTTATGGTTTATATCTTCTTTTTCAGTTTATATCAGTGTTAAAGATAAACCTTTTGATGTGCAACCTACATAGTTATTATACTAAAGTAACATAAAAAATGCCAATAAAAGTGGATGAATATAATAGTTAAATAATAATTAAGTAGTATTATGTTAAACTTTGTTAACTGTGAAACGTCCGGGACTGCTGTTGTCGCGCGCGTTAATAGGGTGCGCATATGGACAAAAATGGGAATAACTCATAAGACCGCAAATTACCGCAAGATATTGTTATACATCCTTGTTCGGGAAGCTTTCAGCTTTCATTTAAGCCTATTTGGTAGGTGAACCGAGGTGAAGATCACAACTTTTACCTTACACAAACGTTAAATATGACTGTGGTTTATATGTCTTTCCATATCAGTGTTAAAAATAAACATTTTGTTGTGCAACTTACATAATTATAATGTTAAAATATCATATAAACAGCCGATAATAGTGGATGAACATAATATTTAAAAAATAATGAACAGCATTATGTTAAACTTTACCCGGAAAAATTGACTTTAAAAAATGTTCAACTTTGGAGGCTCATATCTTCGAAATGATAATAATAAAGTCATTAAAATGTGAAAACAGTATGCACAGATTCCTTATAAATTAGTTCCATTAAACGGATTTCAAGAATTGCGATTTTCATTTTTTGACTTTTGTCCACGTTTTCGCCGTTTTTCGCCACTGTGCGACGTCCAAGTGGGCATCACTCATCTAGGCAAGCCAGATGGCCGTAAGCCGTGAAATATAGTTCAACGATTATCCGGTAGCAGCGCTCGTAGTATTTTTCGCCTATTTTGACATTTTTGGCCAAGTTACCGACAATGTCGATAAAAATATAAATTGGTCGATAACTACAACTTAGCTTTGTCGACTGGGTATGCCATTGCGCATGTCACATAATTCAATGGCAAACTCTTGTACGTATTGCTAAAAAATTGCTGTATGTACGTTTATTCAATTTTAATTTAGAGAGAGAGAGAGAGAGAGAGATTTTTTTTAAATTAAATCACAATTTTCATTCAATTTATATTATATATTTATTACAAAAAAATTTACAAAACAACTTTATAATTATTGGTAAATTTAATCATTTTTCCTCGGCCGCCTTTCCGGCCGCCGCGCCAGCTTCGCTGGAACCCGCCTCCGCGCTCGCGCCGTACTCCTTGAGTGCCGCCACGGCCTCCTTGGGAGCCGCCACGGCCTCCTTGGTACCCGCCACGGCCACCGCCTGAATTTGCGCGCTTGCCTCGGCGCGACCGGCCGTGGCCTCCCCGTCCGCGCCCAGCATGGCCTCCATAGAGTAATTTTTTTAATAATTTTTTTAGCTGAAACAGAATAATAAATATTACACATTTCAATTTTCAAAAAAGGATCACCGACATGTATTATCGACAGTAATTATAAGTTTCTGAAATAATTGCGACAATATATATTGTTATGAACGCATTGAATTCTGCCGTTTTTCATCGTTTGCCAGCTGCTTGTCAACTGTTTCGTTTCTTCACGAAATCGTTGAGCAATCAACATGGACACACATTTCCAGCCAGATTTCGATATGTTCGTAATAATAGTATTCCACGAACATGTAATGTGTTCTAAATAAATGCATCGAAAGAAAGAAATATCAAATGCTTGACTTACCGCGCCTGTTGGCGGCCCGTCGTCTGAACTATTTCTTGGCTGCTCCTCCGTCGCCTTGTTGACCGTCTCCTTCATTTCTCTTTATTCTTCTTCTTTCGATTTTCTTTGCTCTTCTACCACTTCCATCTGCACATAAAACGATTTATTTATTTTTTTATCGTAATTACTATCATGTAATAATATTATTTTATTATATTCATATTGTTGTACATACCTTGCTTAATGCGGCTTCGGCCATGGTTTCTCTTGTAATGACGAACAAACGATGATCGCGATCGATGGCGAGTCCCGATCATCCACACATACAGGGTGTCTCACAACTCGTGTAACTCAAGGTAAAGGGATGGTAGAGGATGTAATCTTCACGCTATGATTGGTGCATGCTTTTCGCTAATAATTAAAAAATGAAGCTTCAAAGCCTATTTTTGCAAAGGGAAATCTTATTCAGAATTAAATCCTCTATCACTCCTTTACGGGAGTTACACGAATTGTGAATGCATGTTACCGGAGTACATAGGCAGCCGGTATAACAGGGGTATGCCCATTAGGGAACCCTCATTCATAATAGAGGCAAGAGAGCGCTTAAAAAAGCGAAAGAGAACTGTTTCAGAATCTAATACAGAGGTTGTAACAGTCCGGCGTCGCACTGTACTGTAAAGTGCAGTACCATCGACCTTTACCGATGGTTGACAATTGCATTCTGCAATTGTACTCATAGATCATGCTATCTATCGAGTTTGTGGACGCTGGTAAACCGCAAATAACTAAAAGCACTTTAAACCCTTTCCCTTCCTATAAAGCAGAACTCGTAATTAGTTGCACATTTCGGAGCGATTCCTGAGTAACCGCCCACCGTACCCACACTCTCGCTGTAGACTGCCGTGTGACGTCGTTCTCCAGGGGCATCGTACGATAGATTTGTCAGAATCCAATCGTGAGTAAAAATTTTGCTTGCACTGTTAATAATTTTTATTGTTACAGATTATTAATGTAATTAATACTATATTTACGTCTATAAATATCTTACATATATACATAAAATAACAATAATATATGTTAGATATTGTTTTTATATATCACGGACTTCGTTCATTCTTTCAGCATCCTCGCCTTCCCCACTCTGCGGCCACATCCATAATGAACATCGTTCTCATTCATAAATCGTTCAAGGACAAAATACCAACGGCTAATTGACTTCAACGATTCCCCAAAAATGCATTCAAGCTAACATACATGTTATAATAATTATTATTGTATAAGGGCAGTGGCGTTCTGGGTGGGGGCCCAGGACGCCCTGCACGCTGCCCCAGGGGGGACGGTGGTGCCTCGGTGGTTCGGGCACTGCCGTAAGGATTAGTTTTGGTTTTATGGGAGGGAGGTCTTTTCCGATCTTCCACGGGATGACAGAAATGGTACAGAGGCCCCAGTCGTGCTCTTTAAGAGTTCCTGGGGTCTCACTCATGGGTTGGAGAAGGACCATCGTGGGGGTTTTAGTGGGTAAAAGTCCCACATAACCCCGCGCCCTCCCCCAAGGTGCGGGGTATCTTTGGAAGATTTCCCCCACGTAAGAAAAAAAAAAAAAAAAAAAAAAATATTGTAGTTAAATGATAATCGTTTAACCTCGTTGTTACATAAAAATAATATTTAACATAATCATATCATTTTATCTGTTGTAGATACTTTGTAAATAAAAAAAACGAATCAAGCAGAGAAGAAGTAACAGCTGATCTAGCAAATATGGAACAAGATCAGTGACAAAGCAAGAGCGAGTTGAGCGAGTTTCCTCCACTCCTATTTAAATAAAAGACATCAGATAACGAGCGGGTTGACGCGTCAATAACAGTAGTCAAAAAACGGAATGCACAAAGCGTGAAAAAATATAGTATTGTAAAAAATGTCACTGTTCTACATGTGTTTCAATGAACGATAAATAAATATAATTTCTATACAGATTTTATTAAATATTGTGGAGTCAGAATGAATTGAGGAGTCGAGCGTAAGAGATTGTTTTTCTAAAACGACATATATTTTAGAACGACGCCTAATATATTTTTCATTCCTTCAATAAAGATTTTCTCTAAATTGTATTTCAGAAACCTTATAATAATAATTTTTGATGTGTTTTGCTCCAACGTATGCAAATTTATCAAAATCACCGGATCTCATTTACGATACACAATAGTATGGAATCGGAGAGAAAATTTGTATATCGGTTGCCGGGAATCGAACCCGGAACCACAATTCCTAGTCACCGGTTCTACGCACTTACCCACATAATTTCCTGAAATTTCAGTTTCTAATAGTCGTAATACCGGAATCACATTGCACCGAATTTTGATAACAGAAAATAATATAACACATTATCTCTTGCCGCCTGTTAATTCGTCTTCTTATTATAAAATATATTTGAAATAATTATGAATAATTATCAAAATGTGACATTAATGCATTAGCTTTTAATGCAAAAATCTTTTTGAATTATTGTTATACATTTCTATATCCATAAGATAAAAAGAAATTGTATATAATAGTACATGCGGTAGTATTTAACATAATACTGGAACTATTGTGGACAATATTACGTAACCTAACCCATATTAAAAGTATTACAAAAAAGTAAATTAAAAAAAATATAACATGAAAAAACTAAAACTGTTCAACCAACGGGATTTGATCCCGCGCTCTAAAGATTACGAGGCACGATTCCTATCAATTTCGCCAATAATACTTTAGAACTGATTTTCTACGTTCCTGAATATAAGGAAATATGACGTAAATAAATGTGGTTTTTCATTCTTTACAACTACAGTTTGCAATATAAAAATATGAAAAAATTCTATAATGTGTGCTATGTGAATCTCAATGTTTTAGAATTTTTTCGGAATTTTTGTACGAGATTAAATAGGCAAAATAGGCCAAAAACCGAAATTCTGTTTTTCCCGTTTTACTGCCTCCATGGTTGAGATAAGGGGTTGAAACTTGATGTAAGATGTTTTTTTTTTTTGATATGCTATCGACTGTCGTATTGGATATTTCATTTGGCTCAAGTGCATTTTTGATCATCCCCTCCCTCTTTCCTTGAGTCGCGCTCGCTAGGATTAGGAAACTTGGCTTTCCGTATTTCTACAATTTGCTTGACGTCTAAAAATAGATTGATAGATATGGCAACAGCGTAACAATCCGGCAACGATTGTTTACAGATTTGTAACGTCCCTGGTACTAGACTCAGGTATTTTACAGCGCTTATGAAGCAAAGAGCGGCTTTTACTTATTAAGCGACTCGTTTTACTATAACTAATTTTAAAAGAATGTGGGATCGTGGTGGCGTGTGGTTAAAGAGTGAAATCTACAGGTTAATACCTTTCATTAATTAGGTTTATTCAAATAATGATGAGAAAAAGAGTCATAATTAACAATTACTTTAGTAAATATAAAAATGTAAATGTGACTGAATTCTATAAGCAAATTGGAGTATAATAGACTTGTTGTTGACGCAAATCGCAGAACGGTAGCTAACCACTTCAATTATGCGGTTTTATAATGATATACGCAACGCAAGAAAATAACGCAATTTAATAATGGATCTAGATCCTAACAGAACTGACAGAACAATATTTGGTTAATTACAAAAACTCTAAAATTTGTATTAGACGTGGAACAGTTACTCCTTATTTGACTCTAAACTAATTAGTTCATGGCCCTTTGTCTCAGAGCACAAATCGACACCCAAAACCTGATCGCTTAATTGGGGAGCCTGCGTTAGCTGGCTACTAGAACTACCCAACGATGCAAGAATCAAGTGACCGTCGTGTGACCAACAGGGTAGCAAATAAAAATGACTCAACTTTAATTATTTATTGAAATTACTGAAACGCCACCCAAAAGACACGGGCTTCAGAGACCAAGCCGCTCAATGATGGGGAGCCTGCGTTAGCTGGCTACTAAACTACCCAGAGCGAACTCCGAGAATCTGACGGCGAGTTAGTAACTCAGAAAAATAAGAAATATGTATGAGTGACTGGCGAGCTCTCGTTGATGTCTTAGTTTCTTCTGGGGCTGAGCATAGCACTCTCCTTACGGAGTTTCAGATACAAGACCGTTTGAACGGGAAGCCTGCGTTAGCTGGCTACTAGAACTACCCAACGATCGAGTATCCAAATGGCTGATACCCGCTGTCCAGTCAAAACTAAGAATCTTGTAGGCTCTTACCAGTTAAAACTGCTCCAGTTAGTCGCTTCCTAAGAGGTCCGGCACGTAGTACTTCCAAGATTGTTCTGCCCTCGCAGCCGCTGCTGCACGCCCTCCTATACCCGGAGATTCATGGGTTTTTCCCGCTCAAAAAGTAATTATTCTTTTATTACGTTTTATTTAGTAGCAAATATATATTAGTTTGATTAATAAAAATACGCTTTAATTTATTATTAATTAGTTTTTCACAAGTTTTCCCGTTAAATCGTATTTTTAATAATTTTTAGATATAATTATAAGTGTTTTAATAGAAGGAATAATTAATCGCAACCAATACATAAAATAATAGCTAAAAATATAACGCAATTTATAATGAGTGAATAATTAATAATATACATAATATAAACATTTAAATAATAATTTATAATAACTGTGTTTCGAAGTATATCTTCTGTCTCTTTCTAACTAACGCGCGCGCCATCGATCGGTGATCTATTCTAAACAATGTTGCACGCGTGAGCTACCCCCATCCCATTACCATGCGAAATTTTATGGCGCGGTCGGTAATACAATAGAAAAAGATATTAGAATTAAAATGCTTCTCTGTTTATCGGCTGGATGATGTACCCGGGGACGTTACAGATTTTCTATTTCTAGTATTCTCCGTTCATAGACATCGTCGCTTCGATCGATTCGGAGGTAAACAAAAACGGTACACTCCCCTTAAGGGTGCAGTCCCGTTTGAGTCTTTCTCCGAATCGATCGAAGCGACAGTGTCTATGAGCGGGGAATATTGGAAATAAACTAGACAACTCGCGTCGCGTCCTCTATCGACTAGACCTAGAAATATACCTAAACTCTATTGCCCACCTATTCCTATTCCTATTACCCGCCAACGTTTCGCAGAAAAAGGACGCGAAGGCAACGTTGCCGGATTGTTACGCTGTTGCCATATCTATCAATCTATTCCTAGACGTCGAGCAACTTGTTGGAATACGGGCTCGAGCTAAGTTTCCTATTCCTAGCGAGCGCAACTCGAGGAAAGAGGGAGGGGATGATCGAAAATGCACTTGAGCCAAATGAAATATCCTATACGGCAGTCGATAGCATATCAAAAAAAAGACGTCTTACACCAAATTTCAACCCCCTATCTCAACTATGGGGGCAGTAAAAAGGGAAAAACAATATTTCGGTTTTTAGCCTATTTTGCCTATTTAATCTCGTATAAAAATTCTGAAAAAATTCTAAAACATTGAAATTCATATAGCGCATATTATAGAATTTTTTCAGATTTTTATATTGCAAACTGTAGTTGTAAAAAATGAAAAACCGAATTTATTAATTTTACGTCGTATGCGGTTATATTCAGAAACGTAAAATTACACTTGAAGCGCATTATTAGCGAAAGCGGTAGGACTCGTGCCTCGTAATCTGTGGATGTTTGAAGGGAGCGGGATCGAATCTCGCTTGTATGGAATGGTTTTTTAGTTTCTTCATGTTATATTTTTAATTTTCTTTTTAGTAATACTTTTAATATGGGTTATGTTACGTGATATTATCCACAATAGTTCCAATATTATGCTACCGCATGTACTATTATATACAATTTCTTTTTATCTCATGGATATAGAAATGTATTACGATAATTCAAAAAGATCTTTGCATCAGAAGCTAATGCATTAATGTCACATTTTGATAATTATTCACATTTATTTCTATTTTATAATAATCTATTTTATAATGAGACGAATTAATAGCTGGCAAGAGATAATGTGCTATATTATTTTCTGTTATCTAAATTCGGTGCAATGTGATTCCGTTATTACGATTATTAGAAAATAAACTTTCAAGAAATTGCATGGGTAAACGCGTAGAGTCGGCGACTTGTGGTTCCGAGTTCGATTCCTGACAACCGACACGAATTTTTTCTCTCCGATACCATATTATTGTATCGTAAATGAGATCCGACGATTCTGATAAATTATAAAGAATAAAAAATTCCGTTGGATGCGTTTGAGCAAAACACGTCAAAAATTATTACAGTATTGATTTGTAATAAGCAACTCGCTCGGGTCTGTCGAATTGCTTGTTACGAATCAGGTATACTATTCGGCTTGCCTTTGTTCCCAAGCGCGACGACGGTAGCGGTAAACTATAAAGTAATCGGTCGAGCAGAGATGTTATTCTTTAGACAAGGACAGAACATAACATTCTTTCCCTTTTTAATACAAGTAAAATTTCGTGAATGGAACATGCCTACGTATAATACACCGGATTCGTAACAAGCAACTGGCCAGACCCGAGCGAGTGGCTTATTACGAATCAATGTAGAATTAGATGAATGGACGACAGAATCGCTATGCATCAGAGTGAGAAAACAATACATATGTTCTGTCCTCTTTCCACTATACTGTTCGGACGAACGTGAAAATTTATGACTTCTTCGGTTTCGCGGAGCTCTCACTCTTTCTCAGATCTCTCACTCAGCGGCCGACTTCAAACAAAGAAAGGGGGATAGAAATTTGCTTGTTACGAATCACAAAACTGTTGCTTGTTACGAATCAATACTGTACATACAAGGTTTCTCAAATACAATTCAGAGAATCTTTATTCGAAAGAATGAAAAATATATTACGCGTCGTTCTAAAATATGTCGTTTTAGAAAACAAAACTATTTAATATAATAAAAACAACAAAATACAATTCACGCACGACTTTATTTTTTAATCTCTCACGTTCGACTCTTACGCTCGACTCCTCAATTCATTCTGACTACACAATACACTTCCTCCCCGAAATTCAATCATACACGCATTCCTATTACGACGAACTGTCATCCGATCCAAACACTCTTCATTCATACTGTAATCGATCCAAATACTCTTCATTCGCATCTCGCTTTGATTTATACCGCACAAACATTCTTATCTCGCACCCCACACTTATAACACTACTGATTATCGCGATAAAGTATACGAAATATATACAGAACATGATGCGATTCAAAATATTTGAGTATTTTTAATTCGTTATCAAATGAATAATGTAATTTACGTGGTAATTTATTGGTATACATAAATGCATATATGTACATTTAACAAAACAGTCGAATTATATGACGAGCGCAGTTCTGAAAACTATGTACAGTTATCGACCGTTTCGTATTTTTATCGACGCTGTAGGTAACTTGGCCAAAACGGCCAAAATAGGTGAAAAGTACACGGAGCGCTACTATCGGAATGTCCTTGAACTATATTTCAAGGCTAACGGCCATCTTGCTTGCCTAGACCAGCGTCTATCTCACTCATGCACCTTCGAAAATTCGACTTTATTCTGTACAGAGTATTTATTACTATCTAAAGCGACCAGAGCACCCTGTAGGGAAGTCCACTGAAGGGTGCTGTACTCGTAAAAACTTCATTTTCGCAATATTCGAGAGCTAAAGTCGAATCTACGAAATCGCCCCGTCTCCTTCGCACATCGCATTGGTGTGAGAGAGATGACTCGATTTTCGTAGATTCGACTTTAACGCTCGAATATTGCGAAAATGAATTTTTTACGAGTACAGCACCCTTCAGTGGACTTCCCTACAGGGTGCTCTGGTCGCTTTAGATAGTAATAAATACTCTGTACAGAATAAAGTCGAATTTTCGAAGGTGTATGAGCGAGACAGACGCTGATCTGGGCAAGCAAGATGGCCGCCGCGGGACTGCACCCTTAACGGAATTTTGCGTCGAAGCGATCGTCGTTTGTTTCTCGGACGTGTCCACACCTGCACGCGTGCTCGTGGCAGAGTTTTACGAGACGCCGCGACGTAAAGACGTATCATTTATATATATATTAATCTACATTTATATTTATACTAATCATCATTACAGTTAACTTTACAATAAAACCTATAGTAATGTGTTCAGCTAAATTATATATTTGCCATAAATTATTATAACTAACACATTGAAGTGTGAAGTGTGTGTGAACGAATTCGTAAAGAGTTGTTGACACAAAATGTATAATAAAAATTTTGAAATTTTTTTTTTTCTGTTTCAGATTGGAAAAATGATAAAGCGACTTCTGAAAACCCAGCGACGAAATCGCGGCCGCGGAGGAGAGGGCCCGTCAGAATGGCGGCGAGGCGGCCACTCCGGGTGTCGGTGAGGTGGCCGTGGAGGAGGAGGAGGCCACTCCGGATGGCGGCGAGGCGGCCGCGGAGGAATTAACAAATTTTTTTGTAATAAACCAAAATAGATAGTTATATTTAGTTCTAATTATATATTTCCAATTATAATTATTATATATTAAAATAAAACGTAAACGTCAACGACACGGCATTATTCATTTTTTTTACGCTCAATTCATACCAATTATACCGCCAATTTCATTCTCTCTTTCAGCATCCTCGCCTTCCCCACTTCGTGGTCACATCTATAATGAACATCGTTCCCATTCATAAATCGTTGGAAGACAAAATAGCGACGGTTAATTGAAACGATTTTACAAAATGCATTGGAAAATGCTAACATACATTTAGTATCCTTTCCTCAGTTTCCTCAAATCCCACTCCAAATTCATATTTTTCAGTTATGAAAAATATATGGAATATATTCAAAACTTCTAGTCTACTCGAAAATTCGCGAAGTCTCGCGGTCGCCCATCCGCACCGCACCACTCTCCCCGAGGCCTACGAGGCGGGAAGTCCACAAACGGAAGGGAAGTACGTCGTTATATTATGTTTCTATATCCATTGTAACGAGGCATATTTTCATTTAGGTGCTTAGCTTTTTTCTGTTATGCCTCGTTACGAGGATCCCCCCGAATTGCCGGCCTCACTCCTCCGCCTAAGCGGACCCCTCGCCGCTGGGGCAGGAACGAGAGAGAGAGAGAGAGTTCTTTTTTTTCTTTTCTATTTTCGTATCTTTTTTTTTTTTTTTTTTTTTGCTTAATTTTATATTTAATAAATATTTTCCGGTTGCGGAGGAACCTCTCCCTGAGCGACGGAGGCGCGGGATGGGTCCACCGAAGAGGAGTCGCCGGCTATCCGGTCACGACGCCACCCCGTCATCCTCCGCGGGGGCGACCGGCAGACCCGCTACCGAGGAACGCCACGCCTGGGGACGAGCCACCCCCAACCGCCACCTAGAGAGGGCCCCAGGATCTGGCCACCAAACGTCGCCATGAGATGGCCTATTCACGACGCCGAAATCCTCGGGGTGGGGGAATACCGCGAACCGGGGAAGAAAATGAAGAAGGGAAGAAGCCAGCGAGCCGCCGCGACAAGAGTCACGTTCGCCAAACCCCCCCGCCCCCCTTAAATTTAAATTTTGCATTTTGTTCAGTTTTGCGTTGCGCGTCAAGTTTTCTTTTGTTCTGATTTGTTAGTACTGCGTTTTTTTTCTGTTTCTTTTTTATTGTGTGCGTGTGCATTGTGTGTGGATTTGTCGCCGCCGCCCAGAGGTGGAAAGTACCGAACCACTGCGCCAGAAAAAGGTAGGAATTACTTCCCTACCCTTTATATTTTTTTTTTTTGTTGTTCATTGGCGCGTGGGCGAGGGCGATAGGACCCCTGGCCCCAATGACGAGGACCCTAGAGGCCGCGAACGGTCTGCCCCCATATTTTCCCTTTTTGCTTCCGTATTTGGTGTTTAGAACCAACGTCCCCTTGTTGTCCACGACCCCTAAGAGGGCATGTTCCCTTGCGGAGATCACTTCGGCCTTTTTTCTTTTGTATTAGCGCGTACCGTTTGCTCCCGCGCCGCGAAAGCCTCCTGCGCAATAGGCGAGTCGATTCCATTTCCTCAGCCGTTGCTTGTAACGCGTGGGGCCCACTCTAATTTTTTCTGTGTTGCTTACGTGGCCTGCTTTGGGGGCTCGAATAAAACCGTATTCTGTAGGATACTAACTCTTGGGTCTTTTACTCATTTTCTGACTCCCTCTGATTCCCGCTCTCGATAGAGCAGCCGGAAGGGCGATTATCGCGGACGCGTGCATTGGCACTGGCGCCCCGTAAAATAAATCGGCCGTAGGTGTGAACATCGGTACGTGGAGGGCCGTTTTCCCTGACCGCTCCCACCCTAGCGAACCTCCTCCGGGTTTCCCCCACCGATACGTCACACCATAAATAAAAAGAAATTATATGTAATAGTGCATACGGTAGTATATAATACTGGAACTATTATGGATAATATCACCTAATCGAACCCATATTAAAACAAGCGTAACAATCCGGCAACGATGCCTTCGCGTCCTTTGTCTGCCAAAAGTTGGTTGGTATGTGACGTGGTATTTTATATCCGTCACAAGGAACCTCCTCGGAGGACCGGACAGTCACTACACAAGGGGCAAAAACCGTCTAGAGAGAGAACAAAGCGCACGTAATATATCGTACGAACAGAATCTGTCGCCGCTTTATTTTGTATGTATCACCGGGTAACGACGTCACCGCCAGCGAAGGAACAACGTACGCCGAGGGAACGCACCGCTACCCTGCCGCTGCCCGCTCGGATCCGGCAATAGAACAAAAGAGGCAGCGGAGTAAGGAGAGGAAGGCCTGCGAGAGAGCGACGTACGCCTAAGGAAGGTTCCGCTACCCTGCCGCTTCCCCGCTATGGACCTACGATAGAGGAAGAGAGGTCGCGGAGCAAGAGGAGGTCCTGCCGAAGATGCCTTCGCGAAAAGACGGAGACTTCGGCCTAGGGTGGGGGTGATCACGAGGTGTCCGGGTACCGGCATAAGGGCACGCGGTTTGGCATTCTGTATTCGGCATTTGCCCCATAACGTGTTCTTTTCCGAGATAGTTAAGAGTTTCACTCGTAATATCCATCGCTGCCGCCTTCCGTAAGCTGCCCAGTCCCGGACATCTAGGTAAGCCCCTCACCTTATATCGTTGTAAAGAATACGCAATCGAGAGTAACGTACCGTGGGTTGTCGACCATCGGGCGTGCTAATCACCGGCCGGCTCTGCAAAATGTGGCCGGAGTGTCGGCATTGATCGTTAGTTAGTAATTAGGTTAAGTAATTGGGGAAATTCCGGAAGTATCGTGAAATAGCAGGTATCCTAAAAGCCGTTGACCATATTGCGCCCTCCCACGTCTCGATTTCGAATCCTTATTGTCGCGGGAACAGATCGGAAAGTGCATGTTTTGTCGTATCGGACATTTCGTAGTTTGTCGCGCTAGTTCTCGCCTTCTCTCTCTAGACGGTCGTCGATACAGAATCGATTCGTGCGTAAAAATAAGTCGCGCCGCGTTTAGTTTAATTGCGTTAGATTCCGTGCGTTTAGAATATTTGCGTTTCGTCGCGTTATATTGCGTTAGGATAATTGCGTCGCGTTTCATTTAGTTACTAGAGTTGCGTTATAGATAATTGCGTCGCGTACTATTCCAAAAATCGACACTAAATCGACGACTGTATCGCGCTTAGGAATTGGCATTTCCCGTTCACGGGACTAGAATCTCGTCATTTGCTAAGCATTAACGAACGAACTGGTTGTCGGTATACGAGATCATACTGTTAATCGCTTAGATTAATTAGGTTTAAATAAACAGCGCTGCTTTTAACAAATACTGCTGAGTCGAGATCTCTTACGAATTATCCCGGGATATTCTCTCAAATCCGCCTCCGCGTCTAGCCTCCTCACCCTGTAAGAATCCCGCCACTCTACCATCGCGTACGAATACTGAGCTACCGAGCCGTTCCGCCGCCGATTCGAGTCTTTCGCGTTTTCCGGGATTGACTTCGCGATTGAACTGTCTTTCCACCGTAGAGTCTCGTTTCGCGTTAAAGTTCCTTATCGCGATGCTGAAAAGCGTCTGGCGCCCAAATAAGAAATAAATCAAAGCGATATTGAACGGATTCGAATCGGACGCCGAAGTGCTACTCGTCCGCGAATCCGCGGAGGCGCCGCGACGGTCGTAGTCGCGGGTGAGGTCAGGAAGGGCCGTTCGAGAATTCGCGGGCGAAGCGGGGTCGCGGGCAACGAACGAGCTAGCCGCGAAAAACCGCGTAGCAGGTGATAGAAATAGGAATAGGTGGCTAATAGAGTTTAGATATATTTGTAGATCTAGTCAATAGATGATGCAACGCGAGTTGTCTAGTTTATAGATTTTTTATTTCTAGTATTCTCCGCTCATAGACATCGTCGCTTCGATCGATTCGGAGGTAAGCCAAAACAGGGTCCTGTCCTTAACGCAGATAGCAACTTGCCACTGATATTTCCAATCAAATCCGGACTGTATAGGTAACCAGTCAACTGAAACGATTTAAAAGGTGCAACAGCAAGCAATTTTAAAGCAATTTTTAAGATTGCTGGCAAATTCCATAATGTTAATTTTTCTGGAGTCCACCGCAGGCATACTCTTCAAGTCATTAACTTCTTCAATCGCGGCTGTGTCACTTCCAATAAATCGCACAGGTTGTGCTACATGCTTAGGAGATGTACATCCTTGGGTATTGTCCTCGACAGAAGCTGCCGAAATAATTTTGGGCTCGAAACGTTGCCTGATATTCCAGTAAGAATCGGAGCTGAAATTCCTGCGGTATTTTCGCGACTGCTAGTCGCTTTAGACTCATCATTTTCATTGGTTAATAATTATACGACCTTCTGCGGACGACCCCTTTTACGCGGAGGCTGATTTACAGTGTCTGTATTAGCGACACTCTTCCTCTTGGGAGGTGTAGTGTATGTAATATGCATAAGAGTGTGGCACGTATGTGAGAAACAAAGGAGTGGGAGGTGTGAACGTCGGAACGGCAGTTGCCGCTGCATAGCTGCCTAGAGCGGACATAAAGTTCTTGTTTTGGCATTAAGCTGGTCTTTATTAATAACCCCAAACCTATTACAGGAGGCATGTTGCGATAATTCAAAATGAAAACCTCGAAATTAATTAATCCCTTGTACAATTAATCAATTAATTAAAATAAATCGAATAAATCGAATAAATCGAATAAATCGAATAAATCGAATAAATCGAATTGTTCCGTATTTAGGCAAGTAGGAGCGGGCGATCCCTGAATTCAAAATCTCAACCGTGAAGTTCTCTGTCTCTCTTCCTCCTGGATGCGCTGGAAGATTTCTTTCGGTACGTTCTCGAAGGATCGAGAGACACCAAGACCCCCCCCCCCCCCCCTCCCCCCCCCCCCCCCGTACACAACGCGACATTCGGACCGATCATCTAAACACCCTCTCGCAAACGTAACTCATTATCTCATTTCGTACACGCCGAAATTTTTACAGCTAGACTAAATAAAAATTTATACCATATAGTGCATATACCAAGGCAAAATAAAATCTCAATTCAATATAGAATCGTCGGATCTCATTTACGATATAATATTATGGAATCGGAGAGAAAAAGTGCGATCTCGGTTGCCGGGAATCGAACTCGAAACCACAAGACGCATTTTTTTTTTTTAAACATACGTTTATTGTGCAGAATATACATTGTCTTATACTTATATAATTAATGTCCTAAAACGTACAAAGGTGATCGGTGGGATTATGTTTGAATCAGGGTTTCGGCATGGGGCACTCGCGATCTGTTGTTTTGGCTGGGGATTTCGGGCTACGCTTAACGGGTAACGCTTGTAGGGGATACTTGTCGCTATATTTTCCTTATGTAGCAGTACATTTGCACGGTTTATATCTGCTGGTTTTGGCGGATTTCGATTGGGGGGCGGGGGAGGTAAATATTAGATCTATATACATATATACACTTATTAACTACGCTATTTACAAAGGGTTTCGCGGTTTTTTACATGGGGGGTTGCAGGGCTTATGTACACTACCGTTCATAAGTACTGTCCAGAGCACGAGAGAAAAGTAGCGGGACGGGAACGGGGCTAGAGGGACGAAAAGAGCATCGCAGTGGTCGGATTGTAACGTTGCCGCCTATTGTCACACGCATTTTCGGCAACAACACGCTATTTGTCGAGGCGCACACATACATTAATCGGTCGTGTGACGCGGAGAGTGGGTCAGATATATGTAGAACAAGCGAGACAGAACGAGCGATACGTTGAGCGGCATTCCATTGTCGTAGTGTCCAAAAGTTTTACGCATCGCGTAAGAGGAAAAAAATTGAGTTTTTTAACATATAATAGCAATATCTGTTTCTATACCTATGTAAAACCACACCATTACGGATGAACGGTGGAAGCTACGCGTGAGTCGAAAAGTGGGGATTAGGTGGTCCTAGCGGCCTACCCTCTTTGCCCCGTTCCCGTCCCGCTACTTTTCTCTCGTGCTCTGGACAGTATCCGGATACTTGGTTTCGTTACATAAAAAAAGTTGAACTTTGTACGAAAGGATTCAGGGTTATCATATCATTTGTAATAATTATTATTATCTTTTTTGAGGTGTCATAACATAATAGAATTAATTTTTATGTACAAATTATACAATGAAAGCGTGAAAGCAAAATTCATGTCCAGAAGTACAAAGTCCTTTGGGAATCTAATGAAACGCTTTCGATTCTAGACAAAATTTTAATTTCTACTGTGTTTCATTTCTATGGTGCAGAACGTATGTATTCAGAGGGTTCTTCGATATGTTTCAAGTGTTTGTAAAATGTTGGTAGATGTTTAGGTTCCCTCAATGGAGATAAGAATGGAGGTAACGCTACGCATTCGACAGTTTCGGTTTAGTTCGTCTGTAGCTTCTTTTCCATCGAGCTTATTCTAAACGAGAATTAACAATCGAAAAACGTTCCAGTATTCTCACCTTCGCAGAAAAAAAAATCGATTTGAGTTTCTGTTGGAGATACTTAAATAACTTTCATGCAACGCGAATACATATTTCGCTTGTGTCCGGATACTTATGAATGGTAGTGTACATGCTTATATTCTACTTATAACTACGCTTACAATGTCTGTGTACGCTTACAATGTTTCATGTGTTGATTGCCGTGGATATGCAGTGGGTAAGTCGGACTACCCGGGCGCATATACCTATTGTGGGAAGGGGTCCGAACGCATGCAGGTAGCGTTGATTAGGTTTAACTATTAACTATGTCTATTGTAACCACCATTATTTTTTGGTACCGTTCTGTGATTGTCTTTTTGGTCTATGCTGGACAATTTGAGGTTTCTTTTTGGGTCGGTTATTGGTGTGTTTGTGTTATATAGGATTTTGGTGTCGGTGGCTTTCCTATGGCAGTTGTAACGTCCCCGGGAAAGTCAAACGGTCCTGTCGATAAATAAAGAAACATGCTAATACGTATATCTTTGTTTTCCCGTTTGAATTTTCTTGGTGTACGGACGCGTGTTTCTGAGCTGAGTTATTGAGTTGTTTTTAGAGGTGTTGACGAGGTTTTGCCTCTAGTTTTTCTTGATTGTCATATATACGAGTAATTTTTGAAAGGAAATAGTTCAATTAAAGTGGATTTTGAGGACGGTGGTTCGTACCCTAGCGCCCCATACCCTGCGGGGTTGGGGGTTATGGACGTGGCCATGTTGGAGGGCGAGGGTAGCCAAGCCCAGAACTCGCACATGGCTAGTAAAATGTTGAAAAGGAAGAGTTCTAATTTAACAGATGAGAGAGTAAATGTTAAGAAGGTCTTTACGGTGGATGAGTTGAATAAAGCTAGAGAAGAATTTTTATTTCCAATCTCACATTCTGGTGTTGCATCTGTGGAGGTTTCAATGGAGACTGCTTTAAGGAAAACGAAGATGCACAACATGGTTTCGTTGGCGAGGGTACTGCACAAATTTAAGGTCGGTGCTAATGAAATAGCACCTAAAGGTTAGGGAAAGTTTGAAGTGAGGTTCCCTAATGGGGAACTAGCCAACAAATTTGTTAAGGAAGAAGGTATACGGAAGGCAGGGTTTATACCATTCATTGCTAAGAATAAGATTCAAGTTACTGGTATAATTAAAGGTGTACCCCTGGATTTAACAATGGAAGATTTACTTAAGGAGGCTACTTCCCCATGTAGAATTAAATCGGCCGTGAGGCAAAACAGAAAGATAAGTTGTAACTCTATCAATTCTTGGGAGTGGGTACCCAGTGAGACGGTGCTCATCACTATTGAAGGGACTACGTTGCCAGACTGTATTAGGATTTTTGGTCTCTTTAATATTCCAGTTGAGGTATATGTAGAGCCGGTCCGCACTTGCTTTAATTATTACAAGTATGGGCATTCGACAAAATTCTGTCGCAGCAATAAGATATGTGGTAAGTGTGGTGAAAGGGAAATGGATAATCATGTGTGTACTAAACTGAAGGCTAATGGATGTCTACATTGTGATGAGGAGCATAGGACCTTCTCTAAAGAATGTTCTATATATCAAAAGAATCGAAAAATTAGGGAAGTTATGGCATATGAAGGAAAATGTTTTTTTGATGCAAGAGAGGTGGTTGAAGGAACCTCTGTTAAATCTGGAATAGATGACTTGGGTATTAAAGCGTCTATATCTCCTACTCTTAAGAATTTCCCTTATCTTCCCAAACCTACGATGGCTCAGGCATTTAAAGTAAAACAAATTGGTGGACAGGCCAAACCTATGTTGGTTAAATCCAATTCAATTTCAAGGAATGTTGTTGCGTCTACAATTGATGAAAGTCTCATTAGTGGTAGTAGCGGTGAGACTGATAAAGTGGTTCAAAGAGTGAAGGATAGCGGATCTTCTTCAAATGATTCTCAAGAAAAGGAAAACAATTATTCCCCTCTTGCGAGGAATAACAAATTGTTAGATAATCTAAAGGCGAAAAATGTATCTATCAGCAGTAGACCTGACCGGTTTAAGGATAAACTGCAGTGGGCACTAAGAAAAGTAAAGGAACGCAGCAGATTAAACAATACAAGGGACCGGTTCAGAAAGTATGAAATATAGTTCTCTCAAAATTTTATTGTGAAATTGCAGAAGTGTCAGGCATAAGCTGGATGAATTGGTTAATATTGCACCGGATTACAATATCATTATTCTTACGGAAACCTGGCTCAAATCTGAGCAGTCTTTGGCTATTCAAAATTTTATTACGCTGCGTCAGGACAGATCGGAAGACAGATCTGGCGGAGGTGTGGCAATTTTAGTTCATTATTCTTTGGACTTCTCTAAACTTGGCTTTCAAATTGACGATGATTGCACTGAAACTCTTACAATCCTTATAAAAGCTAAGTCTCAGAAGATAGTTATAGCTGCCTGTTATAGACCACCTGGGGATAACCTGAGGATGCGTGAATGGTGTAAGTTTATTGATGATTGTAGAGGACTGGGTTCTCTTATTTTGGCTGGGGATTTCAACGCACACCATCCAGCTTGGAATTGCGACTGTATTAATCCTACAGGAGAGATTCTCTACAGAACATGAATACAAGATCGTACGCAGGAAATGGCCATAGCTCCTCCAGCAATCTGGATCTGGTGATTTCAGATATAAATTTAGCGCATCTTCTTCAATCGGCTCAACTGGATGACTGTATGGGATCAGATCACTTTCCCATAGAGTGTAGTGTTGATATACAGTGCTCCACTTATGTCACCAAATCTAATAGGATTTCCACGATTAAAACAGATTCGTCAAGATACAGCTCGCTGATGGATGCCAGCTACTCTGACCTGTTGAAAAATGATTTGATTTTGTCTCCTTTACCGCAGTTGAACTTAGTGAGGAAAATTTCTTTACCCTCTGAGGCGTCTGTCTTTACGGCAGAATATGCTGCATTGGAGGTAGCTGTTCAAGTGACAAATGGTAATCCAGGGAAATCGTACTTAATTTGTACAGACTCACTCAGCCTGATTCAGACCCTTTCAAAAACTAGATTTCTTCCGGGAACTAATAGTCACGTTATTGGGATAAAGAAAGGGCTTAGTACCTTCAGTGGAAATGAGTCGTCTAATTCAATCACAGTTATGTGTGTTCCGTCGCATTCTGGTATTAGTGGTAATGAATTGGCGGATAAGGAGGCTAAAGAAGCTACTACACTGTCTAACTGTCAGGTTTCGACTATTCCACAGAATAATATTCTGCAACTAATTCTTGAAGGCATTAGAAGGGACATGGTGGTCAACTGACTGGAAAGGAGTGAGTGTTGTGGGTCGAATTACTTTAATATTTTCTTTAATACTCTCAGGAAACCTTGGTTTCATAATTTAAACCTTTCAAGAAGAATAGTGGTTTGGGTAAATAGATCAAGAGCAGATCACTATAATTTAGGTGCTTCTTTGTCTAAAATTGGACTAGTTCAAGATGCATCATGTGCCTGTGGTGCTATTTGGCAGGATCTTGATCATATACTGTGGGAATGTGTCTCATATGCACAGGATAGGAGTATTCTTTTGGGTCATCTTAGAAGGGATGGTTGGGCTCCTCCCTTTAGGATTCAAACATTTCTGACTAATCCCCAAAGAAACATTAGAGTTCTAAAATGGATTGACGAATTTTTTTGTAGATGTAACTTGAAGATCTGATATTGTAGCGTTGAGTCGTTAATCATAAGCAAGGCCAATTTACATTTGATGTATTAGTTAAGGAAGTTTATGTATAATGTTAGATGATAAGTTCTTTGTTAGTCTTATAACGTCTATTGTGTTAAATATTAATTGTGTTTGAGTGTTATTATGGTCTTTATTTGTTGTTTGTAAAGCGTTGTTAATCTATTGTGTAATTTTGTTCCCTTTTTTGTATTGTCACCTTTGGGTGACTGATGGGTTTGTTTTGAACCTAATAAGTCAATAAAAAAAAAACGTATATCTTTTTCTATTCCATTACCGACCGCAAATTACCGACCGCACCATAAAATTTCGCGTGGTAATGGGATGGGGCAGCTCACGCGTGCAACATTGTTTAGAGTAGATCACCGATCGACGGCGCGCGCGTTAGTTAGAAAGAGACAGTAGATATACTTCGAAACAAAGTTATTATAAATTATTATTTAAATGTTTATATTGTACATATTATTAATTATTCACTCATTATAAATTGCATTATATTTTTAGCTATTATTTTATGTATTGTCTGCGATTAATTATTTCTTCTATTAAAACACTTATTATTTGCGTATCTAAAAATTATTAAAAATACGATTTAACGGGAAAACTTGTGAGAAACTAATTAATAATAAAGCAAAGCGTATTTTTATTAACCCCTTGGCTAATGCGGGCGCCTATAGGCGCTTAGAAATTTTGTGTTTGTATTACTGAGAGCACCTATAGGCGCCCACTTTTATACCAACAGAGTTTTTTCCTAGCGATTAAAGTTTTTATAAAAAAGAGTTATGACGGCGTGTTATAACATTTGTCATTTGTATTATCCTTTGTACATAAAGGAAGGATAAAAAACTGTATAAAAAGGCTTTAGCTTTGCTTTTTATAAATAAGAATACCTGACTTTTTATTATAATAAATAAGACCATAATCACATTTCTCAGAAAAAATCACCGTAGCGAAAGGGTTAATCAAACTAATATATATTTGCTACTAAATAAAGCGTGATAAAAGAATAACTACTTTTTGAGCGGGAAAAACCCATGATTCTCTGGGTACAAAAGGGCATGCAGCAGCGGCTGCGAACGCAGAATAATCTTTGAAGTACTACGTGACGGACCTTTTAGGAAGCGACTAACTGGAACAGTTTTAACTGGTAAGAGCCTACAAGATTCTTAGTTTTGACTGGACAGCGGGTTTCAGCCATTTGGATACTCGATCGTTAGGTAGTTCTAGTTGCCAGCTAACGCAGGCTCCCCGTTCAAACGGTCTTGTATCTGAAACTCTGTAAGGAGAGTGCTATGCTCAGCCCTAGAAGGAACTAAGACATCAAACGAGAGCTCTCCAGTCACTCATACATATTTCTTATTTTGCTGAGTTATTAACTCGCCGTCGGATTCTCGGAGTTCGCTCTGGGTAGTTTAGTAGTCAGCTAACGCAGGCTCCCCATTATTGAGCGGCTTGGTCTCTGAAGCCCGTGTCTTTTGGGTGGTGTTTTGGTAACTTCAATAAATAATTAAAGTTGAGTCATTTTTATTTGCTACCCTGTTGGTCACACGTCGGTCACTTGATTCTTGCATCGTTGGGTAGTTCTTGTAGCCAGCTAACGCAGGCTCCCCAATTAAGCGATCAGGTTTTGGGTATCGATTTGTGCTCTGACGAAAAGGGCCATGAACTAATTAGTTTAGAGTCAAAACAAGGAGTAACTATTCCACGTCTAATACAAATTTTAGAGTTTTGTAATTAACCAAATATTGTTCTGTCAGTTTTGTTAGGATCTAGATCCATTATTAAATTGCGTTATATTTTTGCGTTGCGTATATCATTATAAAAACCGCGTAATTGAAGTAGTTAGCTACCGTTCTGCGATTTGCGACAACAACAAGTCTATTATACTCCAATTTGCTTACAGAATTCAATCATACATACATTTTTATATTCGCTAAAGAAATTGTTAATTATAACTCTTTTTCTCATCATTATTTGAATAAACCTAATTAATGAAAGGTATTAACCTGTAGATTTCACTCTTTAACCACACGCCACCATGATCCCACATTCCTTTAGAATTAGTTATAGTAAAACCGAGTCGCTTAATAGGCAAAAGCCGCTCTTTGCTTCATAAGTGCTGTAAAATACCTGAGTCTAGTCGCAGGGACGTTACACCGTGGTAAATGAGCGGGATGTTGTTGGGATCTTGGATGAAGCCTTATTTGTCGAGGTGTAGGAAGGAATCCGGTGGGGTGTATCCTGTGTTTCGTGTTCTGTTAAAGTAGAGAGGATTGGGGTAGGTGGAGCTAAATATGAGGCTGTTGCTAGTGATTTTTCTGGTGTTTGCCTAGCGGTTGCGCGTTAGTTTGCGTGAAAATAAGTCTATTCTAGGGATTTTGGCGAGTTCGTAAATTTTATGGTTATTGTATTTTTTTGTGAAGTTTGATTCTGGGGTTCTATGTTTGCCGAGACATGTTCTTAGGCACTTACGTTCGAAAAGTCTTAATTTTTCCATGGAATTTGACGGTAGGTTGAACCAGATTGGACTTCCGTAGATTAGGATGGATCTAATTAGGGCTTTATAACAGGTTAGTTTTGTGTTTGGTTTTAGCTGTTTGTTGTAAAAGAGGCGTTTGTTGCTGGGGAATACTTTTTGAGCTTTGTCTATTGCTGTTCGCGTGTGGTTGATGAAGTTCAGTTTGTAGTCAAGGTGAATGCCTAAGTATTTTACTGTTTTTTTGCTCGATATCTCTAGCAGTGGGTTGTTGTTGTCATGTAGGTGGAAGGTTTATGCGTATTTTTGGTCGTCGTAGTTGGGTTTGTCGGAGCGTGCAAGGCTTGGGCGGAAGAGGATTGTTTCGCATTTGTCTGTATTGATTTTTAATTTCCAGTTTTGGAGGTACTCTTGTATTTTTGCAAATATTTTCTGAAGCTGTTTTTTAATTATGGAGGGTTTCTTGTTTTTTATGTATATAAGTAAGTCGTCAGCGAAGGCTATGGCGAATTTGTGGTATTTTTTATTTAGGTCGAATAAGTGAAGTAGGTCGCTTTTGTATACGACTAAGTTTCCACCGAGGGTTCAAATCGGGTTAGAGTCGGGTTAGAGTCGGGTTGAGGTGAGCGCTCTTACAGTGGAAACACCAAAGTTTTAGTTAAACTCTACCCTATAAAATTGTAGGGTAGCGTTCAATTGAGGTTCAGTGGAAACGACAAGAGTCGAGTTCATGTTGTCAATATATCAAATCCAAATTGCATTGTGTTGCATTGCAATATCACGTGTTGGTGTAAATAAAATTCTCATTACTTCATTACTTTTTTACAATGAATTATATTCAGGAAAAAAAGAAGCCAGCCACGTGGAGTATGGAGGAAACCGAGTGTTTTTTAAGAATTGTAAAAGATTTACAAGTTACAACTTTAATGGATGGGAAAAAATTTCGAACAGCAGAAATATTTAAAAAAGTCGAAGCAACATTCCAAACCGAAGGATACAATAAAACACTCAACTTTTAGAAAAATTGAAAGCAATGAAAAGTATGTAAATTAAAAGAATCATTGTTCATTTATTTGAACATAATTTGTAATGGCTACATTATTATGTAGAACTAACAACGAGTTTTAATTTATCGTTATGATTATAACTTTTGCAACGTATTAGCTATTTTTTACATTTAATAATTTTTGTATCTACAGAACGATTTAAAGCTACAATACGAAGTTTATCTGTAAGTGGTGTTGGAACACAAGATAAAATGAAATGTCATTTTTTTGAAGAATTAAATGAAATATTTGGCTACCGACCAATTATCAATCAGACTGGTATAGATTCTACCTTACTGCCTCCGGATTTAAGTAAGATTTTCAAATATTTAAATTTATATTTCATTGTAGCACTGTCATAGTAAATTAATATAAATATTTTATACTAACACGCTAATATTATAGATACATAATTGATATTATGATACTATATTTTTCAGGTAATGAGACCTCTGGTGAGGCGTCATTATCTTCTGATACACAACATCCAATTCCGTCATCATCACCAGTACTGAACTCCTTATTGGATGACAGCAGAAGCATTTGTACACGTCCCTTAAGATCGCAAGAAATAGATAATTGTAACGAACTACGCACTTCTAAAAAGCGTAAAATATGTGGAATACCTACTAGTCTCAGTCGCGAAAATCCACGAGCTGGTTTTAAAAATATTATGCAGAATTGTGTGAATCAAATAATGGAATCTCAAGAAAAGCTGTTGATGAAAAGTATTGAAGAACAGCGCAAACTTGATAAGGAAATGTTTATTCAATATAATAATATCTTTTTACAGCAAACACAAATCTTACTCACAGGATTGCAAAATTTGAGTTCACCATCTCCACAAAATTATGCAATATTTCAACAATTTTGTGGGGTTTCAACTATGCCAGCAGTAAAACCAATGTTCACAGAGAACTTAAATCAATCATATCGTACACAACCAACATTTTCGCATAATATTAATACAGACCATTCCTGTACTTCTCATGAAACACAAACACATTTACGATCACATCAAGCCGAAACAACGATATCCAGAATTGTGCTTACAGAAAATGAATACGTTGAATATGAAGACGTGGAATATTTAGATACTGCTGAAAGGGACTGAAATACTCAGTAGTGCAAGAGGGAGAGTGCAAAATATAATTGCTGCCAAAGATTAACATTGTTTTTATAGACATGCACGTGCCAAAAGTGATACACGTGTCAGAAGGCAATGCATTCAAGGTCTTTGACCTGCTTCTAAGAGGTCTTAGGTTGCCGATATTGAGGACCTACGTCTGTCATCGGCTGAGGATCGGCGGTGGCCGATATCTAACTGCGCGACGAATTCTAAGAGTCGCGGATGTTATGGTTAACAGTCGATGCCTTCTTCTTTGAGGATCACCGAAGGTGTCGTGTCTCGTGGCCGATGACCCGACGTCATGGTGCTGCGTGGCACATGTATAGAGATTAGGGTATTCCTATAGAATCTGGCCACGGAGTGGGGAGGCAGGGATGCCTTTGGTAAGAGGACTGAGTTTGACCTCTCGGCACTTACCCCAGAATCTTCGTAGCGAAAAGATCGTTTTAATTGGCATAGTTTTTAACAAGTATAATACTGGAACTATTATGGATAATATCACCTAACCCAACCCATATTAAAAGTATTATAAAAAAGAAAATTGGAAAGATAACATGAAAAACTAAAGGTTCCAAAACAGCTAAGCGGCATTCGATCCCACGCCTAGAAAACATCCACCGATTATCCACTGATAATGTTGTTGCAGTATCATTTTACGTTTCTAAATATACGTTTTTCATTTTTTACAACTACAGTATGCAATATAAAAATCTGAAAAAATTCTATAATATGCGCTATATAAATCGCAATGTTTCAGAATTTTTGTACTAGATTAAATAGGCAAAATAGGACAAAAACCGAAATTACGTTTTTCTTTTTTTATTGCCCCATGGTTGAGATAGGGGGTTGAAACTTGGTGTAAGATGTCCTTTTTTTGATACGCTATCGATTGCCGTATTGCATATTTCATTTGGCTCAAGTGCATTTTTTATTATCCCCTCCCTTTCCTCGAGTTGCGCTCGCTAGGATTAGGAAAATTGGCTCGAGCCCGTATTCCTACAAGTTGCTTGACGTCTAAAAATAGATTGATAGATATGGCAACAGCGTGACAATCCGGCAACGATGCCTTTGGGTCGATCACTATCTGGGCTATCTACCCAGATGTCCGGAACTGGATTTCTGTCTTCCTCAAACAAAAAGAAAAAAAAGGATGGGATGGAGATAGAGAAATTAGCTGCCCTGGCCCATAAAATAGGCGAAATCACGCCTGAAGCTAGGGCGCCATCAGCCGTAGCGTCCATTTCCGACGTTGATCAATTGGTAAAACAGATTGCAGCCTTGGTTACAGCCGAGTTACAAAAGCAGGACGGCAGAGGGCGTTCGCGTTCCTGAAGCGGCGACCGTTCTTACCGACCGAGGTCGAAAGCACGCCTGGACCGCCGTAATGGGTTGTGTTATTTCCATTCTAAGTTTCGCGAGAGGGCGCACCGTTGTGTATGTGGCGCCCTCGGTCGTGCGCACATTTTCGCCCGTGAGAACACCATCTAGATGTTATGTGTTCAAGTTGTCCGCGCGCCAGAAAACAAAGGAAATATATAGAAGTGACAACATGGCCGTACCAAGAACAAGCGTCGTTGATTTTCCCTATCCTCCATCTCCACAAATTGGTGACCCCGACGTGATCGGAAGAGCGTAAATTAATCCGACGCAATCGATTAAATCGATGCAACTGTTTAAGTCGTAAGTGAGCATATAAAAATTGCCGGATTGTGAACAGTTAGTCTTTAGCAATAGTGTTGTTTATAGTGCACGTGGTAAAGGCGTCGTGGACAAAAACTTTAGACATTAAATCGTATAGTGTGTATTCATGGACATTAAGTGCGTGTTATTAAAAAAAGGGACAAGATGCCTGAGACGCGTTCAAAAAGTGCAGAAAAAGTTGAAGAATTCGCAATGGCTGAGGACAAACCATTCTCGGCAAGTGGAAGCAACGCGTCGACCCCAGCAGCGGTAGTCCGGTTGCCGCCTTTTTGGAAGGGAAATCCGGAAATATGGTTTGCGCAGGTCGAAGCAGCTTTTGACCTAAACAAAATTGAGTGCGATGACACAAGGTTCAAGCACGTTATTGTCAATTTGCATTCGGATGTTTTTCCCTTTGTAACAGATATTATATCGTCGCCGCCGTCGAGTGGCAAATATAAAACTTTGAAAGCGCGCGTCCTTAATTCTTTCGGTGAGAGCAGCGAAGCTAAGCTGCGGAAGCTGTTTCAGGGGCACGTGCTAGGTGCGGAAAAACCGTCAATCTTGCTGCAAAAGTTAAAGAACCTGGCGGACGGACAATGCAGCGATTCAGTTCTCAGGACATTATTCCTGGAACACCTCCCCGAGCAGGTTAAATCTATTTTAGCCATCAGCGAGGTAAGTGACTTGAGCAAACTCGCCCTCCAGGCTGACAAGATTGTGGAGATCACACGGCCCTGCGTTACCGCGGTGTAAAAGCCATTTGAAGAGGCACCCCCGGCGATAAACCATGTCTCGAGCGGTCTCGAGGCACAGCTTGCGCAAATCTCGGAACGTCTGCAGAAGCTGGAAACGCGCCAGTCGAGAGGACATTCAGTATCTAATAACTGGCATGGCTTTCGTCGAAACAGAAGTAAGAGCCGCAGCAGAACAAGAGGCGGGTACTGCTATAAACACTGGAAATGTGGCGCGGACGCATATAGTTGCCAACCGCCCTGTAATTGAGGACGGGACCGCCAGAGGAGTCAGGAAAACTCTTCGTCCGGAGGCCCACGGCGGCAGGCGTCTCCGGGACCAGGAAACGCCGCCTCATAATTAAAGATAGGATTATCAATATAAGTTTTTTAATAGATACAGGCGCGGACGTGTCCATTATACCTGCGACGAGAGAGAAGCAGGCCAAACCCTCCGAATCGATATTGTTCGCGGCTAATGGAACGAAGATCCCAACTTTTGGAGAACAGCAGATGGACTTAGACCTGGGATTTGGACGCGGAATGCGCTGGGCATTCGTGGTTGCCGATGTTAGCCGAGCGATAATAGGCACGGACATTTTGTCCTACTTTCATTTGATTATCGACGTACGACGTCAGGTACTGATTGACGGTCAAAGTCATGTTGAGGTATGTGCCCATTCGGAGTATTCTGATTTTCCGACGATCCGTCGAGTGTCGGCTGACGGGCCATATAGAAAGCTGCTAGTCGGGTTTCTAGGGTTGCAGCGCGCGTCAGCGACACCGACAGGGAGCGCTCATAACGTAGAACACCATATTGAAACAACGGGACCACCGCTAACTGTCAAAGCCCGTCGATTGGCGCCTGAAAAATTTAAAGCCGCAAAGGAGCAATTTACGCAGATGATTAAGCAGGGCATCTGCAGACCATCAAAGAGTCCTTGGGCGAGCCCTTTACATTTAGTACTGAAGAAGAATCAGGAGTGGAGACCGTGCGGTGATTACCGACGGCTAAACCAAGTCACTATACCTGATAAATATCCAATTCCGTTTCTGCAGGACGCTGTGTCTTTCCTACACGGAACGAAGATCTATTCCACGATTGATTTGGCCAGAGCTTACCATCAAATACCTGTCCGAAAGGAGGACATCCCGAAGACAGCAATAATCACCCCTTTCGGGTTATTCGAATTCACCTACATGACATTTGGACTCAGGAACGCCGCTCAAACGTTCCAGAGGTTTATGGACGAGGTAACATCCGGTCTGACATTTTGTCAAGTCTACATCGACGATATCATCGTCACATCCAGCTCAGAAGAGGAGCATCACCGACACCTTGAAGCTTTGTTCAAGAAACTGGAACAGTTTGGTTTAACTATAAACACTTCAAAGTGCGTTTTTGGCCAGCCTGCGGTCGATTTCCTCGGTCATCGAATCAGTGCGGCTGGCGTAGCTCCCTTACCGGCGAAGGTAGAAGCCATTAAAAACTTTCCGAAGCCAGAGACAATTAGTGCGTTAAGACGGTTCTTAGGTATAATTAATTTTTACAATAGATTTATTAAACACGCCGCGGAAATTCAAGCACCCCTTCAGGAGGCTATCACGAACGTTAAACTTAAAAAAAGCGAACCGGTTGTATGGACGGATAAAAGAGAGCAAACGTTTCAGAAATTGAAAGATGAATTGAGTCGCGTTACTTTATTGGCGTTTCCGGCAGATTCTGCGGAACTCGCGATTCAGACCGACGCATCGGATGTTGCAGTAGGAGCTGTGTTACAACAGCGTGTTAATAAGCACTGGCAACCGCTTAGTTTTTTCTCGAAAAAGTTATCTCCGGCAGAGAGAAAATACAGCGCATACGATCGCGAATTATTGGCCATATTTAAGGCAATTAAACATTTCAGAGATGTGCTCGAAGGCCGTAAATTTTACTTATTAACGGACCATAAACCCTTAACTTTTGCGTTAGATCGCCCGGCGTTTGCAAGTGTCGTCTAGACAGGCCCAGCAGCTTTCATATATTTCGGAGTACACTAACGATATTCGGCACATCCCGGGAAGCGAGAATGCGGACGCGTTGTCGCGCATCGAAGCGGTGACAGCGCCCTTGACATTAACGACTGAAGAGATTGCCCGCGAACAAGCAACGGATGCTGCGTTGCAAGAAACCGATGGTTTTTGCGTTGGTTTTTATTGAAACCGAATTCTACAGTATTGAAATTGCGTAGTTTTTCATTAACAGCGTCTAGTGAAATATTATATTGCGATGTTTCGGATAGAGGCATTAGAACTTATGTGCCTGCGTCGTTACGAAAGCGCGTGTTTGATTTAGCACATAGCATGTCACATCCAGGCGAGCGAGTTACGCGTCGCTATATAGCCGATAGGTTCGTTTGGCCGAGCATGAACCGTAACGTTACTGCATGGGTTCGTTCATGTTTAGCGTGTCAGCGAGCGAAAATTTCGCGTTATAATAAGTTGGATCCACAGAAAAGTACCGTTCCGGATAGTAGATTCGAACATATTCACATAGATTTAGTCGGCCCACTTCCAGTGTCGCGCGATTGTAAATACATTTTGACCATAATAGACAGGTTTTCGCGCTGGCCTGAGGCAATACCCATTGCTGACACGACAGCAGAGACCGTGACAAGAGCCATTTTCGAGCAATGGATTGCTAGGTTCGGCACTCCTCGGTTGATAACGACGGACCGTGGAGCACAATTTGAAGCAGCGCTTTTCGCAGTATTAGTGAAACTTACCGGTGGTCAACGGTGCAGGACGACGGCATATCACTCGCAGTCAAACGGGTTGATCGAGCAATGGCATCGATCGCTTAAAGTGGCAATCATGTGTCACTCGCCTAAAGAGTGGACAGAAGTACTATCTGTTGTACTTTTGGGTTTACGGACAGCATTTAAAGAGGACATTCAGAGTTCTCCCGCAGAGATGGTCTACGCTTAAAGTCCCAGCGGAGTTTTTCGAAGCTGAGGAACGAGATAGCGATCCACGCATATTCGTAGAAGATTTTCGTCGCGCTATGCGCGAACTACGACCGACTCCTGTGTCGCATCATATCAAAAAGAAAGTTTTCCAGTTCAAAGATATCCAAACATGTACCCATGTATTTTTGCGTGAGTTAACAAGCCGAACTTTGGAGCAATCGTATTCTGGACCACATCGGGTTATCAAAAGAATCTGAGACAAGGTATACAAAATTGATTACAACGGCCGAGAAGAAAATATAACGGTTGATCGGTTGAAACCCGCTTATGGTGTAGTGGACGATAGTTCAACGTCAGTGGCTAATTCCTCACATAGTCCACTGACAGACAATGCACGAGAAGAACGCGATCAACAGAGTAGTGTTAATGGTGATAACCTTGTATTTAACAGACCACGAGGCATTTTAAAGACATACGCTCGAAGAAGTAAAATAAAGACAGTGCGTTTTGCGTTACGTTAATTAAGTACGATTAAGTCGTAATTAGTATAGTATTAAGTTTAGCGTTATTTTGTATGTTGTTATTGTTCTTTCTTTTTTGAAAGGGGGGAATGATGTGGCGCCCTCGGTCGTGCGCACATTTTCGCCCGTGAAAACACCATCTAGATGTTATGTGTTGATTTTCCCTATCCTCCATCTCCACACCTGAAGCTGTGGCGATACCTACTTCCGGCGTAAAAGCGCAGCGGAGAGTGCATTTCCGCACGTAGTCACATTCTCTCGTGAAACGCTCAGGCGACGTGACGTGTTTTATAATTATTGAGTTTTACGTAAACCTTGCGATTTTCATAGAAATGCGCGGAATATATATACGAACTATTTAACCCGCACAGTTTTGTTGTAATTAGTTGTTGTTAAATATATCTGTAAAATATAGTTATCCAGTTTGAATTCAGTGGACTTATTTACCCCTTTTCTCACGTCGGTAAAGTAGAGTTCCCTATTTGCTGAAGCAGAACTCTACATTGCGTACCCCTGTGGCGACCCCACATTCAACCCGCAAGAAGCGAGTACGGGCTTGTGAGAGTAGTGTCTGGTTTTTTTTAAAATTAAGTTGGATTTTGCGTTAAGTTGTGTGTGCATTAATTCTTCTCCTCAAAATTGAGAGCATAGTTTCATTTGAAATTTACATTTTGTGTAAAATTGTAAGAAAATTCAGTGGAAGGTACCTATAGTTTCTAACCTGTTTACCGCAGGCCACGTGGCCAATGGCATCAAGGAAATCGCAATGAATTGTTCTCAAGATTCTTCTGAGAAATGCGAGTCTGTTACACCGAGGAAGAATAGTAAAATTAACTTAACAAGGAAGAAAAATGTTGAATCTTCTGAATCGTTGCCAAAAACTCAGGAAATTGAAGTTATTTTAAAGAAGAAGCAACCTGTCATCTCTAAGAGCAATAATGAGATTAGTGTCTATCCAAAGACGCATATTGGCCCTGCATTTGTTTCTGTCATAATTGAACCAGATTTTCGTAAACGAACAACGAGTCAGAATTTATTATATTTGACTAAAACCATCCATTCCTTAAAGGCTAGTACCGAGGAGGTTATCCCCTCAGGTAGGGGTAAGGCTGAAGTTAAATTTAAAACTGGGGAGGCAGCAAACAGTTTTGTGTTAAATCCTGTTTGTAAGCAGAAAGGAATTAGGGTTTTTATTCCCTATTTTAGAACCCAGAGGAGAGGTATTTTGAAAAACTTTGATTTGGATCTAAACGTAGAGGATATTATTTCCAATTCTTTATCCCCATGTAAGATTTTGAAGGTCATGAGGTTGAATAGAAGAAAATATGGTGAAAATGGCAAAGTAGAATGGGTTCCCAGTGAATCTGTCCTTATCACTTTTGAGGGTGGTATATTGCCTGATTTTATTAAAGTTTATGGTCTGTATAACATGAAAATTGAGGTTTATATTGAACCTATTAAGGTCTGCTATAAATGTTTTCTATTTGGACATCTAAGTTTTGTAAAAGTCTACCTAGATGTAGATTCTGTGGGTCATCGGAGGAGCACACAGGAGAGGTTTGTAGGCAAGACATTAAAACTTGTCTTCATTGTAAAGGTGACCATGTTACGTTAGATTCTTCCTGTAGGGTACTTGCTCTTGAGAAAGAAATTAGTAAAATTAAGGCCTTCAAGAATGTCCCTCATTTGGAAGCCAAAAAGATGGCTATGGGGTGCCTTGGTCTAGTTCAAGGTAATGCTGTTTCTCATTTTCCTGCAGTCACGTCAGAAAACTTCCCTGAGTTGAAGAAGCCGTCACCAGAGAATATTATTACTATTAAATCTTTTGGAGGACAGGAAATCCCTTCCTCTCCAGCATCATCATCATCATGGAAGAATACTCCTTCTTTCTCTAAGAATCTTACTCACTCTTCAAGAAATTCACCTGTTAATATTAGTGATAAATCTGATATTAAAGTGTCTCATCTAAGTTCAAATAAAATTTGCAAGGATAATTACGCAGCTAAGTCAGTTCTTAAAGTTGCAGTTAAAGTGCTGCGTGAAACTTCAGATGCAGTATCTAATCGTTCATCTTCATCTATTGCATCCTCCAGTAACAAGAAAGCAGATATTAACACTTTGCCGGCCGCGCATTTATCGAAGCGCCGTTACGCTGCCGCCGGCGAGATTCACGCAGGTCCTACTGCTCGCCAACGGTGATATTTACACAACTTTTCGCAACATAAGTAGTTGGAATATAATTATTATTAAAGGGGCCATTAAAATAACTGTTACACTATATTTATTCCATAGTCTTATATTTTTTAATTAGTACTAAAACATTTTATTTAAAAAATTTAACTTCTAGGATTCATAGTTCTTGTTAGTATGATAATTTTCAAAACATTTTCCAACATGCAGAGGAACGTTGCAGGAAGAACACATATATGCGGTGGAACTTCTTTTCTTGGCGGCAGTACAGACTTTACAAGCCCTTCGCGGGTTTTGAATTCTCCCATTACCAGTAATACGTGTTATTCTATGTTTCCTCATATCCGCGGTCAGCCTGTCTGGGGGATCATACCTTGGCGATCTTTTATTGCACTGAGCAGCTGATCTTGATTGTTGCTCCTCTTCATTCCCATTAATCCATGCTAGTGCAAGATTTAGTAAAAATTGTTTGAATCTAATAGGATTTTCGGAATTTTTTATGCAAATCTGATACGCGTTGAGTAATGCACAGTTTATAAGATATAAGACTGTTTTTTTGGTCCATTTTTTTGTTTTGCGAAGTATAGAATAGTACGATAGGTATTGATCGGCGTGATCAACACCTTTCATAAATTTGTTATACTCCCGTATGCAAATTGGTTTCATGCTCTTCTTTTTTGTTTTTTTACTCACACATTCGACCATTTCTGCTGAATGTATCGTAGAAATCATCGTTATTGATTTTTTGGCCGAATTCCATTTTTGTACTAAAATCTTCCCTTTTCTGCGAAATTCCATTGACTTATTTTTCAATGTAGCAGATTTTAAATAATTTGGCACTCCTCTGTTTGCTCTAATTGTGCCACAGACGTTTGTTTTACGCTGTAGTAACTCCTCTGCAACTTTTACACTATTGTAATAGTTGTCCATATATATATCATGCCATAAATTCAAATATGGCGATAGTACGGATAATATTGTTGCAATTAGCGATTTGCCTTGCGCGCAATATATTTCCAAATTGCATATATAACCAGATGAAGCTTCACACACCATCCGGACTAAAATTTCATATTTTATCATTTTCGCTGGGTTGTATGTTCGGAAAGACAGCCTGCCCCTCCATGGAATGATACCTTCATCCAAAGATAATTCTTTCTCGGGTTTATAAATTTTTTAAAATTTTTCTACCAGGTTTGTATAGACTGGTTTTATTTTGTCAAGCCTTTCTTGGCAATGCTCATTATTGTTGAAGTGCCAATACTTCCATGACTGCCGAAATCGGTTTCTTGGCATTGTATTTCCAAAAATAGGTGAATGTAATCCGGGGTGAGTAGACCAATAATCGTCTTGTTCTGGCTTTTTTACAATTCCCATTAGGATAACAAGCCCTAAAAATTTTTTCATTTCTACAACATTTGTATCAACCCAAGCTTTATTCTTTCTTGATGCATTGTTGTTATCATTATTCTGCTGATTATGATATAAGTTTGTTTGTGTGACAAACAAATCAAATAAATCGTCCCCAATGAATAGATCAACAGTTGATAATATGTCTGGTGCGCATGGTACCTGTAACCCACACCGTTCCAGGCAAGCATGAAAATCAGGTTTAAAATCAACTTCTGACCAATCATTTGCAACAGAATTCTCTTCATCGCTTTCAGATTCACTAATTATTGGTGTTCCTTTATTTTTGAATCGTCTCACAATTATATCGCTCCCACTGTCCGAATCACTTTCACTATCAGAGCAATAATCGTCTTCTGATAACAGATCAGCATATATTTCCTCATTGTAGAGCATTTTGAAGGATATTTTAAAACTGTACTAAATCTAACGTAAGATTCCGATATCTGAAGGCAGTGAATGACAGTCTCAAACTAACATAACAAGCGTCCGCGAAAAAAGATTTCAATAAAAAAAAGGCGGGTGAATAGGGACGGGAAAACAGTTAAAAACAATGTTCCCTGATCGCCAAATGTTTCCTTGCAATAATATGTCTACCTATACAAACGTCGATATGAAGCATCATCGTTGGCAAAAATAAGTCACACCAGCGTGACAGCGGCCGATAACCGTTGGTGAAAATAAGTCACACCAGCGTGACAGCGGCGGACAAAGTGTTAAGCAATATAAACCTAATTTTCTTAAGAAGAAATAGTAATGGACCAGGATCTTAACATTTTTTTGTGGAATTGTAGAAGTATTAAAAACAAAAATGCTGAATTAGAAGTCTTTTCAGTACAATATGATATTATCATTTGTACTGAGACATGGCTCAAGCCTGATATTAGGTTTAATATTCCTGGATTTTATTGTCTAAAAAAAGACAGAACAGACCATAGAGGAGGTGGTGTGGCTTTTTTTGTCAAAAGAGGTCTGTCCGCCAAACTTTTGAGTAATGTTATCAGTCCTGATGAATTCACTGATATGTGTTCCATTCGGGTAGAAAATTTTAACTATCCTATTAATATTATAGTTTGTTATAGACCACCTGGTTATATTCTTCGTTTAAATAGCTGGGAGAAGGCAATTGAAGGTCTTTTGATGGAGGGTGACTGTATCTTGTTGGGAGATTTCAATGCTTTGCATCATAGCTGGAATTGTGTTGTTGCTGATGATGTAGGAGTTAATTTGCACAAGATAATGAAAAGACAGAATCTTTTCCTTCATAATGCAGATACATGTTCCAGAATTGGCAATTGTTTCCAGACTAATAATAATCTGGATTTAGTATTTTCTTCAGCAGGCATTGCTCACCTTATTCAAGCTGATCAATTGGATGATCCTTTTGGATCTGATCATTATCCTATTTCTATACGGTTTCAGACAAATAAGTATTTACATAGACGTAAAACAAACCGTATTTCTACTCGTGGAACTGACTGGATTGGATATTCTACCACTATGGACAATAATTGAGAGTTTTTCATTGATGCTGATTTTGTTCCTAAATCTCCTGTGGATCAGTATATTATGTTTGTTGATGAAATGAAGGAGGCTATTTTGTATTATATAATGTCCCCATTATAGGGGACATAATCACTTGACTGTTCATTCCAATCCTGCGCCATGGTGGGATGCTGAATGTTCTAAAGCTATAAGGCTTAGGAAAGCATCTCTCCTTAAGTTTAAACATTCAGGTGCTATGAAGGACTGGATTTCATATAAGAAGCAATGTGCACTTACAAGTAAAATTCTTCGTAGAAAGAAACGTGAAGGATTTATTAAATTTGCTGCATCCTTGAATGCTCAAACCAACATCGGATACTTATGGAATAAGATTAAAATTTTTAAATCAAAATGGACTAAAACTTCTAATAGGGGTACTTTCTCCAAAGATCGAAAGAAAATGTTTCAAGAGGCAGTCAACAAGTTATTTCCTTCTTGGGTGTCTGAGGAGGGGTACAAAGTTTCTTTAGACAATAATGATTTGTTTCTTAATGATTGTTTTAGTGTTTTGGAATTTAATCATGCTATAGAAGAGGTTAACGGCGAATCTGCTCCCGGTCCGGATGGTATTGATAACTATATGATCATGCATCTCCCTATTCGGAATAGACTTATTCTTCTGGATATATTTAATGAGTTCTTTATTGAGCATATTATTCCTGAAGATTGGAAAATAGTTTAAGTTTTATTCATTCCCAAAGCAGATGGTGGAAGCTTTAGGCCTATTACCCTTTCCTCATGTCTTTGTAAGTTTTTTGAAAGATTAATCAATAATAGACTTCTTTGGTGGTGTGAGCATTTTGGCTTGCTGCATTCTACTCAGTCTGGATTTAAGAGGGGTCGTTCTTGTATGGATAACATTGGCAGCGTGGTTTTGCAGGCTGAGGAAAGTCTAAGATCTGGTAAATGTACAATAGCTGCCTTTTTGGATGTTAGGGGGGCATTTGATAATGTCTTGCCTGATATTCTTTTGAATCGACTGTCGCATATGGGAGTAGGAAGACATTAGAATGTCCACCTTCTGGACAGAAGCACTTAAGCTATGGTTTCGGCACTTAGAAGGGGAATTCCAGCTACATCGAATCCGTTCCGATGATGTAAAATATAGTGCAGTGCTGCGGCATTTGAACCAGCAAACTATGAAGATGGTGGCGGATGTTATCGAACCCCCGCCCGAAAAAGATAAGTATAATACGCTTAAAAACGCACTGATAAACAGATTCACTGATTCAGAGGAGCGGCAGCTACGAAAATTGTTAACCGGCATAGAACTCGGAACTAAAAATCCCTCCGAGCTTCTCAGAGAGATGAGAATTTTGGCCGGGAGTGGCGTAGCAGAGAGGTTGTTACAGATTTTATGGCTACAGAGACTACCACATCGTGTACAGGAGCTTCTTTCGGTGGTAGAGAGCGGTACGGAGTTGGGTAAGCTCGCGGATTTGGCTGATAAAACCGTCGAAAAAAGCGAACCAATTTACGCGTCCGCGATCGAACAACACAGAACTCGCTTCAATCGGCAGTCGATGCAATTCTGTCCTTGGTAAAGCAAACGGCCTAATTATCATTGCAAACGCAGAGGTCAACACACGCTATGGTAGAAGCGATAGCTAAGAATCAAGGAATACAGCGAACCCATTTTCAACGGAGGTTTAGAGGCAGGTCTAGATCAAGGTTTAAGGAAAGATCACACAACTTATGCTATTATCATGAGAGATTTAGAGCTAAGTCATGGAAATCTCAATCGCCATGTTGATGGAAAGGCGAGCTCAACAAACAACCGAAAAACTAAACTCCTCAACCTGCATAGCGGCAAGAGCCGAACAATTCCGCATAGAGCAACTATTCCGCAACATTTCGTTTGGAATCAAAATAGAAAAACCTGGACCCCAAGTATTCGTAAAACCAATAGAATTGGACGCATTTTTCAAGTATCGCCGAATAATCTGGAATTAGTTGCTACCCGTCTTTTGCTGCACCATGTTAAGGGTCCACGTTCCTGGGATGAGCTTTTCACGTACGAGGGTACAGTGTACGCTTCCGCCATACAAACTTGCCATGCCCGTTGTTTAATTAATACCGGTACAGCATTCGAGGAGACACTTCATGAAACCTCAGAATGCCAGCATTCGCGAGCTTTTCGCATACTATTCGGACAACTGCTCGCTATTACCCGTCCACCAAATGGCTCTGCAATGTGGGAACAACATAAGGACAACCTGACCCACGATCTAATACGCGTTTACGGCAACAATGACGAACTTCGTTTTGCACATGGTCTCCGTCATATAAGATCGATCGCTGAGGCCAATAATGTAGATTGGACACATTTGGATTTCCCGCAACCGCCCGCCTCCCTTTGCGCCCAATTACTTCAATTCAATGAATACATTGCTCCCAACGAGAATTACAACTACGATCAATTGAATCAAGGACAACAACACGCGTTTAATACAATCATTCAAACCCTACAGCCATTGTACACAGGTCCAACATGCTTTTTCCTGGATGGCCCAGGCGGGACTGGCAAAACATTTTTATATAAGGCACTAATTAAATACTTTAGGAGTAACGGTCACGTTGTCGTCCCATCAGCTTGGACCGGAATCGCGGCCCTTCTCTTGCCAGGTGGCCGAACGTCTCACTTTTTCTTCAAATTCCCTATTCCCATCCTGGAAGGGTCCAATTGTAATTTAAGTCGTGCTAGCGTCGAAGGCCGACGTGTAGGAGCCGCTTGTTAGTCACAGACAAGAGAAGTGCTTTGCGATTCCTGATTGATACAGGAGCAGACATTTCAGTTCTGCCCAAAACCTTTTCAGATAACCGTAAGGCATCCGATTTCAGATTATTTGCAGCCAATGGTACAGAGATAAACACATATGGGACAAAAATACTGACGTTGGATCTGGGACTGAAGCGTTCTTTCAAATGGGGATTCATTGTGGCGCAGGTAAAAAACCCAATTTTAGGAGCTGATTTTCTAAATTCTTTGCTAGTGGATATTAGAAATAGGCGATTGTTGGACCACACAACAAATCTACAGTGCGAAGTACTTTCGACAGTGGAGCTGGTGCGCGCGTACTATCAAATACCGGTAGCCGCGGAGGGCGTGCCGAAAACGGCAATCACGACTCCGTTTGGACTATTTGAGTTTCCGGTAATGACTTTTGGTTTAAGGAACGCGGCCCAGACCTTCCAAAGGTTTATGGACGAAGTGGTACGCGGGTTAGACTTCGTATATGTATGTATATATAGACGATATTTTAATCGCATCTAAGGATAAGACTGAGCATCTAAGACAATTTAGATCAATTGTTTAAGCGACTTGCAGATTATAATATTGTTATAAATAGTGCGAAATCCGTATTTAATGTAAATAGCGTTAAGTTTTTAGGGTACCTAGTTGATAGAAACGGCGTAAAACCTTTACCAGAGAAGGTCAAGGCCATAGTAGACTTTTCTAAGCCAGAGACTCAATCGGAGTTAAGTCGGTTTCTGGGGATGGCTAATTTTTATAGACGATTCATGTCAGGAGCAGCGACTGTTCAAGCCCCGCTGGTAAGGTGCCAGGAAGGGGGTAGTGGAAAGCGGTTAGTTGTCTGGTCTGAGGAAGCGGAAACTGCGTTCCGTCAAACAAAAGAAGCTCTGGCCAACGCGACGTATTTAGCGCAACCGGAGGCGCGAGCTAGGTTAAGCATTATAGTAGATGCATCGGACACGGTGACGGGCGCAGCACTACAGCAGCACGTTCAGGGTAACTGGCAACCGCTAGCTTTCTTTTCTAGGAAGATGAACATAGCCCAGAAGAAGTATAGCGTGTATGACCGGGAGCTGCTGGCTGTATATTCTGCTATTAAATATTGTAGGCATGCGTTAGAAGGTAGGCAGTTCACAATATACACGGACACAAGCCGCTGACGTTCGCCATGCAGCAGAAGCCCGAGAGGTGTATCCCGATGCAATTTAGACATCTAAGTTTAATTGCCCAATACTCAACGGACATCCAACATGTGTCCGGAAAAGACAACGTTATGGCATACGCGTTGTCGCGGATCGAGGAAGTTGTGTCGCCTCTTGATTATGAGGCCTTAGCGGCAGTGCAGCAAAACGACGACGAGTTAAGAAATTTATTAAAGAATCCAGGTAGTTTATTGTTACGCAAGGTGAGGTTAATACACATATCTCGAAATTTATTGTGACGTATCGACCGAGCGCGCTCACCCGTTCGTATGTCAACAATTCAGGAAGGGCTTGTTTCGTCGATTGCACGATTTGTCGCATCCGGGGCCAAGGGCATCAACTAAGTTAATAACGGAGTGTTATGTTTGGCCGTGGGTAAAGAAGGACATGTAATAACCGCGCGTTTCGGACATATTCACGTCGACATCACAGGACCTCTGCCAATGCCACGCGGCTATACGTATTGCATGATGGTCGTCGATAGGTATTCAAGATGGCCAGAGGCATATCCAGTAAACGACGTCAGCGCGAAGACCGTGGCGCGGACGTTACTAGAAGGCTGGATAGCAAGATTTGGGGTACCACTGAGGATAACGACTGATCAGGGACGTCAATTTGAATCCTATCTGTTTAAATCGTTGGCGCGGGCGCTTGGGATGGAACACCATCGGACAACGGCGTAGCATCTGCAGGCCAACGGAGCGGTGGAACGTTTCCATCGACAATTAAAAGCAGCTATCAGCTATCATGCCGACAGCGATTGGGTAGATGTTCTACCCATCGTATTGCTTGGAATGCGAGCAGTGGTTAAAGAAGATGCTAAGACATCCATAGTGGACATGATCTACGGCGAACCTTTGCGTTTGCCGGGAGATATGATCCAAGGAGATGATACACAGGAACATTCACGTTTTGTAGAATTTTTCCGAAATCACATGAAATCTCTTCGACCGGTCAAGGTCGGAGAACATGAGAGGAAGAATGTGTTTATTTTTAAAAATTTAAATACGGCATTGCACGTAATGGTGCGACGCGATGCAGTTAAGAAACCTTTACAACCTCCGTACGACGGACCATACTCCGTAATTAGTCGCGGAGATAAAACATTCGTTGTGCGAATTTGCGGTCGAGATGTTACCATATCAATAGACAGGCTAAAACCAGCATTTGTTCTGCCAAAAGTTAATTCTGAATTAGGAGATAAGTTAGAAGATAAGTTAGGAAATAAGTTACAATGTAAGTTACGATGTAAGAAAAAGCCTAAAAAGACTGTGCGTTTCAATTTAAGCGTATAAAGCATCACTAAATAAATGTACCAAAGATTTTTGTATGTAACGCCGCTTTGGTGAGGGGGGTGGTGTAGGGGACACATAGTTTCTAGTTTGGCGCTGACGTCGCAAGCCTAAACCTTAGGGCTTGTTCTCACGACTCTCGTAGGTTGGCACGACGCCAACGGCGGGAGACGCTATTGAGTTTCAGTCAGAATAAAGATCTCGTACAGAACAGCGTGTGTAGTAACTCTCCTTCCCCACAATATGTACGACCCTAGGCTTGGATTTCGGAAGACGAACTATTCGATAAATCAATTCGTTCAACCGATCCTTCACCACATAGGGTCATTTCCAATCAGATTGCATTTTCGGACATTTTCCTTTTGTTCTTCGAGGATTGTAAAACCAAACTTTCTCTCCAGGCATAAAAGAAATTGGTTTCGAAGTAGAATCGTACCAAGTCTTCGTCTTCTCTGCACAGATCTGTATTCGTTGTCGAACGAAGCGATGCACTTCCATGATTCTTCTTCGGGTTTTCTCGATGAATTCATTTTCCTCTTTTGGTGTATTAGGTGCTAGTCCTCTTAGAGGATCCATGGGTAAATGGAGCTCTTTTCCCATAAGAATCATGGACGGAGAATTTTGAGTGTCTTCATGACGTGAAGAATGGTAGGCCAAGAGGAACATTGGAATCCATTTATCCCAGTCCTTCTGGTTCTCAGCAACAAACTTGGACAAGTACTGCAACAAGGTTCGGATCATCCGCTCCACGAGTTCATCCAACTGCGAGTGTAAAGGAGTTGTCCTGGTCTTCTTGATTCCCAGCATTTTTATTAGCTCCTTGAAAATGTTGGACTCAAAACTCCGACCCTGATCAGAGTGCAACTCCAGCGGTACACCATGTCGACTGATCACCTGATCACCTCTTTCTACAATCGTTGTAGCTTGCTGGTTTGGCAAAAGGGAATATTTCTGGCCATTTCGAAAAATAATCAACCACAACCAGCGCAAATCTGTTCCCGCTCAAAGACTTCGGCAAGGGACCCACTACGTCGAGTGCTATCCTTTCAAAGGGAACTCCGACGTTATAAATCTTCAGGATCCCTCTTCCCTTCTCAACAGGGCCCTTCTTCGCGGAACATCGATGATATCTACGACACCAATCTTCTACGTCTCTTCGGTAATCCAGCCAAAAGTACCTCTGACGAACCTTAGCCAGCGTCTTCCTAACTCCAAAATATCCTCCAGTAGGTGCGTCATGGCATTCTTACAACACCTCCGTAACCTTCTTTCTAGGCACGATTAGTAATTTCGATCTGGTTTCTGTCCACAGATTCCTATCTTTGGACCAGCAAATCCTGCTCTATGTCCAATGAATCCCAAATGGTCCAGTAATATTTCGCTCCAGAGGAAAGAGCCAAGTGGGTTTATTTCCATCTTTCAAATATTTTCTAATAACTTGAAGGTCTTCATTCTCTTCCTATGCGTTTACCCATTCTTCTATCTCGACAGGACGGCATACTGTTCTGAAAATCTGTTCTTCTTCTTCGTGGTCCTTTTTCTCAAGATGGATCCAACGCTTACATTGCGTAGTTTCACAAGGTCTTCTAGAGAGACTGTCCGCGTTTCCATGATTCTTTCCAATACGATGCTTGATTTCAAAGTCGTACTCTTGGAGTCTCTCAATCCATCTTGCGATCTGTCCTTCTTCGCTAGAAATCTTCGTCTATAGGGGTAGTGATGGAAGTGCTGTATGGATTTTATAATGGCTAACAACTCCCTTCTTGTTACGCAGTAGTTCCTTTCAGCCCTTCCCAGCATCTTCAAGAAATAGCTCCTATTGCGTCATTAGATGCGTCAATATCAAGGATGAAATCCGCATCAGGCAGGGGATAGGCCAAAACAAGAGACCTGGCAAGATGAGTCTTCAACTTCTCAAAAACTTTCTGGCATTCTTCTGTCTATTGAAAAGAAATTTTGGTTTTTGTCAATCGATGCAAGGGTTTTGCGATCGATGAGAAATTGCGGACAAATTTCCTGTAATAAGTACAGAGACCCAAGAAACTTCGCAATTCCGTCTTGTTCTTCGGCACTGGCCATTGTTGAACAGCGGTGATCTTCTCGGGATCAGTCTTCACTCCTTGTTCGGAGACTATGTGTCCCAGGTACTTCACCTCGGCGTCGAAGGGCGTCTGTCGAGGGACGCAAGCGGGCTCTCCCATCTCCTCGTGGTAACGGGGGGGGGGGGGGGGGGGGGGGGGGGGAATCCTATGCCTACCTGCAATGCAACCCCGGTTGATTGTAGGTGGGTGGAGTCCTTCTCGCTAACGGGAGAACAGCGCCTCAGGGGCTGTGAGCTGCCTGAAAACGCTCACGGTATGGGAAGTAGCGTGCCCAGGGTTCCCTTAGCTCTCTGTACACCGTAAATCTGTGGTCATGTCTCGCAGGAACGGGTGTCTTACCTCATCTGGTTGGACCAAGAGGATGACAACGTCTATAATAAATCCCTAGCCCCAAGCTTTGGCTGCGGTAAGGAGAGCGCGCACCACCTATAGTCCGTAACCTCTGGTTCCTCTATACGCGGGTGCGTGGCTGGTGGGGGCATCAGTTCCTAGCATGCCAACCTCCGAGTACCTGCCGCTCCCCGGTTGTATTCAGGCCTCCTTGGCATGGCGGCTCTGCCAAGGAGTATCCCTGTTCGACCATACGCGTGGGACCAGAATGAGCCAACCTAAAACTAATAACAATAAAACTAAAATAAGGATTGTCAGGCAAGAAGAGGTAAAACCGAAGGATTCGGAGTTGATCAAAAAATTCCTGGAGGGTAGAATTGGGCTTCCCCAAACGGAGGAGGACAAATTAAAATCCAAAGGCTCTAAGAGTAAAGATAGAGAGGAAAAGTGGCCCGCGACAGGATCAGGGGAAAGTTGGAATAAAAGCAGGCATGCAGAGGAAGAGGATATGGGGAACACCGGTTTAATATTTTTGATATTATCGGTGCGCCTGGAACCTGTGAAGAGAAAGAAAGGCAGGATAAAAAGGTACGCAACACAGGTAAGGAGGACAACATTAGTAACATAAATGTGACAGAGATTTTAGACCGTAACAGGAACGAAGTCTCTGACAGAAAAAAGATTGATAGGCAGCGGATAGTTAGAGAAGAGTAAAAGGATGTTGATAAATTAACACATTTAATGATACAAGGCGAGGACAACACAAGGAATTTGACAGGTGAGATAGATAGAGACGTACAAACGAGATTTGTTAGATTGACCGAGGTCGCTGGAGATATTGGAGAAATAAATAAGGAAGTAATAAAAATACTCAGTTCTAGCGTTAACCTGAAAAGGGACGTTAAACAAAAGGCGACAGAATTAATCAAAGATACCATGATACATATCACTGAAGCGGATACGGACAGAGACGAATGCAAATTACAATAAGTCTCAGAAATTGGATTAATAATATAAACTGAGTCACAAACATACTCATGGCTGCACCTCGTTTTAGCAGCACGAAGCTAAGGGATCTCCCTTATGGACAAAATTAAGAATGGTACTGTTACGTCGCGCTCTATTCTGCGGTTCTTTAACCTTAAAGTGCTGACGCACACCTTGACCTTAGCCGGTTTCCGATTTCTAGGCTAATCAGGGGAATTCGATGGAGGCTATTTCCGAACTGTTGTATGTGCAATCTAAATTTTGTATTTGGGCGCCAGTTAATGTGTTCTATTAGTATCGCTAGATGGCATATAGGTAAAAGGGGTCTTATATATATAGATATTCGTAAGAGCGACGCGTTCTATTCGTCCGATGTTTTGTAACGAGGTAACACGCTGTAATACCCTTTCTTGTTCAGTTCTGATTTTATATATTATTGTTTATATATCATTTATATATATTTAGTTTATAAGTGGTTTATAGTAAAAATATATTATTCAAATAATAAAAGTAAAACACGTGTGGCTTCATTTAAGTAAAATCTGCCAACACGAACTGACTAAGCCTTTTGCTGCTTATACTGGATTTTATTGTATATGTTCCTTACTTACAATGATAATCTCTCTCTCTCTCTCACGCACTTACACTCGTGACTGAAGGTGGCTTGGTTTCGGGTACTGCTTCGCCCCTCTAGACGTCGATGATAGTCTTATCCTTCGCGGTGGACCTACGCGATGGCGCACGCACTCCCGGAATTAACTGTTTACGGGTCTTGTATTATCAGACCCGGAGATACGATACGCGAATGACCGCTGGCCGTGCGCGAAGGAAACCTCGAAGTGTAAAGTCACGAACAATCAACTCTTTACTCGCGCTTGTCGACGGTTTTTGTACTCGAAAGTGTGCCAAATCGAGTTCTCATTTGTCACTCATGCACATTTTGGAGTTACGCGATCGCTTTCGCAGAATGCCGCGTTAATGCATTCCTGCGAGTCAATTCGGTCGCGACCCAAATACCGACGGAAAAGGAATATTCCTCGGATGTAACAGTACTCTTTTAATTTTACAGATAGAGAGAGACAGGGAAACAGACAATGCGTCAAGGAGAGGGGATGACAACGTAGGAGAAGGATTGGAGGAGAAGGAGAAATCGCAGGAAGAACCCTTCCAGACGGTAAGAAAGCGCAAGAAGCCTGGAAGGAGTAATAGCACACACACAGATAGCGACAGTTTTCCTAGCGACCTGGCAAAACAGCCCCTTGTCACGTCCTCAATGAAGAACACTTTTTTTTAAAAAGAAACGATTTGCCGTTGATAGATCGTCAACGACAAATACTACTTTTATTTATTCACAATTATACAAATGAATTTGGGTAAACACTCCTAAACACAAATACTTAACTACCACTGGTCAGTAAACAAAACGGTGAACAGTTCGTTTCGCGTATATTATTATTAGTCTCGCGCCGCTGCGCGTTCGCTCTATATATATTCCTAATATGCTGATTCTCCGCGTTTGAGAAATCCGCATTATCAGCGTCTGTGACACCCTGAAAAAAAGGGTAGCGGAAGAAGTCAAGGAGAAAGAAGGAAGAGCAGGCACCATAAATACTAGGAGCCGGGGAGGGAAAGAGACACGAGATCCGGTCACCCCACATAAACAACTGTTAACACGTTAAGCGCCACGCCGAATTCATGTGCCGTTCCGTTCAGGCCACAGGTAGCCGTCAGGCGGGCCCTGCCGGGCCGCTCGCCGATAGGCGAGCCAGAGTATAAACAGATGACGGGTAACGTAACCCGGGTTGATGGCTCGGGCTTGCCTTCGTATGTTTACCTCTCCACTTGCATATAAGCTGCACTCGAGAGCCTGACATTTTCGAATCGCAATAAATGCTTTGTATATACTTTGTTTATATCCTTATAGTCCCTTCTCCTTTGTAGAAAATAAAAAACTGAAAAGCGAGGCCTAATGACGCCCGAACGCGTAACAAATCCTCAGTTGCATAAATATCGGAGCCCAGTTTCGTTAAGTCTCCAAGTCTTCTAGTACTTCTTCTTGACCGGAAATTCAAAATTTTTTTGGCCTAAAAATCAAGATGTCATCAAGTGATACGTCAAGCGAACAAATTTTAGTGCCTACACTTCATCATCGCCGTGTATTGCGCTCGTCCGACGATGAAGGTTTATCACAGAATGAGCGTATAGATACTAATACAACGGGTGATCAAGAATGGTTCGATCCACAAGGAAATCAACCTAATATAATAGCTTTTAGGGGCGAATGTGGGGTTGACATATCTAATGTCACATTACAAAATTGTTGCAATGTGGGAGACTTTTACGCTCTATTGATCACGGAAGAAATACTTCAGGAAATAAACGACCAAACAAATACATACGCAATGCAAAAGCAATCAATAAGTGCTTCGAGGCGTATAAATAAATGGGTCCCTACAAATAAAGATGAAATCAAGCGCTTATTTGGGCTCATCATATGGATGGGATTGGTAAAATATCCAGCGATATATTTATACTGGTCCAGGGATCCGCAATATTATCATCCATTTCCACACAAAATAATGAGCAGGAATCGATTTGAGATACTTTTGAGGATGCTTCACTTTTGCAACAATGAAACAGCAGATACCACCAATTGTTTATACAAAATCCAGCCGATCATCGACGATTTGAACAAAAATTTTAAAAAATATTACCATCCAACAGAATTAATCTGTATTGATGAATCGATAATTCCATTTCGTGGACGTATTATATTCCGACAATACATGAAGCAGAAGAAACACAAGTATGGTATAAAAATTTTTAAACTCAGCTGTGGCCTCGGCTATACATATAATTTCAGTGTTTACTGTGGCAAAACGTTCGACAAAGTGAACACGACGTCAACAAATGTAGTCATGAATTTGTGTGAAAATATATTTCATAAAGGCCATACACTCTGTACTGACAATTGGTACACCAGTGTAAATTTGGCCAAAAAACTCATAGAGAAAAATACCCACTTGATTGGTACACTAAGGAGTAACCGCAACTCTAACCCAAAAGAAGTGGTATTCAAGAAACTAAAACGTGGGGAATGTGTCGCTCAAGAGAGTAAAGAAGGGATCACAGTTTTGAAGTGGAGAGAGAAGCGCGACGTTCTATTACTTTCGACTAAACATACAAAAATCGTTAGTAAACCAACAATTGTCATAGATTATAATGCGGGAAAAAAATCTATTGACCTGTCTAACCAAATTGCTGCGTATAGTAACCCACTACGGAAATCGATGAAGTGGTATCGAAAATTGGGTTTTGAGCTATTATTGAATACCGCCGTTGTAAATTCCTTCTTCATACACCAAGAAACAACAGGTCAGAAGATGTCTATCACAATGTATCGTAAAAAATTGATTGATATACTTGTGCAGGAGAAGGAGGAGGAACAAGTGGACACTCGTGTAAATCCTCGGCAACATTTGAAAAAAAAGGAAGGCACTGCGCACAAAATTAGAAAATACTGCACCGAATGTTATAAATATAATGCACGAATGTTAGGACCAAAGACAGCTAAAAATGTAACGCCAAAAGTAACAAACTTTTGTAATGAATGTACACAAAAACCTCACCTTTGCTTATCTTGTTTTAATAAATTACATTAATGTTTTTAAGTATTATATTGTTTTCCTTAAAGCATTGACCAAACAAAAACGATGCCGCCTAAAATAAACGTTCAGTCTCACAAGTACGGAAGGACCGACACGCGCGCGATGATAACACGAACGAAAAGTCCGTCGCCGGTCCGCGCGGACCGGCGTGGCCTGAACGAAAATTCTAACTTCGGTCCCTAGGGACCGGCGTGGCGCTTAACGTGTTAACGGAGGAGAATTTACAAGAGGCACAGATAGGTTTTGTAAAGGTGGAATGCAAGGAGGGGAAAGATTTTCAGAACACTCTGAAGGAAATTAAAAACAAAATAGACATAGGGGAAATAATTATGAGATGGATAAGGCAAATACGCGGAGGTAAGGATATCCTTTTTTATGCAGAAAATCTGACTGGTTTACAGAACCTGAAAAAGAAATTTAGCGACGCGGCTTCAAAACAGAAGCCGTCGTAGGTAAGAGGAAAAAAATAATGGTTACCGGTATTGACGCCGATAAAGAGGAAGAAGACATGGAAAATATTCTTAAAAATACTTATCAATTCGAGAATTATAGAATAATTTTTTACAGGAGGTCGTTGCGAGGAAGTAATAATGCTTGTAATAGAATTCCCCTATGAAACGGCTGAGGATTTGTTAAGGAAAAAGAGGATTAGGTTAGGATGGACGTCTTGCAGAATTAGCGAATATAAAGACAACAGATGTTTTAAGTGCGGTGCAAGGACGCACCTCTCCTGATTCTGCAATCATGAGAAAGGCGTCTGCTACCTGTATGGGGACGAAGATCATATAAGCAGAGATTGTGAGAAAATCTCTTGGAAAAAAGGGGAGGGCGGTATATGGAGGGAAACCCCCAAACCCATACAAAGGGCAAGGAAAAAGGAAACAGTAAGCGAAGGATGAACCTGGGAAAGCCAAGGAAAAAAGGTAAATTTAAATTTTGCTCGTACAAAACTATCTTTATTTACGTAATTTTTTAAACTAACAATTCCTTGCTCAAAAAATCAATTGCATTAAAATGAAAGTAAATCCTATAAATGTTATTAAAATTCTAATGGATTCATTTAATTATAAAAGTAGTAGTGCACACACGCCGGTAAACGCAAAGGAAGTTGAGTTAGCTGAAACTATTATTGACTTGATTGACAGATATGTATATGCAGGTAGGCTACACAGAAATTGAAACTCAACAAGAATTATTATTCGAAGATCATATACACGAGGACCAATTTTCATCGTCGATACACGACCTGCCATCAAGTCCATTGTAAATCAGTGGTAGTCCATCCAGTTCACCTGACACAACTCTAAATGAGTCAGAACACGAATCTACTCATATTGAATATAAGAAAAGTGCTGTGGACTTTTGGAAAGGCGGAAAAAAAAGGAAATTATCTTTCGCGACAGTACAGAAAAGGTATAAGAAATTAAAGAGTCATAAACAATTATATCAATGGGAACAACAAATTGGCTCCGGAGGATCGCGATTAGATAAATTACAGTTAATTACGGGAAAAGTATTAAAAATGATGGATGTTTGTAACGCATTTGAATCACGCGCGATTGGCCGGATAGGCGATCTTCGGCTTATCGACGATCGATAGATACGAAGTTATACGCACGCCGTTTTTTCGTTCTTCTTTTTGTGTTACCGTTCGACAACGGATCGTAGTATGTAAGAGTAAGGTAAAGGTACCAGTAATTGACCAGTTAAGAGAAATTTTCTACGGAAACAATGGTAACCCTTTACTTTATCAATAAATGGCGAGAATCAATGCATGGAGACGTTCGTTAAACCCTTCAGATTATGTACCAAGACCACTTTTTAAAAAAAGTTAAGTTATACAAGTTTGGTAAATATTTTTGAGAATTCGGAAAATGATCCAGTAGTTGACCACTCTTGAAAAGGAAAAAACTAGTAATTGACCACCTCTTTTCGTTAGTAGTTGACCACTTATATTCGAAGCAAGGTTAAAAGACTAATGCTGGAAATCAGTTTATTACCGTTTAATTTTAACAATAAGCAGTACAAATCATATTTAAACAATAAAACGACGAAATTAACCAAATTAATTGAATAAAACATTCAACGCAGGAACAGAATAAACATTACGAGTTCTGCTTGCTTTGGTGGGCTCATTAATATGAGAAACTACAGCATTCCATTTGTAGTCCAACACGTCGGGCTTCTCTGGCCACTTCCATAATCAACTAGTAAAATAGTAAAATAGCAAAATAACAAAATGACAAAAGAGAAAAAGAGGAAAGATGGAAAACAAGAAAATAGGAAAAGAGCAAAGATGCAAAATAATAAAATAGTAAAATATGAAAATCGCAAAACACTATAGCAGTATGATAGTAAAGTAGTAAAATAGTAAAATAGTAAAATAGTAAAATAGTAAAATAGTGAAATAGTGAAGTAGCCACTATTCACTTCCATGCCTGTCAACTTCTGAAAGTTGTACATTAACAATACCCAAAAGTTGACCATTAAAAAACTATTGTTTTTTTAAGTTAGAACGACAAAAACAATGTATTTATTAAATTGATAAAACATTGTAAGCGCTTACACAGTAACTGATTTATTCACAAAATGTTCGCAACATATAAATTTTTTATCTGGACTATAGAGCTATTCTTAACAGAATCGTTAAGGAAATAGAAATATATCGGCACATTACTTACCTTATTGCACTCGGATATTCGCTGCTAATAGACACACTTTACTTCACGCGCAATTGTTCCAAAATTTAAACAACAAATGTCGTGGCATCTAAAAGTCACTATCATCTGAAGTGCGCAACTTATACAAACCTTATTTCATCATTTTTTAAACAAAATGGTCAACTACTGGTACATGGTCAACTACTGGTACTTTTACCTTATGTATTATTAACCATTATTAATAAATATATTTAGTTTATACAACAACAACAAAAATTTATTTTAGCGCGAAATAGAAAAATTGTAATTCATGACATCGACTTAAAACGTTGGGCATTACAAGAACAACAAAAACTTAACGTAGTTGGATTTAAAGCGTCTCAAAAGTGGTTATGGAAATTCAAGCAGTCTAATAATATCTTGTTTCTAGGAAAACAACAAAATTCATTACGAGAAATTATAGTGAACATTTAACTGACATACGCGAAAACGCTAATGAATTCGTATCTCTCGTTCGTCAATATTTTCAAAATTGCGAGGAAGAAAACATATTTAACTCTGATCAGAGTGCGTTTCAATTAGAAATGCATAGTAGCCGTACTCTTTCTTGGAAAGGAGAAAAACATACTGAATCAATTATACAGTCATCGTCAGCTATAACGCACAGTTATACAATACAGCCGACAATATCAGCAGATGGACAATTCTTGTCTCCACTGTATATAGTACTGAAGGAAACAAGTGACCGAATTGGTTCTCGTGTACAACGATCAATGTTCACGGTGCCTAATATTCTTATTGGGACATCAACATCCGGTAAGTTAAATAAAGAGTTATTGAAACAATGGTTGGAACTGGTTCCGAATACGATCGAAAATAGCATTTTACTATTAGATTCATGGACCGGATACGACGAAAATTTAATACAAAATATCACACCGCAAGATAAAACTATTACAATTTTTAAAATTCCAAAAAACACCACGGGTCTTATTCAGTCTTTAGATGTGTACGGCTTTAGAATTTGGAAAAATTTTGCTCGGAAACTTTCAGATCTAGTAATCATATTAGATTTACAAATTAATTTACATACGCGTGATACGATTATAAAAATGCAGTCTTTAATACACAATCAGTTATCCGCACCTAGATATAGAGAATTGTTTAAATATGCCTGGTTTCGATGTGGTCACACGGATATCAGGCTAGAACATTTTGAAAACCCAGTAGACTTTTGTTTCAATCAACTCGAATTCATGAATTGTTCAGATTGCGCGGAACTTGTACTCAAACGTTTGTGGTGTCGACGACATCTATGTTTCATACATTTCTTTGAGACTTTCCATTATTGTGACAATTATATAATTATTATAATTAGTTATTATAATTAATGTTGAATTGCATGGATATATAAAATCTTTATTCTTATTTACTTTCACATTTTTTCTACCTCAAAAAATTTAGAATATACTGTTAGTTTCAGCTACCGCTTCCTTATGATTGCAACTTTTCAAACACTTTTTTCAGCGCTTTTTACAATTACAAAACCAATCTCTCTTCAGGCTACTAAAATCAGTTCCTTTTAGAACTAATATCAGCTCTTTTCAGAGTTACCATATCTTTCTAAACAAGGAACAATTTCGAAGGAACAACTACTCCTATTTCAATAAAGCGCTAGCATTCCTCGCACCTATCGCATTTACCTCTTTTACGATAAGGATTCCCGGTACTTTTTATTTGCCAGGCTGTTTTCCCCTACTTATGAAGCGATTAACAAAGCACAGAGTAAGGTAATTGAATAATATTACAAAAAATGATATCAAAATAGAATGTAGACATCGCTATAGGGGGACAGTGAGTCGAGATGCGCGTACAATTTGTAGTTACAGACGTTTGATGGTCACTTTTATTTAAATTTACCTAAAGTAGAAAAATAAATAAATTGCAGATGATATGTGAACTGCCTAAAACATTGATTCTTTTGCTGAAAGTTGATGAAAGTTGACATTTTTACAAAAATTTCTTAACAAACTCTGTCATCTAAAATAGACCTATTATCTGTCATTTTGACGGGTTCCGTAAATCTAGTGTTAATATTATCTGTTACAACGGCGAATTTAAAAATTCCAATTTATCCGTATTCTTCGCCAAGATGTATAGTTTATTTGTACCAATTTTTATTTAAATCGATCAACATTTTACCAAAAAAAATAACAAAAATGTACTATTTTTCAATATATTTTTTAAACAAATAAATTTTTCAAAAATCCACTTGCGCCATATTATTGGCCGTCGAAAGCAGAAAAATTTGCATTTTGAATTTTTTGTCTAGGCCTAATAGTTCCTGAGATATTCGAGAAAATATGTTACGCAGCCCCAACTTTGGGGGCTATTTTCACCCCTTCAACATGGACGATGGCCGATAAAAAAAAATACGTGTCAAATATTTTTTTGCGTTCTATATATAACAAAGACGCCAGAAATTATTCAAAGGGTCCAAGACATGATTTTGGAAGATCCGGGAACTTCACTTCGAAAATTGGTCTCCGTCTTGGGGTTGAGTGAAACGATCATCCGTCGAATCGCTCAAGAGAATCTTAAATATGCCTCCTACGTTTTCAAAGTCCGTCAGATGCTCTCCGAGACCGCCAAGCTTAAAAGATTTGCCCGTTGTCATTTGATTCTGTGTTCATTAAAACACGAAGCTGCTGGCCGCATTAGGTTTTTTTTCCGATGACACAATTTTTACTGTGGATGCCAAAGTGAACCGGAGGAACGACCGTTGGCTGGCCCACAATTTCGAAGATGTTCCTGTTGTGGGCAAAACCAAATTTTCAGCAAGTGTTCACGTTTTAAGTGTCGTCTCAGGTAAGGGCGACGTCATGCCTCCGCACTTCTTCCAAAAAGGCGAAAGAATCACAAAAGAGGTTTATTTGGAGGTCCTGAAGACAGTAATAAAGCCGTGGATGGAGACTACGGCTTCTGGAAGGGCGTATTTATTTCAACAAGATGACGCACCTGCTCACACAAGTCATCTTGTTCAAAATTGGCTCTCTGACAATGTGGACATGTTTTGGTCGAAAGATTTCTGGCCACCTAATAGTCCCGATCTAAACCCACTGGACTATTACGTGTGGGGCGTTATCGAGAGACAAACTAACAAATGCAGGCACCCCAACGTCAACTCCCTACGAGCTGCTATCGAGTCAGAATTCGCAACAATTAAACGCGACCAGTTGAAGTCAGCGTGCTCGCGCTTTAGAGCAAGAATAGAGCAGGTCATAGAGACAGAGGGTGACTATATAGAATAAAAGTTCTCAGCAAGGACCCTTTAAATGAGATATAACAGCATTTTTTTGTATTTTTGTATATTGACTTAAAATAAATAACTTTCTGCACAAAACTTCTTTTGTCCGGATTCTAACAGCGTAAAATAAATATAAGATACTTGGTCTGGATAAACAACAACTAATTGGTTTATCTCCCATTCACGAATTACGAAGAACTTAATATTATTCTTAACTTCTTAATTCATTATTCGATTTAACTTTCACCTAATAGCTTCCTGTTATACCGACAAAATACCGACGGTATCGATACGTTTGTTCACGACGACGATCGGCCGTCATATTCGAAGCTGTCGCTCACGCTTTCGCGCGCCGGGCCTATGCGCGCTCTCATTGGTCAGTGTTTTTTGCTAATAACTCGAAAATGGAGCCTCAAACAATATTTTGGCAAAGGAAAAAGTTGTTCAGAATCGCCCCACCTACCATCCCTTTTCGGGACCTACACTAATTGCGGGACACCCTGTATATGACTATTGGTCAACTCCTTCATATTTAGAAACCCCAATTTTTTCAAAAATAATGAATCGCAATAGATTTATGCAAATATGGAGAATGTGGTATTTTTGCAATAATGATCTACTGTATGACAAGACCGACAAATTATTTAAAATTAGAGAAGTTTTAAATTATGTACAGAACAAATTCAAAAATGTATATATGCCAAAGCAAGAATTGTTACTGGATGAAGGCATAATACCGCACAGTGGTCCCAAATCGCAAAAAGCTGGCCAAAATATGAAGGCGTATTTCAATTTTAATGAAACTTCGTATCTAGGGGTTTTCGAGGTCAGTCATTACAAATCAAAAGTCAAAATTACGAAAAACAAAATGGCGAATTCAATATGGACGCTCAGTATTAAACAAAAAAACAAAAAGCTGACCAAAATATGAAAGAATTCTTCTATTTAACTGAAAGTTTGTACAAAGTGGTTTTCGAGATTACAAATTAAAGACAAAATTACGAAAAAAATAATTAATTACGTTTATTAAATTACTTTCTGTTCCGTTCAAATTACTTTTCAGTGCAATGAATATTTGTTTCTTTGATAGAGTAATTTCTTCGGAAACTGAAATATAAATATAAATATGCATAACACGAGAATGACTGCTGTATAACTGCCCGAAAGTAATGGAAACGCCCCCACAAAGCCCAGACATCAACCCCATAGAAAATTTATGGGCAGAACTAAAAATTAGATTGCGTAAATATGAAATAAGTAACGTGGACCAACTCAAAAAGACATTGCATCTAGAATGGAAGAATATCAGTACTGATATTACAAAAAAATTGGTTCAATCTATGCCAAATAGATTATTTGAAGTAATTAGACATAACGGTTACCAAACAAAGTATTGATTCATCTAATTTTAATAACAGAAATACGTTTTTCCCTTGTGTACGAATACGGCTGAAAGATGGTTTTTATGGACAATTACATTCTTTTTCTATTTTTTTGTGTTTCTAAATGATAAAAAGTAAAACCGCTTTGTAAATAGATGTAGAACAGTGTAATAATTAATTTTAATAAAGATAAATAAAAAATATCCTTAGGTAAAGTGGTGTTTTCTCATTTATACTGAACGCGTGTATGCTGTACGAATATGAGTGGGAGTAACTGTACATACTCACGCGTGGCACACAACATTACATATGTATCAATAACATCTTTTATTCATAATATTAAATTCTATAGACCGATTTATATTATACTTTTTTTAACAAAATTTATAATAACCCTGTGGCGTCCATATCAATATTTGTAAAAAATTATGAAAAAACTGATGCTAAATATTCTTAAACTCAACGTTTATTTGCTTAATTGTACTTCGGTATTATGTGTCCGGGGGTCACGTGCAATATTCTCTCCGTAAGTGTTAAAAAGATCTCTACCGTAAATGTTAAAATTCTATCCCCACTACTGAGGGGATCCCCCTCGAAATCAATCAAAAATGAAACACGATCAATCGCCGAAACGATGAGGATCGAATATCGGTGACACACATACTAATGCAAGCAAAGGAGAAGATTGCAACTTTTTTATTTCTTATTTTTTGTTATTGAAACTTTTACTGTCGTATTTGTCTAGTTTCCCTGATTAAAATGACACCAAACATGATATGATCACGATCGTAATTATTTATGTAACAAGCCGTAACAGTTTTGGGCTTTCACACTTACGGCAAACTTTACATTTACGGCAGAGATACGAATTCCTCCTAACGGCTTGTTGTAGAAGAATTTTATGATTTTTTAACCGATTTCGAAAAAGGAGGAGGTTACTCAATTCGATCAGTATATTTTTTTTTATTTTTTTTATTTTTTTTATTTTTTTTATTATTATTATTTTCTATGTGTGCCCGCCGATTACGCCTAGCTGGATGCACCGATCGGAACGAAACCTTTTGCATCTGGTAGGTTCTGACTCCCCATTGGTACTATTATCAAAAAATTTTTCATTTTTTAATTGCAAAGTGTTGTTATTGCAAAAAAAACGGCAACTTTTGAAATAAACTTTTCTCAATTATAGTGCGCTTTTAATATCTTATCACGGACATGAATCTGAACAATTTTGTTCATATACAAATTTCGCGGAAAGCTTTAGTTTTCGAGATATTAGCGAAAAATTGTTGAAAAATTTTGAAATCAACTTTGGACGATTTTCATGTCCTTTTAATATGTTATCAGGGACACGATTCTGAACAACTTTTTCCTTATCCGCAATTAAGGGGAAGCTTTAGTTTTCGAGTTATTAGCGAAAAACTATTGTTATTAATACAGTATTCGCTCCGTAAATGTTACTTTTTAACCGACTTCGAAAACGGAGGAGGTTACTCAATTCGATCATGCCGGTCTCGATTGTAACATTTACGGTAGAGGTCCTACATTCTTTGTAGTGTGCCGAACGTAGAAAGAGACAGCCATACAAAAGACAAAGAGGGATAGAGTTTCGAGCGTTCGACAAACATGAAAGACTCGTGCGTGTTCTGTCTTTTAAATTTTAAAATTAAAATTCTTTATTTTTGGTTTTTCGTCAATGGAACTTTTACCATCGTATTTGTCTCGTTTTTCTGATTAAAATGACACCAAACACGATATGATTACGATCGTAATTACTAAAGTAACAAGCCATAAAAGTTTGGGATGTAACATTTACGGTAGAGGTGCGAATTCCTTCTAAAGGCTTGCTATACAAGTAATTATGATTTTAATTATACCGTGTTTGGTACCATTTTAATCAGAAAAACGAGACGAATACGATAATCAAAGCTTCATTGATGAAACTCCAAAAATAAAGAATATTGATTTTTGAATTTAAAAGGCAGAAGACGCACGAGTGTTTCATGTTTGCCGAACGCGTCAATCTTCTGCTTCTCTTTCTTTTCCATTCGCCGTCCTCTTTTACGTTAAAAACTTTAATCACTCGTTACACACACAATTGTTAACGTAATTATATCATGTTTGGTGTCATTTTAATCAGGAAATCTAGACAAATACAACAGTAAAAGTTGCATGAAAAAATAGTTTGAAATAAGAAAGTTACAATCTTTTCCTTTGCTTGCATTAGTATGTGTCTCACCGATATTCGATCCTCGTCGTTTCGGTGACCGATCGTGTTTTAATTCTTGACTGATTTCAATTGTGGCGATACAATTTTAACATTTACGGAGAGAATACTGCATTGCATTGGTATTGTTTCGCCGACATATACCGATTTGTTTATGCTGTGTCTTCTTTTTCACTGGCTGTCCTTCTTTACGTTCGAAGCGGTCGGCAAACTTGAAACAATGTAGGAGCTGATGAAGAGTGGACGGCTTGTCCCAAAGCGTATTGCACTCTTGTTGCGTATTCTATATTATTATTTACAATCTAAATGACCTTACAACGAAACGTATAAACAAAGTATGGAATCCTGGAATTTGCCCCACCAATTCTCTTCCTTTGGAAGTCACATACCGCAGATGTTTTATTCAGTTTCAGTTCAACCACCATACTGTTGACAGGTAAGTACTATTTTTCATTTTTAAATAAAAATAGGGGATGAGTGCTTTTCGGAACTTTATTCACAAATGCAAATAGATTATTTTTTAAATAATACAATTTTTTTTGCAGAAATATGGCTGCGAATGAAAATACTCGTAAGTATAATTAAAATTTCAATAGAAAATTAATATAATGCATGATTCAGCGATTTACTTGCCAGCGTTTTTCTCGTAAATGACTGGTAATAGAAAAAAATGAAAGAGGACAAAGTGATAGTGTTTTTTATAAACAACATAATGAAGTATGTATTTTTTTCGTGTTTATACTATTTTTTAAGATAGTTTTTCACTCTTTCAGAACAAGCTCTTATGAATGCACTGCAGCAACTGCAGCTGCAGCAGCAGCAGCAGCAGCAGCAGCAGCAGCAGCAGCAGCAGCAGCAACAGCAACAGCAACAACAACAAGCGCTGCAAGAGCAGCAGCATCAGCAACAGGAGGAAGGTGCTAAGCCGTCGCGGGGTAAGCATCACAGATTCTATCACACAAATGACTAACACTACAACTACCGAAGGGGTCAAAATTAATTGTTTAAAGTTTTTTATTTTTAAATTATGAAACTTGTAAAATTGTTTCTTGAACGCTGGTAGTTATAGTGTTAACCAATCCGTGTCGTACATAATAAAGAATTAAGTCCAAAAATGTATAACCTATCTAACAGTTCAAATTTTACATTGCAGTCAGGAGGACAATCGGTGGAATGTGGCGAAAGCCTTATCATCGCGGCAGAGGCCGCGGTGGTGGAAGAGGTGGCGGTGGTGGAAGAGGCGGCGGTGGTGGAAGAGGCGGCGGTGGAAGAAGAGGCGCCGGCAGAGGAGGAGGCCACCCCACTACCCTTTACCAGTTTTTTAATAGTAATAAATAATAAAATTTTTTAATAATAATAAATAAAAAAAAATTGAAAAACGAATATCCATGTTGTCTTTTACTTAATTATGTTCATGGCATTTACGCAGACAAAAAAAAAGCCCGGAAGAATTGTCTCGTAGTATCCAATACAATTCTCCCCATTCCACTAAAAAGCGTGAAATAAAATAATTTTAAGAAAAAAAAATACGCCGACTTCGAAATGCACTAAAAAGTATAAAATAATTTCTATTTCCTAATGAAGTAATTTCTATTTCATTCAATCATACAATTACGTAACAGATATGAATGAAACCTATTTACTCGTTAGGTAGTATATTAAATACATTTCAACCTTTTCGGAGGTGGCGCAAAATTAAAAATACCTCAGTAAACGTTGCTGCCAATAACCAGTTGATTGTGGTATGGCGTATTGGAAATTAATAAATCCTGAGAAAGCATACGAACCATTATAGATATATCTGGTAATATACGTAAATGTAACGACTGCATCTTCATTTCGCAACGTTTCTGATATAAATGAAATTGAATCGACTTCGTTCGCGTGTGAAAGCCATGGATCTAAGAGCCTATAAACGGAGCTCACGACGCGGGAATTACCAAAGGGTATAGCCGGATAAGGTGGTCAAATGTGCCCTTGAGTCGAATTTGAGACCCAACTCGTCAGTCGGTAGCATATCCCAAAAAAACATCTCACACCAAGTTTCAACCCCCTATCTCATCCGTGGGGGTAGTAAAAGGGATAAAACGAAATTCCGGTTTTTGGCCCTTTTTGCCTATTTAATTTCGTACAAAAATTCTGAAAAAATGATAAAACATTAAGGTCCAGATAGCGCATCTTACAGAATTTTTTCAGATTTTTTGATCGCAAACTGTACTCGTGAAAAATCAAAAACCGAAAAAAAATCCGAAAAAATGCGATTTTTTAGTGAAGATGTCGGAGCACTACTTTTATATTAATGTGGTAGTTAGGTATTAGTACAACTATTATTCTCTAATTTTTTCAGATTTTTCGGTGAGGTGCGCCGTAGTTAAAAAAATCAAAAACCGATTTTTTCGCGCGAAAAACTAACTTCTGCTTTGAATTTTTATGCCATTTTCCCATAAAAGATGCATTAAGTAATTTTAAGAGGATTCACGTTCACACAATTGATCTATGGATTCCAACAATGCAATTAACTTAATTAATTAGTTTTATGGTACGCTCGGTATATACCTAAATGTTTGAAGGTTTTTCAACGGTGTCGGTGGCGCAGCGGTTAAGGTGTCTGACTCGTAAACTGCTGCATACTCTTTTTGGCGCGAGTTCGATCCCACCTGAACTTATATTTTTTTTTTCTTTAAATTGTTAATTTTTTTAATTCTAATTATAGAACAATGGATATTACTTATTTAAAAACATTTCTAACGCACTTTAGAAATATTTCAAGGTTTGTTTTTTTTTTCATTGGGGAAAGGGATTTATTTACGCAGTCTATACGTTCTTAGACTAGTGTGGGACTCCTACGTTAATCGCAGACTACCCAGTAAAGCCCCAACTACCTGTTGAAATAAAAATAATTTTAAGTATTTTGATTACATGTCTTAATTGTGCTACGATTTTATATATTTTTATTTTTAAACATTTTATTTTTCGTAACTTATCACTTTCCATTGTTGAAGAAATACTATGTCAAATGTATTCGTCGTCATTGCTGTCTTCATTTGTAACAGGTATCACTTGCTCTGTTTGACATATTTTGCTTAATATTGTACATCGTGATTATTTCAAGGATGAATTGAATTAACCATTTTTCAAACATCAAGTTTACAACATCCCGACGTACAACGGTCGGATACCTGAGTAGGAAAAAACCTAATCTTCAACTATTCAAGATTAACAAAATGCTTATAACAACAAGTAATATACATAGTTCTATTACTTAGTTACCAGAAATGCAGTATATAAAAATTGCACTGATATATGCACTCAACTGAAAATTCATAAACTTGTAGCACAATTAAGATATATAGTCAAAATGTTCCATAATTATTTTTATACGAATTTAAAGTTGTCAAAGTTTTTCAAGTTAAAAAAAAACAAACCTTGAAATATTTCTGAAGTGCGTTAGAAATGTTTTTAAATAAGTAATATCCATTGTTCTATAATTAGAATTAAAAAAATTAACAATTTAAAGAAAAAAAAAATATAAGTTCAGGTGGGATCGAACTCGCGCCAAAAAGAGTATGCAGCAGTTTACGAGTCAGACACCTTAACCGCTGCGCCACCGACACCGTTGAAAAACCTTCAAACATTTAGGTATATACCGAGCGTACCATAAAACTAATTAATTAAGTTAATTGCATTGTTGGAATCCATAGATCAATTGTGTGAACGTGAATCCTCTTAAAATTACTTAATGCATCTTTTATGGGAAAATGGCATAAAAATTCAAAGCAGAAGTTAGTTTTTCGCGCGAAAAAATCGGTTTTTGATTTTTTTAACTACGGCGCACCTCTCCGAAAAATCTGAAAAAATTAGAGAATAATAGTTGTACTAATACCTAACTACCACATTAATATAAAAGTAGTGCTCCGACATCTTCACTAAAAAATCGCATTTTTTCGGATTTTTTTTCGGTTTTTGATTTTTCACGACTACAGTTTGCGATCAAAAAATCTGAAAAAATTCTGTAAGATGCGCTATCTAGACCTCAATGTTTCAGAATTTTTTCAGAATTTTTGTACGAAACTAAATAGGCAAAAAGGGCCAAAAACCGGAATTTCGTTTTATCCCTTTTACTACCCCCACGGATGAGATAGGGGGTTGAAACTTGGTGTGAGATGTTTTTTTGGGATATGCTACCGACTGACGAGTTGGGTCTCAAATTCGACTCAAGGGCACATTTGACCACCTTATCCGGCTATACCCTTTGCGGCAGATAGGCTCTATCTTTATAGAATATGCGGCTATATACATGCGAATATCCTAGGTTTAACTAGGACTTTGTTTGGCGCTAAATTAGATAAAACTAGACTATCTAGACTTTTAACACGACAAAGTGCAATATAAATTTGACCTTTTGCAAAATTCCTTTTGCCAAGATCAATTACAGCTTGGTTTAATGTGGTCCCTTGTAATTTGTGCACCGTTACTGCCCAACTTAAAATAAGTGGTAACATTCTGCGCTCGACGTCCCCATAACATTTTGTCGCCTGAAACGTTGCTGAAACTGGAGATATTGGAATGTAACCATCAATATCTTTGAACCTATTTCCAACAGATTCGTCGTCAAATTTTATAAGAACTGAATCCGGCAATTCTCCCTGTTTTAGTGGGTCTCATTTAAGTGCCGGCCATCTAAATTTCTTAACTATTCCCATTGCACCGTTTATCAAACCATCAGAAATTGATATATTTCGTCGTAGCATGATTCGCTATCCCTCGGCAAACGTTATTGTATGTAACAGTCCGCCACAGTTATTAACATTTGTAGGAATAACATTTTTTGGTGGCCTTTTTCCATATGTAGCTACCTCACGGGACTCGTCTACTGCATCAATGATGTACATTCGATGTGATTGTGCTAATTTATCGGTCATTTTTGTATTATATTCATCGACTAATTTTATGGTTGAGAATATTCTTACCGCTTCACCATCCTCAAACTCTCCGGTTAAGGGAACTCTTCTTCGTTCGCATAGTATTTGTAGTTGAAAGGATGTCACTTCCCCAAACCGTAGTGTTATTCAGTAAGTCGATAAACTCGACGTCATCCCTTTGTCGCATGTTAATGGTGAGTTCGCAGAATGAAAATTGGTGCCATAAATTAATTTCTGCGCTACACAAATGTGGCTGTATAAAACACCCAGTGTCCTTTTACCGGGGGCAACTGCATGATATCGCCAAAAAGAAGTACGTTTACGCCACCAAACAGTTTATCATTCATTTTGAATTCTTGCAATCTTAAATGAATTATTCGCAAATTCTCGTAAGATACCATTGATATCTCGTCAATAATCAACCACCTTATGTACCGCCACTTTCGTCTCTCCTGTTCGACTCTTTGTCCAGTCAGTCGCCGATAGGTCATTGCAGTACCTTTCTCAATAGGCAACGAGAACAAGGAGTGCAGAGTTTTTCCGAATACGAGGGCTGTATGATAAGTACCCGTGTTAGACAAGAAAACGCATTAAAAAGAAAATTTTTTTTATTTATTTCTCAACATAGTCTCCTTTCAGCTCGATACATTTAGTCCAGCGATATTCTAACTTTTTCAAGCCATCCAAAAAATATGTTTTGTCGAACTCCGCAAAATAGGCCTCCGTTTCGGCGATGATTTCTTCGTCTGATGAAAATTGCTTTCCACCAAGCCATTTTTTCATGTTTGGAAATAAGAAAAAATCACAGGGAGCCAAATCTGGGGAATAGAGTGGGTGAGGCAGCAATTCGTATCATAATTCCACCAGTTTTGCTGTGGCGATTGCGGACGAGTGAGCAGGTGCGTTATCGTGATGAAAAAGGACTTTTTTCTTCGTCAAGTGGGGCCGTTTTTTTATCAGTTCAGCATTGAATCGTTCTAAAAGATCAGCATAGTACTGTCCCGTAATTGTTCTTCCTTTCTCCAAGTAATCGATGAAGATGATACCTCGTGAGTCCCAAAAAATGGTGGCCATGACTTTTCCAGCCGATGGAACTGTTCTCGCCTTCTTTGGAGCAGTTTCGCCGGGTGAAATCCACTGTTTTGATTGTTGTTTCATTTCTGGTGTGTAACGATGAATCCATGTTTCGTCAACAGTCACAAAACGCCGTAGAAACTCTTTCGAATTGCGCTTAAATATGGCCAAACAGTGCTCCGAAGTTGTCATGCGATTTCGTTTTTGCTCCGCTGTCAGCAAACGCGGCACCCATCTCGCCGATAGCTTTCTCATGCCCAATTTTTCGTGGAGGATATTTTGTACGCGTTCAATTGAGATGTGTACAATGTCAGCAATCTCTCTGACCTTCACTCGACGATCTGCTAACACGACATCATGGATTTTTTTAATTATATCGTCCGTAGTCACCTCAATCGGACGGCCTGGGCACTCTTCATCAAAAACGGATGTTCGACCACATTTGAATTCATTAAACCAGTATCTAATGGTAGTCATCGAAGGTGCATGGTCCTTATAAACGGCATGCAACTTAACTTTGATCTCCTCACACGTCTTCCCATTCAAAAAAAGGAACCGAATCACTGACCGATATTGTTCTTTCTCCATGATTGCAAATAAACACGTATTTGATGACTTTCAATGGCTGCCAAAACAAAACTATTTTTTTTGTCAGTGGTGTCATATGTCGGCAAACACGGGTACTTATCATACAGCCCTCGTATTTGGCGGGCAGCGACGCCAGTCAAAGAAGCTACTTCAATGAACGATGGTTTTATCATCATATCAACTGTGGGATTATAGCAGCGTTTAATATGTTCAACAAGTAATTTTAAAATAAACTACTTGCCACTACCAGCTCCTCCGGTAATAAAAAGTAACATTTGTTCCGTATCTTCATCATCATTCTTTTTAATATCTTTCTCAATTACTGAGGAAACTGATTTCAATAAATCTTTCTGTTGAACGTTAAGACTTCGAATACTATTAAGGAACACGTCTTCTGGCATTGCAAGTGTTTCTTGCCTCATACAAATCAACTTGATCGCAATAAACTGTTTCGTCGGCATGAATTCTGACTGGTTCTTTTAACTGTTCATTATTAGTTTCCCCTTCGCGTACAACGTTCAAAGCAACAGCCTGGGCCAGCGCCGCTTCAATAATTTGTTCTGCGTGAGTAAATTGTTCAACGGTTGCGTTTCTCAACATAGGTTTCAATTCGTGTCGCCGTCGAAGAAAACATTGTTCCGAAGATTCGTTCTCGGACATAAGTGTACTTTCATCACGAAATGGAATGTGACACACTATCAAGTTATAGAAATATCCTTCTCTATCACTGTTCAAGGTATAATATCGGTGGCGAAGTACAGCTGGTTTATTTCTTATTCGCATTCGAGTATTGTCCTTCAATTTTATAAACCTCGACTTCGATGTTTCTTCATCGTCATTTCTAAGTTCTGCGTCTCCATCCTCTTCTGTCCACATTCCACTTGAAACTGTTTCATATCGGACAGCAAATTCAGCTAAGCTCAAATTCTCTAGACTGTCCGGTCTCTTTGCGTAACGATCGAATATGTTATTGAAAAATGATGTTTCATATCCTTCGAAACGCAAAATTCTGTATCTCTGCTCAGGCCGACAGCTGTTTATAAATACAGTTTTCGCGGGCTCATTTTAAGAGGCAGATGGCATAATCGATAAGCACATTCTGCAGCACTGACCATTCGTTGGGACAGAATTGCCATAGATACCGAAAATAATTGATTTCAGACGGTACCGCCGCGGCGTTTCGCACGGGAAACGGCTTCTTTAATAACGTCTCATGTATCCTGCGGCTCGGACTTACTTGCGTATTTAGCAATATAATATGCAACTGCTGTAACATTTCCGCATGGTTGAATATCCATGTTTGCTTCCCAAAGCTTTAAAAGAGTTGGATTGTAATTATTTACCATAACTTCATTTACGGTTCTCTTAAGTACACAGAAACGTCCATTGTTGGCAAGTATGTCATCTGGACCCAAGCACATCGTTGTTTCACTTATCGGTCTAGGAAATCCGAAACGACAACAACGATTATTACGATCTTTGTAACATGTATCAGAATGTTTATGAATTTGGACTCTTTGTACTATGTTGCTCATATCTTGGTTTTCTGTTTCCAATGAACAAGATATAACTTTCTCAATAACGTTGCGGCCTTCGTTGGTAAGGAAATCGGGTACATTTTCACACCAAATCAGCAAGTGTAAATGTGGACTTCCCCTATTCTGAAATTCAATTCTATACCAAAAATCGATTACAACGCCACCTAAGCAATGAGAGTTTTTTAAATACTGCATCAACGCTTTTACTCGTACCGTAAATTGTGTTGCTATAACTACTGGATATTTCTGAATCAACTTTAGTCGATCCGCAAAAGTTAGGTTTTCAAATTCGGTAATGGGACGACCATCGGATAAGAGTAACGCTTTCAACATATCTTGCCAGTTTAGATCATTGCAAGAGAAGGTAGCAAACCATGTGGGCGGTCCAAGACTTCGAACCATGGCCATTAATTCCGAACAGCAACGCTTCCAGTATGATACCGATCCTCTTATATTTCTCATCGTGAAGTGCATATTATCTACTAATCGCTCTGCAGTATGTTCTCCTTGGCGCATTCTACATGATACTGAAACACTAGCTTTTGCGCGGTAATATTCAACAACAGACAATGCGAAGAACAAATAATCTGTTCGTTGAAATCGTTTGTCATTGCTCAGAATACGCGCTTGGAAGTAATCCAGTGGTGTTATTGAGATATCTCGGTGCTCTCCGAAACCATTTTTTCCATCTGGAAATAGAAAGAATCAACACAGTTCTTCCATTCTTCTTTCCCTCTCTAGGTTCAAAGGAGGCGCAGTTTTTCTATGTATATTCGCCAATCTTATCGGGTCATTTTCTGTGTTGTTATTATTACCGATAGAGACGATATTATCGATATTGGGAATATCGTCATCAATCGAACGTAACATACTTGTTGCGAAAACAACTTGTGCCTCGCCGGACTTTGTATGAGTAGTCGCAACAGGTGATTGTTGTATCCTTTCTACTTGTGGAGATCTATTCCTTTCGGGTGCAATTACTAGAGATGTTGATGAGTAGATATTTAGCACATTGCTATTGCCTCCTTTACCATATAAATTACGACGCAAGATTATGTATAAATCATCAATATTCGTAAATTTCATACAGCATGAAAGGCCCCGTGACGGTGCTTTATATCCTTTCGCACCTCTTGTGTAGGAATCAAACAACCAATAGCAGGGACTTTCCGACTGGTTGCTGCATGATACAGCGACTGATATAAAATTCGCGGTAAGAATTCCGTATGTATACTGTTGGAAAAACATAATTAAACCGTTCTTTAAATTTGGGAATCCTTCATCACCGTTGTCAATGTCAATATGATCATTTACAGCCATTACATAGCCAATGTCAATACCGTCTCTGATACTATTAAACAATAAGTATAAATTCTGTTACAGCTAAGTAGTCTACATTGACTTCTCCGGGGTCAGGGTTATTTCACGCTTCAATGCAATCACGGTAATATTTATCTCCTACTAAAAGTACATAATCAACATCACTAGTGCACCACGTACTAGGATCGAGCAAATTAAACGCAACACAAGCAACTGCAGCTGTGCCTGTGCATTTCTTACCGCGAGATTCGATGCTGATGCGATCGCTAGCTTGATAGCACATGCCTCGTAAAATAGCTACATTATGGCCTACATGCATAAAACTGTTTGATTCAGTACTTTGTGCAACTTCAATTTCTTTTGTTACAATAGGAAGCTCTTCAGTGACATGAGCTATTTCCGAAATGTTATTGATAATATTAGAAAAACATGGTCGCACATCTTTGTACAAAGCATTATTTTGTAGCAGCCATTCTAAAGCTCTTCGAAGTTTACCGACGTCTATTTCAAATTGTCGCTGTCGTTCCAAATTTTCTAGGCTTTCTACGACAATCATTATACCGGTCTGGTTTAACCTAACTGGAAGTTGTTCGGCAACTTCGAATACATCACGGGCAAATAGGACTACCTCACCTTTGCACCAATTCTGACTGAAGCGATTTTGAATTTTCATGATTTTAAAGAACGGAACTATTCTGCACAACATGTGTTTTTCGATTTCCGATAAATCTGATATCTCCTGAGGTACGTGCATTACTTCCATTTTATTCCAGAATGCCTGCGATGGAACTTTGTGCTTTTTAAGATGATGTAGGTAGCGAGAACATGTTGTTATCTTCTCTAATTCTATCAGATTTGCAGGAATTAGATGAGACAGAGGCTGCGTGTGCAAAGCGTAACGTTGCTGCGGATATAAAGTTCTGCAACACACCGCGAAAATATTAATAGCCGATTTAAAACTGTCTGCCTGAAGAAGAAGTTCTTTTCTTCGGTTTCTAGCACGTTCACGCATATCCTTTAAACGTGTATTTCTTGATTCGGTACGTTCTGTTAGTAGCACTTCCCGCGTACGATTTCTTGTAACCATTAGACGTTGTGAACGTTGTTTCGTAGATTCGTTCTCTATTCGTCGGTGGATTAATCCGATCCGACGTGATCGTTCCTGGGCCGATTCGTTTGCTAATCGTCGGCGGATTAATCCGATCCGACGTGATCGTTCCTGGGCCGATTCGTTCTTTAAACGGTTAGAAATTCTACTTAGCCGCCTTTTTTTTTCACCTGTTGTTTCGCGTGACACTTTCGAACGTGCGTATTTCCGCATTGCGGATAATCTCGAACGGCGTTCGTTAATAGTTTCTTGACGCCGTGCCTGTGCATTTGTTTCACGATTCCTTGACAGACGTAATTGTTTAACTTCGTGCGATTCTTTTGCTCGATTCTTTTTTCTTCGGGATGCATTTTTTGTCGGTCTGCCCATAGTTGTATATGTATATGAGACTTCTAAAAAAGTGATTACTTCAAACCACAATTGGCTCGCTTGTTTTTTTTGATTCGCTCAAAGCAGAATTGGCCCGTTTTTTTTGATTCGCTCAAAGAAGAATTGGACCGTTTTTTTTTTATTTGCTCAAAGCACAATTGAACCGCTTTTTTATTCGCTCAATGCAGAATCAGTCTGTTTATTTCTTATATTTGCTGAAACAAAAATTGGTCCGTCTTTTTTCATAAACAGTAATTCCCTGTAACCTGAATGGGACCCTTTTTTTATCTTACTTTAGCTTCTTAAAATAAAAAAAAAAAATAAAAAATACAAAAAAAGGAAAAGCTGTAGTTCTAATACCTATTACGCAGTCTTCAATTTTGCCTATATCGCGTTGAGCTGAAGAAAGCGTGGCGCGATACTCGTTACAACTGACTGCTGTTTGCCTTTCCTAAACGTCGGAAGAGATGCTGAACGTAGAAAGAGACAGCAATACAAAAGACAAGGACGGATAGAGTTTCGAGCGTTCGGCAAACATGAAAGTCTCGTGCGTGTTTTGTCTTTTAAATTTAAAAATTAAAATTCTTTATTTTGTTTTTTCGTCAATGGAACTTTTACCATCGTATTTGTCTCGTTTTTCTGATTAAAATGACACCAAACACGATATGATTACGATTGTAATTACTTATGTAACAAGCCATAAAAGTTTGCGATGTAACATTTACGGTAGAGGTGCGAATTCCTCCTAAAGGCTTGCTATATAAGTACAGTAAATATTCGATATGTGCACAAATGATCTGTACGATATGTGCACCAAAGTTATCCCCACCACTGGGGGGAAGACCCCTTCAGACGCCGAGACGCTCGATCGCCGAGAAATGTAACATGATCCGGGTTCGGGTATATCCGTGAAGCAATACATATACAAATATAAAACTTTTTTATTTTTGACTTTTTCGAAATCCAACTTTTACCAATAGATTCTTTACATTTTTCTGATTAAAATGAGACCAAACACGACATAATTTGGGCTATATTTACTGGTATAATTGACGATGAAAGTTTTTCACGTCGAAGAGGATAGCGAGTCAAAAAGAAAGAGATGCTACGATCGTGGCAGTCGGCAAACATCAAAAGTCTATTCAATTGTTCACAATCCTAATACGTTGCTAACTTTTTTATTTTTTATCAAATTTTTATAAAACTTTCTCTATCATGTTCGTGACATTTTTCTGATTAAAATGAGACCAAACACGACGTAATTTGAGTTATATTTACTTACAATATCTTATTAGAGTAAAGTCATCGATGTATGCGTAACATTTGAAATTACAAGTAAATATGGCTCGAAGTACGTCGTGTTTGGTCTCATTTTAATGAGAAAAATGTTACAAATATAATGAAAAAAATTTCACAAAAAAAAAATAAAAAATAAAAAAGTTTTATTCTTGCATTAGGAGTGTCCTTCTGGTAGGTCACTGTTTGTTTACGTTCAGTCTCCTTCGCTCGAAATGTAGGAACTGTACGATATCTACACCAGTTCGGTCCCGAGAATGGTGCACATATCGAGCATGTACTATACATAGTCTAAATTATTTAGTGTTTAGTCTTATTTTAATCAGAAAAATATGAAGAATCTATTAGTAAAAGTTGGATAACGAAAATATGGAAAATAAAGAACTTTTACTCTTGCATTAGTATTATCCCTCACTATGTTTCCGTTTGTTTACATTCGGTATCCTTCGCTCGCTGTCCTTTTCTACGTTCGGCAAAACATCAATCAATGTAGGAACTGTACGATATTTGCACCAGTTCAGACCCGAGAATCGTGCACATATCGAATATTTACTGTAATTATAATTTTATTATACCGTGTTTGGTACCATTTTAATCAGAAAAACGAGACGAATACGATAATCAAAGCTTCATTGATGAAACCCCAAAAATAAAGAATTTTGATTTTTGAATTTAAAAGACAGAAAACGCACGAGTGTTTCATGTTTGCCGAACGCGTCAACCGTCTGCTTCTCTTTCTTTTCCATTCGCCGTCCTCTTTTATGTTAAAAACTTTAATCACTCGTTACACACACAATTGTTAACGTAATTATATCATGTTTGGTGTCATTTTAATCAGGAAATCTAGACAAATACAACAGTAAAAGTTTCATGAAAAAATAGTAAGAAATAAGAAAGTTACAATCTTTTCCTTTGCTTGCATTAGTATGTGTCTCACCAATATTCGATCCTCGTCGTTTCGGTGACCGATTGTGTTTTAATTCTTGACTGATTTCGTGGGGAATTCCCCCAGTAGTGGGGATACAATTTTAACATTTACGGAGGGAATACTGCATTGCATTGGTATTGTTTCGCCGGCATATACCGATTTGTTTATGCTGTGTCTTCTTTTTCACTTGCTGTCCTTCTTTACGTTCGAAGCGGTCGGCAAACTTGAAAGAATGTGGAAACTTGAAAGAGTGGAACGGCTTGTCCCAAAGTGTATCGCACTCTTGTTGTGTATTCTACATTTACAATTGTAAGACGTGTGGAATTTTCCTGCGACGAAACCGACAGGACTACAGGCAGGGCATGGACAGCGTCAATTGTCACCCCCACCCACGTCTGTAGGACTAAGACGTACGCTGCAGGGCTAGCGGAACAGGACGGGCCCTCAGAGTCATTAGAACGTTCCAAACGGTCACACGCATCAATAAATTGCATTTTCCATTGGAAATATACTGCATATAGTTTATTCAAACCTCAGTGTAATAATTCCTTCGCGCATCCCTTTCGATTCGTTATTTTCATGTTTCTAACACAATCTAAATGACCTTACAACGAAACATATAAACAAAGTATGGAATCCTGGAATTTGCCCCACCAATTCTCTTCCTTTGGAAGTCACATACCGTACATTTTTTGTTCAGTTTCAGTTGAATCGCAGTGCTGTCAAGTGATAAGTACTATTTCACTTTTATATATATTGTATATAATATACATTAATTTAGTCTTTAACGGTTGGTGGTAAATAATACAAATTTTTTTTTTAAGAAATATGGATCAAGAGCACGAAAATAGTCGTAAGTATAATTAAAATTTCAATGGAAAATTAATATAATGCATGATTTAAGAAAATGTACGTAAGATATATATTTCCCTTTTCTCTCTTTCAGAACAATCTGTAATGCAGACGTTGCAGTAGATGCAGCTGCAATAGCAGCAGCTGCAGCAGCTGCAGCAACAGATGCTACAAATGCAGCAGTTTATGCATCAACAAGTGCAGCAGCAATAAACGCAGCAGCAACAACCGCAGCAGCAGCAGCAACAAGAAGAAAAAGGGGAAGGAGGCGCCAAGCCGTCGCGTGGTAAGCATCACAGATTCTATCACACAAATGATTAACACTACAACTACCGAAGGGGTCAAAATTAATTGTTTAAAGTTTCTTATTTTTAAATTATAAAACTTGTAAAATTGTTTCTTCTTCGAATATACGTTGATCCTAGTTTTGAGATAAAGAACTACGGTATGTGCAACGGTATGTTTATATTTCATCTTTTGTTTTATTATTTTATAATCCGATTTAAAAATCATGTATGTTGAACGCTGGTAGTTCTAGTGTTAACCAATCCGTGTCGTACATAATAAAGAATTAATTCTAAAAATGTATAACCTATGTAACAGTTCAAATTTTACATTGCAGCGGGAGGAATAGCCGCAGGTTCGCGGCGGAAGCCGTATCGCGGCAGACGGCGCGGCGGGAGGAGAGGTGGTGGAGGGGGGGGGGGGGGGGGGGGGCCCCAATTATCTATACCAATTTTTTAATAAATAAAAATCATTTTTATATTGTAATAAATAAAAAAAAATTGAAAAACAAATATCCATGTTGTCTTTTACTTAATTATGTTCATGGCATTTACGCGGACAAAAAAAAAGCTTGGAAGAACTGCTTCAAAGTATCCTATATAATTCTCCCCATTTCACTAAAAAGCGTGAAATAAAATAATTTTAAGAAAAAAAATACACCGACTTCGAAATGCACTAAAAAGTATGAAGTAATTTCTATTTCATTCAATCATACTGTTTGGACTTGTATTTTAGAAAGTTCGTAAATTGTGAACATTGTAAAATTCACACGTGCAACCCAGGACGAAGACTTATTGTAGTTAGGAATAATTTATTAGCTTAGGAAAAACATCGCTTAAAAACTAAATGGTTTTAGTGGGCCATAAATTTGGCCATCTGTACTTAGTCAGGATGGGTCATGGGGTGCTCGGCTTCAGGGTGAAGTGTTTGGGACTTTCTAGCCGCGACACTTATGCTGTATCTGAGGGACCAGAGGCGTGGATTTTTTAACGAATAGCGAAAGAGATGACCGCCCTTTTGCTGAACAGGAACGCAAGAAATCACCCAATCACAGAAGTCGCCCCCATTGACAGCCCTCCAAAAAGTTAATAAAAGGACTGTTTTTCGGAAGATAGGACAGAATATCTCAGAATCGTTAAGAATCGTACAGAACAATTTAAGAACCTTGTTAACCACGTCGCGCGGACTCGTGACAGAATATCGGACACAGGCGTACTCCTGTCATTCACAATTTTTTATGAGCGAACTCTCGAACAATTTATAGTTGTTAATTTATTGAAACTTGGTTGTAATTTTACAAGTTTTTAGTTTTAAATTAAAGAACTTTTACACAGTGCATCTCGATATTTACTTAAAATTTCCGGGTGCACAAACATTGGTCCTTCGAGCCGGATACGAAAAGAACGAACTTTGAATCAACTGTGCGTGATCAGTGATTATTATCGAACAATCATTATTATTATATTGTGACACAACAGGGATAGTCACTAGAATATAAATCATTTGAATGTACAATTGGACTTTGCATAATACAAGAACTGAACTGTTTTGAAGGACTGTGACATTTTGTGAACTTTGATTAAATTGGTGAATTTGAATCTTGTGTTGATACAACGAGACACATTAAGTATCAGCATATCCAGCACCTACTCTGTAGACCTATTGGAGGAGGATAGAACGCAGCACAGCAGGTAGCAGAAATCAGCAGCCAGCAGCAAGGCCAGCCTGATTTCACCATCGTAAAACTCGGTGAGTCTCCGATTTATTTCCTTTCTTCTCCTATTTTTCCTAATCCGCGGCTTGTGTTATAAAACTGTATACAATGGAAGCTCTAAAGAAAAAGAGGGCAACAGTCAAATCAGCTTTAACGCGGTTCAACAATTATTTAGACACGTTTACAACACTGTCAGATATTGAGGACTTACAGTCACGGTTAAATAAAGCTATTCCGTTATTGGATAAATTCGAAGCTATACAAGAGGAAATAGATTCATTTGATGAAGTTGATTTAGATGAAACCGTTCGAACGCGTGAAGACTTTGAACGTGAGAAACAGTTACGCGAAGAAGAGGAAATAAAAATGTTCGAAGACAGCTACCATAAGGCAATTGCCAAAGCAAAAAGATTTATAAACAGTAGGCAATCCATTTTACCTCCTTCGGGATCGGTATCTCGTAGTGCTACCGAATCGCCCGCACTTCATTCAGAAGCAGGCCCAATAGGGGTTAGTCTTCCAAAATTAGTATTGCCGACTTTTGATGGCACGGTCAGTAATTGGATAAAGTTTCGTGACACATTTAGGTCATTAATCCACGAACATACGGGACTGAGCAATATTCAAAAATTTCACTATTTGAATTCAGCATTGACTGGAGATGCTGCGCGCACTATAGAGGCTCTAGGTGTTTCAGAAGCGAATTATTTGTTAGCTTGGGAGGGGTTAAAGTCTCGTTATGAAGATCCGAACACTTTAATTCACCACCATGTTCAAGCACTATTCGAAGCTCCTGTTTTGACACGCGATTCAACATATTCGGAATTGCGACAGTTGGTAGATAACACGAATAATCATCTACTTGCATTAAGAACGTTAGGAAAGAAAACTGAATACTGGGACCCGTTAATCATTTACTTATTAACATCGAAATTGAATATTTACATGAAACGCGAATGGGGAAGAACATTGGCGAATTCGACAACAGAGCCAACCTTCAAAGAGTTCAGCAATTTTCTGGAAAGGCATATCAAATTTTTGCAAAATTCTGAGACTGATAAAATAAAATTTAATGATGTTAAAATTAAAAAAGTTAATGTACAATCGATTCCGACAAAGTTAAAGCAAGTGAAAACATACACAACAGTCGCGAATAAAAAGGCATGCATTGTTTGTAAAGGGACACATCCGATTTACACGTGCGAAGTTTTCAAGGGTATGCCGACGGCCACTCGTTTGCAGAAAATCAGGGAACATCAGTTATGTTTTAATTGTTTGGGTGATGGTCACAGAAATCGAGAGTGTACCTTCGGACCTTGCCGAAAGTGCGGCAAGAAGCATAATTCTCTGATTCATTTAGACAACCCAAGTGTAAATACCACAGGGTCGTTGCAGGTACAAGTTACAGGTGCTCCTACTGAAGGTTTAAAGCAGGTAGAAAATACCACGCAACCGAGCGAAGGCACGTCAAGTCCTTCAGAGGTAATAAAACAATCATTAACAGCTCGCGTCATACAAAAAGGGACAAAGGTAACAATATTATCTACAGCCAAATTATATATTTATGATTGCCGTGGACAAAGGCATGAATGTAGAGCACTTTTGGACTCAGGATCTGAACCGCATATTATGACTACCGCATTATTCAATCGTTTAGGACTTTCAAAAACAAGAAGCAACCTCGCACTTACGGGTATTGAACAAGGATCAGTACACGTAAATTATGTAGCCACAACGAAAATCGGTTCCCGGACTACTAACTTCTCAGCAACCATCACTTGTGTTGTATTAGACAAAATAAGCAGTAATATTCCCAGTACACATATTAACACAACGGATATACAGATACCAAAGGGTTTGGAATTGGCTGATCCAGATTATAATTGTTCTGGACCAGTAGATTTAATTATAGGTGCTTCATTATTTTTGCGACTCCTTTCAGTAGGGCAAATCTTCATTAAAGATACTGAATTAGTTCTCCATAAAACTGTACTTGGATGGATTATTGCCGGGAATATATGTCTCAATTCTCCGAGGAAATTAGTATGTAATTTAGTTAAGAATCAGGATTTAAATAATCAACTTGAACGTTTTTGGAAACTAGAGCATTGTTTTATACCAATTAATTCAACCACAAAAACAAAGGACTATAGTGAACAACATTTTATTCAAAGTACAAAACGAGATGAAACCGGACGTTTCATAGTTAGCATCCCATTTAAGAATAATGTATCAGAATTAGGAGATTCTCTGAAAGGAGCAGAAAAAAGAGTCTATGCCATGGAACGGAAACTATTAAAAAATCCAGAACTCAAGAAACAATATACCGCCTTTATGGAAGAATACGAAGCACTTGGACACATGACTGAAATATCGCCATCGAAGTACACAAATACATCGCATTTTTATTTACCACATCACGCAGTCGTTAAGGAAGACAGTACAACAACCAAGCTACGTGTTGTTTTTGATGGTTCGTCGAAGAGTTCCTCATCATTGTCACTTAACGATGTGCAACACATTGGACCAACAGTACAGGATGATCTTTTTACAATATTGGTACGGTTTAGGAAACATAGTTTTGTATTATCCGCGGACATTGCAAAAATGTACAGGCAGATTTTGGTTAACGAGCGTGATAGAGCATTCCAATTAATTTTATGGCGATCAGACATCAACACGCCAATGAAACATTACGAATTGAATACCGTGACTTATGGCACGGCTTCTGCACCATTTTTAGCAACGCGTTGTTTGCAACAACTGAGTGACGAATTAAGGGAAAAGGATCCAGTTACAAGTCATGTTATACGTCATGATTTTTATGTGGACGACTTGTTAACTGGCACGGATAGCGTTGATGACGCAATTAGATTAAAAACTAATTTATCGAACACTCTGAGTTCAGCAGGGTTTGAATTAAGGAAATGGGCCAGTAACGACCTTCGCCTTGTAACAGGCAATAAGAACGCCCCCAAGGAGGCAATTCCTTTGTTGGATAAGGACCCCAAAACGCTAGGATTATTTTGGGATCCTGCTACTGATGTACTGAAATACAATGTAAAGTACCTAGATTATAAAAGAATTACCAAACGTACTGTAACGTCGATAATAGCGCAGATATTCGATCCTCTTGGACTTGTTGGTCCAACTGTAATTAAGGCGAAAATCATATTGCAGAAATTATGGGAACTCCGACTTGATTGGGATGAATCTCTGCCTCAGGAGCTACATACATTGTGGCAAAGTATTTATAAGGAATTACGAAATATTAATAATATAAGCATACAGCGTCATGTTATAGATAAGAACGTTAGTCAGTTACAGTTTCATGGATTTTGCGATGCTTCAGAATCGGCATATGGAGCATGTATTTATATTCGAACTCGAACTAGGAATAATAAATTTATAGTTCATTTATTATGTGCGAAATCGAGAGTAGCACCGTTAAAGGCGACAACATTACCACGTCTGGAGCTTTCTGGTGCTCTATTATTGGCACAATTGGCACAGAAAGTATCTCAGGCATACAATTTGCATCCAGACCAGTGGTATTATTGGTCAGACTCAATGATTGTATTGTCTTGGATAAGGGCACCAAGCAATAAGTGGAAAACTTTTGTGGCTAATAGAATTGCTGAAATACAAGAACTCACGAATGACAATTGGAACCATGTTGAATCTTCAAGGAATCCAGCAGACTTAATTTCTAGAGGTGTAAACGCAACTGAATTAATCAAGGCAGATATTTGGTGGAATGGTCCCACATATTTGTCACAAGACGAAGATAAATGGCCAGTTTCTAATGACATACAGTTAATAGATGCGCCAGAAGAAAAGCAAAAGGTGCTGCGCATTCAGGTCAATGAAGAAATTCAAAGTGAAGTACAGAGGAACCAAAATCAAGATGGGATACATACATCAGAATTCTTTGATAGGTTTTCGTCATTTACTCGACTTATTCGAGTAACAGCATATATAATCAGATTTTATAAGAACTGTAGAGCGGGAATCCATGAAGGTCAACGGACATTGAACAACAAGAGGCACAATAAAAATAACGGGCATGAAGTTTTAAAAACCGAGGAATTGAAACTAGCAATGACACAGGTACTAAAAATGGCACAATCGCAAGAATTTTTGAAGGAGATTACTGATTTAAAAAAAGGAGCTAAAATTTTAAATAATCGGCTGATCCATTTAAACCCATTTCTGGATAAGGATGGTATAATGAGAGTTGGAGGTCGATTGGATAACGCGTACATTCCATTTAATCAGAAACATCCTATTATTCTTTCTGGAAATCATAGATTAACGTACTTGATAATTAATTATGAACACCAACGGTTATTACATGCAGGATGTCAAGCCGTGTTGTCATCGATAAGACGTACATATTGGCCTCTCGCAGGCAGGAATTTAGTTAAAAAGATTTTACGCCAATGTATGACTTGTTTCCGAGCAAAACCAACTGACTCTAAATACGTTATGGGCAGTTTACCGACAGCTAGAGTATTACCAGCACGTCCCTTTTACAGTTGTGGAGTGGACTATGCAGGTCCTTTTTTATTGAAGGAAGGGGCTCGTGCACGTGTTTCTGTAAAATCTTATATTTGTATTTTTGTTTGCTTTGTCACTAAAGCAGTTCATATAGAGTTAGCACGCGATTTGTCTACAGAAGCATTCCTTAATTGTCTCAGAAGATTTATTTCACGTCGTGGTAAATGTAAACACATATATTCAGACAATGGCAAAAACTTTGTTGGTGCAAGGAATGAACTAGTAAAATTAATTACTATAAATGAAGGATTTCAAAGTGAAATAACGCAATTTTTATCCAATGAACAGATTGAATGGCACTTTATTCCACCATACGCACCTCATTTTGGTGGACTATGGGAAAGCGCAGTGAAGTCTGCGAAATACCATTTAAAGCGTGTGATAGGGGAAACACGTCTTACCTACGAAGAATTTTATACAATAATAACACAAGTCGAAGCTTGCCTTAATTCCCGCCCATTATCTCCTTTATCAAACGATCCAAATGATTTAACCCCATTAACTCCCGGACATTTCCTTATCGGAGATTCATTAATGAGTTTTCCACAGGAGGATTTGCACGATATCAAAATAACTCGTTTAAATAGGTATCAGCACGTACAACAAATGTTCCAACACTTTTGGAATAGATGGCAAAAGGAATATTTGCCACAACTGCAGGCACGAACTAAGTGGTTCAAAAATGCACCCAACGCACTCAAAATTGGTACCATGGTCCTCATACGGGAAGATAATATACCACCTATGCAGTGGCCATTAGGACGCATCACCGAGTGTCACCGTGGAAAGGACGACATCGTACGTGTAGTGTCTGTGCGTCTTCCTCGAGGCATTGTTAAAAGACCTGTTTCACGAGTTTGTGTTTTGCCGTTTGAACAAAGTGACAATACAGAACATTGCATTGAGGACTAAGATTATTAACATTTTAGTAGACTTCAAGTGAACAGTGGATTGATACATATATGATAGCACTTTGTTATTTTGTGTTAAAGACATTTTGTAGAATGTTTAGAACTATCAGTAGAATATATGTGTGATGTATGTGTGTGTAGATTATATTGAAGGATGTTCCTTCAAGGCGGGCGGAATGTTTGGACTTGTATTTTAGAAAGTTCGTAAATTGTGAACATTGTAAAATTCACACGTGCAACCCAGGACGAAGACTTATTGTAGTTAGGAATAATTTATTAGCTTAGGAAAAACATCGCTTAAAAACTAAATGGTTTTAGTGGGCCATAAATTTGGCCATCTGTACTTAGTCAGGATGGGTCATGGGGTGCTCGGCTTCAGGGTGAAGTGTTTGGGACTTTCTAGCCGCGACACTTATGCTGTATCTGAGGGACCAGAGGCGTGGATTTTTTAACGAATAGCGAAAGAGATGACCGCCCTTTTGCTGAACAGGAACGCAAGAAATCACCCAATCACAGAAGTCGCCCCCATTGACAGCCCTCCAAAAAGTTAATAAAAGGACTGTTTTTCGGAAGATAGGACAGAATATCTCAGAATCGTTAAGAATCGTACAGAACAATTTAAGAACCTTGTTAACCACGTCGCGCGGACTCGTGACAGAATATCGGACACAGGCGTACTCCTGTCATTCACAATTTTTTATGAGCGAACTCTCGAACAATTTATAGTTGTTAATTTATTGAAACTTGGTTGTAATTTTACAAGTTTTTAGTTTTAAATTAAAGAACTTTTACACAGTGCATCTCGATATTTACTTAAAATTTCCGGGTGCACAAACACATACAATTACGTCATAGATATGAATGAAACCTATTTACTCGTTAGGTAGTATATTAAATACATTTCAACCTTTTCGGAGGCGGCGCAAAATTAAAAGATTTTCTTGATCATATCACCTTTGGACAGCCAAACATAGGCAAAGCTTGTATAGCTATTTTTTTTTCTGTACATATTGATAGTCGATAAAGTAGAGTCCGACTGACGAACAATGGGTGTCGCTGCTAACATCGCGATACCGATCTTTGTGCGTATGTAACCAGTCCTCTGCGAGCACGCGTCACGAAACCACGTATTATTTCCACATGTATTAATTATTTTCTAAAATATATTTTTGTGCATTCATATTATACTGCGTTTAATATTCCAACACATACAGTGAGGAGCAAAAGTGAACACACATACGATATTTTTACAAAAATGAAATTTTATTCAATGTTTCCATATAGAATAAAAAAAAAAAAAATACATAGTATTAAGTACAATGTTTTAGATTTCCAAAAAAGTTTTACCCGTTATGATATCATTAATATTTTGATAGATACAAATGTTTTCTGTGTAGTCGGTTTTGCACCGCATCAGAAAATTTGTGGTTGAGAAACCTAAAGATAGCTTTGTAAACAAAGACCAGTGTTGTCTGAAATCGGGAATTCTCTAGTAGTTGCACTGTTGTTGTTCGTGCAGTAACACACATTAACATACTGTCATGAAAACATTATCTAAAACTGTGAAAGATAGTATTATTTCTCTATTAAAATCTGGCTTATCAACGCGAAAAGTTGCCAAAAGGCTTACAGTCAGTCAAGCTGTGGTACATAAAATAAGAAAACGGAATTGTAGTGAAGTTCCTACATCTTTCGGAGGACGTCCAAAATTATTGTCTTGTCAGGACAAGCGGCGATTAACAAAATACATAACTTCAGAAGTCGCGACGACGGCGTCAATGGCTTCAAAATTGTTAGAAAGCGATGTTGGAAAGAAAATAAGCAAATGGACCGCTCGAAGAGCATTAAAAGAAGCTAATTTTACATCAATGGAGAAGAAGAAGAAACCTGCTCTTTCAAAGAAAAATATTAAAGCTCGTTTGTGTTTTGTCAAAAAGTATATAAATTGGAATGCCGAACAATGGAAGAGCGTAATTTTTTCAGATGAGTCCAAAATAAATCGAATTTTATCGGATGGACGTTCTTGGTGCTGGAAACGGAAAGGTGAACCGCTTTTGCCCCGTCATGTCAAACAGACAATTAAATTTGGCGGTGGTTCACTCATGATATGGGGTTGCATTTCGGCGTATGGTGTAGGTCCATTGTATCGAATTGAGAGCTCGGTAAACCAATACACTTACAAACACATTTTAGAACAAAATTTGTTGGACGTTGTCGATAATATGCCGGTACCAGAATGTGATGTTGTTTTCCAACACGATAACGCCCCTGCACATTCTGCGAAAAGCATAAAAAATTGGCTCGAGGCTCAACAATTTCAAATGATGGTGTGGCCTGCTCAAAGTCCGGACTTAAATCCTATCGAAAATGTCTGGGCATATTTAAAAATGAAGCTAGCAAATGAATACAGTGCTCCCCCAACAACAATAAATGATTTGTGGCAAAGAGTGCAGCATCAGTGGTATTCTATTACTCCAGAATACTGCGAAAATATAATTTCAAGTATGCCTAAACGCATTCATGCCACTATGAAGACCAAAGGCTTGTGGACAAAATATTAAATGTACAAAAATATGAAATGTTTCGTTGAAAATGAATTGTGGTGCAAAACCGACTACACGGAAAACATTTGTATTTATCAAAATATTAATGACATCATAACGGGTAAAACTTTTTTGGAAATCTAAAACATTGTACTTAATACTATGTATTTTTTTTTTTTTTTATTCTATATGGAAACATTGAATAAAATTTCATTTTTGTAAAAATATCGTATGTGTGTTCACTTTTGCTCCTCACTGTATAACTCGACAGCACGCCGCGAAGTAGGTGTTAGTGCGTATAGAATGTAACTATGGTCTATCTAGATTCATAGAGTATGCGACGGAAAGACTCGATCGCCGCATGTACTATAAAGATAGAGCCCATCTGCCTCAAATTTGGTAATCCCCGCGTCGTGGGCTCCGTTTATAGGTTCTTAGATCCATGGCTTCCACATGCGAACAAAGTCGATTCAATTTCATTTATATCAGAAACGTTGCGAAATGAAGATGCAGTCGTTACATTTACGTATATTACCAGATATATCTATAATGGTTCGTATTCTTTCTCAGGATTTATTAATTTCCAATCCGCCATACCACAATCAACTGGTTATTGGCAGCAACGTTTACTGAGGTATTTTTAATTTTGCGCCGCCTCCGAAAAGGTTGAAATGTATTTAATATAATACCTAACGAGTAAATAGGTTTCATTCATATCTGTTACGTAATTGTATGATTGAATGAAATAGAAATTACTTCATTAGGAAATAGAAATTATTTTATACCTTTTAGTGCATTTCGAAGTCGGTGTATTTTTTTTCTTAAAATTATTTTATAATTCCCCGCGTTTGCCTATTTCACCCCAGTCTTCTTCCACAACGCTACATGAGCCCATTGCTCTCGGTAAAAATTTCTCCTTCCTGTCTCCTGTCGATTCCACTCGGTCCCCGTTGTCGCCCCCTAATGGTGCCATGACCAGGCTGACGACTGGGTCCCTAGTTGAATCAACAGTTGATCAGAAGGATGCTTTGCTCAATTGACCTCTCTCCCTCCTCTCCCCCGCTCAGTCGGTCCCCGTTTTGTGCCCCCTAATGGTGCTATGACCAGGCTGACACCGATTTCCTCCCTTGCGGGTTTGAGTCGTTTGATCGGTCGTGTCTATTTTGTTTCGCCGCTTCTTCTACTCCTGCTCTTCCTCTTCTCCCTCTCGCTGTCCTCTTGCTTCTTCCCCTCCTCTTGCCGTTTGAAAAGCGCGCCGTGCCTCCGCCGTCTTGCTTGTTGCTGCATCCTTTTGCTTCACCCTTTAGGGCCGCTCTCCAAGTGTTTGCAGCGTTCCTTCCCTCGCCATGCTGGATATTCTGGATATTCTCAATGCGGCCCCTTTTCTCCACCGTCGCTGTGTCTTCGGAGTTCCCAGAGTGCTGGAGCGTTTTCCGCAGTTCTTCCAACACTTTTCCGTCATTTTCCCGCTTTGCACTTCACTGCACTCTCACAACACTTTCCTAACACTACACCGAGTTAGTTGCCTATCTGTTAATTATTTATTATTTATTTATTTATTAACCTACTAATCACTTCACTATTTATAATAATTAATTCGTTAATTATGAACTAATTAATATTATTATTATTATTATTATTATTATTAATCTCATTCACTTCACTTCATTAATTAATTAATTAATTAATTAATTTGTTAATTTATTTCTTCCTTCCTTCACTTCATTCCGTGTCGTCTCGCCTCTTCCTCTTCTCCTCCTCCCTGTCTTCTTGCTTCAACCAATCCGCTTACCATTTGAATAACGCGCCATGTCTCCGCCATCTTGCTTGTTGCCGCGTGCCTCCGCTTCGCCCATAGGCTTCGTCCCTGAAGGCAGCTCTCCATGCGCTTGCGGCGATCCTTCCTCCGCCATCTTACTTGTTGCCGCGTGCCTTCGCTTCGCCTTTAGGCTTCGTTCTTAAGGGCCGCTCTCCATGCGCCTGTAGCGACCCTTCCCCGGCCATGCTGAATGTTTGCGAACCGGCCTTTACGCTCTACGCTTTCCCTCGCGCGGAGATGCCCACGTGTTCGTACGATATATCGAAGCATGCTTGACCGACGCCATTATTTATTTACTATCAAGTCATGACAATACAAAAATAGCCAAAACTAATCACCGCGTGCATTCAGTATGCCTCATTCGCCCTTTCCCGCACTCTAAATCCCTAATGACATTTACATTATAATTAATTAATCTAATTTCTACGACTTTCTCTCGCAACTTCTACATGTCGCACGACCACGTGTTCACGCAAGTCTTTTTTCGAGGGCAACTTTCACCCTTAAATTGCACTATTTTCACTCGCGATATATAAAAATAATCGTATTTAAGTCGCTCACATATTTATTTTATTCCGCGGTCCGTCCGAATACTCGTTTCCTCGCTTTCGATTACTCATGGGTTTGCACCTCATGCTTTCCCTCGCGTCGCGTGGAGGTCGCCATTACCGAAATTTCGTTTTTTATTTATAACTTCACTATTCCACTTCCGATTTTCACAAAATTTCACCGCCCACTTCCCTCACGGTCTCCCCTCACTTCACAACATTATTTATCACCCTTAAACCACTGTAATTTATCGCGGAGCGACCCCCGAACACGTGCGCTCGCCACGACAGCCAACCTAGCTTCTCATACTCTATGAATCTAGATGGACCATAGTTACATTCTATACGCACTAACACCTACTTCGCGCCGTGCTGTCGAGTTATCTGTATAGAAAAAAAATAGCTATACAAGCTTTGCCTATTGTAATGTTCCCGGGTACATCATATTGAATCCAGTCGATAAAAAGAGAAGCATCTTAATTCTAATATCTTTTTCTATTGTATTACCGACCGCAAATTACCGACCGCGCCATAAAAATTCGCATGGTAATGGGATGGGGTAGCTCACGCGTGCAACATTGTTTAGAGTAGATCACCGATCGATGGCGCACGCGTTAGTTAGAAAAATATACTTCGAAACAGGAAAAAAAGACGGTGCGCTTGGGTGTGAGCTTAGTCGTTGATTTATGTATCGTTTTTTGTATTTTTTCTGAGTTTAAGTGAAGACGTTATCTTTTTTATTAGTTTGTAAGAGGGCGTGGGTTTTCGTTGCTTGTTTTGCATAAATGAAAAGTGGAGTGGTTTAATCTTACGCGGGATATTTCGGTACCGGGCCCTTCGGGCACGGGAACCGAAGAGGACGCCATCATGGCGGAGGGCAAATCTTTGCCTTGTAAGATGGGTCCTAGATTAGATTCTGTGAAGGCGAATTTGGTTGATGCAACTGTCGCGTTAAAAAGGAAAAGTTCGTACGATTTACAAGAATGTACCAAAAAAGAAAAAGTAATCAATTTGACTTCTATGCCTGAAAAAAGAATTAATCTGTATCCGAGTAAACACGTGGGTCCAGCTTTCGTAGATATACGAATTAATAGAAATGCCATTAAGAAATCTAGAGCGCAAAACCTTATTCATATTGCAAAGGTCGTGAACAATTTAAACGTGGGCGTGATTGATATGAAGGCTAGAGGCAAAGGAGCTGCTGAGCTGAAATTTTCTAATAAAGATTTAGCAAATGCGTTTGTACAAAATGAGCAATTAATCAAATGGGATATGGTGGCCTATATCCCATTCTATAGAATCGAAAAGAAGGGGTTATTGAGGGAAATTCCACTTGAGGTTACCATAGAGGAAGTGATACATAACTCTATTTCTCCTGCTAAGATTACAAATGCCATAAGATTAAACAAGAAGTCTTTTGATAATGTTAATAATAAAGTTTGCTGGGTTCCTAGTGAGACAATTTTAATTTCGTTTGAAGGAAATACACTTCCTAATTCGATTAAACTATATGGCATTTTGAACACCAGAGTGCATGTGTATATTGAAGGTGTCAAGACGTGTTACAATTGTTTTAAATACGGGCATTCTACAGGCAAATGTAGAAGTATTCATATTTGTCAAGTTTGTGGGGAAGAGGATAAGGATAAGAACCATCAATGTACTCATGGAGAAAGTGTTAAATGTCTGCACTGTACAGGAAACAATGGCTTATCATAGTGTAGGCTTTTGGGAGGCTAAAGAGTTGATAACTAATTTGAATAATGGAAATGCTTCAGTCCAGTCTATTGCTCAAACACAAATCAGGTTGGATAATGCTAACTTTCCAGCTCTGGATCCTATTAATATGAGTGAAGAATTTAAATTAAAACAAATAGGGGGTCAGGCAAGACCTTCTGTTAACTCGAGGAAATGGACCAATAGACTCTCTAGTCAAGCTAATAAATTGAGTAATTCGATGAATTTTATTAAGGAATCTCCTATAAAACATGATACCAAATCCACAGCCACTGTTAAAGTAGTAGAAGAAACAAAGCCACAACAGAAAGTGGAAGACGAGAAGATAAGTCAGTCTAGTTCAGTAACAAAAATTAAGCTAGTTGATTCTCCTGCTGGTAGGAGAGATACTAATCAAAATCATATCAGTATTTCAACAGGATCTAGTCATAAAAATATTAAAAATCAAAATATTAAACAATATAAAGGATCAGCAAACATTAAGAAAAAAACATTGTCATCTTGATATCTAATAAATATTTCTCAACAGTATTTTGAAACGAAAATAAATTTATTAATAATTAAATAAATAGATAAAAAAGAAAGTATGAACCATCTTAACATCCTTTTATGGAATTGTCGTAGTATTCTTAATAAAAAAGAAGAATTTTCTAAATTATGTAATAACTATGATATTATAATATTAACGGAAACCTGGTTGAAGGCCGGGAAACATTTATTTGATAGGAATCACAATATCCTAAGGAATGATCGTGGAGGCCAAAGTAATGGAGGTGGTGTAGCTTTGGCTATTCGTAAGGATATCCAATTTGTCACTTTGAATATTCCAGGGGTGGAATATCTGGAAGGAGAATTTTTAGGCATTGAAACAACTAATCTGAGTCAGAACTTTATTGTGGCAGGGTGTTACAGGGCTCCTCAGGAGCAGTTTGACAAAATTAAATGGTTAAATGTTATACAATCTTTGTCCAGCAAAGGCAATTTAATCTTGGCAGGTGATTTCAATGCCCATCACCCCTTGTGGAACAATTTATCAGTCAATGTAGCAGGAGAAGGTCTAGAAATGATATTAAAAGATCTGGATTTAATGGTTCATAATACTGACTCACATTCTAGGGTTGATAATAGATGCAACTCAAAAACCAACATTGATCTTTTAATCTCTAATATTGAAATAGCTTATCTTATATCTACTCATCAATTGGATGATACTCTTGGCTCGGATCACTTTCCCATTGAGGCAACAGTACAAGTTCAAAAACAGGTACAGAACAGAAAGACCAACAGATTATCTACATCAAGAACAGATTGGGCACTATATAAAATAGACATGGACAACTATTTGGACTTGTTTCATAGTAAAGAATTTGTTGACCTGTCAGTGGATCTCAAGTATACAGTTTTTTTGAGGCCATGAAGAGTGCTGTTATTAAAAATACACCTGTGAAAAAGCGAAATTCAGGTAATGGCTCTTATAGTATTCAAAAAAACAATTCTGCTCCATGGTGGGACAGCGATTGTGACAGAGAAGTTAGGAAAAGGAAGGGTACATTGAAAAAATGGTTACACTCATTAAAAATGGAAGATTGGATAGCTCATAAAAAACAAACAGCAATAACTAATAAATTACTTCAAAATAAAAAAAGACAGGCGTTCAGAAACTTCGTTAGCAATTTAAATCATAATTCAAATATCAAGCATTTCTGGAATACAGTTAGAAAATTTAAATCGAGATGGGTTAATACTGCTTCAAAACCACCTGAACAGGTGCAACGTTTGGAGCAACAGGCAGTAAACAAGATCTGTCCGCCATGGGTACCCACGGCTCCAGCAGACAACATACAATCATCGGTTAATCATTTTCTGGACAATCCATTTGATTTTACAGAATTGTTACGTGCCATTAGTCAGTGTAAGAGTTCTTCCGCTCCGGGACCTGATCAGGTTGACAATAAAATGTTCCAGCACTTATCTAGTAGATGCAAGCTAAAACTTCTGGAAATTTATAATGCCTTATACAAGGAACATATTTATCCACAAGACTGGAAGAAATTTTCAATTTTCTTCATTCCTAAATCTAATGGCAAGCAACTTAGGCCTATCACACTTTCGTCTTGTGCATGTAAATTAATGGAGAGACTTATCAACAATAGACTTCAATATTGGTGTGAGTATAATAACTTTATCCCGCAAATGCAAGCAGGATTCAGAAGGGGTAGGTCCTGTCAGGATAATTTAGGGATCCTGACTACTATGGCAGATATTGGCCATCGTACAAATAATTATACCATGGCAGCTTTATTGGACATAAATAGTGCCTTTGATAATGTACAAAGAGACATTTTATTGGAAAAACTAAGAGAGCTTTATATCACGGGTAATGCTTTTAGTTTCATTGAGGCCTGGTTATCTGATAGAAACATTTTCTTCCAAGGTAGTGATTTTCTAGAAAATCAGTATCAAAACATGAGGATGCATAAGGGGGTACCACAAGGTGGAGTTCTAAGTCCGCTCCTCTTCAGTTTATACATCAGTAATTTAGCAGATAGCATACCAGAAGGGGTGATAATAACTCTCTTTGCTGATGATATAGCAGTAATAGCACAGAACAAACATCTACACATAGCAAAATCCTTACTACAAAATGCAGTCAACATAATAAATTTTAACCTGAATAAGATTGGTCTACAGCTCATTGCGGAAAAGACGGAATTGATATCGTTTGGCAGATCTCCATACAAGCCAGTGCATACACAAATCAGTTTACGGGAACATAATATTGATTCCAAGCCAGTAGCAAAATATTTGGAATTGTGGATTGATCATAAGCTCAATTTCAAGGAGCATATACAATCAGTTCAAATTTTTTGTAACAAGGTTCTTAATATCATTAAATTTCTCAGAAAAATATGGTGGGGATGTGATCCTCAATCTTTGTTATTGGTTTATAAGGCTTTAATAAGATCAAAAATGGAATATGGCAGTACGTGGTATTTCCCAACTGATGTTAGATCCAGGAATGTTTTGGAGGGAATTCAGATGGAAGCTTTAAGACTGGCGATGGGTTATAGAAAATCCACTCCAACAAATGTCATATTGGCAGAAACTAAGATACTTAATTTTAAGGACAGAACCATATACCTAGGTTCAAAATATATTTTGAAATTATTAACCAATAGTTCAAATCCGATGGTTAATATACTTTCGGATTTTTGTGAGATTTATAAAAATGAAAGTATTTCTTTCAATTCCAAGCGAAATAGAGATAGGCCTTTAGTGCACATCATCAAACTTATTGAGGAGTATACTCCTCTTCTGAACAGACTTCCAAATCTGGTGACCAATACAATGGCATATTCTTCACAACTCGTGCAATGCTCTTTGGAATCTGTGTTCATTTCTGAATTAAGGAATTCTTTAAACACAATAGACATTTTTCAGGATACAATACTTAATAAATACTCAGGACACAAAACAATATTCACTGATGGATCTAAGTCGGATGGATTTCCAGCTGTAGGTGCAGCGTGTATCATTCCAGCAGACAACTTTATTGCTAGAATGTCTATTCCTAAACAGTCCTCGGTGTTCACTGCTGAATGCATTGCCCTGGAAATGGCCTTATCTTATGTCTATAATCATCAACAGGGATCCTATGTTATCTGTACAGATTCACTCAGTCTAGTACAAGCCTTGATAAGGCCAGGGGTTAAGCCGTTTACAAACATTCATTTAATCAACATTAAAAACACACTCAGACTAATTAAGGAGGAATCACCCGATGTAGGGATTACTTTTATGTGGATTCCTTCTCATAAGGGTATTCCGGGTAATGAGCTGGCAGACAGTGAGGCTAAGACTGCAGCTCATTTGGAAGTTTTGGATATTTTTAGTGTCCCTTGCACAGACATATTTCCTTTATTAAAACAAAAAATAGTGGAAAGAAGTCAAAATGAGTTGGTAGGTCAAGCCATAAAGAAAGGAGCCGTATATTTTAACAATTACTTCTCTGGGATTAATTCTAAGCCGTGGTTCCATAATAAAAAACTCTCTAGACATTTAACGGTTTGGATAAATAGAGCCAGGTCAAATCATTTTAATTTGAAAATATCATTGAAGAAAATCAATGTTGTGCAGGATACGAAGTGTCAATGTGGGCATTTCATAGAAGATATTGATCATGTCCTGTGGGATTGTACCGTGTTTCAGCAACATAGGAAAGAGATGCTGAATAGATTAAAGTGTTGTAAGCTCTCTTTACCTTATAAGATAAGAAATTTCTTAATCAAACCAAATATTACAGTTTTAAAAATTATTGATGCTTTTCTTATGAAAAATAATATAAGGCTGTGATTGTACAGATATTGTTAGCTAGTTAGTTATACTTTGTTTATGTAATTTTCCATGTTCAAATATGTTTATGTAGAACAATGTTTACTATTAGTATGTATTTAGTTAGGGCTAAGTTAAGCTAGTTGTGTATTTTCCGACTGTCTCAAAAGTTCCTATGTATAAGCATTTCTTTGTATTCATTTTTATATTTTGTTATTCTATCAAAAGAATTTATTTCTGTATGCAATAAAGATAACACATATAGGTCCGTTTTGGACCTGAAGTGTATTTAAAAAAAAAAATACTTCGAAACAGAGTTATTATAAATTATTATTTAAATGTTTATATTATATATATTAATAATTATTCACTCATTATAAATTGCGTTATATTTTTAACTATTACTTTATGTATTGTTTGCGATTAATTATGTCTTCTATTAAAACACTTATAATTTGCGTATCTAAAAATTATTAAAAATACGATTTAACGGGAAAACTTGTAAAAAACTAATTAATAATAAATCAAAGCGTAGTTTTATTAATCAAACTAATATATATTTGTCACTAAATAAAGCGTAATAAAATAATAATACTTTTTGAGCGGGAAAAACCCATGATTCTCTGGGTATAAAAGGGCGTACAGCAGCGGCTGCGAGCGCAGAACAATCTTGGAAGTACTACGTGCCGGACCTCTTAGAAAGCGACTTACTGGAGCAGTTTTAACTGGTAAGAGCCTACAAGATTCTTAGTTTTGACTGGACAGCGGGTATCAGCCATTTGGATACTCGATCGTTGGGTAATTCTAGCAGCTAGCTAACGCAGGCTCCCCGTTCAAACGATCTTGTCTCTGAAACTCCATAAGGAGAGTGCTATGCTCAGCCCCAAAAAAAACTAAGACATCAACGAGAGCTCGCCAGTCACTCATACATATTTCTTATTTTCCTGAATTACTAATTCGCCGTCAGATTCTCGGAGTTCGCTCTGGGTAGTTTAGTAGCCAGCTAACGCAGGCTCCCCATCATTGAGCGGCTTGGTCTCTGAAGCTCGTGTCTTTTGGGTGGCGTTTCAGTAACTTCAATAAATAATTAAAGTCGAGTCATTTTTATTTGCAACCCTGTTGGTCACACGTCGGTCACTTGATTCTTGCATCGTTGGGTAATTCTAGCAGCTAGCTAACGCAGGCTCCCCAATTAAGCGATCAGGTTTTGGGTGTCGATTTGTGTTCTGACAAAAAGGGCCATGAATCTAATTAGTTTAGAGTCAAACAAGGAGTAACTGTTCCACGTTTAATACAAATTTTAGAGTTTTGTAATTAACCAAATATATTTTTGTCAGGATCTAGATCCATTATTAAATTGCGTTATTTTCTTGCGTTGCGTATATCATTATAAAACCGCGTAATTGAAGTAGGTAGCTACCGTTCTGCGATTTGCGTCAACAACAAGTCTGTTATACTCCAATTTGCTTATAGAATTCAGTCACATATACATTTTTATATTTACTAAAGTAATTGTTAATTATAACTCTTTTTCTCATCATTATTTGAATAAACCTAATTAATGAAAGGTATTAACCTGTAGATTTCACTCTTTAACCACACGCCACCACGATCCCACATTCTTTTAGAATTAGTTATAGTAAAAACGAGTCGCTTAATAAGCAAAAGCCGCTCTTTGCTTCATAAGCGCTGTAAAATACCAGGTTCTAGTACCAGGGACGTTACACGTTATATTAATAAAAATAAAATTTTTGGTGACAGCGGTGGGATTGGTTGTATAACAGGATTGATCACTGATCGTAGCTGCAGATACGTATCATTGGTCTACTGTGTGGCAAGAGAACTTTTCTCTGTGGAGGCTAAAACCTTTCATTTTAATATTACTAATAAAATAGGAAAAGGAAAAAGAGAAGGAAAAAACATATAAAAGGGGGGAAAAAAGGGAGTAGTAATATATAAATACATATATATAAATACATATATTGATATTTAATTATACTAATTTTAACGTAATTAATTCACAATGACAGATGAAGTAGAGGCTCAACTCGAGAGCACTTCTCGCTCATTTCCTCAAATTAGTATACGCGACGCCGCGGATATAGTACCTCCGTTTGATGGGCATAATATTCCAATATACCAATTTACAAAGAATTGTTTAAATGCTAAAGGTATGATTTCACCTCATGCCGAATACGGGTTAGTACAACTAATTAAAAATAAATTGTTCGGCCAGGCATCGAGAGTAGTTTTAAGTGGCGAATATAACACGATAGAAGAATTAATCACGGTTCTGAAATCCCGTTTTGCTCTGACATATACTTCAATTCAATTATATGGAGACTTGTCAAAAATCGCACAAATGCCAAACGAAGCTGTCGTCGATTATAGTAGTCGCGTGTCAACTGTTTTATCAGAAATGAAACATTGTAATGAGTTAGAACATACGAATATCGCACCACAGTATAACAAGACAGCCGAAAGCAACGCGGTTAAAGCATTTTTAACAGGACTTAGGCCTGAAATTTATAACCGTTTGTGTATTCGCGAGTTTATATTCCTAAATGACGCAATTAGCGCTACCATTAGGGCTGAAGCCGAGGTTAGGGAAAATCATTTACGATTAAAAATGACCGAAAATTACACGTGTTCGATTCGGTGTAGCAATTGTTTTGGATATGGACATAATACTAGCATGTGCCCAAGTCAGGCTTTGGGTGGGCAACAAACCACGAGAATACAATGGCAACCACGGTACTGCCAACATTGTCAACGGTCGGGCCATACTATACAAAATTGCCAGAATATCAACCAACAAGGAAGATCCTGGAATCGCCCTATCCAAGGACCGCCTAGGAACAACTACCCTAACCAACCCAATACCAATCCACCAATGGTTAACAATAATGCACCAGTAGCAAGACCACCTCCTACTTGCTTGCACTGCAACAATATTGGACACACCGTCGATCAATGCCGGAAAAAGGCAAATCAAGAAAGGCAGAAAGAAACGAATCAGCAGGATACACCAAAATAAGAATTCACAGCACAGAAGCCATTCTCCACATAGTAGAAGATTTGTCCATAACTCAAGATGGAATACTCGGAAATGAATTCTTTATAAACGCCGGAGCTGACATTAGATATTCGAAATCACTTTTAACAAAAAATCATAACATACCATTTCAAGAACCCGTCATCGAAATAAAAGCTAGAGAGGGCAACGTCGTACCCATCAGAATATTAAATACCAGCCTTCAAACAGGATTTGTCCCAAAACTAGAAATACATCCAGAATTGCACCTTGGAAATGCAGTTGTAACGAATAGAAACGGAATCGCTTTTATCTGTGCCATTAACGTCTCCACTAAACCAATAAGAATACAGATGCCTGAAATGGAATTACAACCATACGAGGAATCAACAATCGAAAACCTACACCATGAAAGCACAGACCGAGCAAAAGAACTATTCAAGGCCCTGCGTTTGGACCACTTAAACGAAGAAGAAGCAAATAACGTCAAACTTTTAATACAAAACAATGCAGACAGGTTCAGTTTACCCGGAGAAGAATTACCAGCTTGTGAAACAATATCGTTATCCTCAATACCACAGGGAGGAGATAAATGTACAAATTAATGATTTACTACAAAAAGGAATAATTGAACACTCAACGTCCCCATATAATTCACCTTTATGGATAGTCCCGAAAAAAGAAGATTCTCATGGACAGAAGAAATGGAGATTAGTGATTGACTTCAGGCAACTAAACGATAAAACTATTGGCGATGCCTACCCTCTGCCTAATATAACGGATATTTTGGATCAGCTAGGAAGCGCAAAGTATTTTTCAATTTTTGATTTGAGATCAGGGTTTCACCAGATCCCGATGCATCCAGACGACAAACACAAAACAGCATTCTCTACACAATACGGGCATTTTGAGTTCAATAGAATGCCATTTGGGTTAAAAAATGCCCCAGCGACTTTCCAACGATTAATGGATAACGTATTAACAGGTCTCCAAGGGTTAGAACTATTTGTCTACTTAGATGATATAGTCATTTATGCAAGTTCGCTACAAGAACATGAAATTAAATTCAATAAATTAATGGAAAGACTAAGAGAAGCTAATCTTAGTTTACAACCGGACAAATGCGAATTCCTGAAAAAAGAAGTGGCATATCTAGGACATATAATTGACGAAAATGGACTGAGGCCAGATCCTAGGAAAATCGAGGCAGTTAAGAAGTTTCCAGTCCCAAAAACGGTAAAGAACATTAGACAATTCCTGGGTCTGTGTGGATACTATAGGAGATTTATCAAGGACTTCTCCAAAATTGCAAAGCCACTCTCCGACTTAACGAAAAAAGAGCGAAAGTTCGAATGGACTAAGCAGCAAGAAGACGCCTTTACGCACCTTAGGGATGCTTTATGTAAAGAGCCAATTTTGGCATATCCGGATTTTTCAAAGCCGTTTAATATAACTACAGACGCATCTGGAATAGCCATAGGAGCAATCCTTAGTCAGGGAGAAATCGGAAAGGACCAGCCAATTTCATATGCCTCAAGAGTCCTGAACGAAGCCGAAACAAGGTATTCAGCAACCGAGAGAGAGCTTTTGGCAATTGTCTACGCCGTAAATCACTTTCGTCCATATGTCTACGGTAGAAAGTTTTCTTTAATAACAGATCATAAACCATTAACTTGGATAAACAAAGTCGCCGATCCTACATCCAGACTGTTGCGTTGGAAACTAAAGCTAAGTGAATACGATTACGAAGTAAAGTACAAAGCCGGAAAATTAAACTCTAACATAGATGCATTATCTCGTAACCCAACTCAAAATATCGATACACTACCAATTAATGCAAAAAGATCACACTCAACAACCACATCTGGAAGCAGGGAAGTAAAAAGGCCGAAATATTGGCACCAGCACACTAAACGTCCAAGAAGTTCCACTACGTCGAGTCCAAGAGAAATAAAGAAGAAGAAGGAATGGCACCAGTATAAAACGCGACCACGGGAATCAACAACGACCAGCTCAAGAGAAATCAAAAGGAAGAAAGAATGGCACCAGTACCCTACTCGACCACGGGAATTAACATCTACAGATTCATTACCACAAAGAAAAAAACAAAAGCAGTATTTATCAAAGGAAATCAGCTCAGATGAATCTAATTATTATGACACGGACGACTCAGAAGACGAATTGACGAACAAGATCAAGAGGAAAAGGCCCTTAAGTTCAAGCACATCACAAGAAAAACACAGAATTAAGAAAAAACACAAAAGAAATGAAAGAAAAGTACAGGTTGAAATCCATCAACCACCTTCGGAATTTAAGGAAAAGACTCCTCCACCGTTAATTTTAAGAAGAAATGATCCTATAGTAATTGCAGACGAAATAGAAGAATTAGACGAAGCAACAATTCTGCCTAAATATATATTTAAAGATCCACCAAAAATCGACTCCTCTTCTTCTCTAAGGAAGAATCTTCAAGACCTAAAAAATTAAAAGAAAAATCAGATTCAAGCCCCACAAGAACTGCTCCCATAACGCCCATTAAAATAATTAAAGAAGATGGACAACTCACCGTTAGAAAATCAGGACAACCAAAAGTAATATCAGAAGAACCGGTTCATACATTTATAGAAGAAACAAAAGACAATCTGTGGATAAGAAAAGGAACAGTAATAATATTTTTGGACAGGGAAGGAAATCCTACTGACTCACAGTCAGAAGAATTTATAAAGAAAAAGAAAATTATAATACCTAAATGCAACACCGGACAAATAATAGAAATTAAATTAAAAAAACAATTAGTATTGGGAGTAATAGCGCCAATTAAAGAAGAATTACCTCAAGCCTTAAAGACTCTCTCCCTTTTACTTCAAGAACAGAAGATACAGGAAATTAGCATGCCAGACAGGAAACATATTAAAAAGATCTTATACATCGTCTTCAGTAATACAAACATCAAAATTACACTGTGTACAGGAACAATACAAATACCTTATGACACTGGGAGGTCATAAAGGAATTAAGAAAACTTACCATCGTATAAGATATAATTATTATTGGAAAAATATGAAAAAAGATGTGGTAGACTATGATAAAACCTGCATTGACTGCCAACGAAACAAGCTTGTACGTATGAAAAATAAAGAACCAATGGTTATCACTGACACCCCCATTGAGGTATTTGATAAAATATCTCTGGATATCTTAGGACCACTTCTACTCACCAAAAAAGGATACAGTTATATATTAACAATACAAGACAACTTAACAAAGTATTCTGTCGCAGCACCTCTTGTCTCATTCACCACAGAAGAAGTAGCAAAAGCATTCACAGATTACTTTATCTGCAAATTCGGATGTCCAAAGGCGATATTAACAGATCAAGGCACGTGTTTCACTAGCTCGTTAATGAGGAAATTAGCAAAAAATTTTCAAATTAAAACATACAGAACTTCGTCTTTTCACCCTCAATCCAACGGCGCACTAGAAAGAAGTCACCATGTATTAATCGAATATCTCAAGCATTACATTACAGAACAAAAGCAATGGGACGAGTGGTTACCTCAAGCTCTCTTTTCCTATAACACCAGCGTACACGAAGGAACAAAATTTACACCACATGAGTTAATATTTGGTAGAAAAGCGAGACAGCCGTCAAAATTCGTCATCGATGAAGACATCAACACCTTTCCGGATTTTGTCGACAATCTAATTACAACTCTACACAATCTTCGAAACACAGCCAGAAACAATTTACAGCAAGCTAAACATAGGCAAAAATTTTATTACGACAAGAAAATACGTCCTGTACACTACCAAACTCCGCCACGGAAAAATAAACTACAGAAAGAGTACTCCGGGCCCCACATTATATCCAGGAACATTGGTGACAACAATGTAGAAATATAAATTAGGGGGAAAAACCAAAAAAGAATAGTTCATAAGGATCGTGTTAAGAGGGCGCACATGCCATTAAAGGATCAAGAATTAATAATAGGGAAAATTCGGACTTAAGGATACAGAATATGCACGCGCAACAAAGTTGCTACCACTGTTACAAAACCCCAAGATATATATATATATATATACACATAGGCAAGGATAACACGCGCACGTGAAAACAATATAAAAATGACTAGTAATAAAATAATAAATGCACTCTGCATAAAGGACCAGGAGGTCGTATTTCGCAGAAAATACGATCATTTGACTGCACGCCTGTGCGGCGTATGCGCAATATACATGGACGAGGAGGACAAATTTCTATGGTGGCATGCAGGCAAGGAATCAGATATACTAATTAGGGATTCATCCATATTTAAATAACGTATAAGTAAGATTACATATCTTACTTATATGTAATCATACTCACTACCATACCTCACCACCATATACTAAAAGAGAATGCGGAGGAGGCATCGTCCTGCATAAAGTGCAAGAAATCATTAAGCAAATTACGACCTGCAATCTCCTGCACTAAATGCAGGAACCGCATAGCGGAGCATACCCGGGAAGAAGAGGAGATGTACCACGACGGCATACTACTCCCGTCCACCAACGACTGGAGGATTATTGAGTTGACCTCTATGAGGTACAAAGACCAACAATTGTCCGTTGTATTAAAATAAAATAAAATAAAATAAAATAAAGTAAAAAAAATAAAAAAAAAATAAAAAAAAAAGAAGAAAAATATATATATATATAGTAATAATAATAATATATACAATATATACACATAAAACAAATTTGATATAAAGTGTGAACTATAAAATATACAATATAAAATGTTCGATGTGCGCGAGAGAATTATGTACAATGAGGTTTAAAGAGTCGCGAACAGGTAAATACAATTTGTTTTGCGCAATGTAATATTCGTAGTGTAGTACAGGATGGGTGGTTGCCGGTATGCCGATTTTTTTTTCGTCCGGAAGTTCTCGGATGCCCTCTATGGAATTTTGAAAGTCCATGGGTTTGTAGTCTGCGTTTTTGGAGCGAATCATCACGTGGTTCGACATGTTAAATGGATCCTCTTTTGGTCTCGTCCTTTAGTAAAAATAGATTGCTTTCCTTGGTCCGTGATGAACCTCTTGGACTGGCTCCTGTTGTCCGTATGCCACTATCTCGATTTCTTCTACATTTGCTCTTGTTATGGGTGGGAGATCATCATCTATTTGAGTGGGCGTAGCGATTTGTCCTAATATTATGAACCAACAGGTATAACCGATCTTCATCGTGGCAGCAAATAATTCGAACTAATGAAATATAGATAGGTATCTGATTAATATTGAGAAAACACATATATTTATTCATAAATGTGGCATTGTAGGTTTAATTCACGAATGACGGCATATGTCACGAATGTCCCAAAAAAAATTCTTATCATTCTCTTTCCAATTCGGCGCTTTTATCTAAGTCCCTTTCTTTTTGGAAATAAGCATGTTTTAACTTATCAAACTGTTTTGCAAATTTCTGTCCGGTTTCAGTAATTAATATCGCGTTATTCAGGTCCCTGGGTTCTTTTAGCACATAAACATATTCGTTAGGGGAAAATTTTACTTCATTACATTTTTTATCGTAAATTAATTTAGAACGCCGTTTATTAGAGTCCAAGTTATCCCGTGTTATTCTTCGAATTTCGTCTAAACGATGAACTAGGCTTTGCACATAGAGGGGATAGGTGTGGAGTTCCTCTCGAGACATAGGCGTAAATGGATCTCTAGCTACTTGTCCGAAAACTACCTCATAGGGCGTGAAATTTGTCGCTTCGTGTACGGATGTGTTGTATGCATAAGTCGCGAAAGGTAGGAGAATATCCCAATCTTCATATTTTTCCAAAAAATGTTTTAAATATTCAGTTAGTACTATGTGACTACGTTCGAGCGAACCGTTTGTCTGAGGCCTATATCCAGAAGTTGTCACATGGTTGATTTTAAATGTTTTCGCTATTCCTTCTATTACTTGATTTATGAAGGTTCTTCCTCGGTCGGTAAGAATAGCACGAGGGGCTCCGAAAATTGCAATGAAGTATCTCGATATCGCATCTGCTACCGTTATTCCTTTAATGTCTGGGTATCGCCATACAAAATTTTGAAAATTGGCATTGGATTGTGAGGATGTGCCGGTTGCCGCTTGGAGTAGGAGGTAAAGAGTCCACAGTATCTAGGGCTATTTTATCGAAAGGTTTTGCCGGTGTGTCGGTGATACGCATAGGTTCTCGTGTTTTAATTCGTACTAATTTTTGTTCTTGACAGCTTGTGCAATTTCTAATGTAATCCTCTATATCCCTATGCATTTTCGGCCATTCAAAGTTATTTCTAATGCATTTAAATGTTTTTGTTACTCCTTTATGGCCTCCCACTAGACTCTCGTGATAACATCGGATAATACTTTCACGCTGATCCTCAGGAGGTTCCTGAATTTCTCCTGTACAAATTGTTATTTTTAGTGGTAAATCGTGGAAAACTTCTTCTAGGTACTTTTGCAGGGTAGACGCATCGAATGTATGTAGAGTCTCGCCGTATGTTGCAATTCTAAAATTTTTTTTTTATATCTGTTAGCCGTATAACAGATTTTAAAGCTTGTAACAAATATGCCAATTGGTTAGTGTGAATGGTATGAAAAAAATTTTTAGTTCCGACTATACTAAATATCGTGCCTTCCTCCGTACTAGTTTGAATTACCTTTCCTTTGATTAACTCATGTAGCAATATTTTGGGTTCCGAGAAAAGTTCTAAAGCCTTCAATGTTTTACACACTAGGCTCAGGAACACTTTGTCTGCCGAGATAAAATGAACATAATTGCCTTGATCAGATGTAAGTGTGGATTTTGAAATTTCTATTCTACATTTCAGTGATTTCTGGTTAGCCTCGATTGGTGTTGGCTTCGGATATCATGACGGAATATCAAGCGTATCATAAGAAGATGTTAAGATGATTGGTTCTGAAATATTTGTTCCGGTTTTTGTTCGCTTTCCATGATCCATTGTAGTAGGGGCAATTATTGTTGATTGAGGTACGTCTAGTAATTTTGTAGGAGAGGGTATGTGATCCGACGATTCATCAAAGTGAATGTTTGTATGGTTTGAAATTCCCTGGTTGTCTTCTTCGATTGGTATGGGAGATTCCTACTTTGCTTTTCATTATTTCGTTCAAAGTTATTAAGATTATCGGTTATCGGCGAGTCTACTCTTATTTCGGGAGAGTTTTGTTGTACAGCGAGTGGTGTTCCCCAAGAGACCCGTTTTTTAGGTTTCGTTGAACGTTCCGGAGTACCTCTGATATTACTATCATCAAATTCCTGAACTTGTATCCGCGTTTCTATCGGTTCCAAAACTGTTGAGTTTGCATTAGGCTCGTCCACAATATCCTCTGGTAGCCAAAAACTTCGTTCTAAATTACTATCTGTTAAGTTTGATTCATCATTATTACTATCTTCTACTAGTAGTGACGGGGGTTCTTCATAATTTGGGCGTGGTTGATTTTGGTGACGCGCACTGACTCTCTGACCAATTCCTTCTGTGCTAACATTCGAAACGGGTAATATCTCCTTTTCACGTGGTACAAGTGGTAGTGCATGCAATACCGGATTACGAGATAATGCGTCTGCGTTAGCGTTAACTCGTCCGGGTTTGTAAATTATTTCGTAATCGTAGTCAGCAAGAAGTATTCTCCATCAAGCCAAACGGGATACTGGATCTTTGATTGAAAATAGCCATTGCAGAGGACGATGGTCGGTTACCAATGTAAATTTCCGCCAGTAGATGTATGTCCTAAAATGTTTTACCGCGAATATAATTGCCAAACATTCCTTTTCTGTAGTTGAATAATTTTTCTGACAGTCTGTGAGTAAATGCGATGCGTATGCAATGGGCGGGTCCTGGCCTATTTTGCCTTGACTCAAAATAGCGCCGACCGCAGTGTCAGATGCATCGGTGGTTATAATAAATGGTTCATCAAAATTCGAATATCTTAAGACGGGTTCTTCGCAAAGAGCTTGCCTAAGGTCCTCAAAACTTTTCTGTTGTTCTTCTGACCAAATATATGGTTTTTTGGTGCTCGTTAGATCTGTCAAAGGTTTGGCTCGTTTGGATAAATTTGGTATAAATCGACGGTAATAATTAACTAATCCCAAGAATTGTTTGATAGATTTCCTATTAGTCGGTACAGGGAATTCTGACACGGCTTTAATTTTTTCGGGATTCGGTTTTACTCCCTCCGATGATAGAATGTGACCCAAATATACAACCTCGTTCTTCAGAAATTCAGCTTTGTCGGTTTACAACGTTAAATTATGTTTTCGTAATCGAGTGTTTCTCCAAAAACCACTATATCGTCTATGTAAACATATAAAATTTTTCCAATCAGTCCTTGCAACACACGCCGCATCAATTTTTGAAAGGTTGCGGGAGCATTTTTTAATCCAAAAGGCATCCGTACGTACTCAAAATGACCATCAGGTGTGGAAAAAGCCAGAGGTCTTCGGGTGCCATAGATAAATACTGCAAAATATTTAGCATCTCCGACACGGTCTATAATATCCGAAATGCGTGGTAGTGGGGAGCGATCGTCTATAGTTTTCCCATTTAATTTTCGAAAATCTACGACCATACGCCAACGTTTATTTTGTTCGGAACTAGATTTTTTGGGTACTATCCAAACCGGCGAGTTGTACGGAGAGTCTGAAGGGACTATTATGCCTAATTTTTCTAAATTTCGTACTTGGATTTCAACTTCCTTTTCTTGATTTATAGTGAAAGGATATTGCCGAGTAAATATTGGTCTAGAGTCTGTCAATTGAATAGTGTGTGCAATGGCGTCTGTTTCTCCAACAGGACCTCCGGGTATGAAAAATCTGTCCGAATATTCCGTAACTAGTTTTTCGACAAGGGTCCGAGATTGCTCATTCAAGTGGTCAAGTTTCAAAGTTTTCAAGATAATGTTTAAACGTTCTTCCGAGGTACGATTTGCCGTTTCATAATTTCCGAGGTCATTACTTTCGAAGTCCAGTAGCTGTTCTTCACTGAGTGGAGTCAGCGAATTATCGGATTCGTGTTCGCGAGGTTCTTCACTTTTCGTTGCATCCTCTAGTGCTGGATGTTCGCCTAGATATGTTCGTAGAATTTCTTGATCGCGATTATATACAGCCAAAGCCCTTTCCATTTCTTCAGTGTTTGAAAAATTAATGGGATGAATTGGTCTTTTACTGGTTACGATTGAACGGTGATAAAATGAAATTGAGCTGTTTTCTTGTAAAAAATAGGAGCTGCCTATTAATCCAACTACCCCTTCAGGGAAATTAGGGGACATAGAATAAAGCCCAACTACCGTTAATTTTCATGCACGTCGCACCGATGGTTGTAACCGTTCCCTTTAAACCTTCAATATTAATAATTTTCTTATTTACAACTGGTGCATCGGGTTGGATCGCGCTTAATTTAACCAAATTTAACATAGAGCCCGTGTCAATTATAAACTCGCCCTCGCCGTTATCCAATTCCTTCGCCTTGACTCTGATTCGAGGGGAGGGTGCCTGTTCGAGGTACGGTATCCGGGACAGTTTCGGGACATCCTGCGAGTCGGTGATGAGGTCGCGCTCGTTCGCCACCCGATTGGTGAGTGAGCACGATTGGAGTTTAAATTTTTCCTTTCTAGCGATGTATTTCTTCTTGGTCAAAAATTCCGATTTAGCGACAAAGGTTGCTCCCGTCGTAAACGAGGTGGATCTCGTTGATTAAAATTTCTTTGTCTAATTTCTCGTTCAGGACCACGAACCTCATGATAATATCTTCTGACTGGACTGCGCATAAGTGGACGAATCTCACGGTCAGGTACTCGCGAACGGCTCGCTCGATCATTATAAGGTATATTCGCGTGATACGATGTCCTGGGATATTCGTATTCAATTTGTCTTGGCGGCTCGCGCCATTCCGTCCAGGTCCGTTCGGAATCATACGGAGCTGGGGGTCATGGAGGTAAAGGGTACACGTATGAGTCGATAGGGAAACCACCCACTCCTCTATTTTGACATTTTTCCGCATACAATGCTTCGTCAAATGCCTCGTTTAAAGAAGCAGGCATAGATGCTACGCGCTGATCGATCAAAATTCAAAGAATCCCATTGTTCCCCATATTCGTCGCGGGCACTACCAAGGGCCTGATGTCGTAATCTGGTAAATCGATGAATATAATCTAATATAGATTCGCCCGGATGCATGCGAATGTGTTCTAACTCGTAACGAATCTCTAAATGAGGTCTGCACGGCGCATACCGTTTACGTAAAAGTCTTAGAAAATTTGTAATATTCGTGCAGTTGTTATCCTCAATATAGAATTTTATTGGCTCAGTTAATTTATGTTTGAGACCGGAGAGAAATCTGTCTTTATGACCTCTAGGAATGCGATCCATTACACTGGTTACAGCAGATAAAAAACTTTCAAAAGAAGTGAACCTAGGATCAAAACGCGGAACCGACTCTAACGCATGATAAACATGGTCTTCCTCATCACGGGACATATGCCACACATCGTACTGTGACATTTCGTGAGTATTTTGTGATCCCCGATCCAATGAGGATCTGGAAGTTGAAGTTAATGGTGCATTTACAGGTGGTGCGGGAGGAGTACGAAGCGGAGGTGAATCTGTTAACCTCGGCATGTTAATATTTACGCGATATAATTATATACGATATTTTATGCGATACGCGAAGCAAACTGATACACGACGATACACGGTACGCGATACTACACGATACGACACGCAACAAAATAATACAGAACGGAACGATACGAAATACTATACGCGAAATAATGTTTACGGGGCAAGGTCAAGTTAGAAGTATCTCACTGACACCAAATTTGTTACGTCGCGGTCTATTCTGCGGTTCTTTAACCTTAAAGTGCTGACGTACACCTTGACCTTAGCCGGTTTCCGATTTCTAGCCTAATCAGGGAAATTCGATGGAGGCTATTTCCGAACTGACTAAGCTTTTTGCTGGTTATACTGGATTTTATTGTATATGTTCCTTACTTATAATGATGATCTCTCTCCCTCTCGCACGCACTTACACTCGTGACTGATGGTGGCTTGATTTCGGGTACTGCTTCGCCCCTCTAGACGTCGATGATAGTCTTATCCTTCGCGGTGGACCTACGCGATGGCGCACACACTCCCGGAATTAACTGTTTACGGGTCTTGTATTATCAGACCCGGAGATACGATACGCGAATGACCGCTGGCCGAGCGTGAAGGAAACCTCGAAGTGTAAAGTCACGAACAATCAACTCTTTACTCGCGCTTGTCGGCGGTTTTTGTACCCGAAAGTGTGCCAAATCGAGTTCTCATTTGACACTCATGCACATTTTGGAGTTACGCGATCGCTTTCGCAGAATGCCGCGTTAATACATTCCTGCGAGTCAATTCTGTCGCGACCCGAATACCGACGGAAAAGGAATATTCCTCGGATGTAACAAAACGATATCCTTATGATAGGTCCCACGATTCAACCCACTCTGTTTGAGCAGCTTTTACGTTTCCGATCTCATATTTATGTTTTAACAGCCGACATCGAAAAGATGTATCGGCAGGTTTTGATTCATCCTGATGACCGTCGATATCAAGGTATTTTTTGGTATCATAACAGCGAAATCACAGTTTGGGAGCTTCGCACAGTAACCTTCGGCGTGTCTTCCGCCGCGTTTTTAGCAATTCGAACTGTTTCACAACTCGCAGACGATGAGAAAGAAATGTTTCCGTTAGTCTCCCGTACAATCAATCGGGATTTGTACGTCGATAATTTATTGACAGGTGCAAACTCCCTAGAAGAAATTCTACAAATTCGTGACGAGATAATCGAGCTTCTTAAAAACGGCGCCAGTGTGCTTCCAATCATCACCACGCGCTCGATAATATAACGGAAAAGATTTTCGACTTGAAACACGCGATAGAAGAAAATCCGATCTTAAAGACGCTAGGGGTTGTATGGAATTCACAATTGGATAAATTTACTTACACTGTGAACGCGATCGATTTGGCTGGTAAAATCACGAAGCGGAGCATCCTAGCAAACATTGCAAAAATCTTCGACCCATTGGGCTTACTGGGTCCCATCATTTTAGTTGCAAAACTGATCATGCAAGATTGCTGGAAGTTAAAAATTGGCTGGGACGAATCAGTGCCGCAGGAGTTGTATGTTCGACGGAGTTCATACGCCGAGCAGCTCCATTTCATTCGCGATTTAAGCATAGACCGCCGAATTTTAGGCGAAAATCCCAATCAGATCGAGATACACGGGTTTTGCGACGCCAGTAAGCATGGTTACGGTGCGTGCATTTACATACGGTCAACCGATCCGAACGGATCTGTCCTCGTCCGGCTGGCGTGTTCTAAGTCTCGAGTTGCGCCTATTAAAGAAATTAACATTCCGCGCCTCGAATTATGCAGCGCGCAGATCCTCGTTCGACTGTACAAAGAAGCGCGCCCAACTTTTCATTTCTCGATCGTCCGAACGATATTCTGGTCAGATTCAACCATTGCATTACAATGGCTCAAGGAATCTCCACGCTTGCTAAAGACGTTCGAGGGAAATCGGGTCGCAGAGATACAAACGCTTGACAATTCGGTCGAATGGCGACACGTACAGTCCTGCAATAATCCGGCAGACGCACTGTCGCGAGGACAAAGTCCTTCGGATTTTTTGCGGAATAACAGCTGGTTTAAAGGGCCCATCTGGCTTAGCCAACCCGAAGGTCAGTGGCCTGTTGGTGCTGATCTTCCGGTTTCCGAGCTTCCGGGACTGAGAAAAAACATATGTTTAGCCACGGTTCCCGCTGTCAATGAATTTTTCAGTCGTTTCTCATCTTATTCCCGGCTCTTGAATGTTACTTCGTACATGTACCGATTTCGACGCTCTAATCATTATAAGGGAAGTTCCGTTAGCGTGCAAGAACGATTAGAGACCGAGAGAAGGGTCATTTATATTATCCAAAGGGAACATTACAGCGACGAAATCGAGCGCTTGTCAAAATCGAATCGAGTCAAAGATAACAGGCTCGCCGCGCTCGACTCATTTCTCGACGAGTATGGTTTGTTACGAGTTGGTGGTCGATTGCTCAATGCCAAAATTCCTACCGATCGAAAACATCCTATTTTGCTGCCGTCGCACCACCACGTCACGGACTCGATTATTCGGGAAGTACATGAAAGGGCCTATCACGCCGGTATACAGAATACCTTGCATACGGTGCGGCATCGGTATTGGCTACTTGACGGAAAGAATCAGGTGCGAAAGATCGTGCGTCATTGCGTCACGTGTATTCGTCATCGTCCGTCTCCATTACAAATCCATATGGGAAATTTACCTAAATCCCGTGTCGAAAGGGCTCCGGTTTTCGACCATACCGGTGTGGATTTCTTCGGGCCAATCTTTATCAAGGAAAAAAGGCATCGTAATCGGGCGCGAGTCAAGTTTTATGGTTGTGTCTTCATATGTATGGCGACAAAGGCGGTACATATCGAGATCGTAAGCGATCTAACAACTGAAGGTTTTTTTATGCGCGTTTCGACGTTTCATCGGTCGTAGAGCCATACCATCCCATGTTTACTCCGATAATGGAACAAACTTCGTAGGCGCGAACAATAAACTTCGCGAGCTGTATGCTCTGTTCGGTTCCGAACAATTCCAGGATGACGTAGGCAATTTTGCAGTGCGGAAAAATATTAATTGGCATTTCAATCCGCCATTATCTCCGCATTTCGGTGGTATATGGAAGGCCGCCGTGAAATCCTTTAAGCATCATTTTAAACGCGTCATAGGCGAGCAATTGCTTACCTTCGAAGAGATTAATACCTTCGCAATCGAAGTAGAGGCAATTTTGAACTCTCGTCCACTGTGTTCCCTTAGCACTGACCCCAATGACCCAGTGGCTTTAACACTTGCCCATTTATTAGCAGGCCGCCCTCTCACTATGCTTCCCGAGGAGAATTTGTCATCTGTTCCAGCAAATCGTCTCACAGTATGGAGATTTATTACCAAGGCACGCCAGGATTTTTGGAAGAGATGGCAACTGGAGTAATTGAGTGAACTGCAGAAAAGGCAAAAATGGTTCAGCGAAAATAGCAATCTTGAGCTAGGATCCGTCGTCCTCGTCATCGACAAGAATCAGCCATGCATGAGGTGGCTACTGGGAGTAGTTCACGAGGTTTATCCCGGAAGTTCTCCTTTCTTAAATTCAATTCAAAGTCAGTGATAGTTTGCAACGAATCCCAACATCGTTTAGTTATCAGGTATGTAAGTTATCATACCCCTGGGTTATTCCCACAACAAACACGCGGTCGTAAGACCCGTAAAGGGGTACATGCATCGTACTCTTTCTGACTACACACACGCGGTCGTAAGATCCGTAGAGGGGTACGTGCATCGCACTCTCTCTGACTACACACACACGGCCGCAAGGCCCGCAGAGGGATGCGTCAATCGTGCTCTCTCTGACTACGTACGCGGTCATATTTATGATCCGTTTCGGGTTTGCGCCTTGCGCAATCACCCTAGTTACACGCACACATCTCACACTCACATGAACGAGTTAAATACACGATATTTCACAAGGTTTTTTGACCGCAAGGTTTTTTTTCCTGGGGGTTTACACCCAAAATTATTGTTGTTTTTTTATTTAACGACACCTGTGCTTTTTGCATGAACAACGTGACTCAGACACGAGATTTGAGTTTCGATGCGTCAACATAGGTGTATGTATATTGTGTATTTAGTCGAATAGACATTACTATATTTTATTATGTATTCTGTAAGAGTATTAATTAATTCATTCGATTTTATTTCAAGAATATGCAATGGCAACATTTAACTTATATGTAGCAGAGTACGACTGGTTTTATATGTCATTAAGTTTGCACAAAATATTATTGCATGGTGCAGATACAATACAAAGTGCTGGTTTGCCCATTGGAATGTTTTCTGAAGAAGCAATGGAGGCTCGAAACAAAGATTTCTGAAATATTAGAAGGGACCACACACGAAAATATTCTCAATTAGAAACATTGACGGACCTTTTTCAGACTTTATTATATACGTTCGCGTTTTAATATTTTCAAGGATGAAATAGAAAAATTAATGTTACAAGAAGACCTACAAGACGATGACACATAAATAATAATAAATAAATTTTAGATTAATAAATTAATATATTGTAAAAACCTAGTGAAAAATGTATCTACATGGTATGTCCTGAAAGTAATGTCAGTGACTTTATTGTGACGCGACTTCACGTCGAACCGCGATTTTTTCGATTAAAATTGGTAGTACGGGAAGTCAGCTAAACAGATCTCCGCTGCTGAAGGTGCTCCGAGCATCCGGAGAGTGAGGACGAGCCTATCCGTGAGAATTGTTTTGTGTCACTGTACAAGTCAAAATGAAGCGCTCGTTAGAACAAAGAATTGCGATCAAGTTTTGCGTGAAACTTGGAAAGATCGCGACGGAAACGGTTGCTATAATTAAGTCAGCTTATAAGGAAGATGCCTTGTCAGATCAGCAAGTGTTTCGGCGCCACAAGGCCTTTTTGAAAGGCCGGGAAGAGGTCGACGATGAGGACCGTGCCGGACGGCCATCCACGACCACCACAGCCGACAATGTGACATGAGTGAGGGAATTGTTCAACTCATTGTTCAACCCATCAATAAAACAGCTTTTCGCGAAATTGTTAATTTCATCGATATTAGGCGTGCCTCGGTCGCAGTCGAGGATCGCATCACGCAAGTCTTTCACCCGGGTTATAAAATCTAGAACGTGCTCACCGTTCTTCATGTAGATACTGGCTAGTTCACCGTGGTAGTAGTCGACGGTGCGTTGTGGTCCGAAAATGTCCCTTAGGATGTTGCACAGCTCAGCGACGGTGTCGATTTCTTCGTCCTCCACGGCGGCAGCTGCGTGCCCACTCAAATGTCCAATAATAAGCTTAAGTGTAAATGTTAATAAGGTCGGTGGAGAGCCGTTGAAAGCGGGCACCATCTTTACCGCTTCATTAAGAGTGTAACTGACAGATTCACTGGCAACGGCGACACTTGGCACCTCCATCTCTGCGGGTGGTTCTTCGGGAATATCACTTTTCTTTGGTATCGCGCCTTGGTTCTTTTCAGCTTTCCGGATTTTTGCTAACACCGCCTCGTTCCGTAGGCGAGCTTCCTCCAGCTCCCGTCTCTCGCTGTCAAGCATTCTGGCTTCCTCTCGAAGGCGCCTCTCCTTCTCGATTTGATGTTATTGCACCATGGCCACCTCGTCTTCACTCATCAGCTCCGTCTGTCTCGAACGGAGTTCCATCGGCGTCGTTTTCTGAGTCCCAGCTGGTTGAGATGGCATGTTGACGGCAGAATTCGTTTACCGAGGGCGGACACGACCACTCGTTCTCGCGGAACGCCCTGAAAAAGTCCACCAACACTTCGTCTGGCACTTCTCGGTGATTGTACACTTTTATGGCACTTCTTGTGTCCAAAATGTCATAACTGAACAACGGCACTTCGCGTGATGACGTCCCAGTGTCCGATTCACTATCTAAGGTCACAATTTTTGGTCCAAACACTTGTTGCAGAAACTCTTCCTCAAGGAGCTTCAGCTTTTTTGCTTTTACTCGCCGGCCCGCACGGCAGCCACGCTTCCTTTTCCCCTATTTTCAAACGATGATTACTAAAATTTTATTTACGAGAGAAAAGTACAATTCCTGTACTCAGTCTCAATGACTTATCGGCATGCTGTTGGCTCGCGTATTCAGCAGCGTTCGTGAACGCGCAAAAATCCGGTTACCAACAGCGGTCGTTGGCTCGTAATTGAGCTACTCACTTAGTTGTACGCGAAAAATTCGCAGTTTCTTTCGATACTGTGGCAACACCTTCGCTTTTACGCGCAAGTGTGACACGAATATCTACGGAAAACTAACGAATTTTGTGGACAGAATGCCCTAAGCCTCTTCCAGGCAAGAGGTAGTACAGCCCTGGAGCGCACGTACCGCTTGCAAAGTCAAGAACGTTAGGGACAGTGATGAGATATTGGACGGGTTTTTTCGCGCATGCGCGGCAATTTTAGTCTCAGTAAGGTACAAGTTTCAATAAAATGGGGTACCTTAATCACCTCTCATTATTTTTCAAAAATGTTTATAATCTGTTTGTGAAATATGAATATATAGGCCGGATAAGATTAGATTAGATACATATTTCCCTATTTGAGGAGCAGATGGAAAGGAAGGGAACTAAAATAACTGTAAGCAAAACATATAATATAAAAATAAATTATTTTATTTGACAGAATCAATAAAAGAATACCAACGTTTATTGCTAGGATAAGGAAAACTGCCAAAACCTTATCAGTATTCATAAAACAAAAATTACATTCATAATATTCATTATTAATAAAACTAAAAAACGATTTATAAAAGAATTGATAAAATAACATAACAAAATAATTTATAAAATAACTTATAATATTACAATTTATATTTGGTACAATGTTTCTCTTAGCATTATAAAATAATAAATAAAAAAATAATAATAATAAAAGGAATTAAAAGAATATTGCACAAATAATATAAAATAAAATAAATAGAAGCTGAAAGTAAACATATAAACAAAAATGCAATATATTAAAAACTGTTAGATGTCCATTTATCATCATACAAATTTTGCGTGTTATGCAGCTCAAAATGTCGAGAACCTGCTTCGAAATTAGTGCAATTAATCGTTTTTGTTTGAAAACTGGATCTGACTACACAAATTAATGAAACCATATCGTTAGATAATTGGTTTCTCTTTTTATTTTTAACATCAGTTACAATCGAATATATAAACGTCGGCTTCGACGTTTGAGTGGGATAAAGAAAGAATTATCTCAACTAGTGATTTTAAATTTGAAAACATCTGCTCCCCATCGAAATTTATAAAATCTAAATTATGTTTCCACATTTTATCTAAACTTAATGCAATTAATTCTTTTTTACCATAGTCATCAAAAAAAGATGGTGAAATTCGCCATTCAAAAGCTAATTCTGTTAAATTAATAAAATTACTTATGCGTTTGGCGATAAAAGTTAAGTCTTTCATTTTTTGTCTACCTTCATCATACAACGCTATTTACGGATCTAGAAAATTTAATTGTTGAAAAAAAAGATCTTGTAAAGGTAGACGTATAAGCATCTCTCGAACTGCAGTAATATAATAATTCAACCAATTTATTCGAATTTGTCGGGCAGATTCTACTTCTAGAGATTCTAAACAATTCTCGCATTCCGGTCCTGTATAAATATTTTCGATATTTTGAATATTTTCTACATTATCTACATCCAAAGATTCTATGTTTTTTAGCACATCAATTTTGATGAAATTTCGGCCTATTTGGTGAATTAATTTTCTGCTATTTTCAAATAATTTATGTATTAAAATACTGCAAGACTGAAACAGAGCATTGAAATTATTAAAAAAGTGTAAAGAATATTTAAGGAAAAGTATGTAGGCTTTAATCATGGGGTTGTTAAAATAATCTAAAATACTTTCCGCGAAACTAGATTTTTCTTCTATTGCTGCTAAAATGAAGTAATTTTTTAAAACATCCCAATTATCTAATAATCTAATAATACATTTATGTAGGCAAAGCCATCTAGTATTTGATAATTTAACAATTTTTAATCGCTGAACTTCGAAAAAAATCTTGGAATTCAACCAACATTGCACATCTCTTTGCACTGCCCGAAATATAAGTGACAATACATCTAATTAAATTTTCACATGCAGAAAGCAATTGGTCACAAGAGTGACTAGCTATAAGAGCGAAAGAGTGGTGAATACAATTTATTGTAATTACTTCTGGAACTTCTACTTTCAAATGTGACATAAATGAATTATTACGGCTGATCATAACTAGCGCATTATCGCACGCTATTCCAATAATATTTTTAATAGGAATTTTTTTTTTCGTCTAAAGAATTTTTAACAATTTTAAAAATTTTACTCGCGGAACAATCGGTAGTATCTAATTGTAATAATTCTAATAACTGTGTTATAATGCTACTATCTATCTAGTGGTGATACATATTTCACCAGTACGCACATTAATTTTGTGTCTGAAATGTCGGTACTTTTGTCAACTAAAATAGAAAATCTGCACGTTTTTAAATACTCAATTATGTTTTCAATTTCGCGTTTGGCGATAACATTTTTTATAATTTTTGCACAAGTTATGTGACCACCTGCAGTCCGGCCTTATCGCTACCGGCGGGATGAGGCCCCGCCATAGACGAAACAAAAGATAAGAGCCGTGGGTACCATCGCCTCGGCGACGAGGCACTGATTCATTCTTAATTAAGCCTGTGGCCTGTACGAACGGATAAAAATTAAAAGAAACGTGTTTATTTCAAAGTATTGTGCATTTATTTTAAAAACCATTCGACCATCCAGTAACATAACTCATACTTATGTCGAGTAAGTGAAAGATCCTATACAACTTCGGATTCAACACAAATATCTTTTAATAACGAAACCTACTGTACAAAATGTTACATTATGTTTGGCGAAAAATGCTAATAATGAATTTCAGCTCGTTTTCCTTTTCTTTATGTAGTAAACTACTCACGATAACATTATTATTATTATTATCGTTTGTGTCGAGTGAATTTATATTTCTACGATGTGAATTTGTTTTCTCATGACTATCTAAATCTGTTTTCTAGCATCTAATAGTGTTATTGCAAGCAATACAAAGCGCTCTATTTTCATCTACAGTAGGTCTTAACCATACTTTAAAGATATCATTGCCTAACATATTGTGACGTGTGGTATTTTATACCCGTCACAAGGAGCCTCCGCGGGAAACCGGACAGGTCATAGGTCGTTGGCAGAAACCGTCTAGAGAGAGAACGAAGCGCGTATAATATCGTCTGAACGAAATCTGCCGCTGTATTATTTTGTATGTACCGCCGGAGAATGACGTCACTGTCAACGAGGGAACGACGTACGTCGAGGGAGCACGCCGCTGCTCTACCGCTACCCCGCTTGGACCCTCCGATAGACCGAGAGAGGCGGCGGAGTAAGAGGAGAGAGACCAGCGAGAGAACGACGTACGCCGAAGGAAAGTGCCGATTTCTTGCCGCTTCCCTGCTACGGCCCTACGATAGAGGAAGAGAAGCTGCGGAGCCGGAGGAGGTCCTGCTGAAGAAGACTTCGCTAGAATTCGGAGACTCCGGCCGAGGGTGGGGGAAGACTACGAGGTGTCCTAATACCGGCGCAAGGGCTCGCGGATCCTTATTCTGTATTCGGCACTTGCCTATAGTTTTCGCCTAAAAAGTAGTTATCGTTCCGTGAGGAAAAAGAGCAAGGATCATCCCGAGTTTCCGTGCCCAGTGTCTGGACACCTTGGTAAGCCCCCTCATTTACCGATATACATGTAAAAGAGCGCGAAATCGAGATCACCATATCGTGGGTTGTCGACCACCTGGCTTGCCATTCACGGACAGGTTCTGCAAAGTGTGACCGGAGTGGCTTTGTATCGTAGGGCAATTAGTTTAACACATTGTACGCCGGTGGCATCTGAGACATTCAAAGTCTGAGCGCCGGCACCGTGTCAACCGTCTAAAGCCTGGGCGCCGGCATCATTCGCTTGTTGATGACTAATGAATATGTGAAGAAAATATGTAAAATTTTTATACATTATCGTAAAATACTAAATTTGGTTTGCATATTCATTATATGCAATTTAAGGATAACGAAAAATAGAAGCAAAATAAAAACAATTTAATTTATTATAAAAAAATACACCTGTTTTATTTGATGATTGATTATTACATATATGTATATAATATAAACTCAAAGAAAAATATTAGTATTTAATGGATGTATGGTATTTTTCGAAACACTTTCCAAGATGTAAAGGTACTTGGCAAAGAGAACACATAAAACACAGCAAACAAATCACCAAACAAGACAATGTTGCATTATCGCAGAGCCGGCGCTGAAACGACAGACCTCGAAACCCGCGTTTTCGCGGGGCCGGCGCTCAAGCGATAGACTTTGAATCCCGCGTTTTCGCGGGGCCGGCGTACAATGTGTTAAAATAAATCGCAGTTGCGAAAATGTTCTTTCAACGCTGACTTGCGTCATGGGTACCGCTAGGACAGTACTTGCAAGTCGGTATAGCTCCTGATTTGTGTCTTTCATGGTTTCCCAAAACCACAGAATATTTGTTTCAGGAGGTAATCGGGGACGCAGAGAAAAATCGCGGAGAAGTTTCCGAATATCTCCATTCCTTGGTGCTTTAGGTTTGCCGCCGAAGAAGTGGAACATTGTGTGGCAACTTGGTGAAAAGATTGATATATCCCAAAATCATTAATGTACCTGCAATTAAATACGGGCAAGAGTGCGAAGAAATTGCCCGTGAAGAATTGAAGAAATATACAGGGAAAGATATTAAAGAATGCGGAATCTTCATTGACAGATCCCATTCATTCATAGGAGCATCGCCGGATGGTATCATCGATAAAGAGGGCATAGTGGAAATAAAGTGCCCGAAGACAGCAAAGAATTTGTTGCCAGAAGAGGCAATCAAGACAATCCCATCTATCCGGCGGATATTTGAAAATGATGTGGGTACTGCGTTAAATAAAACCCATCAATACTATTACCAAGTCCAAGGTCAGCTGCACGTAACAGATAGATCGTATTGCATATTTTGCATTTGGACAAGAAAAGGAATAAACTGCGTTACTGTCGAAAGAGACGACGTGTTCTGGAAAAATCAGATGGAAGCCAAATTGATTCAGTTTTACACTGAGTGTATGCTACCGGAATATGTAGACAGCCGGTATAATAGGGGTATGCCCATTAGAGAACCCCAATTTATAATGGATGAAAGAGAGCGCTTGAAAAAGCGAAAAAGGTCTGCTACAGAAAGTAACGAAGACGTTGCAACGATCCGGCGTCAGACAAAGGTCCAAAGTGCAGTTAAAGACGCCGGCCCGCACGCCCTTCGTGGGCGTGCGCCTGTTGACTTGTTCACGGGGTGAAAGTATAATTATGTTATCTTTTCTGCTTCATTTCATCCCATCATAATGGAAGAAGCCCATCACCTTCTCGTACGTTGCAGGTAATGTATACTTTTCAAATAAAATGTAGCATTTAGTTTTAATTATTACAGGTCTTTGCTAAAAAATAAGCTGCAGATTCCACAAAATAAAATTTTAAACAATAGTCGATATAATATGAGGAATAATAATTGTATATTTATATTATTTTATCTGTTGCAGATACTTCGTAAATAAAGCAGCGACGTGTAACAGCTGATCCGTCTTCTGGGGTCAACGCCCTGAGACAGATTCTCCCACCACCTGCTTCGCCACGCGACACTGGAATAGGTCAGTGCGGTAAGGCAAGTATAACGGTCAAAAGATATGAACATAGACGCGAAAAAACCGAGAAAGAAAATAAGAGAAGGAGAACGCATTTTGCAGAGCATACTATGATGTAATATTCCTACCAGTAATGAGAGATGGTGGTGGAACTGAGGGACAGTGGTGGGATGCATAATTGCGAATCGCGGAATCGATCGTCGATCCAGCAATTGCAAATTGATTATGGACGGAGTCACGGACATACGTAAAGGTATTGAAAAAGTAAGTAATTTGCGTATAATGACATGCGTACGGTGTCTTACCAGTGTTAATTACATTACATTATGTAAATTATTTGTTTCTAGATGGATCTAGTTCGAAATGCAACAAAAAAGGAAGAAGCTGGAACATCCGCAGAATTGACAGAAAAGACAGAAATAAGAAAAGAAGAAAAAGAAAAAAGAAAAGAGGAAAGAGAAAAAAAAAGGACAGGAGGAAGAGGAAAGAAGCGCGGAAAAAAAATATTTATATTTGAAATTTAAAATAAAAATATTTGAAATTTCTATTTTTCTGTTTCAGATTAGAAAACTCTTTATTAGAAAGATTAGAAAGCGTCTTTTACATAATGAAGTACGGCGTAGTCGCGGCCGCGGAGGAGGACGCCGCTCCGGGTGGCGGCGTGGAGGCCGCGGAGGCGGATGGCGCGGCGGTCGCGGAGGAAACCACTCCGGGTGGCGGCGCGGCGGCCGCGGCGGCATGAATAAAAACTACTTCATCATTAATCAAAACAGAAAACTTATTGTAATCATAAATATATAATTATAAATAAAATTATTGTATAACCAAATAAAATATTTAAAATAAAGAAATGTTTAAAATAAAGAAGCTTTACATGTCTCGATCACGGGCAAATTGGGAATTTTTGGACTAGATTGAATAGGCAAAATAAGTCAAAAACCGAAATTTTGTTTTTCCCTTTTTACTGCCCCCATGGTTGAAATAAAGGGTTGAAACTTGATGTAAGATGTCTTTTTTTGATATGCTATCGACTGTCGTATTGGATATTTCATTTGGCTCAAGTGCATTTTTCATCATCCCCTTCCTCTTTCTTCGAGTCGCGCTTGCTAGGATTAGAAAGAGCTAGCTTGGCTCGAGCCTGTATTTCTAAAATTTGCTTGACGTCTAAAAATAGATTGATAGATATGGCAACAGCGTAACAATTCGGCAACGATGCCTTCGCATCCTTTGTCTGTCAAAAGTTGGTTGGTAATAGGATTAGGAATAGGTGGATAATAGAGTTTAGATATATTTGTAGATCTAGTCGATAGATGACGCAACGCGAGTTGTCTAGTTTATAGATTGTTTATTTCTAGTATTCTCCGCTCATAGATATCGTCGCTTCGATCGATTCGGAGATAAGCCAAAACGGCATCCTGCCCTTAAGTTAGAAGGGTAAAACCCGGGGGCCCCTATCCGGGACGGTCGCGGATCCCGACGTCCGGACTTTTTCGCGTCGTCGAGAGATAGCTTCTCGATCTCTCGAATCGCCACTCTGCTGGATCCCCGAACCTGTACCGGGGAATGGTACAGCGTTAGCCACAATCAAAGTATCGTCTCGAGTAGGCCTTTGCCAATATTGTGCCCTCCCACGTCTCGACTTCGCGAACTCTTGGTACGAGAGTAGAACGTAAAGTGCATCTTTGTCGTACCGGACATTTCGTGTTTGTCGCGCAACTTCTCGCCTTCTCTCTCTAGACGGTCGCCGATACAGAATCAGTGTAAATTTAAGTGCGTTAGATTCCGTTGCGTTTAGAATAGTTGCGTCTCGTCGCGTTCCGTCGAGTTTCGTCGCGTTACGTCCGTTCGATTAATTGCGTCGCGTTTTGTTAAGTATTTGCGTTACGTTTTAGTTAATTTCGATGCGTCGCGTACCGTTCCGAGAATCGATGCTAAATCAAAGACTGTATCACGCTTAAGAACTGGCATTTACCGGTTCCGTGTTTAAAATCTCGCGGAAATCGTACCTCGGCCTTCCGCCGAGCGCGACGCGATTTGATTGAATCTCGATATTTTGGGTCACACTGTACGTCTTAGATTAATTAGATTTTAAATAAACACCGCTGTTTTAACAAATACCGCTAAATTGAGGTCTCTCGCGGATTATCCCGAATCATTCTTTCACGTCCGCCTCCGCGTTTAGCTCCTCTACCCTTGAAGAACCCCGCCACTCTACCCTTTCGTTCGGTTACTGAACTACCGAGCTGTTTCGCCGCCGATTTGAGTCTTCCGCGTTTTTCCGGGAAGCGATATAAGCGATTTTACTATCTGTCCACCGCAGAATCTCGTTTCGCGTCAAAGTTCCTTATCGCGACGCTACAATTACAAAGTAAATTAAAGCGATTGTTACGCGCGATGGGTAAAATATAAACTGTTTACAGTTATTTACGAAGGTTGTAAATCTTCGTCGACCCATGGCGTTTCCAGTACCTGTTACAGTAGTGGAATATTTCTAAAGTTAATATTATGAAGTAGAATTTTATTGTAAAGTAGAGTTTATATAGTGGCTCAGAGTCCTCCACACTGGTGTGCCCAGGTCAATGAAGGATGTGGATCATCATCCCACTAGTTATAATGGTTGTTGTGTGTTGTTGTAGTTGATAGTTACAAAGTTAATCTAAGACTGACTAGTTGCCTCTAAACAGCCAGAAAAGAAAGCACGGGAGGAAGTTCAGGACGTGAAGGCGTTGCCAAAAGGAACCAATCCGGACAGATTGTTATTTGTAAAAAACAGTGATTGGTGAGATGGTTCGACGAATGAGATTGTAAGATTTTAGCCTTCAGTCCAGGGTTGTAAATAACGTTTCGTTAATAAGGTGACCCAAACAGTTAAGTGATTTGGGTCCTTCAAAAGAACTAAATAATGGGACACATTGCGAGACTGCTGAATGACCGAGTCAGGGTGCCTGGTCCGCCGAGTACGCAAGGATTTTCGTAAACACTGCACACAGCAAGGGTGCACAGTTTAGGACTATGGACATAAACTTCTTTAAGGAAAGATATATTGGCGTTATAAAGATGTGCTTTTCTGGCCTGTTAAAAGGCTATTGTCAATAGTTAAGAATGTCAAGCTATAGAGACATCCATGTGGTCTTGAAGATCCGTTTGAAATTGCAAGAGTAAAGGTTTGACAAAACACCCATAAATATTACGCTAATTATATTCCGAGTGCTTCGGAACAGCGATATTGAACGGATTCGCATAGGGCGCCGAAGTGTTACTCGTCCGCGAATCCGCGAAGGCGCCGGGACGGTCGTAGTCGCGGGCAAGGTCGGGAAATTCCGGTCGAGTATTCGCGGGCGAAGTGGGGTCGCGGGCAACGATCGAGCTAGCCGCGAAATACCGCGTAGCAACTTGGCGCCCAACGTGGGGCCCGAAAGGGTAAATTCATAGTGTTCCGTATCTAGGCAAGTAGGAGAGGACGATCCCTGAATTCAAATCCCAACCGTGAAGTTTTCTGTCTCTTGTTCTCCTGGACGCACCGGAAGATCTCTTTCGGTGCGTTCTCGAAGGATCGAGAGACACCGAGAACCCCCCCGTTACCGGTATGAAATTTATTGGTTCCCGTTGTCGTCATGTCTAATAAGCAACAGCTGATTGGGCCGTGATGACGACAATTACCGTGAATTCCCGAATTTAAGTGATCGCCCGACCCTCGCTAGAGAGAGTACCAAGCCAACCTTTGTCAACACAAGACGCGATAATCCTGCATAGTAAATACGCGGTGCGCGAAACCGAACTACAATTTCGATTATACTTTCTAATAATTTCTTCGTCGTGTCGTCGTGTGCGTGTAGTGTGTGCAATTTCGTTTTGTGTGGTTTAATAAACTGTGTAAAATTTACTTGAACGGGTTATTGAAAACCCCCCGATTTCCAGAGCCCTTTTCACCGATTACCGAACATTTACCGAACACATAGTAAAGGACGCTAGAATAATTACCGAAGATAATTATCCCGGCGAGATTTGGAGAAAGTGTGACATCCCTGGAAGAATTTTTTTCTTTTCGTTACCAACATGGCAGTTTTGTGTTCAATTCATTTACCCACCGTAAGAATAGTTTTGTTACCGACAATATTAGACTTTTACCGACAGTATATTATATATCAATCCTATGTATTTAGTTCGACAGTTCGACATTTTTAATTTTCAATAATTATTTTATAATTTTGATTTAAAGTAGATAATATATTTCACAGAGACAATCAAATGTTATGTGTATTACGGTATGACCCAACCTTCAGATCTTGATGAAAATTTGTATAAATATTTTTCATGATTCAAGTTACTCACTGAAAAAATTTCACCTTCGGCAAATGTAATCCTGGCCGAAAATTCTCGAGAAACGCCTAAAGCTAGAATTCAGCAATTTTAAGCTACTTAACCTTTTAAACTGATTTCTTTTGTTTTTAGCATACATTTGAAAGAATTTCCGTTTCCTTATTTATTCATCTGTTTATTCATATTGCTATCACTTCCTTTTCTGAATTCTGTTCGATTTTCATTTTGTTGCAAATTCTTGTTTTTTTTTTCGTGTTTATTGCAACATAGTGTTTAGATATCATTCTCTAATACACGTTTTTACTACCAAAGTTCAATTGCTTTGTTATTATAAGATGGCATCGACCAGTCGTGATTCTGTCCTTGAGGGGACTTGGAATATCGAAAGGTTGTGTGACTAAGTACTCAATTCAAGAGAACTTTGTATCAGTTGGCTGAAGCAAACAGGGCTCATTCCTATGTGACGTCGGGCCTCCGACGTTTACATAGAATATAAGACATAAATGTAACCATAGAATATAAGACACATATGTAACCATAGAGTATAAGACGCATATGTAACCATAGCCGTAAGATACTACTCACTCCATGTTTAACCTTAGTTTTAGAACATATTATATTCCATTTATATGCGATGTTTAACCATACGTTATCACATAGAGTTAGGGACCAATATGTAATCAAGTAGCGTAGGAACCGCTCGACATTCCTTTCCCACAAGATAAATCCTTTCCTCGAACTCAATCCTATAAACATCCTCCAGATAATCCGACTCATAAACATCCTCTAAACCAAATTAATCATGATACCCTTATCGACAACAAACCATAACATCCTCTCACGAAACTCCTACATCTCGTCTTACAAATATCCTTCAAGATAAATTAATCAGAATATCCTTATCGACACCTAGCCATAACATCCTCTCACGAAACTCCTACATCTCGTCTTACAAATATCCTTCAAGATAAATTAATCAGAATATCCTTATCGACACCTAGTCATAACATCCTCTTACATCATCCAGAACCTTCTAGAATGATTTCCTTTGTCCTCAACCGCTATAAAACCCAGCTCATTCCTTATCACCCAGAGTCAGTTGGCGCCAGTCCGCCATAGTCTGCATACCGGTAACCTCAGTGCTAGGTAATCCTGCCTGAGGCCCGTCCAGCCATCCATTGTCACATCAGCCCAGCCTGATTCCCAGGGAGTCGTAAACGACTACCCATTTCATCGAGCGAGTAAGCATAAGAACATATTATAAAGGAGCAATATATATATATATATATATATATATATATATATATATATATACCTGGGGGTTTATTATTGAAGAATATACCGATATATAATTATACTGTTGTCTTCAATCTTTAATACCTGCACGACTTGAATTATACTATCGCAACCTCCGAGCTTCCGTGGTAAATCACGCAAGACGAGCCTAACAGCTACATAGAGATGTGTAACATCCCGGGAAGAGTTTTTTTTTTGTGGCAGTCCTATGTTCAATTTCATTACCCGCTGATAGAAATAGTTTAGTTACCGACAATATTAGACAATTACCGACGGTACATTATATATCAATTACCTTATGTATTCAGTTCAGCGGTCGGTAATCGATACATATATATTTATTTCTATTTTCATTTTCAATAATTATTTTATATTTTCAATTTAGAAAGGATAATGTAGTTTACAAAGACAATCAAGTTAAGTTAGAACAATTAAAAACAAAATTAATGTATTATTTTATAGTCATTCGAATAAATGTATAATTCTATATGGAAAATTATACATTTTATGCGCGTAATGCGATGTGCCTACGTGCCGCGATGCTCGCCCCGAATTTCCTAGTATTCTCGCGTAATCCTAGAGAAGGATAGGAGTATATTTTACAATTTCGACGTTATTGGTTATTAAAAACCATTAGTTGAACAAATCAGTTAATGCATATCAGGCGTACTAATATTATGTTATCCGGAAATAGTCAGATGTTAGTTTATTGCAGTGAATATTGTAAATTATAATATTGTTCAATGGAATGTTCTAGAAACACCGTATGCTTATACATTTAGCTCCAATCCGTATAGAAGTCGTGCGTAGTACATAGAGGAAGACAGAAAATGCAATTTCATTAAAACACTACTAAAATACTACTTTTATATCAACAACATAAACCATTGAGTAGAATGCGATATTGATAATGTAATTAAATCGTTCGTTTTCATACTTAATGCCTAATTGCGAATTTATACGATAATTATATATTTCGACGTTATGGGGGTTTTCCGAGAAATTGCCAGACTGGCGAGTATAAAAGGCCGAGCGAAACTCGCCTAAATCGCAGAACAGTTTTCGAAGTCGAGCCAGCTAGAAGTCTACAGATAAGTATAACCGGAACAGTTTTCGCTGTGAAGAGCCGCAACGATTCTTAATACTTGACTGGTAAAGCGGGTATTCGCCATTTGGATACTTGGTCGTGGGTCGTTCTAGTAGCCAGTGAACAACAGGCTCCCCATTCAAACGGTCTCGTATCTGAAACTCCTTTAGGAGAGTGCTATACTTAGCGCCAAGAAAGGCTAAGATATCGAAACGATAGCTCTCAGCTTCTCAAATTTGATTTTACGTCGGATTGCTAACGCGCCGTCAGATTCTCGGAGTTCGCTCTGGGTAGTTTCGTAGCCAGCTAACGCAGGCTCCCCATTTGAGCGGCTTGGTCTCTGAAGCCCGTGTCTTTTGGGTGGCAGTTCAGCAATTACGATTTTATATTAGAATCAATTGATTTGCTATCCTGTTGAACTTATACTGTTCACCCTTTTCCTGTATCGTTGGGTCGTTCTAGTAGCCAGTGAACAACAGGCTCCCCAATTAAGCGATCTGGTTTTGGCTGTCAGTGTTCGTTTTGACAAAAAGGGTCATGGACAATTAGTTGTCGAGACAAATTAAGAAAGAGTAACTGTTCCGAGTAAAGTTCATTAGAATCAAACAAATCTTGGAATTTTGAATTAGTAAAAGAATATTGTTCTGTCATCAGCGTAATCTCAGTAGTCGACTACACCGCGTTAGATATCAGATAAAATCATTAATCTGTCTAACTTTGCGAAAGCGTATTTAGGTACACTTAGAGAATCACACTTAGGTCGTGTTCCTCGCTGCGGTAGACTATCACGCGCTAGTATTAATAATTTCGTAAAAGACTTTTCATTATATAAATTATAAACGTGTTAATCAATATAAACTTTGTAATTGCGATAACGTTCGAGACGAGAACTGAATAATATAGAATATCGAATTCAATTAATTATATAAAAGCGAAGTTAGCTTCATCCGAAAACAGACTTAGGTACGATCTAATATAAAGTATTACCTAGCGAGAATCAGATTTAGTTAGAATCACAATTACCTATTACGTATTGTTTAATTTGCCAAGTTCTATTATTTGTATTATCAATATTATATCAAAATCTATTTAGTTTCTTTTGATCAAACCAGTACACTTTTCATATTTTGTTGTTATTTGTTACTTGTTATTTGTTAAATTCATCATCTTCGTTATTTTATTGAATAAACCCTTATTGTTGAAAGATATTGGCCTGAGGATTTCACTCCTTAACCGCACACCACACGAATCCCACAATCTTTAGATTTAGTTATTTTCCAAAACGAGTCGTTTAATTGGTAAAAGCCGCTCTTTACCTTCTTAGCGCTAGTAACTATCTGAACTTAGGTTCCAGAGTCGTTACACGTAATAACAAAAAAAAAATAAATTTTTTGGTGACAGCGGTGGGATTGGCAGGTATAGGTCATTGAACGTAGCTGCAGATACGTGTCACTGATCTCCTGTGTGGTAAGAGAACTTTTCTCTGCGGAGGTCAAGATCATTCATATCTAAAATAAAGAATAGGCACTTGAAAAGTATATACATAGAGAGAAAAATATAAAAGGAAAAAAAAACATATATAATAAATAATATATATATTAATTAATTAATTATAGTAAATTAGATTTTGTTACTCAAAATGGATAACGAATTAGAAGCTCAGGAAGGAAGTTTAGGAATTCATTTAGAGAGCACTACTCTCCCCGTTCCTCAGATTAGTATACGGGATGCCGCAGATATTGTGCCTGCATTTGACGGACATAATATTCCTTTGTATCAATTCACGAAAAATTGTCTAAATGCAAAGAGTATTATTTCACCTCACGCCGAGTACGGTTTAGTTCAATTAATCAAAAATAAATTATTCGGGCAAGCGTCTAGGGTCATTTCAAGTGGCGATTATAATACTATCGAGGAACTACTTACTGTCCTAAAATCACGCTTTGCACCATTATACACTTCATACCAATTATACGGCGATCTCTCTAAAATGGCACAAATGCCAAATGAAGCAGTAGTAGATTATAGTAGCCGTGTTTCGAGCCTTTTATTACAAATTAAAAATTGTAACGAAATAGAGCAACCGCAGCTAGCGCCGCAATACAACAAAACCGCCGAGACAAACGCGATTAGGACATTTCTAACAGGCTTAAGGCCAGAGATTTATGGTAGGCTACGAAGTCATGAATATATATTCTTAGATGACGCGATTAGCGCAACGATTCTCGCCGAAGTGGAATTTAGGGAAAATCAGGTTCGCTTAAAATTGGCAGAAGACTACTCTCGCGCTAGTAATTATAGGCGTCCAAATTATAATCAGGGTCTCAGCAGACGGCTAGGGTACAATGGCAGCAAAAATTCTGTCTGCACTGCCAAAGGTTAGGGCATAGAACGCAGGACTGTCGAAACATAAGTCAACCAAGAAGACCATGGACAGAAACTAACCAGAGACAACCAGGGCTACAGCATACAGCCCCAAGTCCAAACAGTCAGATAGCTAGCCAAAGTATTCTTAGAAGGTCTCCAGTAGTCAAGCCTCCTCCTCCTACTTGCTCATTTTGTAAAAATATTGGGCATACGATAGAACAATGCAGGAAAAAAGCCTATCAGGATAAAAAGACTGAACAGGTGCGTAGTAGAACAAATTTTATAGTACCCACTAAAGTCATTAAGAAACCTCCTAGCATCGCGGTAAAGAATAGAATTTTTCAAAACGGGTCAGCCTTGCTTATGATTGATACGGGATCTGATTTAAATTTAATTAAAGAATCGTCATTAATACATCATACTCAGATTTATACCGATGTCTGTTTGCAATTAAGTGGCATTACTAAAGGAAAAATTTCTACAACAGGGTACATCAAAATGAAGATATTCAACCACGAAACGATATTACACATTGCCGAAAACTTGCCAATAGAACAAGACGGAATTCTTGGGAATGAATTTTTTCAAAACACCGAAGCAGTCATTAATTATCCAAAATCCATTGTAATTACCAAAGACTTTACAATACCATTCGAAGATCCAATAATTCATATAAAACCTAGGGAAAGAGACGTGATTCCAATTAAAGTTTTAAATACTAATGTCAGCACCGGATATGTTCCTAAATTAAACATAAATTCAAATTTACATCTCGGTAACGCTATTGTCACTAATAGAAACGGAGTAGCATTTATTTACGCAATTAACGTTTCCTCTGAAGAAATTAAAATTCCTATGCCGGAAATAGAACTACAACTGTAAAAGAATACTGTATTGCGCATTAGATCGTTACATTGTATGTAATATATGTTGTGCATTGTATATATGTGTTATGGCGTGATCGGTGGCGGGCATCGAGGCCAACCGAAATTCCGAGCGACGATCGGCAGTTGTCATTGACGTTGTCGGTGGCAATAACGGTGACAAAAAAGACATTCGATAAAAACGTGTTACGACGTGCACATCGTGCACATTGCCTTCCGTTACTTTTTCTTTATTAAAATATATATACAGTTTATTAACCGTCTATAACGAGTAACGCCTTTTTTATTCATCCTGACAAGACTATTACAATTTCAGAAGTGGGATCGTGCTCGTATAGAACTTCCGTGTGTGGTTAATATATGTATATGTGTATATAAAGTTTATTGTTTGTTGAATCGAGTTATTTGTGACGATAATTAATAGTGTGGATTGTGCTGGTGTAAAGTGATCGACAAAATGGTGAATCCCAACGATTTAAAAGTGGTACAGTTGAAGAAGGTATTGCTTAAGCGGGGATTATCCACTTCCGGAGCAAAAGTTGAACTAATTAATAGATTGCACCAAGCAGATCCGAGTGGCGATTGGATAAAAGACGCTAGTTTATTGCCGGTTGAGGACATAGGACAAACCGAAATTATGGAAGATGATGTAGTAAACGCGTCTGCGTGCGAGAGTCACAATCCTCGCGAGAGTAATGAAAGAATATCCGAAGAAAATCTTCTTTTACGGGAGCTTAGATTGTTGCGACGTGAAAATGAACTTTTGAGAGGTTCGCCAAGGTCTACTACTTCCGCAACAGAGACAAAAATCAGCATAAAAGCTGTTAGTGATTTATTAAGTGACTTTGACGGCCTCAGCGAACTTTTCTGTAATTGGGAAAGGCAAGTTAGACTATTGTGTACAGCCTACAATCTTGAAGATAGTGCGGCGAAAATTTTGATCGGTACAAGACTGAAAGGGCAAGCTCTGAAATGGTTCCATTCGCGGCCAGAGCACATCGAGATGGATACTAATAAATTGCTGGAGGAGATGAAGAAGATGTTCGGAAGACGGGAAAGCAAATTAGTGCTAAGAAAAAAATTCGAAGACAGAGTTTGGAAGCCAAATGAACTTTTCAGTGTTTATTATCACGAGAAAATTATTCTCGGTAACCATGTGCCCGTTTCTGAAGAGGAAATGGTTGACTATCTAGTGGAAGGGATACCGGATAGGCAACTCCGAAACCAAGCCAGGATCCAGAATTTTCCATCAGCGCAGGACTTATTGGCGGCATTTGAAGTCATAACATTAACAGATGGAAGAAATCGGCTGCCTCGTGAGCCGGCGTCGGCGAGCAAAGCGGAAACGAAGGAGAGCAGACCGTCGTTCACGCCGAGCAGGAGCAGTTTTCCTCGGGAGGACAACACGTGGCAGACAAAGCCGAGGTGCTACAATTGCAGCAGGTACGGACATTTATCCAAGGACTGCAGAGAACCCCGAAGAGAGAAAGGTTCGTGTTTTCGATGTGGTGAAATGGGACATACGTACAATGAATGCAAAGGTAAATCCGAACATAAACAAGTAGCTTGTGTGGACAGTATTCGTAAGTCGAGCGATGACGAATTTATGAAAACCGCTATTTTTGAATTAGGAGATTCGAGAATGCAATCTGTAGTACAGTTAGATAGTCGTATTGATACCGGCAGTCCGATTAGTTTTATTAAAGATTCATTTGTTCCGCGATATTTGATAAATGTTACAGATATTACGAATAAGACGTTTTGCGGGCTTAACGGTAGTAAATTAGAAATAGCCGGGATCGTAACGGCGAATATTAAACTTGGTGCAAATAGGCAAGACGGAGTAAATTTATATGTCGTACCGGAAAATACTATGGCGGCTTCAGTAGTGTTGGGCAGGGATGTTATTAAAAAATTCGATTTAAAATTGACGGTACCTTCGGCAGGCGGGGTGGATGAGATAATTTCCGAAATTTTAAATATCGATACGCAAGAAACTCTTACGGAGAATACTGACACTTTATTGATAGATTCAGCTGCATTACAAATTGACCAGTTACGTTTGAAAAATCTATTTACGACAGAATACGTACAACCTAAGCGTCCTGAAGAAGTGAAAGTCAAAACTGAGCTAAAATTAGTAGTAAAAGATCTAAAGCCATTTAGTTTTTCTCCTCGTAGATTATCATATGCCGAAAGAAATAGTTTACGTGCAATTTTGGATAAATTATTGGCAGAAGGGGTGATTCGCGTGAGTGAATCGGAATATGTATCACCCATTGTACTAGTAAAGAAGAAAAATGGTGAATTTAGAATGTGCATTGATTATCGTAAATTGAATAAACATCTTGCTAGAGATAATTATCCGATTCCACTTATTGAGGATCAGCTGGGTGTCTTAAAGGGAAAGAGGTATTTTAGTTTGCTTGATTTGAAGGATGGATTTCACCATATACCAATTGCCGAAGAGTCTGTCAAATATACCTCATTTGTTACTCCGTTTGGCCAATTTGAATTTACGAAAATGCCTTTTGGGTTGAAACCGGCACCGACAAAATTTCAGAGATACGTGAGCGAAGTACTCGATGAATTAATTCGAGCCGGTGATGTAGTAGTGTATATAGACGACTTCCTTATCGCGACGCAGACTTTGGAGCATCATTTTGTTATTTTAAAGCATGTGTTTAAACTATTAGTAGAAAATAAGCTTAAGTTAAGAATTGATAAATGTAAGTTTTTATTTACCGAGATTGAATATTACTTGATTAATGAGAAGGGAATTAAACCCACCGATAAGGGTATTGACGCAGTGCTGAGATTTCCGATGCCTAAAGTTACTCGCGATATACAGAGTTTTCTTGGTTTGTGCTCGTATTTTCGAAAATTCATAGAAGGTTTTTCAGTAATAGCAAAACCGTTGTACGATTTGTTAAAAAAGGATGTCAAGTTTAAATTTACGGAGGTAGAACTTCGGGCATTCGAGACTTTGAAATCGAGGTTAGTCGCAGCTCCAATTTTGGCAATCTACGATCCGCGTGATTTGACGGAATTGCATTGCGATGCTAGCGCATTGGGTTTTGGCGCGGTACTTATGCAAAGAAAAAATGACTTAAAATTGCATCCTGTATTTTATTTCTCTAAGCGAACGACCGAGGTAGAGAGTAAGTATCACAGTTTTGAGCTTGAAACTTTAGCCATCGTATACGCACTCAAACGGTTTCGAATATATTTACAAGGAATTCAATTCAAAATAGTTACCGATTGTAATTCACTAAAGTTAACGCTACAGAAAAAAGATATTAATCCGAGAATTGCAAGATGGGCGTTGGAATTGGCTACTTACGATTATACGGTAGAGCACAGACCAGGAGAGAAAATGAAACATATAGATGCATTGAGTAGATCGGTTGGAATTTTAATTGTAGAGGACAATTCGTTTGAGCATAAATTAGCTATTTGTCAGGCCCGGGATAAAAAAATAAAAGAGTTAATGGATAAATTGAGCAAGAATGAAAATTCGTTTTACGAAATGAGACACGGATTAGTGTATCGGAAAAAAGATGCGGCATTACTTTTTTATGTACCGGAGGAAATGGAGAAAAGTGTCATGTTTCGATATCATGATGAAATGGGTCATTTGGGGGTGGAGAAAACACAAGACACAATATTTAAAAATTATTGGTTTCCTAATGCGAAACAAAAAATCCAAGATCACATAAGAAATTGCATGAAGTGTGTTGTGTATTCTCCAACAGTGGGCAAAACCGAAGCTGTGTTGCATGCAATACCGAAGGAGGACATTCCGTTTGTTACTTTGCACATCGATCATTTTGGCCCAGTCGATAAGCGACACTTGATAAAGCGATACGTATTTCTTGTAGTTGATGCGTTCACCAAGTTTGTAAAGTTGTATGCGACGAAAACAACTGCTACTTCCGAAGCGGTAAAGTGTCTTTCTGATTATTTTAATAATTATAGTAAACCGAAATATATTGTGTCGGACCGTGGGTCGTGTTTTACATCTCAGGAATTTAATGATTTTTTGAACGAGTGTAATGTCAAACATGTATTAGTAGCGACGGGTTCACCACAAGCAAACGGGCAAGTGGAAAGATTTAACCGAACAATAGCACCTATGTTGAGTAAATTGACTGATAACGACACTGGGAAATACTGGTACAAAATACTATCAGATGTTGAATATTGTATTAATAATACTGTTTGTAAATCTACGGGCGAAACCCCAAGCAAATTGTTATTCGGCATATCTCAGCGCGGTAAAATTGACGATGAAATTAAAGATTATTTAGACAAGTTTGAGATTGATAAAAATAGGGATTTTGAAGACGTAAGAAGCAAAGCGGCTCATAAAATTACTGCGTCACAAAATTATAATATACAGTATTTTAACAAGAGGCATAAAAGTCCTCATGAGTATCGTGAGGGTGATTATGTAATGTTGCGCAATTTTGACACTACTGCGGGGGCATCAAAGAAATTGATTCCGCAATTTAAAGGCCCGTACGTTGTTACGAAAAAACTTAGAAACGATAGATATGTTGTGGCAGATATAGACGGTTTTCAAAATACACAGAAAAAATATCAAGGTGTATGGGAACCTAAAAACATGCGACCGTGGATAAATGTAAATATGTCAAATAATGTTAGTAATTAGAATTAGATTAATGCATGTGTTTATATAATTTCGTTTAATGTTAAGGTTCTTCTTTTTAGTGTAGCGTAGCCCGAGGACGGTCTATCATCAGGATGGCCGAACTGTAAAAGAATACTGTATTGCGCATTAGATCGTTACATTGTATGTAATATATGTTGTGCATTGTATATATGTGTTATGGCGTGATCGGTGGCGGGCATCGAGGCCAACCGAAATTCCGAGCGACGATCGGCAGTTGTCATTGACGTTGTCGGTGGCAATAACGGTGAGAAAAAAGACATTCGATAAAAACGTGTTACGACGTGCACATCGTGCACATTGCCTTCCGTTACTTTTTCTTTATTAAAATATATATACAGTTTATTAACCGTCTATAACGAGTAACGCCTTTTTTATTCATCCTGACAAGACTATTACACAACCATTTGAAGAATCACCCATTGAAAGTTTACCTTTACCAGATACACCTAGGGTACAAAAATTATTTAACCTATTACGTTTAGACCATCTGAATTCCGAAGAAAAATCTAGTGTTGAAAATCTAATTAGGAAACATGCATGTTCGAGAATCCAAACAAAGAGATAGCGCAAACCGTTAGAACCGCGAAAAATACACTTTTTCTAGGCACCGTTTCACAACAGCAGCAAAAGTCGTTGGCGGTGTCTTGTTTTTCTAGCCTAGCTGTTGTCGCGACTCCAACCGTCAAACCGACGCACGGCAACAGCTAGGCCAATCAGGCGACCCGCGGAACTCCACGCTTTGTTTGGATCCTCGAACTGCCGCAACGGAGAAAAATTGAATGCTCCAATCGCGGAATACCGGCGAGTACATATAAGAGCGTGAGACCCTTAGGCGTTCTACTGATTTACGAAGACTCTCGTTAACATAATCACGAACCAGCATCTCTGCGAGATTTAATCCCGTTCAAAGTGACTTAGCTAAGCGCGACTGCGTCGCCCAATAAAAGACAATTCATTTCATTTTGAACTTATATATATATATATTTTTTATGTGCCGTTTAATAAAGTGTACAGTTAAGTTTTCGTCGTGTAATCGTGAGTGTACAAAGTCATACGTGAATCTAACTTTTAAATAAACTTTGTTAATTGTCCATTTGCACTTTTCTTGCACCCAAAAACCAATCCCACGTTATCTAGCTCAGCGCTGAGCTTTCCGGCAATTCGACTATACAACAAATAAAGTACACCACCGGATCATTACTACCGATGATGTACCAATTAACGTTAAACAATATCGATACCCACAATGCCATAAAGAAGAGATTAATAGGCAAATCGACGATCTCCTCCAAAAGGGTATAATAGAACAGTCAACATCACCCTACAATTCACCCCTATGGATTGTACCTAAAAAAGAAGATTCCCAAGGTAAAAAGAAGTGGAGACTGGTAATTGACTTTAGAAAATTAAACGAAAAAACAATTGGCGACGCATATCCTCTTCCTAACATCAATGACATCCTGGACCAATTAGGAAGTGCCAAATATTTTTCAATTTTTGATTTGAAGTCGGGATTTCATCAAATTCCCATGCATCCTGACGATAAGAGTAAAACTGCATTTTCAACCCCCTATGGCCATTACGAATTCAATAGAATGCCGTTCGGACTGAAGAACGCACCGGCCACATTTCAACGACTAATGGACAATGTACTATCCGGACTTCAAGGAATAGAAATATTCGTATACCTAGACGATATTGTAATTTACGCCAGTTCACTTAGGGAACACGAAATCAAGTTCCACAAATTAATGGAGAGACTAAGAGATGCCAACCTAAGCCTGCAGCCTGACAAATGTGAATTTTTGAAGAAAGAAGTGACATACTTGGGCCATATCATTGATGAAAACGGGGTAAAACCAGACCCCAAGAAAATAGAAGCAGTAGAGAAATTTCCAGTACCAGAAACAGTAAAAAACGTACGGCAGTTCCTAGGACTCTGCGGGTACTATAGAAGGTTCATAAAGGATTTCTCGAAGATAGCCAAACCATTGTCGGACTTGACGAAAAAGGAGCGGAAGTTCGAGTGGACACATCTCCAGCAAGAAGCCTTTACTATTCTTAGGGAAAATTTGTGTAAAGAGCCAATCCTAATGCATCCGGATTTCAACAAACCATTTAACATTGCCACAGATGCGTCAGGCATAACAATTGGTGCCATCCTCAGCCAGGGTGAAATTGGAAAGGACCAGCCTATCGCATACGCTTCAAGAGTTCTTAACCCTGCTGAAACACGGTACTCGACTACGGAGCGAGAATTACTTGCCATAGTCTATGCAGTACATCATTTCCGCCCATACGTCTACGGAAGGAAATTCTTCCTCATCACGGACCACAAACCTTTGGTCTGGCTGAACAGTGTCGCTGATCCAACATCGAGGTTACTACGCTGGCGAATAAAAATAAGCGAGTACGACTACGAAATCAAATACAAAGCTGGAAGTTTGAACGCTAACACGGACGCACTATCCCGTAATCCCGTTCAGACGAAAGTATTACCAGTCAATTCCAAAAGGCCTCGATCAACAACTACAAGCACAGACACTAAGAGGGAAATCAAAAAGAAGAAAGAGTGGCATCAATATAAAACTCGTCCGCAAGATTCAGCTACGTCTAGCTCAAGAGAAGTTAAGAAGAAAAAGGAATATCATCAATATAAAACTCGACCACGAGATTCAGCTACGTCTAGCTCCAGAGAAATTAAAAGAAGAAAAGAATGGCATCAGTATGAAACCCGACCACGGGAATCAACGACCAGTTCACGAGAGGTTAAAAGAAAGAGGGAATTTCATCAATACCCTACGCGTCCATTAGAAGACATAAATGCTGACCAATTACCAAATAAACGAAGAAGAAGAATAAAGCAAGAAGAAACCTCTGATGAATCGAATTATTACGATACGGACGATTCAGATGACGAAATTAGTAGCCAAAAAGGAAATGAAGACTTTAAAATGGAAGTACAAGCAGAAATACATCCACCACCTTCGGAATTTAAAGTAAAAACTCCGCCACCATTAATATTGAGGAAAAACGATCCTATAGTAATTGGGGATGAAATAGAAGAGATAGATGAAGATACCATAATTCCCAAACACCTATTCAAAGATCCTCCTAAAATTAACGCCGACTCTTCCTCTCCAGAACCCCAGGAAGAAGAAACCCCTCCTATTACACCTGAAATATTAAACAAAACCGGTCCAGTAACTCCTATTAAAATTAAAAGAGAAGATGGAGAACTTACTGTTAGCAAAGCAAGAAAACCGAAAATAACAGAAGAGATAGTGAGTTCTATAACAGAAGTTAAAGATCATCTTTGGACTAGGAAGGGACCAGTAGCAGTATTCTGGAACTCTCAGGGAAATCCTCTTGACCCTGAATCGGAGCTGTTTATTAAAAGAAGGAAGATCAGACCAGCACCTAGGAAAGAAATTATACAAATTAAGCTAAAGAAACAATGGTTGTTTGGCGTAACAGTAACATCAAAGAAGGAATTACCACAAATTCTTAGGAAACTTGCGTTACTCCTTCGAAAACACAAAATTAGTGACATTAGCTTACCAAATGATAAATATCTTAGGAAATTAGTATACATAATCTTTGCTAACATACCCATTCGAATCACAATCTGTACAGGTGATATTAAGACTCCGTCATTTGAAGAAAGAATTCCCATTATCCAGGAAAATCATACTACACCCACTGGGGGACATAAGGGAATTAGAAAGACTTACCACCGCATTAGAGACAACTACTACTGGAAAAATATGAAAAAGGACATAGCTGATTTTATTAAAACTTGTATTGACTGCCAAAGGAATAAGTTGGTACGCGTTAAAAATAAAGAGCCAATGGTTATTACAGATACCCCATTGGACGCATTCGACAAAGTTTCATTAGACATATTAGGACCGTTACCTTTAACTTCAAAAGGGCATGGTTATATACTGACAATCCAGGATAATCTAACTAAATACTCCATAGCAGCACCTGTTGTCTCGATAACTGCCGAGGATGTAGCTAGAGCATTTACCGAACACTTCATTTGTAAATTTGGTTGCCCCAAAGCAATCTTGACAGACCAGGGGACATGCTTTATGAGTTCCTTGATGAAAAAGCTGGCAAAAATATTTCACATTCAAACGTACAGAACTTCATCCTTCCATCCTCAGTCAAACGGTTCCCTAGAAAGAAGTCATCAAATCTTAATAGAATATGTCGGAGAGTAAAATCGAAACCGCCGGGAAAACAACATCGAAACGTTCGGAGGAAAGGAACGCGATGTCCTTGCCTCAGTAACAGAAAAAGACAGTCGCTACGGGTCTACGGTCGCGATCGGTCGAGCAATCTCGCCGTGTACCGGGTGATAAAAGTTTCTATATTTTTTCTCGCGACGACGATAATCCGCGGTTCGCGTTACTACTACTCGCGGAGCCCTGCCGGCAACAAACACACAATAGACATCGTTTACGACGACGTCTGGACGTCTCCCCGAGCTGGAGACTCCAACGGAACCTGGTTTCCGCACGATCGCGTTTCAAAATCGCCAAAGGGAACTGTTTCCCAAAAAACCCGGTGTCACGCGATGAACTGATCGCTGACGGGCGCCCAACCTTTGTGTACACATTATATCATCAAACGCGACACACTCACACATGCCTCAATCATACGACTTCAAGTATGTATTTTCAAATTCAAGGGTTTTTTATGCCTTCGGGCTTTTTCCCTTCATCAATTAACGTCAAGGGTTTTTTATGCCTTCGGGCTTTTTCCCTTGCTCGATAATTCGAATAAACAATCAGTTCAACTCATCATAATCCAGAGTTCTTATTTAATCAACCGCATCCTTACTCTATCGTCCAGTCCTTTGAAATTTAATAACGTAGTGATTCCTTCACTAATCGAATAGAATTGGAATTCTTCATGTTGAAGAGTTTCGACCGTACAGAATATTTAAAACATTTCCTCACGCAAGAAAAACAATGGGATGATTGGTTACCACAGGCAATGTTCTCATATAACACGAGTATACACGAAGGAACTAAATTTACGCCCCACGAATTGGTACACGGAAGAAAAGCGCGGCAGCCATCAAACTTTCCAATTGAAGAAGCAATGTGTACATACCCAGATTACGTGGATAATCTCATCACAAAATTACATAATTTCCGAACCACTGCGCGAAATAATTTAAAATTGTCCAAACATCGTCAGAAATATTACTATGATAAAAAGATTCGACCCATACAATACGAAACAAATGAAGACGTATTTCTTCTTAACCCATCACGGAAAAATAAATTAGAGAAGGAATACTCTGGTCCATACAAAATTACAAGGACCATAGAACCAAATAATGTAGAATTGCAAGTCGGTGGGAGAAACAAAAGGCGAATTGTTCATAAGGATCGCATTAAAAGGGCCCACCTACCAATGAGGGATCGAGAATCGATAGAGAGATGAGCGTGCGCGCAAACAAGGGTAGAATAATTTAAATTTACCGCGCTTCGTAATTTTGCAATCGCGAATTTTCTAATACATAAGAACTAGCAACTAAGAGTGTGGCAAATTGCGGAAACGAAGCGTGTAGCGTCAGAACGCAAAAGCATTATAAACGAGCAAGACGTACGAAAGTTTGTGCTGGAAAAAGAAGAATTCCTGAAAAGAAGACTACCTTCTTGTAAGAATAATGGTCCAAAGCGCAAACATATTAAACGCAGTCTGCGTAAAGGATATTAATCTATCATTTTTCTTTAAATATAACCCATTAATGGGGAGGTTGTGCTTGAATTGCATTACCGGGGCACACCCGGAAGCGAAGAAGTAATGGTGGAGCGTAGGCAAGAATCAATTTTCCAATATTATTTTAACTAATATGATTTGATATACATATATAAATATATATATATATTTATACATATAGGCTCACACTTTATAGTAAGACAAGACTACGCTTTGCGAAAAAGTCGTTGCGTAGCGTGTAGGAATATATTATCCTATACAATGCCAGCATTAGCTTGCAGCGAATGCAGCAGTAAAATCGCTACTATGGACGTAGATGACGTTGAGGCATATGACAACGGAGTATTGCTAAACATAAAAGAGACATATCCGATTATTGAAGTGGAAAATATTGGGCCCCAAATTAATTATAATATTCATTAAAAAAAAAAAAAAAAAAAAAAAAAATAATAATACATATATATATATATTTTGTTACCTATATTTTATAAAAAGAGAGAAATTTTAATTTTATTGTATTATAAAATAAATTCTTTTGTTATTCCTCATAAATAACAGTGTACAAATTTATTACCGTATAATTAAATTAATAAAAAAAAAAGGGACATAAATAATAAATACATTCTAAATACACGCTATATACATATATATATATTAACAATGCTTCAACGAACAAAACGACGCCATATTAATTATTGTCAAAATGGCCAGAAGAGCAGGCAGACGTGCCATATTGAGGAATTTAAAGAAGAAAATACAGAAGAATTTAAGCCAGGTAATTCAAAAACATATAAAATATATACATATAAAATTAAATAGAGCAAAATTATCATATAATTTAGGGGGAATCCACTAATAATAAGTGGAAATTAATAAAAATCGAAATTCCCGACCCCCCCTTACAAAGAATATAAGAGGATAGATAATCTCAAAGATCCGAGGCGGAAATATTGGAGGTTGTTATGGCTGTTTGGGCGAGGAGCTGTATCACCGAGGAACAGCGAGGATAATTGCCGATGTACAAGATGTATAATTTCCAAATTCGTAAACCAAAAGTCTCTTGAGGACAAGAGACCTACATAAGGGGGAAGGTGTAACATCCCGGGAAGAGTTTTTTTTTTGTGGCAGTCCTATGTTCAATTTCATTACCCGCTGATAGAAATAGTTTAGTTACCGACAATATTAGACAATTACCGACGGTACATTATATATCAATTACCTTATGTATTCAGTTCAGCGGTCGGTAACCGATACATATATATTTATTTCTATTTTCATTTTCAATAATTATTTTATATTTTCAATTTAGAAAGGATAATGTAGTTTACAAAGACAATCAAGTTAAGTTAGAACAATTAAAAACAAAATTAATGTATTATTTTATAGTCATTCGAATAAATGTATAATTCTATATGGAAAATTCCGTAATGCGATGTGCTTACGTGCCGCGATGCTCGCCCCGAATTTCCTAGTATTCTCGCGTAATCCTAGAGAAGGATAGGAGTATATTTTACAATTTCGACGTTATTGGTTATTAAAAACCATTAGTTGAACAAATCAGTTAATGCATATCAGGCGTACTAATATTATGTTATCCGGAAATAGAGTCAGATGTTAGTTTATTGCAGTGAATATTGTAAATTATAATATTGTTCAATGGAATGTTCTAGAAACACCGTATGCTTATACATTTAGCTCCAATCCGTATAGAAGTCGTGCGTAGTACATAGAGGAAGACAGAAAATGCAATTTCATTAAAACACTACTAAAATACTACTTTTATATCAACAACATAAACCATTGAGTAGAATGCGATATTGATAATGTAATTAAATCGTTCGTTTTCATAATTAATGCCTAATTGCGAATTTATACGATAATTATATATTTCGACGTTATGGGGGTTTTCCGAGAAATTACCAGACTGGCGAGTATAAAAGGCCGAGCGAAACTCGCCTAAATCGCAGAACAGTTTTCGAAGTCGAGCCAGCTAGAAGTCTACAGATAAGTATAACCGGAACAGTTTTCGCTGTGAAGAGCCGCAACGATTCTTAATACTTGACAGGTAAAGCGGGTATACGCCATTTGGATACTTGGTCGTGGGTCGTTCTAGTAGCCAGTGAACAACAGGCTCCCCATTCAAACGGTCTCGTATCTGAAACTCCTTTAGGAGAGTGCTATACTTAGCGCCAAGAAAGGCTAAGATATCGAAACGATAGCTCTCAGCTACTCAAATTTGATTTTTCGTCGGATTGCTAACGCGCCGTCAGATTCTCGGAGTTCGCTCTGGGTAGTTTCGTAGCCAGCTAACGCAGGCTCCCCATTTGAGCGGCTTGGTCTCTGAAGCCCGTGTCTTTTGGGTGGCAGTTCAGCAATTACGATTTTATATTAGAATCAATTGATTTGCTACCCTGTTGAACTTATACTGTTCACCCTTTTCCTGTATCGTTGGGTCGTTCTAGTAGCCAGTGAACAACAGGCTCCCCAATTAAGCGATCTGGTTTTGGCTGTCAGTGTTCGTTTTGACAAAAAGGGTCATGGACAATTAGTTGTCGAGACAAACTAAGAAAGAGTAACTGTTCCGAGTAAAGTTCATTAGAATCAAACAAATCTTGGAATTTTGAATTAGTAAAAGAATATTGTTCTGTCATCAGCGTAATCTCAGTAGTCGACTACACCGCGTTAGATATCAGATAAAATCATTAATCTGTCTAACTTTGCGAAAGCGTATTTAGGTACACTTAGAGAATCACACTTAGGTTGTGTTCCTCGCTGCGGTAGACTATCACGCGCTAGTATTAATAATTTCGTAAAAGACTTTTCATTATATAAATTATAAACGTATTAATCAATATAAACTTTGTAATTGCGATAGCGTTCGAGACGAGAACTGAATAATATAGAATATTGAATTCAATTAATTATATAAAAGCGAAGTTAGCTTCATCCGAAAACAGACTTAGGTACGATCTAATATAAAGTATTACCTAGCGAGAGTCATTTAGTTAGATTCATAATTATCTATTACGTATTGCTTAATTTGCCAAGTTCTGTTATTTCTATTATTAATATTATATCAAGTCTATTCTAGTTTCTTTAATCAAACCAGTATACTTTTCATATTTTGTTATTTGTTACTTGTTATTTGTTAAATTCATCATCTTCGTTATTTTATTGAATAAACCCTTATTGTTGAAAGATATTGGCCTGCGGATTTCACTCCTTAACCGCACACCACACGAGTCCCACAATCTTTAGATTTAGTTATTTTCCAAAACGAGTCGTTTAATTGGTAAAAGCCGCTCTTTACCTTCTTAGCGCTCGTAACTATCTGAACTTAGGTTCCAGAGTCGTTACAGATGCTTCAACGTCTCCAACAACAGCTGCTTCCACGGGACCCAGGGCCACGACGTATGCCAACGAGCTACGCTAACCCAAAAGCTGAGTGAAATAATTAAAAGATACAGTCAGCGAGGCGAGTGAAATAGCATATTATTTCACTGGACACCCCTGGCCGTAACAAAATTGGTGACAGCGGTGGGATTGACTCAGCACCGTGGAGAGATAGCTGCCTACGTGACATTCAGCGAGTCAAGATTATGCAGCGTGAGAAGAAACAAAGCAGACAAGGAGGTCTCGAGATAAGAAGCGCGCCAGACGTTAGGCGACACCGGCTGGACGCTCGACCGTACCGAGCGGGAGATGAGGGCGCCGCATTCCTGAGCGCGCCAGTTCCCACGACGCGCCGGGTCTCACGCCAGCACGGGTGACGCATCCGCTGCCGCCGCAACAGCACGCTCATTCAGTCACGCTCCTTGATACAGTGAAGACGTCGAGTTCGCGCTCCAGAGTTTTTTTTTCGACAGAGCAGATCCCTAACGTTCTTGACTTTGCAAGCGGTACGTGCACTCCAGGGCTGTACTACCTCTTGCCTGGAAGAGGTTTAGGGCATTCTGTCCACAAAATTCGTTAGTTTTCCGTAGATATTCGTGTCACACTTGCGCGTAAAAGCGAAGGTGTTGCCACAGTATCGAAAGAAACTGCGAATTTTTCGCGTACAACTAAGTGAGTAGCTCAATTACGAGCCGACGACCGCTGTTGGTAACCGGATTTTTGCACGTCCACGAACGCTGCTGAATACGCGAGCCAACAGCATACCGGTAAGTCATTGAGACTGAGTACAGGAATTGTACTTTTCTCTCGTAAATAAAATTTTAGTAATCATCGTTTGAAAATAGGGGAAAAGGAAGCGTGGCTGCCGTGCGGGCCGGCGAGTAAAAGCAAGAAAGCTGAAGCTCCTTGAGGAAGAGTTTCTGCAACAAGTGTTTGGACCAGAAATTGTGACCTTAGATAGTGAATCGGACACTGGGACGTCATCACGCGAAGTGCCGTTGTTCAGTTATGACATTTTGGACACAAGAAGTGCCATAAAAGTGTACAATCACCGAGAAGTGCCAGACGAAGTGTTGGTGGACTTTTTCAGGGCGTTCCGCGAGAACGAGTGGTCGTGTCCGTTCTCGGTAAACGAATTCTGCCGTCAACATGCCATCTCAACCGGCTGGGACTCAGAAAACGACGCCGATGGAACTCCGTTCGAGACAGACGGAGCTGATGAGTGAAGACGAGGTGGCCATGGTGCAAAAACAGCAAATCGAGAAGGAGAGGCGCCTTCGAGAGGAAGCCAGAATGCTTGACAGCGAGAGACGGGAGCTGGAGGAAGCTCGCCTACGGAACGAGGCGGTGTTAGCAAAAATCCGGAAAGCTGAAAAGAACCAAGGCGCGATACCAAAGAAAAGTGATATTCCCGAAGAACCACCCGCAGAGATGGAGGTGCCAAGTGTCGCCGTTGCCAGTGAATCTGTTAGTTACACCCTTAATGAAGCGGTAAAGATGGTGCCCGCTTTGAACGGCTCTCCACCGACCTTATTAACATTTACACTTAAGCTTATTATTGGACATTTGAGTGGGCACGCAGCTGCCGCCGTGGAGGACGAAAAAATCGACACCGTCGCTGAGCTGTGCAACATCCTAAGGGACATTTTCGGACCACAACGCATCGTCGACTACTACCGCGGTGAACTAACCAGTATCTACATGAAGAACGGTGAACACGTTCTAGATTTTATAACCCGGGTGAAAGACTTGCGTGATGCGATCCTCGACTGCGACCGAGGCACGCCTAATATCGATGAAATTAACAATTTCGCGAAAAGCTGTTTTATTGATGGGTTGATGTCACCCATGCGCTTAGAAGTGAAAGTGGTCGCGGCCGAACCTTTAAAGTGCGTATTTAGAGAAGCCATCTCGGTGTTCAAGAGACTAGAACTAGAAAAGTCGAGACAGGGCCGTACCGAAGTGCGCCGCGTGAATTTTGAACAGCGTGACGGAGCCCCTGACTGGCGATCAAATAGAAACTTTAGAGAGAACGAATCTCCGCGTCGCGTTGATTTCGGAAGGCGTGATCAAAACCCAGAATGGCGCGAACGCCGTTTGAGCAGTCCGCCGCGTCGCGACTCGTGGAAATCAACATCGCCCGTCCCGCCGCGGAATTACCAAGCGAACCGATTCTGCCGATACTGCAACATTCCAGGTCACGATCTGCACGAATGCAGAAAGCGTCGATATAACGAGCAAATGCGAAATTCGGGAAACGAGCAAGCCCTCCCGCCCGTGGTGATCAGGAGACGGGTGGGTCCAAACGCGAAAGCAATACACACAGTAACGTTAGAACAGCCCGAATTAATTGTAACAACGGACGAGGAGTGATGATCCCGCAGATAAGCGTCACCGCGCCAGAACTCAAGGTCAAATCAGTCCTCATGATTGATACGGGCGTGGAGCCAAATTTGATCAAAATAGGAGCATTAAGACCCGAAATGGTCATAAATTTAGATGACCGTATGTCGATATCAGGTATTTCGGCTCAGGCCATGCTCACTATAGGGGCAACGGATGTCACATTGTTCGGTGAAAAATTCAAATTTTACGTTGTGCGGAATTCCTTCCCGATACCAACGCAGGGAATACTCGGGAACCCGTTCCTGACAGACGCGGAGATTTCGGTGCGGGACCAGTGTGTCCGTCGGAAAGACGTAGTAATACCGTTCGATACCGGAAACCCCATTAAGATAAAGGCTCGAACTATCATGAATATAAGAATACGCGCGATAGGTCCCGACACGGGCTACGTCGCCCGAAGGGAATTGGCGCCGAACGTGCTATTAGGAGACGCGTTAGTTAAAATAAGACAAGGCAGGGTTATCGTAAGAATCGCCAATTTCTCCAACGAAGACGTAGAATTGGAGGAACCCTTTGTACAGGTGGAGGATGTTGAGGAGATCTCGCAGACTCCATTGTTTGTGGAACCACACGCGAGTGTAAACACGGTCGTGTCCCAACATTTACCCGATCACGACCGTGCAAATCAAGTTTTAGAGCTGATCGACTTGGCACATCTAAATGCGGAGGAAAAAGAGCACGTTAGAGAATTGATCTGCGAGCATCACGACATCTTCCACCTCCCGGGCGAATATCTGGGAAAAACGCATGTTCTGGAACACAAAATTCCGACCACCGACAATGTTCCGGTGCACGTGAAGCAGTACAGGTACCCTCCCATTCACAAGCAAGAGATCGATAAACAAATGCGCGAACTGTTAGAAAGTGATATTGTACGACCGTCGACATCCCCATATAACTCGCCCTTGTGGATAGCCCCAAGAAACCCGATGCTCAGGGAAACAAGCGATGGAGAATGGTCATTGATTTCAGAGCATTAAATGAAAAATCTGTGGCAGACGCGCACCCGATCCCTAATATCGTAGAAATTTTGGACCAACTAGGAAGCGCCAAGTACTTTAGCGTGTTTGATTGTAAGAGCGGGTTTCATCAGGTGGGAATGGCCAAGGAAGACGCCGAGAAAACGGCTTTCTCGACTCCCTTCGGCCATTATGAGTTTGCCCGCATGCCTTTCGGTTTGAAAAACGCACCGGCAACGTTTCAAAGGCTTATGAACATAGTGCTTACGGGACTGCAGGGGTCCGAACTATTCGTCTATGTGGATGATATTGTAAACTACGCTAGCTCACTACAAGAGCACCGAGATAAATTTAACAAATTAGCAAAGCGCCTTAGGCAAGCTAACCTAAAACTAGAACCTACAAAGTGTAACTTCCTGCGCCGCGAAGTCGCGTACTTAGGGCATGTCATAGGCAAAGACGGAGTCAAACCATGTCAAGAGAAAGTAAGAGCGGTTCGAAATTTTCCCGCGCCTACGTCAGTCAAGAATGTAAGGGAGTTTCTGGGTCTGGCACTATCGCCGATTTATTGACGGGTTTTCACGAATCGCACGGCCCCTCACGGCCTTACTAAAGAAAACTAGCAAATTCGCCTGGGGACCTGAGCAGGTACAGGCATTTAATGCCCTGAAGGAGGCATTGTCCACGGAACCGATACTTCGATACCCTGATTTCAGCCAATCGTTTCACATAACGACAGACGCGTCCGGACACGCAATCGGGGCAATTCTGAGTCAGGGTGAGATCGGTCAGGATCGACCGATAGCCTACACATCCCGATTATTGCAGGGGGCAGAATTAAACTACTCCGCTATCGAGAAAGAGTGTCTAGCAATTGTCTACGCGGTTCGACATTTCAGGCCTTACGTATATGGGAGGAAATTCGATCTTATTACCGACCATTGGTATGGATGACGTCGGTGAAGGATCCCACATCGAGACTCCTTCGCTGGCGGTTAAAATTGGACGAGTACGATTACAAGGTGATATACAAAGCAGGGAAGTATAATGTTAACGCCGATGCATTATCACGAAACCCGGCACCAGTCCTTCCCATCCACTCCAACCCGCCAACACCCGACATGGAGGAACAGACGCCATCTCGACCACCTGCGCCGACTGTAGATAACGAGACCGACGAAACAAACACCGATACGTCCGACCCGAGCGACGACGACGACGACGATAATCGTATTCGACAGGCAACGCCGACGATAGTAAACATCCGGGATCGGTTGATTACGAGACGGGATAACTTAGCAGTATTCGTTACGGTAGACCAACACCCGCTGGATCAGGGAAGCATAGACCTGATAAACGAGAACAAACTCCAAATACCCAACGATCTGGAATGCACGATCCCCCGTGTTGTCAGGAGAGCCGCGTGTAACATCATCTTATTACCCGTAACATTAAAAGCGACACAGGAACCGTCTCCTGACGGCGTTCTAGCTTGCATGCAATCACTGAGTAACGTTTCAAACGAATTAAAATTGTCTTCTATCAGTATATCGCGTACGAATTTTGCAGCGGTCCCTTGGACCTATACGGCACAAGCAATCGCAAATTTGTTCGAGGGAACGGGAACGACGATATTTGCATGTTCGCACGAGATCCGTATACCCGCGCAAGACAGGCGACAGGAGCTACTAACCGAGAGTCACATTTCGTCCTCCAGAGAACACAGGGGATTTGAAGAAACGTACCGCGAAATCAAAGGGAAATATTATTGGCCGACGCTAAGAAACGACATCCGGATGTTATTGAATACGTGTGCAAGTTGTCAGTTGCGAAAACTAACGCGAAGGGGAAACCGACAGGCACTAACACTAACAGACACGGCGGGTAAGGCCTTCGACAAGGTCTCCTTTGATACCATTGGTCCTCTCCCTTGCACAGATATAGGGAATAGGCACATCCTGATTATTCAAGATCTACTCACGAAGTATTCACTTGCTATCCCTCTCCGGGAAACGTCAGCAGCCGAAACAGCCGACGCGTTCGTGAATTATTTCATTTGTCGTTTCGGAGCACCCAAAGCAATCCTTACCGACCAAAGTACAAACTTTACCAACGCACTGGTAAAAGCAGTCGCGAGGAGATTCAAGATAGCCCACTTTCAAACCACCATTTTCCTCCCTCAAGGGAACGAACCTGTTGAACAATCGCACCTGTTGCTAACGGAGTATCTAAAGCCATATTTGCAAAAAGAAAACTGGGACGAATGGCTGAACTTAGCGATGTTAGGTTTCAATACTAGTGTTCATGAAGAAACCCAATACTCTCCGCATGAGTTGGTTTTTGGGAAACCTGCTCGGGCCCCCGCGGCATGTGAAACCCTAACGATGACCACAGATAGGGCATACGATGAATTTCTAAAGGACTTAGACGCAAAGATTTCCCACGCGATAGTAGGCACACGGGAAAACTTGACAAAGGCACGGACAAGAGCCTCTCAATATCGGAACAATCAGGCGCGCACACCCGGTTTTAAAATAGGCGATCGCGTAGTAGTTATAAGCACACCGGGACGCGAAAGGAAACACGTCGGCCCCTACGAGGTTGTCGAAGTGCTAACAAGCGATATTATTAAGATAAGCGTGAATGGAAAGATGAGAGCGGTGCGAACGGATGGCTTAAGACTGTTTGAAGGGGCAACCACGATGGGAGTCCATATCATAAACAAAACACCCTCAGTCAAGACACCCCCACTTAAAACCATAACAAAATCTGGCAATATAAACGCGAGCGGAACAGAACCTCGACACTCGAGTACCGGACAGTACGTACGTAACATAGCAGTATTTCTCATACTCTTACTTGTGACGATATCGACAATGGGAAAACACAGTATACTGCAGCCTACCTTCCCAAAGCGGGCAAATTGGAATCACTCAGAACAAGAATGTCTACTAGCCAGGGCACTCATACCAAAAGGGTTCTACCTACAATGCACCCAGTGCATTAGGAATACCCGAGAAGAAAGAAGATACATCAGGGAGAGGCTAGACTGGCTTTGGGACGAATACACACCCCCGGGATGGACCAATCCAAACGCATTCAGCCTCTGGGAATTATTCAACGTGGCAGACGAATTTGACGGCCGCAACGAACCAAGTTGGACCATGGTGCAGAAACGACAGCACTCATCAAGGAAATGGCCCTCATGGAAATCCAGAACCGAACAAAAGGAATGCACCCCAGGGACCAGCCACCGAGCCCGTTTCGAATAACCACTCCTTGGCTATCTCTACTAAGCATCCGCCGGATGTCAAACCTTCAACCGGTGAGCGAGGTCGACAACGAGACAGATAGGGAACCTTTCTGCAGCTACTGCCAGGTTAGTGGCCATGAAGAAGTCTGTTTCCGGAGGGACCACTTCTTCCCACCACCAGGGAAGACCAGAGGCAAACAACCCAGTAAGAAGCCAGGCCGGCGCATGCAGGGAATAGACATTAGACGAATTTGTTGGCCGTGGAAAACTAGCAGCAAACAACAGCCACCCCAACTGCCCGAACAGCCAGGATCAGCAACTGGCGGAGATGGCACCCTGAAATATACGGCCAGAAGAAGCTATCGTCGTACCAAATTCCCAGTGTAAAATAAGTGACAAGTGCTCCCCTTTACCCCTCCTTTAAAAGAGACATACAGACTCGAGTGAAGTGAAATCCCAAAAGCCCCAACAAACTCTACGAATGCGAGAAATACCAGGGAAGCCAATTTTTCCTCCATAAAAATTGACTTTTCCTAGGGGGGGAGGTGTGACGTCGGGCCTCCGACGTTTACATAAAATATAAGACATATATGTAACCATAGAATATAAGACACATATGTAACCATAGAGTATAAGACGCATATGTAACCATAGCCGTAAGATACTACTCACTCCATGTTTAACTTTAGTTTTAGAACATATTATATTCCATTTATATGCGATGTTTAACCATACGTTATCATATGGAGTTAGGGACCAATATGTAATCAAGTAGCGTAGGAACCGCTCGACATTCCTTTCCCACAAGATAAATCCTTTCCTCGAACTCAATCCTATAAACATCCTCCCGATAATCAGACTCATAAACATCCTCTAAACCAAATTAATCATGATACCCTTATCGACACCTAGCCATAACATCCTCTCACGAAACTCCTACATCTCGTCTTACAAATATCCTTCAAGATAAATTAATCAGAATATCTTTATCGACACCTAGGATTCCTCTGGATTCCGAATCAGAGTTATTCGTCAAGAGGAAGAAAATCAAACCATCACCTGAAAAAGAAATAATTCAACTTAAATTAAGAAAGCAATGGATATTCGGCGTAACTATTATATCAAAAAGGGAATTACCTCAGATTCTTAAGAAACTCGCGTTACTCCTCCAAAAGAATAAAATTAGTGACCTTAGCTTACCAGATAACAGAAATCTTAAAAAATTAATACACTTAACTTTTGCTGACATGCCTATACGTATCACCATTTGCACCGGGGATATTAGGACTCCATCGTTCGGGGAAAGAATCCCTATAATTCAAGAAAATCATATAACACCCACCGGGGGGCATAAGGGAATATGAAAAACTTACCATCGCGTCAGAGAGAATTATTATTGGAAGAATATGAAGAGAGAGATAGCCGATTTTGTAAAAACCTGTATAGACTGTCAGAGAAACAAATTAGTTCGCGTAAAGAATAAAGAACCTATGGTAATTACGAACACTCCCCTAGATGCATTCGATAAAATCTCGTTGGATATATTAGGACCCTTACCTTTAACCTCAAGAGGATACAGCTATATATTGACCATCCAAGACAATTTGACTAAATATTCAGTAGCAGCACCCATCGCCTCGATGACCGCAGAAGACGTAGCGAAAGCGTTCACTAAGCACTTTATTTGTACATTCGGCTGCCCAAAGGCGATCTTGACTGACCAAGGGGCATGCTTCATGAGCTCCTTAATGAAAAGATTAGCGAAAATATTCCACATACGAACATACAGGACATCATCATTTCACCCGCAAACAAATGGATCCCTAGAAAGAAGCCACCAAGTATTAATTGAATATCTAAAACATTTCCTCACGACAGAAAAACAATGGGACGAATGGCTACCTCAGGCGATGTTTTCTTACAACACCAGTCTCCACGAAGGCACAAGATTTACTCCTCACGAGTTAATATTCGGGAAAAGGGCACGACAACCATCCAATTTTCCAACGGAAGATGCAGTATGCACTTATCCGGACTACGTCGACGACCTTATAACAAAACTACACAATTTTCGTAAAACCGCACGGAATAATCTCGAACAAGCGAAACACCGACAGAAATACTATTACGACAAGAAGATCCGACCGATTCATTACGAGACAGGTGATGACGTATTCCTTCTTAATCCGGCACGGAAGAATAAACTTAAGAAGGAATACTCAGGCCCATACAAGATCACACGTATCATAGGAGACAATAACGTGGAACTACAAATAGACCGAAGGAACAAAAGGCGAATCGTACATAAGGATCGAATTAAACGGGCCTATTTCCAAATGAATGATCGCGAATCGATAGAGAGATGAATACGTGCGTAAGGGTGTGGCGAAGCTACGTGACATCATTCCAGAAAGTGATTTCAAAGTGATAGCACGCGGAACCTACCCTTTGAAGGAAAAGAGAAAAATGGAGGCTTCAACGACCAACTACATACAATCAGCGATTTGTGTAAAGGATAGGAGAATCGACTTCTCCTACAAATTCAGCCAGGACGTGGGGCGATTATGTGAGAGCTGCGTGAGAAACGCGCATCCCGATGCAAAAAAGGAATGGTGGAGCGCAGGCAAGCATAATTCATTATGTCCTAATAATGACATCTAGAATAAAATATGTTCATACATATATTCGCATATAGGAAACCACCACTTCATAAAACGCGAATCAGCTACCCAGAAGGCCCGGTGTATGCGCTGTAAAATAAGATTTTCAGTTATGCTGCCCGCGATGGCCTGCACCACCTGCCGAAACAGAATATCACAGATGGACAGCGACGAGGAGGAGGCCTTGGGGAACTACCCCATAATAGAACTGGAAAACGTCCGATTCTACCAAGCCCAAATATAGAAAAAAATCAACTAAAAATATACACTTAAATACATATATATATATATATATATATCCTAAAATCTATATACATAATAAATAAATTTACAACTGAACACTTTCTGGTAAATGATTAATACTACCCATAGGGCTAAGTTAAGAAAGCAAAACAAGTGAAAATGATAGTAAATTCTAAATTACGCCATAATTAATACGCGCTATTACGATAACCTTCAATAATGCTGCGACAATCAGCGACGCCACGATCGATCACGCCATAATTAATCGCACTATAATTGATCGCGTCACAATAGATCCCGTATTAGTTGACGACAACACGCGTTACGATAAATATGGCACGCCGAGCAGGGAGAAAGGCCGTGGCAAGGAACCTGAAGTCGAAAATACAGAAAAACCTAGGACAGGTAAAATAATTACGCTTACACATATTCCGCATACACATAATTAAGAATATAATTCAATCAGAAGAAACCCACTAATGAGTGGAGGCTAACGCGAATCGACACGCCCAATCTTTCGTTCGAGACGTACAAAAATATTAAACGCGGAGATCCACGACGTGAAGGCTGGAAAATCTTATGGCTATTTGGACAAGGTGCAGTATCACTCCGGAACAACAAGGAGACATGCAAGTGTCAGAAATGCACATCCGAACGAGCTACCAGCCAAAAAGTCTCTTGAGGACAAGAGACTTCAATGAGGAGGAAGGTGTAACATCCTTGGAGAAAATTTTTCCTTAAACACTACGGCAATCCAATACCCACCGGTAGGATAATTAATTACCGACAGTGATCGCCAATTACCGACAATAGATTACGTATCGACTATAGATCCTATTCGACTCGACGATCGATAATCAATATATATATATATATATATATATTTTTTTTCATTTATGTTAATTAACCTGCAATCTTGATTTAGGATAGGTACTATTTGCTATAAAAGTATTTGAATATTAAGTTATAACAGTTAAAACAAGATAATGTATTATTTCCTTTTATTTTTCTAATAAATAGTTCGTATAAGAATTTCCGTTATGCTATGATGTGATTACGCGCTGCGATACTCGGCCGAAATCCTTGAGACCGGCGTTGATCCTAGAAAAGGACAGATATACTACTCTCTATCTCCTACTTCTATCTACGACGATTATCAGATATCAAATTAATTAAATTAACTAAATTAATTTATATATATATATATATAGGAAAAATCAATTAATACCAAATTACTAATAATCGAAAACAGAATTATTTCCTTCGATAAAGAAAATCGTAAATCGGAATAAATTTGACTCCCGTAGAACTCGTGCGCAATTGATTAGAAAAGAATAGAAAATACATTTCTCGTTAAAACACCGTTATACTATTATTTTAATATCAAATTGTTAGTCAGAAATTAAAGAGCAATATTTGAAACATAGTTGAACCGTTCAAAAGTAAAATTAATATATAATAACGAAATTATATGAAAATCTAGATATTCTGACGTCACAGAACTTCAAAATTCAACGAACCTGCGAGTATAAAAGGCCAAGCGAAACCTATCTCGAAGCAGAACAGTTTTCGAAGTCGAGCTAGTCACAACTCTCTGATAAGGAACAATTTTCGCTGTTAAAGGGCCAACAGATTCTTAATACTTGACTGGTCAAGCGGGTGTTTGCCATTCGGGTACTTGGTCGCTGGGTCGTTTAGTAGCCAGTGAACAACAGGCTCCCCAATTAAGCGATCTGGTTTGGGGTGTCAGTTTGCGCTCTGACAAAAAGGGCCATGGACCTTAGTTGTCGAGTCAAATCGCAAGAGTAATTGTTCCGAATAATAATTCATTAGATTCAGATAAATTTTGGTAACTTGAATTAATAAAAGAATACTGTTCTCACTTAGCGTCTTTTCCGTAGTCGACTACACCGCGTTAGATAGTAGTTTAATCTGTCAAATTCTTGCGAAAACGTATTTACGTGCGTTTAGAGAATTCCACCTAGGTTGAATTCCTCGCGGCGGTAGATTACAGAGCGTTAGCATTATTAACTTTATAAAAATTTCATATATATATATATGTTTGCGTCTAGAAACCGAATTATACTCAGATAGAATTCATTACTATAAGCAATAGCGACAAACACGAAAATTGAATATCAAATTTAGTAAATATTACGAATATCAGAGGCCCGATTCAGATACAAAGTATTAACCAGCGAGCCTCATATCGTTATCTATCACATATTGTTTAATTTGTCAATTTCTATTATTTCTATCATTATCTGTCTTATGTATAATTTCTACTATTATCATTATCAAGATTTATTTAGTTCTTTATTAATCATTTATAATTTATGTATTTCTCTTATTTTGTTGTTATTGTAGGTGATAGTTTCATTTCTTATTGAATAAATTTAATTGTTGAAAGATATCGATCTTTGGATTTCACTCCTTAACCGCGCACCACACGAATCCCACAATCTTAATTTGTAGAATCGAGTCGTTTAGAGGTAAAAGCCGCTCTTTACCTTTTAGCGCTTGTAACTAGCTGAACTTAGGTTCCAGGGACGTTACACATGTAAACATACCAGTAAGAAATACCGGTAAGTACAGTAATATGAAATATTTGAAATATTTCGTTTGCTTTTGACTCAGAATGGATTTCAAGGTCATGATATAATACATCGTTGAATTCGTTTCGATCCGCTCTTTCATATGATATAAAAAAATATATACCATTCCATTAAAAAAACTGAAGGTTACCTTCATATCTTAAAAAATAGTATAAATACGAAAAAAATACATACTTCATTATGTTGATTATAAAAAACACTATCACTTTTTCCTCTTTCATTTTTTTCTCGTACCAGTCATTTACGAGAAAAACGCTGGCTAGTAAATTGCTGAACACCCTGTATAGAAGAAGATAGAAAATGCAATTTTCATTAAAACACCACTAAAGTACTATTTTTGTATCAACAACATAAACTACCGAGTAGAATGCAATGTTAATAATGTAATTAAATCGTTCGTTTTCATAATTAATGTCTAATTGCGAATTTATACAACAATTGTATATTTCGACATTATGGGGGTTTTCCAAGAAATCGACAGGCCTGCAAGTATAAAAGGCAGAGCGAAACCCACCTAAATCGCAGAACAGTTTTCGAAGTCGAGCGAGCTAGAAGTCTTCAGATAAGTATAACCGGAACAGTTTTCGCTGTCAAGAGCCGAAACGATTCTTAATACTTGACTGGTAAAGCGCGTATACGCCATTTGAATACATGATCGTGGGTCGATCTAGTAGCCAGCGAACAGCAGGCTCCCCATTCAAACGGTTTCGTATCTGAAACTCTTTTAGGAGAGTGCAATACTTAGCGCCAAGAAAGGCTAACAAGGGGACATCAGAGTCGACGGGAAACGGATTTTCCTGAAACTTGCACTGTTTAAAGATCACGTATCTAAACTTAATTAGGCAAAGTAGTAGCGCGCGCTTCTCAAGATTTTCCGAAAAAATCGCATTGGAAAATTGTCTTACTCGTTCATAACGGGTTCGCGTTAGCGAATGATCAAGTAACAGAATGGTTCAAGATGTAACATTCGTTCACTGACCCTCGCACGGGTAGGACCTACCTCCGAGCCCCCCGCGAAGTGACCGTACCGTTTTCGTACATACTGTGACATAGTGTGAATGCAATGCGCTCAGTGAAAGTTTTTCTCGTGGCAATTACCACAGACGAAGCACACAAGAACAGAGGACTACAACGCCATCAAAATCACACACATAAACCCGCCAGGGGCCCTGCCCCTGGACCCCAGGACACCAGACTCCACCGCCCCCACAAAAACAGCTCAACAGAATGGAACCACCAAACTAATCACCAAGGACATAGACGAACTATTAAAAATCATCCAGGACAACAACACCGTTAAAGAGAACACCACAGCCCTGAGCGCATGGGCCAAGGACATAAGAAGTAAAATCTGCCCCCAGAGGAAAGCATCTCCAAAACCCAACCTACTAAGCAGTAAACTTAGAAGAACCAACATGCCTCCAACGAAGAAGAAGGAAAATGCACCCGGCACCGCCCGCAATACGAGCAACCAAAACAGCCAACAAATCCAGCATTCAGATCTCTACAAAATTATAGAGAAATTAAATAAAACAATTGAACATCTCACGCAGCAGCTAGCCGAAGAAAGGGCGAAAAATGGGAAAACCCAGGAAAGCCCTCAACCGCCAAACAACCAAAGCCAAGGACCAGCTCCCATGGAAATCACAAAGGCCAGCGAAAAATCGGACACCCCAGGTATCGGACTAAAACAAAGGAAGGAAGAAAACATCCACACAAAAGAAGCAGGGAAGCGGCCGCTACAGAGCACCGAGGACACCAGCCCAATAGGAGCCCCCACAATCAAGAACGCGTGCAGGTACGCTACCCCTCAACCGGCCAAAAAGGTCAAGACCACCGCGCCAACAAACACAGACACGCAGGTAAACGGCCCAAAATAATAACGGACTCACCGAACAAACGAACAATAGAGATAGCTAATAAACTTTCAAACAACTTTTACACAAAAAAAATCTCAGACAGGAAACACATGCTATACATAAACTCTTTAAAAAACCACACCCTTGCATAAGAAACACTCAAAAATCAGAACATACAATTTTACTCATACACACCCAAAAGCCAAAAACAACACACAATCCTATTAAAAAACCTGGACGGAGACTTTGACCCGGAACAAATTCTAGAAAACCTTAAAAGCAAAATGACACCAGACCTGACTTTCACTTGAGTAAAAAAATTCAACACCAGGAGATCTACCATCGAAGGCAGATCCCTGCCCATATACGAGGTCTGTTCAAAAAGTATTTATTTATTTATGAATATCTATTTTGTCCCCTTCCAAGTAATTCCCCTCGGATATAATACATTTATGCCAACGTTTTTTCCAATCCTCAAAGCACTTAAAAAAATCATTTTTTGTGATCTTGTTCAGCTCCTCCTTCGATGCCGTCTTTATCTCCTCAATCGTAGCGTAGCGTCGTCCTTTCATGGGCCTCTTCAGTTTTGGAAACAGGAAAAAGTTACAGGGGGCCAGGTCTGAGGAATACGGTGGCTGCGGCACCATTACTGTGTTGTTTTTGGCCAAATATTCGCGCACAAGCAACGATGTGTGAGCAGGGGCGTTATCATGGTGCAAAAGCCAGTTTTTGTTCTTCCACAAATCCGGGCGTTTCTGGCGGATTGCTTCGCGCAAATTGCGCATAACTTGCAGGTAATATTCCTTATTGACCGTACTACCCTGTGGCATGTCGACATTCTCCAATTTCGGTCTTTCACCGTAACATATGTTATATATATATAATATGTTTATATATAAGCGACTCACTCCACTTATTTGATTTAAATAATAACCACAACAAATTCGCCATAGCATTCGCCGACGACTTACTCATATATATAAAAAAACATGAAACCCTTCATAATCAAAAAACAACTTCAAGAAACGTTCGCAAAAATACAAGAATACCTCCAAAACTGGAAACTAAAAATCAACACCGACAAATGTGAGACAATCCTCTTCCGCCCAAGCCTTGTACGCTCCGCCAAACCCAATTACGATGTCCGAAAACACGCACAAAACTTCCACCTACATGACAACAAAAACCCACTAGCAGAAATATCTAACAAAAAAACAGTAAGATACCTAGGCATCCACCTCTATTATAAACTCAACTTCATCAACCACACACGGACAGCAATAGATAAAGCTCAAAAAGCATTCTCCATTAACAAACGACTCTTCTACAGCAAACAACTAAAACCATACACAAAACTGACCTGCTATAAAGCCCTAATGAGACTTATTCTAACCTACGGGAGCCCAATTTGGTTCAACCTACCATCCAACTCCATGGAAAAGCTAAGAATCTTCGAACGCAAATGCCTAAGAACATGCCTCGGCAAATATGGAACCCCCCAATCAAACTACACAAAAAAATATAATAATCATAAAATCTACGTACTAGCAAAAGTCCCAAGAATAGACCTATTCTCACTCAAATTAACTCGCAACCACTGGGCAAACACTAGAAAAGTCACCAGTAACAGCCTCATATTCAGCTCCACCTACCCTAACCCTCTTTACTTTGACAAAACATGATACACAGGATACACGCCACCGGAATCCTTCCTATACCTAGACGAACAGGGATTCATACAAGACCACAACAACATCCCACTCATTTACCACTGTCATAGGAAAGCCAACAACACTAAAATCACATACGACACAAACAAACCGCCAATAATCGCCCCGAAAAAAAACCTCAAACTGTCCAGCATTGACCTAAAAGACAAACACGGACACGATACCAGAAAATATTGATGGTCATAGCGTTGTTGCGAAGAAAGCGTTTGTGAAAGGAGCCATTATATTTTCACAAATATATTTTATTACATTTAAAATTCTACACTATGGTAGCATCATTTTCGAAGTGAAATTACAATGTCAGGCGCAGATTTTGTTGATTTGTAAGGTCCTTCGACGGCAGAAGCCTCTAGGTATACTGAAAAAAATGTGTGCCATGATGTGGCAAAATCCCAATTAAAGGAAAAAATTTCCTCGCTGAAAACGACATGGTAGCAGCTAATTCTTCAGGAGTTATCAACCACGGGGCCATTATCATGGGTGAAGAAATTTATCGTCGCACCTGCCAAATGCTAGGTGAGATGAAAATTATAGAATGTAACGAACTCTTCATGAAGGATGAGCTCGACGAGGAGGACGTGCTTGTAGTTCGATCCAGTTCATTTGATGAAGAGTATTGTCCAAACGAGAAGAAAACGAAATCAGAGTATATACCATTAGAGTACAAAATTAAAGTAGTAAATATTACAAAAGCCCATCCAAATTGAATCTTAAAAAACTTCCATAAAAAAGGGTGCTCCCGCTTAAAACGCATGGAAGATTTGTCAAAGTGGGAATCGCATATTAAAAATAGTGGGACCACATTCGACAAATATGCCGTGATTGATTCATGGACATATGATCACGGAATTCGTGGAAGAAGCACGGAACAACTACCAGCAAGTAACTACCAGAAACTTGCAGCAGTGGGCTTTAGCTGCTGCAAGTCAATTTGATAATGTTGATTTCAAAGTGTCCGATTCATGGGTGATTTCGTTTAAAAAGAAACATGGTGTCCGGCAACGAAGAATCACAAAATATGTTTCGCAAAATGAAAGTGCGACAATGGAAGAAATAGTGGCTTCGGCAGAAAACTTTCGGAAACAAGTGCGTGCAATCATTCCTAAATATAAATTTGATTTTAATATAAACACGGACCAGACAGGTTGTCAGTATCAGTCCACGTTTGACAGAACTCTCGCTAACCGAGGATCGAAAACAGTTATTCTGCAGAGACAAAATATGAACAAAGTCTGACATGCGTACACAGCGCAGTACGCCCTAACGTTATCAGGAAAATTACTACCTTGCGTTTTTGTCTGTCTGCAAGAGGTAACTGGCGTTTTTGGCCCGCGTATTCAAAAATTAGTTAATGAATATTCATCGAAATTTCAGAATGGGACTGTGAGATGTTAAAAATCCGGAAAATTAACTACCACCATATATCAGGACTTTTTAAATAATTGTTTAAAACCATATGTGCAAAATGAAAAATTTCTCTTATTAATAGACTCTTGGGGGGGACAAACTAACCCGTCAATGTATGACGAAGTATTTCAAGATAACGAGGGTATGACAACATGTACCATAAAAGTTATACCGCCAAAATGTACTCCCCTTGTACAACCGTGTGATGTCTATTTTTATAGACAAGTAAAAAATTGAATAAAACGGTTGCAGAATTGTTCACATTTAGTGCAACAAAAACGGGAAATAAATACAAGGGAAGACTGCATCAAAATTCATTCAATTGTACACCAGCAGTTATCCTCTGCAATATTTAAAAACATGTTACAATATGCGTGGTTTGCGTCAAAACTCTGCGACACTAGAGAAGTATTTATGAATGTCAATGAAGTTTGTTTCCCAAAAGACGTTCTTAAAAAAACGTGTGCCTGTACAAACGCTTCGTTCATAGTCTGTGCAAGGTGACTGTTCCGAGGAAATAATTCATTTAGATTCAAACAAATTTTGAACTTGAATTAGTAAAAGAATATTGTTCTGTCATCAGCGTAATCTCAGTAGTCGACTACACCGCGTTAGATATCAGATAAAATTGTTAATCTGTCTAACTCTGCGAAAGTGTATTTAGGTGCACTTAGAGAATCACACTTAGGTCGTGTTCCTCGCTGCGGTAGACTATAACGCGCTGTTATTAACTTCGTAAAAGAGTATTCATTATATAAATTACAAACGTATTAATCAAGATAAATTTTGTCATTGCGATAGCGTTCGAACCGAGAATCAAATCTTATAGAATATCAAATTCAGTTAATTATATAAAAGCGAAGTTAGCTTTGTCCGAAATCAAATTTAGTTAGATTCATAATTATCTATTACGTACTGTTTAATTTACCAAGATCTATTATTTCTATTATCAATATTATATCAAAGTCTATTTAGTTTCTTTTGTTCAAACCAATATACTTTTCATATTTTGTTGTTATTTGTTACTTATTATTTGTTAAATTCATCATCTTCATTATTTATTTGAATAAACCTTATTATTGAAAGATATTGACCTGTGGATTTCACTCCTTAACCGCACACCACACGAATCCCACAATCTTTACATTTAGTTATTTTCCAAAACGAGTCGTTTAGTTGGTAAAAGCCGCTCTTTACCTTCCTAGCGCTAGTAACTATCTGAACCTAGGTTCCAGAGTCGTTACAATTTCACTGAAGTGACTATAACAAACGATAGGCAATATAACCCGGCCCGTTATTTTTGGAAACTGCAGGTCCAAAATATATGACACCGAAAAATTCTGAACCTATAATTTATTTCACTTTATTTTTCACCCATGAATTCCTGGAAATGTTGAAAACGGAAACAAATCGGTACGCAAAAGATTTTTTCGACAGTACGCCCAGAATCTCAATCGCATCAAGAGCACTAGAGTGGAAAGAAACAACAGTTTCGGAGTTGAGGGCTTTTATAGCCCTCTTACTCGAAATTGGAATTACCCATAGACCTACACTGTTTAGTTACTAGTCAACAAACCATAGGCATATCCCATGGTTTGGGTAAATGTTCAGCCGGAATAGATTTCAATTGTTATGCAAATTCTTTCATGCTGTGGACAACAAAACTTTAGCACCAAGGAACAGTCCAGATTACGACGCAGCAGCGAAATTTGAACCCGTTGTTGCACACGCAAACAGAAAATTCAGGTTTTATTATTCACCTAATCAACATCTAAGCATAGTTGAATCATTAGTAGGTACAAGGAGCAGATCTTCACTGACACAGTATTTGCCGAATAAAAAGCACCATAAATGGGGCATCAAATTTTGGATGCTAACCGATGCAATCAATCACTATTGTCTGTCATTTTGTTGCTATCGGGGAGCCAAGGATGAACGTGAAAAGGCTGAAATAAAACAAAAAGGCCTTGCTCATGTAGTAATAGATAAATTCCTAAACATGGGTAATTACTTGATGAAGGGATACCATGTACAGTGGGTAAAATAAGTATTTGCACACCTGGTTTTTGTTAAATACAATCATACAAAGAAGGGAAAGACTGTTACAAAATACTTTATTCGATAGCTTATTACAAATGAAGAAAACGTATGTTAATAAAAGTCTCAAAAAATTATCAACTAACAAAATAAATTAACAAAAACAGAAATTTCGTAGTCAAATAAGTATTTGCACATCAGCGTTACTGTTCTCAATATGCTTATAAAACGACATTGGTAAGTTTGTAGCTAAACGTAAGCAGTACAAATGTAAACAAACCATTCACGGGAATGGTCTAATAAACATTTTCGGTTCAGTTGACGATTACAATCCATAGAGTAATCATGTCGGGGAAAATATCTGAACTTTCAACAACCACGCGGGAAAAAATCGTTTTACTACGTAATGATGGTTACAGTCATCGGAAAATTGGTGAAAAATTAAATGTAAACTTTTCAAGTGTTCGATACGTGATAAAAAAGCAGGAGGAAACCGGTAGTGTAGAAAATAAACGCCGATCAGGCCGGCCAAAAATACTATCTGATAGAGATCGGCGGCAAATTATAAGACAAGTGAGCAAAAAACCGTTCTCAAGTGCTCAATCAATAAGCAATCAAGTAGCTGCAACTTCAGGTAAAGTTGTTTGTGCCCAAACCATAAGAAATGTTCTCCATAATGTTGGTCTGTGTGGAAGAACGGCAAGGAAAAAGCCCTTCATAAATGAGAGAAATAGGTTGAAACGCTTAGAGTTCGCAAAAGCATACGTAGACAAGCCGTTAGAGTTTTGGGAAAACGTAATCTTTTCGGACGAAAGCAAATTCAACTTTTTTGGGTCGGATGGAAAAAAATTTGTATGGCGACGACCTAATACAGAATGGCAACAGAAAAATTTGCAGACCACGGTGAAACATGGTGGCGGACATGTCATGGTTTGGGGCTGTATGGCATCAAACGGAGTTGGCAACATCGCTTTTATTGAAAGCACAATGAATGCTCTAGCATACATTGATATATTGCGTGATAATTTATCACAAAGTGCATTAAAATTAAACATCAGGGACACGTATCACTTCCAGCAAGATAACGACCCGAAGCATATTGCCAAAAAAACGAAGGAATGGTTACTGTACAATGTTCCCAGAAGACTAGAAACTCCTCCACAATCACCAGACATCAATCCGATTGAAAATTTATGGCATATACTGGATTTAGAATTAAGGAAAACGAAGATTTCCAGCAAAGAAGATATGAAGAAATTAATATACAATAAATGGCAACAAATCCCAGCAGAAACTACCAAAACATTAATTGAGTCAATGCCAAGAAGATTGCAGGCGATCATAGGCGCTAACGGCATGCACACAAAATATTAAAACTTTTGTTACACAATTTATCTCTAACTTATTAACGGAGGCATTGATGTGCAAATACTTATTTGACTACGAAATTTCTGTTTTTGTTAATTTATTTTCTTGTTGATAATTTTTTGAGACTTTTATTAACATACGTTTTCTTCATTTGTAATAAGCTATCGAATAAAGTATTTTGTAACAGTACACCCCTTATTTATGCAGAGTTATTTAACAAAAACCGGGTGTGCAAATACTTATTTTACCCACTGTAGTAACCGATAATTTTTATACCAGCATAACGTTAGCAAAATATTTGTTTGAAAAGGAAACATTTCTGACCCGAACAATCCGAAGCAACAGGAAATATATGCCACCGCAGATAAAACAAAAATTAGAAGTGGGCCAATCTAAGTATTTGCGAAACCGTGAACTATTACTATTGTCATACAGAGAAAAAAAATCCCAGAAAAAAAATGTATTTTTATTATCAACACATGGAATAGCCGCTAATACAACGAGAGTAAGGCGAAGATCTTACCAGGAGAAAGAAGTGGAAAAACCAGCAATTGTAAATGATTATAATAAATATATGGGAGGTATAGATGTCTCAGACATGATGGTTTATACTTATTTAGGTGAAAGAAAATCATTGAAGTTTTGGAAAAAAGTGGTATTTTCCATATTTTCACGCATGGTTTTGAATGCGTATATTTTATATCAATTGAACACAGAAGGAACTGTAATGGCCCGACTGGAATTCATAACCAGTATCATTCAATCTATAACTACGGAATGGATGGCGGTAAAGCGTAATCCGGTAATGCCATTGCGCGAAATATCGAGCAATACCGCAGGCCCAGGTATTCGCAAACTTCCTGGAAGGAGAGAAAAAGTTAGCGTTGTTTGTAGCAGGAAGGACGGTGGGCCTGTGCGAAGATCACGCACAATTTGTAATAATTGTTATAAGGGATTACACGGTGTATGCTTCAGTAAACATCGATGCTAAGTAATGATTTGGGTGAGTTATAATAAGGAGATGTTACACATTTGCAATATCCAGATAACTATATAGCAATATTTACAATAATAAATAATATACAAAATTATATCATAAATATATTTATAATCATAACATATATTTATGGTAATAAAATTTTCTTTCAGCAATGTTGTATTATCCACACCAACCGCTTGCCTTGCAGCAGATAAAATTCGTTTGTCGCCCACATGGTACCAGTCGAGTTATCTTTCATTTTTGTGTGAAATATCATAAATTTTTTCACAAAATAAATTGGAAATGCAAATTATATATTGCGTACTAAGTGATTTACATAAAGTTATGATGAAACGATGCCTTTTTCTATGTGTAAAAACGTTTTGAAAGAGAGAACTCAATTTTTATATTTTTTATAATAATTTATAATCATGTTATTCTTATGATTTTCAATTGATATTGAAAAATTAATGTCATTGCTTTATTCTCTATTTCTTCCTGAATACGTTGCGTTTTTAATCATGTAAATATAATTTGTAGTTTGGTTTTTAAGAGCGTTTTTCCAAATGCTTGCATATTCATCAAATTCGACCGGTTATTTTGGCATAGGCACACGTTTCTCGGCCGGCACGGAAAGGGTTAAGTAAGTTTTCCTGGATGGTGTTGCAACACCTTCGTTTCATTTTTCCGGCTCATATTTCTTGATCACATCGTATACAGTCGATTTCGGGTACCCAAAGTAATCAATGATTACTGTCGCTGTGCGGTCAGCGCGAATGCTTTCGATAACTGCGGCCCTTCGGTTATATTCTGTGCTTGGTTTGGACATTGCGACTATTATGAGAGTTAGACTGTTTAATACATATTTCAAGTTATTTGGATGCCAATCGCAAACTTTGGAATAAATATATGACAGCGAGAAATTTAAATTAAATTTTGTCCGGATTTTGGCGCCGCACCCTGTACATTCATTCAACACGTTATGTGCCTAGTCTGTTTTGTGTTGTTTATCGTTTAGCACGTTAGAAAAGATTACATTGTAATCGACTTGCGGTCGGGGCTCTGCTTAGGTTGCAACAATGTAATACAAACACTTTAGAAATGTATTACTTGATGCATTTTAGAAATGTTTTATGTTTATATTCATTCAGTCCTCTGTTGTTCTTAGCCCAGTGTAGACAAAAATCTTTCCTTAGCCATCAAAATGTTATTCGAAGAGTCTGAAAGTGATAATAGTGTTATTTTTGCTAAAAGGCGGCATAGAGTGACCGGTTTTTCTTCATCAGAGGAAGAGGAAGAAAGTGTTGAAGATTGACGTGATCCGAGGGGAAATCAACCAAAAATTGTACCTTTTGCCTCTCCTTCTGGATTTATAATTGAATATTTAAATCTAAGATCGGATGGAGCGGTAGAACGTTGCTATTGTGACGTCGTCCGACGTTGGAGTTAGTCATGTGACGTCATCCAACGTTGGAGTTAGTTATTAAGTTATACTCATATACTTTCGCTACTTCGAGCTTCTCACGCTTTGCGTTACGCATATAATCTACCGCCAAATCAGCAATGTAATCATAAGTAACATTAGAACTACCCAGATAACATCCTATAAACCTTATTCTCACATCTCAACCCCTTAAGTCCTTTCGCCGAATCAATATCTCTGACATAAACATCCTTTTCAAAAGACAAAACAACAGATAACGACTGACAAAATTCTTTCCCCCTCCGTGATCAGTAGGCAATATAAAAGGGCCTGGAGATCGCACGGTAGCGCTTCCATTCCGATCCTTTCCGGTACCTGGATCATTCCAGTGCACTATTCTGTCACGGGTCCCAGCCCCGATATTCCAAACCACGGGTTCAAGCCCCGACAAGTTAGATTCTCTAACTGTTACTCCTGTCCCTACTCACCTCCAACTCTACATTATTACGTCGCGCTAACCATTAAGTATATCTCTGTAAAATTGGTCATATTTCGTTTTCAAGAATATACCTTTATTTCATTTTATCTTTATCATACAGTTATTTGTGCCTCAAGAAACCCTTCTATTCGTACAATCCCTACGAGCATTATATTCTGATGGGTTATAATTCGCGCGCGGGCAATGCGCGTCAGTAGTTGTTGGGTCCGCCGTTGCGTAACGTCCCCGTCGCCCACGCGGTTGTCTGTCTCGTGTCGTCGCACGTGGCGTACCGTTGTAAGAAAATGTAAACCAGTTCTATATCCATTATTCTATATATCTATATCATATTATTCTATATCATTATTATGTAATCATTAAATGCATCTATTAAACATATTATCTTTAAGTAAGTACAAGCCTATTTCTTTCCGGCCTGCGCCAACATATTCTAGAGCAGTTACCTTGATTTAGTCGAGACCGGAGGTGCGAGAATCAGCCGCACGGGTCTCCTAGAGACATAATCAAGCTACTTCGGTCCGCACGATACGGTGGTGCGAGAATCAGCCGCACGGTATCAATAGTGTGTTTGACGTCTTTGCATTTATTTTGGCTCATGGAAAGAAAGCGACGAGGAGGGCATAGATACCAATTACGCAAGCTAGTAAGATCCTTCCATCTCCCAACCCCAGTACAAGTCGCGCCGCTTACTCATAACCGCGTCGCGAACATAGAGTGGAAACTAATACCAATCGACGTAGCAAATCAACAATCAACGGGAAGTATCGAGAGTAAGTCACTGTGCTACGTTAAAACACCCGGGATCCCTGGCAGATGACGGGCGTACGTACCGCATGGCCAAAAAGATTGTACAATTAGCGTCAATACCGGTGAGTTCCTCTCCTATTTTACGTGAACCGCGATCCGGGACGTAACACTATGAACTATTCGTTCCGGATACATTATTGGCGGAAATTGTCGAACAAACGAACTTATATGCGTCACAGCAATTGGAAAGCGGATGTTCGAAGCGCTTGAAAAAGTGGACAGTGAACCTATACAAATATAGGTGAAATAAAACGATTTTGGGGGCTAATTCTATGAATGGGATTAGTGAAACTACCAGCCATACACTTGTATTGGTCTCATGATCTTGCGTATGTGCAAACATTCCCAAAAAATATCATGTCTAGAAACAGATTCGAACTATTACTGAGAATGCTACATTTTGCCGACAATAGAAACAATAATGGATCCAACCGTTTATTTAAAATTCAACCACTTGTAGACGCATTGAAAACAAATTTTAAAAAGTATTACAATCTGACAGAAGACGTATGTATTGATAAATCGTTGATTCTGTTCCGTGACCGTATTTTATTTAGACAGTTTTTGAAACAGAAGCGCCATAAATACGGGATTAAAATATTTAAGTTATGTTGCAAATCTGGCTACACGTGTGCCCTTCGTGTGTACGCGGGAAAATCTTTGTAGAGACTTATTCGATAAGGGACACACGTTATATACCGATAACTGGTATACAAGTTTAGAATTGGCGGACACTTTAATTCGTAAAAACGTTGATTTAGTAGGAACATTGGGTCATTCCACGCCAAATCGGTCACTTTTAGAAGTCACCATCTCCGATTTTGTTCTAATTGAAATATGTTATAGTCCATGTGAAATTAGGGGGTGTTTAAGTCATCATTTTGCCGGTTTCGAATTCGTTAATGAATGGCAAGCCTTCAAAGTTTGCAATTTTTGCTCATTTTGGCGAAAATAGGGTTCACTTTCAACAAAATCGGGACCCAAGCGTTGGACAAACAATGATGGAGGGTTATATCATTGAATATACTAGATTGCTGTATTGGAATTGTCATAATATGGTCAGTAAAGAGGCTGAACTCGAAAAAATCTCTTCTTCGTATGACATTATTGTATGTATTGAGACATGGCTCAACACTGCTAAAACTGTTATGCTACCAGGATTTTCAATAATCAGGAAAGACAGATCTCAACGGAAGGGAGGTGGCATAACCATCCTCCTCAAGAAGGGTATCCAGTGGTCCATGATAAATTCAGTGACAGTTGGGGACAACTCCTCTGAATTTCTAGCCATCAAGATCACATTAGAAGATCTCAACCTTACCATCTGTGCCTGTTATAAACCTCCATCTGCTGGCCTCATACAGGACAAGTGGTTTCATCTTTTATAACAGTTACATTTACATGGACCATTTATTTTGGTTGGTAATTTTAATTGTCACCATGAGGCATGGAATTGTAGGAACAGCTCTTGTGCAGGTGAATTATTCCTACAGGCCAATTTCAGGGAATCAGTCTGATTTAAAAACTAACTTTTAATCAGCATATTAATGAATTGTGCGCCCACACCCGTAAGCTTATCAACATCATAAAATTCCTTAGGAGAACCTGGTAGGGAGCCCACCCTGCCACTCTTCTAGCTATATATAAAGGTCTTATTCGCTCTAAACTTAGAGTATTGCTTGCATATATTTTTTCCACAGCAACACAATCTTCTTCAAGAGTGGTGAGAATTGAAAATGCAGCTGTTAGGTCAGCACAGGGCCTAAGAAATTCCACTCCAATGAATGTTACTCTGGCGGAAGCCAAACTTCCTCCATTTACTCTGCGAGCTGAATTTGTGGAACAAAATCATATAATCAAGCTACAGTATTCACTCCGTAAATGTTACTTTTGCCGGTCTCCTTTGTAACATTTACGGTAGAGGTCCTACATTCTTTGTAGTGTGCCGAACGTAGAAAGAGACAGCGATACAGAAGACAAAGAGGGATAGAGTTTCGAGCGTTCGGCAAACATGAAAGACTCGTGCGTGTTCTGTCTTTTAAATTAAAAAATTAAAATTCTTTATTTTTGGTTTTTCGTCAACAGAACTTTTACCATCGTATTTGTTTCGTTTTTCTGATTAAAATGACACCAAACACGATATGATTACGATCGTAATTACTTATGTAACAAGCCATGAAAGTTTGGGATGTAACATTTACGGTAGAATTGGAACAGTGAAAAAGAAAATCTTGCACCACACGCGATTTTTATGCAATATGTACATTGTGCCTTATTTAATACAACTAATTATTAATTTAAAAAATATAATTCGAAATATAATTTCAAGCGGTGATTATAATACAATTGATGAATTAATTACTGTCCTAAAATCACGCTTTGCACCGTTATATACTTCATATCAATTATACGGCGATCTCTCTAAAATGGCACAGATGCCAAATGAGACGGTAGTAGATTATAGTAGCCGTGTTTCGAGTCTCTTATTACAAATCAAAAATTGTAACGAAATAGAGCAACCGCAGTTAGCGCCGCAATACAACAAAACCGCCGAGACAAACGCGATTAGAACATTTATGACAGGGCTAAGACCGGAAATTTATAGTAGACTTCGAAATCATGATTATATATATTTAGACGATGCGATTAGCGCAACAATTCTCGCCGAAGCAGAATTTAGGGAGTGTCAGGTTCGTTTAAAAATGGCCGAAGATCATATTCGTAATGTTCAGTGCAGTAATTGTCTTAAATACGGGCATACAACAAATACGTGTACATCCGAGATACATCAGGAATCGTACGTCCGTAGACAATCCAAGTTCTGTCAAAACTGCCAGAGGCCAGGACACACACTTCAGTCTTGCTGGAATCCAAATCAACCCGGGAGATCAACATATCAACCAAACCAAGTATCATCCAGACGAGTTCCAGAAAATCGAGTTTTAGGTGCAAGCCAAGCTCCAACGTGTGCCTATTGTCAGTACACAGGTCACACAATCAACCAGTGTCGGAAGAAAGTCATTAAAGAACAAAATAATAATTCAAGTAGACCATATACGTCAAAAGAAGAAGAAGTATGCAAGCAGGTAAACTTATGTGCTAAAAAGACTCACAAACAGAAACCTCCAAGTATAAAATTATCAAGTGAAGACTTCTATCAAGAATCCGCATCGTTAATAATTGATACTGCTTCGGAACTCAATTTGATAAAACAGTATGCTGTATCACGAAAAACTCCAATTCGTACAGATACTAGATATAATTTAAGTGGCATTACTAAAGGGAAAATTTCTACAACAGAATACGTCAAAATGAAGATATTTAACCACGAGACGATATTACACATTGCTGAAAATTTGCCAATAGAACAGGATGGAATTCTTGGGAATGAATTCTTTCAAAACACCGAAGCAGTTATTAATTATTCAAAATCCATTGTAATCACTAACGACTTCACAATACCATTCGAAGATCCAATAATTCATATAAAACCTAGGGAAAGAGACGTGATTCCAATTAAAGTCTTAAATACTCATGTCAGCACCGGATATGTTCCTAAATTAAACCTAAATTCAAATCTACATCTCGGTAACGCTATTGTCACTAATAGAAATGGAGTAGCATTTATTTACGCAATTAACGTTTCCTCTGAAGAAATTAAAATTCCTATGCCAGAAATAGAACTACAACCATTTGAAGAATCACCCATCGAAAATTTACCTTCACCAGATACACCTAGGGTACAAAAATTATTTCAACTATTACGATTAGACCATTTAAATCCTGAAGAAAAATCTAGTGTTGAAAATTTAATCAAGAAACACGCGGACAGATTTAATTTGCCAGGAGAAGATTTAGAGGCAACAAATAAAGTACACCACCGGATCATTACTACCGATGATGTACCAATTAATGTTAAACAGTACAGATATCCACAGTACCATAAAGAAGAGATTAATAGGCAAATCGACGATCTCCTCCAAAAGGGTATAATAGAACAGTCAACATCACCCTACAATTCACCTCTGTGGATTGTACCTAAAAAAGAAGATTCACAAGGTAAAAAGAAGTGGAGACTAGTAATCGACTTCAGAAAATTAAACGAGAAAACAATCGGCGATGCATATCCTCTTCCTAACATCACCGACATCCTGGACCAATTGGGAAGTGCCAAATATTTTTCAATTTTTGATTTAAAATCAGGATTTCACCAAATTCCTATGCATCCTGACGATAAAAGCAAAACTGCATTTTCAACCCCCTATGGCCATTACGAATTCAATAGAATGCCGTTCGGACTGAAGAACGCACCGGCCACATTTCAACGACTAATGGACAATGTACTATCCGGACTTCAAGGAATAGAAATATTCGTATACCTAGACGATATTGTAATTTACGCCAGTTCACTTAGGGAACACGAAATCAAGTTCCACAAATTAATGGAGAGACTAAGAGATGCCAACCTAAGCCTGCAGCCTGACAAGTGTGAGTTCCTGAAGAAAGAAGTGACGTACTTGGGCCATATCATCGATGAAAACGGAGTAAAACCAGACCCCAAGAAAATAGAGGCAGTAGAAAAATTTCTAGTGCCAGAAACAGTAAAAAATGTAAGACAGTTCCTAGGACTCTGCGGGTACTATAGAAGATTTATTAAGGATTTTTCGAAGTTAGCCAAACCACTGTCGGACCTGACGAAAAAGGAGTGGAAGTTTGAATGGACACATCTCCAACAAGAAGCCTTTACCATCCTTAGGGAAAGCTTGTGTAAAGAGCCAATCCTAACGCATCCAAATTTCACAAAACCATTTAACATTACCACAGATGCGTCAGGCATAACAATTGGTGCCATCCTCAGCTAGGGTGAAATTGGAAAGGACCAGCCTATTGCATACGCTTCAAGAGTTCTTAACCCTGCTGAAACACGGTACTCGACTACGGAGCGAGAATTACTTGCCATAGTCTATGCAGTACACCATTTCCGCCCATACGTCTACGGAAGAAAATTCTTCCTCATCACGGACCACAAACCTTTGGTCTGGTAAAACAGTGTTGCTGATCCAACATCGAGGTTACTACGCTGGCGAATAAAACTGAGCGAGTACAATTATGAAATCAAGTACAAAGCTGGAAGTTTGAACGCTAACACGGACGCACTATCCCGTAATCCCGTTCAGACGAAAGTACTACCAGTCAATTCCAAAAGGACTCGATCATCAACTACAAGCACTGATACTAACAAGGAAAGGCACGCAAGTGTCCCCCTCCGATTTTGATGAAACTTCGTAGGTTTGTTAAGCAGGCAAAAATAAGGGACACGTATTTTTTTTTTATCGGCTGAGACGCGGGTTTAAGGGGTGAAACGAGCCCTTAAAGTTTCGACCCCTTTTGGCTATCTCGAAAACCATACGAGATACATTAAAACTTCTAATAGAAAAGTTGTATGGTTTCTTGCGTATAATAACAGGATGTTAACAAATTTTGCAAAATACAATTTGTTTATAACAAAAAAATTTGTCATAACCTTATTTTACAATTTATTCAAATTTGTAGAATGACAAAAAGTGTAGAGAATTTTATTACAAATCCATTAGTATATATATGTATATACGATATTGTCTCCTACAATTCCTTAGATTTTTATCATAAAGGTTCGCGCGTGCGCCCGCTGACGCTCCACACTATACTAAATCGGATGAAGTCTGACGATATTACACTGTCAGTCAACATTATTTATAAGCATAAATGAGAAACAATTACATTTGCGTTGTAATTAACATTTTTCGTTAAAGTACAGAGGTATTCTATATGTTAATTTTATTAGGTAATGAATAGTTTAAATACGTTAAGGAACATAATCACGGCAATGGTGGTATTGCTCGAAGAAATGATTCAAACGGTTTTCGATGCACCGTGCACATAAAATAATTGCTGCGTCACTACATATGTGGCGAATCGTTCATAAAGATCGCATTAAGAGGGCCCACCTACCAATGAGGAATCGAGAATCAATAGAAAGATGAGCGTGCGCGCAATCAAGGGTGGAGTAATTCAAATTTCCCGCGCTTCGTTTTGCAATAACGAATTGCGTCAGAACGCAAGAGTGCTGCGAAACATTCAAACGCGTACAAACTACTCCGGTAAATTCTAAAGTATTTTAAAGAAAATTAACCAGAGCGGGAATATATTAAATGCTGTTTGCATTAAAGACATAAATTTAACTTTCTTCTTTAAATACAACCCATTAATGGGCAGGCTCTGTTTAAATTGTATAACTGGAGCACAACCAGAAGCTAAGAAGCAATGGTGGAGCGTAGGCAAGAATCAAATTTCCAATATTATTTTAACTAATTAATATAATTTAATATACATATATAAATATATGTTTGTGCATATAGGATCACACTTTATAGTCAGACAGGACTACGCTATAAGGAAGAGCCGTTGCGTAGCGTGTCGGAACAGGATATCCTACACGATGCCAGCGATTGCTTGCAGTGACTGCAGCAATAAAATTGCCAACATGGATAAAGATGAAATTGAAGCTCACAAAGAAAATAAAAAAATCAAAATTAAAATAAAAAAAAATTTGTAAATTAATTTTTTTATTAAAATTAATAAAAATCGAAATTCCCGACCCCCCGTACGAGGAATATAAGAAAATAAATAATCTCAAAGATCCGAGGCGAAAGTTCTGGAAGTTGTTGTGGCTGTTTGGACAGGGAGCTGCGTCACCAAGAAATAGTGAAGATAATTGCGGATGTACAAAATGCATAATCTACAGATCTCTGACTGTCACATGACTGATGGCTGTGGGAGGGGCGCTGAGCGGGTACTCGTTGAGAGCGACGGACTCCTTCAGAAAGACGGTAACAAACCGAGACTGCGAGAGAGAATATAAAACAGAATACATAAAAATTGTAAAACACGGAAAGTCCGGCAAATTGTGTTGATTCAGGTAGGGGAACCTACGAAGGGATAAGTGTACATCGTTCGTATAAGTGGGATATTAAAGTGTTTTATTACAGTGTCATACTGCAACAACACGTGTCCGTTTCTTCCCTACTCCAACCCGTTACCATAATTGAGAAGCCTTAGAAGAGGCTTACAAATGTATACAAATCTGTATATTACATACACGCATCTATTTGCTTATTTCAATTCCTATTATTTTTCTGAAATTTTCACTTTAGTGATCTTTTGTATGGACATATCTGTTCATATACTACCTATTATTCCGGTAAATTTTTATAAAATGCAATAAAGCGATATTAATTATGCACCTTCTCTCGCTCTGGAAATGAAGCACTTAATTTCGTAAAAATCCGTCGACCTACTGGTCATAGTTTAAGAAAAATGCGCTCGTTCGTTAAGGGTTAATACTTGACTGGTAAAGCGGGTATACGCCATTTGGATACTTGGTCGTGGGTCGTTCTAGTAGCTAGCTAACGCAGGCTCCCCATTCAAACGGTCTCGTATCTGAAACTCCGCTAGGAGAGTGCTATACTTGGCGCCAAGAAAGGCTAAGATATCGAAAGGATAGCTCTCAGCTACTCATATTTGATTTTACATCGGATTGCTAACGCGCCATCAGATTCTCGGAGCTCGCTCTGGGTCGTTTCGTAGCTAGCTAACGCAGGCTCCCCATTTGAGCGGCTTGGTCTCTGAAGCCCGTGTCTTTTGGGTGGCAGTTCAGCAATCACGATTTTATAATTAGAATCAATTGATTTGCTACCCTGTTAGACTTATACTGTTCACCCTTTTCCTGTATCGTTGGGTCGTTCTAGTAGCTAGCTAACGCAGGCTCCCCTTTTATTTATTTTAATTCGCTCCGAATTAAGCGATCTGGTCTTGGCTGTCAGTGTTCGTTTTGACAAAAAGGGTCATGGACAATTAGTTGTCGAGTCAGATTAAAAGAGTAACTGTTCCGAGGAAATAATTCATTTAGATTCAAGCAAATTTTGAACTTGAATTAGTAAAAGAATATTGTTCTATCATTAGCGTAATCTCAGTAGTCGACTACACTGCGTTAGATATCAGATAAAATCATTAATCTGTCCAACTTTGCGAAAGCGTATTTAGGTACACTTACAAGGTACATTACCCAATCGCCAATCGCTGATTTTGATGCGCTTTGAGTATGATATAGAACGCAAAAAAATATTTGACACGTATTTTTTTTTATCGGCCATCGTCCATGCTGAAGGGGTGAAAATGGCTCCCAAAGTTGGGGTTGCAAAACATATTTTCTCGAATATCTCAGGAGCTATTAGGCCTAGACCAAAAATTAAAAGTGCAAATTTTTCTGTTTTAGAACGCTAATAATATGGCCTAAGTGGATTTTTGAAAAATTTATTTGTTTAAAAAATATGTTAAAAATTAACATTATTTTGCAAATTTTTTTAATGAAACTTTGTACTATTTTGATCAAATTTTGCACATATAAACTATAGGTCAAAAGACAAAATACGGATAAATTGGAATTTTTAATTTCGCTTGTGGAAAAAATATTATTGTCGTTGAAGTTATACGTACATTTTATACCTTCCGTTCGGTGCACAACTGATTTCTATACGTAATATTCTGGAAATTGTATTATATTACATTTTTTACACTAATTTATTTAAAAAAAGAATTTGAAGGTCCAAAGGTGCCTCTATAAAAATATGTCGTTCGAGTCATATCGCATTTGATCCGCGTTATGGGCGCGTACTGGTGGCAGTATTCGACGCACGGAGGATCTTAACGCGTAAATTGTACTTGTGTGAAGTGTAATATCTTCATAATGATGTAGAATACGTGCAATTAAAGGAATTACATCTGTTGATTAAGAATTGCTTCACGATTGTAAAATATATATTATTAGGTTGGGTAACTTTAAAAATATCACTTTTTTAATAATTTTTTAATTTTTTAAAATTTTGATAAGAAATATCATATCGCCAAATAAAACTTTGACAGTTTTAAGTATTAAAAAATCGCTACTGGATTAATACAACCTTCTGATGTATGTGGTTATAGAACATGGAAAAATTTCGCGCATTAAATATTAAATCTTTTGCCTACGTTAGATTTACAAATTAACGTACGGGCATGGGACATAATTATCAAAATGTGTCCTTTAATTCATAATCAATTGTCCGCACCTAGGTATAAAAAACTGTTTAAGTACGCATGGTTACAGTATGGTTGCATCAGTAGCAGATTGGAACATTTTGATAATCCCGTTGACTTTAGTTTCAATCAAATTAAAACTATGGCACTTTTACAAAATATACGCTGACAAATACTGATATCTGTTTCGATTTCATAATGCATAACATCATTACATCATTTACGTTTACTACCGTTTATAATACATTAGAAATTCATTTCAAAATAAAAGACATAATTTTGAAAATTATAAAAAGACTATAATTTCAGTGTTACTATATATCTTACAATCGTGAAGCAATTCTTGATCAACAGATGTAATTCCTTTAATTGCACGTATTCTACATCATTATGAAGATATTACACTTCACACAAGTACAATTTACGCGTTAAGATCCTCCGTGCGTCGAATACTGCCACCAGAACGCGCACATAACGCGCATCAAATGCGATATATGACTCGAACGACATATTTTTATAGAGGCACCTTTGGACCTTCAAATTCTTTTTTTAAATAAATTAGTGTAAAAAATGTAATATAATACAATTTCCAGAATATTACGTATAGAAATCAGTTGTGCACCGAACGGAAGGTATAAAATGTACGTATAACTTCAACGACAATAATATTTTTTCCACAAGCGAAATTAAAAATTCCAATTTATCCGTATTTTGTCTTTTGACCTATAGTTTATATGTGCAAAATTTGATCAAAATAGTACAAAGTTTCATTAAAAAAATTTGCAAAATAATGTTAATTTTTAACATATTTTTTAAACAAATAAATTTTTCAAAAATCCACTTAGGCCATATTATTGGCCTTCTAAAACAGAAAAATTTGCACCTTTAATTTTTTGTCTAGGCCTAATAGTTCCTGAGATATTCGAGAAAATATGTTTTGCAACCCCAACTTTGGGGACCATTTTCACCCCTTCAGCATGGACGATGGCCGATAAAAAAAAATACGTGTCAAATATTTTTTTGCGTTCTATATCATATTCAAAGCGCATCAAAATCGGCGATTGGCGATTGGGTAATGTCCCTTGTTAGAGAATCACACTTAGGTCGTGTTCCTCGCTGCGGTAGACTATAACGCGCTAATGTTATTAATTTCATAAAAGAATAATTCATTATATATACTACAAACGTATTAATCAAGATAAACTTTGTAATTGCGATAGCGTTCGAAACCGAGAATCAAATCTTATAGAAAACCGAATTCAGTAATTATGTAAAGGCGAAGTTAGCTTTATCGGAAATCAGACTTAGGTACGAAATAATATAAAGTATTAACTAGCGAGAATCAGATTTAGTTAGAATCACAATTACCTATTACGTATTGTTTAATTTGCCAAGTTCTATTATTTCTATTATCAATATTATATCAAAATCTATTTAGTTTCTTTTGATCAAACCAGTATACTTTTCATATTTTGTTGTTATTTGTTACTTGTTATTTGTTAAATTCATCATCTTTGTTATTTTATTGAATAAACCTTATTGTTGAAAGATATTGACCTGTGGATTTCACTCCTTAACCGCACACCACACGAATCCCACAATCTTTATATTTAGTTATTTTCCAAAACGAGTCGTTCAGTTGGTAAAAGCCGCTCTTTACCTTACTAGCGCTAGTAACTATCTGAATCTAGGTTCCAGAGTCGTTACAGTTTCTTTAACCGTCGCGTCGATGGAATATTCTATCGACGGAAAATGCAATGTTTTACTCGCGCTCTTCACGCTCGCTCTTACAGTCGGAAGAGATTACATAGATTCATACAAGATTCATACAAGTATCAGCAACATTATTATCAAATCATTTGGATAATACTTTAAACTTTGACGGCACGAAGTACAATATATTTATCTTATAGTATTAATTTTGTACAGTGAGTCACAGCCAAAATCGTACATCACATATACGAATACGTTTCTTCTCGTGAAAAATTTCAGGTATGGTATAGGGGAAAAAATATCATGAATCTATATTGTAAATGTATCTATATTTATTATGTAGTAGTATCAAAAGAAACGGAGTTCTCTAAATATAAAAAAAAACAAAGTTACTATGATTCTGGCTGTAAAATGCCTCACACCTAAAATCATACAGCATATATTTGTTAGCATTTTCCAAGGGGAATCCCTGAAAAAAACAAATAAAAAGCATGAAACAAATGAAAGATTGCATTTTTTGGCTCATTTGCAATTGTCCTTTAGCGTCGTAAAGTCCGTAGTTGAAAAATATAAAGAAATATATTATAATAATGAAGCAAACAACGATAGAAATGCGACAAATAGTTATAAGAAATTTTCAAAACGGAAAAAGCTATCGTAAAATTGCAAAAATTATTGGTAGAAGTGCTAGTACTGTTCAATATATTATAAAACGATATGAAAATGAAAATAGAATAAGTAATGCATTAAAGAAAGCTCCAAATAAGAAGTTTAACGCGTACGACGAAAGATGGATAGTACGAAAAATTAAAGAGAATCCGAAGATTAGTGCACCGAAACTGACGAATGAAGTTGAAACATATTTAGGGAAAAGTGTAAATCCAGAAACAGTAAGAAGAGTACTCCGAAAACACAATTTTCACGGACGTACAGCTCGAAATAAGCCTTTTATAAGCGAGAAGAACAGAAAAAAAATATTAGATTTTGCAAAAGAATATTTATGTAAAGACTTTGACTTTTGGAAACAAACAATATTTACGGATGAAAGTAAATTTAATATATTCCATTCAGATGGCAAAATTACGGTGTGGCGTCGACCAAATGAAGAGTTCAAAATTCAAAATTTAAACAGTATTGTGAAACATGGAGGGCAATCAGTAATGGTCTGGGGCTGCATGTCTGCTGCCGGAGTGGGAAATTTAGTGTTTATCGAAGGCAATATGAATAAATATGATTACATAAATATTTTAAAAAACAATTTGAAGAACAGTGCCGAAAAATTAGGGATTTTAAATACATTTAAGTTTTATAGCGACAATGACCTCAAACACACTTCGCATGTAGCCAAAATGTGGGTATTGTACAATTGCCCTAAAGTACTGAACACACCGCCACAGTCACCTGCTTTGAACGTGATAGAACATGTCTGGAACGAATTAGGGATAAGAATCCGGAAACATACCATTAAAAATAAAAGTGACTTAAAAAAGGCATTAATGGAGGAATGGAGCAAAATTGAACCCAGTTTTACTGAAAAATTGGTAAAATCCATACCAAATAGATTGCGTGCGGTACAATGTAGTCGTGGGTATCCAACAAAATACTAACTTTTAATTAAAACAAATTGTTGCTTATTTTTCTACAAATGTACGATTTTAGCTGTGAGGCGTTTTTCAGCATGAATCATAGGAAGTCTGTTCTTTTTATATTTAGACAACTCTGTTTCATTTGACACTACTGCATAATAAATATAGATACATTTACAATATAGATTCGTGATATTTTTTCCCCTATACCTGAACTTTTTCACGAGAAGAAACGTATTCATATACGCGATGTACGATTTTGGCTGTGACTCACTGTATAAGTACATAGTGTTAAGTTCCTATAATTAGTATTTATTTTTTATAAGTAGTGTGAAGTGCTCATAAGTAGTGTTTATTTTTTATAAATAGTGTGAAGTGCTCATAAGTAGTGTTTACTTTTTATAAATAGTGTGAAGTGCTCATAAGTAGTGTTTATTTTTTATAAATAGTGTGAAGTGCTCATAAGTAGTGTAATAGTACATAATAAGTGAAGTGATATGGCGGCTAAAAAAGTCACGCTGAATATGCAGCAACGTTTGGACGTTTTAAAGGACTTGGAAACAATACCCATATCAGCAGTTGCTAAAAAATATGAAGTCAGCACTATGACTATTAGGAGAATAAAACGGAATACTACAAAAATTATGGAGTTTGAAGAGAAAGATAAGCGACAGAAGAAACGGCAACGGGTAAAAAGTCCAGTGTACTCCGAAATAGATCGAGAATTGTACAGCTGGTTCATAGAGAGAAGAACACTGGGGGATTATGTAACGGATGCTCTGCTTTTGGAAAAGGCACAAGAACTGAAAGAAAGTATGCCATCAACATCAGATTTCAAAGTCAGCAATGGGTGGCTGGAAAAATTTAAGAATAGGCACAACATTCGATTAGTAAAAATATATGGTGAGGAAGCCAGTGCTGATGAAGATGCAGCAAATACACTACCGCTCATAAGTATGTGGACACTTACATTTTCTTGAATTCTGTGATACATATTATATATTTTTATTATTAAACACTATTTGTTCATAAATTCTAATGTGAATATGAATGTAATGTATTATAATGATACTAAATTGTCAATTTAGTTGTTCAACTTTCTGAAATAAAGAAATGTCTGTCCGATCGGTGGAAAAGCGCGTTATATTGCGTTGCGCGCGTAGGGTTTGTGGGCCTTTTCTCTTGCAGTTTATAATGACTGCATCGCTTAAGTGCGGTCTGTTGTCTTCTCAAGAGTAACGTAAACATTTGTAAACATGATTGCAAGTCGTGGAACCTTCGCTGTGACTTTAGCGATCTCTGCGATGCTCTGGCGAGATCAGTTTCGTTTAACCCATTGACTGCCAGCTACGAGATATCTCGTAGTAAGCGTGTGTATCAAAACTGCCAGCTACGAGATATCTCGTAGTGCGTGCTGCAATTTTAGATTAATTATAAATGGCCATTTCAGTTAAAAATATTTTAAAAAGGTGAATGAAAAATGCTATTTATTACTGTAAATGCTATTACAATATTATATCAGTAACTTAATATAATTATATTTTGTAAAATTTCATGTATTCTTCAAAATAAAACCTTGGCACCCAGGGCAAAACGCTCTAAATATGTCTGGCAGTCAATGGGTTAAAAAGTTGTGAGATCACCATGAGCACCAAGAAAGCAGAATTGACCATAGAAATGCGATCCAAAATCCTTACGTTGTCTCAAGAAGGATATTCGATAAGAAATATAGCAGAGAAAATAGGAGTTTCGAAGTCGTGCGTCAACTATAGCATTCAAAGATACGGTGATACAGGCGTTTGTTCAACTAAAAGAAGATGTGGAAGACCCAGAAAAACGACTGCTGCAGAAGATCGGCTTATTTTAACAACCAGTAAGAGAAATAGAAGACACACAGCCTCCGAAATAACAACCGAATTAAATAAATCGAGGGATAATGATATTTCCGTATCCACAGTTAAAAGACGTCTTAAGGAGGGTGGCCTTAGAGGGTGTGTAGCAGTGAAAAAACCACTCTTACGAAAACACAATAAAAAGAAGAGACTACAGTGGGCTAAATTACACGAAAATTGGTCACTAGAAGACTGGGAAAAAGTGCTGTGGACCGACGAATCAAAGTTTGAAGTTTTCGGCTCCAAGCGTCGTGTGTTTGTGCGTCGGAAAACCAGTGAAAAATTAAGTGACAATTGTGTTATACCCACAGTGAAGCACGGTGGTCGCTCGGTAATGATATGGGGATGTTTTTGGAACAATCGTACGGGAGATTTAGTAAGAATAAACGGCATTTTACGAAAAGAAGGGTATTTGAACATTCTGCGCGAAAGTGCAATACCGTCCGGATATAGGATTATTGGTGATAACTTCACGTTCATGCACGATAATGACCCAAAACACACTTCTAAAATATGCAGGAATTATTTACAACAACTGCAAGACAATTCAGAAGTGAAAATAATGGAATGGCCACCCCAATCGCCCGATTTGAATCCCATAGAAAAACTATGGGACCACCTGGACAGACAAGTTCGGAAACAGTGTCCAAGGTCCGAAAAACATTTGTGGGAACTACTGAAATTGGAGTGGAATAAGGACCACAGTGGAATAATGAAAAAATTAATAGCCAGAATGCCACGCATCGTCAACGCGGTAATCAAAGCACACGGTGGATATGTTGACGAAAACAATATATAATCATATTTCATCACTATAGGTAAGATATGTAACAAATTATTATTAAAATATGTCCTCTAACACTGGAGGAAGTGGAATACATACAAGATAAACAAACAACGAAGATGATACAACCCCTGGATGTCTTTTTCTTTCGTCTATAGAAAAATTTTATAAGATATTTTTCAGATAATGTCATTTTACATAATTGTCCCATAAACTTGCATCACAGAAATAACGTGATTAAGCTGCAATCACTGACACACCATCAGTTTTCATCCCCACGATTTCAAAACCTCATTAAATACTCATGGTACAAAAGTGGATATACAAAAGAAAAACCGTTGGAATTTGATAACCCCGTTGATTTCTGTTTCAAAAATTGTGAAACATCTTGCGGAATTTGCAACATGTGTGCAGTAATAAGATGTGCTTGGTGCAAAAAATCTTTGTGAATAATACATTTTTTTAACGAATATCATGTATGCAACACTTTTAGAAACTGATTTAATCGTTAAATCAGTCATTTATAAAATAAAAGTAATAACAAGAAAATAAATAAAATAAAAACACAAAAAAAATAAAATTAAAACAACGACAAAAAATTACAAAAAAAAAACAAAAAGAATTAATAAAGTATGTGATCAATGTTTCCACAGACACTTTTTGCATACAATGAATGCTGCCATCAGATTTTTTAAAATGTCATTTTTAAGCTATATTGTTCAAACAATTTTGTTACTGGGAGTACAAATTAGTTCGGTCCGTTTTTTTGAGATCATGCATTTATTTCAAAACAAAATGAATGAACAGGTTAATCAAAGTATTGTTCATCGTTGGCTACTACTTTTTCCCATCTCTCAGGCAATTTTCGAATTCCATCTCGAAAAAATGTCTCATCTTTTGAGGAGATCCATGTTTGCAGCCAATTTTCGATTTCTGCGAAGGAAGTGAATCTGTGACCTGCCAAATTGTGTTGCATCTGTCGGAACAACCAGTAATCGGAAAGAGCGATGTCCGGCGAATACGGCGGGTGCGGTAAAATATCCCACTTGAGTGTTTCCAAGTAGGTTTTCACGACTTTTGCGACGTGCGGCCGAGCGTTGTCATGCAGAAGAATGACTGAGTCATGTCTTTACTCATATTCCGGCCGTTTTTCACGTAATGCACGACTCAAACGCATTAATTGCAGCCTATCGCCCGTAATGGAATCGCCAGGTTGTAGCAACTCATAGTATACAACACCCTTTTGGTCCCACCAGATACACAGCATGACCTTCGAACCATCAATATTTGGCTTCGGTGTTGATGTTGCTGTCGGTAATAGCGATTGACCAGGCATTGCGTAGTATTTTTTCTTCTTAGGGTTGTCATAGAATATCCATTTTTCATCGCCAGTAACAATCCGATGTAAAAATCCCTTTCTTCGTTGCCTTTGTATCAGCTGCTCACAAGTGACAAATCGCCTTTCAACGTCTCTTGGCTTCAGTTCATGAGGTACCCAATTGCCTTGCTTTTGAATCATTCCCATGGATTTTAATCTTACGGAAACTGCTTGTTGAGTCACTTCCAATGATTCTGCAAGCTCCTCTTGCGTTTGACACGGATCTTCGTCGAGTAATGCCTCCAAGTCTTTGTCTTCGAATTTCTTTGGCTGTCCAGTGCGAAACTTGTCTTCAATGCTGAAATCACCATTCTTGAAACCATTCCCTACATGATTTATCAGTTGGAGCATTGTCACCATAAACTTCCACCAGCATTCGATGCGCTTCAGCTGCACTTCTCTTCCAATTAAAGCAAAACACTAACACCTCCCACAAATGCTGTTTAGTTAAAACAAAATTTGACATATTCAACACAGTAAAAAATAAGGTTTTTGTATGAAACTCAAAACGATATAAACTGAATATTATTAACAAATGTCTAACCTCTTTGAAACAATTGAAATTAGCTGTTACCATGGAACATTCATAACAGACAGAGACACCATTTCAAGACGGACCGAACTAATTTGTACTCCCAATATAAACAATATATAATATATTTTTAACACGTTTGATTCACCTTACACACTGTGGCGGTTTCACGACGCATAGAATCTCGAGACCTAGACTTTCTCGCTAGTACTCAAAGAGCATTCCCATTCATATATATAGTTCCTGTCCATCCCTTCCTTACATCCCCGCGTCCAAGGCAAGGGCCTGCTAGAACACCTTACTGATGAGTCCACTAGCAGGTTCCGGACGAAACGTTCTCCCTCTCCTTTACTTTTCCTAGCTCCCTACCTTAGCTAGCCGAACCGACAAACACACCTAATAATAAATGCCAGAAATTGTATTATATTTTGAAAGTCGCATGTCACAGACTCAGTCTATTTAACCCTTTGGCTACATTTGACGTATCAGAACGTCATACATTTATTTGGACAAAGATAGACATGACGTTCTGAAACGTCATTGAAACTAAGACGAGATTTAACTAGTTCATTCTGGTTTATTTCAAAGTATTGCGTATCTGTTGCAACAAAACAAATAATTTCAGTATTTTGGTAAACCTTGTTTGGGATACACAACCCCACAATGGCAGAAGTAGAGCGACAGTTTTAACGAAAGCGACAGTTTTAATGAAAGTAGTGATCTTAAACAATCTAATGAAGAACTTCAAAATGAAAATAATGAAGAATATATCGAACTAGAGAGTGATAACGATAGTAAAATTAGTACAAGATGCTTATCAAGCAGTGATAGTGAATCTTCTCATGAAAAATTAGATGAATGGATTTGGGAAGAAAAAGAAAATGTAGCTGATGTAAAACGGTTTTCTGAAGTACCTGGAATCAATACTTTGTGCCTGCGAAGGCTAGGCGATAATCCTAAAACTTTAGATGTTTTAAATGAAGTTCTAAATGAAGATTTTTGGAATATCATAGTAGAAGAGACAAACAGATATGCCGGACAAATAATAGAAAAAGAAGGTTTTGGAAAAAAAAGATATTAAAAGTGGAAAGACGTAGAAGCTCTTTACATACTTGATTATATGCATTCGAGGCTGCGTCCCCCAAAGGTACGATAAAAATACAACTTCGTTAACTATATTTACAATGTAAAAATGAAAATTCCATTTTATTCGTATTTTATACTTACTAGTATACTTTTCATATAAAAAATTACGAGAAGATACAACTTTTAAATAACAAAAAAATTAACATTTTTTAATATATTATTTAAATAAATACGATTTTTTAAAATCCATTTGCACAGTTGGATTCCGCATTAAAAAATACACAACATTGCAATTTGAACCATCCCTCTAGCTCTACTGGTTCCCGAAACATTCCACAAAACGTGATTCTCACCCCCCACTTTGAGGGCTATTTTCACCCCCTCAACATGAATAATGGCAGCTAAAAAAAAATACGTGTCGAATATTTTTTCGAGTACTACATTATATCCAAGTTTCATCAAAATCGGAAATTATCACTTCGGGATGGTCCCTTGTTAGAAAAATGCAAGGAAAATAACTTGAGTTCAGTTAATGAATGCACATACAGGAAAATCTTTAAACGAGATTTCAAGTTACACTTCCATTTGCCACGTAAAGATACCTGTGCGAAATGCAATTTCTTAAACATGAAAATTAAGACAACAACTGATGACGAATAAAAAACGATTCTTGTACAAAGACATGATGTTCATTTGCAAGATGCTGAATTAGCAAGAAAAGCATTACAAAAAGATAAAATTCTAGCATCAAAAAAATCTTAATAAAATACTGTGCCTTCTCTTTTGATTTACAATTTTGGGGACAATTTCCCCAATTCATCTGTCTCAATCGCATATTATAAGCGAAATATACATATATGTTTTAAACGAGGGTTTTCACAATTTCCATGACAATAAAGTTAATATGTATGTGTGGGACGAAACAATTTTTTTTTTGCGTGGGGGAAATCTTCAAAAGATACCCCGCACCGATTTTCACTCACTAAAACCCCCACTGTGGTCCTTCCCCGGCGCAAGAAGGGGGCACTAGGAATTCTTAAGGAACACGGCTGGGGCCCCCGCAAGGGACAAAACTATTGCTTCCAGAGGATCGCAAGAAGTAGCTTCTTGCTGTTTGAGGCATTTAGAAAATGTAACGACCCAATGCCATGTTATTGCCTACAGTGACATGTATACTAGGCAAAATCGAAATTTACAAATGGCATTGACGTGATTGAAGGTTGTCCAGTCGTTGGAAAATAACATTGACAGAATTGATCACAAATTTTTACTCTCGGGACATTCATATTTTCCAAACGATACAAATTTTGGCATCATAGAAATGGCATTACGAAAAAATAATTTTCTGTACGCACCGCAGGATTATTATGACGTGATAATACACTGTAGAAAACGTGATAAATTCATTTTACATGAAATGAAATGAGAGAATTTGAAGTGAGGTTTGCTCCCCCTAGCAATGCATTTTATGTTTTTCACACTTCCGTTTTGTCGTTTCCCGCTCTTATGCACGTTGTGTAACCGTTTTTCACGAAAATGTATTTTTGCTTTTATTTTGTATTTTACAGTGTATTATTTTTGTTTCTTAATAGTGTATATTAATAAAATTCAATTGCATGATAAAGCCTTCAGATTTTCGTTCCAATAAAAAATCTTCAAAATGCGATTAAAGAACAGATAAGAAAAAACACTAATGGAGAACAGGCAACAGGTAAACTGGTAGCAAATATGTTGGATGAGGTTTCTCAAAAGTGCACCATACATTATTTTATATAAAACATCGATGACAGACAAAGAATTTAAAACTATAAATTTATTACCTACACGTTCTGGAAGACCGCTAAAATTTGAAAAAATCGTCCTGGCGCCTTTATACTAATATGCCAGGCCTATTACTTATGAAAAATATAGACATCAAGTAGTTATTATCTTATATACTGAAGAAGGTTGTTCGTCCGTTTGGTTCTAAGATTGGCAATGGGATCAGTTTAGGGACTTTTGATTTCGTAGGTTCGACGCGTGCCGATTTTCGGCCATGATTTTGTGCAGTTCTCCCCACTTCCGTTGCGACCGTTATAGAAGTAAGATGTGCGGTAGTAGCACTGATAGTTTTTCCTTTAGTTCTTTATATTAGTTTGTATTCACTTTTGTATTATTATCCTTTATATTATATATTTTTAAACATGGTTATGTGCTTCTTTTATTCCACGGAAATTAACCCTGAACAATGGTTATGGGCCCAGAAGCGCACCAGAGAAGCGTACAGAAGCGCATACAGTAAAACATAACCTAAAATAGCCACGTGTTCTGTAGAGAGTCTGCGCGAAAGCGAATTACTAAAGTGTTTCTTGTACAATTAGAATAATGGATAGAAACGAGTTTCAGATTACTAAGCTTTCGGATAGGAATTATCGAAGCTGGAAGATAGAAATGAAATGGCTATTGCGTGCAAAAGGATTATTAGAACATGTGTTAGGAGATGTAGAATTGAAGGAAAATGCTACTGAGGCCGAAAGAAGAATTTTCATGACCAATGATAATAAGGCAATTGCAGCAATTGGATTAAGTATTGAACCGGAAGAACAGATTCATATTGAAGACAGTGTAACAGCAAGAGATGCCTGGAGATCCTTAGAACAAGTGCACCAGCCAAAATCTAGGGTAAGGATACTACAGCTCAAAAGAGAATTCCATCACCTAGAAATGAAAGACAATGAATCCATGTCTGCATATATATACAGAGCAATGATCATTGCTAATAATTTGACGGAAGCAGGTGCTGAGGTAAAAGATGAGGATTTTGCTTACGTACTCTTAGCAGGTCTTCCAGATAGTTATGAAAATTTAAATATGGCGTTAGCGAGTTTACCTGATGAGAAGTTTACCTCCACAGAGATTAAAAGAGTATTATTATCAGAATATGACAGAAGGATATCAAGAGGTGGCGAAGAAGACACTGTGCATAAGGAAGCATTCCAAGTCATGAAGAAAACAGAAGAAAAAGAACCAAAGGGCCAATATCAAAATAGGTTTAAAAATGTCACTTGTTTTAATTGTAGAAAGTTAGGACATTATGCCAAAGACTGTAGAGTAAAAGTAGATAAAGACAAGAGGAAGTTTGAACAAAAACCAAAGAAAAGATATGATGCATATTTGGTTTCTGTGAACCACGTTGATATTGAGGATGTGTGGATATTGGACAGTGGAAGCACACATCATGTCTGCAAAAGAAGAGAGTGGTTTACCAGTTTTCGAGAAATAAATGTACGGGTAATCAATACAGCTGCAGATCAAAATAAACCAGGAGCAGTACTACATGCACAAGGAATCGGTAATATAATAATTAAAACATTTGTTGGAAATGAAAAAAGGGATGTTATATTAAATGATGTATACTTTGTGCCAAACCTCAGAAAGAATTTAATGTCTGTGTCACAAATAGAGAAAAAGAATAAAGAGTTAATTTTCAGACAAGGAACAGTTAAAATACGAAATAGTTTATCAAAGCAGGTTATATGTTGTGACGTGGTATTTTATACCCGTCACAAGGAACCTCCTCGGAGGACCGGACAGGTACTGCGTAAAGGGCAAAACCGTCTAGAGACAAAAAAGCGTCAAAGAAAACTACCGCAATATGAGTCAAGGAGGACTCCCAGATCCATGGGCACATTTGCGACCCTACCATAAAAGCATCAGCAACATCATCCAGTACGAGCCCGGCCTCTGGACGGCCCTATGCCGGGCCATGGATGAATCCAGAGAGTTTTACCGCGCCTCTACGGGAGCGGAGGACAGACAAATACCGCCACACCACGATATCGGGGTGCAAACCCCACCACGTCCTGCGGTATCGACAAGCATCCAGACAGTACAGACTAGAATTTGGGGGCCGCCCCGGTCAAGGGGAACACAAACCCCTCCAGCTCCCCCGACAGCTAACCGCGCCACACAAACTGGCGAGGAGGAGAAGGTGATCACCTCCAGGATGCGTCCGGCGGGACAACCCGGTACCCCAACGACAGCCTCATCATCGTCAACAAGGGGCACAAGATCAACATCCGGCAACCATGGCACAGCACCATTGGACTGCTGGAATTGCGGCGGCCATGGGCATCGCTACTCGACGTGCACACAACCGCAGACCCGCGCATATTGTTATCGGTGTGGGAGACAAGGCGTCTCATTAAGAACGTGCCCCAAATGCGCCCCGGAGTGGCGAGAGGAGATGAACGCCCTCCAATCTCGGCGCGTCCCGGCGAAGGAGGCTCCAGGCCCTAGCAAAAGGGCCCGGAGTAGACCCAAAAAGACATTCCGTGCTCGTTGCCGCAGTCCCGCGATACAGCCGAATTACCGTTAGATTCTCACGCGGCGAGGACATGACCGTGCCCTATTGCGGCGCAAGCACAATTATAACTTCGCGGCCATTATCGTATATTATTTTGCGGCCGATGGTAATGTAATCCTGAGGCCGACGGACCACCAAAACTCACGGCCATTTTTGTTTTTTTTTTTCGTTCGCTATTTTTCTTTTTCTTCTGTGTTTCACTTTCTTACTTTTTTTTTTCATTTTTTAGTTTGTCCTCTTTTCGCGAAAATTGCAGTAATCACGTCAAATACGACGACTACCGCGAAAAGATTTTATATGCTAGACTTAAAAATAAAAATAATAATAGTAATAGAATAAACTGTACACATATAATACACTAAACAAAATTGCAGATTCTTCGGTACCACGGTACTGCTGAAACCCACACCCACACTTTTTTTTTATCGATTAAAAAGACCGGCGATCCGTGCTCCCGAGTAGCAGACGAATGTAGCATACGTAGTGAGATAAGAGAGCAGAGAAGGAGCGGAGAAGTAGGAAGCGCACAAACCCGGTAAGTGGTATACCAATTTTAATACTAGATTGGATTGTATGGTAAATCAAGTACTCTTTAAGTATATTACTTTGTGGAGTTATCACTACCGCACTTTCGTCCTCTCCCGAGAGGGGTTATCGAGTTGTCCCACCGATTGGCGCAAAGGTCCTTGTTGGGAGCGTTTGATTTTCTTTTGTTTCATCCGACCGTTCCGACAGGTACTGCGTAAAGGGCAAAACCGTCTAGAGAGAGAACGAAGCGCACGTAATATCGTACGAACAAAATCTGCCGCTCAGTGATGAGATATTGGACCGATTTTTTCGCGCATGCGCGAGAAATGCAGGAGCGTACGCAGCGTATGTGTTCAGTGGCGCCACTAGATGGCGTAGTGTCGTTGGCGGGAAAGCAGCGGAGAAGCAGCCGTTACGAGGTACGTTATACATATTTAATTATAATGGCATTTAACAATGGTGAAGGTGCCGTAAAAAAGCGTAGAATCCGTAGATTTAATTATGCATGGCTAGATAACGACAGTTATAAAGTATGGTTAAAACCTACTGAAGATAGAAGTAGTGCGCTTTGTATCACTTGTAACAAAACTATTAGATGTAGCAAATCCAATATAGACAGTCATGAAAAAACAAATGTACACCGTAGAAATGTAAATTCGCTCGATATAAATGATTGCAATAATGATAATAATAATAATAATGTCACCGCGAGTAGCTTACTGCATACAGACAAAGTGAAACGAGCTGAAATTAAATTATCTGCATTTTTCGCTGAACATAATGTAGCATTTTGTACCGTAGATCATTTGATCCCATTAATAAAAGATATTTGTATTGAACCCGAAGTTGTACAGGATCTTTCACTTGCTCGACATAAGTGTGCAAAAATTGTCAAAAATGTAATTGCCAAACGCGAAATTGAGAATATAATTGATTGTTTACAAACGTGTAGATTTTCGATTTTAATTGATGAGAGTACCGATATCTCCGATACAAAATTAATGTGCGTGCTGGTGAGATATGTCACCATTAGATGGTAGCATTATAACGCAGCTATTAGAATTATTACAATTAGATGCTACCGATTGTTCCGCGACTAAAATTTTCCAAATTTTCAAAAATTCTTTAGATGAAAAACAAATTCCTATTCAAAATATTGTTGGTTTAGCATGTGACAATGCGCCAGTTATGGTTGGCCGCAATAATTCATTCATGTCACATTTAAAAATAGAAGTTCCCGAATTAATTACTATAAATTGTATTTGCCATTCTTCCGCGCTTATAGCTAGTCACTCTTGTGACCAATTACCTTCGGCTTGTGAAAATTTAATTAGAGGAGTTGCCACTTATATTTCGGGCAGTGCAAAGAGATGTGCAATTTTGGTTGAATTTCAGGATTTTTTTGAAGTTCAGCGATTAAAAATCTTAAAATTATCAAATACTAGATGGCTTTGCCTCCACAAATGTGTTATTAGATTGTTCGATAATTGGGACGTTTTGAAAAATTATTTCATTTTAGCAGCAGTAGAAGAGAAATCTAGTTTCGCGGAAAATATTTTGGATTATTTTAACGACCCCGCGATTAAAGCTTATATACTTTTTCTTAAATATTCTTTACATTTTTAACCGACTTCGAAAAAGGAGGAGGTTACTCAATTCGATCAGTATATATATATATATATATATATATATATATATTTTTTTTTTTTTTTTTTTTTTTTTTTTTTTTTTTTTATTATTATTATTATTATTTTTATTTTCTATGTGTGCCCGCCTATTACGCCTAGCTGGATGCACCGATCGGAACGAAACCTTTTGCATCTGGTAGGTTCTGACTCCCCATTGGTACCATTATCAAAAAATTTTTCATTTTTCAATTGCAAAGTGTTATTGCAAAAAAACCGGCAACTTTTGAAATAAACTTTTCTCGATTTTAGTGCGCTTTTAATATCTTATCACGGACATGATTCTGAACAATTTTGTTCATATAAAAATTTCGCAGAAAGCTTTAGTTTTCGAGATATTAGCGAAAAATTGTTGAAAAGTTTTGAAATCAACTTTGGACGATTTTAATGTCCTTTTAATATGTTATCAGGGGCACGATTCTGAACAACTTTTTCCTTATCCGCAATTAAGGGGAAGCTTTAGTTTTCGAGTTATTAGCGAAAAACTATTGTTACTAATATATTGAATTCTACGTATGCCTCCGTGTCGCTGGTGGTGTATGAGTCAACATGCAGTCGCCGATTTTCTACTGTTTCTACAAACACGTCTTGCCGGCCGATAAAAAGCGTGAAATAAAATAATTTTTAGAAAAAAAATACGCCGACTTCGAAATGCACTAAAAAGTATAAAATAATTTCTATTTCCTAATGAAGTAATTTCTATTTCATTCAATCATACAATTACGTAACAGATCTGAATGAAACCTATTTACTCGTTAGGTATTATATTAAATACATTTCAACCTTTTCGGAGGCGGCGCAAAATTAAATAACATAATCAAAATAATCTTTTAATGATGGCCCAGGTAGTGTGAGATTCCCGCTTCCGGCGCCCCTAGAAGAGGGGCGGTTTCCACGGCCTACTCACTAAAACTGTCTCCCGCCCCCACCACAAGGGTGGAGGGTGGCGGCAACCCGCCAAGGCTTCCGTACCGTAAACGACATAGTCCCCTTGGTCTAGGCCATCGCTCGCTGTTGTGAAAGAAGGACTCTCCCCCCCACCCCTCGCGTGTGTGTTCCATGTGTGGGGAATGGATGCCCCAACCAAAGAGATTTGGCCCGAGAGGCACGTCAAGAACTAGGGGAGGCTCCCGTGCGCGTAGCACCGACCTCCAGCTGAATTTGTAACGTCCGCCCGGCGCCTCCTCTCGGTGGGCGAGAACATACGGCAAGAATCCGTGACCTCTCCCCACCATTTCGCACCTATGTGTCGCCGTCGACTTAGTATTAAGAGGTAAGTATGTAGTGTAAGTCTAACTCTGTTCGTTAAGCTATGTTTTGTTATTTCCGCCCCCCACCCCCTTTTTTCGGGGAAAAAAGAGGAGCCTAGGTTCCGAGAGAGCAAATTCCGATAATTCCGCCCGGCTTCCGCCGCGGCGAGGAAGCCCCGCAGAAGCTGCTGCAGTTGCCGGGAAAGGTACAATCGCGTTGGGCACCTGGTCGCGCCGTTTGAGGACTGTGGGTTTCAGCATTGGAAATTCAAATTTAGAAGTTCGGGAAATCGTGTTTCGAAGTTGAGGGTGTTGGGCTACTGTCTATTGCACAAATCTATAGACGTCAAAATTCCCCGCTAAGGACCTGCGATAGAGGAAGAGAGGTCGCGGAGCAAGAGGAGGTCCGGCCGAAGATGTCTTCGCGAGAAGACGGAAACTTCGGCCTGGGGTGGGGGTGATCACGAGGTGTCCGAATACCGGCATAAGGGCACGCGGTTTTAGCATTCTGTATCCGGCATTTGCCACGTGCATAGTCAGCCAAAGTCGCTTTTCTTTTTCGCACCAGCTTAAAGAACGCTAAGGACCGCTGCCGCCTGCCGTGAGTGCCGTAAAGGACATCTCGGTAAGCCCCTCACCTTTTATCGTTGTAAAGGATTCGAAATCGAGAATAACGTACCGTGGGTTGACGATCATCGAGTGTGCCAATCACCGGCCGATTCTGCAAAAGGTGGCCGGGGTGTCGGCCTTGAGCGTTAGCTAATAATTAGATTAAGTAGTTGTGGAAAAATCCGGAAGTATCGTGAGATAGGAAGATCGCTTCTCGATCTTCCTATAAGCCTATTGAGATATAAGTAATTTTTGTGTGTGCTATGCGTGAATGTGTATGTATATGTGTGTGTGCGCTGCGCTGCAAGATCGGACGCGTTTGAAAAGAACAAATGAATTGCATCTTCGCGAATATGTCGGACGGTCACGATGAAGTCGTTTTGCTGCGGTGCGCGTTATCTAAGATTATATTAATAATCTTCATTAATAATTAAATAAAGTTATGTTATTTTGTTCATTAAGTATATTAAGAGTGTATTGGTGTATTTATTTTGATTGTAAAAGACCCATTTATTTAACAAAGCCACACTCGGCGGGTCACTGAAACGGACCGGGGGATTGGTATCGCGATAGCCACGATTTAGCTTCTTAGTCTCGCGAAAGCGTTGCAAAATTTTGTGCCCACCCACGTCTCGATTTCGAATCCTCATTTACGCGGGAGCAGATCGGAAAGTGCATGTTTTGTCGTATCGGACATTTCGTAGTTTGTCGCGCTAGTTCTCGCTTTCTCTCTCTAGATGGTCGTCGATACAGAATCGATTCGTGCATAAAAATAAGTCGCGTCGCGTTTAGTTTAAGTGCGTTAGATTCCGTGCGTTTAGAATAATTGCGTTCGTCGCCCTTTGTTGCGACTTGTCGAGTTTCGTCGCGTCACATTTCGTTAGGATAATCGGGTCGCGTTTCGTTTAGTTACTAGATTTGCGTTATAGATAATTGCGTCGCGTACCATTCCGAGAATCGACACTAAATCGACGACTGTATCGCGCTTAGGAATTGGCATTTTCCGTTTACGGGACTAGAATCACGCGAGTCTCGGACCTCGGTCATTCACTGCGTATAAACGATCTAATTGGTTGTCGGTACACGGGGTCATACTGTTCGTCACTTAGATTAATTAGGTTTAAATAAACAGCGCTGTTTTTAACAAATACTGCTGAGTCGAGGTCTCTTACGAATTATCCCGGGAAATTCTCTCTCATCCGCCTCCGCGTCTAGCCTCCTTACCCTTGAAGAATCCCGCCACTCTACCATCGCAATGAAATGGGCTATTTTTGTATTTGGCTATTTGATTTGGAGTTGGATGTGCTATTTGAAGTAAGAAAAGAAGTGGAAAAAAGGAAAGAGTGTTTAATTAAGTTGCGTGGGAGTGTGTGGTAGCTGTCTGTTGGAAGGTGTCTTTAGTATTTCGTTAAAAGCAGTTAAAATTAGGGAAGAAGTTATATCTGTGGGTATCTACGGCACGGGCCCGGTGGCCCTTGGCGTCCCCAGCGCCATGATGGATTTATCTAATGAAAACAGTGAGGGTTGGTCCCTCGTAAGAACTAAAAATGGTAACTCTAGTAAATTAGCTGTGAAAAGGAAAAACAGTCTTGAAAATGTTCAGCAAGAAAATAGTCCTAAGAAAATTGCGATGCTAATGATGACCACAACAGAGGATAGACAGCAGCTACTCTACCCCGACAACCACGTGGGTCGGGCTTCTGTCTTCGTTCAGATGAAGGACAGTCGCAAGAAAGGAGGAAAAAGCCTTTTAAATATGGCTAAAATTGTCAGTGATTTGAATATGGGGGCTGAAGAACTACTCCCAAGAGGTTTTCAGAGAGCGGAGATCAAATTCAAATCGGCCAAACAAGCCAATGAGTTTGTTCAACAATGCTCCCTTGATGATATGGGTTTAAGAGCTTATATTCCCAAACATCTCCTTGAAAGAAAAGGAGTCATCAAGGGTTTCGACATAGATCTTGACCCTAATGATTTAATTACACATAGCTCAAGTCCCTGTAATATCAAAATGGTTAAAAGGCTAAACAAGAGAAGAATAAACAAGGAAACAGGCAAGACTGAATGGGTACCTAGCCAGACAGTCCTACTAACATTTGAGGGAACAACTCTTCCTAATTTTGTAAAGGTTTATAACTTATATAACTTAAAAGTTGAAGTTTATGTAGAGCCAGTCAAGGCTTGTTATAATTGCTTAAGATTTGGTCACATAGCTAAAGTATGTAGAAGCAATACAAGGTGCCGCTCATGTGGAGAAGAAACTACCCATGGACAGGAAGATTGCCCTCATAAAGGCAAACCAATGTGCCTACATTGTCTAGGTGAGCATGCTGCCTTGAATTTTAAATGTACTGCGTACAAGCAGGAAAAAGAAATAGCAAATGTAAAAGCTTTTCAAAACGTTTCAACTTGGGAAGCAAAAAGAATTATTAGTGCAGGAGGACCGCAAGTAGCTGTAGCGGCTAAGCCCATTGTCCCAGCTACCATTGACAACTTTCCCCATCTTAAGGAAGTTAATCCGAATAAAATTTTGATAAACAAAGCTTATGGAGGTCAGGAGAGACCTGTAACGTCCAATTCAGTTTGGAAGGATATAAAAAATAATCATTTCACAAAATCATCTCAATCAGGGGGTTCGAAAGGAGATAATACAGATACTTTAAAGGAAAACAATAAACAAGATAAGCAACAAAATAAAGCAAAGCCCATAAACACCACTGTTGGCCCATGAGGAGCCAAACCAAAGATATTACTTTTGGCAAAAGCACAAAAGTCACTAGATACTAATATAAACTTGGATCCAGCACTGCCTCATAAACAGTACAAATCTAATAAAACCAAATAATGGCCACCAATCTAAAAATATTTTTATGGAATTGTAGAAGCATTCTCAGTAAGAAAATTGAATTACAGAATTTGGCTGGATACTATGACATTATCATTTGCACCGAAACTTGGCTTAAACCGGATAAACAATTCTTTCTACAAGGCTACTACTCTATTCGCAAAGACTGTTCCTCAGAAAGAGGAGGAGGAATTGCTATTCTTGTTAAAAATAGTATTAGTACCAAGCAAATAATTGACTTAACAATAGGTATTGATAAAACAGAACATTGCATCATTGAAATCAACAGCATAAAAGACCCACTTATTATAGTAGCTTGCTACAACCCTCCAGGGAATATTATTAAATATCAGGTATGGCACAATTTTATTAATAAATTATCGTCTAAGGGTAAGTACTTACTGCTAGGCGATTTTAACGCAAAGCATCCAGCTTGGAATTGCAGCAACACAAATGACTCCGGGAATAATTTAGCTAAAATAATAGTAGAACACAACCTAATGGCTCATAACATTCAAGGAAAGTCTAGAATAAGTAACCCAGGATGTTCAGATAGTAATATCGATTTAGTTATTTCTCCACAAAACATAGCTCATCTGCTTACAACTAGACAGTACGAGGATCCTCTGGGTTCAGACCATTATCCCATAGAAATTCTGTTCCAAACAAGTAAGCACATCCACTTGCCAAAAAGCAACCGCTTATCATCCAAAAAAACAGATTGGACCTCATATGAAGAGATTTTTAATCGAAATTGGGATTACTTCATAAGTCTGGAGTTTGAAAGCCTTTCTCTGCAGGAGAGATACACAGAATTCGTTAGCAGAATGAAGATGGCTGTTATAGACAGTACACCAGTTAGGAAATCAGGTTTGTATCACCAACACACTAATCAACCCCCTTGGTGGGACCCAGACTGCTCCAAAGCAATCAGGTTAAGAAAGGGTGCTTTCCTAAAGTGGAAACATACGGGAATCTTTAAGAACTGGGTTGAATATAAGAAGCAATCAGCACTTACAAAGAGAATATTAAAAAGAAAGAAAAGGGATGCATTTCGGCACTTTGCAAGTACTCTTAATCCACATACAGACCCTGGGTACTTTTGGAAAAAGATCAAGCAATTCAAAAACAAGTGGACCGCTAATAGCATTACCATCCCAAGTTCAGATAGGAAAAATAACTTGGTTAAAGCGATAAGCAAAATCAGTCCACCTTGGGTTCCATCGGAAGAAAGTCCTACTTTCCACAATATAGATGACGAATTCTTGGACTCTCCTTTCACGTTGCTGGAATTTATTGTAATTATGCTGTTGAGAATACAAACATCAACTCTGCTCCAGGCCCAGATGGGGTTGATTACAATATGTTAAAATACCTTCCCATCAAAGGCAATCTGATACTTTTGGACTTACTAAATGAAATATACTCTACTAGTCAAATCCCCCAGGAGTGGAAAATGTCACATATTCATTTTATCCCTAAGCAAGACAAATCTAACTACCGACCTATTACACTGTCTTCCTGTCTGTGCAAACTCTTGGAGAGGCTTATAAACACTAGACTCTTATGGTGGGCAGAGCACAATGGTTTAATAAATAATACTCAGTCTGGTTTCAGAAAAAATAGATCATGCATGGATAATGTGGGAAAACTGGTGCTAACAGTCCTGAACAGTATTAACAAAAAGGAATACTGTGTGGCAGCATTTTTGGATGTTCAAGCTGCTTTTGATAATGTTTTAGTTGATAACCTTCTGCAGCAATTATTAAATTTAGGAGTATCAAAAAACATCCTCAACTTTATAAACAAATGGATGAGAGATAGAATAGTAGAAGTTGTAGGTGATATACACTGTTTAGGGGTTAATAATAAGAGGCTGCTAAATAAAGGATTGCCACAGGGGGGAGTTCTCAGCCCTCTCTTGTACAATTTATATGTTAACAATATCACAGATGGGTTACCACATTTCATAAGAATTAGTCAATTCGCAGATGATATAGCAGCAGTATTACCTCGAAACAAGCAACACGCTTGGGACCGGCCAGTTGCTTATTTCGAGGGTGGTATGCTATTCGGCTTGCCTTTGTTCCCGAGCGCGCCGACGGTAGCGGTAAACTATAAAGTAATCGGTCGAGCAGCGATGTTATTCTTTCGACGAGGACAGAACATAACATGCTTTCCCTTTTCAATACTAGTAAAAATTCGTGAATGGAACATGTACATAATACATATTGCCTCGAAACAGGCAACAGTTTCGAGCCTCGAAATTAGCAACTGGCCGATCCCGAGCGAGTTGCTTGTTACGAATCAATGTAGAATCAAATGAATGGATCACGCTCTAATTCCTAACTTGTCACACTTCACCTTATTTTTTTACAATTATGTGAATATCAGTGATTATTTTTTTACAATTATGTGAATATTCATATAGTATTATTATATTGTATATTCTATATACTACATTACACTTAAATAATGTTTCATTTGATTGTTAAATAGATTTATTAAAATTATTAACTAGGCATTAAAATTAAAAAAAAAAACAAACCAGCACTATAATTTCAGAAAATATATTTTTCGTAATACTCCAAAATCGCTATGTGTTAGAGTGAGAAAACAATACATATATTAAACTTAAATAATTTTTCCTCCAATTTTTTTTTATTTGTGTTATATAAATTAATTGAAATTATAGGTAAAAATATACCTGAAATTATTGACCATTGTCAACCATTAGATTTAAAAAAAAAAAAACATTGATATAATATAATTTCGGAGAATATACTTTTCATAATACGACAGAATCGCTATGCATCAGAGTGAGAAAACAATACATATGTTCTGTCCTCTTTCCGCTATACTGTTCAGTCAAGCGTGAAAATTTATGACTTCTTCGGTTTCGCGGACCTCTTACTCCTTCTCGGATCTCTCACTCGGCGGCGGACTTCAATCAAAGAAGTGGGGATAAAAATTTGCTAATTTCGAGGCTCGAAACTGTTGCTTGTTTCGAGGCAATACTGTACTCTGCACAGGTAAAAGCTTACAGGAAGCAATGCAAGGCATTAAAATAGCAGTTGACACGATAAGGTTGAACCTCTTGAACATAGGCCTGGAACTTGCACCAGAAAAAACTGATATCTTGATCTTTTCTTCTCCTACCATTCCACCAAATTCGGTTAGCATTGATTTGGGAGATGTGTTCATATCAAACAAAGCTCAGACCAAATTTCTTGGTATTTATATAGATAATCAATTAACATTCAGTAAACATATACAGTACCTGGAAACACAATGTAGCAGTGTCCGCAACATTATTCGATATTTGAGAGGGGTTTGGTGGGGCTGTGACCCACAAACTCTTATCTCTATAAACAAGGCTCTTATCAGATCCAGAGTAGAGTATGGTATTGGTTGGTATTTTCCACTCACTAAACACCTCACTCAACGGCTTGAAAGGATACAGACATCAGCTCTTAAGATAGCGTTGGGCTTGAGATCCTCTACTCCATCCAATGTGGTACTGGCGGAAGCCAAAATTCCAAGGCTTGTGGATAGAGCCAGATTATATGGCTGTAAAACAATTCTTAATTTGTGTACAAACATGTCAAACCCCTTAATCAACGAGCTAGAAGAGTTATTAAGTTATTATACAAGACAGCCTAATCAACAAAAGTCCAGAAAGTATAACAGAATAATACTTCAAAGTTGGGAAAGTATCAAACCATTAATTCAGTCTGTGGAGATAAATGACTCCTTACCACACTATGATTCAACAATAGAAACTCAATTACTCAAAATTGATATGGACATTTGTTCCGGTATGAAGATCAAAGACTCGCCTATACCAGTATTGGAGTTTACTGAGCTGATCATGGAGAGATACCCACACCATACCCTAATTTTTACAGATGGGTCCAAGATGCTAGATGCGTCAGCGGTAGGAGCTGCATGTGTCATGCCAGCTTCAAATTCCAAATTTCTAATGAGCTTAAGTAACCAGGCTTCCATATATACAGCTGAATGTGCAGCTCTTTGTATGGCAGTGGAGCAATCATTACAAGATAAATCCCAGAAATACCTAATCTGCACAGATTCCTTATCAGCCTTACAAGCTATTAATGGAAAGTTTTTTGGAAAAAACACAAATCAATACATTAGAAAAATTAAAACCTATCTAGCAGAAAATACTTCACAGCAGTCAATGTGCCCTATTAACTTTATGTGGGTGCCTTCACATCAAGGTATACCAGGAAATGAAATAGCAGATGCTACAGCTAAGGAAGCAACAAAAAATATACCAGAACTGCAGGAGAAATTGCCTTACTCTGATATTGTCAGCCTGCTGAAACAGGAGATGTGGAGACACAGCGAGGAAGCATGGCTGTTTGAGGCGAAGAATAAAGGGACCAAATATTTCGATTTTTTGAAAGAAGGCAAAAACCATGGTTCTATGGACATGACCTCCCTAGATATATCACATCTTGGGTTACGAGATATAGAGTAAATCATTATAATTTAAAAGCCTCACTGGCAAGATTGAGAATTATCTCTGACAGTAATTGTGATTGTGGATATTCCTGTCAAGATCTCAACCACATTTTATGGGACTGTCCGTTATTAGCCAGGCAGCGAGATAAAATGCTATCGGCGTTAGCCAAGCATCGATGGAAACCGCCGCTAAGGATTGAACCATTCCTCCAAGGGCCTAATATATCGGGGATAAAAATTATTACTGCATTTCTCAAGGAGTGCAACTTGCAACCATAGAAATAGATTATTCATTAGTCACTAAATATCTCAAGTATAATTCATAAAAGCTGTGATTGTAGTAATAATAGACATAGTTTATAGTTGTATGCTAATATTGAGACAATCATTTTATAGCAATCATTTTTAGCATAAGTAAAAGACTGACCGCTTATTTTTTAGAATATAAAGAAATATATTAATGTTATTAATGTTATATTTTATAGAGTGTATCGATGTTCTGATGTAAATTTTCGATAGGCACATGGGTCAGTCTGGGCCTAGCTGTCTTTATTCTAATAAAAAAAAAAAAAAAAAACTCTACCATCGCGTACGGTTACTGAGCTACCGAGCCGTTTCGCCGCCGATTCGAGTCTTTCGCGTCTTCCGGGATTGGCTTCGCGATTGTACGACCTTTCCACCGTAGAATCTCTTCGCGCGTTAAAGTTCTTTATCGCGACACTAAAAAGCGTCTGACGCCCAATTAAGAAATAAATCAAAGCGATATTGAACGGATTCGAATCGGGCGCCGAAGTGCTACTCGTCCGCGGATCCGCCGCGACAGTCGTAGTCGCGGATAAGGTCAGGAAGGGGCCGTTCGAGAATTCGCGGGTGAAGCGGGGTCGCAGGCAACGAACGAGCTAGCCGCGAAATACCGCGTAGCATAGTTAACTTTAAAATATTTTCATTTTTATTTCCTTTTGCTACTCCATTATCCAAGTTCGTTTTCATTAAAAGTTAAATGTTAAGAAGTCGTTTCAACTCTTAAATAGAATAAAACAGAATTTAAGAATTAGAGTCACGCTTGCTATATCAAGTTCACGGAAACCGAACACGAGTTTGAGATTCTCGGCTCGCTCTTTCCAATCGAACCTTTTATCCTAAAAATCGCTGTGGTGTCTGGACGCGCCGCAGGCTGCAGATTTCCTTTAATTCCAACAAAATTCCGAAGTGGTGTCTGGACACTCCGCACACTTCTTTCCTACACCTCATAAGGACTCTGGTGTCTGGACGCGCCGCACATTGTCCTTTCCTGTGATTAACTGAGGATCATAAACCCGGGTCTACGTGTAACTGTACCGAGTCTTTAGTTTTGTTAGCCGTTTGGGACTTAGTTTCAATATCTTTTATTCTATTTTACTAATTCGTTCGACCGAAATGCCTAAGAGCGTAATTTAGGAAATGGGTAAGACTCGACGTGGCGGTAGAAAGTTCCAGCTTCGTAAAATCCTAAGTCAGTTTTTTAAACTCTGCCCCAGAAGATGGTAATATCCTCGGAGTTTCGGCGCTTCTTAAAATTACAAAGGAGACCCGATTAAGAAGTATCAATTTTATCTCCGTCCGCGGGATCTCATTGCAAATAGCATGTCCGGGTGTTAAGGCACACGCTGCGAAACCCGATACCTCAGCAACACGTCGCGAGTCAACATCCGCCGCCAGTGTCGCGCCAGAAGATAAACAAATTCCGCCACGTGCAACAACTGAAGCTTCGAATCGTTGGAATCTACTGTCCAGAGTATGAGAGAAAACTAGCGGGACGAGAACGGGGCAAAGAGGGTAGGCCGCTAGAACCCCACTTTTCAACTCGCGCGTAGCTCCCACCGTTCATCCGTAATGGTGCGGTTTTACATAGGTGTAGAATTAGATATTCCTACTATATGTTAGAAAACTTTATCTTTTTCCTTTTACGCGATGCGTTTACTTCGCCTTCCCCCCTCCGTGACCAGATCCTTAAGGAACAACGTTCCTATTCATTTAGGCAAGAACAATAACAAACTGCCTGCCTTTTCCACAGTCCTACAAACTGACAAATAAGCAGTCCTGCGACATCCGATGTCCATATGACTGCAAGTCAATAGCCATCGTCTATCGCCTCACTTGAACACTCATAAACAACCTTTCGTTCAGACCTCACTATCCCTATCATAAATCGTTCAAAGTCGAAATAGCATCGACTAATTGCTCTCTACGAACCTCCAAAATACGTTGATGCTAATATATATATATATATATATATATATTTCTATTATGATAAATTAAAATGAAAAATAACTTATTTGTAAAAAAAGTACCTACTTACATTTTGTAAAATCCCTAATATTTGAGAATCTATTTTATTTTAAGCTAATTTGATAATTATGTATCTGGGATCATGTAACACGGCGACCACCTATGTTATCGCAAGGGTCTGCCGATCGGTCGCAATTAAAGACTGTTATGTTTTACGGATGAGAATAAAATGTTTAAGAAATTGAATGTGCCTACAACGAAAATTTCTTTATGAATGAACCGAGTGAATGCGTGCGTGCAGCTGATGCCGTCTTGCGTCTAGACGACACCAGGATGTTTGGAAAACAAAATGACTGCGTTTGGAAAATCTTGAGAGTGCGAAAAGATGTTATTGCTTGGGACCATTTCCATTTGCAATGAGCTTTCCTATCGTTTCTTTCAAACAGTTTTACCAGAGCAGTCCAACAGAGCACATCGAGAATTTTCCATAGCGTTTTTAATTATTTAATTATGATCCTTATTTATTTTTTTGCGTTAGAGTTTAATTTATATATCTTTTTATTCCATTTTATATTGTTTCCAATTTTTTACTATTCTAAGTGTTACGATTATAGTATAAGTAGTTAAGTATAATTATAGATTACAGTTTTTGTGTTAGTTGTGTTTTTGTGTTACTTGTTTTTCTAGTGATTTCAGTATTTTTTCATTAGTTGTAAGGTCTGAATTAGGTAGTTTTTTTTACATAGTTTTCAGTTTTATTATTTTTTAGTAGAGTTTAAGTTTATTAAATTAAATATTTTAAAAACACAATGGAATCTCGCAAACAAGGGCAGATTATTCATAGTGATACAAAAAGTGTTGTGCGACAACTAATTAAAAAGTGTGATGAAGAAACGAGAAGAGGACAACTTCTCCACAACATCCGACAAGCTAATTTCCGAATAGCCGCCTATTCGGGGTTGTCAATATCATCAATTACTAAGATTCGAAAGCAAGATTTAGAATCTGGAGAAGAAGAGAAATTACCATCTCCACCAAACAAAAAACTAAGAACATCCATAGTAGACTGCTTTGAAGAAACAAAAAGTATAATAAAAAATATTATTTACAATTTTTATATTGAAAGAAAGATTGTACCTAGTGGGCCCATGCTACTAGCAGCTATAAAGGAAGAAACAGATTTTCCATGGGAATTGCATAGTTTACACAGGTTGCTGAAAAATATGGGCTATAAGTGGAGGAAAAGTAACAATATTCGTAAAATTCTAATAGAAAGGCCAAATATTATTATGTGGAGAGGGAAATATTTAAAGGCCATCGATTACTATCGAAGACAAAACAAAAATATTGTCTATATCGACGAAACATGGGTCGACAAGACAATACCCTATGTTTTGGAAAATGCTGGCAAAGTGAAGAAATGTTAGGTGTATTCGAAAATACCAGTTCTTCTCACCGTTACATAGTTGTCCACGCTGGAGGAGAAGACGGATTTGTAAATGGAGCTGAGTTGATTTTTAAAGCCAACAGTACGACAGGTGATTATCACGGACAAATGAACTCAGAAAATTTCGAAAAATGGCTTACGCAAAAATTAATACCCAACCTATCAAGCAATTCTGTCATCGTAATGGATAACGCACCATATCATTCTCTAGAACTGAATAAAGCGCCAACCAAAAATGCAACAAAAAATCAAATGATCGAATGGTTATTAAAAAATAATGTAACGCACGCAGAATGTATGCGAAAATTCGAATTATATGACTTAATAAGCAGAAATAAACCGGATAACAAACAATTTAAAGCTGACGAACTATTAAAATTATACGGACATAATGTGTTAAGATTGCCCCCATACATGTGCGAACTAAACCCAATAGAATTAGTATAGGCACAAATTAAACGTACAATAAGGGAGAAAAACGTGCCCACATTGAGCAACGAGGCATTGCAATCGACATTAAACGAGGCTATAAACGAAGTAACCAAGCAAAATTGGAAAAATTATTGCAACCACATTAAAAAAATCGAGAAAGAATATTGGGAAAAAGATACTTTAACACTAAACCTACCATGCGCGGTCAAATGACCGTTTTTGAAATTTCGTTTAGAATTTTTCGTATATAGCGTTACTGTATCACCATGTAACTTATTGACTTTTCCTATAATATACATACAACCCATTTTTCAATGTTCACAACTTTCTTTATTGTTTACTTTCTGAAAAAATTTAGAGCATGTCTAGTCTACCAAGAGCGGTCATTTGACCATTCGAACAATACATGTTATTTACAACTATATTTTTCGGCAAGCGCACTCCTGCAATTGTTTTACGAATCCAGAATGTAATTGTTGATCTACAGTGGAAATAAACGCGCGATTGAAACAAATGCCTAGATTTCTTTGTACGACAGTACGGTCTTGCGATCCAAACGGAGTGCATCAAATTTCACAGAGAGTATAATAAATGCTATTACGTGTTATAAGTGCTAGTTTCAACAAAGTAAACGGAGCTAACAATATTTTGTGGTATGATTTACATTTGAATTTTCTTTATTTATGTTCTCAAGGTTTTTGCTCCGTGTTTGCCCCGTTTGATTTATATTTTTATATTTTAGATTTTGCTTTATCATTTGTCACTTTATCATTACTTTATTCTTTTGCTTTATTCATCTCCAAAAATGTCAAGACATTCAAGGAATATCAATTTATTAGACAAAATAAATAATATCGACGAGGATTGTTCGGAAGATGACCAAGAAGTTTACGATATGGATAATGATACAGCAGAAAATAATTTTGACTTATTTGACAGCGATACGGACGAAGAGAATATTTTGAATATACGAAGAGGACAAAAAAGAAAGAGATTTATAGTTAGTTCCGAAAGTGAAAATGAGGAAGAGATTGAAACTGCTACGGATGGAACTATTTGGCAAAAAATAAAAGAAGGGTCTAATCGTGGAAGAGTACCGATTTATAATATTTTTAAAGAAATATCGGGGCCGACAGGATACGCTAAACGAAATATCATAAAAGGCAGAGTTGAGTCAGCATTTTCCTTGATTATTGATCATAACATTATTGAACATATAAGAAAATATACGGAATTAGAGGCATTTCGAGTCTTGAAAACGAAATGGAATTTATCTATTGCAAAATTATACGCATTTATTGGACTTTTATATGCCCGTGGTGCATATGAGGCTAAAAATATGGATCTATCATATTTATGGAACAAGAAATGGGGTCCATTATTCTTCTCAACAACTATGAGCCGAAATGATTTCACAGAAATCATGAGATTTATTCGGTTTGACAACAAAAATCAACGAAGCCAACGCTTACAAAATGATAAGTTCGCTTTGATCTCTGAAGTTTGGTATAAATTCATCGAAAATAGTCAAAACTGTTATAAACCAGGACCATATCTTTCTATAGATGAACAATTGTTTCCAACAAAAGCACGTTGTAGATTTACTCAATACATGCCCAATAAACCGGACAAATTTGGCATAAAATTCTGGTTGGCTTCCGATGCAAGTAGTAAGTATATAGTAAACGGCTTTCCATATTTAGGAAAGGATGAACGGAGAGAATCATCGGTCCCACTTGGGGAGTTTGTAACTTTGAAATTAGCAGATCCCTATACGGGCCATGGGAGAAATATAACAACTGACAATTTTTTTACAAGTGTATCATTAGCGAGTAAACTTCTAGCAAAAAAAACTACGCTTGTTGGAACAATCCGCAGTAATAGAAGAGAGCTACCAAAATTAGCGAGACAGGCAAAAGATAATATGACACGCTTCTCAACAACATTATACAAATCAAAAGATTGCATTCTTTCAATTTATAAAGCTAAACCAAATAAAAAGGTATTGATACTTAGTTCAATGCATTCATCCGTTGAAATTGAAAAAAGTGACACCCGTATACCAGAGACAATTAGATTCTACAATAGCACAAAATTCGGTGTAGACGTAACCGATCAAATGGCGAGGAAATATAGTGTAAAATCTAAATGTCAGAGATGGCCGTTACAGGTATTTTTTAATGTCTTGGATTTAGCCGGGATTAATGCTTGGATTTTGTATAAAGAAACGACAGGAGAAGAAATATCGAGGCAAGATTTTTTATTCCAATTAGCAGAAGAGCTTGGAACCGAATATCAAAAGGAGAGACAGCTAAGAAAAGAATGTTCGTCAGAAACAACAAATACAGCTACAGATTCACCTGGACGGAAATCTTGTCAAATAAGATATTGTAAAGTCAATAAGACTAACAAAACTTGTATAAAATGCAAAAAATACGTATGTGGAAAATGTGCAATGCAAAATGCTATAATTTGTAAAAAATGTGCTGAAAATGAACAAAAATAAATTAAACATTTCTAAATAAAAAAGCGGGCAGCGGACTTTTATTGTAGCACCAAAAAATGTTTTGTTTACTATCCAATTGGCTAAAACCTCTTTCTATATTAAGATACATACGTTTCCTAGAAGCGGTCATTTGACCGCTCATGGTAGGATTAGGTATACATGAAATGTCGGTAGGTTTAGTGTTAATGGAAGATGCATTGGACACATTACAAGGGAACGAAGAATATGACAGTGACACGGAGAAATCTACCAGTGAAGAAGATTCAGAGTAAGAGAATATTCAATTTTCAATTTATTTTAATGTAGAATTTATCCTAAGAAAAGACAGAGAAATAACTAACATTATTCTTTCTCAGTTAACTGAAAACTTTTGGACACTACGCCAATGGAATGTCGCTCGACGCATCGCTCGTTCTGTCTCGCTTCTCCTACGTATATCTGACCCACTCTCCGCGTCACGCGACCGATTAATGTATGTGTGCGTCTCGACAAATAGCGTGTTGTTGCCGAAAATGTGTGTGACAATAGGCGGCAACGTTACAATCCGACCACTGCGATGCTCTTTTCGTCCCTCTAGCCCCGTTCCCGTCCCGCTAGTTTTCTCTTATGCTCTGGACAGTACGTCCCGTTACGTTTAAAAAATCCTTGTCGTCACTTGAAAATATTCCGCCTAACGATCCACGCTACGAATTCTATCGTTTAAAACATTTAAATTCCTGCATTCTTTCCGAATAAAAACCGTGGGAGCCCCGGCTATACGACAGACGGAAGTGCCGCGTGGCCTAAAGCCTGAAAACATTTCCTTTTTCCTGCAAAAATTAAAATTTCAAAATTCTATCACGCTCAGGTCGTGACACCGGACTGTGTTATGCGTGCGGCGGCACGGGACATACCGCCGCCGAGTGTGAGAACAGGCGAAGATGCCCGCTGTGCACTAGCCTTGAACGTCCAGCCGAACATAGCCTGGGAGCAAAGGACTGCTCCCAGATCTCCGTGCCTACAACGGACAAGAAGAAGCCAACGGAGAAGAAGAAGGACAAGCGGGAAGAAGCTGCGAAGAAAGAAGGCAGCGAGGTCACCAACAAGAAGAGGAAGGAGCCCACCCCTACCAGCGAGGGAGAGGCGTCCCCGACACCTGCAGTGAAGAAGATGGCCGCTGAGGAGACAGGAACCTACGAGGAATCGCAGCCGGAGGAAGCCACCGAGAAGATGGAGGCGACCTCAACGCCGGAAGAGCAAGACGCTGGAGAGGCAGCTGGTGACGCGAGCTGTAAGCAATGGGGCCGTCGAGCCCCTTCATATTAGCTAACGTCAACCACTCGGCGAGGGCACAAGATATCCTGATCGACACCCTCGACGAGTGGCAAGCGTCTATAGGTGTAGTAGTGGACCCGTACCGGATTCCCGCCGATAGGAACGATTGGTTTGGGGATGCGGAGGGTTTGGTCGCGATAGTGGCGCGGCATCGCCAGGGTTTTCCAACGTCCACCGCGTCGGCGGCCGATTGCGGTGCGGTAATGGTTCGTTGGGGGGATACGGCGGTCGTGGGCGTCTATGCCCCGCCTCGTTGGCCCTTGGAGTAATTCGAGCAATTTCTCGACAGGGTGGATTCGATTGTAGCTACATGCCCATCACGGGGCGCATTGATTCTCGGGGATTTTAACACGCACGCGGTAGAATGGGGCAGCTCGTCGACTGATCCGAGAGGCGAGATGGTCCTTGTTTGGGCTGCGGCGCAAGGGCTCCTGTTGCAAAACAGGGGTTCGGTGAGCACTTGCGTGCGGCCTCAGGGTGAGTCGGTCGTTGATTTAACCTGGGCCTCCCCTGTGCCCGCGCGACTCGTGGCGAGCTGGCGGGTGGAGGAGGGAGTGGAGACGCTCAGCGATCATCACTACGTCCGCATCGACATCTCCACCGATGCCCGGCGTCGCGGTGGTAGGTGCTCGCGGCCCCCAAGGTGGGCGTTAAGAGCACTTGACCGTGATTTAGCAGAGGCTGCTGCCCTCGCGGCTTGCTGGCCGGCTTCTCCGGACCGGACGATTATGGACGTCGAGGGCGAGGCAGAGTGGCTCCGGAGCACATTGCACGACATCTGTGATGTCTCGATGCCCCGAACCTCCCTTCGCCCACGTCGGGCGGCATACTGGTGGACGGGGCGTGTGTGCCAATACGTCGCCAGTATCAGCGCGCTCGACGCAGACGGAACCGCGATCCCGAGAGGGAGCAAAACCTCTGGGGGGTGTATCGTGAGGGCGTGATGGCATTGCAACTGGTCATCAAGGAATCCAAGGACTGCGCCTGGAACGAGTTCCTTGGGTCTCTGGAGCGCGATCGCTGGGAGCAGCCGTACAAGCTTGTTATGGAGAAGCGAGCCGTTGCTGCGCCTTCCGCGGCGCGACGGTTTGGAGGTAACGGTGGAGGAGCTTGTTCGCGCCGTCGGACGGGTGAAGGCTCGGAGTACCGCTCCAGGTCCTGACGGCGTACCTACCAGGGTGTTGTCCTTGGTGCTCCCGTACCTCGGTCAAAGGGTGGCGCGTCTTTTTACCGCGTGCCTCAGGGAGGGAAAGTTCCCGGGAATCTGGAAACAGAGAAGGCTGGGCCTCCTGCGTAAGGGGGAAGGCCTGAGGACGAACCATCGTCCTACAGGCCTATCGTTCTTTTGGATGAGATAGGGAAACTCTTCGAAAGAGTTATCGTGGAAAGGTTGGTGGTCCATCTATCCGGGGTGGGCCCAGACCTGCCTCCGTGCCAGTTCGGGTTTTGAAAGGAACGCAGCATGGTCGACGCGGTGAAGCGAGTCCGGGCGATCTGACTATGATAAACTAATATGATACTGACTATGATAAAAAATCCATGATAAAAGAGACAACTTTTATTGTTCAAGAGTCACGAAGTGGATCACTCATGGATGAGATATCTTTTGAGAGAACTAACAACGCTATGGACAAAAATATTCCAGTTGATAACGAATGGATAGTATGTGAAACATGGGGTGGTTTTAATAAAAACGAAAAAAACATCGAAAACGTCGAACCCCCGAAACAAAAACAGTCGAAACCAACATACTTGGACAATTGTCCCGAATGGGATTTTATTAAAGACACAAAAGTCGGACGCATTCCCATTTTTTAGAAATGGAAATATCTCGGCCCCTGTGAATATGGGTGCCTATAATGTGAACACGCGAAACACATGTATTTTCGATTCCATATTTCATATCATGATCAACAGTATTTTGGGTAACCACCTTTATCGAGAAAAAATAATTTCATCCAATTGTTCCGTTATACAACTTTGTTACAGTGTAATCGGTGCTAAAAAATGAACAGCGAGGCATTACAAGATGAGAGCAGAGATCTTAAACAAAATTTCGATGTTGAGATCAACAGCTCCACCAGAAAGATCAAATCACTTGATGCAAAATACAGTACTGATTCGTAATAAGCAACTCGCTCGGGTCTGGCGAGTTGCTTGTTACGAATCAGGTATATTTTCGGCTTGCCTTTGTTCCCGAGCGCGACGACGGTAGCGGTAAACTATAAAGTAATCGGTCGAGCAGCGATGTTATTCTTTAGACAAGGACAGAACATAGCATGCTTTCTCTTTTTAATAGTAGTAAGATTTCGTGAATGGAATAATATACCAGATTCGTAACAAGCAACTGCCCAAACCCGAGCGAGTGGCTTATTACGAATCGATGTAGAATCAGATGAATGAACGACAGAATCGCTATGCATCAGAGTGAGAAAAAAATATATATGTTCTGTCCTATTTCCACTAAACTGTTCGGTCGTCCGTGAAAATTTATGACTTCTTCGGTTTCACGGACATCTCACTCTTTCTCGGATCTCTCACTCAGCGGCCGACTTCAAACAAAGAAGAGGGGATAAAAATTTGCTTGTTACGAATTACAAAACTGTTGCTTGTTACGAATCAGTACTGTATAATGCTGCCCTTCTTGCCCAGATAATTTTAAGATTGGAACCTAGTTACTCGTATAAAGTTGAGTGTTCTTGTGGATATACTAACAGCAATACATACGCTTTGCTGGATATCAATATTGACATAATTTGTGGTGGATTCCTTCAAATGCAAGCGGCGATTGACGATAATTTATGTGTGAGTAGATCTTGTTTCAGCTGCAAAAAATTAGTTGAAAATCACGCCAATTACAGTTCCCACTTAATCATTGATACGAGTATTGTCACCGATAATCGTTATGAAAACAAAGACAAGATCACTGTCCACACGTTAGATTCTATTTCCAAAACCGTAGGACAAAAATCCTATATACTAATAGGTATGATAGATTATAATGAAGAAATTGAGTACTATATCACTTATGCATTAGCAGGAACACTCGTATTAAACGCTCGCAAATCAGTAAATCCTACAACAAAAATAACGCCTGACATTATTATGTATGTGATATGTAATGATATAAAATAATTAAACACTGATTAAACACTCATCAATCTCATTACATAAATTTAAAAATTTTTTAATAGCAAAAAAGTTTTAAATAAAAAAAAATATAAAAATATAAAAAGAATAAAAAAATAAAAAGAAAAAATAAAAAAGAATTTAAAAAAAAAAAGTAAAATATTAGGTCATTAAGTATGAAATGTCCGATTACTTAAAGCCTCAAGTTTGATATCAGATATCTCCGATATTTCACTTCGATCATTATTCATTTTTTTTTGCATTGAGAAGGTACGCCATCTGGCTTTCAGATGCACTCTTTTGTTTTTAATAGTCTATCGTATTGTCGTCTGGAGTGTAAATATTGTAAGCCATGGATAAGACAAAAATACGAGTTATTTTCGAATATGAGTTCCGTCGTGGAATTAATGCAGCGCAGACAAGCCGCAATGTTAACGAAGTGTTTGGCAACGATGTAGCTAACGAACGTACAGTACGTCGATGGTTCGAAAAATTCCGATCTGGAGATTTTGATCTTCAAAATGAACCGCGTGGGCGGCCTGAGAGCAAGATGGATGACAACCAACTGAAAGCTGTAGTGGAAGCAAATCCATCTGAAACGACGCGTGAACTAGCAGCAAGGTTTGAAGTTACCATCCCAACAATATTAAGTCATCTGAAGGCAATCGGAAAAGTAAAGAAGTTGGATAGGTGGGTTCCGCATGAGTTGAGCGAGCGTCAGCAACGGAACCGCTTCGAGGCTTGCTGTTCTTTGGTTTCAAGACTAAAAGGCGATCCATTTTCGCACCGGATAATCACGTGCGATGAAAAGTGGATACTTTTTGATAATCGTAAGCGTTCAGCACAATGGTTGGACAAAGATCAAGCGCCAAAACACACTCCAAAGCCGAGTATACACCAAAAAAAACTAATGGTGTCTGTTTGGTGGTCCAGCGCGGGTGTTATACACTACAGTTTTATGAGACCTGGGCAATCGATAACGGCGGACCTCTATTGTGAGCAGTTAGAAGAAATGATGAGGCAGCTGCAAATTAAGCAGCCGAGATTGATCAACAGGGACAGACCAATCCTCCTGCAGGACAACGCGCGACCACACGTTGCAAGATCGACGTTACTTAAACTACAGGAACTGGATCTGGAAACCCTTTGTCACCCACGGTACTCGCCAGATCTCGCACCAACCGATTATCATTTTTTCCGAGCTTTGGACAATTTTTTGCAAGGAAAAATATTTAATTCCCAACATGCGGTGGAAGAAGCCTTTCGGGATTTTATCACCAGCTGCTCTCCAGATTTTTTCGCTAGCGGTATTAATAAGCTATCGTTAAAATGGCAACATTGTATTGATAGTTTAGGTGCATATTTTGATTAATTATATTATTTCTTTCCCGAGATGTAATAAACCAAACTTTCGGTCTCAAACCGGACGTTTCATACTTAATGACCTAATATAAGGAACCGCTTCTCCATCACGTCCGCGTTCGTGGTTCTGGATTCGACAGAGAGTGGAGAAAACTTTAATATAAAAAATAATAGTCCATTAAATATATTACAATTTATGATTACGAAAGCATAGCATATCACTATAGTGTGAGTGATCCATACGAAAAACTGTGTATAGATGAAAACTTGATGTTATATAAAGGCCGCTTATGTTTTAAACAGTATATTGCGACCAAAAGGAATAGGTTCGGAATAAAATCATTCGGTCTATGCGATTGCAAAACTGGATTTGTCCAGGATTTAATAGTTTACACCGGTGCACCTACAGTTCCGACTCATCCTATCAAGGGCATAGGGAAATCTGGAGCAATTGTCTTGGAACTCCTAAAGCCATATTTAGGAAAGGTCCATACGCTTTCTGTAGACAACTTTTACTCAAGTCCCGCATTATTCAGTTTATTACATGACAATGGCACAAACGTATGCGGAACAGCAATAAGAAGACGGCAAGGAATGCCCAAGTTTGAGGATAAATTAAAAAAAGGTGAAGCGTCATTTCGTAGCTCGCAAAATTTACTTGTAATAAAATGGGTTAATAACAGAGAAGTATACATGATCTCCACCATGCATACTGCAGATTTTGTAACTGTATCCAGATATGGAGGAACACAGAATGTGCAAAAGCCTGTATGTATTGTAGATTACAACAATTTAATGAGTATAGTCGATAAAGTAGACATGGTACTTACAAGGGACATTACCCAATCGCCGATTTTGATGCGCTTTGAGTACCATAAAACTAATTAATTAAGTTAATTTCATTGTTGTAATCCATAAATCTATTGTGTAAACGTGAATCCTCTTAAAATTACTTAATGCATCTTTTATGGGAAAATGACATAAAAATTCAATGCAGAAGTTTGTTTTTCGCGCGAAAAAATCGGTTTTTGATTTTTTTAACTACGGTGCACCTCACCGAAAAATCTGAAAAAAATTAGAGAATAATAGTTGTACTAATATCTAACTACCACATTAATATAAAAGTAGTGCTCCGACATCTTCACTAAAAAATCGCATTTTCTCGGATTTTTTTTCAGTTTTTGATTTTTCACGACTACAATTTGCGATCAAAAAATCTGAAAAAATCCTATAATATGCGCTATCTGGACCTCAATGTTTTAGAATTTTTTCAGAATTTTTGTACGAAATTAAATAGGCAAAAAGGGCAAAAAAGCGGAATTTCGTTTTTTCCCTTTTACTACCCCCACGAATGAGATAAGGAGTTGAAAATTGGTGTGAGATGTTTTTTTTGGATATGCTACCGACTGACGAATTGGGTTTCTAATTCGACTCAAGGGCACATTTGACTACCTTATCCGGCTATACCCTTTCGAAAATGTTATATGATATGGTAACTGATGGATGTTTGTTCTCACATTCATATGTCGCGCTATTGTAAGAATTAACAGGAAGTAGAGGTCCTTGCGGGCGCATTTGTATCCTTCGGGTTGAAGCGCGTTTGAGCGTCCGTGCTTCCTTCGGCGACTCTCAAGTAAGAAACACATATGTAAGAGCAACTATCCACGTTATACTGTACTAACTAAATATTACAAATAAAAACCTACTATTAACCGAAAATGCAACAAGGTTATGGGCCCAGGACTACGCAAGTATCGATATATATATAAATTTGAATAGTAGTGAGTTTAAAAGTTGCGAAAAAGTAAGGTTATGTAAGGGCGACCACGTGTTAAGAAGAACGAAGAACGAAGTAAGTAAAATTTTATACTACAAAATGGCATCAGCGATACAAACGGTTGACCGCTCTGATAAATTAAACGGACATAACTATGGAACGTGGAAATATAATATGAAAATGAGTCTTGTTTTGCGAGAATTGTGGCAGTATGTCTCGGGCGAAGTTGTTGAACCCCAACACGAGGGGGAGGAACGAACGGTTTTCCTTCGTAAGGACGAAAAAGCATTAGCTTTAATCGCATTAAGTATAGAAGCAGAACATCAGATACATATTACTGATTGTAAAAAGTCATCTGATGCATGGGAAGCGTTGAGGAAAGCATTTGAACCGCGTTCGAGGCCGAGAATTTTGCAATTGAAGAAACAAATGGTGTCGCTACGTTTAGAATCGGAAGAGACGATGACGTCGTACTTAAACAGAATCAAGAAATGTAGTGATAATTTAACTGAAGCTGGTTATGAAATTAAAGATGACGAATTAGCTTACACTATGCTTTGTGGTTTGCCAGATAGTTATGATGGTATTGTTATGGCCCTAACAAATTTAGATGATACAAAATTCAAATCATCGGAGGTGAAGAGTATGCTGATGAATGAGTATGAAAGGAGAATTTCCAAGGACACAAACATTGTAAAAGAAGAGAGGAAGGAAGCATTTCATCAGGTTAAAGAAGAGACAAAGCAACAAAGGCATTATAAGAAGACGGAGAAGAAATGTTATAAGTGTGGGAGACCAGGACACATAGCCAATAATTGCAGGACTAGGATGCCGAACAACAGGTCAAGATGGAACCAACAAGATTATAGAAATAAGTCCAGTGAAGCAATGTTAGCAGAGTTAAATAATGTACAGGTAGATGATTCCTGGATAGTAGGTAGTGGTGCAACGCATCATATATGTAAGTACAAAGACTGGTTTACCAATTATAGGCCCATACTTAATGAGACAATTTATTCAGCAGATAGTAATGTTAGCAATAGTTTAAAGGCAGTAGGTATTGGAGACATTAATATAGAAACGAATGTTAATAATCATGTAGTTAGTATTAATTTGCAGAATGTATATCATGTACCCCATGTGCGAAGAAACTTGTTATCAGTATCGCAGATAGAAAACCACAACAAACGTATATTAGTTGATAATCACAAAATAAGGATTCAAAATAAGAAGAACAGGATGATAGTGGGGGAGGCTGTATGCAAAGGAGGATTGTATGTGATACAGGCTAGAGTAGTAAAAAATAAAGGTAGAGCAGAGGCATATGCAGTTAATGACACTAATCCAGGTGAAAGTGAGAAATGGCATAGAAGATTTTGTCATGTGAGTATTAAAAACATTAAAGAGTTATCAAGCAAAGGTTTAGTTAGAGGGTTGGAAAATATAAAAATAGAGAACATTCATTGTAATGACTGTAGTATTAGTAAGTCTACAAAAGCTCCTTGTAGAAACATCGGAAGTAAACAAACCAAAAATGTATTAGAGTTAGTTCACTCAGATCTGTGTGGCCCTATGCCAGTGAATTCAATAGGAGGTTCCAGGTATTTTTTAACTTTCACTGATGATTTTTCGAGAAAGACTACCGTGTATGGATTAAAAGGGATGGATGAAGTACTAATTTATATGAAGAAATATATAGCTAGAGTAGAAAGGGAAACAGATAAAAAGGTAAGGAGAGTAAGGACAGACAACGGGTTAGAATTCTGTAATAAAAATGTAACAGCTTTATTTGATGAAATTGGTATTAAACATGAACGAACTAACGCGTACACACCGCAGATGAATGGCGTAGCGGAAAAGGTAAATAGAACTCTTTTAGATTTGGTGCGTGCTATGCTGAAAGGTGCAGGATTACCAGAACGATTTTGGGGAGAAGCACTATTAGCAGCGTGTTATATCAAAAATAGGGTAATACATTCGAACGTAAATGGAAGTGTTCCTGAAGGTGTATGGACAGGAAATAGGCCGAGCATTAAGCATTTGAGAATGTATGGTTGTTTAGCATATGTACACATCCCACAAACAAATTTAGTTCTAGGGCGAAGGAATGTGTATTTGTAGGTTATTCGAATCAAACAAAAGGATATAGGTTATGGGATCCTATCAAAAATGACGTAATTCATTCGAAGCATGTAGAATTTGTAGAAGGTGTTAACGGATACGATCATATTTATAGAAAGAGTACTTATGAAATACCAATTGTCGAAGATAGTATTTTGGTAGATTCTGTAAGACCGAATAAAGTAGATTCAGAAATAGAAATAACTGACGATAACGAAGAAGAGATTCCTATTATTCATGAAACGCAAGAAAATAGAGTAGACGCAACTAGAGTAAATATTAATAATGAGCAAAGCGGTTCTAGTGGATTAGAAAATAGCAAAACTAGGAAAGCAGTTAGAAATCCGTGGGGATGTAAGGGAAAACCTAAAAATATAGAGATCAATTTAGCTGAAATAGAAGAACCTATTACATATGAACAAGCAATAAATTCACCACAGTCTGAACAGTGGAAAATAGCGATGAACGAGGAATTAGAAAGCTTACAAAGTAGAAATGCGTGGGAAGTAGTGGATAGATTAGATAACATGAAATGTATAGGTAGTAACTGGATTTATAAAGTTAAGACAGATCAATTTGGAAAAATAGTAAGATTTAAAGCTAGATTAGTGGCGCAAGGTTTTAACCAGAAAAAGTACGTAGATTATTTTGAATCATATACTCCAGTGGCAAATATATCGACTATTAGATTATTGTTAGCGATGTCGATAAGTTATGGTTGGATGGTACACCATTTAGATGTTAAGTGCGCATATTTGTATGGCGAATTAAATGAAGAGATATATATGAATTTACCGCCAGGAAGTCTAGAATCTAAATATAAAGTAGCTAAGTTAATTAAACCAATATACGGATTGAAACAATCAGGACGTGATTGGAATAATGCGATCGATGCATTTTTAACTAAAAGTAAATTTAAAAGACTGAAAAGTAATAATTGCATTTATGTATACGAAAACGAAGTTATTTTGATATTGTCAAAGATTTCAAAGATTTCACTCCTTAACCGCAGACCATACGAATCCCACAATCTTTATTTGTAAAATCGAGTCGTTTAGGGGTAAAAGCCGCGCTTTACCTTTTAGCGCTTGTAACTATCTGAACTTAGGTTCCTGGGACGTTACACATGTACTTGGTGTCAAAGACCGTTGTGATTGAAACATTTCTTCAAGGAATATCATTATTGCCACAATTATGTTCCCTAACGTATTCAAACTATTCGTTACCTAATAGAATTGACATATGGAATACCTATGTACTTTAACAATAAGTGTTTTATAATACATATTGAATGAAATTAACATAAGTTATGTATTACGCAAATATAATTGCTTTTTATATGTATATGCTTATAAATAATGCTGACTGATAGTGTAATATCGTCGGATATGATCCAGTTCAGTATCGTGCGGCGCGTCACCTTTCTGATAAAAATCTGAGGAATTGTAGGAGGTGTCGAGTAACCCTCGGATCCCTATCGCCCAGCTTTCCCTGTTTCCCGGAAGGACCCCCATAACTTTCCATACCCCGTAACTTTTCCATCCTTTGTCACACCACTCTCGGTCCCAAGATTTGGGACCTGCCTATCAAGCCGGACCATCGGCACTAACATCCGCTAGACCACGAAAACTACTTATCGTCAATTTATGGTTTCCTTTCTATGTCCCTACCTAATTTTGGTTTTGTGGAAAAACCTCATTTCCCAGGACCCTCTCCCTACCACTGGGCTACCACCCCTTCGAATTTCTAGTATATAAGAAGGCCCTTCGACGGACCCGAACACTCAGTTTTAAGTTAACCTTTACTCTGTGCGGGAGTTACTGTAAAAGTCGGAACAAAAATAAACGTCTAAAACAACATCCAGCTGAGTTCCTCCTGATTTGACGACATAATTTGGTGGCAGCGGTGGGATACTGTCTGTGGAGTTTGACCAACGGAAAATCTTCTAGCCAAACTAGATATCCTCCGAGGAGGAATCGTTGGGGTATCCTGAAAAGAACTCGAAAAATCTCGTGGAACCCGCAAGCTGGACCACAAGTGGACTCATTGGCGGCAGAGCAGAACCAACGTAAGTCTTTCAACCGATACACTGTCCGACACTTTGATCGACTACGTGACTGCTCCGTACGGTGTAATGTCAAGAACGCAAAGCCCGACCAGATTCCAAGTAGATATGAATATATTAGCGGAAAAACTCCTACAAGTCTGCGATAGACTTAAAGCACTAGAAGAATCCCGACCTACACAACCCATGACGACGAACGCACAACCAGCCCCTGTCGACGACGCGCCTGGAAGCTACACTATAGGAAGATACGACCAATGCTTACCCTTGATCACTGACTTCGACGGAAACAATACGGAGGTATTCATAAACACGCTAATCAAGGTCTCCTCCATGCTACACCCAGAGCAGCATGCCTTATTGTTGCTCGCAATTATATCGCAAAAACTGAAAGGACGCGCAGCTTCTACGATCCGGCCGGATATTATTACATCAATCCCGAAACTAATAGAAAAGATCCGTTTCATATATGGGAAAACGGTCGACACATCAGCTTTGAAAACCAAACACGATTTGTGTAAGCAACGGTCCAACGAACCAATTAACGATTTCATACAGCGTTTCTCACAAATCCAAGATGAATTAATAACAGCCGTTAGCACCGAAAGAAGACTGCAGTCATACATCGACATCAAGGAGATCATATGCAACGAGGAGAGCATCCAATGTTTTCGTCGCAACGTCAGGCCAGAAATATCACAATACCTGTTCAGCCAACAGTTGGAGACGCTGAACCAAGCGTTCGAAGCCGCACGCATGTACGACATGGAGCTACAGTACATGCAACAACAGGCACGGACGTTGCAACCTCCAAGGGAGCCAAGGAGAGTGATAGAGTAACGCCCTGTGATCCAGAGATACCCTGTTCCGGACTGGAGGAGCATGGAATGCACGTACTGCAGACGCCGAGGACACACGGAACCGGAGTGCCGAACCAAACAAAGGAACCAGTCGAGACGTCCTAACGAGCAATAACGAAATTTTCGCTGAGCCCCACCGAACACCCAACCGCCGGACGGACGGTCACCATCGGGAACGCCAGGCTAACCTCAGCAGAGGAGCATTGTGTGGACTCGTCCCCGTTTGTTCGATTAGAACTGCCAGGACTCCGACCGACGACCTTCCTCATCGACACAGGTAGCGAGATCTCTATCATTAAGGAAAGACAAGTAACCGACAACTCCCTACATAAAGGCGCACCCCTAACACTTAGAGGAATTACGAACAACACCACTAACACATTATATTCCGTACTTATTCCCTTCAATAACAAATGTAACAGATTTCAAGTCGTAGATGATAACTCCCCCATAATGCAAGACGGAATACTAGGCGCGGACTTTTTATTCAGTCACGATTTCTCCCTCTCTTGCAACGAATTCAGGGTCGGAAATATTGTAAAAAAATGTCGGAAACCGGTTAATAATAACTGTAGCAACAAAACTGTACTCGTAAATTTCACGTCAGGAACTGGAGCAATCACGAAAGTCGATGCAAACGGGACACCAATTCTCTCAGATTTTCTAAAAACGCAAATCGATTCCATTGAGGACTTCGACGAGCAGTTGGTTTTCCATATCAACGGTAGTGATAAAGCCAACGAAAGATTAGCAGCCCTACAAGAAAATACCCGCTTAGACCACCTGACGGAAAGTAGGAAGGAATTATAGGAAATCATCTCTGATTACCACGATATCTTTCTACTCCCGGGTGACCATCTCCCCAAAACCGCGATCCTTGAACACGAGATCAAAACAACAGACGAAACACCGATACACACCAAACAATACAGGTATCCCCCAATACACCAAGACGAAATCAAACGACAAGTGGCGGACATGCTAGAGAAGGGAATTATTAGGGACAGCGACAGCCCATATAACAGCCCGCTCTGGATAGTCTCGAAAAAAATCAGACGCGTCCGGGAAACGAAAATGGCGATTAGTGATAGACTATAGGAAACTAAACGAAAAAACAATTAAGGACTCGTACCCAATCCCCAACATAGACGAGATACTATACAAACTCGGAAACGCGAAATACTTCTCGGCTTTCGACCTCGCTTCGGGTTTTCACCAGATCGGCATCAACGAAAAAGACATACACAAAACGGCTTTCTTTGACAAAGACGGACATTACGATTTCGTACGGATGCCCTTCGGACTAAAAAACGCGCCCCCCACATTCCAGAGAATAATGAATCGCAGCTTACAAGGTCTAATTGGTAGTTCCTGCCTCGTATACATTTACGACATAGTTGTTTTCGGACGGAATTTAGATGAACACAACAAAAACCTTAGAACGCTATTCGAACGTTTACGACAATGTGGACTAAGACTGCAACCTGACAAATGCGAATACTTAAAACCGGAATTAGAGTACCTAGGCCATGTCATATCGGCCGACGGTGTTAAACCTAACCCTAGCAGAATCGACAAGGTCAGGAACTACCCAGTACCGAAAAACGCGAAAGAAATCAAACAATTTTTAGGATTGTGCGGATATTATAGGAAATTCGTAAAAGATTTCGCCAAAATAGCAAAACCACTCAATCAGCTACTAAGAAAGGATACCGCATTCCTCTGGACGAACGAGCAGCAAATGGGTTTCGAAAACCTTTGCAACGCTCTAACGACCCAGCCCGTGTTACAGTACCCCAATTGGGACGAACCGTTCGTTCTTACGACAGATGCGAGTAATCACGCACTAGGCGGTGTCCTATCCCAGGGCCCGATCGGATCAGATAAACCGGTAGCCTACGCATCACGCACACTTAATAACGCGGAAACGAGATACACCACCACGGAAAAGGAATTATTAGCCATAGTATGGGCCACTAAACATTTCCACCAATATTTATACGGGCGTAAATTCACCATCGTGACGGACCATAAGCCGCTAGTATGGTTAATGAACGTCAAAGACCCAAATTCCCGCCTTATGCGATGGCGCCTCAAGCTACTAGAGTATGACTACGAAATAGTCTACAAACCAGGAAAAATAAATACCAACGCCGATGCACTATCCAGAAGCAAAATTAGAATCACGCAACGAGACACCGTAGGAGACGAAATAGACAGATATCTGACTTACTACTCGAACAACCCCCAAGACTCAACAGAAGACGACGACTTCATAAAAGACTTAGTAAAAGTAGCAAACACTGACGTCCCAACGGCCCCCACAATCCGTTCCCAGGTCACTATCTGTCATGATTATTGCAAAGATGCTCCTACCATTGTCTATGCCGAGACCCCTCCGGAAATAGTTGAGAAAAATAAAACGTACCTATCTCCCCACGAAACCGATAGGTTCAAAATACAAACCTTTACACAAGCACTAAACGGTAAAGACAAAATCAACGTGATCCAAGACAGACATTACGACACACAAATTGCTACCCTATTATCAAGACTGAACCGCGACCTGGAAGTCTTCCTCTCCAAACCAACCCCCAATAATCCTAAGGACATAATCAGACTAGCACATGACTCGCTGTTCGGCGGACACTACGCTTACGATAAGACATTGCAGAAAATCCGTAAGCAATACGAATGGCCCAACATTACCCGCGACGTAAAAGACTACATAGAGCAATGCGAAATATGCCAGAGAAACAAAGACACTAAACGACAAACTTACATACCACAGGCAACGGACATTCCCGCGAAACCGAACGACAAAATCTCACTAGACATCATAGGACCACTAGACGAAACTCCACGGAAAAACAAATACATACTAGTTATTCAGGATTACCTAACCCGGTACATTATGTGCGAACCGTTAGCGGACAAATCAACTGCGGCCATCATACAAGCCATCTGGGCTTCGTGGCTAAGAATATTCGAAAAACCCAAAGAATTACTCACTGACAACGCGAAAGAATTTACGTCACAGGAATTCGCAGAATTTTGTAACTTAATGAAATCGAAATACATCCTCACGTCTATTTATCACCCCCAATCTAACGGCAAGAACGAAAGATCGCACATAATTTTGAAAGAGTACATCAGATGCTACCAGACTGCCGAAAACTCATGGGACTTACTCTTACCCAAGGCTATGCTCAGCTATAACTGCACGACAAACCGTAACACAAGCTACACTCCATTTGAATTACAGTTAGGCTACGAACCCAATAGTATTCTCGACGAACAGGACGAACGCCTGACGCTTCAACAACAGATCGACGACCTCAAACTACAACATGAAAACAAAATAATTGACACGATTGACAACCTCCATATGCAACGACCTTCCACGTCCTACGACCACCTCGATCCCATCCACAAGAGCGACCTAATCCTGGTACGGCATTATAACGCCAAACCACTAGAAGAGAAATGGCGAGGACCTTTCGAGGTCATCGAGGTGATAGAGAAACATTCTGTAAAAATAAACGAATATGGAAAACCAAGCGTTCATCATAGAACCAACGTTAAAATCTTTAAACAATCGATTCCAGATCATGGAACACAGTAAACAATTCGTGACCGCTCTAATCCTACTGATGGCGACAAACTCGGCGACATCAGACGAAAAATATCATCTTTCCCCGCTAAACGATCAGGAAACTGTCTTCCTTGAGCACTTAAGCACGGTCCGAATATTCCACGAACAATGGAAAATAGTTGTAGGGTACGACTTCGCTCACATCGACGACGACCTCAAGCAAATAGAAGACCTCTATCAACGCGTTCTGACCGGCTTATGCGTTAAAGTAGTAATGGGCAATCGATTCACCTGTTCCTCGCGTGACCGACTCATTAAACGACTAAAAGACTTCAGCCACATTCGAGGAGAGCTGCGCAATGCGTTATACACGGCTGGAATAGAAAGCAGCTCCTCGCGTGTCCGGCGTGGAATCCTCGATTTCATAGGGACGATTAGCAAAACCCTATTCGGCACACTCGACACGACCGACGCCACGTACTATAACGGAGAACTTGACAAACTGTACGCCAACAACGACAAGATGATCCACTATGTACGAAACCAGACTAGCATTATTCTAAACGCCTTGAAATCCAATACCGAGACCTTTAATAAAACACACAACCAGATAGAGATAATAAATGCGCAGTTTAACAAAGTAAGGGATTTAGCAAAAGCGGACGAAATCAATATTCAAATTAATGAGATCATCTTCGACCTCGAACTAGATCTTGCCAAATTACGCAAACAGATTAAGAACATAGAGGACCTGACGTTTGACGCAAAACACGGAATAGTGAAGCCGTACATATTATCAACCGAACGATTATTCGATATTCTTCGTCGACACGAACATGTTGATAATTTTCCCGTGCCACTCAAGGAGACATGCTATATGGCCCTGATTGACATATGCGAGGTCAACATCGCACTTAATGGGAAACGCGCGCTTTTAGAAATTAAGATCCCGCTACTAGAAGAACAAGTCTACAACTTGGTAAAGGTTATATCGTTGCCTATACACGGGTGGATATTCCACTTCATAATAAACACACAACAGAGACTTATTCTCCTAGACGCCCTCTGATTGGTCTTCGCACCAATCACTATGACCGAAGTAGCTAGCGCAAAAAAGTTAAATGACCAACTTATTGTAAAACGATACGCGCCCGACTATTCTACACATGTACAAGATAATTGCCTCACGAACACTTTAACAAAACACGACTCAGAAGATTGCGAAAAGAAGTATACTCGAATCCAGAACACCGTCTGGATTCAGCTTAAAACAGGAAATAAATGGATCGGGATTGCCCCAAAACCCGAAACACTACACATCCTTTGCGCAGACAAACAGCCAAGACATGTAGAACTCTTCCATAATTTCATACTTACACTAGCACCTGATTGTAAAGGTATATCGCTTTCAGCCACATTAAAACCAAACAACATTATAGGGAACAACAAGACGGAATATTTTCAAATAGTTCGAGTAACATCCACATTGCCAAGTCTAAACATCACAGAAAGCGATATCCCTCCAAACTTAATGTACGAACCCCATGTAGAAGCAGAAAGCCTACAATCCATCGGATGAACACTACAGGAATTACAAGACGCAACCGATAAAACGCTCTATCGTTAGCGCTTGAAAACCTGGTCCGAAAAATTTTTTGAATACCTCGCTTATGCCGGTTATGTGGCACTTCTTGTTTGGACGAAATGTTTACGAAAACTTCTCTCTGGACCTTTTGTAACGACTCTGGAACCTAGGTTCAGATGTTAGCAGCGCTAGTAAAGTAAAGAGCGGCTTTTACCAACTGAACGACTCGTTTTTACAAATAACTAAATCTAAAGAATGTGGGATTCATGTGGTGTGCGGTTAAAAGGAGCGAAATCCACAGGTCAATATATTTCAACAATAAGGTTTATTCAATAAAATAATGAAGATGATGAATTTAACAAATAACAAGTAACAAGTAACAAATAATCAACAAAATATGAAAAGTATACTGGTTTGATCAAAAGAAACTAAATAGTGTTAGAAAATAGAAATTAACGAACAGTCGACACAGGCCATCCGCTTTTTGTCATTGCAGTTCCCCTTCCCCAGGGAACTTCACTGGGCCCAAGTGCTCTAAACAGCCACGCTGACGGGGGTGTCCTCAAGACAGGATCGTGTCAATTAAGACACTCTTGTATTGGCTTTCGCCGTGAAACGTCAGTAAAGAATTGCAGTTACTTATTTTAAAAGCGCCCACAAATTATTTGATACCTTATCGATAACCATTTCCTGATATATCTTACAACAGACTTTGATATAATATTAATAATAGAAATAATAGAACTTGGCAAATTAAACAGTACGTAATAGGTAATTGTGAATCTAACAAAATGACTCTCGCTAGTTAATACTTTATATTAAATCGTACCTAAGTCTGATTTCGGATAAAGCTAACTTCGCTTTTATAAAATTATTTGATTCTCGGTTCGAACGCTATCGCAATGACAAAATTTATCTTGATTAATACGTTTGTAATTTATGTAATGAATACTCTTTTACGAAGTTAATAACAGCGCGTTATATTCTACCGCAGCGAGGAACACGACCTAAGTGTGATTCTCTAAGTGTACCTAAATACGCTTTCGCAGAGTTAGACAGATTAATGATTTTATCTGATATCTAACGCGGTGTAATCGACTACTGAGATTACGCTGATGACAGAACAATATTCTTTTACTAATTCAAGTTCAAAATTTGTTTGAATCTAAATGAATTATTTCCTCGGAACAGTTACTCTTTTAATCTGACTCGACAACTAATTGTCCATGACCCTTTTTGTCAAAACGAACACTGACAGCCAAAACCAGATCGCTTAATTGGGGAGCCTGCGTTAGCTAGCTACTAGAACGACCCAACGATACAGGAAAAGGGTGAACAGTATAAGTCTAACAGGGTAGCAAATCAATTGACTCTAATTATAAAATCATGATTGCTGAACTGCTACCCAAAAGACACGGGCTTCAGAGATCAAGCCGCTCAAATGGGGAGCCTGCGTTAGCTAGCTACGAAACGACCCAGAGCGAACTCCGAGAATCTGATGGCGCGTTAGCACTCCGATGAAAAATCAAATATGAGTAGCTGAGAGCTATCGTTTCGATGTCTTAGCCTTTTTTAGCGCTAACAAGGAAACATATCGAACCGCGACACACCGATCTTAATGAAACTTATGTGAAAGATAGTTCTCAAGAAAATATTTGACACGTATTTTTTTTTATCGGCCATCGTTCACATTAAAGGGGTGAAAATAGCCCTTGAAGTTGGGGGTTGAAATCATATTTTTGGGAATATCTCCGGAATTAAAGCAGATAATTGGATTCTTCTTTTTGTGCTGTAGCCGAAAGAACTGTGCGGAAATGGCTTGCTCGGTTTAAGATGGGAGATTTTGAGCTTGAAGATCAAGAACGCTCGGGTAGGCCGTCCACCACGGACAAAAATGTGATAAAATCGATAATCGAGGATAACCCGCGCTTTACCTTACGTCAACTAGCAGACATGATAAACAAATCGAAATCAAGTATCCACGAGCATATTACGAAGCTCGGTTACATAAATCGGTATGATGTATGGGTTCCCCACGATCTGACGGAGAAGAATCTTACGGATCGCATTTCCATTTGCGATTCTCTGTACAAACGGAATGAGGAGACGCCATTTCTCACGCAATTAATAACGGGGGATGAAAAGTGGATAGTGTATCAAAATGTTGAACGCAAAAGGTCTTGGACAAAGCGTGATAACCCACCCTTAACCTCCCCAAAAGCCGGACTTCATCCGAAGAAGGTGATGCTCAGTGTCTGGTGGGATTGCAAAGGAATTTTGTATTATGAGCTTCTACCAAATAATGAAACAATCAATTCCGAAAGGTATTGCGATCAATTAGACAAATTAAAGACAGCAATTGAAGAAAAATGGCCCGCAATCGCAAATCGTAAGGGCGTCGTGTTTCAGCAGGATAACGCGAGGCCTCACGTGTCTTTGACAACTCGTCAAAAGTTGTTGGAGTTCGGATGGGATGTCCTACCCCATCCACCGTATTCGCCGGACATCGCACCCTCAGATTTCCATTTGTTCCGAGCGTTGCAAAATTCCCTTAATGGGAAAAATTTCAATTCTTTGGACGAAATAAAAATTCATTTAGAAAAATTTTTCGACGAGAAACCAGAGTCATTCTGGAAGGACGGAATTTTCAAATTGCGTGAAAGATGGAGAAAGGTTATAGAACAGAATGGCAACTATATAATTTAATAAATATATACCAAATTTAAATGAGCTGTGTTTCAATTCCCCCTCAAAATCGGCACGAACTTTCCGGACAACCCAATAGTTTAGTGGTGTTTCAATGAAAATTGCATTTTCTATCTTCTTCTATATACTACGCACGAATTCTACAAGGATTGAATCTAAATGTATAAGCATATAATGTTTCTAGAACATTCCATGAAATAATATTATAATTTACAGTATATATTGAAATAAACTAACATTTGACTTTAGTTCCGGATAACATAATATTAGTAAGCTTGATGTGCATTAATTGATTTGTCTAACTAATAGTTTTTAATAACTAATAACATCGTAATTGTAAAATATATTCCTATCCTTTTCTAAGATAACACGAGAATATTAGGAAATTCGGGGCGAGCATCGTGGCACGTAGGCACATAGCACTGCGGAATTTTCCATATAGGACTATACATTTATTACTGACAGTTTACTGAATTCTCGTGATACTTGATTTGTCTAATGTCGCGGTCGGTAAGAGAGAAATACAGTCGATAATTGAAGAAATGACACAGGGATAAAAGTTTTAAAATTCTTCAGGGATGTTACACTTTCAAGAGGTACTCTTTTTTCAGTCTAAAACGTGCATCCGAAGTATTCACAAGGATATTTTCGATATAAAGAATGGAAACAATGAGTGTTAACGAAATTCATTTTCGGTATTGCATGCTGTATGAATTTAGAAAAGGCAGTTCAGTGAAAAATGCAGTTAATAACATTTGTGACGTGTATGGGAAAGGTGCTTTAAGTGTAAGAAAATGTCAAAGGTGGTTTTCTAAATTTAGAAATGGGATTTTTGACCTTTCCAATAAACCACGATCTGGTCGAGCAACAAAGTTTGACGTGCAAAGTTTAACAGCTTTAGTTGAATCAGAACCCTGTTTAATAGTTGAAAAAATAGCTGAAAGAATGAACAGTAGCAATAGTACTGTACATAGACATTTACATGAAATTGGAAAGATATCAAAGCTTGGAAAATGGGTTCCGCACGACCGCACACAGCAAAGACAACTTTACAAAAAATAAACAAATTATAATTGGGAACATGTACCCCACCCACCATACTCACCGGACCTTGCACCAAGTGATTATCACTTATTTCAATCATTGCAAAATTTGTTAACCAATAAAAATTTGAACGATGCAGAACATGTTAAATTAGTAGTGATTCCGTTTTTTAATTCAAAACCACAAAAATTTTTCGAAAATAGGATCAATCCTTCCAACGCAATATATAATAATATATCGCTTGCGATGATACAGAACGGTTCGCGTATAACTCCAAAGCATGTGTATACTACCTTAAAGCAAAACCGTAATGGTTTATATGACCATATTTTGCATACGTTTGGAATAAATCTCAATACAGTCTCAAAAGAGAGTGCATTAGAAATATCCGACTGTTCAATTACAAACGAATAAACATTTGACCTATCAATTTCTGCTGAAAATTGGTCTGCAATAAGACCTTCGAAAAAAATATACGGTCAAAGAGAATACATTACATTAAAATCAGGTCAATGGTCCTACATTTTTGCCGAAGAGATATGGAAGCAAACTAATATCGTTTGCGCTTTCTTATTCAAACGCGCTAAAGTTTATGCTACAAAGGATGCGAAATGTTATGCGTGTTTTTCAGCAAAATGTAAGGAATGTAAAGCGAAACTGACAGGTGTTTTGTACAGGGTATAACAAAATGTTTTGTCGTGGCTTCACCAGCTGATTCTACAGCTTTTAATCGGTGAAGATCTGTAAAAAAAGTTGCCGCAAAATTGACCTTGACGGAAAATTTCAAAGTCAAATTTTTTTTTATTGCATCGTATAGTACTCACTTGATAAAACAAAAGTCTTAAAGGCACCATAGGTCGCAAATGAATCCTTCACTTGGAAAAACAATGTTGAAAATTTCACCATTATTTCAGCGAATATTTCTTACGGTGTCACATTATATATCTGTAGTAGAGTATACTTAGATGTAAAATTTGACATTCAGATAGTTCTAGCATGTTGTGACGCTTAGATATGCTCACAGGAATAATCACAGTAGTTTCTGATCTCTTGTGTAGTGGATATCGTATAGTGAGTTATGGATACAAGAAGAAATAGAAGAAATTATTTCTATCGGTATAATGTTCGTCAAATGCTTCGTGCTATTGATGAAGCATTTGGGAATTATGCCTTAGCTCGCAACATATATCGGGATTATTTAGTTAATAGTGGACAGGAACATTCTCGAAATCTTCCTGATAGACGTGATTTTTAAAGACTTGAGGAACGCTTTCAAGACTTGGAAGTCACTATCAATCGTGGATATGGAAGGGCACGACGACCGCGCGTTCACTGGAGGAAAGAGGAGCGCATTATTGCACTTGCGTATGCTCATCCCGTTATGGGTTTACGCAATATTGCACGTCGGGTTGGTGTTTCTCATATGACTGTCCATCGTATTATTTGTGATGAAGGACTACGTCCATATCGTGTTCGGAAAGTGCAAGCACTTCAACGCCAAGATTACTCCATAAGACGCAAATTTTGTCGTTGGATGTTGAAAAAATTAGATCGCGATCCACAATTTCTTGAGAATGTGTGTTTCACAGACGAAAGTAACTTTTCCAACGCAAGTTACCAAAATTCGCAGAACACTAGAATCTGGGCACGTAGAAACCCACACGCGATGATTCAAATATTTAATCAAGGCCGTTTCTCCATTAATGTGTGGAGAGGAATCATTGGGAACCATATTATCGGTCCAATTTTTTTTCATAACTCCTTAACCGGAACATGTTACCTTAATTTTCTTCGCACGCGATTCATAACACAGTTGAGACAAGTTATACCACATCATAGACGTCGTCAAATTTATTTTATGCATGATGATGCCCCACCGCATTTTATTAGACCGGTACGTGAGTTTTTATCAGAAATGTTTGGAAGTAGGAGGATAGGTCGTAGACCAGCACCTCATTTGTGGCCGCCTCGCTCTCCCGATCTTACACCTATGGATTTTTTCTTTTGGAGAGCAGTAAAGAATCTGGTTTACCGGTCAGGTCAACAAATTACAAGTATGGGGCAATTGAAATTGCGAATAAAAGGCGCTTTTCGCCGTTTGGCGCAAACTGCCAATATTTACGAAAATGTTCGCAACAATTTAAAAGAAAGATTGAGGACGTGCCTACGCAATAATGGTGGACATATCGAAGCCGGTAATCAAGCACGATTGTTAAGGTGCATAAATGTCGATGGTTCTATACTGCGGCAAAGAAGAAACCGCTCAAGACGCAGAGGACAACCCTAGAAATGGTTAACCTCGTTTTCCAAGTGAAGAATTCACTCGCGACCTATGGTGCCTTTGAGACTTTTGTTTTATCGAGTGAGTACTATACGATGCAATAAAAAAAAATTTAACCTTGAAATTTTCCGTCAAAGTCAATTTTGCGACTTTTTTTTACAGATCTTCACCGATTAAAAGCTGTAGAATCAGCTAGTGAAGCCATGACAAAACATTTTGTTACATCCTGTACAGCAAATCGGCCAAAAAGAGATATGTAACATTTAAATGTTATTTACAAAACTATCAGCCTGAAATTGCACATACAAAGAAGCGGCAATTGAAAGATGACCACAGACGCAAAGTTGCTAGTAAACTTATTGATGACAGAAAAGATGCTAGTGTGTGGAGAATAGAAGAAGCCAAACGATTGATGCAGTTTGATGATCAAGTACCACCCATGCTTTATGATAGCTCTGTTTTACGTAAAGCAAAGCAGGAAGAATGGTACGAACAATTAAATATTAAAAGCAATGATCCATTGTTAAATCTAAGACTTGCCAAATACACTAGTCTTTTGGGAGTCATTCAATCCATAGGGTTAGATCCGTTCTATTGTATGTACTGGACAAAAGAACAACAGACAATGTACAAAATATGCAATAAACAATCACAATCTTATATTGCTATTGACGCAACTGGGAGCATTGTGAAAAAAATAAGACTTCCCGAAGAACAGAAATCTTCGTACATATTTTTATATCAATGCGTATGTGCAAATGGGATGGAAAGCATCCCAATTTTTCAAATGATAAGTGCTAAACACGACGCTGCTTTAATCACATATTTCCTTTTAGAAATATTACGCAATGGTGCCTCGATACCACGAATTGCAGTTTGTGATTTTAGTAAAGCTCTTTGAATAGCGCTTTCTCGGGCTTTTGCGAGATCAGCCGATCTCGCAGATTATATGCAAAAATGCTACAACATGCTGATTTTAAAAATATCACAATCTAAGCCTTCTTGTTATATGTATTAGGTTGGATGTCAGCCATGTAATAGCCATGATAGCAAGATGGAATTGTCTCAGAGGAAAGCCTCCGAAAGTTAAACAGTTCTTCTTAAGAAGTCTAGCTCATGTTTGTCAAATGACATCTTTTGTAGAAGTACAAAATTTGTTAAAATCAGTTCTGATTGTAGCTTTGAGTCAAGAAACAGGACAAAAAGAAGATAACTCGCATTTAGATTCCGAAATCTACCTGAGACATGTAAATACAACAATAAAAGGACATACTGAAGTAGAGGACATATATAATGATGAAGGTGCAATGGAATTACAAATGGAAGAAGATGATTTATCTACCAGCTGGACAAATTGGACCGAGTCAATTGTAAACGAAGCAAACAACACTGCATCTAAATCACAAGATGGCAGCACAGTAAACGCATTCTATTTACCGGAGATTGTAAGTAATATAAAAGTATTATTAAAACATTTACCATTATGGACTGCCATCATGAAACCCATTTTTGCAATTGGCAAAAATACTGCTATTTCGTCCTGCGTAAATTTGCAAATTTAAAATGTCGAATATTTTATGACCAACTGCCTATGCGAGCAAACAAATTTGTTTTACGACACATGCAATATCTACGTGGTAAAACAATTTTACTATCTGAAAAGGCTACCTGTGACGAAATTAAATCATCCTTTGCAGTTGAGAATGTTTCGGTAGAGAATGTCAAAGAAATGTTATCAGCAGAGAATAAAACATTCTCTAACAACCTTTCGTGTGATGGTTCCGTTTGCACGCAGATTGCACAAGATCATAATAAAGCAATGGATTCTCCCGATTCGTGCAACGGAATAGAAAATTGGAGAGGATTAAATAAAATGGCAACACAAAAAATGAAGCTACTAATGTCACTATTACTAATATTACCAGCGAACGTCTTGTTACAAAAAAGAAGGCAACTTATCTCGATGATTGTCCAGATTGGAATCATATGAATTCAGATTATATAGTCGGTATACCATTGATTAAGAATAGCAGCTTATGCAATTCTATATGCATCAATGGTATACATTTTCTAGTAAGAGAAACATGCGCATTTGATTCCATATTACAAGTCGTCATGTGTGTTCTTGCCTCTTACAATAACTATAAAAACACAATGGCAGAAACAGACAATTCCTTATTTATTTTAGCGCAAAGAATATTAACAAGCGGCAAGATCAGCACAAAGTATTATGTTTCGCGAGGACAAATCCTCTATGACATACCGATTTTTATTTGTGACAACATCCAGTTCAATTAAAACAAAGGTCTGTCAGAAATGCAATCATTCCAATACCCGGAATTTAACATTGGTAAATATAGATGTTAATGTAATTTTGCAAAATGGCTTAAATTGCATATAACAGGCAGTGGAAAATCCAAATTTTGCACATGGAACTTGTCATTTATGTAAAGATAATACTACTGACAAAATTGAATATAATTCTCATATTTTAATAGATACCAGCATATTAACAGACGACATGTATTTGCAGACGATTAGTGCAGAAAAAAAAATATTTCCTTTGCGCAGTGGCGATATCGTAACCAATGAGGTTCTACCGAGGAGAGATGTTATATATACCCTCAAAGGTTATAGGTGCTAGATTGGAAGGCTATGGAAACGGATATTTGGTGCCTCTTGGGCCGATATCCAGAGGGAGAGTTATTTTCTTCCTATCCTCGCGAAATGATTGCGAAAACCTGTGCTCTTACGTTAAACGCGAAGTGGGTGGCGAGCGAGAATACATACCAATACACGGTGGCACAACATTCGACCCGGAACGGATGGCGGACGACTGCTGGTGCTTCTGCACCGATGTAGTCGGGCAAGCTGTGACAGTACCCGGGTGTGTTGCGGTAGTTGATTTCTTAGAGGAAATAAAACCAGTGTCACACATAGAATTTGACGGAGAACATCTACTATATACATATCGTTTAGCTAAGCGAGTCATAGGTAAGGCTACAAGTTTACAGCGAAAAGGGCACACAGGAAGGACCAACAAAGGGTACTACATTACCCCTGTTGGCATCGAACCAGTATTAGACTATGAGGTTGATACGAGAACAGCTGCTGTGGCGCTGCTAGAGCTTGAAGCCAACCAAAAGTTGAGGTGGGATCAGATTAAACTGCACCACAGTCGCCAACTTGTGGACACATTAGAGTCGCTACAGTGGCTTTTGCCTAAAAACTTGGGCATATCTTCTTGGTGGAGAAAGGTATTCTCTACTTTAAGCCGAGACGAAAGAGCTGTCTTGCATGAAAGGAAAACAATGGTTAGTGGGAGTCTGAAGCACAAATTGGACAACGTCCGAAATGTTAACGGAGACTTGATATATTAGGGGGACCGGAAAGTAATGTCGTTTCTGCGCATGCCAATACTTGATTGTCATTTATCAGCTCATTGTTTTGTTTAGAAGCGTGCCAAAGACATTGTGAGGTTATAGTGAGATCTTTACTTATAGAAAATTGAATTACAAATTTTTTTTTTAGGTTGGTGCGTATGAAGTGTCGGATTTTTAGGTGAATATATAAAACCGCATATCTTTTTTTAAAAATTGTTTATTCAATCAAAATATGCGCCATTGGCTTCAATACACTTTTCCCAACGAGATTTTAATGCATAAATGCCTGTCTTAAAGAAATTCTGATCTTTACATTCGATAAATTCTGATACAGAATTTTTTAGATTATCTTCAGTTTCATATTTTTTGCCCCGTACAAACTGTTCTAAATGTTTAAAAAAATGAAAATCAGTGGGCGAGAGATCTGGCGAATAAGGTGGATGTTGCAAAATTTCATACTTTAATTCATTTAATTTCTGAATCGTTTTGTACGACGTATGTGGCCGAGCGTTGTCGTGGAGAAGTATCGGCCCATGCCGATTAATAAGTGATGGACGTAAAATTTTTAATTTCTCGTGCATTTCCTCAATGTACTGGCAATATTTGTCAGCTGTGATTGTCTCCCCAGTACGAAGGAATGAGTAATGAATTACCCCAGTGACATTCCACCAAACCGTAATCAAAATTTTTCGTGGATGAAGTGATGGTCTTGCGGCATGAGCACAAGCTTCATCCTTGTCCAGCCATCGTGCACACCTCTTCCTATTATCGTACAGAACCCATTTTTCATCACACGTAATAATTCGATCCAAGAATGGCTCTCGATTTAATCGGGTTAGCAACGATGAGCACACGTTCAACCGATTCAGCTTATGTCGCTCCGTGAGTTCGTGCGGTATCCACTTGTCCATTTTTTTCACCTTACCAATTTCATTCAGGTGTCGTAATATTGATGTATGGTCAACTTCCATTTTGGTGGCAAGTTCCCTTGTGGATAGAGTTGGATCCGTTTCCACCAATGATTTTAACGTATCGTTGTTCACAGTCGTTTTGGGTCTACCGCGTGGCTTATTTTGTAAGGAAAAATCACCGGAAAAAAATTTTTCAAACCAACGCTGTACTTTACGGTCGTTAACGGTATTCTCCCCAAATGCCTGGTTTATATTGCGTGCAGCTTCTGCAGCATTATGACCAAGTTTATACTCGTATAAAAAAATTACACGAATATCGGTTGAATCCATATCGGTGTAAAATTCAAAATAAATAACGAAAAGAAACACTTTTGACAAAATCTTCTTCGTTGAAATGTGGTTCTGAGAATGGAGAATACGACTATAAACAAGGTTATGCAAAACAAAAAAGCATAATGAAAACAGGGAGACAACTTTTCGCACCTAAAAAAAAACGACATTTCATATGCACCAACCTAATAATTTTGGATAAAATGGCCAGCCAAATACCAGAAGAGGTACACATCCGGCATTGCATGCTTTTTGAATTTCGCAAGGGAAGTAACGCGACAGTTGCTACCAAAAATATTTGTGATGTTTATCCGAATGCATTGGACATTCGTAAATGCCAAAGGTGGTTTTCCAAGTTCAAATCGGGTAATTTTGATCTTTGCAACTCGTACCGATCAGGAAGACCATCAACGTTGGACAACGACGTGTTAAGGGCGGAAGTGGAAGCAAATCCGTGTCAGACGATCGAAGAATTATCAAAAAGTCTAAACCAACCTTGGTCGACCATCCAGGAACATTTGAAGCAGATTGGGAAAGTGAGCAGAGCAGGTGTTTGGATCCCGCATAATCTGTCCGAACAGAACAAGGCCAACCGATCAATCACATGCAACTTACTGCTCCAAAGACACAACATGGAACCGTTTTTTGATCGCTTGATCACAGGAGATGAGAAATGGGTCCTGTATGATAACCCAAAACGCAAAAGGCACTGGCTCTCTCCAAATGAAACGCCTCGGAGTACTGCTAAGCCAGGTTTACACCCCAAAAAAGCGCTTTTGTGTGTTTGGTGGAGTATCCGCGGCATTATTCATTTTGAATTACTGCAACCTGGACAGACTGTCAATGCAGACCTCTACAGCGAACAGTTGCAGCGAGTTAATCAATGTTTAATTGAAAAGTGGCCGGCGATTGTCAACCGAAAAGGCGTCATTCTCCAACATGACAATGCAAGACCACATTGCGCAAGGCGAACGATAGAAAAAAATAATGAATTGGGGTGGGAGGTGCTGCCTCATCCACCATATTCGCCCGATATTGCACCATCGGATTTCCATTTATTCCGATCGCTGCAACACTTTTTAAGTAGCAAAACATTTACAAATTTGGATGATATACAAAATGCCATGTCTACGTATTTTGCCGAAAAACCGATTAATTTTTATCGATCAGGGATTGAAAATTTACTGAATAGATGGCAAAAGGTTATTGAAAATGATGGAGATTATATTCTTGATTAAAAATAAAGACCCGTTAAAAATATATGTGTTTGTATTTAGCGTAAGAAAACGACATTACTTTCCGGTCCCCCTAATATTTATATCTGACTCCACTCATCAGCAATGAGCTGGTCTTGCATACCCGATCATTAGAGAGCAAGAGACGAACAGCGAGCATTAAGGACGATGACTTGTGGTACACTCGCTACTTTGACTACGTGTTGAGATGCGACAACGAAACAACCAGGAGGGCCATCTTAGATGGCACTGGGACTCATATTGATAGCTTCTTGGAGGACGTCGACGAAAGCAAAGATGCAAGCGTGGAGATGTTACAGGAGATAGGCTTACACACTCACTTATCGGACGCTACTGTAAAACATAGCGCAGCCAATGTATTTGGAGGAACCATAGTAGCGATGGGAGCATGTGCAGTAATTGTGAGCTCGGTCTATAACTTAACCATTAAAAACCTAACGAGGTTCGTCACGCAGGTGTATCCCTTCCGTGAGGGTTTTGCTGCTGGCCAAAGCAGGTACTTAGCAGACAAGTACCAGGCCAATGGTGAAGCTGTCAAAATAGCTGAGAGCATAAGCGGCAGGGCATTAGAAATTATCAATGAGAAAAGAGATTCAGTGACAAGCTTCTCAATAGAATCGGGTTCAGCTTTATGAACGAGAAAAAAGATAGCTTGCCAGCTCTAACAGGCGTTTTCGCGGGAGCGCAAGCGTTACTCTCGAACTATTGGGTGGCAATACCTACCACCTACCATATAGAAGCCTTTCCAAGTCTGGCTACAGTCATGGGTTCGACCTGGATAGGAGCTTCCTTTAGTGGACTGGAGAGAGTTCTCGGTCGGGCTCTGGCTGTTGTGCTTCTTGCGTTTCTTAACGGCTGCGTATCATACTTTACAACGACGCCATTAGCTATAGTTGGATGTGTGGCGCAAATTGTGGGTTTTGTGGTCAAAGGGTTGGTCAGTGGAGCAGCCAATGATTATGACGTGTATGGCAGACAAATAGCCAGCAGCGACCGTGCATGGGATCTAGTGTTCGGCATAGGTGCCGGCTGCGGAATAGGCTACATTCTTAAGAACCAATTGCTTGTCACGGCACAAGCAGTTAGTGCTGGGGTATTTTCAAATGTGGCAACTACATCACTTGGAGTGTCAGCTTCAAGTAGCACCCTATTGGGTTACACTGGCAATGCCATCGTGTTCGTGAAGCAGGTCTATCTTATATTAACGCGAGTCCAAGATGGAAACTTACCTTGGAACTCTTTGGGGGCCATCATAACGGCTTTGATGCAGTCTCTAGCAATGGACATAAAAACTGCAGTTCTAGTGATGAAGTATCAGGCTGGTACTTCAAGCAAGAGCACTCGGCAACCTGATGGAACCAACGCATATGTCGAAGAATATTTTGGAAGCTTTGACACGTTCGCAATGACTGTATTATCGACCGCCTCATGTCAAGGCCGCTGGAGTTTTTGGATTGGTAAACAAAGTCCAAGAAAACACATTCGACCTGGGGCTTGTACCCACACAGTGGTGTGACACACCTGATCCCTTGGATGACGAGGAGTGGTCGCTGTACCAGTGGCTACTGTGGTCTTGTTATGAGAGTGGGGCGATGATAACCTCGACGATTGATCGTTTAGATACGAAGTTCCACCTGCCGGCGAGAGTCTTGGATTGTTGTACAACCCTCTGGCGACCGTGACAGGATTTTTGATTTTGGTTCATGGGATATTGAGAGGGTTAGTTTATCAATTAACAGTACATATGAATCGAACCAAGCCATCAAATATTATATCGATCTTATAAATGAAAATGACTATTTTAAATATCAGATTATAGTGTCTATTAATTATAGAATTAATTAATTATAGAAGCTCTCAAATTGAAACTAACCCTCTCAATATCCCATGAACCAAAATCAAAAATTTAAATCATTCAAAGGCATCAAAAAGTTAATTATTAAATAAAAATATGGGCACCAAGCAATTAAATTATTATTAAACAAAAATAAAGGCAGAGTAAACATTATTAATAAACAATCGTACAAATGTAATGTCATAAATGGGTTACCGGTTGTTACTTTTGTGTAACAACAGTTTTATGATTTTTTGAATATACTTGATACTAATTACGACAAACTATCGTATTAATTTTCTGAATAATTATTTTACTAATAGATCACTATTGCAGAAAGATGCAGAGAGAGGGGAGCCTTCGATAGCTCAGTTGGTAGAGCAGTGGACTGTAGATCCATAGGTCGCTGGTTCGGGGGTGTCCCACTTGGACGCCGACCGATTGGACGCGTCCCGATTGGACGGTCCAGATTCGACGCGTTCCAATTCGAAGCGGTGCCGATTGGACGCGTCCCAATTCGAAGCTGTTAAATTTGGTTAGATTATGTTCTATAAGCTCTGCTTAGAATTGGAACGCGTCCAATCGGCACCGCTTCGAATTGGAACGCGTCGAATCGGGACCGTCCAATCGGTCGGCGTCCAAATGGGCATCACTCGCTGGTTCGAATCCGGCTCGAAGGACCAGGGTAGAATTCCAGGAAAGGCCCGAACGCGTCGCGAACATTGCTCGAGCGAGGCCCGAATATTCATTATAAATTTGTCTGTTGAACAAGCAGGACCTATTTCGCTCGCGCTTACACGAAACATTCGTATTTTGCGAATCGATTATAATTTTCTGGTTTTGTTCGTCTATCACGGGTAATATTTTTACGTTCTACAAATCCTATTACTGTCATCAATTATTTTCATCCAAGAATTTGTACAATTTGTATTTTAAACTATTTATATAAAATTATTAACCAATCCCGATTTTGCTTTCGTTTTATTCAATGTTAGTTTATCAATTAACATTTTTTGGTGCCGAAGCCCGGGAACTTTGACCGGATTTAATCGGGATTTGTTATTTTCTCTATTATTATTTATTTATTGTAAGTTGTGTTCGAAAAAGGGGAACGACCGAGGATGCCGAATAAAAGAAAGAGATCGGCAAATTTAGATACGGAATTCCAACTTCCACGCAAAAGAGGACGACCCAGAAAGACAAGGGTACCAGTTGCAGAAGAGAGCAACAAGAGGGGAGTACGTGACGACGAAGGAGGGCCTGATGGCGTTTCGTCACAGATTCTCCCAGCACGATCGAGTATTGCAGCAGTTCAGAGGGCAATTTCGCCCACTGTTTTCGGCAATGGGAATGATGAACCATCATTCGAGATGCATACCAGGCAGGCACGAGAACATGCTGTTCGAGACAACGTGCAGACAGAAGTTCGACCTTCAACTTCGGCAGGCGGAAGAACCACCGAGTGGATGGACAGATTTTCTGTACCCGTGAGTTCTACACCTTTACGTAATGTAACGGACAATGTAAATCCCACTATGCGTTTAGTGGACGCGATCGAAAGTACCTTGCGATCGGTTAGAGAGGCGTCTACGTTTAATTTAGGAAACTCGCGTTTGATAAGTCGATTAACCACTGCGAGAAGTCTCCCGACATTTTCCGGAAATCCGTTAGAATGGTTTCACTTTAAACAAGCGTATGATCTCTCCTCGGAAACCGCCGGTTATAGCGATAGAGAAAATATCACGCGATTATTCGAAGCGTTACAGGGCGATGTGCGCGCGAAAGTTGAAGTACTACTAGCGACGAATACAGACGCGAAATTGGTTATGGAGGTATTAGAATTGCATCATGGAAATAATAAAGTTGTAGCTGAGAAGATCGCGAATGATCTAAAAACTATGCCAGAAATAGGCTCGGGTAGGATCAGTATTACGCAGTTCGCAAGCAATCTTCGAAACGCTGTCGCTGCATTCAAGTCGTTTAAAGTAAGGGGATATTTAATTAGCCCGGAATTGGTTAAAAGTATTAGCAGCAAGTTACCCTCCGCATTAAAGTACGCGTATAATAAATATGCTTCGGAAGCGAATGAGGAATTATCAGACTTGGAAAAACTTGCGGATTTTCTATATCGAGAAGCCGAACTAGAATTAAAGGCCGGTGTATTCGTCTCCGAAACGTCTACAGGGTGTCCGCGCCAAAGTGTTACACCTTAATATCTCATGAACTATTGATGTCACGAAAAAGTGCTTATATGGAAATTGCAGGGTAAAAGAGGCCCTATGTTTTGGCAGAAGCAAAATTTTTTTATTGTTATTAATGTAAAAGATATGATGGTGAAGTTTCGTTTTTTTAAATGGAACTATAATTTTTTCTCGATCAAGTGATAGTGCTTTTCAAGACGAATTCATCAAGGTTTTATGTACTTACCCGATTTTTATTAGTTTTCGAGATATAACGCTTAGAAATTTACTGATTTTCAGCAGTGACATCTCGGTTTGACGAGTAAGTCATAAAAACGTTCTTATTGTTACGGTAAGTGCCGCTGGTTTGACTCTGCCTGCCGAAACAGATAGGCGGGGTGTATGGTCAAAATGGCAGGTCCGAAGAGTAAGGAACGTGAAAACTATTGTCCATTACGATTTAAGTTTTCCGTATCGAAGATGATATTAATTGTAATTTGGAAGGTTGGGACATTTATTTAAATGTTTCAGTACAAGGTAGGTATAAAGACAATTTAACAAAAAATAATATGCAAAAAATTTATTCCACGTGCTTTTCGCTATTTGAAATACAAGTTTGTATACGTTTTACAAATTCGTTCTCGACGTTTTCCATAATTTCGCACGGGATATTTACGCATGCATTGTGTATTCTATTTTTCAAGTCAGTTATATTGTTAAATTGTCTTTATACCTAACTTGTACTGAAACATTTAAATAAATGTCCCAACCTTCCAAATTACAATTAATATCATCTTCGATACGGAAAACTTAAACCGTAATGGACAATACTTTTCACGTTTCTTACTCTTCGGACCTGCCATTTTGCCCATACACCCCGCCTATCTGTTTCGGCAGGCAGAGTCAAACCAGCGGCACTTACCGTAACAATAAGAACGTTTTTATGACTTACTCGTCAAACCGAGATGTCACTGCTGAAAATCAGTAAATTTCTAAGCGTTATATCTCGAAAACTAATAAAAATCGGGTAAGTACATAAAACCTTGATGAATTCGTCTTGAAAAGCACTATCGCCTGATCGAGAAAAAATTATAGTTCCATTTAAAAAAACGAAACTTCACCATCATATCTTTTACATTAATAACAATAAAAAAATTTTGCTTCTGCCAAAACATAGGGCCTCTTTTACCCTGCAATTTCCATATAAGCACTTTTTCGTGACATCAATAGTTCATGAGATATTAAGGTGTAACACTTTGGCGCGGACACCCTGTATAGTAACGACGCGTCAGAAACTCGAAAAAGGTAAAAGGAGCGCGCGAACGCTTGTTTCGGGTGTCGCGTATACAGCAGTTAAAGAAACAGGGAATGAACAATCAGCTGTTTCGAAGATGAATAATCCGGATTCGCGTTGCGTTTTCTGCAATAGATTTAATCACCGTTTATCTGAATGTAGTGTGGGAATGAGAGAATGACTGAGGGAATGACGCTGTCAGTGACCGACTGAGTGGGAATGAGAGAATGACTGAGAGAATGACGCTGTCAGTGACCGACTGACCGAATGTCGGTAATTGATCATCGATAATAAATGTTAATCGTCGGTAATAATATTGTAAATTATTATAAGTTATCGACAGTTCAAGACGTTGTAAGCGAGCGGGCTTGATGTGTGTTTTTTTAAAAAGAAAGGAGCGTTGTTGATTAGAGACCGGGTCGTGAGAGTAGACGTATGAGGAAAATAGGCGTAAAAAAGTCGGGAAAAAGTCGTGAAAGTTATTAAAAGATTGTAAAGTCGTTTTACTTTAAAAGTTCTTTGTGTTTTGCTAAATAAAGTTTCAGTTAAGTTTTGTTCGTTAATATTTGTGTTAAAGTTTTGTTTTCCCTTGTTACATAATAAAAAGAATTTTCTTTTGCACAAAACCAAAACAAAACGGTGCAAAACCATTTTATCATCATAATTCCTACAGTAGGGTTTTTTTAAAGGCTACGATAGATCGTCGATGGTTTATTACGCGGACTTTAAAATTGTGTCGCAAGTGTCTATGTCAGGGACATTTTCAGAATGTCTGTAATGCAGATAACTGCAATATATGTAATTCGAGGCATCACCGACTTCTGCATTCCGAGAAGGGTAGATTGGGCCGGCAATCTCGAACGCAGGGGAAAGGGAAAAATTCGGAGCCAAGTGCTACACGTACTAGTAATATGTCGATCGCGACCGAAAACCGCGACAAAAACATATGACCTAACTCATTTAATGCTTTATTAAAAATAATGCCGATTCGCGTAATAGGACCCGAAAATCATGCGGATATATTCGCTTTGCTCGATGAAGGCTCGACTATTTCTTTGACTGATAACAAAGTTTCACAATTTATTGGGGCACGTGGCCCGACAATTGATGTCACTTTGAAGGGAATAGGGGGTCAAGAAAAGATAATGTCGCAGTCCATCCAAGTAGATTTCGATATCGTCGGGCAAGGGGAAAAATTTAAGATAAAAAACTCCTGGAATTCCTGGAATTCTACCCTTATCTACCATAGCGGCTTTCCTCCTAGACCAGCCTGAAGGTCCCGGAGAACCGTCAAGTGGTTCTCCGTCCACTGTCCCTAATTACCGGAGATTTTCGACATCTCCTACTGTGGGACTACCAGCCTCAGGGCGATACATGCAGTACCTCCCCTAGCTGTTGGCCTGACCGGCCCCAGGTTTGCCGAAGCACCCCTGTGCACGTAAGTAGATCGCCAGCTAGGCATCGTTTCTAAGAAGTTTACTAATCCTATCTCGCTCACTCTTACTTCGCTCTTCGATACAAAATAAACTTAACGCTACATTCGCTTTACAATATAATATTCGCAATTCGCAATATTTCGCACAACGAATAACCATGGTTATTTTACATTCACTCACACATAACCCATCCTTATACAATTTTCACTTAAAAACTAAATAAACTAAATAATCTACGATAAGTCTTTAACAATTTCAATTAGGCGACATATAAAAAATAATAAACATTAATAGTTCCAATTATCGACTAGTAGGTGTAGTATTGGGAGTACAAATTAGTTCGGTCCGTCTTGAAATGGTGTCTCTGTCTGTTATGAATGTTCCATGGTAACAGCTAATTTCAATTGTTTCAAAGAGGTCAGACATTTGTCAATAATATTCAGTTTATATCGTTTTGAGTTTCATACAAAAACCTTATTTTTTACTGTGTTGAATATGTCGAATTTTGTTTTAACTAAGCAGCATTTGCAGGAGGTGTTAGTGATTTGCTTTAATTGGAAGAAAAGTGCAGTTGAAGCGCATCGAATGCTGGTAGAAGTTTATGGTGACAGTGCTCCAACTGATAAATCATGTAGGGAATGGTTTCGACGTTTCAAGAATGGTGATTTCAGCGTTGAAGACAAGCCTCGCACTGGACAGCCAAAGAAATTCGAAGACAAAGACTTGGAGGCATTACTCGATGAAGATCCGTGTCAAACGCAAGAGGAGCTTGCAGAATCATTGGGAGTGACTCAACAAGCAGTTTCCTTAAGATTAAAATCCATGGGAATGATTCAAAAGCAAGGCAATTGGGTGCCTCATGAACTGAAGCCAAGAGACGTTGAAAGGCGATTTATCACTTGCGGGCAACTGATACAAAGGCAACAAAGAAAGGGATTTTTACATCGGATTGTTACTGGCGGTGAAAAATGGATATTCTATGACAACCCTAAGAAGAAAAAATACTACGCAATGCCTGGTCAATCGCTATTACCGACAGCAACATCAACACCGAAGCCAAATATTCATGGTTCGAAGGTCATGCTGTGTATCTGGTGGGACCAAAAGGGTGTTGTATACTATGAGTTGCTACAACCTGGCGATTCCATTACGGGCGATAGGTATAGGCTGCAATTAATGCGTTTGAGTCGTGCATTACGTGAAAAACGGCCGGAATACGAGTAAAGACATGACTCAGTCATTCTTCTGCATGACAACGCTCGACTGCACGTCGCAAAAATCGTGAAAACCTACTTGGAAACACTCAAGTGGGATATTTTATCGCACCCGCCGTATTCGCCGGACATTGCTCCTTCTGATTACTGGTTGTTCCGACAGATGCAACACAATTTGGCAGGTCACAGATTCACTTCCTTCGCAGAAATCGAAAATTGGCTGCAAACATGGATCTCCTCAAAAGACGAGACATTTTTTCGAGATGGAATTCGAAAATTGCCTTAGAGGTGGAAAAAAGTAATAGCCAATGATGGACAATACTTTGATTAAGCTGTTCATTCATTTTGTTTTGAAATAAATGCATATTTGATCTCAAAAAAACGGACCGAACTAATTTGTACTCCCAATATTATACATACGATATGGTAGTGATGGCCATTATATCGCTTACACGAATAACAATATTAACTGGTACAAATACGATGACATGCAAAATAAACGATCCAGTGTCATTACGACAGAAATACTTACACCACATTTTATTATGTACACCAAATTGTAACTACCAACACCTACGCACGACGGACGCACACACATTATAGTCGTATCTGTTATGATATAAAACTTGCACACACGTTTCGAGGAATAATAATTATACCGGAACTCTAATCAGAACTGCTGATTTCCGAAAAAAGAATTTCTACCCCTATTATGTATTTTTAACGGGTGAAATTTTGTTTGAAAATCGGCAGTTCTGTTGATAGTTCTAGTGGCCTCTCATAGAGTTCTAAAAATTATCCTCGATAATGAGAACGTTAAAATTAATAATAAAAAAGTGTTGCCATTACAAATTTGCAAAAAAATGTAAAGTTAGCCCCCCGTAAATTCAAATGCTATTTTCGTAGCTTTAAATGCCGGAACTATTTGTAAAATTATCAGAGAACTCTAGAACTCTCAAGGGGGCCATTAGAACTCTTATTAATGTTCCAAATTTCTGAAAATGGGGGGGCCAACTTCACAGAGGTACAGATCGAGTGGCCAGGACTTCCGGTAGCTGAAAACTACCGCGGTGTTTAAAAGATCAGAACCGCGCCAGATCTTGATAGAAACAGACGTTCGAATTCATTGTATATTGTAATAAATCGTTCACGTCCTGAGTTTGTGGGTTGAAATTAATTATGACAACTTGTGAGGAAACATTTCAGTGCAACAATATATAATATTATTATATATGTGCATATAGGTACCCATCATTTTATTAAGCAAGAATATGCATTGGGAAAAATACGATGTATGAGGTGCAGGGAGAGTCTCGCGTATACTATGCCGGCGTCCCGTGTACGGATTGCAGGGACAAGATATTTCATTTAGACGATGAAGGAGAAGAGGCGTTCAATGCCGGGGTATTGATAAATACTGAAGATATTTACCCCATTATAGAACTGGCAGACATCGGATACCGAGATGGACGATTAATTTTTAACATTTACTAAAATATATATATTTTTCTTTTTATATCTTTTTTGTTTGTTATATACATGTATGTACGGGAAAAGGAAAATTTTGTTCTGTTGTTGCTTTGAAATATTAAAAAAAAATAATAATCATAATTTGAATAAATTCTTTGTTTATTTTGGTAAATAATAGTGAATAATATTAATATTACCCACACCACTAATATAATAGTAACGGGAAGGAAAGGGAAAAAAGAACATATATATATTCTAAATATGCACCACTGCAATAATACTTCGACAAATTAACTACGCCATATTAATCAACCAAAATGTCACGTAGAGCCGGCAAGAAAGTGATACTAAGAAATCTAAAGGCTAAAATAAGGAGAAGATTAAACAAAGTACATTATTATTGTTTAAAGCCGTCTGCATCGCTGTACGTATACAGTGCCGGACAAAATGATAGGACGACTGATGTATTTGTGTATATCGTATAATATAACAATATATATACATATACATTCTACAAACCCTATGTATTAAATATGTCCTCTAAAGTGTGCCTATAGAATTGCAAGTCTGTACCTTGTACGCAAAAGTAGTTATAGAAATAAATGTAAACATGGGCTGACATTGCCCGGTCAAAATTATGGGACACGTGCGATGTTTTTCATTATTGCGTATTCCCTCAGTAATCTATCAGTAGTGAACAGAAGCAGACGTATTAATCTTTCTTCATCTATAATATTTGTGCTATTAAAGTTAAAATGGGTCGAGGAAAACAATTAAACAAAAGCGAAGTCGACAGAATCCTGTTATTACGGTCACAAAATCAAACCATCACGAAAATTGCGAAGTTATTGAATAGAAGCCGTCACGTTGTATACAACTTTCTTAAAAATTCCAAGATCTATGGTAAAAAGAAAAGTACTGGCCAGCCTCGTGCTACAACAGAACGCGACAGAGAGGCTATATTACGCGTAGCTTCAAATTATAAGGGAACTGCAAGAGGAATTGCTGAGAAGCAGGAGTTTCAGTTCATGTAAGGACTGTACGACGTATCATCCAAAGCAGCAAACAAATCAAAAAGAAAAATTGAAAGGGAAACCTCCTCTAAGTGTACAACATAAGGAAGTTCGTTTAAAGTTCGCTCGCAATAATATATTATGGAACAAAAAGTGGAGAAGTGTGATACTCAGTGATGAAAAAAAATTTAATTTGGACGGTCCTGACGGCTGGAATTATTATTTTCACGATCTAAGGAAAGAAGAACAATATGGTCAGCAAATGGGTGGTGGTAATATAATGGTGTGGGCCGGTATTGGGTATCGGAAAAACTGACATAAATTTTTTATCAGGCCGTCAAAACAGTGTAAAATATATTCAATTAATAGACGAACAATTAAGTAAGCATGCGACACGTATTGCAGGCAGAACATTTATCTTTCAGCAAGATAATGCTGCTATACATACTGCAAAGTGTGTTACATCATATATAAAATCTAAAAATTTGACATGTCTCGAGTGGCCGGCCCGTTCACCGGACCTTAACATCATCGAAAACGTATGGGCAGATCTATCAAGAAGTGTATATGAAAATGGAAGACAATACAAAGATATTGCAGAATTAAAACAAAGTATTATAACAAATTGGAGTCTGCTAAGACAAAAACGTATTAAAAAATTATTCAAATCGATTCCTAATTGTTTATTAGATGTTGTTCAGCGAAAAGGTGGCTTCATAAAATATTAATATATCATTTAAGATATTTTTGTTCATACAATTGTATTTTTTTTTAATAAAGTCCTATCATTTTGTCCCGCTAAAATCGAAACGTATTTATATTATTTTCTATAACTGCTTTTGTACACAAGATACAGACTTGCAATTTTATATGCATACTTTAGAAGACATATCTAATACATAAGGTTTGTAAAATGTAAATATATCTTGTTATATTATACGATATACGCAAATACATCAATCGTCCTATCATTTTGTCCGGCACTGTAGAATCCATCCACTCTCGATGGTTACATTTATACTTCCACTCTCCAAAACGTGACACAAAAAACATCAGATGGAAACACTTCAAATGTTTAGGCTGTTAAGTTGTTCAACTACGGTCTTCTTTTTCAGTCTGCACAGATGTATCGGAGTGAACAGTAAAATTTTAGTAGCGTTATATTCTAACTTCTTTTCCTTTTTCTTAAAATCTTGTCATGCATAGATTTTATTTAGTGCTTTTCTCGGTATATGCTTTTGCTTTTACATTATTTACCGTAATTAAATTATCATTTAGTAGAATTATTATTAATTATTGTGTTCTATGTTCTATTATATGTTTCACGTATATTTGGTAAGTACTTACATACTTGGACATTTGTTACATGTGGTGTTTTTTGTGTTCAAAACTTCTTCCTTCGCTATTCAGGTATTTGTTATTTAATAAGAATGGACGCTTTTCGTACAAATTTGAATTTATTTATGGGTATTGAGAAATTCGTCCAAAGACTTGGGCGATTATCCATCTTTACATGAAGAAATATGTAAAAAAATCAAGATATCATCCGAAGCTTCAAAATTATTGAAAATAAGTTTAAAGAAGTTTGTTTCTAATTTGAAACGAAAATGGATAGTCTCATTATATCGAGAACAAATTTTTTAAACGTAATGAAAAATGGTTACAACGAGTCTTCGTGTATCCACCTAAAATAAACATACCATCTATATCAACCGGCACTTCTGCAAGAAAATCAAGTACTGTAGAAATCTACAAAGGAAGGAAGGCATTGTCTGACTGCAGTAACAGAGAGAAGATAAGAAGGGCCAAATCGCTCGTAAACAACTTTACGTTACCAGAATTATTAAATGCCACAAAAATGAGCTTTCAAAAGAACAAAATGCATCAGAAATATCGGTTGCTTAAACGCATGGAAAGTACTGATTGCGACTATAAAAAAATAAAGGATGCCTTAAGTGGTTGTACATTTAAAAAAAAGAAAGATGTCGGCAGAAAAAGCATTATGCACGTTCATCACAGCAAATCTATCAAAATTTCAGTATATTATAATACCCTTAGGAATAAAGCAACAAAATATAATAAAAATCCATATTCATCGTATTATACATTATTGCAAGAAAAAAACAAATGTTATCCACCTAAGGAATACATCGTTGTTACAGAAAGATCTGCAAAAGTTGAACTGCAAGCTTTATTAAACAATACTGCCGAACAAATATTAAAAAATGTAAATGATTTGGAAAATAATACGGAACTGATATTAATGTGTAAGGGGGGATGTGACGGTTCCTCAGGATAAGTGAGGTACAAATAAACGTAGATTTATAATAAGAGTAGATTTCGGTATGAATGAGGAGGGCATTTTTTCATACAATCTAGTACCATTAGAAGTGCAAAACAAAATTACACAACAGATTGTTTGGAAAAATCCGCGACCATTCTCTACATGGTTCTGTCGACCAATTAAATTTGAATTTATTAAAAAAAGGCAACAACTTATTGATGACACAACAAACGCGATTAATAATAAAATAGAAAATCTAAAGCAGGTTAAAATAAATAATGTACAAGAACAATATGTAAGGCTCCTTACAATGGTAGATAATAAAATTTGCAATGCCCTGTGACGTGGTATTTTATACCCGTCACAAGGAACCTCCTCGGAGGACCGGACAGTCAATACATAAGAGACAAAAACCGTCTAGAAAGAGAACAAAGCGCACGTAATATATCGTACAAACAGAATCTGTCGCCGCTTTATTTTGTATGTATCACCGGGTAACGACGTCACCGCCAGCGAAGGAACAACGTATGCCGAGGGAACGCACCGCTACCCTGCCGCTGCCCGCTCGGATCCGGCAATAGACCAAGAGAAGCAGCGGAGTAAGGCCTGCGGGAGAGCGACGTACGCCTGAGGAAGGTTCCGCTACCCTGCCGCTTCCCCGCTCCGGACCAGCGATAGAGAAAGAGAGGTCGCGGAGCAGGAGGAAGTCCTGCCAAAGATGCCTTCGCGAGAGGACGGAGAGTTCGGCCTAGGGTGGGGATGATCACGAGATGTCCGAGTACCGGCACAAGGGCACGCGGTTTAGCATTCTGTATTCGTCTTCTGCCCAGTGTCATAGTTTATCGAAATTGTCAAAGCACCCGCTCAGGACTTCCCGCTGCCACGTAAAAGCGTAGCCGCCAGTAACGGACATCTCGGTAAGCCCCTCACGCAATATCGTTGTAAAGAATACGAAATAGAGAATAACGTACCGTGAGTTGTCGATCACCGGGCGTGCCAATTACTGGCTGATTCTGCAAAATGTGGCCGGAGTGTCGGCATTGATCGTCAGTTAGTAATTAGTTTAAGTAATTGGGGAAATTCCGGAAGTATCGTGAAATAGGAAGATCGCTTCTCGATTTTCCTAAAAGCCACACTCGGCACGGCACTGAATCGGACCAGGGGGATTGGTACCGCGTCAGCCACAATTTAGTTTCTTAGTCTCGCGAAAGCCGTTACCAATATTGTGCCCTCCCGCGTCTCGATTTCGTATTCTCATTGTCGCGGGAACAGATCGGAAAGTGCATGTTTTGTCGTATCGGACATTTCGTAGTTTGTCGCGCTAGTTCTCGCCTTCTCTCTCTAGACGGTCGTCGATACAGAATCGATTCGTGCGTAAGAATAAGTCGCGTCGCGTTTAGTTTAATTGCGTTAGCTTTCGTGCGTTTAGAATAATTGCGTTTCGTCGCGTTATATTGCGTTAGGATAATTGCGTCGCATTTCGTTTAGTTACTAGAGTTGCGTTATAGATAATTACGTCGCGTATCATTCCGAAAATCGACACTAAATCGACGACTGTATCGCGCTTAGGAATTGGCATCTCCCGTTCTCGGGACTAGAATCTCGGACATCGGTCATTTGCTAAGCATTAACGAACGAGTTGATTGTCAGGATACGGAATTATACTGTTCATCACCTAGATTAATTAAATTTACAATAAACAGCGCTGCTTTTACTAAATCCTGCTGAATCGAGATCTCTTACGGATTATCCCGGGAAATTCTCTCAAATCCGCCTCCGCGTCTAGCCTCCTTACCCTGTAAGAATCCCGCCACTCTACCATTGCGTACGGACACTGAGCTACCGAGCCGTTCCGCCGCCGATTCGAGTCTTTCGCGTTTTCCGGGATAGACTTCGCAATATCTCTTTTCCCCGTAGAGTCGCATCTCGCGTAACGTTCTTTATCGCGACGCGGAAACGCGTCTGGCGCCCAATTAAGAAAGAAATCAAAGCGGTATTGAACAGATTCGAATCGGGCGTCGAAGTGCTACTCGTCCGCGAATCCGTGGAGGCGCCGCGACGGTCGTAGTCGCGGGTAAGGTCGGAAGGGCCGTTTCGAGAATTCGGGGGCGAAGCGGGGTCGCGGGCAACGAACGAGCTAGCCGCGAAATACCGCGTAGCCAGCCCTTACGAATACAAGATCCGCAATGCGTTTGTAAAGCAGCTTCTCGTACACCCGTTACATTAGGTTAAGATTACGCTTCGCGACACACAGATGGCGTGACCGTATTGCCAACTGTGGCGACACTTATTTCCGGCGTGAAAGCGCGCCGGAAAGTGCATTTCCGCGCGTAGGAGGTTCATTCTCTCGTGGAACGCTTAGGCGAGTTGACACGTTTTTACAGTTATACGGCTTTAGTTGAACTCTGCGATTTGTGTAATAGTGCACGAAACGTGTATACAAACTATTTAGCCCGCATTAATTGTTTTTAAATATATTTATTAAACATAATTATTGAGTTTAAACGCAGTGGAGTTTATTTACCCCTTCTCACGTCGGTAAAGTAGAGTTTTCTATTTCCTGGAGCAGAACTCTACAATTGGTAACCCCGACGTGATTAAAATCGAAAAGGGAGTTAAAAAGCAGCTGTTTTACCGTTATTTCTGTCGAAGTTTAAAAAAAATGCCGCTAACGCACTCGCCTTCGAGAGAAAGTGCTAATATGGAGGACTTAGAGGGGGCGCGTCAGCCCTTGCAAGACGCCTTAAACGAGGCAGCCATTGCATCAGCGACGCTGAAGAAGTTGCCGCCATTTTGGAGAGAAAACCCAGGCGTCTGGTTTATCCAAGTCGAAGCGCTTTTCGACCTGGCGAGAATAACGAGTGATGATACAAAGTATCGTCACGTCATCACTCAATTGGACCAGTCAGTTTTGCCATTTGTAACCGATGTCCTGACCTCGCCTCCGGCTCGGGGAAAATACGAGGCGATCAAGGAAAAATTAATTAATGCCTTTGACGAATCCCCGGAGTCAAAATTGCGCCGGGTATTAAGATCGCGTAATATGGGGGACGAAAAACCGTCCCATTATCTGCAAAAAATGAGAAACCTGGCCGGAGACCAAATTAGCGAAACGGTTTTGCGCTCACTTTTCCTAGAGCAGCTCCCGGGAAATGTAAGGAGTATTTTAGTAATCAGTGAGACCCGGGACCTGGTAAATCTGGCGCTCCAGGCGGACAAATTTCTTGAGATGCATTTCTGCCACGTAGTAGCGGCATCGCAGGAACTTCAGCTCTCTCTCCCCCCCGGCAACGGATCGAGATGATCGGGAGCAAATCGAACAGCTGACACGGATGGTCGAGGCGTCGGCCACGCGGTCCAGGCCGACGTTTCGAAGAAAGCCAACATGGCGATGGCAGTCAAATTCGAGGGAAAATGGATTCCGTCGACGCTCCCTGTCCCGAGAAGATAGAGGTGGTTTGTGTTACTACCACCATCGTTTCGCTGAGAGGTCCCACAAATGTGTGCAGAGGTGTTCCTGGACAGGGCCACTTCCTGGGCACAGCAGTAATGGCTCCAACTCTAAAACCTAGGAAAACTAACAGCGCAGCCCCGGATTCAGACGGCGTCGGATGACCGCGCAGAAAACTGCCGTTTAGTTGTTAAGGAAATTAATACGCATTTAACTTTTTTAGTCGACACAGGGGCGGACATCTCCGTGTTGCCGCTTAGATCGGCGATAAGAGACCCCGTCCCTAGCGAATATAGACTGTATGCGGCAAATGGCACGGCTATTGAGACCTTCGGAACATCGAAGCTTACACTAAATCTGGGATTGCGGCGTCCGTTTCTCTGGGAGTTCATTGTTGCCAAGGTATAGCAGTCAATTTTAGAAGCAGATTTTCTAAAAAGGTACGGTCTTCTGGTTGACGTACATAATAAGAAACTGATTTACGGACTGACGAATTTACATACGATAGGACAGCTAAGTACAGTTTTCCAGCCGTCACTGACTACACTTTGTAATACTAATCCATATCAAAACCTTCTAAAACAGTATATTGAAATCACACGACCGTTACAGCGACAAGACGTACCTACTCATAAAATTCAACACCACATCGTCACCAATGGGCCACCATGCGCAGAGCGAGCTCGCAGACTTGCTCCGGAAAAGTTGAGAGCAGCACAGAAGGAGATTAACCACCTTCTGGCTCAAGGGATTTGTAGGCCGTCTAGTAGCCCTTGGGCTAGCCCTCTGCACATGGTGCTCAAGAAAAATGGTGATTGGAGGTTATGTGGTGATTACAGGAAACTTAACAGTCTTACCATTCCCGACAAATATCCTATCCCTCATATCCAAGATTTTGCTCATAGACTGGACGAGACGACAATTTTTACGACTTTAGATCTTGAAAAAGCCTACCACCAAATACAGGTAGCGCCAGAAGACCGGGAAAAGACTGCTATCATTACTCCATTTGGCCTTTTTGAATATAACGTTATGGCGTTTGGTCTGAAAAACGCTGCTCAAACCTTCCAAAGGTTCATGGACGTCGTACTCCGAGAATTAGATTTTGCATTTCGCTATATTGATGACGTGTTAATAGCTTTCGTCAATGAGCTGGAACATAAAGAGCATTTAAAGAAGGTATTCAATAGGTTAAAGCAATATGGTATCTCTATAAGTATTAGCAAATGTGTTTTTGGATTTCCATTGGTACGTCGGGCTAATGACCACAGTAGTCGACGCCCGCAACAAGAATCAATCAATCAATCAATCCATTGGTACGGTACTTGGGGTACCTGATCAATTCTAAGGGAGCCAGTCCGATATCAGAGAAAGTGGAAAGTATTGTAAATTATTCGAAACCAAGCACGGTGGCGGATTTTCGCCGATTTCTTGGCATGTTAAATTTTTATAGACGTTTTATGAAGAATGCGGCTAGCAAACAGGCCCCTCTAAATAAATATTTAAAGGGTGCGAAGAAAAACGACAAACGACCTATCGAATGGACCTCGGAAGCAGAGAAGGCTTTCGAAGAATGCAAAAGCTCATTGGCGAACGCAACGTTGTTGGCACACCCGAAAAGTAACACACCTTTACTGTTACAGACGGACGCTTCTGACTCTGCTAGTGCAGCAGTACTTCAACAAAAGGTGAATGGAATGTGGGAACCTCTCGGTTTTTCATCGCTGACGTCTGTAACCGTGCTGGTTACATAATATAAGAACACCTTATATATCAGTTCATGTATTGCCGCGGTATGGGGTATCCCTACTCCGCGCATACGTCGTGATCATTATTTCATGAGGTTACCGGTAGAGTATTTACCCCACTTTCACTAATTATGCGTGCGCATCGATCCCCACTCGATAGCGATCGAAGGAGGTCGATGCGAGGATCAAATTCGTCACTCTACGTCTGGAAGCGAATCGAGTCGGTTGAAGAAAAATCTATTCTGCGAAACACGGTACGCGATTGCGAGGTCAAACCGACCTGATAGATTCGTCAAGCCGACAATTTGTCCGTGACGCGTAAACGCTGCAAACCGAGGAGTCAATCGTTCAAGCCGAACGGTGGCACAGTCAGAGTAAGATTTCGGAACAATTATTCGATCGTGAACAGCGTAGTAGTCAAAACATAAATATTGATTTGTATTAAAGCGAATAACCGAATAGATAATTTCTAAATTCTTTGGGTAAAGAGGTGGTAAGTAACGGTTGATTGGAAGTCGATTCTCTTTAATAATTTTCGTCGTTATTCCCGCAGTTGTGAATAGCGACTGAGATCATTTAAATTGTACATTTTGGCGTGGTACAGCTCTCAGGCTCATACAGGCAATTGAAGTGTCGCTCGGCCCACGTAAAGTGTCCCGTCGTATCTTCTAATTATACCTGTGTGCCCTTGCGAGAGGTAGTCTCGCTGGTGTAGAATTGTATGATTTCTGCCATGTTTGATCGAGGCACAGCTCACAGACTCGTTTGAGTAACCAGAGTATCGCCCAGCTCACGAAAGTGCCCTGCCGCTACTCCTTGGTTGTTCTCAAATGCCTTTGTGAAGAGGTGGACACGACCGCGTGGCACAGCTTTCGCTCTGTTTGGAGGTTAATTTGTTCGAATCGGATTCATACTCAGTTTGGGTAACCGAAGTGTCGCCCAGCCCACATATTGTGCCTGCCGGCATCTGGTTGTTCTCAATCAGTGCATGAATCTCATAGTACAGGCACCTTTTGGCTTTTCCCGAGTTGCTCGACAAAGTCAATTTGTGTGTTACTGTACTATTCGCGTCGCGAATTACACGATCGGATCAGTACTGTTGGAATCAGGCGTCCGGCATCAGAGCAAGTCTTGAGCCCCAACAAACTCCTCTAGACGAACTCCTAGGTGTCTCAACCTGATCTCGACTTCGTGCGAGTCTCCACCGGAACATCTCCTCCGATTTATCGGCCGAGTGTAAAAGATGCTGCGACAATCCTCAATCGTGCTATTTACCGAGGCATCGACTCTAACCACCAATTTAAATATATATATAAATAACCAATTGAGATTTCACGTAAAGCATTTACTTTCCTTTCGCGTCTTCGAGCGCCGACTCATTGAAAATCATTAGATTGAACGAAACAAAATTGTATTACAAAATTCATAAATATTTTTTTTTTATGCGTGCGATTTAATATCGCGATAAATGAACGAAACTCTTATTGTTGGATATACATGTATGTATGTGTTGGATTTGCAGAATATATATTGTCTTATGTTAATTATTAACGAAAGAGGTTTCTAACTTTCTTTAACGACCAGTCAGACTACTCTGCTGTCCAGTACCTGGAGGCCCGAACCCTCCATTTAAATCATTCACAGATTAATGTACTTTTATTCTTACTGAGAAGCCCAAGCTGGGCTTTAAACCAGACAGAATTCACAGAAAATATAACGACAAAATTCGTAGAAGCAACGCCCGTCTCCGGGCGTATCTAAATAAACAAACTTACGTTTACACGTCTGTAACGTCCCCGGGTACATCATATTGAATCCTGTCGATAAATGAAGACATATGCTAATACGTATATCTTTTTCTATTGTATTACCGACTGCACCATAAAAATTCGCGTGGTAATGGGATGGGGTAGCTCACGCGTGCAACATTGTTTAGAGTAGATCACCGATCGATGGTGCGCGCGTTAGTTAGAAAGAGACAGAAGATATACTTCGAAACACAGTTATTATAAATTATTATTTAAATGTTTATATTATATATATTATTAATTATTCACTCATTATAAATTGCGTTATATTTTTAGCTATTATTTTATGTATTGTTTGCGATTAATTATTTCTTCTATTAAAACACTTATAATTTGCGTATCTAAAAATTATTAAAAATACAATTTAACGGGAAAACTTGTGAAAAACTAATTAATAATAAATCAAAGCGTATTTTTATTAATCAAACTAATATATATTTGCTACTAAATAAAGCGTAATAAAAGAATAACTACTTTTTGAGCGGGAAAAACCCATAAATCTCTGGGTATAAAAGGGCGTGCAACAGCGGCTGCGAGCGCAGAACAATCTTGGAAGTACTACGTGCCGGGCCTCTTAGGAAGCAACGAACTGGAGCAGTTTTAACTGGTAAGAGCCTACAAGATTCTTAGTTTTGACTGGACAGCGGGTATCAGCCATTTGGATACTCGATCGTTGGGTAGTTCTAGTAGCCAGCTAACGCAGGCTCCTCGTTCAAACGGTCTTGTATCTGAAACTCCGTAAGGAGAGTGCTATGCTCAGCCCCAGAAGAAACTAAGACATCAACGAGAGCTCGCCAGTCACTCATACATATTTCTTATTTTCCTGAATTACTAATTCGCCGTCAGATTCTCGGAGTTCGCTCTGGGTAGTTTAGTAGCCAGCTAACGCAGGCTCCCCGTCATTGAGCGGCTTGGTCTCTGAAGCCCGTGTCTTTTGGGTGGCGTTTCAGTAATTTCAATAAATAATTAAAGTCGAGTCATTTTTATTTGCAACCCTGTTGGTCACACGTCGGTCACTTGATTCTTGCATCGTTGGGTAGTTCTAGTAGCCAGCTAACGCAGGCTCCCTAATTAAGCGATCAGGTTTTGGGTGTCGATTTGTGCTCTGACAAAAAGGACCATGAACTAATTAGTTTAGAGTCAAATAAGGAGTAACTGTTCCACGTCTAATACAAATTTTAGAGTTTTTGTAATTAACCAAATATTGTTCTGTCAGTTTTGTTAGGATCTAGATCCATTGTAAATTGCGTTATTTTCTTGCATTATTAAATTGCATTATAAATTGCGTTATTTTCTCGCGTTGCGCATATTATTGTTATTAAAACCGCGTAATTGAAGTAGTTAGCTACCGTTCTGCAATCCGCGACAACAACAAGTCTATTATACTCCAATTTGCTTATAGAATTCAGTCACATATACATTTTTATATTTACTAAAGTAATTGTTAATTATAACTCTTATTCTCATCATTATTTGAATTGTTGGGTTGGTGTTTCGAAGTTCGCGCTTTGGAACATGCGATTATGCGAACCTAGCGGCAAGGCGTTTTTGTAGAATCCTTCTTCTTCCGGCAACTACCGATCTGGGCGGACGCAAGTGATAGCCATGTTATATATATTTTACTTTGATACACATTGTTCCATTTCGTTTAGTTTAATTATAATAAATATCGTTCATTAATAGTTATATACATTAAATAACCGAGTGTGTTCCATTGATTTCCCTCAAGCCTAATTAGTGAAAGGTATTAACCTGTAGATTTCACTCTTTAACCACACGCCACCACGATCCCACATTCTTCTAGAATTAGTTATAGTAAAAACGAGTCGCTTAATAGGCAAAAGCCGCTCTTTGCTTCATAAGCGCAGTAAAATACCAGGTTCTAGTACCAGGGACGTTACACGTCCTTACCTGCCCATCAGCAAAGGGAAAATCCAAAGAGGTGAAGCACAGAATTGTCAAAGCATTTGTGGAATCGCTAGAGTCTAAATTGCGTCGAGAGCTCCGGGGTTATGATATGGACAACGACAAGTCGTCGCATTGCTTATAAAAACTGCGTAATCTCGCAGGAAGCCACATTGGGGAGGCCGTGCTTCGCACACTACTGTTAGAAAATTTACCCGAAAGCGTCAGGAACATTTTAGCCATAAGCGACACAGCAGATTTTAACAAATTAACTTTGCTTGCAGACAAGATTATAGAAATGTCCGCGCCTACGGTCGCAACGGTGGACGCACCGAAGGCACCGCCAGCAAATCGAGTTAGTAACCCGGAGAATCAGATTTCCAGATTGGCCAGTATGGTCGAGCGTGCAGGAGACGGAACAAATAGATCGGCGATTTCGCCAACCCTGGAGGTCACGTTCACGATCAAGGAGCCGACAGCCTTTCCGCCGTTCGAGATCCCAGGAAGTTAGGAGCAACCTTAGCTTTTATCACAGGAAATTCGGCGACAGGGCTCACCGTTGCGTGATACCCTGTAGATGGATGGGACCTCCACCAACCGTCACAGCGCCATCTAATCCTGTGTCGGGAAACTAGTCGACCAACCCTGAATAGAGACGGCGTTGGATGGCTATAAAAGAAACTGTCGTCTCATCATTACGACAGTTCAAACGCCAGATGCATTGAATGCGTTCAGTGAATGCAAGACGTCATTGATAAACGCAACACTGTTGGTACAATCAACCGACAACGGGCCGTTAGTATTAGCCACAGATGCTTCCCATTCTGCAGTAGGTGCAGTGCTGCAACAAGAAATAGACGGAAAATGGGAACCTGGGGGATTTTTCTGAAAGAAATTTACCCCACAAGAAAATCGCTACAATACTTACGATAGGGAATTGACATTGATTTTTAAAGCTATTAAGCATTTCAAACATTAGTTGACGGACGTAACTTCACAATACAGACAGATCACAAACCGATAGTTTATGCATTTCAGCAGAAGTCTGACAAAGCGTCACTCAGACAGTTGCGACAGTTAGATTTTATTGGACAGTTTAGTACGTATATTATACATACTTCAGGCATAGATAATAAAGTGGCTGATGCCTTATCACGATTGGACGTTATTAGTATGCCAGTCGTGGTAAGCATACAACAATTAGCCGATCAGCAAAAAAGCAACACTGAATTACAACAGTTATTACAGGATAATGCAGCATTGCAGCTAAAGCAACTTAGATGATTCGGACGAAACAGTATACTGCGACATTGCAGGTAGTAATATTAGGCCATATGTACCAGCAGTGTTGAGAATGCAAATTTTTAATAACGTACATAACGTTTCACATCCCAGCGGTAGAACGACTGACAAGCTGATTGACAGCAGATTCGTCTGGCCCAAAATGAACAAAGATATTTTGCGCTGGGCTAGAACCTGCATTTCATGCCAACGCAGCAAAGTCGGTAGACATATAGTTAGTCTTCCACAGCGCATGGTTGTTCCAGAGGAACGATTTAAACATATATAATACACATAGATATAATAGGTCCATTACCGCCAATAGACGGCTACAGATACTGTCTGACAATGATCGACAGATTCTCCCGATGGCCTGAGGTGGTGCCAATCAAAGACATGACAGTCAAAACTGTTGCTATCAATTTCTGTAACACCTGGACTACAAGATTCGGAACTGCAGCAACTTTCACATCCGATAAACGCCATTGGTTCACAGTTTAAAGGAGCACTGTTCAAAGCCCTGACTAACTTAATTGGTTGCAAATCTATTCATACGATAGCTTACCATCCAGCTTCGAATGGCATGGTAGAAAGATGATCGTATCTATTTATTAACGCACTAGATGGCGTAGTGTCGTTGGCGGGAAAGCAGCGAAGAAGCAGCCGTTACGAGGTACGTTATCATACTCTATAATATAAAATCGTAACGTAACGCGTAACGCTGTCACGGTTATATTGTATTCTATCATTCTATCATTCTCTATCATACTCTTTATAGTACAAAATCATAACGCAACGGTGTTACGCGTTACGCTGTCACGGTTAGGTTAGGGTAGGCTAGGTTAGATTTAGGTTAGGTTACATCTGTCACGGTCCTATTGTACTCTATCATACTCTGTATAGTATGAAATCATAACGTAACGGTGTCACGCATAAAGCTGTCACGGTTAGGTTAGGTTAGGTTAGGTTAGATTAGTAAGTATGATAGTGTTACGCGTGAGACAGTTACGTTATGATTTTATACTATAGAGTACAGTATGACCGTGACAGATGTAACCTAACCTAAACCTAACCTAACCTAACCGTGGCAGCGTCACGCGTGACACCGTTACGTTATGATTTTGTACTATAGAGAGTATGATAGAGAATAATAGAATACAATATAACCGTGACAGCGTTACGCGTTACGCGTTACGTTACGATTTTATATTATAGAGTATGAAGAGTATGATTATTAAAAATGAAGTTTGGCCCGAAATTTTTGATGTGTAAACATAACATAAAAAGGTTTCTACCACAGTCATATTACACTTCAATTCTATTTTAATTTAAAAAACTACACTACTAAAATGAACGAATTATTCCAATTTTAATATAAAGGACAGATTTTCGGACCTAAAAAGCTGTACCAAAAATTAATTGAAGTTTGTCGAAAAATAACCTGTATAAACTTTAAATAAAATTTACACTATAAATTTAAACATAAAAATATTCCGGTAGAGCATGCACACGAAATAGGCGCGAAGCGCCTCGGGGGTTGGGCCGCGAAGCGGCCAGGGGGCGGAGCCCCCTAGTATTTAATTATAATGGCATTAAATAATGGTGAAGGTGCCGTTAAAAAGCGTAGGACGTGTATATTTAATCATGCATGGTTAGATAATGAGAACTTTAAAGTATGGTTAAGACCTACTGTAGATGAAAATAGAGCCTTTGTATTGCTTGTAATAAAACTATTAGGTGCTGCAAAACAGATTTAGACAATCACGAAAAACAAATTCACACGATAGAAATGTAAATTCACTCGACACAAACGATAGTAATAATAATAATATTACCGCAAGTAGTTTACTGCATAAAGACAAAGTCAAACGAGCTGAAATTAAATTATCCGTATTTTTCGCTGAACATAATGTAACATTTTGCACCGTAGATCATTTGATACCGTTATTAAAAGATATTTGTGTTGAACCCGAAGTTGTACAGGATCTTTCACTTGCTCGACATAAGTGTGCAAAAATTGTAAAAAATATTATTGCCAAACGCGAAATTGAAAACATAATTGATTATTTAAAAATGTGCAGATTTTCAATTTTAATTGACGAAAGTACCGATATTTCAGACACAAAATTAATATACGTACTGGTAAAATATATATCACCACTAGATGATAGCATTATAACGCAGTTATTTGAATTCCGCGAGAAAAATTTAAAAAATTTTTAAAAATTCTTTAGACGAAAAAAAAATTCCTGTTAAAAATATTATTGGAATGGCGTATGATAATGCGCCAATTATGATTGGCCGTAATAATTCATTTATGTCGCATTTAAAAGTAGAAGTTCCCGAATTAAGTACAATAAATTGTATTTGCTATTCTTCCGCTCTTATAACTAGCCACTCTTGTCACCGATTGCCTTCGGCATGTGAAAATCTAATTAGAGGAATTGCCACTTATATTAGGAGCAGTGCAAAGAGATGTGCAATTTTGGTTGAATTCCAAGATTTTTTTTAAGTTCAACGATTAAAAATTGTTAAATTATCAAATACTAGATGGCTTTGCCTACATAAATGTATTATTAGATTATTAGATAATTGGGATGTTTTAAAAACTTACTTCATTTTAGCAGCAATAGAAGAAAAATCTAGTTTCGCGGAAAATATTTTAGATTACTTTAACAACCCCACGATTAAAGCCTACATACTTTTCCTTAAATATTCTTTACATATTTTTAATAATTTCAATACTCTGTTTCAGTCTTGCAGTATTTTAATACATAACTTATTTGAAAATAGCAGAAAATTAGTTCACCAAGTAGGCCGAAATTTTATCAAAATTGATGTGCTAAAAAACATAGAATCTTTGGATGTAGATAATGTAGATAATATTCAAAATAACGAAAATATTTATACAGGTCTGGAATGTGAGAATTGTTTAGAATCTCTAGAAGTAGAATCTACCCGACAAATTCGAATAAATTGTTTGAATTATTATATTACTGCAGTTCGAGAAATGCTTGTACGTCTACCTTTACAAGATCTTTTTTTTTTCAACAATTAAATTTTCTAAATCTGAAAATAGCGTTGTATGATGAAGGTAGACAAAAAATGAAAGACTTAACTTTTATCGCCAAACGCGTAAGTAATTTTATTAATTTAACAGAATTAGCTTTTGAATGGCGAATTTTACCATCTTCTTTTGATGACAGTGATAAAAAAGAATTAACTGCTTTAAATTTAGATAAAATGTGAAAACATATTTTAGATTTTACAAATTTCGATGGGGAAAACATGTTTCCAAATTTAAAATCACTAGTTAAAATAGTTCTTTCTTTACCCCACTCAAACGCCGAAGTCGAACGTATATTTTCGATTGTAATTGATGTTAAAAATAAGAAAAAGAAACCAATTGTCTAACGATACGGTTTCTTCAATTTGTGTAGTCAGGCTCAGTTTTCAAACAAAAAATATTAATTACATCACTTTCGAAGTAGATTCTCGACATCTCTAACTGCATAACTCGCAAAATTTGTATGACGATAAATGCACATCTGATAGTTTTTAATATATTGTATTTTTGTTCACATGTTTACTTTCAGCTTCTATTTATTTTATTTTATATTATTTGCGCAATTTTTACTTACATGTTTACTTATAACTTACATTTATTTTATTTTATATTATGTGTGCAATATTCTTTTGGTTCCTTTCATTATTATTACTTTATAATGCTAAGAGAAACATAGTGCCAAATATAAATTGTCATATTTTAAGTTATTTTATAAATTATTTATTTACATTGTTATGTTATTTTATAAATTCTGTTATAAATTGTTTTTTATTTTTATTAATGTTGAACATTATGAATGTAATTTTTGTTTTATGAATACTGATAAGATTTTGGCAGTTTTTCTTATCCTAGCAATAAATGTTGGTATTCTTTTATTGATTCTGTCCAATAAAACATTTTATTTTTATATTCTATATTTTGCTTACAGTTATTTTAGTACCCTTCCTTTCCATCTGCTCCTGAAGTATGGAAATATGTATATAATCTAATCTTATCCAACCTATATATTCATGTTTCACAATCAAATTATAAAAATTTTTTAAAAATAATGAGGGGTGATTAAGGTACCTCATTTTGTAGAAATTTGTACTTTACTGAGTACTGCAGTAGCTGGGGTGACAATGAAACAATTTTTCCTTTAACAAAATGTTGACTGTAGCTTCGTACAGTTAATTGCACACGCCCAGAAGCGAAGGCAATAGCTTCTAGCCTAACAATTGAGTTTAATCGTGTATAAACACGTTCACGCCCTAACAGTGTAATTGCTAATAGAAAATCGCTACATCAAAATCATATCAAATAACGAATAAAAGAAATAAGAAATTCAGTTATGCCTTATTTACAGAGAGGGGATAAACCAATTATTTGTTATTAATTTAAATCAAGTAAATCAAATTTGTTGAATACTTGCATTCGTTATTCGAAAGGAAAAAGAAATTTTTCTACAAAAATGTAAAAAAATGCGCACATTTTGAATGAAAAATAACTTTTCCACTCATTAGGAAAAATTAAAATCTAATAATTAATAAATGTATTAACACCTGTCTACTTTAAGTTCACAAAAAATGTAAAAATAATTTAAATCACTTACCTACTGTTAAAAAAATAATCCTGCCTCCGGTGAAAATGTGTCCTCGTGACTGGATTGTTTCACTGGTCTTGACCTACCGTAAAACAGGTACTCACTGTATAACATCTGATGTCACAGGCGGGAGAGTGAACTTTGCGTCGCTAACACATTTCATTACCACTTTTCACTAAAATATTTTTTTGTCACTTTTAAGTAACTTCCTATTATAATAACGATGGATAAGCAAGCGAAAAGGCATAAAAGATTATTATCCAAAAATAACTTAAATGATTCTTTCATTCCCTTTAATGTTGTGCTTCGAACGTTTTACCCTAAACTGGTGAGGAATGATTCCTCTTTCTCTTTCTCTCTTCCCAGTGTCAAACATTGTTTTTCAAGGGACTGTTACAAGAAGACGTAGAAACTTGTATATGTTTTTTCTTCAAGGACGTTAATCGCGTTACTATCAGTAGTTCGGGATACAGCGTCCTGTACTGAATTCTCCTTGCTATTGGCATTCTGCAAAAAAGTAATAATTCGCCATGATTTCTTTGAAATTCCATGAAATTCGCCATGAACGTTAATTTATGTCGATACAGAGCCGGAGCTTATTATTTTATTCTTAAAATTTCACGAACAGGAAACTAAAGTTTTAAACAGAAGAAAATTTATCACGTATTATTTTAGCAAAATCGGGCCCTATACCGAAATAAATTCGAGTTCTGAAAATAGTCTGCGAAGAAAATCATGAAGAAATATTACTTTTTCTAAAAATTCCACTGGCGACGAAAAATGGTGTTATCTATATTTTTGACAACTAGATATTTACTCTTCTTGTCACTCTTAAATAGAAAAAACATAAGTTAAACAAAGGTTGTTCAGGTTTTTGTATCACTAGGATTTGAGACTAAACAAGAGAATTAACTCGTACTGATTCTAAGATCTACACAGCTAACGATACGGACATAGAAATGTTTAAAACAACAAAATTGACACCTCAGATTACGGCATCCATTTTTATGGAATGGTTCTAACCGAATATGATAGTCAAATGTGCCCTTAATTTTGAAGTGATCTAGTTTTTCCATGTTATGCTCTTCCTTTTTTTTATCGCTTCTAAGTGTTTTTGAATAATTGTTATACATGTCTATATTCATAGGGCACAAAGAACCTACATACATTTAATAGTATTCACATAGAATAATATTTAATACTATTACTTTAGTATATATAATATTATTACTTTTTACCTTATGACTTGTATTAAAAAACACTTTGGATCAAATACTAATATTATTACAAAAGTAAAAAAAAATGAAAAACATAACATGGAAAAAACCAAGTCCAGCGGGGCACGAACCTGCGACTAAAACATGTGTACATATGACGCAGCAGGACTCTTAACCTCTTTGCCAATATTTTACTTAAAATAACACCGTACATTCCAGAATACAACCAATTACGTAGCAAAATTAATTAATAAATGAATTTTATTTTCTTAACTAATGTATTATTTCTATCAATTATGAATGTAAATCTATTTAAGATTACTTAATGAATATACAGGGTGTCCCGTAACTAGTGTTACTCCCTGAAAGGGGTGGTAGAGGACGTCATTCTGAACAAGATTTTCCTTTGCGAAAATGGGGTTTGAAGCTTCGTTTTTGAATTATTAAGGAAAAACACGGACCAATCAGAGCGCGAGGATTTCGCGCGTCGAGAAGCGGGAGCGACAGCTTGAAGTCCAGCGGCTGAACGCGAACGCGATCAAGAGTCTTTGCCTCGGAACAGTCTAAACATCCAACGCGAAGTCTTTACATCGAAACTCAGTTAAATAACGAACAGAATAATTAAAAGTATTGTTTATTTATTCATTCATCATGAGGGAGGAACGAAATTAATTATGCGTAATTAATGCAAGTTACGCAAATGAAATTTATTGAATATTGCCATTCGTTATCGATGAAGAATGTGAAATTAAACATTGAAAATTTTTTATTTTACTTCTAACAATAATATTAGTCAATGAATTTACTCATTATAATGAAAAATAATTATTCAGTTCGCAAAAAAAGAGTTTCAATTTAATATCTAATAAATGTATTAACCGGTCTACCTTACATTCACAGGAAATTTATTAAAATAGCACTCACCCATTGTTTGAAAATAATCCTGTTTGAAAATAATCCTTCAATGAAAGCGTTGGGGGTCCTGAGTCGTCCCGCTGATCATGACCTGCCGTAACATCGGCACCGTACACCACAGCTGACAGCACTCAGAGGTCACTGCACTGACTTCAGTTCACAATACGATCATTTTCACTGTCATTTTTCAGCAAATCTTTTCAACTGCTTTCTTCACGCCGCGGTTCGCGTTTGTAAAGCGAAAATTCACTCACGGTTCCCGAGTCAGTCTATCGAAACAACCCATTTTTTAATAAACGAGAAACATTATCCGCGTTATATCGCGTTTGGTCTCATTTTAATCGGGAAAACGTCACCAATAAGTTTAAAAGATTTTAAAATATGTTTAGAAACACAAACAGAATATGCAGGCGTTTTTCTAAAACAGTTGAACGTTCTTGACGCGGTGACGAGCCGTGCTATTGCGAACGTTTCTGGAAAAATACTACACAACTGAATATCTACGACACGATATTACCGATGTATTGTTATGGGTGTAGTATTTTTCCAGAAAAGTTCGCAATAGCACGGCTCGTCGCCGCGTCAAGAACGTTCAACTGTTTTAGAAAAACGGCTGCATATTCTGTTCGGCAGTTGTGTTTCGCGTTCCGCACGAGAATGGTCGCGAAAAGTAGTGCCGCTTTACCGTTTGGGCAGAAGCGCGTTAAAATCTTTTAAACATATTGGTGACGTTTTCCCGATTAAAATGAGACCAAACGCGATATAACGCGGATAATGTTTCTCGTTTATTAAAAAATGGGTTGTTTCGATAGACTGACTCGGGAACCGTGAGTGAATTTTCGCTTTACAAACGCGAACCGCGGCGTGAAGAAAGCAGTTGAAAAGATTTGCTGAAAAATGACAGTGAAAATGATCGTATTGTGAACTGAAGTCAGTGCAGTGACCTCTGAGTGCTGTCAGCTGTGGTGTACGGTGCCGATGTTACGGCAGGTCATGATCAGCGGGACGACTCAGGACCCCCAACGCTTTCATTGAAGGATTATTTTCAAACAGGATTATTTTCAAACAATGGGTGAGTGCTATTTTAATAAATTTCCTGTGAATGTAAGGTAGACCGGTTAATACATTTATTAGATATTAAATTGAAACTCTTTTTTTGCGAACTGAATAATTATTTTTCATTATAATGAGTAAATTCATTGACTAATATTATTGTTAGAAGTAAAATAAAAAATTTTCAATATTTAATTTCACATTCTTCATCGATAACGAATGGCAATATTCAATAAATTTCATTTGCGTAACTTGCATTAATTACGCATAATTAATTTCGTTCCTCCCTCATGATGAATGAATAAATAAACAATACTTTTAATTATTCTGTTCGTTATTTAACTGAGTTTCGATGTAAAGACTTCGCGTTGGATGTTTAGACTGTTCCGAGGCAAAGACTCTTGATCGCGTTCGCGTTCAGCCGCTGGACTTCAAGCTGTCGCTCCCGCTTCTCGACGCGCGAAATCCTCGCGCTCTGATTGGTCCGTGTTTTTCCTTAATAATTCAAAAACGAAGCTTCAAACCCCATTTTCGCAAAGGAAAATCTTGTTCAGAATGACGTCCTCTACCACCCCTTTCAGGGAGTAACACTAGTTACGGGACACCCTGTAGTAAAAAAAGAAAATATGCAAATTCGGAGCAGAACGTAGCTTTTTAAAGGAATATATCGGTTTTTGATTTTTTTAACTACAGCGCACCTAACCGAAAAGTCTCAAAAAATGAGAGAATATTAGTTGTACCAATATCTAACTACTACATTAACGCAAAAGTAATGCTCCATAATCTTCAATAAAAAATAGCATTTTTTTCGATTTTTGATTTTTCACAACCACAATTTGCGATCAAAAAATTTGAAAAAATTCTATAATATGCGCTATGTAGACCTCAATGTTTTAGAATTTTTATGCAAAACTAAATAGTAGAGGTAGGCTAAAAACTGGAATTTTATTTTTTTCCTTTTACTACCTCCACAGATGAGATAGGAGGTTGAAACTTGGTGTGAGATATTTTTTTTTAATATCAACTGACATATTGAGTGCTTCATTTGGCTCAAGGGCACATTTAACTACCTGATTCGACTAGACTTTTTATTATACCAAAGATTGTACCAAAGATTGTACCAAGGTAATACTTGTGCTAGACACATGCAATAAAAAATTCATGAACTGATGAAACTAAATTCTCTTATACGCTTTGCAATTCCAGTCCCTATCAAAGTCCTTTAAAACAATATATTAGGATCACGTGACCAATATCACAACAAAATGTACCAAAGCATAAAACACCACACTATCACTAAAGTATAGTATTGTATGGCAACAAACTCGTAGGATCCTTTTGGAAAAAAGTGTAAGCAGTACAAACAAAAATTAACTTGCTCAAAGGATTTGTCGTCACTTTTGTGACTTTTTTAGATCTTCATGACCAAAAAAAACAGTGAGTAAAGCCTATGTGGCAACTATAGAAGACTCAATTATATAGCCTCACATTACCAGACAATAGACAAGCATTCAATACTCCGCATCCAAGACTTCATTTATAGACTAGATGAAATGACAATATTCACAACCCTGGATTTAGAAAAAGTATATCACCACATTCAGGTTACATTAAAAGACTGGCAAAAAGCAACCATAATAACTACATTTGGTATATTCAAATATAATGTCATAACTTTTGGCCTAAGAAATGCTGCACAGTCTTTTTGAAGATTTATTGAAAATAAGAAATACTGCACAGAAACAAACCTCTCTAACTAAATATTTAGAGGGTGCTAAAAAATAGGATAAACTGTCTATCGAATGGATAACTGATGCGGAAAATTGGTGAATGCCCCTTTGCTGACACATCCCAAAATTAATATACCACTACGTTTAATTACAAATGCTGCTTACAAACAAGTGGAGTTGTGCTCCATCAAAAAATTAATGGAACATGGAAACCCCTCAATTCTCATTTAAGGAACAATAGTATAGCACCTACAACAGGAAGTTTAATAACATTTTTAAGTCAATAAAACATTTCAAACATTTTATCAAAGGATGTTACTTTATTATTTCGACAGATTACAAACCACTTATGTACAATTTCCTTCAGAGATCTGACAAAGCTGCACAGAGACAACTATGATGAATTCACTATATCGGACAATTTATTACAGACATTATGCATATTCCACAATCTTCCAATGAAATTGCTGATGCTTTGTTGTAATTGGACATGATCAACATATCAATTGTGTTGAACACGCAGCAACCAGCTGCTGAACAAAAAACTGACTCAGAATTGATTCAATTATTGCACAGTAATATATTGCTACATCTAAAACAGTTAAGACTAGACGATACAGAAGAAACTATTTATTGTGAAGTCTTGGATGAACAACATTAACCATATGTGCCAGCAACATTGACAAAACAAATTTTCAACAGTATACATTACCTTTCACATCCCAATAGTTAGATAACTATCAATAACAATCTAACTAACAACAAACTTGTCTGGCTCAAAATAAATAAGAATATCGTATAATGCACTCGGACCTACATTCCTTGACAACACAGTAAAATTACCAAGCACGTAGTAAATCCTAACCACTGTGTGATTGTTTCAAAAGAGAGATTTAAACATAGGTACATTGACATTATTAAGTGCTTTATCATTGATAGATAGCTACAAGTATTGCTTGACATTGATCGATAACTTCTGTAGGTGACCTGAGACAATCCCAATTCAGAACATATCAACTAACACAGGGCTACAAATTTCTTTGCCTTTTGGATAACAAGATTAGAAGCCCTAACCACAATAACTATGCTTATAATCTGAAGGAGCAGGTTTGAGACTCTTACCAATTTAATAGAATATAAACGTATACATACCACAGCATATCATTCAAACGGTGTAGTAGAAAGATAACACAGATAGCGTCAATAATGTACCATAAAAAAAGCAATTGGGTTACAATTCTTCTAACCGTGTTACTCGAATTGAGATGCAATTTTAAAAAGGATGTTCGCTCAATAGCAGTGTATATTGGATACATTTTAAGTGATATCCATCAGTGCTTTCGACAAACCGTCTAAAACTTGTGTTTATAGGAAATCATAAATTGACTAATCTTCCAAAAATATACACGAGGATAACTGTGTCTTTTTACCGGAACAAGTTTGGCGGGAACACAGACTAGAGACAGAACCAGAGGCGACACTCCGTGTCGGCATCTTTCGTCTCTCGAAAACGTTGTCCTTTTTGTTGTATTTCTTCACGATGTGCTTAGGGAGTTTTTAGCATAGTTCGATTCTCAAGAAGTGCTATGGGCGCTTAGATCATTCTGCGTATTAATTAAATTAAACAAAAGAAAAATAAACAAACTAATTAATATTTAAAAATAAATTTAATAAACTTAAACAATTAAATTAATCTTTATAACTTTTTTAATTAAGTTTAAACAAAATCAACTTTTAAACTAATCGAACTAAATTGGATTTTAAAAACTGAATTTTAATATTTGAGACTGTGAAATGAAGAATACGTGTTAATTTGTTTTCCCCAATAAAATTAACATATATTCTTAAAAGAGTTGTTGATTGGTTCCCTTATTATTCTTCACTTATTAGATGAGTATTTTACAAGTTATTTATGACATTTATTTACAATTTTATCTAATACAATCTAAATTTTGCGCGTTACAAAATTATACATTTTGTCACTAGGAGGTGCCACTATGACATAATGTGTAGAGTTCTACTTTGAGAAATATGAATCTCTACCTTACCGATGTATGAAGGGATAAATAACTTGCACTGTGATTAAATCAACAATAAGAGTGAAAATATATATTTGACAACGATAACTTATAACAATGTAAGTGCGGGTTAAAAAATCTATATACAACGTGTTCGCGCACTAATGCAAAAGTCGCCGAGTTAAATAGCACTGAATTTCCTTAATAACGCGTCTAATCGTCTATGCGTTCCACGAGAGAATGAGACTCTCCTACGCGCGGAAATGCACATTCCGCCGCCCTTTCAAACCGGAAATAGGTATCGCCACAAATGTGTGGGGGCTTTTATCAAAGCAGGAATCCCACTTTATCGACTAAAGGTAATCGGCTAAAAATAGTCACTCGATTTATCAATGAGAAGAGGTTCAAAAGAGTTTATTCAAAATTGTCTTAATTGTTTATAATGTGAATAGTATAATATTCTTTATAATTCACTATTGCACATAGATACATACAAAAATAGTTCGCGATTAAATATAAACTTTGTGATGTGACACGTCTATTCACAAGCACAACAGGGAAGTGAATTTTTCTGCCCGAGGGAAATCCCCTTCCAGGAAAAAATGTAAAAATTACGCGGGAGAAAAATGCACCCTTCGGCGGGACGGTTGAGCGGAAGTAGGTGTCGCCACAAATGTATAAGAATTGCCTTTCTGTATTTTAATGATCAATTAATTATTAACTTCGCAAAAATAACTAATTATATTGGAATTAATTCTGAATTTAATTTTAATACATGTTCTTGAATTAAGGTTTGATTACAGAATGGATAGTAAACGATTTTGCTTTTAAAATAAAATTGAATACGATCAAACGACGATAGCTTTAAAGTTTAAACATTTATTATTTGTTCACAAATACAAATAGAACTCTTCTTGATCGACGGCTGTGATAGCAGGACTCTTCTTGACCGACGACTCTGATGATCACCACACACATTTCGCTTCTTTCGAGTTTATTTTGCAGAATTTAGTTGGTTAAATGTGGCAGCATACGACACTTTAAATTAATTGTACAAACGAGTGGAAGATTTAAATCTAATTTTGAATATATTTATAATAAATTTTCGGTATATTACTAATATTGTACTTTGAGGTATTTGCATCAATTTGACGACGTTGCAAAGTTGAGAAAGAAAAGAATATACAAAAATTATTACTCTACAAATTTGAAGAATATGTATTATGGAAATGATTAATATAAATAACTTATGAGAAAAAGAAAAACTATATACCACAACAAATGAAGGATAAGTGTATTACAGAGATGTGGCAAAATATTTATTACAAATAAATTACTGGTGAATATGCAGATTTAAACTATTCGTCTCGACCACCATACTTCTACACTATGCACACACACCCCCTGATTTTTGTGATTTGGGCATTTAAATTGGTTGTGCCCTATAATCAGAAATTATGGAGATTTTTAGTGTTCCTTGCACAAACATTTTCCCATTGTTAAAACAAAAAATTGTTGAAAGAGCACAAAATAAGCTGGTAAGTGAAGTCAGACAGAAAAGAGGGGTATATTTTAACAACTACTACTCAGTGAACAATTCTAAGCTTTGGTTCCATAACAAAAATCTTTCAAGACACTTAACAGTTTAAATCAACAGAGCAAGATCAAATCATTTTAATCTGAAACTATCGTTGAGGAAGATCAATGTTGTGCAGGACACTAAGTGTCAATGTGGACATCCTATTGAAGATATTCAATAGTATAACAGCACAGGAAAGAGATATTACAAAGATTAAAGTCCTGCAAGATTTTTTTACCATACAAGATAAGAAATTTCTGAATTAAACCTAATATTACAGTTTTGAAAATTATTGATGGATTCTATAATTCCGTTTCAATTCTATAATTGAATAGTTAAGTAGGACAATGATTAATATTAGTATGTACATAGTTATATTAGAAGAGAACTACGTGAATGTAACAAAAAGTTCCTATATGCAATATTTTATAGTTTTATAACTTTTCTTATTCTGTCAAAAGAATTTATATTTGTATTTAATAAAGATAAACACATATAGGTCCGTATTGGATCTGAAGTGTATTTCAATAAAAAAAAAAATTGGTTGTACCCTCTGTTTCTCTCTACGAAGCTTCAAACACAAAAATTCGACTACCTACTGGCAAGGCTTTTAGCACCTCTTACTGGTATAGTGTAGAAAGCCCCTTATGCTAAATAGGTATTCCATAACTAGTATGAGAACCGAAAGGGGGTGGTAGACTGGACGATTCTGAACAACTTTTTCCTTTGCTAACATAATGTTTAGAGCTTCATTTTTGAATTAACTAAAAACTCTCGCCAATGACAGTAACGATACTGCGTCGGTATAGCATCGGTATAGTAGAAAGTTGTTAGATGAAGGCTAATCTAATAATAAATAGAAAAATTTGAATTATTGTTGAGTTATCATCCATTTATAAATTAGAAATAATCAAATTAGTTCTATATGTTTAATTATTATAATATTTATTAAGCAAAAAAATACAAACTAATGAATTCTTCATTAATCAAAACCAAATTAATCAAAATTTTTCCGAGATATTACAAGAAAATTGGAAGAATTTCTAGTCCTGGATAGCAATTTGCAGGGGAGCTTCAAATATGTATAATAGTTAAATTGAGGGTAATGTTAATCCCTGCTTTATATCGGTACATAAAGTCACAAATATGGTATTAATTTTATAACTTGAAATATCTTTTTATAACAAAATCGTTATTTTGTTAATAGTTAGTTAAAAATGAGACGTCATTGCGAAAGCATTAAGAATATTTGTCATTGAACTTTTCCATTAGTTAATTAATTTGTAATTAGAATTTAAAGTTTAGTGCTTATGAATTAAAAAAGTTAATTTAATTAATTTAAATTATAAAAGGCAGACAAATTTTGTAAATAAAATTGTTAATTAAAATATACGTCCCAGATAAATACAAAGTAATTTTTTGAATAATTGGTGAGTGTCAATAAAACATATATACCTTATTGTACGGAAACTTAATTATTATGTTCCGATAGTTCTATGCTTGACTGTTAGATGGTACTAGCAATGCTGTTTCGAGATAGTGCAACGAAAATTAGAAATTTTAAAATGTATCTGAGAATATAACTTCTAAAATACTTTCAATTTTTTAAATTAATTGTTTCACAATGAATTACTGTTTTTATATGTTCCTTTTACGTACAATATTCTCTCCGTAAGCGTGAGAAAGATCTCTACCGTATGAATAAGAGTTTTATCCCCAAAACTAGGGGTAGCCCCCTCGCAATCAGTCGAGCATAAAACGCGATCGGTCACCAAGTCGGCCAAGATCGAAAATCTTGAAACAAACTAGCAATGGGATCATTCTATGTCAAATCGACCATTTTTGCACCTCACCATCTGCGATTTTCCTCTAATCAAAATATGTTGCAATCATATTCTTTGAAATTTCCCCTTTAAAATGAGCCCTTCAGAACCAAAGAGTAGGGATGCAACAAAAAGCGACACTAAACAAAGAAACCTACCTCCTACAGAGAGACAGAGGATATAACCAATTTTAAGTGCTCAAATCAAATGAATCGGGGGTGCGCATATGCACAATGTACAAGTATGACGGTCAAAAAAGAATAGTTTAAACCTGCACATTCACCAATAATTTATTTATTTGTCTTAAATATTTTGTCACATTTTTGTAACACATTCATCTGTATTCTCTTGTGATATATGTATAGTTTTTCTTTTTCTTATAAGTTATTTATAATAATCATTTCCGTATTACATACTCTTTAAATATATTTTGTATAGTAATCACTTTCGTATATTTTTTACTTTTTCAACTTTTCAACGCCGTAAAATTGATAAAAAATACCTCAAAAGACAATATTAGTAATATACAGAAAATTTATTACAAATATATTCCAAATTATTAAAGGTTAACATTCAAGTAGATTTGTTTGATTTCGATTTCCCGCTAGTTTGTACAATCAATTTAAAGAGACACCGTTTTCGAGAGATCAAAGGTGCTGACAGAGAGTGTCGCCTCCGGTGTATTCTGTGTTCAGAACGATGGAACCCTGAAAATTGACGTTACTATCAACTAGAAAAGGACGCGGTGTACCTCCGTTTCAAGTGATCGAGTTGTGCGCTCTGAAGTGATATGAATGTGATCCATTTGTTCGGTCATGATTTGAAAATATTCAAATCGTGAAAATTGTTAGGTTCCAGAAAACGTGACTGACAGGGCAGCTGCGCAATATAAAAGCAAAAGGAATTATATTAATTCAACTCGTAAATTTAGCGATTTCGATGTTTCTGCAGAAAGATAATATTTCGCAACAACTCATGGCAGGGGATAGTATTGGACGGTATTAGAGCATTAAAAGACTTACAATGCACACTAACCTACAAAGACTGTTAAAAAATCAAAACCCTTAAAGATTTATTTGAATGGGCAGAATCATCTTTTTTAAACGTAACATTTAATTATGTAACATACAATGAATACATTAAACATTCTGATTATTTACAACCTCATTTTTTAACAATGTTATCAGTAACAGGCACTCGAAGTTTGAGCAATTTTGCACCATTATTAAATGAACAAATGCTATGTAAGACTTGCCCTATGATAATGATACATCTGTGTTTAGTCTAATGAAATAGTTATCATTATATTTTTTGCCACAATTGTTAATTTCACCCCTCACAATTCTCACGGTTTCCATCGAACAATGACGCCTTTTTTGTAGAATATAAACAATGAATGCAGAAACTAATATCTGTAAATGAAGTTATGATTAAAAAATGTGTCATTAGTAAAGAATGGTTAATAATATACTTTTCAAGGTATGAACAGGGTTATTTAGTCGTGTACGAAGTCTTGTATTGCTTTGAGCCCTGTGGTATAAACCGACCTATCATAATTGCGGAAGGCAGGATTCGCCTACCTGAAACAGAGGAACACCGCGTCCTTTTCTAATCGATAGTAACGTCAATTTTCGGAGCTTCATCGTTTTGAGGGGCTCATTTTAAAGGGTAAATTTCAACGAATATGATCATACTTTTTTTTAATTGAAATCCTTTACGTCCCACATTAAGAAAAATGCAAAAGAAGGATTTGTTAAAATTTGTCGATATTATAAAACAAATTGACGAAGTCGAAAAAATATTTTATAATAGTCCAATCATTTATTAATAAAACAAAAGAAAAATATAGCTAAATCGAATGAGTAGTTTCTGAGAAAAAATTCGTAAGTGAAGCCTATTTTACCCGGGCAAAAATTGTAAATCTCCAAAGCTTGTTATTTCTTAACAACTTCAAAATCGGCAAAATGATGACTTAAATCCCCCTAATTTCACATAAACTACAACATATTTTGATTGGAGCAAAATCGCAGATAATAAGGTCCAAAAGTGATAGATTTTGCGTGGAATAGTCCAATGAAGAGATTTCAATTTTCTTATTTTATATTATTTTTTCAAGAAACTTCTATTGTTGCATTTGTATCGTTTTTCTGACTAAAATGGCACCAAACAAGATATAATTATGATCATAATTACTTATTTAGCACACCAGGAAAGTTTCGGAATTTTATATTTATGGCAGGCTTTACATTTACAGCAGAGATACAAATTCATCCTAATGGCTTGCTATAAAGGTAATTTTGAGCATAATTATATCGTGTTTAGTGTCATTTTAATCAGAAAAATGAGACGAATACGATGATAAAAGTTTCATTGACGACAAACCAAAAATTTTGATTTCTCTTTGCTTTTATGTCGCTACTCGTTTCTACGTTTGACAGAGTGGAAAGAATGTAGTACTTCTTCTATAAATGCGAGACTGCAGACCTGAAGTATCCACGCATGTGTGATATGAGTGTAAATCTCAATATAAAATTCCATCATAAAAAATGTTAGTTTATGTTCTCATCTAGCTCTTAGAATCACCTTTCTGAAATTTAAAGTGCACAATAAAATAGCGTTCTTTTCAAAGTGACCATGTACTTTTGTAAGTTTGAGTATTTATGAACTTCGGACCTGTTCTCCTCGTCCGCCATTTTGTCCCAGGAAGCCTGATTTGCATTTTCATGTACATTAAATTGAATGATATCTACATATTTACAGCTGTATATTAGTACTACAAGATGATTAATGAAACATTTGCCTGTATACAAAATATAAAAAACCTTTCAGTGCAATACTGAGTTCAAAATAATGTAACCAAAAAAGTGACAGAAAGTCACTTAAAAGTATGTATGTATTTTACCATAATCAATATTATCCCATAATGATTTTTGTTCTATTCAAAATGTTGTGCAATTTTTGCTAGTATTTAGATAATAGTTTCAAACTAATTACATATTTTACTAGCATATAACTTTTTTTACCATTTATATACTTATAATATATAATACAAATTTCAACCAAATAACGTAAAAACGTATACCACATAATTCTTTATGCAGAAATAAATGGAAAATATAGACTAGATTTTTTACTCCCGGCTTAGTGTTGAAATAAATCGTTTGAAACTTTACTACAGTCCTCTATTGTTATGACATTTATAACTATACGAATGTTTTCTGTGCGACGATTTTTTACATTCAATTGTTCTTATTGTATATTTTTGTTAATCCTGAAGAAAATAAAATTTAGTTTTCACAAAATCTTTTCTAAAAACACCCAAGAATATTTATTCATCATGTTTTCCTCTTAAGATTTGTAACTGACGTTTACACACAAAATTTTATTTAAAATTGGTCGCTTTACGAATACTTTCCACGCCGACTGTATGTATTATACTTCACTACGCTTCGACATAAAAGTCAGAAGTTTTCTAAGTGACAATTATAATTACTGGATAAAACGTGGAGGATGATTGCTTGGCTATCACGGTCCTCAAATATTACATTTATCTTTTATTTATGAAACTAAATTAATGAAAAAATATACAGTAAAGGTATCTAAAGTCAAAACCAATTAGTATAACCAATTAAATGCATATTTAGGGAACTAAAAAATCAAAACACGTTACCGAAGGTACATGCTTCCGTAACGGGCATAGCTATACATTCGACAATGGGGCAATAATTTCAGCTATTTTGCAAAAGAAAAAGTACAACTTGTAGCGTGCGGTCATCGCGAGTCTCTTTGTCTCGGCTGCGGATTTTTCCACGTGTAACCGTTACACGATGCTCTTCTGACTAGTATATTTCCAAAAACGGTTACGCCAGAGGTGATGTGCAATTGTCTCGTAGGGGTACGCGTGGCGACGGGCGTGGACCCCGAGACATTCATTCGGTGTCTTGAGCGAACGTTCGCGTTATTATACGGCTAATTCTTATAAATAAATTATTATTTGTTCATAATTTCCAAAGACTTATTTCATTCTCACCTAAACCTAGAAACTTATGTGATAGGAAATTTTTCTTGTATTTTTCTTTGAAATTAATAGCATTCACGTGCTGTCTATGCATCGTTTACAATTACAATACATGTTTAAAATGCTTCACGGAAAATAACGCTATCGTAACATGAAAGGAATGGAGCGGTTCTTGAAATGTGATCTTCTCGAAAATTAGCCGGAATTCAAAAATTCCACATTTTTCCCTTATTTTCTCATAAAGAATTAAAATTTAAATTTGAATTAAACTTAAGACTTCACGAAAAATTGAGATTCAACAACATTTATTGCTGTCTCTTTGGGAAAGCAAATATTATGTACATATTATTTTTTTTTTAAGTTCTAGGTACTCTGAAGTCTGAATAGAATTTTATTCAATTCTCTCATGAAATAGAATTATATTAAACTTACTATTGTCATAGAAATGTACGGAACGCTTTTCCAAGATTGAATTACATAGAATGCGATGCCACATTATCATCATATGGCATTCCTATAATTAAAATTATATGGACTCCCAATTTTAAATGGAATCATGTTATACATACTTTTCAAGTATAATTGTACAACACACAATTATAATTAAAATTGTACAGAATTATGTTTTAAATAAGATACCATTCAGCTTTTTCTTGAAATAATATTATATGAGTACGAACTGTCGAAATGATTCTATTCTGTTATCGTTTTCAGTTACTTATCTTTTCTACATAATATTTAGCTGTTGTTGAATTCTCATTTTAATTGATGAGCAAAAATAAATCTATGTGTTGAAAGTCACTGGATCTACAATAAAGAAAAGCCTTTCTTTCTGTTTCCAGAGTCAACAGAGCCCACACCGTGATTATACTTAAGGGCCAATTGGGCGAATACGTTGCAGGCCCAGACAGTTATTTTTCCTAAGGAAGCAGGCGACGGTTTTATTATGCGTTTTAGAAAAGTCTTTTCGAGTCACTTCAATAAATTCATTTGTTTTTATAGATACACACACGGGATATCACCAAAGTGTTACACGCGGATTTTAATGAAAGTTATGTATCTGGTTGCTTTTCAAAAATTATTTGACACATATATTCATATATCTGCATTTATGTTGAGGGTGTGAAAATAGCCCTCAAAGTTGGGGGTTGAAAACTCATTTTCTTAGATGTCTCGAAAGCCAGAGAGTGCAAGCAGGTGCTATTTTTTAAATTAAATAGTTTTGTGTAAGGAATTTATTCGATTATGAAAATTTCGGGAGAAATTATTTATTTAAATAACTTATTAAAAAATTAAATTTTTTATTTAATTTTTAACAAACAAAATGTACCTACTACGAAAACAAATCTCAACAATTGCGTCTGTAAAACGCGGGAGAAAAGTGTACTATCCTTGCAAAATTGAAATAAACAAAAGATTCCATCTTTTCAATGATTCCAAACTCGTATCCCCTATTTTGATGCATATTGTACATCGTTAATCTGCTTAACAATCAAACTGCATTTAGAATAAAAAAATTAAATGAAAAACTGAATTTTTTAATATTATTTACAAAAATAATTATTGCCTACATTTTCGTAATCGATTAAATTCCTTAATCAAAAATATGCAATTTAAAAAAAAGCACTTGCTTATACTCTCTGGTTTCCGAAACTTAAGAAAATGTATTTCCGACCTCCAACTTTGACCCTTTCATTGCGGCGCGATTTTGGAGTAATCCATCAACAGGGACGACGCGTTAGACGCATGTCGGTCGCTGCGCCGTGCAGACCAGTGACCATAACAGTATTCGGAAATTTGATACTATTCGTAGGACTTGAAAAACAATCATAGGAAATTGTTGAAAATAGCAAAAATAAATACAGAAATATGTCGGTAATTTGCCAATAAGTCGGTAATCAAGTATGTATATTCATCTACTATCTATATCAGGGGTCGGCAACCTTTTTCGGATGGCGGGTCATTTTCAAAATAAAATTTTGTATGCGGGCCGCACATTCAAATGTAACTTAAATAGTGCTTTTATATCATATACGAGTATAAATACATTAAGAATAACATGTATTTCTCATTACCCATTGTAGTGAAACGTCATACGGTTGTCAATATGAACGTGTTTACGTGCAAAATGCACATATGAACATACAGTAGCAAACTGGCGAAATGAAAGAATGCTACACTTGTTAAGCGAACCGTTGCGTCGTATTCGCTGAAGAGCGGGGACTAAACTTGCGCAGTAAAATAGGTTTCCCAATATGCTTCTGTTAGCGCGCATTTTTGTCACCGGCCACATTTCGGCACGCTCACGCTCTAAGTTTGTTGATTTTTCCTAAAATTATATTGGTGCTTTGGCGGGCCGCACAAAAAGTTGCAAAGGGCCGCATGCGGCCCGCGGGCCGCAGGTTGCCGACCCCTGATCTATATGATACCGCTCGTTTCAATTAGATCCTCAAATGTTAAAATAAAATAATATCTATATAATTATTCTTTACTATTCTCTCTGCAATTACAATATCGTACACGTATATTAAAAGGTCTTGTGTTTCATTTAAAGTTCCTTTCTTGTTGTTTCTCGTTTTAAAATAAATTCATTTAGTGTTCAAATTGCGTAAATTGTGTTGTCTTATATTTAATAGTTTTCAATATTATATTATAAATCTATATTCCCATTTCAATCACAAATGAATTAAATATATCTATTATTGATTTATTTTAAGTAGCCTTTTATAAAAATGTAGCAAAGCTACATCACATTCCTTGCATTCATACCTAGATTCTCGACGAATTTTGTGTTTACTGCACATTTTCGAGCAGGATTTTTTTTTTAGAAAACGGATTAAAATATGTGTTGTGAAAATGTCTTTCAATAAGACGTAATGAGCGTATATTTGGGTCTCTTGTATATATCGATGAACATCTAGGGACGTATATTTACGTCTTTCGTGTATATCGATAGACTTCGCAGGACGTATACATACGTCTTTCGTGTATATCGATAGACTTCTCAGGACGTATATGTACGTCTTTCGTGTATATCGATAGACTTCTCAGGACGTATATTTACGTCTAGTGAAAGGGTTAAAGGCTATTGTTAGCCCCTCAACATAAATATTAATAGATATAAAAAATACGTATCAAATGGTTTCCAAAAAACTACGACATATGTAAATTTCATTAAAATCCGCATATAACACTTTGGTAATGTCCCTCGCCAGTATCTGTTTTATTTAAATAAATAATCACCCTATCTTCTAATAGCTGTAAATCATTTTGTGAATATTATGTCTTACTAATCAATTAACTGCCACAGTTAATTTCAAAAATCCGTTCCAGAATGCATAATTAAAAGAAAAAATTGCAAATTTTTATAATAAATGGTATTATAATACCATTATAATATACCATTATAATATTAGTCTAATGGATTTATATAAAATATATCGATATTTTTTATTCAAAGAGGGGCAGATTAAGATACATGCATAACATTAAATATAAAGTACCACGGATACTGGGTGTGGAACCTGGCTTGTTACCGTATGTAACGGCACGTGGCTCGCACGTTTGGTAGGAAATAGCACTGACCACTAACAGATGTTTGGGTACAGGCAATTAAGCCTACTTAAAGTCTGTAAGTTGGCTAAATTATTTTACACTTTATACACTTGCCTAGCTGAATAGACCTACCTTACAATAAACGCTGGCAGCCATATTCCGTTATGACCTGTTCAGCCATATGGTCAGTGCGGCCCGAAAAAAGAGTATCGTGTAATAAATGTATAATTTTGTATGTTTTCCTCTGCCAAAAATTCGAAGTGATTTCGAAGTAGGAAATTAACTTCATCCTCTAAGTTTCAAGGGGTAACGCCTTTCTGAAAACGAAAATATGTATACATATACAGCTGAAGGGTGCTGGAGAAAAGAATTACAAGTTTAGCTTCCGATACATTACTTACTCTCATTTACCACCTTGCAAACATATTTGTTGCGAATATTCAATACCTTTTTCACGACACTATATTTACTTCAGCGATTTTTTAATAATTTCTATGACTGTGTACTGTATTGTCAAGGCTACTGTTCCAAACATTTTTTCTCTATATGTAATATCGTCTCTCGATCTTTACTTTCCACATATTCGCAAAAATATTTTTATGTCTGAGGTAACCTTGGATTAAATTAGAGATAAACTATTAAACATTATTCTCAATTATTATTAATAGCAATGTGAAAAATGTCTGCCATTATATTAAAAAATGCAACTATTTATGTACTCAAATCATACTTTCGTCGGAACAAAAGTTTAGTAACCGATGTATAGTATTACTGTTCCCAAGTCCAATATTGTAAAACATTCATCTTTGTTTCGTGTAAAGAACGTTCGATATTTTGAGTATGTATACTACTATCTGGAACGGTGAAATTCGTTCTGCGGTTCTCAGATGTTTATATCCTATTTTATAGAGCAAATTATAAAGTTTCCATCGACCTGATATTACCGCAGAACCCGATTTAATCTATTTTTTAATTATATGAAAGAAAGTCTCAGACGATCTATCCGGAATTGAATCAATAAATAAACGTTTGATTCTTCGTTAGATACCCCTAAAAATCCATTTTTCCCTAAAAGGACGTCCTTTATTAAATTTACGTTCTCTGATTTTTGTTTCGTCAATTTTAACTATTATATTTTCATCTCCGACTTGAACTTTTCTACCTTTTCTTTTTCTAAAAAAAATTTGTCGTGACGATCGGAACATCAAGTGAGATCCAATAAAATGGCAGATAGTTTTACCAAAAAGGTGCGATTGTTCAAACCGAGAATTTTTTTATACACTAATTTTTAAATTACACTCTGCGTTGAAACAGATCGGGTTCCGATTTTTAAAATAAAATGTTGAATAGCATGAAAATGTTATTGACCAAGTTTTATTTCTTTCTCGTATTTAATGCACTATGTAACGCTATGAATCACTATGTTATAATTCAATTGTTATATCCATTACATCTGCCCAGAAATTCATATAGCTTTGTTTATCTTATATACCTTATCTGTAGCTATTTACAAACATGGTACAATCAGGTAATTCTTCAATTATATTCACATCACTTTAACTTTGTATAAACAAGATTTCATGTTGGCTAGAATTTAAACTTGATTAAAGAGTGGATAATGTAACTAGGTTGAAAGTTAACTAGACAGAGGTGGATAGATGCATAGTTATTAAGTTAGGTTAGATTATGCTTTATGAGACAAATGTGCATTGTCTACATTAGCACGCAGTACATATAACTGCAACGTAAAACTAATTGAAATTTTTTGCGAAAAAAATTTCTCAAAAACGAAAATCAAGCGGCGGTAATATGTATAGAAAAAAGTCGTTCAGAATAGTGACCTTAACACTTTGCCGGCCGCTGTCACGTATACGTGACTTTCTTCTGCCAACCGTTTTCGGCCGCTATCACGTACGCGTGACTTTTTTTTCTCCAGCGGTAATGCTTAATTTCCATGTTTGTGTAGGGAGATACATTGTTGCAGAACAATGTTTGGCGAATAGGGAACTGTGGTTTCAACTGTTTTACACTCCCAATTTACCATATTGTGTTTTACTGAAATATTTAAATACTCTGCCAGCCGCATCGAAGCGGGAGCTTGTTCAGTTAGTTTGACACTGTCCGTCACTGCCTCCGAATATCGGAAGCTTACATTAAATTTATTAAAAATTATAAAATCTCTTTCGAAATGTCATACAACGAGGAAATATATGCTGTTCCGTTATCAGACGTGGAGAAAAGTTCTAATAGAGATATCGATAGTGATTTAGACAGTGGAAGTGATATCATTGTGAGACAATTCGAAATTTATCACACAAAAAAGAATATAGATCCTAAAGGTTAAATTTTTTAAGTAAAATGTTTAAATAATAATTAAAAAATGTAAGATTATGCAATAAAAATGGCGTAACAGTTACTTCAATGCCTTTTTTAATAATAATTATATTGCAACAACTTGCGTGAATCTCGCCGGCGGCAGCGCGTCGGCGATTCGAGAACTGTGCGGCCGGCAAAGTGTTAATAATATATTTCAGACTCATCGAAGTCGACGAAGAATCGTTAAAGTAAATAATTATAGTAATAATGTAAAACCGTACTGTATTACCAGTAAAAGTACGTAAAGAAAAAACAACCTGGTAAGAAAATGAAAGAGATGATTCAACAGCAAGTTTAATATATTTTGATTAAATTGAAAAATAATTTTTGCAATGTTGAAACTTATATAGAAGCTTTTATTCTGCAAATTCTACATCGAGGTCACATTTTTAGAAATTCGAAAAAATTACTATTGTATTCTTTGAAGTTTCCTGTACGAAATAGCTAAAAACTACTTTTAGTGTCTTCTCGATTAACGTCGCAATAAAATGTAGTAGACGACCATCACGTCCAGTTTTAATAGCGGTTCGCTACTATGGTCGACTGAGCAAACAAAAACCAGAGGTTTTATTTGTTCCTAGATATTGTGATTTATAGTTGCAGAAGATTTTTACCTATCCTGCTGTTAAGAATTTACTGTTAGTTTATAACAATCGATTTTATACTGCAATAGATGCCTATTCGTTTTCTAATTTTTTATACCAATAAGTTAGCGCACTGTCAAAACCACAGGAAAGTAGTGAGTCTTTTTCATCAGAGCGACACAAAGAAGAGAAGTCAAATGAATGAATAAGATTATTTAAGGCAGTGGTGTCAAATACATTGTATGAACATGTACTACCAGATACAGTTTTGAAGAATTCACAGGTTTGTCGAAAAAATACCAGCAGGTCAGAAAAGGTTTCCCACGTGTATTCGAAAATAAATTATTTAAATTTTACATTTATTTTTTTCTTTGATAAATTTACAAACATAAAATATACATCAATTCTAACTACATATCATTAATTCTATGTAATTACATAGGTAAATGTCCCTTTAGTATATTGTTGAAAAATTACAGAGTTTACTTCCAAATATTTATGAATATACCAAAATGTGGAAAAAAACTGTACACAATAAGTGTTGAATATGTACTTACGCTATGGTTTGCCGAACTTTTCGAAACTGCACGCGGCGCAGAACGAACTCTCGACGCCACGACAGACCATGATCGTCATCGTTCTTTTGTTCGATTCTCGACCGGTGGCAAATGTGCCGAATTTCACTCCTTGTCTTTTAGAGCACGAAATACTAACTTTTAAAAATTATTTCAAAATACTATAGATTCATGCCAAAATTCAACATATATATAAAAAGCTAATGTTATTTGTTACAAAGCGTTTTAGAGATAAATAAAGCGCTATTAAAATGTAACAGACATTTTAATGATGAACTTAACCAATTTGTAGAATTGTATCAGTCACACAATGTATGATAAGTTTGAGTAAAGAAAAGTATTAAATGTTATCAATTATTACCATGCGTTGCAACAAAATTTTAAATTGGAAATGTTGAACAAATTAAAATTTTTTACTAAAAATTTAGCCATTCCAGGCAAAAATTATTTTATCAACGTCAGGTGTAATTTTGTAATAATGTTATTTTTAATGTAGATATTAAATATTCATTTGTTAATCTCGGCCTATGTGAAACCTCGGTTTTTTTACAGTTCACTATTTTTGTAAATGTATTTTATTTGCTTTTAAATTCCATTTTATTGTTTTAGTACAATCAACCGATAAAAGTAATCTTGATTGACCCTTATAGTGTGAAATTGGGGAGGTTTAAGTTTAAAGTCATCATTTTGTCAGTTTCAAATTTGTTAAAAAATGACAAGCCATCGCTGTCCACTTTGAAAACAAGCTTCACTTGTTAGAATCGAACGTTGAAGACTGACGACTGTCGCCGAGCTTCCTTTATTTATAAACAACTCAGATACTGTGCGCGGTTCCCTTTCGTACATTACGCGCCTATTTTGAACATACATTTATCGCTACACACTTACAAATTTTTATTTCAGAAATTTCTTGCCAGATACAGCTATGTTTTTTTCGTTTATTCATAAAAGTTTGGGATGGACTTTCAAAAAAGGTCACTCCCGATTTGGATAAACTTTTTACCAAAGTTTATACCTGATTAGAGAATAAAATCTCTAAGAGAATTTTTGGCAATAAGGCTTTGTTTGCCTCCCTCCTCCTTCAAACTTTGAACACTTTTTAATTTATACCTCTAAAAATATTGATTTCAGAGAAATAGTTGCAAACAAAAAATAAAGTTCTTAAAAAGCTCTATAAAAAGAAGTTATATATATTTTTTTCGTAAAGTTATTCTTATTGCTGTTATGACTCGAATTAACTTTTTATAGGTATAATTATACCGTAATAGTCTACAATCGTATTTCGATTAAATGTGGGCTTCGATTTAGTATACATATATATAGTAGGACAGTTTGGAGAATGAGCATCACAAATATGGCGATTCCAAATGTCTTTTAAGGGGGTGGAGATATAGGGGTTGAAAGTTGCGATGAACTTGAATTTCACTTGAACGTACGAGTATACATCCGCGGTTGTGTGTCCGTCCGCAAGTGACTATCGCATTTCTGCTGTTTTGACCATATAACGGCTACATTTAAAATCAAAATTAACTAATATTAATAATTTTGACATTTGCTGCGTGGTATAGACTACCGCAGTATATACAAGTGTATTAAAACTATGTATTTTAGTAAATTATAGGGTCATAATTTATAAATTGCAGGTTTAAGATGTTAAAAAGGTGAAGCATCGTATTCCTTATTACATGCTATAAATGTACCAGTCGTCTAATTATTAAATCCTTTTAACCATGGGATTAAAAATACAAAGCAGGTAAAGTACCATTTTCGTCACCCTATGTCGTAAACGTAAGTCCTGCTTTAAGAATGGCGCCGACGGTGAAGAAAACGATTGTTCTCAATAAATTGAAAGCAAGTGAAAAAGAAACTCATTTAGTACCCCTTATAATTTCTTTAGAAAGAAATGACGATTATACCTCGTCTTGGGGCGCATTTTTTTTCATGGAGCATACTGATTCTTAATATGGGAATCCATTGATACAAAAGATATATGCTGTTAAAGTTTTGTAATTTTTGAGTGGTGTATAGCTTACTTTATTAATGTAACTAGATGAACTTTATTATTCAATAAAACACATATTGTGTTCGAATCGCGTCCATTAAAAATTTTAATATGTCAATATTATTTCGACGAAACAACTGTCGCTATAAGTATTTACAGAGGTAATGTGGAAATTTATTCTCCTGAAAACGTTTACATGCTCTCATCCAATCCTATTTGCAGTGTGATTTCATTTTTTGAGGACGCGCACTGTTACTGGGTAATATTTATTTATTAAGGGGTAACACCACTCTACGATTTTCAAAAAGACGATTTTTTTTGACTGAAACGATACTTTAGGGTCTTAAGAACGGAATACCGTTTGATTTGTTGTAGAAAACAAATTTTAAGTGGTTCAATTATTAATTTTGCCGCAGCGCCTCAGAGCGCGCACTGAGTACTCGCGGTATGCTGCAATTCATCGCTTTCGTATAACAATAATGTTATCATTTAAAATAATAAGTTTACTTGTTACCTACAAGAAAAACAGAAGCATCGAGAAAGCTAGAGAAGGTGGCAAACACTGATCTGGATAGCTAAATGTATGGCACAGGCATTACAGATTAGCGGTGAATAGAGAATTTGAGGATTAAAATGTTCATAAAACTTCAAACGCGTTTTTCTCGAAACCAGTTTCGAGGACGGATTTTTTGGTGACTATTGCATGAATTGAATTGAAATTTTTACAGTAGCTGTACAACAATATTATCCTTGGAAGTACGTAGCCATTTTTTGATTGAATGTAAACTTTTTTTTTATAAATAATTTAGTGCTCATTTTTCACGCAAAAAGTCGATTCATTCCTTAAAAAACGCATAACTTCCACAAAAATTGATTAATCAAAAAACCCCTATGTACTTCCAAAGCCAATTGTATATAGATTATAAATTCTTTTGATTTTTTATCCCACGATTCATACATAACGAGAAATCCGTCCTCCCGTGGCGGTGTTTTTCCAAAATGTGTTTCCGACGATGGGCTCTGTCGCCACCATTTTGTAGGAAAATGACAATAAAAAAATATTTTTTTGTAGTTCAATATGTGTTAAATAAACCCTTTGAAAAGAAATTCTTTTCCGTTTGTAGTTATTCCAAAATAAATTGTCAAAGTTAGGCCTCTTTTTCGGGCTCTAGAGTGGTGTTACCCCTTAAATATCATTGAAAAGTCATATTCTTTTAATTGAAAATTCATAATCTTACTGAAATTGAAAGTAAATTATATTTTTCTACGAACGCTTTATTGTGATTAACAGCCTTATAGAATATATACATCTCCTTCTGCATTGAATCCTGTGTAATTTTTAAAATAATCGTTTACTTTTATAGCGAGTGAATGCTTGAATGAGTGCGAGATACGTGCCGAATGAGTGAGAACAAACGGAATAGAGCGACAGGTGAAAGATGCGAAAAAATGGTTGTATGAAGAATGAAAGTTAAATAAAAGAATATTATGTTTATAAAGAGATTGTGACACTTTGCTGACACGATTATATTTTTTTTTACTTTTCGAATTAATGGTTAAATCGAAATGGTAAAATTTTGATCAAAATGGTGGATCTTTAAACATATATAAAAATATTAACTAGTTAAAAATTTGTCCAAATTGTTAGTAGGAAGTTTTGTAAGGTAAGTATTGAGAAATCTTCTCACCAGAAGTGGTTTCTCCACTCTGTACTCAATTCCTTCAGAAACAATATTTCTATTCATTTGTCCTACACGACGACCGGATGTTTGCCTTTGCCAATGCCTCGTGTTCCATCAGCAAACAGTCCTGCGACATCCGATCGCCATATGACTTGAAGACACTAACCATCGTTGGCCTCTTCGATTGCCTGCTCACAATCAACCTTTTCTCTAGACCTCATAAGCTGCATCCCTGTCATAAATCGTTCGAAGGCAGAATAGTGATGACTAATTGTCTTCGACAACTCTTAAAAATTCGTTGATGGTAACCAACTGTTTTATAAAATTTTACTGCGACTGACCTGACCGATATTTAGTCCAGCCATCACAACACGTATTTTTTGTATTTAAATAAGTTATATACCTGAACAATGATTGGACTACTAAATTATGAGACGGCTCCTAATAAATTCCGTTACATAAAATTGTTGTACTAGTTCGTCTATATTTATCGACTAATATTTAAAATAAATTTTAACCTCGCTAATAGGTATGAGAGGAAAGGAAAGTCAGTAATTTCGTTAAAAACATTTATTTATATTAGAACTTGTAATTATTATACTGACATGTTTCGGTCATAAGCTGGTTCTTTTTCTTATACAAATTATAGTACTTTGGAAAATTTCCGTATGCTGGGCACGAAAGCATTTACCTGGCATCAGTAAATTTTTCGCATATACAGTTAATAATTTCGGAAAATTTAGAACATCTTCCGTGTTTCACCACACAAGTAGATCGCATTTTCAATTGATTATATTACATTTGAAGTATCTATAAAAGTAAAAAATATATCAATCATTGTGTCTGAATGTATACACATATATTTATGTACACAAGTGTACTTAAATTATATAGAATATATCATGGTGTATATATGTATACACGGATACACATATAATATATAAACACATTGTATAGTCACATGTATGCTGGTATAAATAGAAGCAATGCGTATGCACATATAACATATAATGAATGATATATTTTATATTTTTACAGATATTAGAAATGTGTAATTAATACAAAGATATGACTTAATTAAGCGAAGAAAAATGGAAAGTGATCTAAATTTTTTAAAATTAATTATACACGAATAATATATGGTAGAACTTAGAGTATGTAGTCCAAATTATAGAACTTTCCCGTACATAAAAAAATCGTATAGCTTTCTAATTTAAATTGTATTTTTATCTACAAAATGATAAGGAAACGCGATATTTGCAGTTTCACAAATACTCAATTTATTATTAACAAAAGATCCTAATAACGCAACGATCCTAATAACTAGATTAAAAATTCGAAAATCTTCGAAGATGTACATTTACACGTAAGTGTCACGGAGCATACTACCTCGTTTTTCTTGTTTTCGTCTTTTAATGACTTTTTATTAGCAAAGAATAATACTAGAAACACAAAAAGAGACCAAGATTAGAAAGTGGGAAATGCTAATACAACAGGAAATGGTCGTAAGGTCGGAGATTTATACGGGTCTGGTCACCAAATGTGTAAGTTGATATAAACTGACATTTATGCGAGCCTTGAAAAAAAACATAGACATGAAAATGGATTGAAAGCAAGCTTTACAAAAGAAAGGTTGAAAAGAAAAGAACCTTTCAAGATTTCGGTAAGGAAATACTGAGAGTGGTGTAACAGCCATAAACTTCAAGATACTCTCGAAAATGTTAAGAGTTAAATGGTCATTCTATAAACTTGAGCATCCCTAACTAAAAAATATATAATACATTTTTTATGTTTGGCTGTTTTATAAATTTGCAAACTTTTACCAAAATCGAAAAGCGCAATATCAGACTTATTCTTACTAGATATTTAAATTTTAATCCTATCATCAGAACATTTCACTTAATCATTTGTTATCAGTATCTAAATATTTACATAAAACGAACGTCCTAATACTCAAATGAGTCCCAGTAATTAACAATTGAATGAAAATTTTGTTAATAATAATGATTTTGCTTATTTTGAATGTTTAAATTAATCAAATTGTAATGGCGAATGTATTAGCTCTACATGAGTATAATGATAAATTTCTATAATTCAGTATTTATATCACGCGAAACTAAAATTATCATTACCGAATATTCCAAGATTCAATGTTTATGAATTTGATTTATAATAACTCAAGTAATCAAGAGAGTACATTTGATAAAATTATAGTTAATAAATGTTTATGATAATTGGGCCATGGAGGGACCCCCACGATGACTGATGAGGTTGACAAAAATTGCAATGTTTCGTCCCACAAATACAAAATGTATTCTCGTGCCTTGATGACGATGATCGTCGAGTGATAAATGGTTATCACACAAGTCTCGGTGGTTTATTAAAACAGTGGTTCATTAAGTGAATTGATATTCACGAGAGATCCGTATTAAGATTGAATGAATTGTCCAAAAAGGAAGACCTGCGAGCATTGGAAGTGAAGTGGAGCCGTGGAAGTGTCTACCGCAGAGGACATATCAGAATCAGTCCGTAATTTACTAAAAACAGCAATTTCCCTCTCACTCTATGGTTGTAAGTATTAATGATGGATGCAGATGACATTGCATCCATCTCGGCATTGGGGCATACTGCAAGGCTGTTGAATGATTGAGCATGAGCGCATCTGCCTGCCGGATTGACATAGACTTTGTAGACACTGTACACCGCAGGGGGTGCACAATTTAGGATACGGGAAATAAACTTCTTTAAGGAAGAATACACTGATGTTAGATGAATAGCGTGCGTTCTGGTTTGTTTCTTGGTTGACAATAGTTTAGAAATCCGAGTTGTGGAGACGTTCTTGAGAAATCATAAAATATCTATTCAATGTTAGGGGAATGATGCGTAGTTTGGAACTGGTGTTTAGCTTTCTTTAAAAGGACTGTTTCCTTTCTAAAGCGTTTCAGCTTGTTGTAAAGAAGTTTTCACAAACCCATAAGCGACCGTTCTGCTGTCTGGCAAATAACCATTTCGTACAGCTTGAGAAAGTTCTGACTGAATGATCATAAACACTGAGTTGGTATTATTTCGAGTTACGAGAATCGTGCAAGTCGAAACAATTAATGCTATACAATTTAAAAATGGTGAAGTTATTTTAAATTTATTAAATAATAGAGAACTCAAATTAATCTTATTTCTTATTCTTGTTTTTCTACTCATATGCGATAATATAATACTGACTAGTCATTAAACACGTGTTAAAACACTGGCACAATTTCATGTGGAACCGAATTATCATATTTATTGTATTAAAGTCAGCATGTTTTGTATGCTATACATTTATTTCAATAACAACTATACAAATACATAATTTTGCTTGTTCCTAAACTCGTCAGAATATCAATCTGAACGAAGAATTAAACAAAAACTTTATATTATACCTTCAATCATATTTTTATCTTATAAACGATTGCACATAAAATGTCGTTAGCATTACCATCTTGATTTTAATTATTAAACAGTAAAAATAATTAAATAAAACACATATTAAATATTTGGAACAGTAATAATTTATAATCAGTACACGCCATGTTTATTGTTTACGTAGGTTCTTATTATTTAATCTGGAAATAGAAATTCTGCCAGTCGAATAAGCGTATTTAATTACAGCTTTACATTGTATAAATACATAAGATATTATAATTATCTTAACTGCTTCCTTAATTGTTTGACGACGCAGATGTTTACCTTATTCGGGAAACTCAGGCCATAATGGCAATTCTTGCCACATTTCTTACTCTTTGGACTTACCGTGCCGACCGTAGACCCGCGGCTATCGATTTAAGCAGGCAGAATCAAACATGCGGCATTTACCACAAGAATAATGTTTTTATGACTTACTACTCAAATTGAGACGTCTCTGCTGAAAATCAGTAAATTTTTAAGCGTTATATCTTGAAAACTAATAAAAATATATTTCCATTTAAAACACGAAACTTCGCCATCATATCTTTTACATTACAACATTAAAAAAAAATTTATTTACGTCAAAACACAGAGTCCCTTTTATCCTGCAATTTCCATATAAACATTTTTTCGTGTCATCAATAGTTCGTGAAATATCGCACTGTCACACTTAGGCACGGACACCCTGTATGGGTACAATATTCTGCAATTTTACGAAAACCTTTTGAAACATCAAAAATTTGACAATATTTGATGACATAAAAGTATCATCCAATAACATTTAGGTTATGTCGATTATAAAATTACAGTTCGACGAAAATTATTGAATGCATATTTTACTAATATTTTGAACACAAAATATTTTATTAGTAAAAACGAACAATTTCAAGATTTCTAATGCCTAACATAATTTCATGACGTATCAATATCAATTTGAAGTTTATCGTCCATTGAAAACGACCATACATAGGCTACTATTAGTGTTCTTAATATAAAATTGTCGATTGTTAGATAAATAATTCATTTGCACGCTGCAAGCTGCAAACGATTAAGTTTATTTTGAAATCTTAAATTTTTCAACTATCGAAGTGAAAAGTTTTAATGCCACACCCTTCATATTTAACAGTGAATGAAGCACTGAAAATTTTATTCAGGTGTTCAGTATATGCAGTAAAGTCTCGAACATAGGCGAAAAAAAAGGCGAAGAAATTATCCTCACTATTGTGCTGCTAGCACAATAAACTTCATTCGCCGAGAAAAGCAACGTGATTAGCTTAAACTTTTATCTTTGATTTTATTTCAAGAAGATTGTACCAATAGAATATTTCACATATTCCTGGATAAAATGAGATCGAACATGATATAATTTTAACTATATTTATTAACTGAATTAATTGTAAAAAATCATGAAAGAAGGGAGGATAAGGCGTGAATTTAAGAAAGGATTTCGTAGGATAGTTCGTTTATTTTGTGGCGTATTTCCACAGCAAAATTTTCGCCTCAAAGGCACATCACATTGCCGTAACCCTTCATTGCTCTTGTGACCAGGAAAACACCCGCACAAAATGCACATGATCTTCTTTGACTGTTCAGATGTATACAAACCTTAAATTTCTTAACATAATGGTAAGGAGTTTCACACACAGAGAAGTATAGCGAATGACAAAGAAGTTGATGCTGCGATTGTAGCAATCGGAAAAGATTAAAAGTCTATTGTCTTGTTTACAATATTGTTTTTTATACAACTTTTACCAACACATTCATGACGTTTTTGTGACTACTGTGGCATTAAAATTCGCGTCAAGCGCGAATTGGCGTGTGTAAAAACGTGATAGATTTATTTATGTGTAAGAGTGAGTATGATTGAATGTACAAATCTGAAAACGTGATAGATTTATTACTTTGAAACTAATGTAAGATTTAACTTTTCCGGTTTGAATTCCTCTTTTCTTGCACTAATGATGTGATTGGCAAGGATGCATGTGAAGAGCGAAGGCGAACAAGTATGAGAAATACAGAAAATGGACAAAGGAATGAGCGAACCGCGAGTGTAAACGTTAGAATGTGCGGTACCGTGCGAGCGTGTGAAAGTAATAATAAAGAATTTAAAGAAATTATACAACTATCTGATATTTCTAAACTGCTCGATACATATTTATTCGTTTGTACCGTGCTACAAACCGCAATTTTGGGTCTTTTTTTAGAATTTTAAGGGTAGACTGGCGAGATACCCTAAATTTGCTGTACAGATTTGAATGGCAATCTGACAACAGAAACCTGTCATCATCGATGTCGATCGTCGTCAAATTAACAAAAAACTGTGTTTTGGTATTGTGTTCGATGATTTTTGACACATAGAATCAACTGGAAGCACGCTAAAAATTCTATAACTCATTGTTGACAAAAATACTTCATCATAATTGGTGTCAGTTGTCGGCAAATTATATTTGGTATCATTTCCGATAGTTTCAGACACGTTTAATCGTTTGGAACGACTTTAAAATCTGTTCATCTTATTCTTGTTCTACATAATGTTTTCAGCAGATGTTCGCACCCGAATGGTTGCAGTTTTGAATGTTGATAAAGGAGAGGAGAATTGACAATATTCAATACGAGTAGACTGTACTTTAATATATCGGAACGCGTGTCTATCAATGAACTGTCCTTTCTTAATACAAGAAGCAATGTATCCGACGATCGGAACACAACTTGGCAATGACTCTCAATGCTTGCTGAGAATCTTCTGTCGTTGCAACCAAACCCGAAAAAACCAATATCTGTAACCTTTCCTTCTAGATCTTCTAATAGTTTTAAAAAAGTTGTAAAAATAGCTTCGAGGTTGAAAACTTTCTTTACTTTTCTATATACCAACAACGGTGACCTTAACGGTTTGCGAATTTCAATTCTTGCCACATGTTTTATAACACCACTGACCTACGTTTCAAATTCAAACTTTGGATCAAGTGTTTGACCAGCGGTCGTGTCATAAACTTGACCTCTCTAATGTATTCTTAACAGTAGGAACTCTAAATTTTACACATTCTTTATTTTATACCATAAAGTAGCACATTTACGAGCTTGAATACGTAAATGATTGTGAATATGTTTATAAATTGAACATATTGGATGTCATCTTTAATAATCAATTCGACCATGTTATGCAAATGGAAGCTTAAAGATATGTTACGCGAGTAAAGCATGTTATAGAAAAATTTGATTTGCTCTCGTCAATGGTTCTGGGGTAAGTGCCAAGAGGTCAAACTTAGTCCTCTTACCAGAAGGCATCCTCGCCTTCCCCACTCCGTGGCCAGATCCTTGAGGAACAATGTTCCTATTCATTCCGGCAACGCAACGTCGGGCTGCTTGCCTTTCCCAATTTTCCTCATTCAAACAAATAAGTCTGCAACATCCGATTGCCATGTGACTTCAAGTCACTGGCAATCGTCTGTCGCCCTAGCTGTCCGTTTACAACCATTCACTCGTCCAGACCTCGCACAGTTCATCCCGATCATAAATCGTACGAAAGCAAAATAGCGGCGGGCTAATTGCCTTTGACGACCCTCAAAAATACGTTGGCGCTAACAAGCAATAAGATAGCATAATCAAAAAATGTATGTTCTTTAATCGTAATTACACGACTACGAGAACAACACTAATTATAACAAAAAAAGTTATTTAAGTAGGCATCAATATAAAATAACACAAATTTATTGAAAAAGTTATTTAAATTATATATCATAGACCCCGAAAAAAAATTGAATACAGATGAATCACGTACTGTATTAAAATCAAAATAACAACGCTCAATAACAGGCGAATTAATCAAAATTCAATTAATTACCCAAAATAATTAATTAAACTCAAAAAGTGATCAGGAATTTCTTAGAAGGTCTTGAAAAGTAGAGAAAGAAGAAGAGTTATAAACGACGGCAAAATTGAATACCTCGAGAAAATGGGCAATCGTAGAGCAGCTTTAAATTCAGAACTGACTGCATGGCAAACCACAGAAAATGTTGATTTAACAAATAATGCTAAAAGTATTTATCCTGTTTTAAAAAAGTAAGAACACCTAATATGAAAGAAATTGCGACGAAAAGCTTAAAAGGAACAGCACTACAATTTCGAAAAGACTATGTACAAATGAATAAAAAATGGCATACCATCATATTTATTGATGAGACATAATTTAATTTACACGGATTTGATAACTTTCGCTATTATTACAATTGATTAATATTTTATTAATTGTATTATTATTTAATATTTTCGCTGTTATTACAATTTGAATTACAATTAATTATTATTTATAAGAGTACGAAATGTATATATAATGTTGTAGTGAGTGAATGTTTAAATGAGTACGAGTTGCGCGCCGAATGTATGCGAACGAATGGGATCGAGCGACAGGTGAAAGATACGAACAATTCATTGCATGAAAAGTGAAAGAATGTACATGCGTGTTGACAAGTATGAGCACAAAGAGAAGTTGAGCGTTAGTTGAATGGCGTAGGATAGAAGAACATAACGTTTATAAAGAAATTTCGACAGTATGAGATATTATGAATTGAGAATATTAAGTTGCATAATAGTATAGGATAAGTACACGGGAAGTCAGTAGTAATACCCGACTTTGCAACGGCAATTCCAAGCTTTAATTAACACCACGGTTTAAACTGTATTCGCTCTCATCATTATACACCCGGACGTATTCTCTCTCAAAATCACTTTCTCTTTTCCTAAACCGAATCGCTGTAACTCTAAATCAATCTTTCAATAATACACGTGTGTTTCTCAGACATTCCTCAAACTTCGAATCGAACTGACCATCTTAATAAACGACCATCTCTCACAAACGCTTCGCAGCAATCACTCGGATCCATTCACGCAATCAAGTTATTTACCTTTTTTTATTCTCACTTGCACTCTTAGTCTTAAACTAAATATAAACATAGTAGAGTGTGGCGACCGTTTATCGACGCCACAGTAATAACATGAAAAAGAAATGTATCAACATTTAACAATTATATTAGAAAGGCATTTAACCCTTTCACTACGAAAGACGTAAATATACGTCCTGAGAAGTCTATCGATATACACGAAAAACGTATATATACGTCCTGCGAAATCTATCGATGTACTCGAAAGACGTAAATATGTATACGTCCCTAGATGTTTATCGATATATACAAGAGACCTAAATATACACCCATTACGTCTTATTGAAAGGCATTTTCCCAGCACATATTTTAATTCGTCTTCTAAACAAAAAATCCTGCTCGAAAATGTGCAGTATGCAGTAAACACAAAAGTCGAGAAACTAGGTATGAATGCAAAGAATGTGATGTAGCTTTGCTATATTTTTATAAAGGGCTACTTAAAATAAAGCAATAATATATATATTTAATTCATTTCTGATGAAAATGGGAGTACAGATTTAGAATATAATATTGAAAACTATTAAATATAAGACAACGCAATTAACACAATTTGAACACTAAATGAATTTATTTTAAAACGAGAAACAACAAGGAAGGAACTTTAAATGAAACACAAGATCTTTTAATATACGTGTACGATATCGTAATTGCAGAGAAAACAGTAAAGAATAATTATATAGATATTATTTTATTTTAACATTTGAGGATCTAATTGAAACGAGCGGTATCATATAGATAGTAGATAAATATACATACTTGATTACCGACTTATTGGCAAATTACCGACATATTTCTGTATTTAATTTTGCTATTTTCAACAACTTGCAATGATTGTTTTTCAAGTCCTACGAATAGTATCAAATTTCCCGATACTGTTATGGTCACTGGTCTGCGCGGCGCAGCGACCGACATGCATCTAAGGCGTTGTCCCTGTTGATGGATTACTCCAAAATCGCGCCGCAGTGAAAGGGTTAAATATTAGCGGTATTCAGTAATCGACGAACATTATAAAAAGACAGTATGTTTGGCGGAAAATAGAAATGTTGTATTGAAGATACTACGCTTAATACGATTCACTATTACTGTATACAAACTAACTAAATCATTTTGAAATTCGCCATTTAAAACAACAGCCTTGAGAGACCAAGTCGCTCAAATAAGTTATATGCTTAGAGCAGGCCCCGAGACCTTGAAAGTCGATATACAGCTTTTGAGAAAGTCAGAGTCTTCTTTTTCTTTACAATAGGACGAATGCATAAGGAAAGTCAGAACCTAATAATTTTTTGAACCGTTTTTAGTGAAACTGTCCTAGAAGCTTATTTATTCTATCTAAGCTGATTTAATCTTCGAGTGATCCTGTCTGAATTAAATCGAAGATTAATCTGCTCATTCGATTCCTGATACATGCGTATTTATCCGAAGAAGCCTGATTTTAAATGCGCGGGCGAAGTTTACCTTTCACTTTTTAAATTACTTTTTGTTTTTGAAGTCTATTTATGTATGCAAAAAGCAATATACGTTTTTTTATAAAAATGCGGGGCATGTTGCGAGTATAACATGCATTGAGAACAGTAATCGACAGTAGGCATCAATTTTTGCCTAATTTTGTATCCTACCGTTGTATTCGCGTATATCTCTGCGACTGTTTGAAGACTATGGATTATATTAGGGGTATATAAGTAGAGGTTGAATAATAAGAATGTGGATATCAAAAAATAAACTATTTAATTTAAACTCTTACGTGTTAGGTTATTAATGAGATGATAAACGTAAAGTGTTACGTGCTATGACGCGAGGAAAGATATTGTTTCTCTTAAATAAAAAGAGGATACTGCCTTTCCTTGTGAGTCTAGCACTGAACTATTGTAAAACTATTTTCTGACTCACTTCCACTTGAATTTTTAAAATTAAAAATAAATCAGCGGCCTGCCTCGGATCAGATAATAAATTCACTAACTTCACCTTATTTCGAGTATCCAAAATAGCACTTCCAACTACTTTAAACATTTATTTAATGGGACAATATTTAAATATTTTATTGAATTTTATAGAACACGTCTTTTACAATTCAAGGATGGCAAAGGACTGGTAACAAATCAATTAAACATTAACGGCATTCATACATTTCCAACGATCATTCGTCTCCATTTGCAACACCTTCATTCACTCCATTCACACTTCAAAGAATTATAATAAACCTATAACGGGTCTTACAAATAATATTAAACCAATAAATGCCTACAGTTCGATGGAACTTCCGCGACACACGAGCCAGAATACCTGACGGTGTTGATGGGCCTCGGACCCGGTCTTAAAGCTCTTTAGAAACTTACGTTCATAACAATTACAATTAACCATTGAGGACAGACTCAAAAAAATACAAATCGCAGGTATAAGAAATAAACTAACTCATAAAAACGACTTTCTTCACTTCCTTGTGGTAAACATGCTGGCAATGTGCATTTCAGGTGTTGTCCCTTTTACAAGTAGCTAGCCACCCATTGAAAACAAGGATATTACTAAGAATGGGTAGACCTAATAAAAATGGCAAATAAGGGACTACGACTTTGAAACAAATGAAGGTAAACGTTACGTTTAGGATAGACAGCTTCGATGACCTGGACCTTGATTTACGTGTTTTAGCTGTCACTCGTTTTTTATTCAAAAGTTATTAATAAAGATGTATTATTACTATTATTAGGTGTACAAATGAATAATCCAAATTATTTTAAGCTGTTATAAAATTAATGCATTTGGTGGGATATCAAGGGCGTGCTTTACTATGAGTTGTTAGAACCAGGTGAAACAGTTACTGCAAATTGCTACCAGCGACAATTAATCTGCTTGAGTCAAGCATTGGAAAGAAAACGACCGTATACTGGCAAAGGAGAACGACCAGTGAAACTGTTGCACGACAACGCGAGGCCACACATTGCTTCCAATACAAAAGATGTCATAATGAGTCTTGGATGGGATGTTTTGCAGCACCCGGCATATTCACCGGACACTGCTCCGTCAGATTATCACCTATTCCGGTCGATGCAACACGCCTTATCTAATATGCACTTCCAATCAGTGGACGAGATCCGAAAATGCCTTGACGACTTCATCGCGTCTAAAGACGTAACATTCTTCCGAGATGGAATTCATCAGCTACCAGAAAGATGACTTAAAGTTATAGAAAGAAATGGCGACTACTTTGATTGAACAATTCCATTTAGTAACTTTTAAAATAAACCTTGAATGAAGCAGAAAAATTGGATTATTCATTTGTATACCTAATACACTATAATCTGCGTATACGTATACTCAATGTGACCTTGAAGTTCGCACTATTTATAAAAATTATACTCCTGAGTATCCCTCGAAAAGTTGTGCTATCTCTCGTTCTTTATTTAAAAGTTATTAGCATATCAATATTACCGGAGATGTTAGAAGTCTTTACCGGAGTATGTATGTAGTACCCGATATTTTTCTGATCCTATATACACTAGTCAAAAAAATTAAGGGAACAGAAAAATTCCTGAAATTTTTAGGTCATTTTCAAATTGCTCTGCCTCCGTTGAAATTCATCACAGAAGACATCCAGAATAATCATTTTGAAGCTTCAGGTCTCTAGTTTCCGACTCTTTATCTCAAAAATTTTTTGAGCCCATTATTATTAACAAAATATACAAAAAATCGCGATGAAAAAATTTTAGAATTTTTTTCATTTTTTTAAGGTTTGTAAAGACATGGAAAAATTTTTCTGATTAATGCCACTTCTAGACTGCTGTTCCTTGTTCCTTCCCCTATAATTTGCATATCCATGAAGTTCGTTTCGACGATCGGTCGCAAAGTTATGAGCTACCAAAGCCGAAATGACGCTTTTTCCTTTGATAGTCATTATCTCATGAACCCACCATCGAACAGAAATTGTAAATACGGTTCCAGAAAGCGGAGAATGTACCCTTTAAGATGGATATATCAGTTTTTGATTAAATATTTTATTTGTATGCTTAATATTGATGTAAAAAAACGTCAAAAAACGGCGTTTTTTCCTCAAATTACAAAAGTTACGGTATCTTTGTAAATAAGTATTGTAATGATTATACCTAGGTTTTTTTTCTAAGCTCATATTGCCCACAAAATGTATGCGAAGTTTCAAATGGCTCCGATTTTTTGTTCCCTATGAACCGATGGATCAAACTTTGAAATTTGAACGAAAAGGGGTTAAGGAAACGTCATTACTACTCCGATCCGCGACTAATACGTTTGTTGGGTAAAAAAGTTTGTGTCTCTACATTTACCAGTATCATTGCTAAATTTTTAAAGAATGCTTTGGTCTGAGAAGGTCGAATTTACGTTTCCTCTTGTGTGTGTGAGTTCGTGTGTATGTGTCCGTGTATATGCAGGTATATGAACGTGGGAGCGCGCCGGTATGTGCGCCTGCCGCAATGTCTACGCGGGTAAGTGTAATTTTGTTTTTTCAATAAAAATTCGAGGCCTTGTAAATTTAATATCGAGTATTACCACCACGGTTGTTAATGACATCTTGCAAACGTTCACGCATATTAATGCATTGCCGTATTATGGCTTGGGGAATTTGGTTCCAAATTCGAAGAAGCGCATTTTTCAGCGCACGTAAATTTCGTAAATGCGGATAGTCCGTTCGCAATCAACGCCCCATCATATCCCAAACGTGTTCAATTGGATTGAGATCTGGGCTCATTGCTGGATGTGGTAGCGTATTAATTCGATGTTGCGACAGGAACCGTTTTGCAACGTTCGCTGTATGTGATCGAGCATTGTCTTGGACTAATCTAAATCGGTGTCAAGAGTATTGACGAATAGGTGAAACATGCGGACTTAAAATTTCATTGATATACCCGCTTGCTATCCGAACGGACTATCCGCGACACAACTGTTTAATGAACGAGTTGGAAATAAATAATAGAGATGTAGTCGATTGCAGATAATTTTGTTAAGTCGCAGCATATGGTACACAGTTAACATTTCACGCTACTTGCTTATTTATGCTTTAAAGTAATATTGTAGGTTTTTCTGCTAAAGTAATTGTAGTTGCTTCAACAATGAGTAATGACTAAACAAGACGTAATAGGTGGACCGGAAAAAATTGTTGAAATAGATGAGGAGAAAATAGGCAAAAGAAAATATTACAAAGGGCGTGTAATACAAGGACAATGGGTTTTCGGTGCTACTGAACGTGATGATAAAGTTTTTATTTTGCCTGTACCAAATCGGAACATTGAAACACTTACTCACAATTCGAAAATACGTTGCTGCCGGTTCAATTATTCATACCGACAAATGGCGTATATACAATGCCTTGCGTAATGAAAATTATATACATCGAACAGTAAATCATTCGGATATAGTAGATTCTCAAACTCATGTTTACACACAAAATATAGAAAGATTCAGAAGGGGTGTAAGAACAAATAATCCTTACTATGGCACTTGTGAATATTCTTATACAAATTACCTCGCAGAATATTTATTTAAAAGAATTTTTGTCGAGAAAAATTTTTAACACACGCATTGTGAGTTTCTTTACGGTAATAGGTTCCGCACATCCATTAAATTATTTAAGTACTGATTAAATTTTTATTGTACATATTCATCAACTGTTTTTTATATTATACCATAGTAATCGTCTGTTCATTATCAATTTATTATATGACCTTTATATGCTTATAATTTTTTTATAAAAAACGAGCGACGGCTAAAACTCTTAAATGATACTCATGAGGGTGATCTTGACAACATACGTCAAGGCTTACGTAAGATTTACATAAATGAAATAAACTTTATGGAAATAGGTTCCGTGAATATGCTGCCGAACACTACAAACTGCGCTGAAAATACGTAGATCTAAAAACATGCTATCTAATTAGGCCGTTCTTCGGAGAACTAAATGTTGATATTTGTCACTGTAACGTGAGTGTACTGAAATCGATATAGAAAGCGATGTATCGATAAAGCATAGGACCCCTCGAACACGCGGATCAAGGTTATATTTGTAGTCCACTCATTTCAGAAGGCACCGAAATAAAGAATTAGACAAAATATTTTACTTTGGTGCTCTTCAATAAAGCTCATTTACCAAGAAAACGCGATATGATTTGGATCGAAAATAAATTCTGTTTTCTCTTATTTTAATTAGAAGAATGTCAAAAATCTATTGGCATAGATTTCATAGTAAACAAATGAAAATTAAAACATTTACGCTTGCACTGGTATTGTCACAAGGATATAACCCAATTCAAATCTCGAAGATCTTAACCCCCTAGTGGTGGGGACAATTTTTTTGCTAATATTACGTAGTTCACTTCCGTTCATATCGAGATTTTACTGTAAAGGAAAATATAGAATTAGTTATCCCTTTGTTCCGGGGTGTACTAACATTGGCGAGGAACCGAGAACACGTGGAAGAAAGAGGGAAAGAGTGGGGAGACTAGCGCGAGCTGCGACTCTTCGTCAGTTGTCCTATATCAGTTAGTACGCGTCGTGGCTTCGCCACGTGCTTTTCGTGTCTACGGGGAGTGGACGTTAACGGTAGTGAACGATGATTTGTACAAGTAAATACAAGTTTATAGTGTATCGATAGAAATATTTAACGACAATTGTCTATAATAATAAATGTTACCGAACGAAAAAAATGTTACTTATTCTCGTGACTATGTGACTAATAAATTTTTTCGGTGTGTATTTCATGATGCTGCATAACTCCGAATGGTGTTAGATCGTACCAAATTGGTAAGTCTTAAAAATATATTGTTACATTTTTCGCCGTAAAAATAACACTTGTTTAAATTTATTTGCATTTTTATTTTATTTTGTTACTATTTGATGCGTATTTTAAATACTTCCTTATGTCGTGTGTTAATGTGGTTTTTATTTATCCCTCGTGAAAATTAATTTCAAACTTTTGATTATACTTAGAATGGAAAAAAGTTGTGCAAAGTTTTAGCTCAATTGAATGTTCAAAAAATATAACAAGTTCTCAAAGATTCAAATAATTATTTAAAATCATACGAAGCTGATTTTGTTAAAATACCCGTTCAATTATTAATTAAACAAACAATGTGTTAAAGAGGAATTGTAGAATTTCATAAGAAAAGTCTTTCATAATTTATCCATATTTTTTCAAATACCGAACTGTCTTCGAAACTGATGAAAAAAAAAAAAACAGAAAAAATTAAACTACTTTCACGTTGACAAAATTTTATTTTTAAACTTCAAATATGTTTCGAATATTCTTCATTTATAAGAACTAGAAAATTCTTCGTTTTAATCTTTAAGAACTCCCTTTCCAAATAAAACTTTATTGAACAGTCTGAAAACTGTAGAATTTATTCGAACGGAAATTGACATAATATGTATAAAAAAAACTTATGGAATAACAAAATTCTTTAGTCTTTTTTTTGTTTGAAATCAAATTTCAGTGGATATAGAAAATATTTGAATCTCAATCAATTTCGTACATTTTGTAAAATTATGAAAACTAATTTTTAAAACAACTTGTTTGTGCAGTGCTTTCTTTAACAGCTTGATTTCGAATAACATGGTTCTGATTATGTCAGAATTTTTTTCTTTAATTTCTCTGTTCGTTTCTAATCATTTTGTTTAGTGTGCCATAATTTTTCCATTATTCCAAATAAGAGAATGGTGAAACTGTTAATGCAAGTTTGTTCCTGTGTATTCATTGCTCACTGTAAACAAGTTAGTGATACTGATGTAGAACAGTTGACAGTGTCGATCTTTGAAGAAAAACCAAGCGGCCAGAATGTTCTTGCAAGCTATGTACAGTTTCAGTGGATGCACAGAAACAAATGAATTCTTGTAAACAGTTCGTCAACTGTTAAATTTGATGTTGCTCGATGTATGCGGTGACTATTCCAGAAATAGTTTGTGTCTATGTGAATTTAAAATTACAAATTGGAATGAATATACGTGTAAATAAAACTGATTAAAAACGGTTTTTTTTCGGAATAAGAAATTTTAAACACCAGGTGTTTAAACATCCTAAAGAATAATTCAGTTTTCAAAAATTAGCTTGCGATGAAAATAATTCAAAGAAAGAATTTTTTAATGTCATATTACTGACATTCTGAACAATAACCATTAATAGTTTACTGTAGAAACGATGAAGGCTAGAATAAGACTATAATGAATATAATCAATTAATCCTGTGTATTATTGGCTATGGAAACATTTTCTTTTTCTTATAACATACTCGTGGCGTTGAAGAATTTGAGAGTATCTTATTCAAAAAGAGTGCCAAATATAATGGATTTTTCAGCTATTATAAATAGTAAAAGATGAAAGATACAAAGACTCATTTTGACAATATTATTTCACATTATTAGTATTATTATTAGGTTAAGCAGAAAAATCTGTCATTTTTATCAGTACCTTATATTTATTAATTTATATGTCAACACTCCCGTTTTTGAATAAATGTACACATAGCTCAGCAGCTTTAAAATATCTTACTAAAAACACGGTCTTATAGACATTTTAATACATACAAGACTGATTTTAGTAATATTTGATTATTTTGATAAAGATAGAAACGTTATTGAAATTCGAACAAGACAGGCATATTTAGTAAATAGCGAGATGGTAATAAATAATTGCAAGTGTCAGTTTCGATTTAGAAAATTTCGTATAAAAAATATTTCTAATAATCCATGCTTTAGAAAAGCAAGCATAGTTATAGATGACTAGTAATGATTAAATAAAGGTCTTGATCATTAATAAATCTGTTTATACTTTCAGAAAACAAAAAAAATGTATAATAAAATTTTCGTTACACGTATCAAATTTATAATCGATTGTCTCCTTAGAAGGTAACAAACTTTTTAATTAACTCAATAAATTAGTCAACTTTTATCGAACAAATCCGAAGTACCATATAATGGTTTTAATATGAACGGGACATTTTACAAATCTTTCACCAACCTTGCAGCTGCACATGTCCAATATTTGCATCAGTACTGATTTTCCGTTTACTTATTACCACATAAACCTACTATTTTATGCTGTTTGAATGATGCGAACGTAACTGAGCTTTCAATAGAAAATTGTTCGTAAAATCTGTGTTCCAGTCAGTTGTCTACAGTAATTTTGCAATGGTAAATGTAAAATCCTCATTTTCATTTACATCATGGGTGTAATAACTAGGAGTTGATTTAACTAATAGGTTTCACAAATATACTAGCAAATATTACGACCACTTAACTCGTAGAAGAAATGCAAGTTTTTGATATGTACAAATTGTGACTTACGTACATTTAAATTATATTACACTTAATTATCATAGCTGTTGAGACATGTGGATTTTGTTATAGTCTTACAGTTTTAAACATGCGTATTTACACATTGTAAATAATAAAATCGCAGTTGTTTTTATCATTGCATTTATTTTGTTATATTTGGCATAATTTTCATTACTTTTAGAATAAATAGTTCTTGGTTTTTAATTGTTCAGAGCATTCACATAACATTATAAAAGAAATTGTTTTAATAATTTCCACGACTCAATTTTTGTCTTCACTAGTATACAAGAATCATTGTAAACGATTTAATTTACAAACAGACTATCGTATAAAAAATTACGAGACAGTAAACTTGCAACTAAATGAATTGCAAGTATACCCATACTTGTACTACCAACTATCCTTCAGTATTCTCATTATATCCGAATGACATTTTTCGTTTCATAGGATTTGTAGACTCATGAGGAGGGATTTTTTGCTTGGCAAGGAAAGCCAAAGGAAAAAAATCACCTTCAGTACGTCTCTTGTTATTACCACAATTAAACAAACTATAAAGACATACATACAGTTACTCACAAAATTGAGCGTACAGTTACGTTAGCAATAAAAATTGACGGGAAAATCAATGCAAACACATATATTTCACAGTAAATACATAATATATATTTTATTCATATATTGTAACAAATAATTCGTAATTGAGTTTCTAAATAAAATAAGTAATTTGTTTATATTTAACAAAAAATGTAAAAATATGCTTGTTTTCATGACACAAAATTGAGCGTACATATACGTAATTAACATTATTTATATACTTATATCGCATTATCTATATAAATTAATATTTCGTTGCGTATCCTTTGGCATTAATTATTGCTTGCAAGCGACGGGGCATAGAATGAATTAAATTTTTTATGAAATTTGGTGGAATACTTTGCCACTCTTCTCTTAATTGCTGTTTAAAATCTTCTATATTTTGAAAATTTCTGTTTCTCATTCTAAATTTCAATTCTCCCCAAACATTTTCGATTGGATTCAGGTCTGGCGATTGCGGAGGTGTTTTTAATAATTTTGGTATATTATACAACAACCATAATTGAACTAAATGAGACGAATGTTTTGGGTCATTGTCTTGTTGGAAGTAATATAGTTGTGGCATTTTTAATTTTTCTGCTGATGGTTTTAAATTTTTTTTTAAAATATTCAAATATTGTATTTTGTCCATTTTTCCATCAATAAATTCAACATTTCCGGTCCCGTTTGACCCTATACACCCCCATAACATCACAGATCCTCCGCCGTGTTTAATGGTTGGACATGTATTCTTTTTATCATATTCGGTATTTGCTTTTCTCCATACGATTTGTTTCCTTCCGTCCCGTCCAAATAAATTTATTTTGGTTTCATCAGAAAATATAATATTTTCCCAAAAACTTTCGTCATAGTTAATAAACGTTTTTGCAAATTCCAAGCGCTTTTTCCTATTTGTTTGTGAAATGTACGGTTTTTTTCTGGCAATTCGGCCGTTATACCCTTCTTTTCTTAATGTTCTACGGATTGTTTCTACTGAAATTTTTGTTTTTATGCGTGAAGAAACTTCTGATGTTAAATTTCTAATATTTGTTTGTGGATCTATTTTAATTTGTCGACAAATCGATCTCACATCGGCTGTTGTTAATATTCTTTTTCTTCCTCGCCCAGGCTTATTTCTTACTGTACCTTCATAACGAAATTTGTTTATAATTTTTTGAACTGTCGAATGTGTTCTTCCAACTATTTTTCCTACTTCACGAAAAGATTTACCTTGTAAATATAACTTAACAATAAGATTACGTGTAGAAATATCAGTCTGCACTCTTTGCTGCTCCATTGCTGGTTCACGAATAATGGATTGTGTTTTGTTATTGTTTATTTAATAAATGAAGGTAGAAAACACATTTCACGGACTTCATATTCAAATGCACCAACCTTCGTTCAATACAGATCTGTATAACTTAAAAATTTTGATGTGTACGCTCAATTTTGTGTCATGAAAACAAGCATATTTTTACATTTTTTGTTAAAAATAAACATATTACTTATTTTACTTAGAAATTCATTTACGAATTATTTGTTACAATATATGAATAAAATATATATTATGTATTTACTGTTAAATATAAGTGTTTGTATTGATTTTCCCGTCAATTTTCATTGCTAACGTAACTGTACGCTCAATTTTGTGAGTAACTGTATATCAGTTATTTCTAGAGAGAGAGGGTAGTCTGCAACAACATGGCGAATTGGCATTTCTAACTGTCTATGTTATTCAGGGGAACGTTGTATAGACGCTTCCGCACAATACCAGCAAAAATTCGTGGCATCAGCTATACGATAATTTCTTTTTATTACAACATTTCAGAGCCAACTGTGTGTTTAATTAAAAGTGCTGAAAAAGATGTAAAATATAAGTGAAATTCATAAGTCCTAAAGTAGTCATAGCAGTAGATAGAGATGAAACAATTGATAGTATCGTTAAGGCGAAAAGGCAAAAGTGATTGAAGTAATAGTAAATTTCCAAATTTTGTAATTCCTAAATTTCTGAAATTTTCTAATTTTTACGTTTCAATTTTGCAAATTTCCGTATTTTCAAATACTTAAACTTCTTACTTCTCAAATTTACAAAACTCGAATTATGAAAATTCTCAAACTTGCAGATTTTCGGACAATAATAATTCCAAAATTCTAAACTTGTCAAATTTTGAAATTTAAGTTTCCAATTTTCAATTTTTTGAAAATTATTTATCAGTTATTTATTCCTAAATTACCACATTTGGAACTTTAAAAATGTATCGATTAAACATCGAGCGATGCACCTCTTGTACATACCACATCGATATCCTACGGGTAAGCACAGAGTATAGATTAAATAGTAGATTAATATGAATTCACAAATGGATATAAATGATAGTGTATAGTAAGACTGTAATAAGAAAGCGCAAAATATGAAGTACATATTGACAACATGACTACAAACTTGTATGAGTAAAGTATACGAGTATTGATACGAGCAATATGCTTTCCGGTCGCTGAAGGTGCGAGGGGAGGGGATTATCCCCGACCCTCCTGTGCTGCCAACGGTTCCACAAATGACGAAAGTTGACGATTTGGCAATTTTTCTGGGGGCTTTTGGTCCATTTTATGAAAGTTTGATACAGTGACAAAAAGCCGTATCTGACACGGTTTGCCCTATACATTTGTATACGTAAGTAAGTGGTCAGGATGGGATTTTATAGGTCTTTCATATGTATAATACATAATTAAACGAGCCCAAAAGAAAAAATATTAACGGAATTTGATATTTTACAATACTTTATTATTTTTATATAATACTTTATCAAACGATAGATATAATAGGAAAAATCTGAACTAGTGCAGAAATATTAAGAATCATGAAATTCCTATTTCAAGAAAAAGTAGGTATTATGCGCATATACATAATACCTCTGAAGATGGTGCGACTAAACCAGCAGAATCATATCGAACATACTGGAATATTTAGTACTTATTTTGTACTAATTTGTGTCACAAAAAGTAGTTTTTTACTTCTTGCCGTTTTTGAAAAGTAATGGCGCTGGTAATATTGAGCCAGCAAGACCGAACATCAAAATTTAGCTAACAGGACCAAACATAAAAATTCATCAAAATTAAACAAGCAAAGCTGATACATTTAATGCCGAATTTGTATTACAGTAATCATGCTATGTAAGCAAAATGCCCTTCACGATATAAGCAAAGATTTTTCGCTCGCTGAGAAAGGCAACATGATTGAGTACGCGCATATCCGTGAGACAACATCGATGCGAATGTAAAACTTTTATATTTTCTATTTTTCTGTTATGAAACTTACTAATGGGATTTTTATATTTTTTCGATTAAAATGAGACTTTACTGGTTAAATTGACGATAAGTATGAACGCAGAGAAGGATATAGCGAGCAAAAAAAAAAAAATGAAACGCAGCGATCGTGGCATTCGGTTAAACTCAAAAGTTTGTTCAATTGTTTACTATAATAATGTGTTGCTAACTTTTTTATTTTTAATCTATTTTTTATACAACTTGTCATATTCGTGACATTTTCCTGATTAAAATGAAACCAAATACGATGTAATTCAAGTCATGTTTATTTGCAATAATTTACCTCGATGTATGTGTACCGTTTGAAATTACAAATAACTATGTTTCGAATTACGTCGTGTTTAGTCTCATTTTAATCAGGAGAATATTACAAACATAAACATCGAAAATAGAAAAGTTTTATTTTTGTATTACAATTGTCCCAATGATGTGTTACTCTTTAATTACGTTTGGCGAAAAAGTTCCTTCGTTTGCTGTTTTTTTCTACGTTCAGCAAAAGATCCGATAATATAACTTCAGGCTCGAAAGATTTGCGTATATCGAATGATTACTGTGTTTCGCATGTTCTTCGTAATCTTTTTGTTAAATAAATGGGTCTTTTTCAATCAAAATAAATACACCAATACACTCTTAATATACTTAATGAACAAAATAACATAACTTTATTTAATTATTAATGAGGATTATTAATATAAACTTCGATAACGCGCACCGCAGCAAAACGACTTCATCGTGACCGTACGACATATTCGCGATGCACCATTCATTTGTTCTTCTTGCAAACGCGTTCTGCAAGCGCTGCACACACACACGTACACATACATATTCACGCGTAGCACACACAAAAATTACTTATATCTCAATACTTTTAATAAAATATTTAAGAGCTTATTTTTATATAATATTTCTTTATCATTTTTATTTATAAAACTTTTTTGATGAAATTTTTATTTATTTATGGTAAGTTTTAGGTTCAAAATCGGAACACAATGTGTCCAAGAACAAAGCATTCCGAAATCATTTTGTACTTCTGTTATAACATTTTGAAAAATGTTTAAAACTCTATGCTAATATGTATAAAGTTCTTGTCTCTTAGCGCTCCTTGCGAATAAAATTTGTTGGTAAAGTTTGGTAATAAAAAGCTTGGGTGCTCTGTATATTGGTTTCGGTTAGGAAAATTTTTTCTGTCGTAGTAAGAAAAAGGTTTGATCAAAAATTCGTAACCCATAACTCGAATATCGTCAAATATCTATTATTAGTCGAATCAGGCAAAAATGAAAAAACCTCTTTAATGACAGTCTTCATTCTGTATCTTTGAATGTCTTGAAAAATTATCGGTGTCGATTTATAATCGGATTGGATCGTAAATGGGAAAATTCGTTTGCCATATTAGCGTTATCATTTTAAATTTTCAAATTTTTACCTAATTAAAGTATATTGTCACGGAAATTATAAACATATAGCAACTTTCGAATAGATCGGATATCTGAAAATATGTCGAATTGAGTTCCAACATTTTTACTATACATATTTATGTGAAATTCAACAAAAACGCGTAAAAAATATCAAATCGTCATCGTGATTATTTATTTTATTGTTTGCCAACATAACATTCAACTTCGATTGCAGTTTAAATTTTGATAGTTTAAGCAGAAGTAATTTAAACCAATTATTTAATAAATTTATAAAAATCATTATTATTGTTAATTCATTATTATTTTAAAAATTAGTACTTTATTTTATTTTATCGATTTCTTCTGCTTCGTTTTTAAAACATAAAAATACGCGTTATAAATTAAATTTAATTACAAAGTTTTTTTTGATATCTTGATAAAACTACATCTGTATCAGTCAAACAAAGGAAATCTATTTCAGCTTAACTAACAAGGAAACATATTGTACCAGGACATATCGATTTTAATGAAACTTGTGTGAAAGATAGTTTTCAAGAAAATATTTGACACGTATTTTTTGTATCGGTCATTGTTCACATTGAAGAGGTGAAAATAGCCCTAAAAGTTAAGGGCTGAAATCATATTTTTGGGAATATTTCCGGAATTAAAGGAGATAATTGGAAGCATTTTTTTCTTTAATTGTTGGTCTTTAAATAGGGAGTTTTTGTACGCAAGAAAATTTTAATAAACTGTATTTGTTTAAATAATATTTTGAAAATTTATAATTTTTGTTTAAATTTTTGTACTAAATGTTGATCTATTTTTTACAACTTTGTGTATGTAAACTATGGACTGAAATAGAGGATTCATGTTTTTGGAATTTGTTGTTCGTAACAATGTTTATTAGATATATAATTTAAAATCACTTCCTGTGAAGAAGGGTAATCAGCATTTTTATTAAAGATATCATTAGTTTTACAATATTTTACAATATTCTGGACACTTTATATCTCTTCATATGCCGTTAATTGATTTCTCAATAATTATTGTAAGCGTCGCAGGTATGAGCTTGACGCGGTTCTAATCACGGCCGAAAGGAACGTAGGCTTCTATGGCCAATACTGCTTTTATACTTTTACAGTCATAGTCTTCAATCCAAATAAATTATTTAGAACTTTTGGAAATATTTAGAGTTTTTAAGAAACTAAGAAAATAGAATTAAATTAAATTATTTTTTAATTATATTGTTAAATGAACAATACTATTGTTATTTTCACCCCTTCAATGTGAACGATGGCCGATGAAAAAAAATACGTGTCAAATACTTCTTTGAGAACTATTTTTCACATAAGTTTCATTAAAATTGGTGTATCCAGGTTCGATATGTTTCCTGAACTTCGACAGCATGTTGTTTCAATTACACTGGCTAACGGAAATATTAGTACAGAAGGAGTTTTCATATAAAATTCAATATACTTATTTAAAAGAACGCAAGTTTTTGTGCAATACTTTTATGGAATATACTTATCGATACTATCTACGTATAGTATTTAACAGGCTATAGATGATACGCAGTTGTATAATAGAGGAAATCCTTAAAAGTTGGTTTTTGAACGGAACAAAAGTATTGGCACACTTTCTTTTTCTACTTACAAGTTTTTCAATTTCTAAGACAAATTGTTTTAAATATAACTTAACATTTAATGTGTTAGGTTTTTCTTCGAATAAGCTCTATTGGGCAAATTGACATCGAATTTGTTAAATGTTTAGATATTTCAAGCCTTGTATTTTGTTGTTCTTCAAGCAGTATGTACTTCTTAAAAATCCCGTTTGTTCAGGACATTCCATAATCTTAAGGCAGATATAAGTAAGAATTTTATCTAGATAGAATCGAATAAAAGATAGCTTTTCTATCCGTTATTCGATACTTCAAATAAATCGATTTATCGTTATTCGACACACTACACATAAATAAATTTAGATATATATCATTTTCTTACTCGAAGAATCGGTTATTCAAACAGTTGAATAAGGTTTCCATTTTGATTTGTGCAATTGTCTCTCAATTTACGTGAATTTCTATGTGGATACGTCTTATGCGAATGAGAATTGTGTAAACAATGTCTGTCAGTAAAAAAAATGAGAATATAAGTTTTAGAAATACATATTTATTTCAAATTACTTCACAAAAAAAGTGATGATGTTTAAAAAAAATTAAATTTACTCGATGTTACTATCGCTACTGTAATTTGAAATGATAAATTCTTTGTAATTGATACAAACGTATAATCTTAATTGCTATGAACATTTAAACTTCTAAAACTTTTATGAAAATATATTTTCTGGCCGCATAAATTAATATTGCACATAAAGACTGCTGTGTAGATAGTGTTATAATTTACCTCGTAAAAGAAGGACTCGCGTAAAAAAAGTGCCACGTAAATTGAAGGACGGGTAAACTTTTATTAGAGGGCTTCGAATAAACTTCAAATAATTTCGAGGTAGCACCGAACCAACACGGTTTCATCAAAGTCGACCCGTATACTTCAGGGTATGACGGCGTTTTTCAGTTTGTTTCGAGCTTCGTTTCAAGAGCTGAGCTACAATACATTGTGTGATGTGAATTATATATTAATTGCAGAACTTAATTGATGAAATGTAAATCTTTTACATTCTCTGTCTTATTGAAATGAAAGTTACAGTACCGTGCGACTGATATTTTTAAATTGAACATAAATAATTTTGTATTAATAGGGACCATAACTGTTACCGTAACCACACAAAACATCGAACTTCGAGATACCAAAATTTATAAATCCTTTAGAATCGATTTTTTCATAAAATATTAGCGTTAAAAAAGAGAGGTTTACGAGTTCAAATTTAATTTATTGAAATCTAGAAAACGCTTTTACTGTGAGGTACCCAAATTGGAAATGTTAAAAACTTTTCAAAAACCTTTATAGATGTGCAAATAGAGAGTCTGCCACATTTTATAGATGTCAGTACAATTATTAATTTTGCCTAAAAAATTTAATGAAATTTCTGCTTTATTTACATGAATATTATCTGCAATACAGACGAAGTATTATAGTGTGTGTTACAAAGTTCGCATTTTCAAATAGGTTAAACTTGGACGATTCTAATTTCGGGATTAAAGGGTCTTTACATTGTTTCTATAGAAAATAAGTTGACCGATCGACACGTGGCGTAGTTCGGTTCTGTAGGATCATATTATATGCCGGTCCAATTGACACGTGGCGTTTCAGAAAATCTTTCGTAATCGAATTGTCATTTATAAACTGTGCTTTTTACATTCATTGAAGTTTATTGAATGTAGAAAAATGCAGCGAACAAAAGAAATAACGAAATGTCCAAGCAAAAATCAAAGAATGGTATGCATATCTGTAAAATAATCTTAATGCGAGGATAAAACTTTCTCTAGTAATTCCAAGCGTTTTTCTTGTATCGAGAATTTTAATCTGATAAGTTATTACAAGTAAATGTGTCCAAATTACGTCGCGTTTGCTATCATTTTAATAAAAAAATAACACAAAAATCACGACGGAGAAAGTTGTATAAAAAATATTTTAATTAAAAATAAAAATGTTCACAACGAGTTAGTATTGTAAACAGTTGAAGAGGGTTTCGATCTTTGCCGATTGCCGCAATCGCAGCGTCTCTTTCTTTTTAACTCACTATTCTTCCCTGCGTTCAAAACTCACTTTTGTCAATTAAACTAATAAGTATAATCCAAATTGTATTGTGTTTAGTCTCATTTTAATCGGAAAAATATTAAAAATCTATTGGTAAAAAATTTATAACAAGAAAATAGAAAATATAAAAGTTTTACTCCTGCGTTGATATTGTCTCGCGGATTTATTTCAGCTCGGTTCGTGTTACATTTCTCGCGAAAAAAGTTTATAACGTTTCAAGCGATTCCCCCCTCCCCCACTGATGGAGATAATTTTTTTTGTTTATATCGTATAGATCATCCTCGCTTATATCGAGGAGTTGCTTAGCAACGTCTGTGGCACGCGTAGCCGATATAACGTTTTATGCTCCGCCATGTTGTCGAAACCGTTGACGATTTTTCGGTTTCGCCAACGGTCGTTGTAACCATTAGCAACCAAGTATCGGTGGTGGTGGATTGGTGTGAACAAATAAAAGACGCTGTCGCGCTCGGCAACGGCACAGTGTATTGCCGACAGTATAAGTGAGTGGTTGACTTATTTCTTTATTAATTTACTTTCCAAAAAGAGGTGGTTCTTCAAACGGATTGGCATCCCTTGTAAGTTAATATATTTAATTCTTTTATTTTATTAACTTAATTTCGATCAAGTTTATGTGCATATGTTATACAATAAGTTACAAAAATATCAGTATACACGGACGTTATAAATGTTTAAGTTTTCACATATTTGTTTCAAACTATAATACACATAATGCAATACATAATTTTGAAATAATTTTTATGCCATAAAAGTTAATAATTTTATTGCAAATATCATTAATTGCTATTCCATCGGGCATCTCTTTTGTTTTGTTAGATTTGCTGATCTTTCTGGTCTTGATTATATATGATTATAAAATATGTTGCATCAACATCATTCCATTCTTTTATGGTTCCATATATTTTTTTTTTTTAATGTATTTTATTGAAAATTGTATATTATTTCATTTTATTATGAAATTTACCTTCACACCATCGGATTCGGTTAATTGACAATGAAATTGCATATACAAATATGTGTAGAACTTGTGGATAATTACACAACAATCACTTTTTAATAACTTCTGATTTATATTTGTGGTTGCAGTTAGATAGTATTTAGAAATACTGTAAATGCCCAGTTCTTGCCTAATATTTTAAAAATTAATTTTCGGTATATCTAAATATAACATATTTTGTTCATAATTTCTTGTACATATACTAATTTCTCAACACCATAGTAATTAATGTAATTACATTTTTGAAGTTGCCGCCATTGCTTCAATTTAGCAATAAGAGAGAACTGCATTTATATTTTTTTTCCACTATAGTACTACGTTTAATGTAATCTTATTTATTAAACTTCATAAACACGTTTTACGCTCGATTGACCGTTTCAATGTCTTCATACTAACCAGAGGACACTGTGACCTCTGGAACATCGATTTCACTTTTTTTTTTACCATTTGTGAATTTCGTACATCGAAAGTAATAGTTTTGAATCACAGTATATTGTAATTTGGTCGAAAATTACTGGATTTGTTAAACCGAAAGCTAAGGTTGAGACGCATATCATTTCTTATTTGTTTTTCTTTTCTTTTCATTTTCTTAATTTTTTTTTTTATTGGAACGGATTAAAAAATGAGTGTCCTGAACTTTTAATGAAATATATTAAATACACGAAATGTGTGTATTTGCTTAAATTTCGTATGAAATCAAAGAAAATTTTGTTGCATTTCATTATTTAAAAAAAATTTAAAACAGAAGCAAGGAGGTATTAGTATTTAATTTTTATTCTTGATATAATTACTATTTTTAAACAATTAGATATAAATGGTGCTAGTTTTTAACATTAATTACTTTCTCTTCTTTAAAAGTTGCCTAGTATGGAAATTATTATTATTAAGAAATTATTTCTTTTGATTCACTTTACGATTGTAGGAAGTATAATTGCAGTTGGTGGTCTTAAAATGGCATGGTTCACTTTAAGAACAAGTGATGTAGGAAATGAAAAGACTAAAACTGCGTAGGTCGATTATTTATGATAGAAGAAAAATTAGGCTTTATAAACTTTGTGAACTGAATTAGTATGTAACAAATGATTCTACGTTGTTTTAATAAGTACAAAGCATAATTTCACCATATTTTTTATTTTAAATTTCTTCTTTATTTGATTAAACTTTACCTTGGGGCATTCAAAATGGTTAATCTTATATTTTTTATTTTAATTTAATTTTTTAATTTTTTTTCTTTCTTCATTTAATGGCTTAGTATATAAAAATCCAAGTTTTAATGTTAGGCATACAGCAATTAAATTATGTGTGTGTAAAGTATTTTTACCTTTGTTAACCTGCTAGTAAGACGCCCACATTGACTTCATTGTGTTACGTTCACGAGGTCATTTATAACAATAAAGTAAAGAAATAAATGAATAAATAAAACCAACTAGTGTTCTGAAAAATAGGTTTTACCATTTTAGTGTCATTCTTTACCTGGCCAACGAAGCGTGGATAAAAGCGTTCAAATTGACATACGTCTAATTTTTTAACCACTGTATTCCTGACATAAAATCTTGCATTTTATATTCTAGATATATAAATTTAAAAATCCATATGTTTAATTGTGTACTTCGTCGGAACTCTTAGGATTGATATTCATGCGACTCTTATTTAATTTAATTTGTTTTTTAACTCGAATCTAATGCAGCAATGATTCGGTTAACTTTAAATACTTTTGTTATGTTAGAATATTGGGGTATTTGGGTAGTCGGACATACGGAAATTCACATGTAGTAATTTCTCTTGCACGTATGTATTTGTTACGGACAGGTTAAAATCAAATTTTTAAATAAAATTCCGAAAATCTCAATTTCTAAACTTGAAACTGGTGATTTTATTTTGCAATAGAAGTACTTTATTTTAAGAACTAACGTCGACAAAATTTTGCAAGTTTACGAATAAAATTCTTTGTTCATTGTTTTTATTAGTTTTCCTTATTTCGACTGTTTTAAATCATGAAAGAATTGCAAAGTTTGAAAACTTTAATCTTCCTTGTGTTTCGAGAGATTTCGAAGTTTTAATGTTTCGAGAAACCCATTTCTAATACATGTATATGATGTCTCCGCGCCTTCTTTTGTTTCTGCTGGTCGGTAATGGTTACATTTAGCACAAAGAGAATAAGATTTCAACAAAATTAGGATCGACACGCCAATGTTTCTTTCAATTGTTTGTTTGTCAGATTTCTTCTTTTATTCTCTTCTGATTTTTTAAGTTCGATTACGACCCTGTGATCGTGACGCGCGACTTACATCGTGTTTATGTTATAATAAATGTTTCCTTTTCTAATAACAATAGAAGTAATAATAACGCTAATTAGATAGTATTTTTCACTGCATATTGCTGGAATATTGGGTGGTTACTTATTTAAATACAATAAAAGTGGACTATTTTCAAAACAAATGAATTTATTTAAGAGATTTGGAAGGACCTCTTCGTAATTCAAGGATCGAACTAAAAATGAAAAGGTTTTCTTAAAATAGTAAAACTGGGTCCCACTTCTTGAAAAAATATAACACTCTGGGTTTGTCACGTATTTCCTCAATTGCCCTTAGGTATAAAAACGGCTTAGTACCCATTGATTGTGGAGACAGAGTTAAGGATTTTCTTTATTGTAGATCTAGTGCACAACAGGCATGGCATTTTCTTAAGTGGTAACTTTAAATAACAGCGTTAATTCTAGTTTTCCATTCATACATTTATTTTAATTTTAATCGATGTCTTGATTTGAAGTGTTTAGTTTTTTTGAGCGTATGTTAATTAAATAAACGATTTTATTGAACCGTCATTGTGAATTTGAATATTGTACTGATACACTGCTTTTTTAACGTGTCTGCTGCTTCAAGCACAATAAATACATATAACCATATATTCAATTATTTAAAGTATTTGAAATATTCGAATTTTAAAATCGATTTTCCATGTCACCCTAATATTCGAACCCGCAAATTTGCAGCCCTATGTAGGCAATCAAGAAAGAAGCATCTATAAATAATTTTGAAGTTATCATAAAAAGTTTATTTCATGTTGTTAAGAATTATTATATTAATGTAACAATTGTTGGTTGTTTTTATACTGATATCTACTCTTTGAACTAAATTATTCTGTACTCTTTTGTTTTAAATTTTTTGCCAACCGCCTTGATGGTCTCTTTGACGCGTATGTAGCGTAAATGCGTATGTTCAGTGAGTATTACAATATACAATAGTAAACGAATACGTAAACAATAGTAAAAAAAGTCGTTGTGTGAAAGAAAATATTTAATTTTTATTTAAAATATATGAAAAGAACCTATATAATTATGTTGACAAAACCTTGATTAATTAATGATTTTCATAAAAAAGATAAGACTTCTCGATATTGGACGAACGTGCTCTAAAAGGAAGTAAACACGAGTTGCATTGTGCGATATCTTTTTAATGTTTCTTATTTTATGGTGTTGCATATAATTCCACAATTTTTAATTTTAGCGTTTATAGATATTTGTTTATATATATTTGTTTTATATATTTATATATATTTGTCCCTGTTGAAATATATAAAAATGAATCCCATGTTATTTCTTTCATATCTTATTTCAAGGCAAGCAGTGAACATCCTGCCTAATTAGAAATTCGACGAACTGCGTTGTCGAGGATAGTCCTTCTAATGTAAGCATGCTAAGGTATACAAAGGTATCGATGAAGCATGGGATTTCTCGAGCATTCGGAAAAATGGTCCGAGGACTAGTCTTAAGAACGCACTTTGTCAGAACGCAACGAAAAGAGAATGTACTTATTCATTTTTAAATTCTAAAGTTCAATTGTGTGTTTTATTATAATAGTACCTCCTTCTCATATCCCAATAGTCCTCTTTTTTATGATGTCTGTTTTATTCCTCCATCAAACTTTATTTTTGACGAATATTTTATTAAGTGTAAAAATAACAAAAATGAAACTACTAATCCTTTTTATATTGCACGTTGTCAAATTCTAAGCAAAGAAAAATAATAGAAATTCATTAAATATTAAGGTGTATTTAAAATGCGTAGAAAAGTTGTACTACCTGATATTTCTAGTTTAAAGGTTCAAACGAACATCTGTATTTTTTTAAAACTGAATTGAAAGTGAAATGCGTTCAAGTAATCAGAGAAAATCTAGCGCGAAAAATGCAACGTGTTTATTATTCGGACGTATAGGACTATAAACAGTGAAGGGGCTCATTGATTTCATGGTGTCGTGAATATTTTTCATTCAGTTACTTATACAGTGTTTCTCATTTTGATTTATTTGTATTTATCTAAATCTAGTATATTACTTTTAAAATAATTGTCGGTGTATGCAGTTCTATAGAAAATTAAATCAATAGAGATATTTTTCTAGAAAATGATCCTGTTTTTAGGTAATGTGATGAAAATTGAGAAAAACATATTTACATACATATTTTGTTCCAAACATATATTAGCTTTGTTGTAACGTGCTTAATTATTTAGTAACTTGAATAATGACCGCTACTTAAAGGAATGAAAAATTACAATGTGATATAAATTTAATATTTATTTATAGGCTTTAATAGTTTTAACTATTAAATAAATTCGTTTAGACATAATTTCAACTAAACTTGTGCACAGTTTTTCAGAAATGGAGTGCCACTATTTTCTCATAATTAATCATTATTAATATATGTATAACGTTTTGCGTTATTTTCAATATTGCCTGTAGATTTTCAGTAGGATTCTGATCTGGACTTTGAATTAATTTTTGTAGAATCAAAATTATTGCGATTTCCTTAACTTGTATTTTTCACGTATATTTTGTATATTACTATTATGTTAAAAAGTATTACTTCTATTAGAGTCCAAATACTGTGTTTTTTTTTTTTATCAAAGTTTTCAGGGTGGAATTCTTTTGTAAATAAATTAGTCGATTTTTCCATTGACACGACAATTTTATCTTTATCTCTATTCAATTACTGGTAAGGGGTAGTTATTGCGTTCTTGATATTGCTGTATCGTATACACGCGTCTTACGAGAATAGTAATAATAATAATTGTAGGAAAAGAACATTGAATGCTCGAATTATAACTTTAAAAACGAACTTTAACACTTTTTAATTAATATTGAACTCTCTTAAACGTTTTTTTACACTTTTACCAAAACGTCTTGCTTTTATCAACGCTCTCTGATCACTAATCAACAACATTCTCTTTTTCGTTTTCTTTTTTTAAAAAAAAAATGAAACCCGCCCCGCTCGCTCTACAACGCAACGCCTTGAAATGTCGGTAAACATTTATTACCGACGATCAATTGCTGTACCGATTAATTACCAACATTCGGTTACCACACTCATTCACTCCCATTACTACATAATTATATTAATTGCGGTAATAACTGAAAGTAAAATTTACGTACATATACAATAGTATTTCTCTTTTATGAATACGTGCTGTGTTTACGGAATCCGCAAAAATGACACATTCTAGATTCCTTATTGTAAATTACAAAAATTATATTAAGATGCTTTTATAGAAAAGTATATATCTTTGTTGAGATACAGAGTAATTGTATAAATTAATTTATGATTCATCGGTCGTATATTATTTTTAATGTAAAAGTGACTGCACATCGAACGACCATAAATCGTATTAATTGCTACTATTGTCCGTTTCACTATGTCCGTATGTGTGTCGTTCCACGCCAGATCAATCATTTTTTGATCTCACCATCGCGATTGTGTTTTAATGGCAGCATTTTACAGTCCATGCGAAATTTAGAGGGGTTTAATTCATCAGTTTGTCGGTTACGAATTTGTTAAGTAATAACAAGCAGTCAAAGTTCGTAACTTCTGGTCACTCTGGCAAAAACAGGCTTTACTTACGAATTTTTTTCTCAGAAACTACTCATCCGATACAGCTAAATTGTTGTTGTTGTTTTATTGATAAAGGATTGGGCTACATTAAGATATTTTTTTATCTCCGTCAATTTGTTATAAAATGTTGAAAAATTTAAACAAATTCTTTTTTTTTTGCGTTTTTCTTTATGAGAGCCGTAAAGGATTTAAATTAAAATAAATATATGGTGCCTCGAAAATTGATGATACAATAAACTGGAAAATTGCCCAGTGTACTTCCGTTTCAGGTAGGCGAGTAGTGCGCACTGCTATTATGATCAGTTGTTTTATACCCCTGGTTTCAAAGCAATGCGAGATTTCGTACACAACTACAGGATCCAGTTCATACTTCGAAAAGTATATTAGTAACTTCATAACTTCATGTATAGATACAGTTTCTATATTTCTTAACAAATGTTATCTCGTTTCTTATTTCGCAACAAATTCGAAACCGGCATAGATGACTTAAACCTCTCTATGCACTACAACATACCTTGGTTAAAACAAACTAGCAGATAGCGAAGTTAAAAAGTGATCGATGAGGCACGGAATGTCAGGTATAATATGTTTGGTACATGTAACACATATAATAATATAGTATTATACATTTAATGAGAAAATACTTAATTCAATTTCTGCTAAAGCTAATGGTAGGTGTGAATGACCTGTCAAGTGCAGAGGGTTGAATAAATGTCTGGTATTTGGTACACGAAAGCAAATTGCCAAAGAAGCGTTAGATTTGATAGTGGGCCTTTTATATATTAATAGCAATTAAAATTAAAATAAAATAGATTTACTTACTAAAAATAAATAAAATTTATTCTTATGAAATTTATAATGTATAACTATGCAATTGTTTCGTTATAGAAAAATATAATGAATGATCATTATGAGCTGCACGTATATATGTAACATTTTTAATAAATAGTTTCGTGAAGAATTATAAGAAATCTGGTCCTCGGAAAAGTAACCTGATTTGTCAGCGTGATAGACGTCTATAACATATTGAAATCACAATTTCGATTTTATAGTAATTAGTTCAGTATTCGGATCGAAATCCTTTCAAAAATCTAATGGTATATTAAAACGTATACTTAACAAGTTTGTATCAAAGTCTACCGCAATGAACTATTATTAGAATTTTAAAAATTACTGGTTTTAATTTTGTTTCTTACTGTTATTATTTTAATTTCTAATTTTATATTCGTTACAGTCCGCATAGATATTAGATGTTTAATTTTTGGTCGCTGCATTACAAATGTTGCTTATCATTCCATTAACACTTTAAATGCTATGTCATATATACATAAATGTCGCTTAAATTTCCATATCTATATTAATTTACCACCTATACAATTCAGAATTTGTTCTGTAATGTAATTGGAAATATGCGTGTTAACTACTTGGAACTATGAACAATAAATTTAATACAATATTACGAAAATATTTAATCATATTTGTTGAGCATAAAAATATTACTTAATTGATTTTTTGACAGCTTCAGCGTTGTAGTCAACGTGCTAAATGACGAGTTACTCCAATATTATGAATTGTTGACTGTTGATAGTGCGTTTTTAGTAACTTATATTGCAATAAAAACATATATCTTAATTTTCTTTGAATGTTATTCTTATACTCTTCTTGCAATCTAGGACTCAAATATTAAGTTCTTGAAGATTATTATTTGGAACGTTGAATAACACTAATGCGACACGGTTTCATTTTGTAGCCACTTAGATCTCTAGCTTTAAGGTGTAAAACCACTTTGCGATTTTCAAAAAGTCGATTTTGTTTTTTGGCTTAAACGATACTTTAGGGTCTTGAGAACTGAATGCCATTTTATTCGTAGTGGAAAGAAATTTTAAATGATTGAATTATCAATTCTGCCGCAGCTCCTCAGAGTGCGCATTGAGTACTCACGCGGCATGCTGCGATTCGTTTCTTTTATATTACATTTATTATTTAAAATAATAAGTTTACTTGTTACCTACAAAACAAAAATGGAAGTATTCAGAAAGGTAGAGGAGGTAGCAAACATTAATTTGGATAGCTAAATGTATGGTGCAGGCATTGCAGATTAGAGGTGAACAGAACATTCAATCATTAAAATGTACATAAAACTTTAAATGCGTTTTTCTTGAAATCACTTTCTTTATACTGGGAGGATCGATTTGTCGGTGACTATTGCATGGATTGAATTGAAATTTTTACAGTAGCTTCACAACAATATTGTCTTTGGAAGTACGTAGCCGTTTTTTGATTGAATGCAAATTTTTTTTATAAACAATTCAATGTTCATTTTTCATGCGGAAAATCTATTCATTTCTTAAAAAACGCATAACTTCTACAAAAATTGATTAATCAAAAAACCCGTACGTACTTCCAAAGTCAATTGTATACAGATTCTAAATTTTTTGATTTTTCATTCCACAACTTACACATGGCGAGAGATCCGTTCTCCTGTGGCGGTATTTTTACAAAAGCTGTTTCAAACATAATTTATTCAAATTAACAAGGAAATACATTTAATGGTAAAATTCTATGGAAACATTAATTTTTACTAAATTTTTATAGAATATATTTTTGCAAGAGTTTCTCCATTCTTGTATAAATCAATAGCGTTTATATTCAATGACTGGAGTGCTGCTTCTAAATAATGTGTGCTGATAATATGCATCTTCTAATGTTATGCTTTGGATCAAGCATATAGTTCTTTTTTATTCCTAATTTCTCGGTACATCGAAGTAAGTGATCCTTTAATAGATTCAAATACACCCAATAATCTATGGTATCATCAAGGATATGATAATTATCAATTGTAACCGCTGACATACAAAATGCTATTTACATATTTTCCTACTTTTACTTACAAGTATCAGGTATACTGGGTGTATAGGTGAACGAATATTTTTGTGGCGGATAGTGTGTATAGCTGAGTTTCCAGTGATAGCAGTCCACGATAATGGGGACAATGAGAAGACTTGTAAATCTTAAAAGTAGTTTCGGCGTAGACATCATTGTATAATGTTAAATTCACAATTTTTAAATTTCGAGTTATAATTTCTGAGGAAAGTATATTTTCAATTGCGTACGTCTGTTAACAAAAATTAAATACTTCAATATTTTTTTGACCGAAATTGCAGTAAAAATGTATAGAAATATTATAAAATATTCAATAATTATTTGAATAACATAGTTATTAATTTGCTAATTGAATAAGTATTAAAAGAATATTAGCAATAATTGTCCTAAAATTTTTAACTTCTTAAATTTGTTAATAGTATATCTGCTTATAAGGTTAATGTTGAATCTTGTAAATCAAAATTCAGTTAAATTTGTTCCAATTGGGCGTATCTTTTGGGTAATTTTATTGCAGCGTGCGATTTACTTTGATCAAAATCTATGTCAGAAAGAAGGGTACGATGAAGCGGTAGCTCATTGCTTTGGTGAACAGAATTCAATTACTTCAGCTTCAAATCCTACTTAAACCTTAAAAACCTTGAAAGTTCTGAAGTATCTTGAAGTGTTCTGAAAGTTCAGAAAGTCTTGGAAATATGAAAATCTTGAAAGTCTTTAACCTCTTGATAAGCTTGAAACAGTTAAAATAAAGCCGTTCATGAGTTTGGCCTCGTGGAAGTCGGAAAGCGGAGATTCTTCTACTCATGTTACCATTTCTGTCAACCCTGCCTTGATGAGCCTTATCTTCTCTACAAGCCAGCAGTATCCCAAACGTTCACGGGATCTCGACGATCCTTGAAACACTTAATTAGTGATTAATTCTGAAACTCAACACATCACTTATAATCTTCTGATTACTTCGAATATTTCTAATTCGATGCATATAAGACTCAGAACACGCGTGTAGTGGATTGGAATGGTTCTCTAAACTATACTTTAGAGATTTCTATTTACAAATATGTGAAGAACTATTTTTTAATTATTGTCACAATGTGCAAAGTCAGAAGAATTACCCTATTATTGGTGTTCAGTAGACGCTTTTGTTTTTCGTTTTAAGAAATAATAGCAAATCAGGAAAAATTTATCTTTGAACATCTCAGACTTGTATTTTATTTTACGATGCCTGTAAATTGTTTGCGAACAACGTATGTTGATTGTTTATACATTATCCACAAATACGCGTCTGCGGAAGTGTGGACGCGCCTGAAGACAAATGACACTTCAAGATTTATTCTCAAACTAATTCTGGTTTTGCGTTTCATTCTTGTCTGTGGGTTATCTTTGAACATTCTGTGCGCTCTCCGTAGAAGTATGCCTGTAGGCAAATTACAAATTTGAATGTCTCTTAACAAATATCCATTTGTAGATGTAAGTCCATTGTCGGCTCATATTATATTTGTTTTCTGGTGAATTCCTTCGAGTAATGAATGCAATCTTATTCAAATAAATTTTGTTTCGAGTAATCCTGCGGATTTCTGGTAAATCAATCTCATTGTTTAACACATACGAATGTAGAGTAACAAAACAGTAATTTCTTACCGATGTATGTATGTAGTCAGATCTTATACATATAGATTTATTATTGCTCATTAATTAAAATGAAAATTGAAAACAAACTCGTTAATAAGATAACAAAGGAACGTATTAAAATGTATCTTTCGAATGTCAGTGCAAATCGGCTGAAATATCTGAAGAGGAATGTAAAAAAAGAAAACATTGGAAAATGTTCACAGTCCGTTCAATTTCTAATTATTATAAACGGAAGGCTCCATTGTCGTACTTTATAATAAATTTTTTAACTTTAAAACATCTTTAATAAACACCGTCCAAATCTAAATATATAACAGCTGCAAATAGCGAAACACAGTTCGTGTGCCGCATATTATCAAAGATTGCCGCTTCGACTGACTCGTACACATTCTATAGCGGACATGCAGTTATTCTTTTTTAACATAGTTCAATGATGAACACCTATTGTAATAAAATACGTCTCTAACATAAAATTCAAAATATTTCGATGACCTTGATTTAGGTTCCTCATAAACAGAACAATAAAAGGGATCGGTTAGTACAATTGCATTTATCGGGTATATTGGTAAACCTATATAAAGGATAAGGTTATATAAACCGGAATGTATTATATAGCATGTTTTGTTGTCTATTGCTTTTTTCTGTATTCACTTAAAAAAGAGTAATAACCGGTGCTAGAAGATTTTTCGTGTTGGAGGTTATCAAACCATTATAGTATCAATGGTATTATTTAAAATTTGATCAGTATCAATATTCACTCCATTTATATATTTTTACTATTAGTCATGTCGCCGGTCACCGATGGGCTCAACGGCGCTGTAGCCAAGTCGAGTGCCGGTTACCGGTGACCCCCACGGCAGTCATTGTGTTAACTATGTTTTAACGAATTAACAAATTCCACGATTTGCACAACTCAAAAGTTCAATATCGACTCCTTCCTCTTTTAAATTATATTTCGTTACCTCGTAACCAAATCGCAAAAGACAAATGATGAAAAAGATATTGATTGATTTAATTGATTCACTACTGTATCACTTATCACATTCACGTCGCCAGTATCGGCGATGTCATTGTAGTATAAAGTAAGATATTAAAAACAATTGGAATCAATATTATAGATCAATTCTTGGAAATCTAACACGTCACTCAATAAGTCTCCGGTGTAACTAAGAAAAACAAATTTTTTTTTAGAAATTCCACTTTAATCATCAATATACATTCTTTCCAATGTGATCCATTGATTCCAATGCACCTCTAACTTTTCAATTCCCTTGTCTTTGCCCCCAAAATAAGCTTCAGTTTCCGCAATCACTTCTTCATTTGAGCCAAATTTCTTTCCCTAGAGCATTCTTTTCATATCTGCAAAGAGCCAGTAGTCGCTGGGGTCCAAATCTGGGGAGTACAGTATGTGGGGAAACAATTCAAAACGTAATTCATTCAATTGAACCGTCGCGTCGTGTTCATCGACTTGTGACACGGCGCATTGCCTTCGTGAAACAGCAAACGCGGCACCCACTTTGAAAGCAATTTGCACATGCCCAAATTTTCATGCAAAATTGTGAAGACACTATCTTCTGATATCTTCAAGGCATCAGCTATCTCATACAACTTTAGTTTACGGCCCTTTAAAACTATTTTGTGGACATTTTTTTTGTTTTCCGGAACGACTGCTGATTTTGGGCAACCAGAGTGTTCAGCATCATCGGTGCTTGTATGACCGCGTTTAAATTCAGCATACCAGTCAATGATAGTTGATTTCCCTGGTTTAGAGTCCCTATAATGCTTATGAAGTCACTTTTTGGCTTCAACAGTATTTTTTCCGATTAAAAAACAGTGTTTAATCAACACACGAAATTCCTTTCTATCCATTGTCTTCAAAATTACGAAACTGGGGGTACTAAAATGACTGTAATTTCTAAACTATTGGTCCGAATACCCTGAAATTTTGACACGTACTGTTTGAAGGTTAGTATTATTCGAAAATAACGTGGGTCTGTCACTAGTATCGCCATATATGTGTCAGACCGGGGACTTATTGAGTGACGTGTTATCCTTCCTATCCGTTTTATTATTAATATATCTATACATATATATTACGTATATATTGTAGCTGTTCGCACAATATATACGTAATGTTTGAAAATTGGGCTATTTGAGTTCTAGATTTACGTGAGCATGAATGAAGTTTCTCGCTGTGATTTGAATAAATAACAATAATTGTTGTTGTTTATTATTGTGGGCGTCGACTGCTATGGTCATTAGCCCGAACAATAATTTATTTATCACAACTAACACATGCTGTACCACGAACGTTCACTTGAGACGCCGAAAACCGAATTCTTCGTGGCCTGTGCCTGTCGTAACATATTCCCCCTCGGGATAATTTAACATCGTTTCTAGAATAACTGTTTTGTGGAAAGTTACTTGACAAAAGAGCATCATGTAACGGTTGCACGTGGAAATTTCCATAGCCAGGAACAAAAACTTTTGCGGTGACTGTCCGTTACAGAGTTTTCGGTACTTGGAAGTTCTCTAATTTAAAAATCCGAAATTTGGGCATATAAATATTGTGGGAATTAAATCAAAGGTTTTAACAAAACACACAAAACAATTTATTTTTAACAAACAAAACTAACACGGATAACAACAAACTTTTGGTTAACTGTTTTTTAACGAAATTAATACACTCAAACGCTATTTCTAATGGTTCTCGACCACTTTCTCGTATTTCTATTCGTTCTCGACCACTTTCTCGAAACGTCTTTCGCCTCTGAAATTCGCCCAGAGATTGCCGTTTTTTTTTTCTCTGCGCTTCTTTGTCTCGCTATCAATTTTTAAACATATCGATAACTCTCGAACAAACATTCACAACTATTTACAATCGATTCTCTCAAACACAATATTCACAACTATTTACAAATAATTCCACACTCCACAATATTTATGGAACTCTGAAAATCGATATTTTGAGAATGTGAAACTTTGAGATCGCGGAACTTTGCAAGTTTGGAAATTCTGTAATTTCTAATATGAAGTATATCTATTTAAATAAGACGGATACATAATTAATTAGCGTGTTTGACAGTGTTTTGTTCGTGTTCGAGAACGAACAAATAACTCCGCATAACTTTCGAAGTTGCATTTAATATAAAGGAAAGAACAGCAGAATCTAATAGTTCTACGGAGATTCGTATTTTCAAAAGCTTAATGCTATAGGAAAATAAAAGGACTATGACCATAGTTCATTTGTTACCATTTGGACACTGTTATATTTATGTAAAGGATAAGGACAAATATGGACCGAGTTACATCTTTTTTTAATTTTTACTTCCCTTTTCTTGAAGGAAGCATAACTTATACATAACTATATAAGGTATACAAAATTCTACTTTTCAAATGAGCATTACCGCAAACGTGGCCGCGGTTCAAAAGTTGAAAATACAAATTTGTTTGTTATCGAATAGTATTTATAGAGAACATAAAGTGTTCAAGAACCCCCAGCTTAGAACTCTCAAACAATGCGAAATCTTGAGCTTATTGATTTATCTCGCAATTCATATACTACTCGATTTGAATGTTTTATTAATGGATGTATATATATAGTATTACATGGGCTGGATATTCAATAACGTTTACATATTTATAATTGCAAGATTTTAATTGCCTACCATAAATAGTTAGAATTTTAAGAATAACAAGTATCGGGAGTAGAACACTGTTGATCCAGGGTTTCATTGCTTGTGGATAACAATTTCTTGTATCAATTAAATTTTTTTTTATTTATTTATTCTACTCTAGTACCATTATTAATTCTATTTAATGCATTCAGTTTTACATAAAATGGTTATCATAATCTGTATAATCATTAATATATACATATAATATACTAAAGTGATAAGTAATAAATATTCATCATGCTTGAAAATAATAGATTATACCATAGAAATTACGTGTTGCGTGCGTAGGTGTAGGTGCCACAATACATATGTTAATAGTAAGTTTCATATTTGAGTTCTCTTATGCAACGAGAGTTAATATTAAATATGCATTTTTATATGAAAATGCAATAATAGATCACAATAAATAATATTATATCAAGCTGTATTATATTATATGAAGGAGTGATAAGTGATAGCACAATAGTGAGATAAATAAGAAAAGTTAGATCAGTAACAAAAATTTTTCATCCACAAGAAATCGAAACAGCGTGATAGCAATATGCTATCGCTACACTTTAACTGTTTTTAATAGTTTTTGCGTTTTAACTATTTATTGTAACTCAAAACCCATAATTACAAATATTTAAAAACTATTGAAAATTTGCCCATATAATGATACTGTATTTCCATAATCAACAGTCGACATATCAATACACTAAGTTCGAACTAAATCGATGATTTCAAGACCTTGCTTTGTGAGTAATCAACGCCATTTTGTTAATCGCACCATTTCGATACGAATTATTTCTGCCATGATAGTCCACTGATACTCGATCATATGCATATATTTCACCAATTTTTAAAACTGATTTTCACAGAAACTGTGTAACGTTAAAAAAATGCGTGTATAGAAACAGTCCTCTTTTTGTTTAGGGCCAATATTATTTTCTAAAAGTCTGAATTCTGACAAGAGGTTGAAAACGCTTACGAAATCGGTTTCAGTTCTTAAAACAGTTATTGCGAATGGAAACATAGTAATAACCGGTATTCGATATGTGGGTTAGGAAGGATTGAAAACAAATCAACGTTCAATCTGTTCAATTCGGACTTTATTTCAATGTGTGACCTACAGACCTTTGGGCTTCTGACCACGAATTCAGACAGACTGCTTCACACCCTCCTGCACGATGTTGCATTCGCTTTCGTAATCATTGTTCTTTTTTACTGATTCGCTTTCACTTTAAACTCATCTTTCATCAATATAGTCCTATTTCTCGGACATTCCTCTACCACCCGCGGGACATTTGAATAATTCATTAAAAAGTCCAATCAGAAATACTCTCGCATTCGTTTAAATACAGTCATATTCATTTACCCTTTTCATTCGCATCACGCATTCTTAAATAACTAAACTAACGCAGGGACGTCAGGCAGATTATTCATACGCTCGTCGACATATCAATTTGAAAAGAAGTCATTTTCGTCAAGTATGAAGCCGCTTCCCCTACCTGAAGGGTAGCTGCGGGGCGAAACGCAATTTTTAGTTTGAATTGTCCTCCACCACTTTAAAAAATGTGAGAAAACTACAGATTAATACTCATGACAAGGCACTTCTATTGTAAAAATATAAACGTTATTTGATAATTTCCATTAAAAAAAATATTTTTAAACTTTTAGAATTTTTAAAAAATTTATTTTGGGGTTAAAAGTTTTGAAAAAATTCACAAATACGTATTATCATAGAACAGATTATCTCTGATTTTGTTTTTAATTTTCCACAACAAAAAATGTAAAACTATAAATTGCTGTAACTACCCTTCAAGTAGGAGGGGATAGCGGCTTGATAGTTGGCAGAAATGATTTCTTTTCAAATTGATATGTTCATTGGTTAATTTGGTCTAAACGCACTTTTGATCCTCTTAGCCGGCTATATACTCTTTCTAAATTTTCCTAGGAAAGCCAAATTTGCATTTGACTGTACACAATCCATGACACCACATAAAGCACCCAGTGCATATAACCCATTTTTCTCCCCTGACATTGCTCGAAAATTGCTTGCCACAGAAAATACAGGCCACATCGTAATCTTCGCAATCCTCATCATCTGTTGAAACATAGGGGAGATGCTTTCTCCGCTTTCACTTGATGACTCTATTTCAAATTTCTTTTTCCTGAAGCTTCTAGATTTATGAGACAGAGAGGGTTTTCGTACTGTCATGTTTCCCGGTTAAACTTCCCTTTTTGTTCCTTGTTCGGTCAACTTTTACCTTCCATTTCTTAGATATAGTCAAATTTTATTGTTTTTATTTTATCTGTTTTTAAAGTTGTCTTCATTTAAACAACTTATAGCAAAAAATGCTGTGCTTCGTCCGAAGCTAGTTGTTTTTAGAATGATATAAGAATCTCCTGAATACCTATAGGATTAGTAAATTATATTTTAGTAGAAGCTTTTCAAGTTTAATAAATTTCGTAGCATAATGTAGGAAATCAGAGACGCGATTATGAGTATTACACAAGTAGTTACAGATTTTATTTAAAGAGTAGAAACATAGTGACTTTTATTTGAAGATCGGAAACCGAAAATTTCAACGAATTAACTAAGTTTAATTTAAAAACAGAACGAGCGCAAAAGTTATTAATTAAACAAACTCAATTTTATCGACTACATATACAGTAACCCTCTATCTGAGGTATTTATTCGGCTATCTATTTGCAACTGTCTCGTTTCAACGTTGTTTTTCAATTGCACAAAAATCGTAAAAAGCGCTTGTAGCTCGTTGGCGACGTGTCTGGCCAGTCTTTTCAACTGAACTTTACACGAATCGTTCGTTATACCTAATAGTACATAATAATCCTTATCATTAACATTAGTACTCCATAATAGTTACGTGAAAAACATTAGATTGTATTGAATGGTCCTTTTTATAATAACTAATTCACACCGAATCGATCACTTTTTGTCGTCGCTATTGACGATTTTGTTTTAATAGTGTTGTAACGTATGTGAAACTGAGGGATTAGATCATCATTTTGCCAGTATCGAATTTATTAATAAATAACATGCTTTCTAAATTTTTTTCCATTTTGGCGAAAACAGGGTTCAGAAATTTTTACCTCAAAAACTTTTTTGTCCAACATATTTTTTGTTTTATTTTTAAGGGATTGGACTATTTTGAAATGATTATTCTGATGTTGAAAATTAGTTTTATAATACTGGAAAATGTGAACAGATTGATTATTTGTTTTTTTCATTGTTGAATTAGTCATTTAAGTTGCGAAAAAAGTGTAGAGAAAATTCAAAGTTGGCGGGTGGAAAGAAAAAATTCCGGAATATAACTGCTGGTCATAAAATCCAATTTAAATTGAAAATATAAATTGAAGATTACTATTGTTTATGCTTGTCGCAATACGTTATTATTGAAAGTGGTATGAGTCCCTTTGTAGCTGACAGATTGAACTTTTTCTTTAAGACGTTTTTTAATTGTTAATGCATAATAAAATTTAACATGTCTGTAGTCTTCAAAACGTACTCTGAATGTTTGCCAATATGTTTAAATTGAGTGAAATGTAAATTCTTAAATATTTTTATAAGACATGGGTGAAAATTGCCGAAACGTTCGATAGAAACGCTCATTTATAGAATGTCCTCCTCCCGCTCCGGGAGGTTTCCTAGTCCGCAGAACTTGGGGGTGTAGCGTACCGAAATGCAGTGAATATTCTATATACGCAAATCTTATGGGTCTAAAGGTTTTGCGTATATCGTACAGGTTCTACATTGATTGATGTTTTGCCGAACGTAGAAAAGGACAGAAGAGAAAAAAAATCACGGTCCCCGTTTGCTTATGTCGTAAAGGTGCTACATTTCGAGCGAAGGAGACCGAACGTAAACAAACAGTGACCTACTAGAAGGACACTCCTAATGCAAGAATAGAACTTTTTTATTTTTGACTTTTTCGTTACCAAACTTTTACCAATTAATTCTTGACATTTTTCCGATTAAAATGAGACCAAACACGATATACTTCGGGACATATTTACTTGTAATTTCAAGTGTTACACGTACATCGATGATTTTACTCTAATAAGATATTGCAAGTAAATATAACTCAAATTACGTCGTGTTTGGTCTCATTTTAGTCAGAAAAATGTCACAAATATGATGGAAAAAGTTATATAAAAAAATGAATGAAAAATAAAAAAATTAGCAATGCTCAAGTATTGCAAACAATCGAACAGACTTTTGATCTTTGCCGACTGCCACGATCGTAGCGTCTCTTTCTTTTTGACTCGCTATCCTCTTCGACGTGAGAAACTTTTATCGTCAATTAAACCAGTAAATATAGTCCAAATTATATCGTGTTTGGTCTCATTTTAATCGGAAAAATATCAAGAATTAATTGGTAAAAGTTTTATAACGAAAAAGTCAAATATAAAAAAGTTTTATAGTTGCATTGATATTATCTCATGGATCCACTAAGGCCGGGATCACGTTACATTTCTCGGCGAGCGAACTTCGTGCGTCTTGAGGGGTCTTCACCCCAGTAGTGGGGAGGACATTTTTGCGTATATAGAATGAACACTGTACTTTGTCACGTTTCTGTATTTTTCCATGGGTAACGGTCATGCGACGTTCTTTTGAGCTAATAGTTTTCCTAAAAACCGTTACGCCAGGACGATGTGCATTTGTTTTATAGGGGTATGCGTGGCAACGGGCGTGGGCCTTGTGGCATTCGGTATTGTGTCTCCTTAGTGAACGTACGTGCATTAAACCTGTTATCGGTAAATTGTTATTTGTTATTGTTAAACTGTTAACAACGATTTATTTCATCCCACAAAAACCTGAAGGGGTTTTATGGCCTTGCCGTCCCTACATCAGGTCTCGTCACCATAGTGGTGGTCGTCGTTGGATTGCCATGTGCCTTTCGCCTCTGCTGTATTAGAAAAGGTAATTCGGAATTTCATAACATTTTAGTGTATGAATAAATGCACTTACACGACTTTTAAAGATGACAGCTCATATATATTCTAAGTCAATATTATTATGCCTGCTTCTGTTATGGTAATGTTATAATTGCATTTTCTTGACATGGTATGAGTTTGCGCATTGTAGATACGATCATAAGAATCACGTTGTGATAACAAATTATGATTTCCATAATTTTATAAATGTCTATAAAAAATAAATCCAAACACAATATGTATAGGAAAAAGTTATTAAGAATTATGTCTTCAATATCATATTTCAAGGTTATCAAAATTGTAAGTGGTTCCTTTATTCTGTACATTTATCAATGATTTCCTTAGCCTTATGCTAAATGACTAACTTTGTTTCGCTTACGTTAAAATTTTTTATGTATTCTTTTAAATTTTGATATAGAAAAATATTACAAAGTTTTTGATGAATCCTTAAATTCTTACAATAGAGAAGTTTTGTCACCTCATACTAAATAAGAGCATCTAACCGATCAAATACCCCGCATGAATCTCTTACGTATATATCACAAAATTTATTAAGACGTTTTTCTTGAAATCTCTGTTGACTCTCATTGAAGTAAGAACTTAATTTGAATGTCTATTTGGTTGTATACTTCACTTTTAATTTCAAGTTAAGTTTATTAGTTCTATATATTTTTTCATATAAAGTTATGTTCATTTTTGTATCTTTTTTTAATTATTTGTTAAATTAGATATTTTTAGTTTCAAGTTTATGTGCCTGTTAAAAGAATTCCTAACTAATATTTTGCTACACCTAAGAGAGTGGTAAACGAAAAGAAAGTCGTCATAAAATCCTAACAATTTTGAACCGAAAAATCACTACAAACTGTTCTGTAGCCTGCGAAAGAAAGAACGCGAGAAAGTTTTTCCGGTTGATTTCGAACATATTCTATCGCCTTTAGTTGGTGTAGCAGCTATCGTGAAAGTACAAAAGCCGCACAGGCATCACGATAACGTCGAGGCACTATCAAAAAGCGTGAAGAAAGTCGGGTTATTTTCGCCACAGTAGGTTTTGTCACAGATTTCGTTTCTTTTGAATCGTCATGGTATAGTCAAGCGTCTTACCTACCGTTCAGAAGTATGCAGACATTTTCTGTAAGACATAGTTTAATCTTATACAGAGGGTATTTAGACCGTTTATATAAATAGTAACTATTATTGTTATCATTTTGAAATATTATAACATAACAGAATTAAGTTTCGTGTACAAATTATACAATGAGCATTCATAAAAAAATTTTTTTCCAAAAATCGAAAATCCAATGGAACGGTGCCAATTCCTAAAAGAATTTTGACTTTTACTTCGTTTCATCTCTATGGTGCAGAATGACTTCAGGGAGTTCTTCGATATGCATTAAGTGTTCATGAATTGTTAATGTTATGCTTATATTTTCTTCATAAAGATAATAGTAGTAACGCTATAGCACTCTACAGCTTCGATTTAGTTCGTTTGTAGCAAGCGGTAATATACAGTTCCCGTTTAAGTTGATGTGAAAAATCTTGAAAATCTTTGATTTAGGAAACACAAACTGACACTTCCTTCAGTATTTCGAATGCAGAGTCAAATGGCATTATTCATTTTTTCATTCAAGAGCGTCTTCGTGTTTATTTCAAGGTCTTGTATCATAAATCTATATATTTTATTCCGCAATCATATTCTACGTAAAAAATGCACGAATCTTGTTTAATATATTTTGATGGAAATTCATTGTTGAACTTCTATTCCAATTCTATTTAAGAAATCCAAGGTGACCTTGACTTTGTCAGGAAAACAAGCTGTTTTAAAAATTTGCTTTACTAATATCTATTGTGCACTTGGTAAAACTTTACAATTACTACGTCACCTCAAAAAAAATATTCGGGACATGTTTTCGATGTATTTTTGCCTCCTGAATAGGTATATGATCATAAAAATCGGCGGTCGGACATATCTGAGCTGTTATTTTGGAAAAACAGCAGAAAATCGTGATTTCTTAGAGTTTTTTGTATTTATTTTGAAAAATTCTCATCTGATGAAAAAATGTTTCCAACAAAAAATGTAGAATGGAAAATTCTCTACAAGAAAGTTCTGATACATTTTTTTTGTAATTTTAACGGTAAGGCTGCAATTGAACGACGAAAGTGTCGATTTTCGCTAAAGCGCGCACCCTACCGCCTGCCCCGCTCCGAGGGACGGCTCCGCGATTAGGAAGTAAATAATTAAAACTAGTTGAATCAGGATAAATTCCCCGCGGAGGGGGGTCGGGCGGCACGGTCGGTAGCGTAGCCCAATGTCCAACCGTCCAAGGAAGTTATTTTTTTTTTTGACATTTCTAATATTTTATAAAATATTTGCAAAAAATGTCAATTTTTATAACTTTTTACTAATACCTTACCGCCGATTTTTATGATCATATTCCTATTCAGGAGGCAAAAATACATTGAAAACATGTCCCGAATATTTTTTTTCAGGTGACGTAGTAATTGTAAAGTTTTACCGTGCACTTTATACCCTGCAAATATCGTCCTAAACATTTTTTCGTAAGGCGGCTGCAAGTGGGAGAAAAATCGTGAGTAGCGTTACAGGTAACACCCTGTAGATGCTATCGGACTTGCACTTAAAACAAACAGCTTGAAGAAGAGTACAGCTGCATCCTCTTCACTCAAGCGTTCCCCGTTACAATGAAATAGACTCGATAACTTTGGTAGAAAATAGGGATAAATTTTCTGTTAAATAAACCCAACAGAAAAAGTGGACACCAATGAATTGCAGTTGTATTCTTAAGTGGTTTTGATAAATAACTGCGCCAAGTCTCATCAACATTGTTGTGCGTCAATCATTAGGTTTCCTCGTAAGACTCGATGCGCATGAATAACTTTTTTCGTGCGATCTTGATGCAGTCCTTGCTTTTTCGTTTCTTCTCAATGAAAACCAGTGAAGATGGATATATGATCGCACAGATAAATGTCGCTTTCGTGTATAGTATCGTATGTTTCACCCATATAAGTTTCTGATTGTACCCTGTACTATTATGCATACTTCACTTAATTTTAACAATTTCTGTTGAAACATTCAATTTCAAATTGTGCATTGTAGAAAGTTATAACTCAATAGACATTAACTAACAGAACAATATTTTAAACATTTAATGAACCCCTTGCAATATTTTGACGAGCCAGTTATAATTTGTATAGTCAAAAACCGTTGAATACAAAACCTATACAATATTTGTATAGTTCAGAACATTTTGACTTTTTTTAATGATTTTAATAGTATCACAGTTTAAGGTACCTTCTGACTGACGCATCTGACAAACTAATACGGCAAGGGGTTAAATTTTCAAAGGAAATTACACACGTTTTAAATGTTCAAGGATAACATAAGACTGACTGAAAATTAAACGCACATTTCACAGTAATGATGCGTTTTTCAACTAACACATGACACTACTTACAAGCCCCATTCACTCTGCCCACACTTCAATGAATAACTATAATCACTGACGGGTCACACAAACAATACGGAACCAATAAATGCCTACAACATAATACGTTTTGTATTACCTATGTTTATAACCTGCTGAAAGAAGTATGGTCTTTCAGCTACTTTTATGTACACTACTATAACTTTTCAAGATCTCAAAGATTGAATTGAAAACTTAAGAATGGTGTCTATAAAATTATTTCAAAGTGCTATGTATGAAAATGGTATCCTAATGCGCTATTTGCGTGAAAGGGAGGTGACGAACGACTCGCAAACTGATGTCGAAGAAAAGTTCTGGGACAGAGAAAACGCCGTTGGCTAAACCGATAAACAGCAGAAAGCTTTAGTCGTGCGTCTACATTGAAAAATCTTTCGCTTCAAGGCTTTCGTCAGATTCTAGACAGAAAAATCACCGTAAAAGATGCTTCTCAGGATCATAAAAGCCGATGTTTATGAATAATATTCTTTCATTCAAATATAAATGCACATGTTATATTATGATAATTTCACTGTTCTATCCTATTCTATTGATCAGTAGTAGTGTACTTTAATTCTATATGTTCAGTTGATCTTCACGAATTATAACTTCGTTTACTGATATTTTTTAATTTATTTATTATATAAACATTGTGCTGTAATAAGAATTATAGATTTCATTTTCCTATCAACACATTAAAAATAGCACAGTTTGTAGAAAATAATTCTTTTTGTATATTATTTTTTTTATATCTGTGATGTTATTGGTGGAGTATTGGTGGAGACTGTAATGTAAGCCTAGTATAAATTAGTTATATTATTCTTGTACATTAATTTATATATTATAATTAATGTTTGGTAGAATAGATAAAAGTAGCTGAAAAGTAATGATGTAAGAAATTGGAAATCAAAATCAAAAGAATATAACAGCAACCATCAAATTACATTCACTATTCTGCTAAATTCAATTCTGAACTGCTGTGTACAACGAAATGTAACTACTTACGTAACCCAATTTGAACTTAAGACATTTTACTGATAATATGATAATTTTTGTTTTTAAATTTTACGATTTGTACTTTTTACAATTTTTCTATATTATAATTTGTACATTTTGCACTGTGTATATTCCGCATTTATTTGCCTTGATATACCGATTTATAATAGCTCAAGGAGTAACTTAAAATTTAAACTGGTTTTTTTACAAGTATACCGAATGTGAAACGCCAGAATATGTGACATAATGTATTATCAGAATGAAATCCCAAATAATAATTAATTATATTCTTTTTTATTTCAGGAAGGAATCAGTATTCTACCTACAAATTTTACAAAGGTATGTCAATTTTGTATGCTGATTTGATCAAATTATTTTTTCCAATACATTATCTGCCATTGTCACATGCGTAAGTTGCATATTTCATTCTTGCATGACTACGTCGGATCTAGCTTGATCAGATTTGTAATGTTATTTGAATTTACGTACATTTCGACAAAAGCATGTTAATTTTTGTATTTTAAAATAAGGAAACTTAGTTAATGAAACTTGAGAATTTCAGAAATGATGACATCTTAAGATGTTATAAAATTAAAAAATATTGAATAACAACTCTTAACAGGTCCAACCGTAAAAGTTTTATTTCACATCTATTTTGTTTATTAATACAGACATTATAGGTATTAAAAAGATTGTATCGCTTCTATTGTTGTTGCAAGAAAGACAACATAATATATTTCTTACGTATCATACAGTAAATCTGTAAACACTTTTTGTCTCCAAATTTCTAGATCCATGAATTCTCATGTTTCCAAACCACAAATTGGTTATCAGTCGAGAGCAAAAACATCTTCGAGTTTAAGGGATTATCTGATTTGAATAGTTTTGGTTTGCGTGGCAAAATACAGTCAATATTATTGGAACCTAAACTAATGAGATTGATTAATTGGATTGAATTTGCTTAGGTTAGCGTAATTTAATATGGCGGTCGCCATTAAACGACTGACCACACAATTCGAAATTTGAAATCACTGAAGTTGGTTAATTTTAACATCGTAGTCATCGCCATTTGATAAGAACAAAGTTATATTCGTCACAGTATAACGTAACCATAATACAGAATGCTTTCAAAAAAATAGCTTTTGTTTTAGTCTGAATACTATGCATTGATTGGAATTATAATTATTTTTACCTGACAAGAACTAATTTGTGACAGACTATGAAGACTATCGGTCTTGAAAACATTTTCTTTTGCATTACAAAATATATGAAATTTGATTACTTGCTTAATTTGTTCCTAATAACGCATAATGAATTACAGTTCTGTTTAAATTCAGTGAAAGTAATTTTTAGCTCTAATTTGTTGGATCAGTGTATTTATTATTTCCTTTTCGATAATCATTTTGCTATATTTACGTAAATCATAGAAGTAAAATTATTGCATGCGAAATTATATGTTTGTTAATACTAATTTATGAATGAAAATGTAATTAAACCAATATCGTAAATAAAGTTACGATGTTATTATTACTGAATTTTGAAATGTTGCAGCTTAATAATTAAATTAATTTAATTAATAATATAATTAATATTAATATTTCAATTACCAGCCAAAATGACAGGTTTAGTTTTCACGTTTTATATTATAAACTATTATTGCCGGTCACTCCTCAAAACGTCTGTCATATTTTATTAAGGTGAACAATATATTCATTAATGTTTCCATATTTACTTGTTTATTTTCCACTTTCTTGTCAATTCAATAGTATGCGTGAACCAAGACACTCGCGTTAAAGTGCCATACGCATTAGTATTAGTCGATGTTTTCAGTTTATCAATAGAACATTAAGCCTATTTGAATATTTTAGTATAGGACAGTGTTGTTATCCAATATCGCCTGAGATCTTATTCCCCGTCAACTTGTTATACGTCAACTTGTACACATATACCGTATGTATAATATACATATGTATATGTATACCATTGATCAGAATAGTACATCATTGGTTCAGGATGGTACACCAAGTTGTTATTAAATTAATTATCAACTGCAACATTACTTGGTTATACTTTGAGCAACAGAAATTAAAACAGCAGTTTTTGAAAGAAAAACGCGGAGGTTTATTTGTGTGCTAAGAACTGCACGGTGGTGTCGACTGACACCAAAGATTTTAACTGTTCTACGATTTTGATGGATTCTATTTGTTGGTGGTGAGATCGAGTAATATTGTCAAGAACAACGGTCAAGGCAGAAGGATATAAGCAATGTGTGTGAAATAAGGGCAAAGCGCAGGGAGATACAAGAGCTGATACGCCGGGCGGCTCTTTTGATGTTTAGAAAAAATTGTTGCTTTGAACTGATTGTGCAGGCGAGCAGGAAGTTCAAATCATTACTCGCGGTTTTTCTCCCACTTGCAACCACCATTACGAAAAAAAGTTTTAAACAATACTTGCGTGGTATGAATTGCATAATAGATATTAGTAAAGCAAATTTTGAAAACAGTTTGTTTTGTCGGTAAAGTCAAAGTCACCTTGGGTTTTTTAAACAGGAACATACTTTTTTTTTTATTCATAGCATTACATGACACCGCTACGTATTCAAAACACATTATGATATTTCTATTAACACTTTGGCGGCCGCACTGTTCCGAGTTGCTCGAACTATAATTAGCTTAAAATTTATGGGTATACTTTCAAACCCAAAAATCGTTTCGCTCTTAAAATTTTAAGCGGATATTTACGACCACATGAACGTTTCCACAACTTGACGTTCTTAACTATTAACAATAGCCTTTTAACTGGCCAGAAAACCACATCTTTCTAATGCCAATATATCTTTCCTTAAAGAAGTTTATTTCCATGGTCCTAAACTGTGCACCCCTGCGGTGTGCAATGTTTACGAAAATCCTTGCGTACTCGGCGGGCCAAAACACTCAGACTCGATCATTCAGCAGTCTCGCAGTGTGCCCCATTATTTAGTTCTTTTAAAGGACCCAAATCATTTGACTGTTTGGGTTACCTTATTAACAAAACGTTATTTACAACCTTGGAGTGAGGGGTAAAAGTCTTACAATCTCATTCGCTGAAGAATCTTACCAATCACTATTTTTTTACAAATAACAATCTGTCCTGATTGGTCCTTTTTGGTAACGCATTCACGTCCTGAACTTCCTCCATTGCTTTTTCTTTTCTGGCTGTTTAGAGGCGACTAGTCAGTCTTAGACTACCTTCAGCGAAACATACTCACATTTACAAACCATAATTGCTATCAACGACAACAACATACAACAATCATTACTGCTAGTGGGATGATGATCTACATCCTTCATTGACCTGGGCACACCAGTGTGAAGGACTCTGAGCCACTCTATAAACAACAATTATTCTACATATAATTCCATTACTGTAACAAGTTGTGGAAACGCCATGGGTCGACGAAGATATTTACAACCTTTGAAAACAACTATAAATAGTTCATATTTTACCCATCGCGCGAACAGCACGTTTCGGGAAAAGACTTGCACCTGCCGCCGGCACATTTTGTCAGCTTTGCGACAAATTATAGCAGGCTTTTGAGGAGGGCACGCTAACAATATACTGTCACATAATTCATCGATTAGCAGTATTTAATAACCAAAATGTATCATATAACAGTGATATTATAAACGAAAATATAATAATAATGTAATATAGTAATATTATATAAATATACAAAATTTAATAATAACTAACATAAATATAACACTAACTAAATATAATAATAAAAAAAATGAAAATATAATGATATAATAGTTACCCGGCAGTCGCGAAATAATTATTTTGTTTCTCCAAGACAATAGGCAGGGCGACTGCCGCGCCGCGCCAACATTGAGTACCACTGACAGCGGCGCGTGTTTTGCAGAACTATTTTTTTTATAAAAAGAAAGCAAAGGTGATTTTGTAACTTCGCTTGATGGTTTCTTCGCTCTTAAGATTTTCGCCTAGACCCATAGTTTTTTAAATAAATTGAAAAATATGCGTTTTTGGTGTCTTTCTTACTTTAATCATCATTTAAACATATTGTAATAACAATTTATATAGTTTTATTCAGGAAAATTCACAGATTCTTCTTGTGTAAAAAGCCACTGAATAGCTGCTACGGTAAAAGCACAAAAAGTTTCCAAAGTTGAAAATTTGCAATTTTTTTTTAAATTAATTTTCTCAAAAACTGTACATCCTAGAGAAAAACGGATTTCAGATTCGTATTCAGCTCGCAAAAATCTATAAGAATTTCATAGTAGCCGTTACAAAATCAGTTGGCTGTTGCAGTGTTACTGGTTATACCTGATTCTGGTTCCTCCATTTCAGTCTTCGTGTTTAACTACATGTTCATAACATGTAATAGATATTTTTTGAATCTAATCTGACTTTTTGAACTTTTTACACAAATTTCGTATGCATTAAACAAGGCTGCATTTGTAAAATATAGTACAACTTTCTTCGCCCACTTTTTGTTTTTAATAAAATTGAGTAGCACGACAAGTATTGGTCTGCACGGTCTACGTCCTTCATCTACTTATTATATTCGACAATACAGGTCGGTTTTTTTACGGTCTTGTTTGTTCTTGGGCTTGTGACTTTAACCATATTTACCGTGCGTATTCTTGAAATCATATACAAGGCGTTTGGCTACTGGTGGGCATAATTTTAGGGGGTGGTAGTTGTGGTGATTCTGAACAACTTTTTCCTTTACCAAAATTCTGGTTAAAGTTTAGTTTTTAAATTATTAATGAAAAACACTGACCAATCAGAGCGCGAAGTATAAATTTATTAACGAAGCTAATTGTATGGATTAAGCCAAAATAAAGGTGAAGATCAAGCGCAGTTTTTTTAGATAATTAAAAAAATGACTGTTTGTTTAACGACATAAAATTAAAAAATACTCGGACGCTTACCTCATGAGTGAATTTACGATGCGAGAATTCGTCATCAATTTTGAAGTATATCGTCGTATGACAAGAAACCTATTTACTCGCTAAAATCCACAAGAGCATATCAATATCCGCTTTATGGGATTGTCAAGTAAAAAGGGTGATTGTCATATTTGATGTTTTCCGTATAATAAGGGTACGATTTTCGGAACCACACTAAACAAACACACAATCACGCATGGACCCCACGATTGTCCCGTCTGCAGTGTTCACTAAGTCCGCACCACATAAATTAATTTTTTTAAAAGGAAAATGAAATTTTGAACCCACACAAAAGAACACACAAGCACACACGCATCACGATTGTCCCGTGCGCAGTGTGCATGTATCACACACCACGATTGTCCCGTCCGCTGTGTCGAAAAAGTTCGCATAACATCAATTTATTATTTTGAAAAGTAAATGAAACTTCCAATCCCCATGAACATACACACAAGCACATACGCACCACGATTGCCTCGTCCGCGCAGTGTCTATGTGTCACACACCATGATTTTCCCGGCCGCAGTGTCCACAGAATACGCAATTCACAGTAAATGCTCAAAATGTTTACCATTTTCTTTTAAGTATAGTTGGATTCTTAGGAGTAAATTTTCTCGTACTTTTTGGAAATCCGTCATAATATTTTTGAAGATTCCCGCGAAAAACTCAATTCGTTGCTGCAGTTCTTCTACTGAATTGATGGGAGTTGAATAAGTTACAGTTTTCATGTGTTCTCCGAAATCCATGGGATTTAAATCTGGGGACCGTGCGGGTCATGGTACAGGTGCTCCTCTTCCAATCCATCTGTTCTCGAATTATGTTGATATGTGGTCCCGTACAATGATTGCAGAATGTGTTGTTTCGGATGTCTAAGGGTACATCTTCTAAATAGTGCGGGCAATCTACTTTGTAGAAATTGCAGATACTCTGCACCTTTTGTTAATCTGTTCAGCAGGGCAACGGGACCTATCAGTTAATTTCTCAAAATGGACGCATATTTTAATCTACGAACAGGCAGACACAATTCTTCCGCTTTTTGAACACGCTGTGCATATTTTGCGCGCTGTCTCATTTTTCTTTTTTCGAGCTTCTATTGCTAGAATTGGAAGCACGTTACCAATCATGCAGGATGCAGTATTCGAGGCTTTCGAAGTATTATATTAGAGTACTGATACTTTTACACGTGTTTGGTAAGAACCTCTTTTAGAAAAATTTATACGTTTGCCACCGATCATTTTAGCAATAACAGCATTGCAACTTTCTACAGAATTGCTGGTATAATTATATAATACGCTTTCTGCGTTATCAACAATGCGTTTCATCGCATATTCTACTTTGCATAGAATCCTGCCATTTGGAATTTGGGAACAAGATTTTCTTCGCCTACTTTTAATTTTTCATTGGAAAAATATTGAAGGGAGGAACAATCTTCGTTTCCCAAAAATATGGCTAGGAATATTACTTAAATCTTTAATCAAACCAGCAATTTTATTTTCCCAAGTTGCATCGCTGTTGCGGCGAAACGTTGCAGCTTTTGTAATATTCATACGAAACGCTTTACTACTTTGCGCAACAAGTTTTCTTAATTTTAAGAGATTTCGACCACCACTCTTACTAATTTCCTCTATTTTTTCACAAAGGTTGCGGAGAAGATGATTGATGCATTCAATCTTCTCCACAACAACATTTTGGTACGGTGGGAAATCTCTTAATTTTTTAAGAACATTACTGTCGCCATCGTAAATATATTTGTGATATATTAATCCGTACATTTCTAAGCTGCAACGAAAGCCTTCGAGGATGATGTCACTTTCCATACTGGTGGAACTCTGATTAGTTCCCCAGTTTTTGTAACATTTGTGCTCGTGGACTGGCACATTTAATTGACTAGCGCGTGCGCAAATACAACAATATTTGTTTCACACGCTGACAAATAAAACTTTTCGCGTATAATAACCCATGATAATAGCCGCCCCGGATGGAGAATCGTAACCGCCACTGCGGTACGATCTTTTCATCCAGGAACCGTCTGTTATCACAGGTATATATGGAATACCGTCAGTGACATCACCCCTTGCAATTCCCAATTGTCTTTCCACTTTAGCAGCCTCATGCATTTCTTTCTCTGCAGCGGCGGTTAAAGCTTTGGACATTTCATCGTGGCATTTGGCAAACGTATATTTGTTCATGCATTTTACATCTATTGCGGCTAATGATTCTTCTAATTGCGTATATCCAGTCTCCGTCAATATGGTACCTATTACGGCACCTCGATTGACATCCAATATTTCGTCAGATGTCGGTTCACTACAAATGCCACCTTTGAAATGACACACTCGTCATTTAACAAAATATTGTGTTTTGAGACCGGAACGCACTGTTTTTGTTAGGACGAGATCAGTGAACTAGCATGAATTCTGCTAATCGACTGACAATCTTTGCAATTCAGAAAAAACGTGCCCAAAGTTTACGATGCTTCGTCCGCTAATCTCGGCAGATCACAAACTATCTACATCAATGTTACTATCTACATGCAAAACGACATTTTCCATTTCTTCGTCACTATCGTTTCGCATTTTGCATGCATCTAAATATTCTTGACTAGATGTATCAGGTGCTGATTGCAATGTCAATGTATCGTTATTTGTAACGTCTGTTTCGTCCAGACAAAATGTCTTTTGGTGTATTTTCAATGTCGTTGATTTCTACTACCTTATTATTATTATTTATTAGATTCGTATTATTAATACATTTGTCGTAGGAGAATTAGATGAGTCGTTGTAGTCATTATTTGATGCACCTGATACAATTTCTGATTGTGATGTACTTGCTTGGGATTGAGATGCGGTGTCCGCTCGATACAGTGCCCGAATTCTTTTTCACAGCGATGTCCTTCGACTTGATCGTGTGCACTCTTCTTATTTTGGTATTTTGTTCTGTCCATCTTCACTGTACACTGTTTGCACTTACGTAATAAAATATTTAAAAATATATAAACTGAATGAAAAAAAAAAAATAAAAAAATAAATTAAACGGTGTATTATATTGTTACTACAAGTGAACAGTTTGTTAAAGGCTCGCGATGTTTCCGATAGCTTCGCCTGTAACAAACTGACGTTGCCACGGAAAGAAACAGCTGATGATCGAAAGCAATGATCAAAAACAAACAGTACACTACCGATGAAATAATATGAAATAAATGAGCTTAGGAGATATGAACGCGTGGCAGGGAAACGAGTAGACTCTATTTTCCTCCTTTAACTTTTCGGAATTTTATTCGATATAGATGGTCTTCTGCCGTTCGCTTAGACATGCAGTGATGAACTAACCCCGATTAGGAGAAAGTCCTTACAGAGCTGGTGTCTGAACTCAGGTTGAATGACTGTAGAGTTAAAAGAGGCAAGGTAGTAGGACCAGATCTGATTCAGTGGGGTCACTCTGTCTTTCTGGTGTAGAACATTGTCAATTAAGACAACTATGTTCATAAGTTGAGGATAAATATTCTGCTGAACTTCACCCACTTTGACCAGTCGGGAGACTACTGAAGGGAACATCGGAGATGTCACCACTCTGGGAACATAGGATAACTCAGGGAAAGTGGTTATTAATCGACCATAGCCACGGTGATAGAGAGTCACAGTCATTTGTGCAAAGACAGCACTAATGCGAGGTAGTGTCATCACCTCAGGGCTTAGAGTTTGCGAGCGACGACTACCAATTGCAGTTTCTTCAGACCTTATACAATATTTAGCACACAACATGCGCATGACACTTACAAAAGAAGCCTGGCTCTTTTTCAGGATTTTGTGGAGCACAGCTCCTCGATTCAGGAAAGTAGCCACCAAAAAGTGTACATCATCAAGCAGTTCCTCATGGTTTGTGTATCGCCAAGTGACCTCTTGACCATCATCATTGAATTTGATCTCGAACTGAATTTCTGGTTGTTGTTTGGCTTGCTGCCAGCGTAGTTCTTTATCTCAACACTAGGATCAACGTATATTCGAAGAAGAAACAATTTTACAAGTTTTATAATTTAAAATAAGAAACTTTAAACAATTAATTTTGACCTCTTCGGTGGTTGTAGTGTTAATCATTTGTGTGATAGAATCTGTGATGCTTACCACGCGACGGCTTACCGCTTTCTTCCCCTTCTTCTTTTAGCGGTGGTTGTTGCTGCTGCTGCACAAATTACTGTTGTTGATGCTGCTGTTACAGCTGCGCTTACATTTGCAGCAACTGCATTTGTTGCAACGCATTCATGAGTGCTTGTTCTGAAAGAGAGAAAAGGAAAATATATATCTTACGTACATTTTCTTGAATCATGCATTATATTAATTTTCCATTGAAATTGTAATTATACTTACGAGTATTTTGTTGATCTTGATCCATCGTTCTTTAAAAAAAATGTGTATTATTTAAAAAGTAATCTATTTGCATTTGTGAATAAAGTTCTGAAAAGCACTCATCCCCTATTTTTATTTGAAGCTTAATATTCTTGTTTTTTATATCCTGATTACGAATATCATAATGAAATTTGGTGACTGCTTGATTTTTACACGGCAAAAAGAACCGTGAAAGGAACGTATAACTGTGGTTCAATAATTCGAGACAATCGGGAGTGAGCGGTTTTCAGAAGTATATTCAACCAAACCACCAACCGTTAAAGACTAAATTAATGTATCTTATATATAACATATATAAAAATGAAATAGTACTTACCTGTTGACAGCACTGTGGTTGAACTGAAACTGAACAAAAATCTGCGGTATATGACTTCCAAAGGAAGAGGATTGGTGAGGCAAATTGCAGAATTGCATACTGTGTTTATACGTTTTGTTATCAGGTCATTTAAATTGGAAATATAGAATAGACTGCAAGAGTGCGATACGCTTAGGAACAAGCCGTTCCACTTTTTGTCAGCTCCTACATTCTTTAAAGTTTGGTGACCGCTTCGAACGTAAAGGACAGCGAGTGAAAAAGAAGACATAGCATAAACAAATCGGTATACGTCGGCAAAACAATACCAATGCAATAATGAAACTTTTGTACTTTTATTTTTTTTTGTTATGAAACGTTCATCGACAAATTTGTGATACTTTTCTGTGGTGCCGAATTATTTGGACACCCAGTGTGCAGCGTTACCGATGTACGTTTGGCTGCGCGCGTTCTGCGTGCACGCATGTTACCATGAGAACCGCGATCGGCATTTGTTTGTTTCTTCGCGCGAAAAGCGTAGATTGCGTACCACGACGGCGTCATAAAAAGATCGCGTAGCATCGGCTCTCGTTCGGTAATCCCGCGGATACTCCTTATTACGTTATATATTATATTCTTTTATTAAATCTTTTCCTTTTTAACACAATCGTGTCTAATTTCATTTTTATCCTACATTTCTGATTAAAATAAACCTAAACACGATATAATTCGAACCGTATGTACCGTGTACATTTTTTATTCAGTTATTGCCACGATATAACTTCTTGCAAATAAATATATTCCGAATTACATCGTGTTTGGTATCATTTTAAACAGAAAAATATCAGTAATATCGTGGTAAAATTTTTTTTATAGAAAATGAAAAATAACAAAGTGAAGTCGTTGCATTAGTGTTGCCTCACCGATATATCTGATCCCAGATCATGTTACACTACTCGGTAAGCGAGGTTCTTGTCGTTCAGAGGGGTGTACCCACCGTGCTGGGAATGATCTCGTCGCACTCATCCTACGCATACTTTTCATAATACAATATAACAATTCTGCTTTGAGCGAATCCAAAAAAACGGGCCATTCTGCTTTGAGCGAATCAAAAGAAACGGGCCAATTCTGCTTTGAGCGAATCCAAAGAAACGGGCCAATTCTGCTTTGAGCGAATCAAAAGAAACGGGCCAATTCTGCTTTGAGCGAATCAAAAGAAACTAGCTAATTCTGCTTTGAGCGAATCAAAAGAAACGAGCCAATTCTGCTTTGAGCGAATCAAAAGAAACGAGCCAATTCTGCTTTGAGCGAATCAAAAGAAACGGGCCAATTCTGCTTTGAGCGAATCAAAAGAAACGAGCCAATTCTGCTTTGAGCGAATCAAAAGAAACGGGCCAATTCTGCTTTGAGCGAATCCAAAAAAACGGGCCAATTCTGCTTTGAGCGAATCAAAAGAAACGGGCCAATTCTGCTTTGAGCGAATCAAAAGAAACGGGCCAATTCTGCTTTGAGCGAATCAAAAGAAACGGGCTCAATTTTGCTTTGAGCGAATCAAAAGAAACGGGCCAATTCTGCTTTGAGCGAATCAAAAGAAACTAGCTAATTCTGCTTTGAGCGAATCGAAAGAAACGAGCCAATTCTGCTTTGAGCGAATCAAAACAATCTGGCCAATTCTGCTTTCAGCGAATAAAAACAAGCGAGCCAATTGTGGTTTGAACAATTTTTCGCTAATATCTCGAAAATTAAAGCTTTCTGTCAATTATGCATAAGGAAGAGATTGTCCAGAACCATGTCCCTGACAACATATTAAAAGGACATTAAAATCGTCCAAAGTTGATTTTAAAACTTTTCAACAATTTTTCGCTAATATCTCGAAAACTAAATCTTTCCGCGAAATTTGTATAAGAACAAAATTATTCAGAATCATGTCCGTGATAAAATATTAAAAGCGCACTAAAATCGAGAAAAGTTTATTTCAAAAGTTGCCGGTTGTCTTGCAATAACAATACTTTGCAATTAAAAAATGAAAAATTTTTTGATAATGGTACCAATGGGGAGTCAGAACCTACCAGATGCAAAAGGTTTATTTCCAATCGGTCCAACCAGTTAGGTGTAATCGGTTTCTTTTTTTTGTATAGTTACTCCGCTATGTTTCAAAGTTTTTCGTGAAAGAGAGGTGCCATTTAAATTTAAGATCACCTTTGGCAGAAAATTTCATATATCAAATCTGCATCAACTGATCTGGATCAGAATAATAACTGTCTTGTGATTATGTTCCAAATTTAGTAAACTATATTTAAAAAAAAATTACGTGCTACCGAATTATTAATTAAAACGGCTTAATGAATTTATTATAGTGTTAGTATTCATTGTATGAAAGTAAATGTTTTGTATTCTACAATTATGTTTATGATAATAGATCTAAAAATATTATATATAATTTTGCTTGTTCCTAAACTCATCATGATATCAGCGTAACCTAAAATTTTATATTAAACATTTAATTACTGTTCTTACATTATAAAGTCATATAAATTTGTCAAAATATCGATGAAAAATAGAGAAATGATACAAGGATGTAGTGTAGTAAAGGACCACAAAATAGGATGTTTCGCTACAAGTTGCAAGTGAAAAGTTTTATAAGCCAAAATTAATTCAAAGGAATTGAACGTATTGATTAAATGCGTTATAATCCATAATTGATTGAATGTATTTATTACAAATAAAATATTTTCATTCCAAATAATATTAATATTTAAATTAAATTTAAAATAATTAAAGTAAAACGTACTTAATATCTTGGATAGTAGCAATTAATTACTGAGACATCCATGAATATTTTATTGTTGTGCCATATGTTTATTTTCCGATTTTAATTCATTTTAAACCTCTTAAACGTTGATAGACTATTCAGTTCACACTTCACATCCTTGAGAAATCAGTTACTATAACTGCTTTTTTAACAGTTTGATTCCTTCGACTTTTAACGTTTGTCCTCTAATAAGGGCGTAAATTTCCAAAAGTTGTAAGTTGGTTCTCTTATTGGGGACTGTACGTTGGGTAATCAAATTGAACAAATTAAAATTCAGCAATCATATTTAATCATTGGTTCATCTTGTAACGAGAAAATATCCGTTTCTTAAGCTGATTGCAGTTTAGTATGGAAATGCAGGAGGACTGTTCTTGATTATCCAACTGACTGTGCAAAGGTGGAAAGAAGCATCTCTGTATCTATAACGGAACGGCACAGATGCAAGATGAGTACTTTGCTCGCTCCTTTTGATCTTACCTTTGATGTTTCAGAAACGATACACGTTCACATAGCAGTAGAATTCTCGTATCCGCGGATGAAAATGTTCCAAATACATATTAATGGCTAACGTTTCGTGCTATTGACTTTATCTCTTATCTAAATAGCTACTTATATAATGTAAAGATATATTTAATCTGCTTCCGTTACAAGTGGCTTCGAGACATTTAAAAAATTGTGGGCTAGGTGGTCATACAATACAAGTTAATTTACTGCACAAATGGCTTTTTTAGTTTCGAAATAATTGTATATGGTTAGCTACAATGAGAATTTAAAGTGTTTTCCGTATATTTAAGGTTAAACCTGTGATATGATGCACACGAAATTTAAAATTAACAATAAAATAGGCAGGAAACGACAAACTATAAATTAATATCCATTTTAATTCTTCATCTTTCTACAAAAGTTAATACAGATTTAGAGAAACACCTCAGTACGTTTAGTAATTTAAAGGTAAAATACCTTTAGAATCTTAAAAAAAAATTGCAAAATGTTTTTTCTATAAAATGTTAGTGCAACATCTCAAAAATATAGTCTCAAAATTTGAAAGAATAATAGGGAACCCTTTTGATGTTACTTACGCCTTTGGTGCGGTGGATTATGTAGTGGATTTGTTATTATTATTCTATTGCTGTGTTTGAAATTTTGTATTTTTACGCTTTTTAGCGGGGCAACTTATTCGAGTCTGGTCAATGTCGGGTCGCACATCTGGAACCACTTCGAATTATTCTATTCTTACTTACCGAAACTTTAAACGCATTTTTCTCAAAACTACGTTTGTAAAATTAGCGTGACTGATAATTTAAAAACTAGTTTATCGATCACATTCAAATTTTTTGCACATATCCATTACAATTATTGGGATTATGGAAGCTAGGTGTTATTTAATAAAACACAGTAGTTAAATTTAACTTTGAAGATGAATTAGTGAACTCTTCTCTATATATTCTTTTACTGGATGCTTACTCGAGACGTGCGCTATTTAGACTAGTCCTCGGACCGTTTTTCCTCGTGCTCGAGAGGTCCCATGCCTCATTGATACTTTTGTATATCTCAGCATGCTTACACTAGAAGGACCGTCTTAGATAACGCAGTTCGTCGAATTCCTAATTAGACAGGATGTTTATACCTTGCCTCTAAAATAAGCTATGGAAGAAGTAACTTAAGATTGATTTTTGTATATTCCAACAACAATATTATCTAACATATGAACCTAAATGTATGAAATAAATTAAACATTAAAGTCCTTTTTTATTGTAAAATATTGCAAAAATTTTTAGTAAAGTTCTAAGTTTTTCTTTAAACGCGCGTCATCTCTTCAATGTTACACATTTTGCACATTTCTGAGGCTCATCTACTAACTGTGAATGTTAATTATCGAAACATCGTTTGCAAACGTGTTTCAGACCAATGTAACTAAAGCTAGAGGTTCCGCCGTTTCACGAGACGCACGAAAACACTTTCAGGAAGGAGTATCGTAATTCAGCCATTTTTAAATATTTTTAAATACAAAAAATATGGTGTAATAGCCAATAGCTATAATAAATTATAACTGAAATTTCGAAAATACAAGACAAAGATGTCCTAAAAAAAAAATTCACAACTATCAGCTTATTTTCATCTATCTAAAGGTATTTCCCTCTTAAGAAAGGAACTTCATGAATTTCGAATGATCTGTTTGGTAGTTCCAGTGCTAAGTGAATTGTGTCAGAACAAAGCTATTAAGTCGGAAAGTAAGCGCATTTATGCTGCACGAGATTTGCAAAAGAAAATAAAGTATAGAATGTAAAGTTAACGTAATAAATTCATAACGGCATGATCTCATCAGTAGACCTGGCATTATTCTCATATGTCCAAATGACCCACCGGGTCAAATGCGTCACCGCAGACAGTGTTTAGTGTAAAAATATAAATTAACACGTTGGCTGCCGTGGGGGTCACCGGTGACCGGCGACGCGACCAATAGTTAACACGTTCCGTACCGGATCGTTTTTTCAAGACTTTCCGTTCAGGCCGCGTGGGGCGCATACTTTTGACTAGTGTTTCTTTGTTTTTGGCATATGCTTCGCTATGATTAAAATAGTGCAAAAATCATAATTATCAAGGAAAGGGTATACATTTTAAGATGCATAATACAACAAAGCAATAAATTTATTTTCCTAGGAATTACTTTAACAAATACATGGCTAAACATTACTTTACCAAACAAATCGCATTCTCGCTAAATATTTTTTCAAAATGTCTATATATAAGTTTAAAATAAAACATTTAGTTCAAATATATTTAATTTATGTGATAAATCACAAAGGGAGATTACGGTGAATGGTGTTAAAACACGGCAAACATAAATGTGGTTTATCCACACAACTATCGCAAAATGTTACTACTTTTACAGTACAGTTTCTCGCCGATTTGGTACCTAAATTTTTAACGTTTTTTTTCGTAATAAATTTTACAGCGTCTTCTTATCGAATTAAAGTTGCCTTCCTTTTTTTTAATTTCGTAACGAATTCTTCTTGGTCCAGTGGGTAGAGAATCATTATTATTAGAAGACATCAAATTCATGGCTAATTTTTTTCGGAATTCGAGACTCGATATTTTTTGGTTTGTGAAACTGATATATAATCCACGCGTTTACTACAGTTGTGTTTAGGCAAAGTTCAAATATAATTTTTTTGTACTATTTTACTGATTTTCGTAGGGGAGTGCAGTATGAAGCCATTTGATCAGAGATATCCACATAAGACTTTCCTTCATTATAATCTACAATAATCTTTGGTTTTGTAACAATATTCCCTCTTTTCTGCATAACCACAGTTTCATCAGAATGTTTCGTTGATAACAGAAGGACATCACGCTTATCCTTCCATTTCAATATTGTCAATCCATCATTGCATTCCTTCGCAATATATTCATGTCGCTGTAATTTTTTTATAAGTAAATCTTTTGGAATTCCGCGGCGGTTTGATCGCATTGTTCCAACAAGATGAGTATTTTTAGCGACATGCTTCTTGGCTAATTCGATACTTGCATACCAATTATCAGTATATATCGTACGACCTTTGCCAAATATATTTTTACATAACGACAGAACTATATTGGTAGGCGTCGTTTTCTCCGTATCCGTTTTTTTTTTTTTCACAATAAATTTGAAAGGTGATTATATATCCTGGTGCTGAACATAATTTGAATATTTTGATTCCGTACTTATGTCTTTTTTGTTTCATATATTGTTTGAAGATAAAATGCGATCTCGAAAAGGAATCTGAGATTTGTCCACATAAATAATTTCCCCTGGTTCAAAATACTTTTCAAAATTTTCATTTAACATATCAATTACTGTTCTAATTTTATACAAGCGGTCGTTTACATTTATTTTTTCATTATCATTGAAATGCAGCATTCGCTATAATAGTTCAAAATGATTCCTTGACACTATTGAGGAAGGAATAGTTTGCGAATATGCCGGATCTTTGGACCAATACAAATTAATTTTTGGAAGCTTTACGATACCTATCCACATTATAAGCCCAAATAAACTTTTTATCTCGCGTTTGTCCGTCGGTTTCCACTCATTTAATCGCGATGATGTTTTTTTTAACATGTTGAACGCCCAGCGTAAATCGGTGGAGTTTCTCCCGGGGCCCAAATTCGGGAGTGTAAACAGCGCGAGGAGGAAGAGTGATACAATGCAATGCGTCGTTTAAATGTAACCATAGTTTATTTTGTAATGTATAAAAGCATTTTTTTGGAAGATAGCTTTTTGGTAGGTATTTTTTTTAAAGAGTATTAGAAGATAATTTTGTGGAAGGTACTTACAAAGTATAAAGGGCCTCGAAGTGGGGAATGCGATCAGCGTTTCGAAAAAAATTTATAACTTAACAACTAATAATATATTATAATATTTTAAAAACAAATTTAAATATAAGTATATTTTTAGGGTTTAATTTTGTTTATTTTATAGTTTAATAATTAATAAAGTATTATAATATTTTAAAAACAAATTTAAATATATGTATATTTTTAATGTTTCTTTTTGTTCATTATATTATATTATAGTTATATTATTATATTATATTATTATATGATATATTATAGTATATTTTATAGTTATTTTATAGTTATAGTTACCTTCTGTTGTTTATACTCATCATAATTGTGTTACAAATAAAATTATTATAAATTACTTCAAAAATCCTGTTTTAATTGGACGAAGAATAGTGTCACCCGTTTACTGGAGACGCGGGGCCCCTGTGGAAACATAGCCGTCACCCATATCTGGGTGACGTGGCGTTCAACGTGTTAATAATAATTGTTGCGCATACCGATTGGTTTCTAAAACTACATGTTCGAAGAATTCATCATTTACAAGCAATAAATAAATATGTTCAGGTTTTTCATAAATTTGATAAAATATTTTGAAACCCGGTGTACCAATACAAGGTGTAACGTGTGCTTGGTTTCCGATGGGATCAGACTAGTCTATATGCGAAGTACTTATATTGTTTAGAGAAGATTCATCATCTTCATCTTCACTACTAGATAAAATTCTATTGCGGCGAGTAGAAAAACGGTGAGGAGGTATGATTTCCTCTGAACTGTCTGAAAAATCTTCGGAAAGGTTTATTTGTGCAATCCCACGGCGTTTCGTTAGAATTTCTGCGAGTGGTACATCAGAATCATCACTTGAGAAACTGTCACTGTGTAATATCATGTCCAATTGTAAGGAGTAAATATTATAAAATTTGGAGAAGGTCTAAGGAAAAGGAGGGAAAAATTGATAGATATTTTTCAATGTAAAATATCCTAATCTAAAACACTGAAATAGTATATACATACCGTATTTCCTTCGTTTGATTGCACTTTAGAATCACACTGAACTAAATATAAATATAAATAAATCTAAATAATAAGTCCAAAGAAACTTTTTATTTCGCGTTAAATATAACTAAATATAAGTAAATCGCAGTTTAAACCAAGTAGTAATTGTCGCATCAACGGCACGTGAATAAATGACTGATCGGAATGCGATGCATGCTGCTAAAAAAAAATTACAGTTAAAAAAATGATTACCTGAAATAAATAACAAAATAAATAACAGAAAGATGCAGCAGCAATAGTATTCAGCCAATAACTGACTGCATAAAAAATTTTTTAAATATTCTTCATTTTACATTGACAATACCTGATGGCTTGACCGGAAAGTTCAGCGTGGGACGCATACGCCCCACGCGGCACGGAACGTGTTAAAATACATAGAGTAAATATTGATACTGATCAAATTTTAAATAATACCATTGTTACTATAATGGTTTGAAGACCCCCACCACGAAAAATGCATTAAACATGATTATACAATATTACATTATCTGCTATAAATAATGTTTCAACATAATATGCATCGCATAGTAAAAACTTCAAGTTGGCGCTACGGGCAAACCACATAAAATGCGCGCGGTAGTCAACGTGTTAACACAAAGATTTATGTGATTTTATTATTTTGTGTAATCGTATTCTTCATTATGTTATTTACGCCTATTATTTTATATTTTTGGAGTTGACTGTTCGAGAATAGTCGAAGACCACTGCAAAGGGAAGTCTTGTCGAGCTTTCCCAGGTACCAGGGATTCCTTATTAGGCTTCGCTCGAAAATATCCAACGTCTCTGGACCAACGCGATGAAAACTCGTTAGACGAAAAACGTCGCGTTGATGTATTTCCTCCGTTTCCACCACTACTCGTTTTCTCCCTATTTTTTGGGTATAAAAAGGGTTGTGAAGAAGACGCGCCGGACCTAGTTAATTCTCGAACGCTGTCTAACGAGGAACCTCTGTCCGAGTACAGTTAGTCATCGCGTTGAATTAAAGAAGTCATTTTGAGGAAGATCGGGTTAGAGTCCCTTTCGAGCATAATCACCATACAGTACGTATAGTCTACTGTTAGGCATCTTCTGAAATACTTTCGGATCCTCGTTTTGCTCGTTTTCCGTCAAAACTAGGCAGGACTAGATTCGCGCATTGTCGGAATCGAAACTATTTAAATTCAAGTAAAAGTCGAATCAAGTTCAACTTTTGTAGTATCACCTTAACCGACAAATACACTATATAAGATTTGTAACTCCAGTTTTGGGAAGAATACATTTTTACTCATTTATTTTAAACTAAAATTTGTCTTTAGTTAATTGTAATAAAAGTGTCAACGACTCACCAGTCAGCATATCTTACCCGCTCGAAGTATACCGTCATATCTCTGTTACTAGTTCAAAAACTAACATTTCCCGTGACACCCGGCTTTAGCCATACGTCGGCTCATCCTCACGTCTACTTTCCTTTGGCGCTCAAGTTGACTAACAAACCTGAGTTAGCCTAGTAACACAACTATAACATAATACAGAGTTGTCGGGGCTTGGACCTAGTATGCGAGACGAAATCCTGGAAACCACTCTCCGCTGACCCTGAAAAGCTGCGACAGGAGCTACTACCCAATCCTAGATCCCCCGGTAACGAATGTCATCGTGGCAGACCTGAGTGGTAGAGGTGCTGTGAAAGTGGCCCTCGGCGATTTCGACCTGTATGCGCGACGGGAGTAGTCCCGTCTCATAGGTAGATCAGTGCAGATGTTTATCAGAGACCAAAATCAAGTCACAGGGCTACGGCCCTGTGCCGGGCGCAGTGCAGACAACACGATCTGTGCCCGTAGAACTATTGGTGGAGCTACCCAATCCCAGTCTCTGGACAACGGATGCCGCCGATAGGATCCATGATGTGTTGTAGAGGTTAACGAAAGTTGCCTCGATGGAGACCCATCAAACATGACAGGATTAGTCCTGTTAACATGGGCACACGCTCGTTTTTACGCATGCTGGAGTAGGGGGTGAGTGCACGGCCGTCGTATTTTGAGGTGTCGGGCTGGGGGATCCCTACCTAAGTCTAGTATCCGAGACGAGTCCGTGATCGCAGACAACACGACTTTCACCCTTAAAACTACCGGCGGAGCTATCCAATCTCAGGCCCCTGAGCAACGGATGCCACCGGTAGTAATAATGCGTTGTAGGGGTAACCGAAAGGTCCCCGACGGAGACCCATCAAACGTTTCAAGGGTAACCTTGATAACATGGGTGCTACGAGAGGTGCAGTGGCCCCACCGGTTTGTCACCAACCGGTGCTGACACCAATAGGAGTTGGACTTGGAGTGGCAGTAACTTCGAGGGATTAGAAGGTGGTAGGAAGTTTATTTTGCGTATGCCCAGTGGGGCGAGGTAGCAGACGTGCAGCCTGATTGGACCGGGCCATGTTAACGATAAAAGCATAACCTAATACAGCCCGCAGCAACGCGGCTGTGACCTCTCCGGCTCGTGACACAACGATCTAGCGTCGCTTTACATTGTAAAGTGTAGTTATCAATAGCAAATGAAAGCAGTTGTACTCGTATTTCGTAATGTTTTGCGAATTGTTCCGATTGAATCATTATGACCATTATCATTATGACTGTTTTGAACAAGAGGGGAACAGAACGGGTTGAGTATTTCGCACATGGGGGGCAAAATCACGTTTAAGGTAATGTTTTACGATTTCAGTATATTCATAATATTATTTCATGCGATACTTTTAATTTTCTCAACTCTAGTTTTGCTGTTTTATGTAAGTGGTTTATCGTTAAAATGAATGAAGTTACCCGCGTTATTATTGTAAATAGATACACTGTCAGTTGTTATAAATCTTAAAAGGAAGATATGTTCAATTTCAAGTATTTTTATTCATCGGGTTTACGACACTTCTGATAGAATAGTAATTTTGTTGTATTCTTTCACATCCGTTGTGTAGTGATTCTTTATGGTTTTCTGTGACTATGGAGATGAATAATTTCAGTGATTTAGTAGTTTTATATGTTTCTGAAGATCCTCTAATACTGCTGGTTCTTGTCTATTCAAAAATTCAATATTCAACATAAGAGGGATGTAACAACCTATAGTTTACTTCTGTAAGAATAGCCCACATAGGGTTGCACTGCTTGTTGTAAGAAGCGACTAAAAGGGGATGATGGTGGAGTAGGTTATCAATAGGACTTGTGACGGATCGGAGGGAGGGACGAAAGGAAAAGTCCCTAAGGTGGAGGGCGGCCAGGGAAAGCGGTCCTCCGCGTCCCAATACGCACACCCACGGACGATTTCTTTAAAGGAGCGCCAGTGCAATGCACGCGTCCGGGGGAATCGCCCATACGGCAGCTCTTCCCAGAGCGGTACTCAAGGGGGGACAGAAAATAAGTAGAGAATCCGCGAGTATCTAAGATAAATTTAGCTTTATTGTGGGCCGAAGCTAGCCCTTCGAGAAGAACGAGAACGAGAGCCCTTCGTAGTACAAAATTGGGTCAGGAACCGGGTCACGATCGTCAAAAGCGGAAAAGGGTATCGCGACACGGGGGCTCACGGGATACGTGCGTGATACAAATAAAAATCGGAAATTAGAAGAAAACGCGGTACGCTGTGGGAGCACACGCCCTCTTGGGGGTTGTGGACAGCACAGGGGACGCTGGGCCTAAATGTAAAATACAAAGAAAAAGATAACCCGAACTGGGGTCAGCGGCCCAGAATCGCGGAAAATGGGTGACACAAATAAATACGCGAGATATTCGGCGAAGACGGTCTCTAGGGTCCTCGACGCCGGGGTTTGGTGATCCTATCGCCAGGAACCACCCAAATGCACACACGCTCTCGCACCCGCAAACGATAAAAAAAAATGCACTAGGAGGCAAGGTCCTACCTTGGCTAATCGGGTTGTCGTTCCCACTTTGTGGACGTTGGCGTCGCCACACTCCCACACCGTAGCACACACAAAAAAAAACGCAAGGGAAAAGAGAAAACACAATGGGAAACTTGGGAACGTTACGAAATCCGGGTTCGTTTACTCGCTCGTGATACTCCCGTCGCGGCTCGCTTGCTTCTCTATTACTATATTCGAAACTCACCGATGAATATTGGTAAGAAACGTCGAAATCAATAAACAATCCTTTTTCGAAACATGAATTACATGTATTCCGAGCGAGCCATACACATAAATTACTTAAATGAACTAATCCGATTTGTTTCTCGCTATATACTATAGAACATAAAGCAAAAATAAACAATTTAGTATTTCTACACCTGTTATGCTGCGTAAAGTATATTAAATTCAAAATGAATTGCGCTTGTCCCGGGGTCCGGTACCTGAACTCTTGAGGCACAAACCTATCAAACGTTCTTCTTTCTTCAACGCTTACGTTTCTATTCAATATACGATTTATTTCATCGCCAAAGTGATGCAACGCTGCTTGATTAGCAACGAATTCTCTAGGAAATGAACGTTCCAACATTTTATTTGATTCCTCTTCACATCTTCCCCAAATCTTCCTCATGTGCCTTCCTACTAGAAAATATCTCAAAAGAAGGGCATCAGAAGAAGGAGACAGACTATTAGGTATCACGATTCTACATACTGATCCGGTGCGATTAAAGTTTAAAAACAATTTTTCAAAATTATGTCCCGCATACAACAAGTACGATTCATGACTAGATTCAGGATCAAGACGTATTCGTCTTTCAATCACGCCCATCCGATCGGTGGATGCGAACGTAGGGCGCAGAAAGAACATTCTGTCTTCCCCATTTTCGGAATAATCATGGAACGAAATACGAGGGTAGCGTCGCGGTGAAACCCTCGATATTATCTCTTCTTTCCGCAAAAGCTGTACAGACTCTAAAGTCATATTTCCCGAAGAATTATCAAGCGCATTAAACTGAAACGCTCGAGGAATGCATGAATCACTCTCCGAACGCGTTGGGCGAATAACGTTCTCCCGCTGAATAACGTATCCCTGAGCTGGAAACCACATTTTCCAATCGTTCTGCCCAACGGCGCGTTGAAGACGTCTCACCAAACGTATCAACTTTGATTATTTTTACCGCACGCAAAGGGGTTGAGGGGGAAGGACGCGCAAGTATACAAAAAAAAAGAATAGAAACTCTCACCCCTTCCATACACACCTTCCATAAAAATATGCCTCGTTACAGACTATAATGGTGCATGCATGAAACAATTAGTTTTAAAGTTATATCATGCTCCTACAATAGCATTTCTCTAAAATAGTTAAAAAGTGTTACAAAACACGCTATTCTCTGGCACTAACTACAAAGAAAAGAACTAAGCACACGTGAGCTTTATACTTTTATAGTCCTCAGTTCCTGACCGTCGCTTTCTTCACATCTCTACAGTATTCATAATTTTCAACAACTGTCGGTCCCTGCTTAAACGTCAGGTCTAATGAAAAAGCAACTAAGCACTGATTTTTATGACATAAGATGAAATTACGAAATTGTAGATAAGGACGAATAGAAGCCCATTACTCCCAGATATCTCCCTTTTTGAACCCTTTTTGAAAAATGAGGTATATATTGTTTTCTGACATTTTGCGGCAAGAGGGACAGTACTAATAAATTTCATAGACGTTCGCCGTAAACGTATTGTTAGACAAATCTGTATTTATTATTTCCACTGCATCGTAAATGAATTGCGGCTCTCAAATTGACTTGCTGTTCTATTATCAATTATTTCGGGAACAAGACACTCTTCATAGAATTGTTTGAGCGATGGTAAATTTTGATTTCCCAAATGTATCGTCACGCTCAACAATTGTGTGCTTTGTTCCGAAGGTCATCCATGTAGCAAAGGTATAATATTGTCTTTGCGTTATATGCAGTTGCCCTTGAATTTGATAGTAATACCCGTGCTTTTTTCATTCATGCGGATGTTATCGTTCTTTTTAAAAATTCGATAAATTTGTGCGATTTTATTTATTACTGCATCGCTAGGAGACATTTGTCGCACCGCATAAGGGTATTTTAGCGTCAATGCATTTTGGAGAATCGTTGGAGTCAATTAGCCGTCGCTATTTTGTCTTCAAACTATTTATGAATGGGAACGATGTTCATTATGGATCTGGTCACGGAGTGGGGAAGGCGAGGATGCTGAAAGAGCGAATGAAGTTCGCGGTATAATTGCTATGAATTGAGCGTAAAAGAAATGAATGATGCCGTGTCGTTGACGTTTACGTCCAATTCGGTGATTAACCCCTTAACCTACAACTACGGGCATAGCCCGTAGTGCGATGATCGGGTTATACGTAAATATTATGGGCATATTCCATAGTACGATGATCGTGACATACTTCACTTTTACTTTTAAATAAATCTCTTCATAGGAAGAGGGCGTCTGGGAGCTAATTCCCAATTTGCCCGTGATCGAGACATGTAAACCTTCTCGAATGTAAATCGTAGGGGTTAATAAATGGAGACATTTCTTGATTTTAAATGTTTTATTTTAATATATAATAATTATAATTGGAAATATATAATTAGAACTAAATATAACTATCTATTTTGGTTTATTACAAAAAAATTCTTGTTAATTCCTCCGCGGCCGCCTCGCCGCCATCCGGAGTGGCCTCCTCCTCCTCCACGGCCACCTCGCCGCCACTCGGAGTGGCCTGCTCCGCAGCCGCCTCGCCGCCAACCGGAGTAGCGTCCTCCTCCGCGGCCGCGACTACGCCGCTCGCTTTGCAGGAGTCGCTTTATCATTTTTCTAATCTGAAACAGAAAAATGGAAATTTCAAATATTTTTGTTATACATTTTGTGTCAACAACTCCGTTTCTTTGCGAATTCGTTCTGCAAGCAACATGGACGCCATGCACACACACTTCACAATTCAATGTGCTAGTTACAATAATTTATTGCCAATACATAATTTATCTGAACACATTACTTACTTTATTACCGGAAAGTGGAAGCCTTTCCTCCCTTCTTCCTTCCTCTTTCTTCTCTCCTTTTTCTTTGATGCCGATGATGTGTTCTTGACGTTTACGTGCAAGGAGTCGTAAATGATTCGGTCATTGATAAATCGAGACAGTTCGAGACATCCGACGCCTTCATGTAAGAGGACCAAAACTGGCCACTTGGTGCTTACGCCAGAACCTCATTGTTGTATAAAAATAATATTTAACAGGCATTTAATATCGTCGATGGTATCGTCTCCAACAATGCCAGCGCGTCAAAATGTTCTGAATCAATGAATAATCCGCACTCATTGATTTTCATTCCCAATACCTCCTCCAATTCTTGTCGTGCTAAAATCTCTTTTTCTTTACCTCGCTTAATCGCAAAACTTGTTAGTAGAGGAGAATAAAGAACATTTTTTATGAGATTTTTACACGACTTCTTTTCGCTTTTTCGTTTTTTCGCTTCTGCAACAAACTTTTTCCAAGTTTGTGGCAGTCAACAGCACTCGACGTGTATAATGCCACTGCGGGTTTGCATGCTGACCCCGCGTTACATATTCTAACACGCCTCTATTACGCTGCTGAATTGAATAGCGTTTCATACAAATTGGATTTCGACTGTTTGTAGATGTTATCATTAATATCCGGCCCATAATCTTTATCGGCTTTAAACGCTTTGGCCGCATATTTTGATCTACGAATAGGTATACCGAATTCCAACGCTGCCTTAACACGTTGCGCATATTGTGCGCGCTGTCTCATTTCTCTTTTTTCGAGGTCTATTGTTCGAATTGGTGGCACTTTACCAATCGTGCAGCAAGCAGTACTCAGCGCTTTCGAAGTGTTAAAATGGAGTACTGATGCTTTTACACGTGCTTGGTAAGAACCGCTTTTCGCAAAATTAATACGTTTGCCACCGATCATTTTAGCAATAACAGCATTGCAACTTTCTACAGAATTGCTGGTATAATTATATAATACGCTTTCTGTGTTATCAACAATGCGTTTCATCGCATATTCTATTTTTGCATAGAATCCTGCCATTTGGAATTTGGGAACAAGATTTTCCTCGCCTTCTTTTAATTTTTCATTGGAAAATTGAAGGGAGGAACAATCTTTGTTTTCCAAAAATATGGCTAGGAATATTACTTAAATCTTTAATCAAACCAGCAATTTTATTTTCCCAAGTTGCATCGCTGTTACGGCGAAACGTTGAAGCTTTTGTAATATTCATACGAAACGCTTTACTACTTTGCGCAACAAGTTTTCTTAATTTTAAGAGACTTCGACCACCACTCTTACTAATTTCCTCTATTTTTTCACAAAGGTTGCGGAGAAGATGATTGATGCATTCAATCTTCTCCACAACAACATTTTGGTACGGTGGGAAATCTCTTAATTTTTTAAGAACATTACTGTCGCCATCGTAAATATATTTGTGATATATTAATCCGTACATTTCTAAGCTGCAACGAAAGCCTTCGAGGATGATGTCACTTTCCATACTGGTGGAACTCCGATTAGTTCCCCAGTTTTTGTAACATTTGTGCTCGTGGACTGGCACATTTAATTGACTAGCGCGTGCGCAAATACAACAATATTTGTTTCGCACGCTGACAAATAAAACTTTTCGCGTATAATAACCCATGATAATAGCCGCCCCGGATGGAGAATCGTAACCGCCACTGCGGTACGATCTTTTCATCCAGGAACCGTCTGTTATCACAGGTATATATGGAATACCGTCAGTGACATCACCCCTTGCAATTCCCAATTGTCTTTCCACTTTAGCAGCCTCATGCATTTCTTTCTCTGCAGCGGCGGTTAAAGCTTTGGACATTTCATCGTGGCATTTGGCAAACGTATATTTGTTCATGCATTTTACATCTATTGCGGCTAATGATTCTTCTAATTGCGTATATCCAGTCTCCGTCAATATGGTACCTATTACGGCACCTCGATTGACATCCAATATTTCGTCAGATGTCGGTTCACTACAAATGCCACCTTTGAAGTGACACATTCGACATTCAACGAAATATCTTGTTTTGAGACCGGAACGCGTCGTTTTTGTTATGACGAGATCAGTGAACTGGAATGAATTCTGCCAATGGGCTGACAATCTTTGTAATTCCGAAAAAACATGCCCAAAATTTACGATGCTTCGTCCACTAATCTCGGCAGAACACAAACGACCTACATCAATGTTGCTATCTACATGCAAAACAACATTTTCGACTTCTTCGTCAATGTCGTTTTGCATTTTGCATGCGTCTACATATGCTTCACTACATGCATCAGGTGCTGATTGCAATGTCAATATATCGTTATTTGTAACGTCTGTTTCGTCCGGACAAATGTCTTTTGGTGAATTTTCAATTTCGTTGATTTCTCTACATTATTCGTATTATTAATACATTTGTCGTCGGAGAACTCGTACGGCACGTTGCAATCATTATTTGGTGCACTTGATACAATTTCTATGTCATTAGATTGTGATGTACTTGCTTTGGATTCAGATATGTAATGTCCGCTCGATGCAGAGACCTAATTCTTTTTCGTAGCGATGCGCTTCGACTGATCCGTGCACTCTTCTTATTTTAATATTTTGCGCTGTCCATTTTCACTGTGCACTGATTTTTGTTTATATATAAAAATGTTTAAAAATATTTGAAAGAAAGTAAAAAAAAAATACAAAAATAAATAAAATAAACGTAATGTGCTCAATCACAAAACGTTTAGAAGTAAAAAATTTGTTCAAGGCTGCGCTCGAGATGCTTTCGATAACTTCGCCTCTAACAAACTGACGTTGCCACGGAAAGAAACAGCTGATGATCGAAAGCAATGAGCGAAAACAAACAGTACACTACCGATGAAATAATAAGTAATAAATGAACTTAGGAGATATGGACGCGTGGCAGGGAAACGAATAGACTATTTTCCTCCTTGAACCTTTCTGAATTTTTTCTATACAGGTGGTCTCCTGCCGTCCGCTTAGACTTGCAGTGATGAACTAACTGCATTCGAGAAAAACTCGTTCCACGTACTCCGACACATTCTAACTCGGAATTATTCTCTCTTCTTCCTAACTGAATTGCTTTCACTCTAAACTAATCATTCAACGATACACGTTTATTCCTCAGGCATTCCACGAACTCGATAACCTAACGTAACATTCGAACCGATCATTCAAATATCCTCTCGCAAATTCTGCGCAACATTCACTCGCATTCGTTCCGGCAAGCAACTTATTATCTCATTTTATTCACACGGGAATTCTTAAGGCTTGACTGAATACGTAGAAATCTTGCAGGGATATGTGGTGGCCGCTTATGGACGCCACAAACTAAATAGAATAAATGAGTTTCGCGGTGTATAGAGACGTGCTCAACTCGCGCTCGCAGGCTTCTCCCTCCGTATCCACGGCTCAGGTCCTCGGTGCGCGGAGTTCCCCCTCCCCGAGGATTTCGGCGCCAGGGATAGGCCAAGTCCTGTGTTTCGGCCGGGTCCTGGGGCCCCTTCGGGTGGCAGCTGGGGTGGCTCGTCCCCAGGCCTGGCGTCCCTCGGTGTTGGCTGCCGGCCGCCCCCGCGGAGGTGGACGGGCGACTCGGCGACCGGTCAGCAGGTGGCTTCCATCGATGCGCTCCATCCCGCGCCACCGTCTCTCGGGTTGGGGTTTTCCCCGCGCCCGGGACGCGGATACACCTCTTCTTTTGGCGTTTCTTCTGGCGAGTGCTGGGGGAAAAAAGGGACGCGCGAACAGTAAAAAAAAAAGAATATAAAAAAAAACCGCACCCACACTTCCACACGCCCCACCGCGAGGGGTTGGCAGAGAGGCGGGGTGAGGCCGGCGGGCCTCTAGTGGCCACATAGAAATATGCTTCTCCCCTCTTTCGCGCCCGCCTCCTAGGGACCGTGATCGAAACCGGCGAGCTGCCCAATACACGGAAAAATTGAAGCAAATGTGCCCTGCAACAGACTCCAACAAAGAAAAAGATTAAAATAATTGCAAACTCAAAAAGAAAAGAAAAAAGAAAGAAAGTGGGAAGAAAGGGTGTAGTGTGTGGTGGGAGGTCCGGGCAGGACCTTTGCCTCTCTCCATTCATACGACATATGTGTAGTTAACAAAGCCAAAGACAATTCTTTCAATTTAATCAATCCATTCCTATCAAACGCTTCCATCATTTCATCATAACCGTCTTGCGTAGCTTTCGCCTCTGTAAATTTTCGCATTTTATGTATGCTAAACTCTTTGTAACAATATTCGCTAGTGGCCGCAGCAGTAACTGGGTCACCCCGATCATGACTTATGTACACCACCTTATCACCCATCGTGCCAATTCTTCGTACCACGAATGTAATGTGTTTTCTAATATCTTGAATAGTCACTTTTGGATCTATGGCAAGTTTAAGAGCCAATTTATCACATATATCATCAAAACTAAAAGTCCTCGCTCCTATTTTTAACGATCTCACCGTTTGAGAGCACCGAAGTTCACATATATTTAGCAAACATTCTATTCTATTAGAAAGGTTATAACACAACTGCACCTCACTTAACTGAGACAAGTTCTTCTGCTTCACAATAAAAGGCGGCCTATGCGCATGCTTTTCTATGTGAGAAACTATACCATGTATATAATTCAATTCTACCACCGGCCTCAACATCATAGAAAAAAAATTTATACCACTTATGTAAAGGCATTATTCCATAACTTAATGTCTCACGAGCCGCCCTCCCAAGAAGAAACTTATGGTAAGGGGCGGCAGGATCAACCAATACAGTAGAGAGAAACACATCAGCGGGGTTGAAACACACGTTTTTCCCCCGAAGCTTTTATAGCGTTACATAGTCTATAATCTGCTTTCAATTTATGATGTCTGCCTATAGTCATCCAAAGATTATCGACAGAAGATCGACGTCTAGCCACAATCAACGGTACGCCTGAATCGACTATTACCTTCTCTTCTTCAAAGAGGGGTCGCTCCGCCTTCGGGAAGAACCTCTCGAGCTCTTCAAAGGAAGAGACGGCCGCATCACCGTCTATCTCCCCCCCGAGCCCGAGTTCGCGAAGAACGGTCCAGAAATCCAGGCTTCGCGAGCTGATCCATATGAGTTTTTTTCCTGAGCGATTCTAGAAATTTACATATACTAATATTAACATCTGACCGAGAAGCTTCAATCATAAATCTCTCTAGCCTAATCCCTTCCCGCATCATGTGCGCCGGAACTTCCTCCGCATTATAATATTTTAAGTCGATATCCTGCAATCCTCGCACATTTCTCATTACGTTTTCACTAAATAATGATTCTGGTTTCGACAAAGTAACGTCCTCTTTATTAAAAAATAACTCTTCTATATTAGAAGTATTTAATAGTGATACCTTCGTCTTCAAATAATAGTAACTCTTCAACCAAATATCTGCCGCTCCCCTCAACATAGAAGACACTTCCCTAATGAATAAAGCAGGCCCGCTAACGATCAGCATGCAGGAAAGGTGCAAACCCATCCCGCCTCCACATCGCGGAAACGTCGCCACCATTGGCGAAAAATGAAAATCCCAAATCTGATCATATGGCAGCACGCTGTCAGAATGTCTAAGTGCCATCTCACGCACTCTAATCGCTCTATCATGTAATCCATTCTCTTCTTCAACCACACGCATATTCTCTGTAAAATGAAACGCGGTATTCCTACTAGAAAAACTGGTCACTTCTCTAAATAAGTATTTACATAACACCATAGCCAAAGTTTCGCTGTATCCTCTTGAAATTTTCGAGCACATCATTCTTTTAGTAGACTCTGCAAAAGCCAATTTGTCTTGAATTACTCGGGGATTCTCACTGGGTATAGTCATAATGTGATCCTTCGGCACGTACAATCCCAATTGCGCATGAGTTTGCACGAATTCGGAACTTAGCGGTAAAAAGGCCACTTTAGACACCGCCATTTTGTGTCCACAAGCGTCAACACTCTCAGCAATGACACGTAAAAATTCATCCACATCTGCAGAGTTAAAGTCCCAACTCTCTATTTTAAGAATTATAGTGAAATCATCTCCTATAGCCACGCGAGTTTTAAAATTAACACATCTGCCAAACTTCGTCTTCTTTACCGCTTCGATGAAGCGATTTTGAATAGCGAGATTGGCTACTGAATTCATCATTAAGGTCGTAAGCTCACCCGACCCTTCACTCGTTCACGTTATCAAATCTTCCCCATCTACCCTAAATCCCACCGAAAATGCATCATAATCTTCAACGCTTACCCTGTTTTCAGTTATATAATATGATCCCTGTTTGAACATAGTCGCCCCAGGGAGCAAACCTTTAACCACGCGTTCCTCTCCTACTTCAATTATTGAAAAATGATATTTTGTCACAAGTCTGTCTAATTGAGATTCGTCTATTAATACCAATAAAGGTCTTCTTCCCACATCCCACTTAGTGTTATGTATATGCCCTTCACCAAATGCGTAGTGAACCATATCGATGTAAGGAATTTTATCTGGTCCGTACACTTCGTGGTTCACCACCTTTGAGAAAGCCCTCAACATTGGCTTTCTAAAGTTCTCGTATACATTTCTACTGTCAAAGTTCGACAAATCGCCATCCAAGGCCATATATTCCCCAGATCCTGAGACTATAATTGTGGAAAGATTATCAACTATCCTAATCCCACTGGTGCTGGACGTACCAGTAGCAAAATGAGCAGCGTTATCCCCTTCATCAACGTAGGGAAGAGTGTCCCCTTTAGACGAAACATAATTAACTAAATGATATGTGACCGCTATCATAGCATGCAGCGTATGCAGCGGCACAACGTATATCAATCGTGTAGCTTTATAAGGTACCTCTCTGGTTCCAGTTATTCCAGGATTATGCCACGTTGGGCGCCGATTTTGTGACGGATCGGCGGGAGGGACGGAAGAAAGAGGTCCCTGAGGTGGAGGGCGGCCAGGGAAAGCGGTCCTCCACGTTCCGATACGCACACCCACCGGACGATTTCTTTAACCCATTCGAGACGACGATTTTTTTCGAATACGGTCCCCAGGAACGAAGCTCTTTTTCTCTTTATATTGTTCATTTTTAATAAAGAAAAAACTAGATTACTTAGAATGTTTTCATTGCGTGGAGCGTATTGAACACCATGTGTGTAATATAAGGTAATATAAGGTTTTACTCATTACTACTGTTGCACACCTGGTGTGGAACCGGTCTTATAGCCTAGAAAATCGATTGCACACACGGTGTGCAACGCACGCGTCCGTGGGAATCGCCCTTCCGGCTGCTCTTCCGGGAGCGGTACTCAAGGGGGGACAGAAAATAAGTAGAGAATCCGCGAGTATCTAAGATAAATTTAGCTTTATTTGTGGGCCGAAGCTAGCCCTTCGAGAAGAACGAGAACGAGCCCTTCGTAGTACAAAATTCGATAAGGAACCGGGTCACGATCGTCAAAAGCGGAAAGGGGTATCGCGACACGGGGGCTCACGGGATACGCGCGTGATACAAATAAAAATCGGAAATGAGAAGAAAACGCCAAACCACACTGCTGTGGGCCATAAAGCCATTGCGCATGGTGTTGCATGATCCCAGGAACCTGGGCGAAGTGCAACCGCCTTTGGTATGTTCGTGTGGTAGAGGAGAGTGGAGCGTATTAGGCACCATCTCGACTCGACCCCAAGGGTTTTCATGACTCGAAGACCCTTAAGCCCTTGCATTATGACTTTTTTGTCAGGTGTGTCAGTCAGAAGTGATTAATTACAGTTACAATATTAAATTAGACAAAAAAATTTGAAATGTTAGGTTAATATGTTATAATGCAACCGTTGACTGTGCATATTATAATTGGACTTGACCTCCAAATTGAAGCGTATTAAAAATTCGAGTAAAATTGATCACGGTCGATGTTCGAGTACGTCACGAGTCAGACTCGTGAAAATAGTGCAAAGGGTTAAAAATATGTTCACGCTAACATGTAAATGATTTCGTTACATCACGTTGAATTTCTACACCCTACCGTAGGAAAAAGAGAACAGTGAACGTTATTAATATTCTCATTTACTCCAGTCGTTATTTCACTAAATGCTAACATAAGGTCTCTTTGTTGACAATCACGTTCCAAACTACATTTTCGTAAAGGAAAATGTTGTCAAGAATTATCTCAGTCACGGTCCCTTTCCGGGAGTTACACCACTTGCAAGACACTACCTATATAGCCGATATTTGTCCAAGATACCTTCTGATAATTTTTTCATACCTCTTAACATAATTATTGGATTATCTGACCATTTTTAGATTTTAATTAATGTAAAACCTTCTGTTTTACAATTGCAAATTCTTTTAACTTTATCTGAAAGTAGAAATTTCATTTTTGTGGATAAACGTAGTTTTTTGTTGAAATCACCAGCTCTGAACCTAGACAACCATTGTAGCTACAATACCGTCACTATAAACAGCAGAAATCCCGTTTGCTGTTTGTATGGCATTTTTGCCTTCTGGGTAAAGGAATAGCATCAAATGTCTGTTACGCACTTTGTCTCTGTTAATCTTCAACAATGCATAAAAGTAACAAAAATTAATGGATGTTAACCGAACTTTTCTCTAATGATGTGAGGGGAGTCACCTTTGAGAACATGTACATATTATTCGGTTTTAATTATTTTGATATATTTAGACCTTCAATGACTCTTTTAGACTCTTGTACACGAACATTTCGGACAATTCAACAGTACTCTTAAGAAAAACGTGTTCTGGACTTTTCATCGAAAAAGTGTATCTTCGAAAAATTTGTTCATTTTATTTTTAGTGAAATAGGAATTAACCGGTAATTCTGCAGAATAGGTAGTTCTTGAAATTTTTATATTTTTGTTACAAATTTATTCGTAAAAATAGGTGACAGCAACAATCGGGAGAGGTTAGGTTGAGTTAGGATCGTATAGTGTCTGATCGAGAGAAGAAATTGAAAAATAGTGTGAAATCGAATTAATGAAATTGTGAACAAATTTAAAAATTTCCAGAAAGAGTTTTAAAGATTTGGTATTACATTCATAGTTGTGTATTCTGTTAGCAACAAAGTAACAATCAGTTGATCATACGTAGATTGAAGTAACGTGGAGTGGACGCAGCCACGTGTACTCATATGCTGAAGAAGTTGAAAGAAAACGTGGATAGAATGCTGGTCCAGAAAGAAGTAAAAAGGAAGGAGTGCTTCCTGCGTGGTGAAGACCCGAGGTTCGCAAAAAATACGGTTAAATTCTGGAGCGAAAAGAAAGGAGTTGAACCATTAGCGGAAACAGAAATCCACAGTCTGGCTATCAGTGACCTGACGAAAGGAAGTGACGCATAAGAAGAGGAGGAGGAAGACAATGAGAAGTAGCTTGATGAGATAATGAATAATTGGCAGAGATGTAACAGCGACAGAAAGCCGAAGCCACCGGAGATATTGTAGGAAAAGTCAATAAGAAAAGGAAGGCGGAATATTGGAGCATAAATGGCACGAGTGTTGTTAGTTAAATTAATAAAGATGCGGTGCGAGTGATAATGAAGGAGGAAACTGAGGAGCGAAGAAAAGAGGGTTTCGGTCTCTGTACCTGGACGTAAATAAAAAATGTCTACCACGGCAGTGAGACTGCGAGTAGAAATGATTACGTTAACGAGGACGACGAAATGATTGCGGCAGTAGAAACTATTATTGCCCACCTCTCTTCGTACTCAGATGCCATTGACACGACTATCCTGAACATTGGCAGTAGTTGTAAAACTGAAGTCTTCTGGACCATCCAAAAAGAAGAAGTCGGAAGAAAAACAGCTCTTCCCTGCAACGGGAAGAAAACTCTGCGAATGAACGAGAAAAAGACAGATGCTGAAAGGAAATTAAGAAAGAGGAAAAATATCAGACCACAGCCCTAGCCGTGAAGATAGAAGAAGGAATTATAACACTGTTAATGTACACAATACCCAAAGGAAAACTTCTGTACAAGAGTTATTGTGCATGAAGGAGACAGCGGAGCAGCAGGTCAGGACTATTCAGAATATCAGCGAAACAGAGGTTAAAGATATTGTTTTCCTCGTTGACAATTGACAGAATAAGACAGAAGAGGACCTTGGAGACGTTATAAACAATGAAGATGGTGCATGGACAGCAATTCGAGACAACTGTGAAGGACGTTATTTCATAAAGAACAGGACCCATACGGAGCACCATTCTAAACAGCTTATAAAAGTTGCCAGGGCACTGATACGGCGTCTGATCAGACGGGAAGAATAAGAACGAAATGGTGGCAAGTGCTACTTTTGCATGTCATGTAAAGAACGTAAAAGGAAGGGATCAGCAGAACTACAAAATATTGGACAGATATAGTTTATTAAAACAAATAAATAAACAAACTAATGTTGCAAATAAAAGTACATAAAATTGAAATCTGGATAAGTAAGGTTATACTTAATTTAATTAAATTAATTTAATTACATTAAACAATGTAATTGAAAAGACCAAAAGTATGTGGTGAGAAATCAACCAGTACAAAAGCATACGCATATTTACAGGTTATATATTTGTGTATATATCAGATGAACAGAATTCAGATTAACAAATCTGCTAAAGACCGACTTAAATTAACTCTCAAGGAAGTTTTTCATCAGCGTATTCATAGTGCCATTAAGTGGCACGGCTGTAACTTCCTGAGGAGATGAGAAAAGAAAAATGAAAAGCGGAATATGTCCCAAGGGCTAATTCAAATGCTCACTCAGTCCGTTAACAGTTAATCTTCCGCATTTTGAAACATATTCCAAAATTATAGTTAGTATATTCCATTTGTTCCATTTGTGCAGTGGAATTGACTCTTCTACGGAAGAAATCACATACCAAACTATACGGAAGATTTGGTACTTACCCCTGCTTAGTCAAATAACGAACCAAGCAACGTGGAATACGAGTGAGGAATTGGAATTGAAGCTTCGCAAAAAAGTAACACTCTGGCCGGAAAATAACATTTGTTTCTGTTCATCAATTATTTTACTCGAAATTGGCACAAATCAATTATACTGAAATGTTCGTTGCCACTAATACACAAATGTCATTTCAGCCCTGTTTTAATGGCAACATTAAACATAAATTTACTGATTCATATTATCTTGTTGTCTAGTCAAAATCCTGCTGTTGGAAGATCTTCATCATATATGGTTGCTTTATACTGTCACGTGAAAGACTTCATCTGCAAAATGATCGTATTCTTGACATGGAGATAACAAACTAAAGAAAGATATTTGAAGTCAGATCATCATCATTATGAATGTCATCATCAATCGCTAACTCATATTTGTTCACTCCTGCTCATCGTACTATTTGCCATGTTCTAATACTGTAAATTTTCTCATTTTTATATTTATGTGAAAGGTCCTTGTTTTTATTGTCGGAGGTTAACCTCAGCAAACATAACCTAACCTTCCACAATGGATTGTCGTTGTCAGCTTAGAACAAAGCTATTTCTTTAAAGAAAATCAGCTTAACCGAACCTAACCTAACATCTTTTCAATTGATTGTCGTTGTCGGATACAGAATAAATTTATCTGAAAAACTTACGAACAAATATAAAAATTAGGAGAAGTACCTATTCTGCATTATTATCAAGTAATGTTTATTTTAAACTGATTTATGTGAAATTTTACTGAATACTTGTGTGTTGATACGCAGTTGTATCCATTTTTAAATCATCTGTGCAGTTGCAAACGGAATATTACAGAATTTTTTTTAGATATATTATAGAACCGTATAATGTAAACCACATAGACGTACAATCAAATATACGACCTAGTTGGAACATAAACAAATTATTTGGTCACATACTATGTAACGAAAAATTTAAAGTACTGTTGTTTTCATTGTTCCCAGGTGTTTCATTTTTTTCTACATCTTAATCGGTTATGATGTTTCCATAAATGATTCTGTAATTATGAATCGTTTTGTTACTTTTATCGGTATCGTTATTACGAGAGTATTTCGATTGTAGATGTTGCGACTTATTTCTTTGTGAACTACGGCGTTGAGAAACCGATTTTTTCGTTTTACTGAAGAATTATATTTTATTAATTTTTACATTCTATTAACATGACATCACGTTATGTTGATCAACCACGTTGATTGATTTTGTAAAATCGAGTAAATAGAAATATGTAACGAATTAAAGCAAGCACCTTCTCTCGTTTTAACGGAATGGTTAGATATTTATATTTTTGTTTACACTTTTATTTTTCCTAGTGAATGATTATTCCTAGACGATTTAATTGCCTAAGTCTTTTAGTCAACCTTTAGTCAACTGTACAAAGATTTGCAAAATTTTTGTCGTGCCAACATAGACTGTATTGAAATTTTCATATTATAATTTGGCCTATTAATAAATGTTTTGTTTTTATAAATGGATAGAAAATGACGAGTTCTTACCCCCCGGAAATCTTTTTCTTCGTATGAAACAGAAAGAAAGCGAGAGCGTCAATTTCAAAAGTTTATGCTATTGAAACAAAAGAGAATTACAATTAACGCGACGATTAATTTACCTGCAATATTTAATGATAATTCTTTTTTAATTTGATGTTTTTAATTTTTGAAAAAAAAAAAACCTTGTATTCTGCTGCATGTTTACAAATAGCCTTAATTTTTTCAATAATTCTACGTACTTTCATTTTTTAATCATATATAAGCATTAAACAATCTGTTATGTTTATGTTACGAAATTTCGCATTATCAGAACGTTGAGGTTTTGTTCGGCTTGTCTGGTGCGAGTTTGGGCAACTTTTTAACCGATTTCTGGGAGAAGGTTACTAAATTCATACATCTCTTCTTTATATCTATTCAACATTTATTCAGCAACGAAAATCGCAAGTCGGAGTGAACGCTACTCATGTCTTGCAGGAGGTGTTCTTCCTGGTGGTTTTATTTACAGAACATTGGTAAATTTGTGTTTTGTTCACTGTTCTTATTGCAAGCAGCTTACTTTGTATATGTGAAATAATTGCTTTCAAACTTTCGAGACCATTACATCTTTTAAAGGATATTTCTATCATGATCTTCTGCGAAAAAGTTTCTAATTTTGTTTTTTTTTTTTATTTTTTTTATTATTGTTGTAGAAGGTTCTAGAGCAATTGTTAACAAGGAAAGGAAAAAGTTTCTATGAAAATAAATGTAAGCCATTTCAGGCCTAAAGATATCGACGGCAGTTTGCTTGCAACAATTTCTATGCGACAGAATGTAGTGATAATATAAACTAAAATTAGGGTCGATTTTAAGGGAGTGTATTAGTACAATTGTTTCATATTTCGTATTTAAGCGCAACTATTGCCTTTCAAGTATAACAGGACTATCACGTTTGAATTCATACTAATAAGTTCGAAACACGAAAGAAGCAAAAAATTTTATGATAAAAGCCATGGCCGACGATCCGTCTTATTGGATTTTGCAAAAACACCAATGGAACCTTAAACTGCAACTAAAATTTTCAAATTATCCACATGTTCATCTACAGAACTAATCAATGTGATGTTCGTAAATTCTCATGTTTTTTCGGGAAAAAGTCTCTATGTAGGATGAACCACGATAAGTTACAGATAGAATAGCAACGGAGTCTGAAAGATCACAACAAATTACTTTAAAGAGTGTATTCTTACTAAGATCTTTCAACAGGTTCCATACTTATCGATTTAGGCTTTCATTTAGAATATTTCGTCAATGAAACATGCTGTCATGGAATATTTGTTGTGCAGATTCAAAAACATCTGTTTCTGACAACACAAATTTCATAGAATCAAATATATTTTCAAGTGAAATAAAGTTTAAGAAAAATGCAAACAAAAGAAAAGGAAGGAAAGAATATCTTTTTATTTCGATTCCTGAACTTAAGTACAATACAAATTTATATCTTGCACTCGCACTTGGACTTTAGCATCTGTGAATCCGTCTCCTTTAGGGTTTGAAAGGTACACTAACACTCTCTTAAAAGTTCTGTATACCCTTTCAAGGTTATGAATAATGCACTCTGTCTCCAGGTTTCGGATGTATCGTATGGTGTGTTACAAACCGTATTTGCACCCTTACGATTTCTTACCTCTAGCCTTTTTGTCCTTACAGTTGCTACTATCAGATGGATCAGAGTAGTTCTTTCGATCTCTCCGTCTCGCTTTGCTACTTTTACGAATAGACGAAGATCTAGACGTGTTACCGAAATCCTCTTTCACCCTTCTATCGGGACTGTTATATCGTGTCAACCGATCCTTTCCATCTGTTTCTTTATACTTCAGCTTTTGTATTTTTCTTACATGTTTCAGTGGATTTTGGCGTCTCTCGGATTTGTGTAGCCTTTCTTGCCTTCTCTGACTGCTGTGGTCGCGTTTCCGTTTCCCTGTATGGCGTTCCTTTTCACGGTTCCCGCTATAGATTTAAACAAAAATGGTTTATTAAGTCAAGTCGTATCACACCTGACGTGCTATTTTAAAATCTGACCAAAAACTTTTTGTACTGGGAATACCTTGATTTATGGTTTAAATTTTAAAAATTTTTGTTAATAATTTTGATGTGTTTTTTAATTTTTCATTTTTCAAAAGCTTAACGTTAGTAATTTCTACTATCTGGAATACCTATTTATTCTATTGGTTCTTTACAAAAATATGTTGTTTATAGTAGTGTAGAAAATGTAAGAAAATTTTATTTATTCAATTTTATTTTGTCTCAATAAATAACTGATAGATAAGTTTCAGAAAAAATATTGCAAATATAACTCAGTACTTTAATTCTGTGACTATCATAACATGGATTATTGTGACAGGAAACGCGATAATTGGACATTCGATATAGAAAAAAACGATAACCAGTAAATGCTTGCATTATTTATATTCATCTGAATTCATGCTTTATACATTCTAAAATGGCATTAGGCTATTGCATATGAAATGGCCGATCTCGAAAATAGAAAATTAAACATACGCGATGACATTGAAATCACTACAATAAAATAACACTTATACCATATTAGTTTAAAGGTTATAATGTAATACAAGAGATTATTAAATATTTGGATAATATTCTTAATTTACAATATTTAATGACATGGAAGTACCTGAAAATTACGTTTATAATGAATTTAATGTATAAATGAACGTGAATTTAATGTATAAATCAAAGTAAATTTAATGAAAATTGCTACGTAATATAATATGTTGCATAAGAATGAGGGATTGTTGAAGAACCCTCTTACAGTGCGTTAGATTTTGCTGTGATACAAATTATATTAGTTTATTCAAAATTTTGAAAACTCTGCAACCGCACAAATAAGTATTTGCTCTGTTGAAATATAGGGGAAGGTCAATATAAAAATTCATCGGACATCAGTTAATTAGCAACTTCAATCGTGTTCTATGCTCCTTTTAACCAGTTAACTGTGGCGATCTTTTTGCAAAGGGCGCCCCAGTGTGTGTCGCGATAATCAAGCGGTGACGAGTTAGGTCTCCAGAATTTATGAATCCATCTCAAATAATTTGCACTTTTTCTTTGTTTATTTTATTTCGTGTAGATCTTAAACATTTTAAACATATTACAATTTACGAATATAATTTAGTTTTCGCCAAAATTACAATTTAACCCCGTAACTTGCACGCTCGAGTTAATTCGAGCGCGCTAAACAGGCTAAACTGAAAATAACAATGTGAAAGCAAAGAAAAAAAAAATCGTTTTATTGATATTTATCATTTACATGGGATTGTAAGCTATAACACTTATTTATTCAACAATAAAATATAGCCTTTTTCCATGGAACAAAAGCGCAGTATATAAAAATTGACTTTTCTGTCCGATTTTTTCAAAAAAAACTGCGTTAAGGGGTTAAATATCAAATTGTAACAAAATTTTATACATGACAGATATAGTCGTCAAACACACTTACGGGGGGATCCTGCTTTAGGAGCCCTAAAAAGAGCGTTTTTCAGGAAATTTTTTTAGGACAGAAAAAAAAGGTGACCCTAGTGAACTTTTTAGATTATTTTACTACATGTTTGAACAAGAAAAGAACAATTTTTGTACAGAAAAATATTCAAACGCAGCCGATTTTTATGCACATCTATGCAACGTCTTTCAATTGCAGTCTCCAATCGGCGGGAAAGATGCAGTTCGTAATTTTCGTCTGAAATTAAAAAACCAAAGAGAACTCTAATTTTCATAGTCTTTCCTTCTATTTGAACTAAGAAAAACAAAAAAATTGTGAAATTGTAAAATTTTCTCAGGTTTGAAGAAAATTCTCCTTTTTTTGGAAAAAAAAAATTGTTTCAACTTGCTAAAAAAGTTGTTTAAAAATATTTTTCGTGAATTTTTTTAGTTCAAATAGAAGGAAAGACTATGAAAATTAGAGTTCTCTTTGGTTTTTTAATTTCAGACGAAAATTACGAACTGCATCTCCCGCCGATTGGAGACTGCAATTGAAAGGCGTTGCACACATGTGCATAAAAATGGGCTGCGTTTGAATATTGTTCTGTACAAAAATTGTTTTTTTTCTCGTTCAAACTAGTAGTAAAATAATCTAAAAAGTTCACTAGGGTCACCTTTTTTTTCTGTCCTAAAAAAATTCCCTAAAAAACGCTCTTTTTAGGGCTCCTAAAGCAGCATCCCCCCTTAACTGGTTAAAAAGAAGCAACGCGAGTACAAACACGTGAAAAAAATATAACGATGGGCACTAATGCAGTAATTGAAATATAACATAGCTGAAGCATGAAATCGAGCTGTTATTGCAGGTTACTTTGATCGAGTAAACTATTATTGAATTATCATGAAAATGGCAGGGTAGGGAGTTCAGTATTTACCTTTTGAGTAGAGTATACGATTTAATGAAAAATGAATTTGACTGCTATTGTCGATACTAAACGGCAATAATAGTCAAGTTACATTTATAATCTTAAACAACTTCCAGGGAATTTTGTTGAATTTAATCACAAATGCAAACCTGTTCTGTTTATTATTGAAATTGACTCTTTCAAACGATAGCTGTGCATCGGGTTTGCTTGTTTCCTCGACTGATTTTTTATCACTATTTTCATTCTCGCGTTCGTTATTTTGGACGGAATTTGTTGTAAATATTGCTTTGTAACGACCACTTCGATGTCGCAGGAGTCCGGCATTTACTGCATGCTTCAGAGCTCGATGAACCTAAAAAGAGTTGTTTCGTAAGAAAAGGAGAAAGGAAATTTCATTTTGTGTCGTATATCATTGCGACTTTTGAAGAATGAGATCGGTATTTCCTGAATTCCTATTTTGATGATGACCGACCCCCAACAGAGAGGGACAGTGTAAATTGCAAAATTATATACTTTTTTACGTGTAACTCAAGTAGGAGAATGGAATTATAAAATTCGTATTTGTTTGAATAACGTACAGATCACATTCACTATATCTACACTAGACATCGAAATTCGTATGCTAAACATATTTTATCCAAAAAAATATGTAAATTTAAATAGTTTCATATTACTGTTGATACTTAAATATATAAGTAAGCCATCATCTGGAATAAAAAATACGCGTGGATATAAGTATATATATTAAATATTTTATGTTTCAAATTAATGTTAGTGATTTAACGAGAACTTTCTTTTAAATCGGCAGATGTAATTTTGCAGAGTGCAAGTAAAAATGCAGAAATGTTGAAATATTGGAGAATTGTATTTTCTTGTATAATATTTACAATATAATAATATAATGTACGGTTTACGTGCAAGTATTCTATTTTTTATTTTTAATTACATGTATTATTGTTAAAAAATAATACATCGCAAGAAAATATACAATTCATATTGTATAAATAATATATTGTAACATTACAATCATGATATATATTCTTTTTCGTAGATAAAAGCTGCAAAATATGAAATTTTTCGTACGAGTATAATAATTTGGCAAGCCTCTGCAACAGCCTGGATTCGCCGCATGCGGTGAGGCAAGTCTTACCGTGTGTAGGCACTTGAGGCCTGGTCTCAAGGCAAGTTTCGATGTGTATAGGTCGCTTTACACCTGAGCGATTTTTGATGACCTCTTCAAGATCGTAGCTTTGACGTGATTGAATCTGTCTGTGTGAACGAGAAAGTGTTGGATTACGGTGGACTACAAAGTGCTTTGTATCACGTCGAATATTTCTAAATATGCCAAAGAAGTTGCAAATCAATTTGAATTTTATTTGAACCTTGAAGTCTTCAAAGTTTCAACATATTGAGAGTGTCGACGTTGTACGATTGAAGTCAAGTCTGCCCACAAGCGAGTTCATTCGAGTTTCATTCGAATCTTGAAATAAAAAGTTTATATAATTTCAAAATACTGAAACTCTTTGTTCCTTTGTCACTTCGAAATTAAGTCTGTGTACAAGCGAATCATTTTGGATAATAGTATTTGTATAATTTTATACTTCTAATATTTTCAGCTTTTTATCCTATTTCTTACATTGAGGTTAACACGTTGCCGCACACTTTTCATTTGACGATCGCGCTCAGAAACGCACTTTTTGTTCAATTATTTATGACTGCCAGTGCACGACGGCTATAGCCGCCGTTTGCCTACATATCACCAAAGATCGGACGGCTATAGCCGTCATTTGTGGCAACGTGTTAAACGTCATAACTTCATTCCAAAAAGTTCATTCCTCGTAAGTAAAGAATGGATGAATTATATGTTCCTCGAACAAGCTGAGTATATCAAATTTGTGTAACGTTGATAATTTAAGAGGAACTGTATGATAAATTTGTGAAGCGTCACAAAAATACAAAACGAGTTCATTTCAGATGATACATAACGTTCCAGTTGAGCAATGATAACTATAGTTATCAAAATACTATTGAATGTATCTATATTCATCTGAATTGATATCATTAATATATTTTTCAGATGAAACGAGGTAACTGAAATAGAATATTGCTGATCACTTTATCATTTAAAAGTATTTATTTTCCTTTTAAATACAAACTGAATTTAACTTTATCGTACGAACAACTTTATTATTGATATCTATTTAGTTTCATTCGAAGTACGCAACTTTCTCAAGACTCGATTTCTTACGCAAAACGCGTTTTACTTTTAATTGCGGTGAGTAACGTTCCTCTCTAACAGGTGGTAGCGATCGAACTTGCCCATTTATTACACCTGATCCTCGGATTATGATCCATCTGCAGAGTAATTATTCACACATATCTACATAATAATTCTTCCGAACTTCGGTCCATAAATCAGTGAAGGTTTGAAATCCAGCAAATCTTATGTACGTGTATAGCTGATTTATTAATCTGAATCGTTAATGAATCATTTAAAGTTCGAATATTTAAAGCTCGCTGTTAGTGTGCATGCAATACATCAGACACGTGAATATTATACGAAGATCGTATTGACGAAAATGGAAACTTTGATTTTAATGGCAGTATGGGTATTTAACCCTTTGAGTGCTGAATATTCGTGGCCTATGCAGTCCATGCGGACGGCGCGCGACTGGCGCTGACGATCGCTGAGGACTGAATACTTTTTCGGCGTAAACAAAAATTGTTAAAAGTTATTAAATGTAGAAGATATGATGGTGAACTTTCGTTTTTAAATGGAACTACATATTTTTTTTTGGATCACGCTATACTGCTTTTCAAGATTATAACTGCAACAGTTTTTATAATTAACCATTTCGCTACGGGCGACTTCTCCGTCGTGGTATTTCCACTGAACGTGCCACCGCGCCAAAAATGTGCACGGTGCTCGATTTGAAGTAACACTAATAGTTTGTCATATGTATGATACAATGTACAATACGCGGCATTTTATGCATAGCAGCTATAGCCGCCCGTAGTACCTGAATTTATCTTTTTATATTATGAAGCTATTGAATAGTACAATACTCGTTATGTATAGTACTGCGTTTTAAACCTATTTAATTATTTTTAAAAGCATCGAATAATGGGAACGTATTGATCTACATGAATAACACCTTTCATGAATTTATTATATTTTTATAATACATAGTTCATATTATTCTTTTTCGTTTTTTTTATTTTGGTGTCACGTCAACACTATATCAATAAAATGAATTGCATTTATAGCTTTTATCTATTTTTTATGCTTGCATACTAAAAGTCAACAGTCGTCTTTTCAGCAACATAGAATGCCACTTGTTCTTTTTATGCCAGTTTTTAGAATTATTTTCTTTCATAGTATCGTATATTCTAGTTTTATTTTGTTATAAGAATGCAGTATTTCGTACGATATTATAATTGCTTTCGTATCAGTGATACCATTTATTTAATACTGAACGCAAGAGAGACATCGTTATACTTTACAGTCGTTTACCATTTACACAGTCTATTTCTAGATATATTACATATCCGGACTTACTTTCGCATACAGTCCATGCTAACAGCCCATATTTCATAATCTTAGCAGGATTATATGTCGTAAATGATAGCCTTTCTCTCCAACAAATATCATACCTTCACTCAAAGAAATCTCTTATTCTGGCAAGTTAAATTTTTAGTTTTGAAACTTAGTAATGTAAAATAGGTTGAATTTTTTGTTAAACTGTCAGAATCAAATTTCATTTGAATGCTGCTTCTAAAGTGCAGAAATATCAAATTTTTTGAAATCTTGTACGAGTCGTTATTTTTTGAAATATATAATTTTTTCGTGAAGGATCTTTTATGAATCTTTTAAACAGTCTTAAATGTTATTGTCTGTTCGTGGTCCTGTTATAACCATAATTCCAATAAATCATTTCATTTCTGTTCTAGTAACACAGGTCCACTTTAATACATTTTGGAAACATACATACGGGTCATTCCAACGCTAAATCGATCACTTTTGGAAGTCACCATCTCTGATCTTGGTCTAATCGAAATATGTTATAGTCCATGTGAAATTAGGGTAGTTTATATCCTTATTTTGCCGGTTTCGAATTTGTTAAGGAATGACAAGTCTTCAAAGTTTGCAATTTTTGCTCATTTTGGCGAAAATAGAGTTCACTTAGAAATTTTTGTTCTCAGAAACTGCTGAAGTAATTTAGCTAAATTCTCATTTGTCTTATTCATAAAGGATTTAGCTATTGTAAAATATATTTTTATCTTTGATCAATTGACAACTAATTGACAATTTGTTGTCAATTTGTCATATTTTCTGAATATTCTTGAATTCCCGATATACACTCGAATAAAATGAATGATACAAAAATGACGGTTGAATCATACGAGAAATTTAGTTGAAAAATGATGCACACATTGAAAACAAAGAGTAGGCGTGCAACAAGATGTGACATTAGGCAAGACAGATGCTTTGTACAGAAAAATAGGGGACATAATCAATTTTAAGATTCCAGAGTCACACTTGTTTGTATGTGGTCATCTTATTTGTTTATATTAGCACCTGTCTCAATCGACTTGTTTCTCCCGCACATCACATATATTTGCATGGTCTCGTTATTTGTGTAAATACAGAGTTCCAACTTTCTTTAAATACCCAATTTGAAAGAATTGAGGTGTGTACGATTTCGACGCGGTGTTCTACAATGCACATGTGCGTAATGTACAAGTAATTTTCGTCCGTAAATTATGAGTTAAATAGCAAATTAATATGAGTATATTTTCCTGTTCACCTGCATCGTCAAATTTCGTGGTTTGAACTTCGAAGTTTGCCGAAGATAATCAAGGACATCTCGAGCAGTAGATCCTTTCCTTTCGCACAGATGCACCACGGCATCAACAACATGATTCATTAGCTGTGGTTTCGACCCGTGTACCATGTTGATTTACTAGCTTGCACTGCTTGTAACTACACAGCTCAGGTGCTGTACAAAAGATGAAAACTGTGTTACTTTGTGCACAAATTGAAAAATGAATGTAAGGTAAACGTTCCAGTGTTCAAACGAATTCCGGTAATGAACAGTTCAGTAGGATCTTCGTGAATAATATGGACCGAATATTTTAAAACTGGTGTAAGTACATTATCTTTTGCTTTTTAATTAAAAGTTAGCATATATGTAAATTAAAGATTCGCATATTAATCAATTGAAAAATATAGATTAATTGCATCAAGTTTGACAATGTTTCTACTAATTTATCAATGTGCAGTTTGATTATATAAATTTCTTCTAAGCGAATTTAAGCAAAATAATATATATTTACATTCTATAAATGGACTTTGCACCATTTTAATAATTAGTTAATTGTAAACATCATTGAACTTCAATTCTGAAGAATTAAATATTGCTTAAAATATAGTACGTATTAATCTAGTTATTATTTATAAATAATAACAAGACATAAAATAGGAGCAGTATATTACATTTTAAACGTTTAAATATATTTATGTATTTTTGAGTTTAACATAAGACATTGTTATTATTTATTGACACTCCTAATGAGGTAGTATCTGAAATATTCATGATGCGTCGGAGGTATATAAGCTAAATTAACTGCTTCATACCCTATTTTTGGTATGTAATAAGTATGGCATCATTACACGGAGGCACCAGCGCGATTCTTTCAAAGGGTATAGCCGGATAAGATTCGGACTTCTTTTTTTGTTTTTGATTTTTTACAACTACAATTTGCGATCAAAAATCTGAACTAATTCTATAATATGCGCTACGAGGACCTCAATGTCTCAGAATTTTTGTACGAAATTCAATAGGCAAAACGGGCTTAAAACCGGAATTTCGTTTTTTCCCTTTTACTACCCCCACGGATGAGACAAGGGATTGAAACTTGGTGTGAGATGTTTCTTTTGGATATGCCACCGACTGACGAATTGGGTTTCTCATTTGACTCAAGGGCATATTTGACTACCTTTTCCGGCTATACCCTTTTGTCGGTTTTCTGTAAAATGTTGGTAGCAAATCAATCGTCTGATAAATTCTCTATCCTCCATCGATGATTTCAATCAATATATCAAGACAACCAAAATATCTTCGGCGAGTTTACCTTTTTTCTGCACTAGTATTTTTTCTCAGTCGTTTTTGAATTGAGTTTCGTAGATTTCTTGTTGAAAAGAAAGAAGTCTCTCGTTTAATTTCTTGTAAAATAAATGCATTACTGCGTTTACACTGTTTTATAACATTTTAATAATCTAGTGATGTGAGATCAAACAAATGTTAACCACGTTGACCGTATCACCACTTTCATAGTCAATAGCTACGCAATTTTTTCTAGCGCCTAGTTTTAAATTGAATGAAGCATTGTCATTTTTTAAAGTATAAACTGTTAAGTATTTACGTGATCTCATTTTTTAGGAAAAATTAACTCTCACTGTTTTGAAAATATACGATTCATATTGCTCCTTGTCTTGAACGTTTAAACTGATCCAAATTTAATGGGAGAATGTATTCACTATGCACAAATATAGTTTTTATTATGATATTTCAATATTTAATGATTTTAAGTGGGTTGCATAACGCTCGAGCAGCCAAGAAAGTACTTTTGATGAGATTTAGTTTTTGAAGTCCTTTTATAATTTTTATTTTTTAAATTTTTGACAGTGCAGTTGATTTAGATATATTACGTATCAGATCTATGGAATTCATTGCCTCTTATTTTCTATGCAATCATGTTAATAATAGCTGTACTAATATTCAAAATTTTATATAAAATCTAAAAATTTTTAATATACAGTCAATTATTTTTCTGGTGTTGTAAAATTACATAAGTGTTTCAGAATGCAAAAAAATGTGTACAAGAAAAATGATAACATACAAAAGGATGTTCATGCATATGTAGAAACTTTTAAAACACTCGCTTCGTTACTAATGACTGACAAAAAGTTTTAGATTGTAAAATTAATGTAACGGAGAAAAAACCGATGGTAATAAATTAAATGAATTTATTAGGAATGAGATATTCCAAAATAACAAATATTCTTATTTATAACAGTATAATACAAATAATTTTTAGATATGTAATATTTGGTTTGATGATAAGGTCATGACACAAATGTTCAATTATAGATTTTAATTTATTTATAACTCGTTAGCTATAATCTTATATTGTCTAAGCGAAGAAACTATAATTATCTTAATTACTGTTTCAAAAATTTGACCACTATGACATTTACCTTTTCCACATATGTAGTTAAAAATTTGCAAGGCAAAAAGTAAGAACTGTTTTTTTTCTTCTGAAAATTAGTTTCGATTCTCCATATGAATAGAGAAATAATAAATTATTATAAGTTAAGTGATAACAAAAATACAAGAACAGTATCCGAGAAATACGATAAAAGAATATTTGTTTCAAAAAAATTGATCAATCATAAATTTAGATAATTATTAACAAAAATATTCATTAGTCATGCACTAATTGAATATTTGGGTTATCTTATAATGTGTTAGTTTCTCGTTAAAAATGTCCAAGTAGACAAACGTCAGTTTATTAAAACTCCAATCAAGTTTACTTAACGTTATATTGAAGGATTAGAGTAATCGAGATTTATATCACTGTATAAATGTCAGTCGGAACAAATTGTAGTTTAAAATTCAAATTATAAAAATTATGGGTATCGTTCGAGTATTAAATTTATTGGTATTAATGAATAAGGTACCTGGTATTTATTAAAATTTCACAGAAATTTGACTATTGAGATACAATATTCCATCATTTTTTTAATTAATAATTATTCAGAAGAATGATTGCTGATAAGTGTATGTAAGATGCAAATAGAATTTTCTCATAACTATGAATTTATTTAAACCATTTTGAACTTGACCGAACTAACCGCAAACTGACATTTCATACAATACGTGGTTTTTGCGTTTTTTTCTTCTGTTTTTGTTAATCTCGATTCGCAAAATAACGTTAGTAACTTCAGTTTTTGTATAAAAGATCGTACAGATGTGTATTTTATTACTCACTTTGTATTTCCGAATAGGTAACGTTTAAATGTACTAATAATATGAATTAAATATTTACAATTTTTTAAGTCATTTATATTAATAATATACGTGCTAAAGTTCAAAGAGAATAATTATTACTATTACTGGTGAAAACGGATTTATTATTTGAAACACGTAAAACGTGCGAGGAAAATGTGAAAATGTATGATATAAGGCAGAATGTGACGTAAATTTGAAGCAGAAGGTAGAAAATGTGGATGCTTTAGAGTGAAGTGTGTCGACGTGATTTTCGCTTTTTCGGTTGAAATATGACGTCTTCAAAGTGATGCATCCTCAAACTCTGAGAGTCTCTTCGCGTGTACTTTTGCGGGCACTCCCTACAAATTAAAATTAGCAACCTGTTCGTACCAGCGTTTACCACGTTTGATAGTTATGTGAATATGAACATAAAGTTTATTTCGAGACTACTTTGTACAATTTGTCACCGTTCATGTGATTATTTTGGAGTGCTTCGAAATAAAAGAATCAGCACATGAAAAATGTAATAAACAGAGAAGTATGTGTCGTATATAACGCTTGTTATGATTTTAGTGTATTAAAATAAGACCGTTCATTTAGAATAAATGTCAGTGTGGTCTTGTAATGTTGTCTCCAGAAATTTGTGTAGTTTAACATATCAATGGTCGCTCACACAACATGTGCGCGATGAATGGTGAACGTAGGTACTTGCTTGAATAATTATCACACAGGCAGTTATTCTGCCTGTACCCACCCTTATACGGAACTAACAACAAAACTGACAGTCTTCGATGTTTCGAGTTTAGACACGGTCAACTTCTACTACATTTTCTTACACTTTTTGGAAATCTATCACATTTTTGACGATTCGTGTGAAAAGTTCATTTCGCTGTTGTAGTTCTACTAAATTAACGGAGGTTGAATACGTTACTGCCTTTATATATCCCTATAAATGAAAGTCCATGGCATTTAAATTTTGGGACCGTGCAGCCTACGGTACACGGGTGTGTTTCTCTTCCAATCTGTCTGTTTTCGAAGTATGTCGATAGGTGGTTCTGTACAATAATTGTAGAATGCGGAGGTGCGTCGTCTTGCATTTATCACATGTTATTCCTTATTTCCAACGGTATATCTTCTAGTAGTGCAGGCAATCTATTTTTTAAAAAGTCCAGGTATCCTTCACCTGTCAATCTGTTGGGCAGAACAATGGGACCAATCAGGTCGTTACCCAAAATGCCCAAATATTCAATGAAAATTGCCGTTGTGTATTAATGGCTAACGTCGCGTGCGGATTCTCCTCATTCCAGACATGGCTATTATGGAAATTAAATATTCCATGTCTGTTAAAGCTCGCCTCATCCGTAAATAATATTCGTGAAAGGAAGGATTCATCAGTCCGTATTTTCTCTTGCATCCACGAACAAAAGTTTCTTCTTCTTTCGTAGTCACCCTCTTCTAATGCCTGCACTCGTTGGTAGTGGTATGGGTGCAGCTCATTATCGTTCAAAATTTGCCACACGGTGCTGTTGCTGACACCACCCTCTTCGGCTGCAATCCGTCGTATACTTGTCGGTTCGTCGGCAATACGGCGTTACCCTTTCTTCTAACTCGAGATTTTGCTGTAATCGTCTTCTGCTTCTTGTGGGTGTCGTCGTACCAGTCGTTCGTAATCTTTGGTGAACTCGTAAAAACGTTTTCCGATCTGGCAGACGTTTATTGGGAAAGCATTCTGCATAAATTTAGCGCACGTGAACTATACTTCTTTTCGCTTTCCTGTAACACAAGTTAGTTTCTATTAATTCTTCATTTGCGTGTACTTTTTCTTTCTCCTCTCTTCTTTATTCTTTCTTCTTCCGTTCTTCCCAATACACTCGCACACACCACAAAAAATTTCATAGACGCACAAAATTAATAATCACACAGGACATATGTATACAAAGGAAATTAAAAAGAAATTATTTGTCATGCGCATACGATAGCGTAATACAAATAATGAAATAAGAAAATATTTCAAGACAGTTTTCTTTAAGTTCATATCGTTAATCCCTTCTCGTGTTTTAACGAGTGTGAGTCGTTACTCTGCCATGGATCACAATTGAGCGCATTGCTTTCTGTATGTTCAACATCACACTGTTATGATCTCTCGATCAATCAATCTATATAGGGCGTTGTGTTTGAATTCCTCACTTTCAATCGATTCTACAATCAAAACAAATTTTTCAAAAATCCATTGTTGCGATATATTATTGGCCTTCCAAAACAGAAAAATTCACAATTTTAATTTTTTATCTAGATCTAATAGTTTGACATGTTTGTAAAAATAGTTTTTTCGTCCCCAACTTTTAAGGGTTATTTGTACCACTTCAGAATGGATATTCACCGATAAAAAAATACTTGTCAAAAATTTTTGCGAGTTCTAGAACATATACAAATTTTATCAAAATATGCGTGTATCAATTAGGCGATGTCCATTGTCGGTTAAATAACGAACAGAATAATTAAAAATAGCATTCATTTACTCATTTCTCATTTACAAGAAACGGAATTAGTTACGTGTACTTAATTGAAATTGTGCAATTGGAATTTCTGGAATACTGGCATTCGTTATTCACAAGGAATGTGAAATATCGAAAATTGGGTGTTTTATTCCTGAAGATAATATTATCCAACAAGTTTATGCATTTTAATGGTAGATAGTTATTCTGTTCACAAAAAAGAGATTCTATGTAATAGTTCATAAATTAATTAATCCATCTACTTTACATTTACAGGAAATTTATTGGAATAATTCACCCATTATTTGAAAATAATCCAGCAGTGAATATGTTTGAGTCCTTGCCACTGGGTCGTCTCACCGATGTTGACCTGCCGTAGAATACATTGGCATCGTTCAATAACTCATTGCACTGTACCGACTTCAGTTCATAAGATGATCACTGCCACTCTCACTTTCTGGCAAATGTAATTTGATTTCGTTTCTGCTTTCATATATAGCTCCGAAGAGGTCCGATTACGTTTCTGCAATAATGTATGACTCTGAAAGGAGCAATTTGTTTTATAATTTTGTTGGCATGTTATTTGGGGTTATTCCTTCGATTGCGTAATGAGCAGCCCCGAAGGGGTCCGATTACTACCAAAGGTACATCAAAGGGGAGACATGTGCCCACCCCCTATCGATACGTACGTTCGTGCTTTCTTTATAACATTTTTCTGCATCTGTCGCAGCATGTCAGTTACGATGTTTGCATCCGTGTCATGTATGCGAGCTATCACAACTTCCTGTGTGGTTACCTCCTCCCGGTACACCCATTCTGTAACAATTAAAATAAAATGTAAATTCTTAATTTTTAAATTAATTGTTCAGATATATGTAATAGTAGTGATTAACAGTTTGCCTACCTTTCAGTGTCTCCAGAAAAAGAAATTCAGCGGATTCAATTCTGGAGAACTTTTGGGGCCCACGCAACTCCGTGATCTATCCACTTGTCTTGAAACGCTTCGTCTAAATATGCTCTGACGCTCACGTCATAATGGATAGGCGCACCATTATGTTGGAGGAACATATTTTTCCAAATATCTAATTATCCAAATTCTTCCAAAACTCTTCGAAAAGAGTCGGAACAATATATTTCACAAAAATTTTGTATGAAGGACAGTCCAATTTGAGTGACAGAATGTACAGTCCAACAACAAAATCCCCGCAAATGCCAGCACATTCGTTGATTGACCAGCGTACTTACGCAGCGTGTAAGCGAATCTCAATCGGATTCTGTACGTCCCACACTTGCGAATTGCAGGAATTAAAGCTCCCTTATCTTGCAAAGAGAGCCTTCATCTGTCCATAAAACGCATGAGAGGAACGACGGATTCCGCTCGATTTCCCCAAAATCCAGCTTGCGAACTCCACTCGGCGAGTAAAATCTTGTGGGTTCAAATCTTGCACCCGTACATACTTGTACGGGTGCATGTCGTTTACCTGAAGAGTGCGGTGTACCGTGGAGCGACTCTTGCTGAAAGAAGAAACAGACATCTATTAATAAATGTTTTTATATCTTAATAAAATATTTCAATATTTTTCACATTACTTACCCCAATCGTCGGCTGCAATCACGAATGCTCAATGTTCCGTCGTCTTCAAACTGTTCGAGCACCTCGTCCGTTCGTACCGTAAGAATCCGATACGGACGTCCTGTATTAAATTGTATAGGATGATACGAGCCGGTCAAATACAATCTATTCCCTAATCTGCGAAAACAGTTCGCAGTGGGAAGATTTGCATTACGATACTGTTCCGCGTAGCGTTCGGCGACAAGAACCGCATCCCCGTTATATTGGCCGTGCAAAAATATCATGTTAAAGCATTCCGCGTTCGTGCGCTCGTAAGACATTGTAAAAAACGTGTTCACTTTCCGGTAGATCTCGAAAAAATGATCGTTGGTATAACAGCATTTGTAGGATGTTTCGTGCAAGTAAATATTGGTCGCCGAACTATTCTGTCGCAGTCCCTAGGCTAATCCAAGAGCGGCTGATATGGTCCTTACCTCGTTCTCCCCCTCTCAGATAGCCGTATAGATCGGCTACAGAATTTCAAAATATGAAGGTACATCTGACAATAAGTATCGTTGCCTTATATTCATGGAGAAACTGCTGAAATTTGCTATAATTCAGACATTTTTTACCACCTTTAATAATATTAATGATTTTTGTCCTTATTATCATTGCTGAGGATAATTTCACAACTTTGCTGCATAATGTATCTTGATGAATTACGCAATGAACGTCCATTGATCCTTACTGATAGCATGATTAAATTACCACGCAGAAACTCTCAACTTACTTTAGTATCAGCTATCACTGTCTTCTTTCATTATTAATTTTCATTATCATTTTTTCGTGTCACATTGCAGTAATTAGTCACTGCGAGTCCGACACGTAAATAGACCGAATGAAAACACGCGCAATTAAATTCATAAATAATTTTAACTACATCCTCTTGATAGCAAGAAAGCGAAATTTTCGATTAAAAACTACGATACATTTTATTTCGGCTGGTATCTTTCACAGTAGTACAGTATAATTAAGCTAAATAATGAAAGATTGGAAAATGGAGAGGGATAACACAGAAAAAAGAAATACACTGGATACTATCTTCGGGTAGGACGGGTGTCCTCCGGGGTGGTGTAGAAATACCGGATATCTATTTTGGGTTTTGCCCCGATAGGGCCTCAGAAACTCTCCAAGAACACAACTGGGGAAGAAACATAGCCTACTTCCAACAAAGCAGAAGCTATCCTCTTGGCATCCTCTACCGATCCTGGTATCACGCCGCAATTCAAAGCGAGCGCTTCCCGCCCAGAAAGTTCATTGGCCCTTCCAGGGCATCAGCTGTTCGTGCTACGATGGGTGAATCTACCTGTTGATATAAATATTTTTCATCAATGATAATCTTTACATGGAGCAATGGGTATGTTTTATTTAAGTTGTTTGTATTTTTTAAATTAAATATGAGCAGGAATTGATTTATTCCATTTCATTTAGTTAAAAATGTTAATTAATAGTAATTTTATTCTCAACTGATCTGGCCAATTACTCTGATGATAGTTAATTTTTTACTAGATATAACTTGAAGAGCTTAATTAAGAGATTATGGGATTAAATTTAATAAAACACGATATATTTTTCAATGAAAACATTTATTTCTTTTCATAATTTGAGAAGGATGTTTCAAATACATGAAAATTGAACTAGCAAAAACGTTTCATGTAATGGACGATTAAAATTGTTCTTTAACTCAAATAAATATACATATTATCTGAATCTAGGTATTATGGTAATAAACATGTTAAAATTGTGATGACTTCAAAAGACGCCGATTTTTACAACTATTATAATTTCTGAAATAGTTTTTTTGTTAGGTAGGGACTCGTGCAAGAAGCGCATATTACCCACTAAAACCCGCACTGGAGGGTTTGTTCCTTCCGTTAAAACAGATATACAATACTTAAGTTTAAAACATATGTCATAATTGGCCCCGAAAGGGGCCGATTTTTATAGGTAGGGCTCAATATGCCCTTCATTGGCCCTAATGGCCGCTCGAGCCCGAGTCAAAACGTTGTCACCTACTCTGCGCAGTATGGCGAGAGTTATGCTGGTAACTGCCCCGCGGATCCGATCCACCAGGTCATCCCGAGAGGTAATCGGTTCTCGATACACCTCATTCTGAAAAATTTGACATTTAATTTTACTGAAAATACTATGAAATTAATTCTTTTTTTAAGAAAATTTTGTATCTTACCTTCAAGAATCTCTAGAAGAAAAAATCCAGCGGGTTCATGTCTGGTGACCTGGGGGGCCACGCAGGAGGTCCGCCACGCCCGATCCACATGTCCTGAATGGTATGATCTAGGAAAGACCGAACACTTGCGGCATAATGGACTGGAACAACATCATGTTGGAAAAACATGTTCTGTCAAATCTCTAATGGAATTTTTTCCAAAAGGGTCGGCAGAACATGTTCCAAAAACATTTTATATGTTGGTCCATCTAATCTGTCCGGCAGAATGTACGGCCCAACAATAAAATCCCCACAAATGCCAGCCCACAGATTTATGGATTAGCGTTGTTGCACTTCCCGCGCGCGGATCGCATGCGGATTCTCATCGTTCCACAAATGCGGATTGTGAGCAATAAAAGCATCCCTCTCTAGTGAAAAGGGCTTCATCTGTTCACAAGACATATTTGCAAAAGGATGGATTCCGCTCGATCTTTCCCACAAGCGACTTAGCATATTGAACCCGTTGAATGTAATATCCTGGGTTCAGATGCAGTACCCGTACATATTTGTATGGGTACGTTGTTACGAGTACCACCCTGGTATGAAGTACTAATAATAATACTAATCAATAAATAAATTTTTACAATGGTTCAATTTTAAATGTGTTGAATCTGCTTGGAATGTTGCGCGATTAACATTATTACTATGAAAAATTGAACGTATTTTACTAATCGCGTTTAAACATGCAATATCTAGTCGATTTCTCTTTTTATTCTTGTCCGTAACGATAGAAAATATTCTCTCTGCTTCGGCATTAGAATATGGAAGAAACAAAACTATATATACTAAATTCTGTAAATTTGGAAAAAATGGTTCACCATTAATTTTTTTTTGCAAAATATTCTTCCACGTGTCATCAATTTCTAATTTAGACAAAAGAATTTTTTCCGTACCATTAAATGCATAAGGCAATATTCTCCATTCATAGGCTAAAGCCGTAACATCTGAAATTTAGAAAAACGTTGCTAAATTTTGCAGGTTCAGAAAGGTAAGCCTGCTTTCCTTGCGTAAAGCTATGTTAAAATCTAAAAATTTAAACTCGCGAGAAACTTTATCGTGGTATCGTAATCTCTTTATCATTTCAGTTAACGCGGTTGTATAAAACGATAAGCATGTCGATTTAATTCCTTTAATAAATTCTGGAGATTTTGTAATTTATGAACGATTCACATAACGGGCCAAGATATATTGAAATTTATGGCAAAAAATTGGTTACATTTATTGTATTTATATTAATGTTTTGAATTACACGCGGTTGTAAAAAGATGCCATCTGCTTTCTTAGAAGCTCATTAGTTTCAGCTAATTGATGTATTAAAATTTTATTACTTCGAAAAAGCATATTAAATTCATTAAAAGTACTTAAAGAATATTTCGAAAACAGCAAATACGCTTCTATATGTTTATTGTTTAAAATATCGTAAATTTTTTATGCGGAATTACTCGGATTTTCGAGAAGTTCTAAATGAAAATAAGATGTTAAGACTTCCCAATTATCGAGAAGTCTAACAACGCATTTCTGTAAAGAGAGCCATCTAGTGTTTGACAGCTTTAAAATTTTTCGCGTTTCTACTTTATAAAATTTTCGGAATTCACACAGGATGGCTGATCGTTTCGCATTGCTAGAAAAATATGCTGCATGTAAAATATTTTCACAAGTAATTTTGAACAAGCTTTGCTGACAATGAGTGCCGACGAATGGCAAATACAATTTAACACAATGAGAGCCGTACCTCTCTTTGGGGTCTACTAACGAAAGAATCTTTAACACCTATCATCACGGCAGCGTTATCGCATGCAATTCCCACGACATTTGATATCGGTATATTTTTATTTTTGAAAGACTTCTCAAATGCAGAATACAATTTTTCTGCAGAGTAATTTAAACCATTTAACGGTAATAATTCGAATAATTTTGTCATACATTTTCCATTTTCCGGCGATACATATTTGACCAAAACACAAAGCAGCTTATCGTTAGCGATAGTTGTGCTTTTGTCTATTAAAATTGAAAATTTTTGATTTTTTAATATAGGAACTAATTTATCCGTTTCGCGTTTGCCTAAAACATTTTTTATAATTCGCACGCATTTTCTTCTAGACAGTTTAAAATCTTCTACCACCCGTGGATCAGAACAAATATCTTTTAATAGAGGAACCATATGACGAATAATTTCAGAAGCTATGTTATGTTCCGCGAAAAAAGCTGCTAATTTTATTTCGGTCCTCTTAATTTTATTTATGTGATCATTATCTTCAACCGTGAGTTTAGATAATGAAGCAGATGGGACGATGTTAGGGCTTTTATTGACATTTCTAATGTGCACCTTTGATTGGGAATGTCTAATTCTAATTTAGCGCAAACAATAATTCTATTATAAGTCGTGCAGAGAGCTTTATCGTTGCTTTCATATGTTGTTAACCAACCCTTAAAAATATTCATACTTCACCATTTATTCTGATATACTTTCCTTTTCGATTTTCGCTCCATGTTTTTAGTGCCGTTTCTTGTACAATACATGACATTGCAAATCACGTGACGTATGAGTTTCACGTGTATGAGTTTCACGTGTATGAGTTTCACGTGCAAGCCCTACGCGCAATTCCACTCAGTAAGGAAGGAGGTTCTGTGCCTTCGCAGAGTGGTTTATATTTACTAACATAACAGGGCTCAATAGCAAATTCACGACCGATAACCCCTGGGCCCCCACATACATATGCTTACCAAGTCCCTGTTTACATTTCACAAAAACTCTCTTTCTTACACCTTCCCCGCGAAGGGAGAACGATAGCGGAAACCTACCGGAAGCCTTCACCCGTTCAGCATGAGGTTAGTCAGGCAAGGCTGTCGTTGTCGTAGGGATCAAGAGATAGATTCGGACATCACCGCACTCGGCCTAAATTCGCGCTTTGCATTAGAAGCGGATGCTCGACTATCATTTTTGCCAAGGGCGCGGGAAAGCCTTTTTCATCGAGTCTTATTTGAACGTTACAGACTTTACTTCAAGCCGTATTTATCCCAACGCCGATTTGATCTTGAGCATGTTATCAAACAACTACCTCTCTACTGCATCGTTTGTCTGACCGAGCGGATTATATCTAATTTTACCCCGGCCATCCCTCCCCTACCCCTAAATAACTAATCTTCACTCTAACTTCACCTGGTCATCCCTCTTTTCTTTCTCTCGTCTTGGACGTAATACGCCCGACACCTCGCCGGACTTGGTCTTTCGCACAACGCTCCTTTCCCGACTATTTCTTCCTTCCTCTTTCCAAGCGCTCACTTCTTCGCGAGACATGCGTGCGTTAATTTCAATCCTTTAAAATCAACTATTACTTCTTCACCGAATGTGGCAACAATTGACACTCTTGTCTTTTTGTCGTCTTTACCCACGTCATACACTTCACTATTTCCCAATTCTACGATGTTACGCACATAGGCATTAAAACGTCCGCTGAACAAATCATCTAAATTTATCTTTAAACGCATATCTGGTAGGTTCGCAAACTTCCCATGCCCCACAAATTTCACCAGACGGGAAAAACTCGACGGCATATCACACAGTTCAATAGAAGAAACATATTTCTCTCGCCCTTGCGTCAAACTATACATTTGGAACTTAACTTTCTCATCACCCCTCTCCCTCTTGAAAAAAATTACTACTAACACCATTAAAAAACTAATCACCAAGCCTATGAATAGTAATCTCTCCATCCACTGAAAAATGCGTTGATAATTTCTCCCCCAGAGTTCACTGCACTGACTTGAGTTCACAACACAACCACTTCCGCTGTTATTTTTCGGCAAATCTATTTTGCTGTTTCCTCCTCACCGCGGTTCACGTTTGCATAGCGAGGATTTACTCACGCTTCCCGAGTCAATCTATCGAAACAACACATTTTTTTAGTTAATGATAAATATTATCCAAATTATATCGTGTTTGGCCTCATTTGAATCGAGGAAACGTAACCAATACGTTTAAAAGATTTTATAACGCGCTTCTATCCAAACGGTGAAGCGGTACTACTTTCGCGATCATTCTGGTGAGAAACGCGAAACACAACTACCGAACAGAATATGCAGGCGTTTTTCTAAAACAGTTGAACGTTCTTAACGCGGCGACGAGCCGTGCTATTGCGAACGTTTCTGGAAAAATACTACACAACTGAATATCTACGACACGATATTACCGATGTATTGTTATGGTTCGTTCTTATTTGGCTCCGAAAGGGGCCGATTATTATGGTTACTTCCTTATGATTTGGCACTGATAAGGGCCGATTACTGTTTGATTTCTTATGATTTGGCCCTGGAAAGGGCCGATTCCTATTTCACTTCGTATCATTTGGCCCTGAAAAGGGCCGATTCATTTCACTTCGTATCATTTGGCCCTGAAAAGGGCCGATTGTTCAAAATTTTATTCATTGAACCATTTTGCTCCTTTGATTAAATACTGAGTGGCCCCGAAAGGGGCCGATCACTGCCGGAAGTACTTCCAAAGGATGGGTTCGAAATGTGTCCCACCCACCGTGACGCACGCCCGCATTCTTTTTTGGGTGTTAGCCTGTACACGGCAGAGCATGTCGGGTGTAATACATGCCACCGCGCCGTGTATTCGGGCTATCGCTTCTTCTGGCGAAGAAACCTCCACACGGTACACCTCCTTCTAAAATAATGAAAATAAAATGTAAACTTAGAATACTTAATTTACAAATATGTAACAATAATGATTAGCAATTATACCTTCAAGTATCCCCTGAAGAAGAAATCGAGTGGGTTTAAGTCGAGGGATCTGGAGGGCCACGCAACTGTTCCTCCGCGGCCAATCCACCTGTCTTGGAAGGCTTCATCTAAGTACGACCTGACATCAGCAGCATAATGGGCAGTCGTACCATCATGTTGCAAGAACATGTTCCTCCGAATCTCTAATGGAATTTCTTCCAAAAGAGTTGGAAGGACATGTTCCACAAAAATTTTATATGAAAGGCCGCTCAATCTATTTGGCAGAATGTATGGCACAACAACAAAATCCGGCAAATGGCAGCCTACAGATTCACAAATAAGTGCTCTTGCACTTCGCGTGGATGGATCGTATGCGGATTCTCATCGTCCTACAAATGCGAGTTATGAGCATTAAAAGCATCCTTCTCTCATGAAAAGTGCTACATTTAGAAAGTGTCTTACGTTCCGACACATAACCGAGTACGACGTAAAATTAATTAATAAATGAATTTTATTAATTTACCTAATATATCATTTTTATTAATTATTAATGTGAATCTATTTAAAATTACTTCAATTCCGGTTAGGTTAGCCTGTATTTTTATATTTATTTTCTACTTATTTCTAGCGACTTAATTCTAAGGGAAGGTACACGTGCAAGTAATGTAGTCATAATTAATTATAATTTTTTATTGCGAAATATTTTGTGTTTACATTTGGGAATCCGAGGATTCCCCGCCCCCGTCCTCGACCACCGCTTCGTTGGGTGCCGCCGGTCAGGTGGCGGCGGCACCGGGTCTGTCACCCGCCGCACCGTGGTCGCCAACCGCCTTCGTTGCCGCCGGTTCATCTGCAATAAGATAAAAATAATGAGGAGTAAAAATATTTTCGGGTTTGAAGTTTCACATTTATAAAGTAGGTACTACATGCTTTGTTGTGACCCGAACGTAGAAAATAATAGCAACACAAAAACAAAGAGAGACTGAGGTTCGAAAAACATGAGACTTGTTCGTGGTCTGTTTTTTAACTTCAAAAATGAAGATGGTTTGTTTTTGGTTTTTCGTGAGTGAAATTGTTACAATCGTAGAGATTGTAACAATTTATATTAAATTTATATATTTATATAAGTATATATTAAATTTATAAATATATATATTTATTTATTTTTTTTGCAAATGCCAGGTGTAGATAAATTTTTTAGTAATATGAACAATGTGTTATCTGATTTGTTGGTATATGTATTATACGAGCACCAGTCGCGATATGCTAGTAAGAGTGCTTGCGCAAAAGAATCAAATACGCACGTATTTCTCATTGATGCGTGTTTTGATGCCATTAACTGTGGCCCTAGTAAAATACCATTCTCTAACGTAGGTACTGTCCAGAGCACGAGAGAAAAGGAGCGGGACGGGAACGGGGCAAAGAGGGTAGGCCGCTAGGACCACCTAATCCCCACTTTTCGACTCACGCGTAGCTTCCACCGTTCATCCGTAATGGTGTGGTTTTACATAGGTATAGAAACAGATATTGCTACTATATGTTAAAAAATTCTATCTTTTTCCTCTTACGTGATGCGTAAAACTTTTGGACACTACGACAATGGAATGCCGCTCAACGTATCGCTCGTTCTGTCTCGCTTGTTCTACATATATCTGACCCACTCTCCGCGTCACGCGACCGATTAATGTATGTGTGCGCCTCGACAAATAGCGTGTTGTTACCGAAAATGCGTGTGACAATAGGCGGCAACGTTACAATCCGACCACTGCGATGCTCTTTTCGTCCCTCTAGCCCCGTTCCCGTCCCGCTACTTTTCTCTCGTGCTCTGGACAGTAGATTCCTACTTAATTTAGGTTTCAGATGTATATCTTTAATGTCCGGACAAATAGTTAAATATTTTCCTCGGTTTTTGATTGGGTCCTTTACTTTTCCTTTCCAATTTTCAATTTCATTTAAAATATTAGTGTGGTTTCACTCGTACATATCGTCAGAATGATTGACTCATACATATCTATTGTATTTTTATTTAAATCATTACCAGCTTAGGGTATTGAGGTATCAGTTAAGCTATTATCTATCTGCTCAGAATTGAAAGAAAGTAACGCGCTATTTTCGCAGATTATATTATTTTCTCCAATTTCGCTTATGCTACTATTGAAAGGTACTATATTACATTGTTGGTTTTTACTTAATTGCATGGCATTTAACATTTTCGTGTGCCGTGCTATCGATGCAATATGTTGTAATATAAATTTATCTACGCGAATATTTTTACAATTTTTTAAAGTTAATTGTTTTAATTCTCTAAAATATTCCTCTACATAAGATGAAGTTGGTGCATCATCTGGATTTGGTATCAGTGATGTCCAAAGAGGGAAATGTTTGCAAATATGACGAAAATTTGGAAAAATATCAGAACACCAGTACGGATTTAATCTATCAGAGATAGAAACATCAATAAATGATGTTTCATTTTCCACATTAAGGAATTTAAAAAAATTACTTAAATCAATACTGTAACTGGTATCGGTATGTAATGTGACATTACATTTACTTTTATTTTTATCATCTATATCATCATAGCTGATTTCTATTTTATACGTTTTAATTAAATTGATCAACCTTTGTTGTGCAATTGAACATGCATTGTATTCTTTTTGGGAGGTGGCTACTATCACTATGTCTTCAGAAATATTTTGAAACAAATTTATATTATCGCATGATGTTAATAAACCAATGTAACGTACACAGAAATCTTTCACTCTTTTAGGTTTATGATGGAAACATGACCATCGACAAACCATTTTAATAAAGTGTGCAACATCTATTTTTATTAGTTTTTAAATAATTCAAACAATTATCTACGTATGTTATTAAATCTACATTATTAAATGCTAAAACTACGGTTAGGGGCGAGAGAATAATCTATTACAATATTCGACGGAACTGAAGCCATTGTTGATCGTAGCCATTTCCTTAGCCAGAACGTTATAACATTAGTGTCATGTCTTTCGGGAATCATTTGAAAAACTGGGATAACTTGATTTTCGAATGCTTCATATAGCAATATTGCTTTACTAGAACCGTCTGTTTTTTTAATTTTTCTTACAATTGATCCCGTAGCATCTATACATACATGACAACATGTATAACGTTTTTGCTTAATTATTTGTTTATATAAATAAGCCTGTTCTGGGCTCCAATACATTATAAATTTGTCGTTAATTCCTATTTGCTTTATATTTCGTATTACTTCCAAATTTTCGTCTTTTAATTTTAATGAATTATATAAGGGATCAGAAATTTTATTGTTACCTAATTCTTTATCTGCTTCAAGCTGTTTGGCTTTCCATAGGACTACAGGTTTATAAATATGAGATGGTATCGCATCTCCAAATTCCATTTCCTTATTGGCTTCTTCCCTGATCCACGCATACGCACTTTTTCCCTGTAGTTCTTTCACTACGCGTTTCCGTTGAGCTCCTCGTAATTGCCTTCTTCTGTTGTGCACAATATCCTTGGAATCGCACGTAGAAATGTGTAATAACAGTCCATCTTCATCTGGACCGTTAACACTGTATAAGTTTACATCGTTCTTACATTCAGGACATCTGCCTTTTACTTTTAAAAATAATCCACTGTCGCTTTTGTTACATTTAGCATATTTAAATGCAAATCAACGAGGAAGTTTTAATTTCAACCATATTTGCCGGCTTAAGACGTCTGCCCAACCGTCTCCTAAAACGAAATATTCGCGGTTTTTGTAAGTTGTCTTCTTCGGTGCAACTTTTGTCCACTCTTCTATATTAATTTTGATGGTGGTGCGAAATTCAGGCATAACACTACCCAAATTGCCAGTGGACCAATTCAATGTATTTGAAACGTCACTTTCACTTGCAGCATGATGTGAATTGATACTGGTATCAATGTTCACATTATATAGAGTTTTCAATTTATCCAGTATTCCAGATCTGTTTTGTGATATGCATAAATATAAATGTTTTTTTGTTATTGCACCATTTAAGCGGCAACATGCAACATCCCACACGTTGTCCGATAAGGAATGCAATTTATTGTCATTAGTAAAAAAGTTTAATTCTTTCACGGCTTCGAAGATTTCACTATGTTCCACTTTCGCTCTTCGTGGCATTGTAAACTATTAATTGCACAAACAGTATCACGTGTTCACAATGTACTTCACTTTGCACATACGATAAATATCACACCAAATTGAGTGATAAATATATTTTAAAACGCGTTAATAAAAATTAAAAAAAAAAGTACAAACAAAAGGTAAAAAAAAATACCAAAAAACTACCAAAGAAAAAAAAATAAACAAAATAGAAAAAACATATAGAAACTGCAGAAAAAGCGCCACTAAAAATCGTACTTATGCTTTCTGTACGACTAGTCGCGATAGACTGCTGACTCTATACTGAAAAATCCTCCTACGCTTATATGCAGCAAGGAAAAATACAAATACACACTATTTGACATAAGTGAAAATGATCGATATATATGCACCAAGAAAACATCACCACTACTGCAGGAGAAAACGCTCTTAAACGCTAGGTCACCACGAAGTATAATATAATAAAAACTGTACTATTTTTGACTTTTCTAAAATGAAACATTTGTCAATATATTTGTGACATTTTCCTGATAAAACTGAGATCAAAGACAATATATATTGGACTATATTTGCGGGTTTATTTAACTATACAAATTTTTAACATAGAGGAGGATAACTGCTGGAAAAAAAGAGGCGTCGCTATTGTTGCAAATGGCAAACATCAAATAGCTGTTCTATTACTTTTAATACCAATACGTTGTAAACTATTACAGCTGCACTGTGAACCAAATGTTGACATTTTTTAAATTTCGTAACTACCGCTATGAAATTATACATTTTTGCGAGCTGAATACAAATTTGAAATCCATTTTTCTCTAAAACTTACAGTTTTTGAGAAACGTAAGATTAAAAAAATTGCACATTTTCAACTTTAGGAATTTTTCATACTTTTTACCATAGCAGCTACTATGTGGATATTTACACGAGAAAGATCTGTGAAGTTTTTCAAATAAAACTATATAAATTGTTATTACATTGTAAATATATTTAAGTTACTTAAGTGTTTAAATAATGACGAAAGTAAGAACCTCCAAGAAGATTTAAAAAATTTCAAAAATTGGCGAAGTTACCTCCAGAGGATTTTTTTAGAAGTCGGTACTAACAAACCCTATGAGGCACAAACCTCTATAAACGAGTAGGAAAACAGCACCCGCAAGAAGATTTGAAATATCTCAAAAAATGGCGAAATTACACTTTGGGGGTACTTTCGAAAGTTGTTACAAACGCACCCCTTGGGGTACAAACGACATGTAAGGGTGGTACCAGCGGGTACAAACGTTTCTTTTTAGGATAGCGTTGAAAGAAACAAAAATGTTAAAGTGGCGTGCCGGGGTATTTTCCTCCTAGTAATTTTTCACTCCTTAGGGTACAAACGAAGACGAATACGATAAAATTTAAGGAAATTAAATTTTTTAATGTCGGGTGCGGAGTTCAGGTAGGGTAAAATCGTTTGTGGAGACGATTTATCGGGCCCAGTTTATTCTTGAACGCAGATTAACGAGGAACTTCTGTCAGAGTTCAGTTATCACGTCAGAATTAGAGCAGTCTTTTTTTTAATCGAGATGGAAATAGAAATCGCAGTTGAAAAACGCTTAACCATATAGTACATGAAGTTGCTGCTAGATATTTTTACTGACTTACTCTTTGGTCCTCGTTTTCTCGTTTTCCGTTAAAACTGAGAAAGGCTAGATTCTCGCTTTGTCGGTGTTGAAACTTTATTAAATTCTTTAACTTCTATTTAAAGTTGATGGAAATGGGAGTATAAATTTCTAATATTATCGGACAAAACTAGTTCGGAGAAAACTATTACAGTATTCTCTCCGTAATTGTTACTTTTGCCGGTCTCGATTGTAACATTTACCGTAGAGGTCCTACATTTTTTGTAGTGTGCCGAACGTAGAAAGAGACAGCGATACAAAAGACAAAGAGAGATAGAATTTTGAGCATTTGGCAAACATGAAAAACTCGTGCGTGTTCTGTCTTTTAAATTAAAAAATTAAAATTCTTTATTTTTGGTTTTTCGTCAATGGAACTTTTACCATCGTATTTGTCTCGTTTTTCTGATTAAAATGACACCAAATACGATATGATTACGATCGTAATTACTTATGTAACAAGCCATAAAAGTTTGGGATGTAACATTTACGGTAGAGGTGCGAATTCCTTCTAAAGGCTTGCTATACAAGTAATTATGATTTTAATTATACCGTGTTTGGTACCATTTTAATCAGAAAAACGAGACGAATACGATAATCAAAGCTTCATTGATGAAACCCCAAAAATAAAGAATTTTGATTTTTGAATTTAAAAGACAGAAGACGCACGAGTGTTTCATGTTTGCCGAACGCGTCAACCTTCTGCTTCTCTTTCTTTTCTATTCGCCGTCCTCTTTTTATGTTAAAAACTTTAATCACTCGTTACACACACAATTGTTAACGCAATTATATCATGTTTGGTGTCATTTTAATCAGGAAATCTAGACAAATACAACAGTAAAAGTTTCATGAAAAAATAGTAAGAAATAAGAAAGTTACAATCTTTTCCTTTGCTTGCATTAGTATGTGTCTCACCGATATTCGATCCTCGTCGTTTCGGCGACCGATCGTGTTTCATTCTTGACTGATTTCGAGGAGAATCCCCCCAGTAGTGGGGATACAATTTTAACATTTGGGGTAGAAATTTTTTCAACAGTTACGGAGAGAATACTGTAAATATAAGACAACACAATTAATACAATTTGAACACTAAATAAATTTATTTTGAAACGAAAAACTAGGAAGGAACTTCAAATGAAACACGAAATCTTTTTAATATACGTGTACGATATCGTAATTGCAGAGAGAACAGTAAAGAATAATTCTACAGATAAATTATTATATTTTAACATTTAAGAATCTAATTGAAACGCGCAGTATCATATAAATAGTAGATAAATATACATACTTGATTACCGACTCATCAGCAAATTACCGACATTTTTCTACATTTATTTTTGCTATTTTCAACAAAAGTACATTGTAATTCCTGTATAGAATCACCTTAACCGACACGTACACTGAACCACTTGTAGAACCCGGTTTTGACAAGAATTTGTCTTGTTCAGTTTTATACTTAATTCTTGACTATACCGATCGAGGTATTCCAACAAATCTGCAGGCTGTACACGCTTAAGTGTGACAGCGCGATATTTCATTAACTATTGCGCGGATCGATAGCCGAAAAGTCTTAATTTTTCCAGTTGAATCGAGTTACGCTAAGGTAGAAAGGTCCCGATCGCGATCGATGCGTTCATACTGCACTAAGGGTGGAGCGAAAGAAGGTTCGGAACAGAATTTGACGGGTATAACTCACCCCGAAATTGATTCCTCGTATTCGTTTTTATCAAACTAATAGCCGATTAGATTAAAATAACTCGAAGATGAGTGACGTCGATAGTAATGAACTCCGATAGACAACTAACAGACTGACTGGTTCCGGGAATCGGGCGCGTATATAAACATCCCGAGGTCGATCGTTCGAGAAGTTCGAACTTTCTTGACGCATTATATACAAATAATTGTAATAGACAGCGAAGGTTAGCGTCGAGCGGGCCTAAGCGTAAGACTTAACCGTAAAACTTAATGTTTAATCAAACAATTTGAATTTAACTCTCCAACAGAGAGTGTCACATCTGCTTCCTAAATGTGATTATATAGATATGTATTGAAATGAAATTATGTTAATGAATTGAAGTACAGAATTAGTTAATAATTACAATATTAAAAAGTTAACAATTCGTGAGATTTCGTATAGTTTTAAATATGAATGATTTTACAGTCTGTCGAGATTTGCAAGTCAACTTTGTATGTGTAATATTACATTCGTAAATACATACAAAGTAAAATTGTATAAAATAAAGTTTTTATTAGTAGAAATGAATCGGTTTGCTGTTATTTTAAGTGCGTTGCGTAATCTGAAAAAGTCGATAGCACAGAAATGTATTGAAAGAGAGCGGCTTCCCAATTTTTGGAAATTTATAATAGTTTAACGTTAATTTACTGTATTTGTAATACAGCTCGTCAAACATATTTGAAATACTAAATTCAAATTAGAAACCAGCATTTCCGAAAGTGTGAGACAATCGAGTAACAATTGAGGAATTGTAATACTTAACGATTTCATGATTGTTTTGACATTTATCTATAATTATGCATCTGAACGTTATATGTCTAAATAATACATTATATAATAGTGATACATAAAGATACATTTTTATCGTCTCCAGCTATATTTCATTATATTGTATCAGAAAGAATTTCGTATGAAAAAATATATAGAATATATAACGAAAAAAATATGTAACGAATTAATTTTTTTTGCTTGGAAAAGTTTATCGAAATCTACATGCAACATATTGAATGTTTCACATTTTACTTGTGAAAACAAAATCTTATCAGAGTGTTTACTACTATTTAAAAAGTGGTTTAAAACGGTCGCAGCTAATGAAAAATCGGTCTTTGAATGGAAAGCTGATTATCGATCAACATTTCGTGGTCCTTCAAATTGTAAGTTAAACGCATCCTTAAAAGCGTGTTTCTCGTTGCTTTGGTTTTACGTGTACGTTTGTATAACGAACCGAGTGTTTGCTGGTCGGCTTGTTTGCCAGAATTGCGGCGTCTGTCCGTTCTCCAACATAGTTGAGGATGTTAGAGGTCGACGTTTTGTGCCACGTTTAGCTTTCAAAGGACAGGAGCTACTTCTCTCTTTTTCTTTACACGAAAAAGGCAACCGTCAATTAGTTGAATCCTAGTTTAAGTACGGTTTCAGTATACGGTGTTCCACAAAATTACATCGCAACTTCGATTTTAGAAACTAAATATTAATTATGCAGAGCAGGCACTTTGCCGAAATTTTACTTTTTTCAACTAACGAGTTATGGTCGAATGTATTATTTATTGTCAGTTTTAATAGCGCTAGTATATAACTATCGACATTTTTGGTACCTATCAAACTGATTCCGATATTTGTGTGAAGTATTAGGATGATTTTGATTGAGTAAGATATTGTCCTGATGTTAGAATTTTGATATGTATTTATACTTTTTACCAAGTACTTCAGTATCGACTTGAATTTAATATTATTAATAATATTAGATTTTATTCGGTCACTAATTATTGCATTTCGAGTCTTTAGAAGAGACTCCTTGGGGATTGTATTGTTCGAAGAACTTTATTTGAAGAAGACAATAACTATTGTCAGGTTAGTTTTTCGAATATTATTAGGTTGGTGAGAGTGTATATGAGTAAGGCTGGTCTGAGAGCTGAGTGAGTGAAGTTGTTATGATTGATAGAACGTTCGGGTTGGTATGATTGAAAAGCAAGTGAGAATCAGGGAATGCCATGGAAAAGAGAGTGTGAGTAAAAATGTCCGGCCATTGTGCCGCAGTAAAAAACGTTTTTAAATATTTAAGGTTCTAGCCAAAGTTACTAGAAACGAATGTGGCGCCCTCATAGAGTGCACGCGAATGGTGTGAAGTTCGTCGAATGTTCTGTGTCTATTTACTGTGTTTTCAGTTAGGAGAGACAATGACGATAAATATTTAATGTTACGAAAAAACACGCATTACGCGAAACAAAACGACTCTGCGAAGAAGTAATATTTCGACACAATTTCTTTTGCATACTACTCTCAGAGGTTTAATCTAGGTCGGTCTAAGGGCCGATTTTTGAAAAATGGAACGTGAAAAATTTTCTTCTATGAGAAATGTTAGTTTTCAGTTCATAAAACTGTTTTGGACAAAATTGCAAAATCGGTCCTGAGATCGACCTCGATTACACTTCTGACAATAGTACGCAAAAGAAATCATGTCGAAATATTATTTTTTCGCAGAGGCATTTTGGTTGGGAGAATTCTATACATCCGAACCGTTCGAATAACAACATGGCCGCTGGAATATCGCGCTGCTTGGTGCTGACTGGGTTCAGGCCTGGCTATACGTACATACATATGGCACCCCAGAGGGTATCCCTAAAAGGGCCCACCATAAAAAAACAGTTTGCATCAAAACTAATAGATGATAGTAATCGTATCATGATATTCTCTTTTCAAATGTATCATGTGTAAACACAAAATATTAATTCCAGAAATAATAATACTCTTTAATATAAAATCGTAACGTAACGCGTAACGCTGATCGCTACCCCCTCTACTCCACAGTCCAAGGTTCACTCACCATGTCACGTTAGAAGCGCATGCACACGAAATAGGCGAGAAGCGCCTCGGGGGGTTGGGCCGCCGTCCCCTAGTATATAATAAATTAGTTATGTTCTATGTTTTTTTAACAATTTTCCCGATCTTTTCTATGATATGTAATTATTTCTTTTTGAACGAATAGGAAATTATAATGAACAAATAATGAAATTAACTCACTAATAAGTCAACGAAGTGACGTAAATTTAATTAATAAATGAATTTTATTACTTTACCTAATATATCATTTTTATTGATTCTGAATGTATTTAAAATTACTTAAATTCCGGTTTTTAGCCTATATTGTTCTATTTAATTTCTACTTATTTATTTAGACTTCATTCAAAGGTAAGGTTACACATACAAATAACGTACACGTAATTAATGAAAATGATTTATTAATAAATATTTCGACTGGATTGGGACGTCCCGGCCCCGGCCTCGTCCCCGTCCACCCCTCGGCGCTATACGTATTTCCGGGCATGGCGGCGGTATTAAATTTGCTGCCTGTCGCAACGCGGCCGCCAATCGCCTGGGTTGCCGTCTGTTCATCTGCAATGAGATAAAAATAGTGAGGTGTAAAAATATTTTCGTGTCTGGAGTTTCAAATTTATGCAACAGGTACTACAGTATTCTCTCCGTAAATGTTACAAAGATCTCTACCGTTAATGTTACATCCCAAACTTTTATGTTTGGTTACATAAGTAATTACGATCGTAATCATATCGTGTTTAGTATCATTTTAATCAGAAAAACGAGACAAATACGATAATCAAAGTTTCATTGACGAAAACCAAAAAATAAAGAATTGTCAATGTTTGCCGAATGTTCGAAACTCTATCCCTCCTTGTCTTTTCTATCGCTGTCTCTTTCTACGTTCGGCACGCTATAAAGAATGTAGTACCTATTCCGTAAATGTTACAATTAAAAACCGCAGAAGTAACATTTACGGAGAGAATACTGTACATGCTTTGTAATGAGCCGAACGTAGAAAAGGATTACAACACAAAAACTGTTACAATCGTATTCGTTCCGTTTTCCTGATTAAAATGACACCAAGCGCAATATATTTACGACAATAATTAATTGTGTAGTAAACCACACAATTTACGGTTTTTCACACTTACGGCAAACTGTCCATTTACTGCAGAGATACGAATTCATTCTAACTTGACTTGCTACACAAATAATTATGATGTCCATTATATCATGTTTGGTGGCATTGTAATGAGAAAAACACGACGAGGAATTGTTATTCAACTTACACGAGCAGGTTGCGGCTGCGGCGGTTGCGGCAGCGGCTGCATGGGCCACGGCTGCGGCGACTGTATGGGCCACGGCTGCGGCTGCGGCAGCGGCGGTTGCGGCTGCATGGGCCACGGCTGCGGCGGCTGTATGGGCCACGGTTGCGGCTGCATGGGCCACGGCTGCGGCGGCTGTATGGGCCACGGCTGCGGCAGCGGTAGCTGGATGGGCCACAGCATTTGAGACGGTGGCCTCATCACAATTTCTTCGATCTGGCCTGCATGAAAAATGTAATATAAATCTTACAATATTTTTTGTATATTCTACGCAACATAACTGTTGCGTAGCTTTTGGCCTCCTACAACTATATGCAAAATAATATTCTTACCATCTTCACGCAGAGGTTCCATTGTTCATTTCTTTTGTTCTTCTCTGAAAAAGGAGAAAGAGATTATTTAATTAATATGCTATGGAAAATGCCGTGATAAAGATTAAATGAAATAAGTGGAAGAATAAATAGAAATGTCGGAGACGTACTTACCGCTCGCACGCTTTACGCAGAAATGAGTTTTGTTTCGTGCCCCTACCCGCAATATAAGCAACACGCGAAGAAATCATACCCACCACCAGGAATAAGGGGAGGGACCCCAAAAGGAGAGGGAAAGACCCATCGACATACGATAAACATTGGGGACACTATACATGAAATTGTAAAACTTTTCTATTATTGACTTTTTTTACATATAACTTTCATCAACATATTTGTAACATTGTTGTGATTAAAATGAGACTAAACACGGTGTAATTTGAGTTATATTTACTGGCAATATCTTATTGTAGTAAAGTCATCGATGTACGCTCAACATTTGAAATTACAAATAAATATGTTCCGAATTATATCTTATTCAAGAAAATATGAAAAATGTATTAGTAAAATTTCACAATAGAAAGAATATTCAGATACAGAATGGTACCCCTGCGTTAGGATTATTTCGTGGAGAGTATATTGTTTATCTTCGCTCTTTGCTTTCGCTCGTCAGCTGTTTATTTCCGTGGCAACATCAGTTTGTTATATTCCAGGGGTCGGCAATCTTTTGAGTCGGAAGAGTCAAAAATTACAATTTACAAAATTTCAAAGTTTTTAAAGAGCCTCAAAATTTTTTCTTGTCAACAATTAATAGTACTCGCATAAATAAAGTTTTTTGATAAAAAAGAACTAATCTATTTATTCATCAGAAAAACATCCGACGACAGCGTCATTCAAGAGCTTCCGACGGACTGACGACAGTGACGACGCGTGTCACGATGAAGGGGTGCGATGAATAGCGAGTGCAAGTGGCTGAGAGATAGAATCGGTGCCTAATCTTCGTTATTCGATTCAGAACGATTTTTAAATGTTTTTTTTCTGATAAAGTAAATAATATTTGCGTATAGAACTAAAGAGCCGCAGCTTCACATCCAAAGATCGGCAGCAGGTTGCCGACCCCTGTTATAGGTGAAGCTATCGAAAACATCTCGAGCGCAGCCTTTAACAAATTTCTTGCTTACGAACTTTGTGTGCTTCATTTTAGCACATTGCGTTTATTTTATTTATTTTTTATTTTTTTTTTAATTTATTTTAAATATTTTTGTATATAAACGAAAATCAGTGGAAACATTGCACAGTGAAAATGGAAAGTGGAAAATATAAAAATAAGAAGAGTGCACGGATCAGTCGAAGGGCATCGCTACGAAAAAGAATTCAGTCGCTGTATCGAGTGGACATCGCATCTCAATCGGAAGCAAGTACATCACAATGTAATGCTACGCGGTATTTCGCGGCTAGCTCGATCGTTGCCCGCGACCCCGCTACGCCAGCGAATACTCGAGCGGCCCTTTCCGACTTTGCCCGCGACTACGATCGTCGCGGCGCCTCCGCGGATTCGCGGACGAGTAGCATTTCGGCGCCCGATTCTAATCCGTTCAATATCGCCTTGATTTACTTTGCAATTGGGCGCCAGACGCTTCTTAGCGTCGCGATAAGGAACTTTGACGCCAAACGAGATTCTAAGGTGGAAAGATAGTAAAATCGCTTATATCAACCCCGGGAAAAAACGCGGAAGACTCGAATCGGCGGCGGAACAGCTCGGTGGCTCAGTAACCGAACGAAAGGGTAGAGTGGCGGGATTCTTCATGGGTAAAGGGAGCTAGACGCGGAAGCGGACGAGAGTAATTGATTCGGGACAATTCGCGAGAAACCTCGACTTAGCGGTATTTGTTAAACAGCGGTGTTTTATTTAAAATCTAAGTAACCTAGGCGTACAGTGTGATCCAGTATCGGGATTCGATTTAACCGTAACACCCTCGGCGGAAGGCCGAGATACGATCTCCGCGAGATTTTAACCACGGAAACGAAATATGTAAGTTCCTAAGCGGAATACAATCTTTGATATATCCTCGATTCCCGGAACGGTACGCGACGCGACTAATTTAACGGAAACGCAACGCAAATACTTAACAAAACACGACGCAATTATTTTAACGGAACGCAACGCGACAAAACGCGACGAAACGCAATTATACTAAACGCAACGGAATCTGACGCACTTAAACTTATACGAGACGCGATTTAATTCTACACGCGGAACGATTCTGTATCGGCGACCGTCTAGAGAGAGAAGACGAGAAGTTACGCGACAAACACGAAATGTCCGGTACGACAAACATCCACTTTACGTTCTACTCCCGTACCAAGAGTTCGCGAAATCGAGACGTGGGAGAGTACAATATTGGCAAAGGCCTATTCGAGACGATACTTTGATTGTAGCTTATGCTGTACCATTCCCCGGTACAGGTTCAGTGATCCAGCCAAGTGGCGATTCGAGAGATCGAGAAGCGATCTCTCGACGACGCGAAAAAGTCCGGACGTCGGGATCCGCGACCCTTCCGGACAGGGGCCCCCGAGTTTTTACCCTTCTAACTTAAACTAATTTCCCTACGATACAAAGCCGCTCCGGTCACACTTTGCAGAACCTGCCCGTGAATGGCAAGCCAGGTGGTCTACAACCCACGATATGACGATCTCGATTTCGCGCTCTTTACAAATATATAGCGGTAATTGAGGGGGCTTACCAAGGTGTCCAAACACGTGGCGGCAGCTCGGGATGCGGTAAGTGAGTTTTTTCCTCACGGAACGCTATTGAACTTTTGTCGAAAAAACTAAGGCAAATGCCGAATACAGAATAAGGATCCGCGAGCCCTTGCGCCGGTATTAGGACACCTCGTAGCGTACCCCCACCCTCTGCCGGAGTTTCCGACTTCTGTCGAAGTCTTCTTCGGCAGGGCTTCTTCCGTCTCCGCAGCCTCTCTTCTTCTATCGTAGGGCCGGAGCGGGGAAGCGGCAGGGAATCGGCACTTTCCTTCGGCGTACGTCGGTATTGCGCTGGCCTTTCTCCTCTTACTCCGCAGCCTCTTGGTCTATCGTATGGTCCTAGCGGGGCAGCGGCAGGGTAGTGGCGCGTTCCCTCGATGTACGTCGTTCCCTTGTTGTTGGTGACGTTATTCCCCGGCGGTACATAGAAAATAATACAGCGCCAGATTTCGTTCCTACAATATTACGCGCTCTTCGTTCTCTCTCTAAACGGTTTCTGCCAACGACCTCTGACCTGTCCGGCCTCCCGAGGAGGCTCCTTGTGACGGGTATAAAATACCACCACGTCACAGTAATGACATAGAAATTTTGTATCAGGTGCACCAAATAATGATTGCAACGTGTCTGAATTCTCCCACGACATATGTATTAGTAATATGAATGTAATAATGTCTAGTATGGGTATGAGACCCATACTACCACCGCGAATAGAAGTATTGCGGATCTAATGAAGAGAATGTAACAATTGAAAAAATCAGCTCCTTTTGAAGCTACCATAAAAAGTACAGTTTTAACATGCTCCTCGTTATACCACTTATGTTCGGATAATAAATTTATGTCCAGATAATAAATTGGTCCAACTCGATGTCCTCTACGACGCTTTTCTAGCGTTTTCTAGCGCGTCTTCTGTTACTACGCGACATTCTTATAGCTACCACTTTCTTGTAGCCTGGATGCAGTAGGCCTCTCAATCTAAGCCTTCTTTCTATGGCATTAGATCTTGCAAACAAAACAGGTTTATTTCGTCTAGGCATCAAACTCCTCTAGGTCTTCGGAAATGCATAACTAGCAGTCAGAAGCACAAAGTATCTGACATTCTAATCTTCGCGTTTTCTTGAATGAAGGAATAGCTGATATTCGAAAACAAACACGACAAAACAGATAAAAAATAGAATTACGATGAAAATTTGTAAAGAAAATCCTCCCAATATAATGGGCTCTTCACTAAGTGTTCTTGGTTGTGTATTATTCAATAATCTAATGATAACGTTTAAACAATTTATTTCACTGTAACAAATAGACATTTTAAATTACACATACTATACAAGCTAGTTACTACAAGTAGGATAACAAGGAATATCTGCAACAGACTGTTAATGAATTTAGTTCAGTTAATCAGTAATGTCGTAAAAAACAATTATACTTATACAGTGACAAATGGACTGTAAATTATATCTAGAAAAAATACTTAAATATTATCAGAGCAATCTATCAGGTTTGTTGAGAATGAAATTACTATTAATTAGCATTTTTAATAGATCTGATGCGCGTTCACAAATTTGCCGCTCATGGTGCTAAAGAGTGAAAATGATCGTGTCGTGAGTTAAATGACCTCGCTGTCTATGACTATACATGCATATAGTGATTCACTCCACGGCATTAAAGCTTTTCGTTACATATAACAATGAGAAATATTTTTATGAGTTACAAAATTTATACAAATATCATCAGATAAATAGGCAAACAGTAAAAAATTTACTAATTTTATTACTATAAAAAGTCCGGCTTTTATTAGTATGAACAAGCGCTTATAATTTTTGAACTATTCAACTACAAGCGAAGGGAGAATCATTGGTGACAGTTAGAAACGCAGGTAGCATTTTTCAATTTTTTTTTTTTAGTTATTTGATAATATTATAAAGGAAACTGTTGTTACAACAGTTAACTATAAAAATATACCACCATTTTTGATAAGTGTTCATTTTTTAAAAGTCGGGTGCTTGATCTACATGGGTGGTTGTTACGGAAGGTATTGTTAGTTAAAGCTTTTGTGGGAAAAAAGAAATAAAGTATGTTTAAGTGGTCGAAGAATGAGGGAAAAGGGGATAACTATAGGACTTCGCACAAATGTAACAGGGACGCGAAAATGGTAAATCTTACTATTAATAAACATAACAAAAACAACAGCATTATCACTAGAACTACCGACACTGAATTCTCGTTTATCGAAGAATGAAAAATAAAATGAAAAGGCAAATAAACCAATGCTAAAGCATCAGGTAACATGTGCAACTAGTTTTTACCTCAACAAAATATGACAGACATTTCCGTAGAATCACGACATTAAAATTATGTAATATAAAATGAGAAATCTGAAACCAGTCATTTTGACTGGTTGGGTAGTTCTAGTGTTAAGGAACATTATAAATCAACTATCAGTCATTATCAAGATTCAGTAAAATGCACGGATGGAACAGACGTTATTTGTTGATTGATTTGACCAATTACTGTTAAAAAGCGCCGTTCAATTAGAGAAACGATTGTGTAGCAAAAGTATAATTAACTAATAAATGTTCACATACATAACGATTATTTTAAAATGTTTGCCGCCGAATATTTGACTCAACTAATGAATGAATGCTGTAATAGAAAAAACAAATAGATATTTCCGATAAAAATGAATGCACTGTGTATTTCGAAACGGTACAAGACTTTTATAAAAGATGCACAAGAGAAAGAGATAATAATAGAAATACTTCAAATTTGTCTGAATTTTTCCGTACGAAATATAACTGGCGGAGATCCTGAAGACTATTTATCTGCATCTATGGCAGAGCAGAATTCAAGAGAGGCTAAAGAAACCGTCAATGGGAGAGACCTGCATGAACACAAAAAATGGAGACTGGAACGAGTGGACAAATAAATGAGGAAAGAGATGAAGGAGAGGTTTAAGAAAAGATTGAAGAAAATGGTTAGGGGAACACGGCATTGGCTGGCGCAAGAAACGAAAGAATTAGAGGGTGCGTTTAAGTAGACCGCTATAAAAATTGTTATCCCGTTCTATTCAATTCAATTTAGGCGAACCAAAATTTTCGATTTAAATAAAATAATTGTTAATTTACATAATTAAGCATTAACACTATTTCTACCAAGATTTTATGTACACCTATTTCGATAATAGAATTCACCTAATTAGTAAGTACACGTAGTTCTTGTTGCTCCTCTGCAAGTGTCTCTGTTGAAATTGCCTTGTATACAAATCTTACTAGGGTTTTTAAAATCTTTAGTAAATGTATCCGCTGCATTCTGATTAACATTCGCTTTTTTCTGATAATCATCTACTAATCGAATAATACATCGTTTTTTAAGCTTTCATAACTAGCCGCAACTCAGTTTGAAATTTCAAGAAATAATATGGGAGACATTACTGTATTTTGCATACTTTTCAATAAATAATGACAGCAGTTCCTGTTGTATTAGAGGATACTGCCAATAAAATAAATGCTCTTTCTTATTTAGATACCTTTTTTCATCGTCAGAAATAGTATACTTCATTTTTCTGGTTATTACAGAGCATTATCCATTTTCTTGTTTTTCGCCTCATTAATTCTTCAACATCTTCCATACATCGTATAAACGATAGGCTATAATTTCACACACTGTCGTTTTTTATACTTCGTCATTTCTTTACATGTCATCTTTTATACAACGTATGAATTCAGACTTTTCTTACTTCATACTTTTTCAAATGAATGCTACTAAACGTCCCAGTATGAAAAACTGTGTTGGATGAAACATATGTTTCAGAAAGTAGCACTTTATAGGAAGAAGTGGAGGTAACATGAATCTCATAATACAAGATAAGAAAACGTATAAAGAACGATGTCGTGTAAAGAAACTGCAGTTTGTACGATGTATAGAAGTCGTTCTAGCTATCTTATGGAAAGAAATTTTGTTGACATTCTACAGAATTTTACGTCAATCTTCTGCGTCTGCATGAAAAGAAAATTACAGTTTGTCGTTAAACAGTTAATCCAGTTATCTGAAAGTAATACGGGAAGACTTCGTAGACTAAATGAACCTGTTCATTCCTCGGAAAGTATATTGCTTACCACTCTTGACAAAGTACACATTTTTTAATGGTAATTTCATTTGTAGATATTAGTTCCGACATTTGTTGTTTACGGTCTCCAAAAAGGGGTCATTGTTCGATGAAAACTGCGAAAAAGTGGTTATCGTTAAAAAGTGGGGTTTGAAAATACGTTGAGCATCATTGTGTGCGATGAACTTGGGAATTGTTAGAAAAAATTAAATAACAACCACGATAGACGGATAGCTGTTCTATTGTACTGACATAAAACTCCACACACGAAACTTATGAACAATCACTTGTTCATAATTTGTTTTCTTCACCACGATTTGGGAATTTCATCAAGTATTCATGGTATAAAAGTGGATACATATCGTCCAGACCACCGCATTTTGAAAATACCGTGGAATTTTGCAATGCAGCAGATAATGAACCACTATGTCATGTATGTGGTGACGTAGCAATTATTACATGTGCTTGGTGTCGAAAACCGTTGTTCGAAACATTTCTTCGAGAAATACCATTATTGCCTCGATTATGTTCCCTAACGTATTTGAAGTATTCGTTACCTAATAATATTGGCATATAGAATACCTATGTACTTTAACAATAAGGGTTTTGTAATACATATTTAATAAAATTAACAGTTACGTATTACGCAATAATTCGGCGCGTGGAATTACAACGCGTGGAAATTCAGCGCGTGGAGTTATGGCGCGTGGAATTACAACGCTTGGAAATTCAGCGCGTGGAGTTACGACGCGTAGAGATTCGACGCGTGGACATTCGGCGCATGGAATTATAATGCGTAGAGTTTCGACGCGTGAAGTTACAACGCGTAGAGATTCGACGCGTTAGAGATTCGACGCGTTAGAGACTCGACGCGTTAGAGATTCGACGCGTTAGAGATTCGACGCGTCAGAGATTCGACGCGTCAGAGATTCGACGCGTCAGAGATTCGACGCGTCAGAGATTCGACGCGTCAGAGATTCGACGCGTCAGAGATTCGACGCGTCAGAGATTCGACGCGTCAGAGATTCGACGCGTCAGAGATTCGACGCGTCAGAGATTCGACGCGTCAGAGATTCGACGCGTCAGAGATTCGACGCGTCAGAGATTCGACGCGTCAGAGATTCGACGCGTCAGAGATTCGACGCGTCAGAGATTCGACGCGTCAGAGATTCGACGCGTCAGAGATTCGACGCGTCAGAGATTCGACGCGTCAGAGATTCGACGCGTCAGAGATTCGACGCGTCAGAGATTCGACGCGTTAGAGATTCGACGCGTTAGAGATTCGACGCGTGGAGTCATGGCGCGTGTAATTACAATGCGTAGAGATACGACGCGTGACTCAATAGCTTTTTATGTATGCTAATAAATAATGTTGACTGTTCGTGTAATATTGTCCAATATGATACGGTTTAGTGTCGCGCGACGCGTCAGCAGGAGGTGCGCGTGCGAAATCTTCATGATAAAAATCTAACGAATTACAGGATATATATATATATATGTATACCAGTGCATTTGTAATAAAATTCTCTTCACTTTTTGTCATAATGCAAATTTGAATAAATCATAAAATGAGGTTATGAAAAATTTGGTTGTTGTAAACAAATAGCATTTTACACAATTCGTTAGTATCCTGTTATTATACGCAAAAAACTATACAACTTTCGTATTAGAAGTTTTAACGTATGGTTTTAGAGATAGCCAAAGCGGGTCGAAACTTTAAGGGGCCGTTTCACCCCTTAAACCCGCGTTTTAGCCGATAAAAAAAATGTCTCTTATTTTTGCCTGCTTATCAAACGTACGAAGTTTCATAAAAGTCGGAAGGGGATCCTTCCGTGCCTTTCCTTGTAAGTATTCTTTAAAACCTACATTATTATTAGAGAAACATTCTTCTTTAGAATACGGGCAAGGGCTAAATTTTGTTTTGCAGCACGTTTGTTTGTATAATTCAATATTATTCGGTAACTATAGATCAAAACGAACGATTTTTTGTACTGGAATTTATTAGGTGTCTTTGTTTGGTTCTCAAATTGTTCAGATACATAATTTGTATAGATATAAAAAAATACCTAATTTTACTATAATAGTAGTAATGGTTAGAAGAAATACTCTTATCGAGAAAATGTTTCAAATTACAGTTCACATTTGTAAGTGATTTCGAAAATTGCTGAAGGAAAAGGTAATAGAAAATGTAATCGTGTCAAAGAAGAGATGATCATTGGATGGTCAGAATGGTCAATATTAACAAAAACGACTGTCTTATACTTATAAGACATCCATTATGTTACCAAATATGAGGGGACACGTTACTATCGAGAGTGAAATTGACATGAACTTTTTCACGAATAATGTAAAAGTCTATAACATAGGAATGTTATGCACAGTAAAGAGTTCATAGACAATTACAATTTACTTGATATATTTTTAATTGAAATGCAGATGTGGATATAAGTTCGGTATTCTATGTTTCGAATCTGCGTTAGTAGGTGGATGAAAATCTTGACTTCAATTTACGCAATGTTACATTCAGTAGACATCGTCGAATACTTATGTTTTTTGATTTGTAAATAAAAAGGACGCAATGACGAAATACTAAGCAACTATATGTTCGTGATCAATTTTTATATTTAAATACTTGTGTAAGGTTCATGCAAAAATAAAATAACTTCTCACAGTTTTTATTTAACTATTACAGTAGGTAAATATACAAACAAAAATCCGTACTCCGTTTATCGACACGCTCGCTGACTTTATTAGTTTCTTTCGTTCGCACGCTCGCTTCTTCTAAATTTGCTAACTTCGACTGTTCGATTGTCCTCGCTCACATTCTTCACTCTGTTTACATACATATTATTGTCCTACCAGAAGTTCTCCTACCACCTATCTTATTTAGTACGATTTCAGTACCGTATAAATCTTACACATGTATTATTGTTATAAAATAATATATTTTAACAAAATATACAATATATTATAACGAAAATATAATATATTATTGCAACATTATAATAAAAATATCTGTTTCATTCGATTGGATAAAACTATTGTATAGCTTTGATAAAGTTATACATAATTTTATCCGCTGTAATTAGTATGTACATTAGTAGTCGAAATTAGTCGACTTCATTTTTTCGTTAATCCCGCATTCCTAATGTTTTTAATTTTAATGGATGTTTTTTTTTAATGTTGCAGTTGTGAAAGTAGAGTCCACACCCTGGGTGTTTTAAAAGAATTGATGAACGGAACAGGACAGTTTTGTGAGGGAGGATCATTCCCAAGACACCATGAAGCAGCGAGTCTTACTGGCTCTTGTCAATTTAATCACTTCGTACGCATCTTTTCTGTAAGTAATAACTTTCTGTTTTAGATAGTAATTGTTATATGAAAGCGAAAAATGTACAAATATACTCTAAACATAGCTATATTATAGTACTTTATGTAAGTGGACAAAATTATGGAGACCAAATTGAGGATTCATTCAGAAAGTTTAGGTATACCCGGTGTAGAAAACATTCGGAGCAACAGAACGTAATGGACCGTGTAGCGTGTGATCATCAATTGATTTCCAAAATGTGTACCGTAGGAAAAATGATTCAGGCCTCCTTTATTTAATCTGTACAAAGTTTTTAACACAATTTAACAGAATCCTTATTTATAAATCTAAACAATCTTTAACACTATTTTAAACTTTTAAACACTAACAACCACTTTTTTTAAAACTTTTATCTATCTAAAACTTATAACTATCTTTTTGTTCCGTTTCTCTTTTCAAGGATGAACGTCCGCTCGCTCTTGCAACATCGGTAACTTTTATACAAATAGTTCAATAACATTTATTACCGACGTTCGGTCACTGACTCACGTCTGTTTTTGCTATTGTAACGACCCTGGCACTAAGCTCAGGTGTTTACAGCGCTTATGAAGCGAAAAGCGCGGCTTTTGCCTATTAACCCCTTAACGCACAGTTTTTTTTTAAGAAATCGAACAGAAAAGTCCATTTTTATATACTGCGCTTTTGTTCTATGGAAAAAGGCTATATTTTATTCTTGAATAAATAAGTGTTATAGCTTACAATCCCATGTAAATGATAAATATCAATAAAACGAAAAACGCCGCTCGAATTATCTCGAGTGTGCACAGTTTACCCTGTTTAGCGCGCTCGAATTAACTCGAGCGTACAAGTTAAGGGGTTAAGCGACTCGTTTTTACTATAACTAATTCTAAAAGAATGTGGGATCGTAGTGGCGTGTGGCTAAAGAGTGAAAATTATTATTATCTTATTACACTTTATTGAGTACCAAATATATATATTAGTTCGATTAATAGAAATACGCTTTGATTTATTATTAATTAGTTTTTCACAAGTTTTCCTGTTAAATCGGAGTTCTAACGAGTTTTGATGCGCGAATTATAAGTATTTCATTAGAAGAAATAATTAATTACAAACAATACATAAAATAATAAATAAAAATACAATGCAATTTATAATGGGTTTGTAGCGTACCGATGCTTCGTCTCGAAATATGGTGTACCGATACATTGTTAGAATATTGGCGTATCGAGATGCTTTGTATCTGCTGGGTTTTTTCCGTGACCGTTATTAGCAACGGTCATACGACGTGCTTTTGAGGATAGGAATTTTCCCAAAATCGTTACACAGGGCGATTCGCTTTTGTTTTATGGGGGTATGTATGGCAACGAGCGTGGGCCTCGTGGCATTACGAATCGCGACTTTTCACCGAGCACACGCGCAGCGAAGATATACGTTAATTAATAAATTGTTATTTGTTCTTGTTAAATAATTGACAAAGCTTTATTTTACCTCATCAAAACCTAAAGGTTAATAATTACTAATATATATAATACAGATATTTAAATGATATTTTTTTTAAATTTGGTTTCGAAGTATATTTGGCATCTCTTTCTAACTAACGCGCGCGCCATCGATCGGTGATCTACTCTAACAGTGTTGCACGCGTGAGCTACCCCATAGTACAGTAAATATTCGATATGTTCACAAATGATCTGTACGATATGTGCACCAAAGTTATCCCCACCACTGGGGGGAAGACCCCTTCAGACGCCAAGAAGCTCGATCGCCGAGAAATGTATATACAAATGTACATATACAAATATAAAACTTTTTTATTTTTGATTTTCCCGAGATCCAACTTTTACCAAGAGATTCTTAGAAGACCAAACACGACATAATTTGGGCTATATTTACTGGTTTAATTGACGATAAAAGTTTCTCACGTCGAAGAGGATAGCGAGTCAAAAAGAAATAGACGCTACGATCGTGGCAGTCGGCGAAGATAAAAATTCTGTTCGATTGTTTGCAATACTTGAGCATTGCTAATTTTTTTATTTTTCATCCATTTCTTTATATAAATTTCTCCATCATATTCGCGACATTTTTCTGATTAAAATGAGACCAAACACGACGTAATTTGAGTTATATTTACTTGCAATATCTTATTAGAGTAGAATCATCGATGTACGCGTAACATTTGAAATTACAAGCAAATATGTCCCGAAGTATATCGTGTTTGGTCTCATTTTAATGAGAAAAATGTCACAAATATGATGGAAAAAGTTAAAAAAAAAAAAAATCAAAAATAAAAAAGTTTTGTTCTTACCTTAGGAGTGTCCTTCTGGTAGGTCACTGTTTGTTTACGTTCAGTCTTCTTTGCTCGAAATGTAGGAACTGTACGATATCTGCACCAGTTCAGACCCGAGAATGGTGCATATATCGAATATTTACTGTATTACGGCGCGAATTTTTATGGTGCAGTCTGCAATAAAATAGAAAAGAAAGATTTACGGTTTAGGATGTTTCTTATTTATCAACAGGGTTGATTTGATGTTTCCGGGGACATTACGTCTTCCTCCTGGGACGAGTCTCTTGTCCTCGAGAGACATACGTTGTAGCGTTGGATTACGCATTTGCAGCAACCGTATGTCCCTTGACCATTCCGTGGGGATGTCGCTTCTTCTCCAAATAGCCAGAGGATTTTCTAAGCCTTTCGTCGAGCGTCGGTTTTACTCAATTGCTTGTATTGTTCCTATGGTGGTTTTGGTACGTCGATCTCTTTGAGCGTCCACGGTTTTTGTGCTTGCGCATTATTTTCGGGGGTCTCCTGCGTTTTCTTATTTTTGGGACAATGAGTCTTTGTTATGTAAATGTGTTTTTATATCTATTATTTTGTGTACTTGTTCAGTCAGCTTCTGCATTTTGGTTTTAAATTTTCGTAAAAATACTTTCTTGCCAGCACGGCGCGCCATCTTTCTGTTTGTTAACATGGCCGCTTATTGCTACGATTTGTTGCGTTTCCCTTAAAGTGGCGGTTATCCAGTATGGCGGGATTTATTACTATGTATTACTATGTTTTAGAGGTTAATTATAAATGTTTATTAAAAAAAATGTAAAGAATATATACAGCGTGTTCGGCTACTGGTCGGCATAATTTTAGGAGGTGGTAGGTGGGGTGACTCTGAACAACTTTTTCCTTTACCAAAATGCTGGTTGAAGCTTAGTTTTTGAATTATTAATGAAAAACACTGACCAATGAGAGCGCGAGAATAGCGCGCACTCAGATGCGAGAGCGACAGATGCAAGCGTGACGGTTTGACCCTGGTCATGAACAAACAAATCGCGCGACATCGGTAACGTAATTACCACCGTCGTTAATGCGTCAGCCAGTAAGTAGTTACAAAATTTACTAAGTATACATTTATTAACGGAACTAAGTGTATCGATCAAACGAAAATGAAAATGAATATCAAGAGCAGCTTTTTTTAAATTATTGAAAATAAAAAATGGCTTTTTGTTTAACGATATAAAATCAAAAAATACTCGGACGCTTACCTCGGAAATGAATGTACGATGCGAGAATCTTTAATTAATTCTTAAACACATCGTCGTATGACAAGACACCCGTTTACTCGCTAAAATCCACAAGAGCATATCGATACCCGCTCTATGGGATTGTCAAGTAAAAAGGGTGACTGTCATTGTTTTCCGCAATAAGAATATTTACGGATGAGGAATCCGCACTAAACAAACACACAATCACACACGCACCACGATTGTCCCGTCCGCAGTACTGTGTCACACACACCGCGATTGTCCCGTCCTCAGTGTCCACAAAGTTCGCGCCACGCCAATTTATTTTTTTAAAAAGTAAATTAAATTTTAAATACACACGCACTACACCGATTGATTTTTTTAAAAAAACACATGAAATTTTAAAGCACCATAAACAAACACACGCACCACGATTGTCCCGTCCGCAGTGTCTATGTGTCACACACCGCGATTGTCCCGTCCGCAGTGTCCAAAAAGTTCGCACCATACCAATTTATTTTTTCAAAAACTAAATGAAATGTTCAACCCCCATAAACATACACACACGCACCACGATTGTCCCGGCCGCAGTGTCCACAGAACACATAATTCACAAAAAACGTATTCACAACAAATGGTCAAAATGTCCACCATTCTCTTCTAAGCATAATTGCACTCTTAGAAGTAGATTTTGTCGCACTTTTTCAAAGTCCGTCATAACGTTTTTTACTATTCCCGCGGAAAACTCGATTCGCTGTCCTAATTCTTCTATTGAATTCACGGGGGTTGAATATGTAGTGGTTTTCATGTGTCCCCAGAAATGAAAATCCATTGGGTTTAAATCTGGGGACCGTGCAGGCCATGGTATAGGTGCTCCTCTTCCTATCCATCTGTTCTGGAAGTATGTTGCTAAATGTTCACGCACACTAATTGTTGAGTGCGGAGGTGCGCCGTCTTTTGCAGGTACCACATATTTTTTATTTCTAACGGTGCATCTTCTAGTAGTGCAGGCAATCTATTTTTTAAAAAGTCCAGGTATCCTTCACCTGTCAATCTGTTGGGCAGAACAATGGGACCAATCAGGTCGTCACACAAAATGCCTGCCCAAATATTCAATGAAAATTGCCGTTGTGTATTAATGGCTAACGTCGCGTGCGGATTCTCCTCATTCCAGACATGGCTATTATGGAAATTAAATATTCCATGTCTGTTAAAGCTCGCCTCATCCGTAAATAATATTCGTGAAAGGAAGGATTCATAAGTCCGTATTTTCTCTTCCATTCACGAACAAAAGTTTCTTCTTCTTTCGTAGTCACCCTCTTCTAATGCCTGCACTCGTTGGTAGTGGTATGGGTGCAGCTCATTATCCTTCAAAATTTGCCACACGGTGCTGTTGCTGACACCCTCTTCGGCTGCAATCCGTCGTGTACCTGTTGTCGGTTCGTCGGCAATACGACGCATTACCCTTTCTTCTAACTCGAGATTTTGCTGTAATCGTCCTCTGCTTCTTGTGGGTGTCGTCGTGCCAGTCGTTCGTAATCTTTGGTGAACTCGTAAAAATGTTTTCCGATCTGGCAGACGTTTATTGGGGAAGCGCTCTGCATAAATTTGGCGGGCGCGAACGGTGTTTCTTTTTGCTTCCTCATAGCACAAATGAATTTCTGCTAATTCTTCATTTGTGAATTCCATTTTCTGCTTCCTTTTCCTTTTTTCTTTCTTGTTTCTCTTCCTGCACTAATACACTCACAGACCACACACAAAATCACAGGCACACAAAATAATCACAAATACACAAAAAAAAAAAAAAAGAAATTCAATCATACACGCAGTCCAAAAAATTAAAAAAAAGTTACTTTTTACGCGCACACTATCGCGTAACACGAGAAATGAAAAAAAAAGATAAATAAAATGAAATAAATAAAGAGTGAAGAATAAAGAATAAATATACTGATGAAATAAAATGAGCAAAATATTATATTAAATTATATTGAGTGTCTCTTTCGATCGTCGACAATCAACTGACGATTTCTACAGAATTCTAAAAGCAAAAAACAGTAAACAATTGACAATTATTGATCTTTAAATGGCGTTGAAATCGTAGCTCTAATACATGTTTGTATAATGATGGAGTCGCTGGGCGACCGAACGTAAACAATAACATATCGGTAGGACAATCCTAATGCAAGAGTAAAACTTTTTGACTTTTTCATTATATTTGTATGTAACTTTCATTAATATATTTGTAACATTTTCCTGATTAAAATGATACTAAACACGATGTAATTCGGAACATATTAATTTTTAATTTCAAAATATTACGATTACATTGAGCACCTTACTTGAATAAGTTATTTGAAGTAAATATGACTCGAATTACGTCACGTTTGGTCTTATTTTAACCCTTTCGGTACGAGCGCTCTTTCCGCTGCGTTATTTCCGCTGTACGAGATGAACCGACGAAAACGCGCACATAGCATACATATGATCAGTCTTCCTTTGTGTGAAAGCCTTCCTAACCTTATATATAATCTATGCTTAATAAAACAATGCTTTTGACAAGTATTGCTCGTAACTTTAATATATACATATATATATGATCAGAAGGGCACCGGATTTATCCGACGCTTGGCCACACAGGTCATCAGAAGGGCGCCGGATATATCCGGCACCCGTACCGAAAGGGTTAATCAGAAAAATGTAAAAAATTCACTAGTTAAAGGTTGATAATGAAACCATCAAATTAAAAATATTTTGTACTTGCATTGGTATTGCCTCGCCGCTATTACATTGTAGTACTTCGACTTACGTCTTTTTCCTCGTTTACTGCAGACGGCACATTTTCGAACCTGATTTTTTTGACGCCTCATTTAAGTATATAGACGGAAAATGTCTTTCAGTAACTCTTTCAAGATTATTATTATTTCGTGCAATTGAACATCTCGTACCTAATTTTTGTTCCCCATGTATTTGCAATAATTGTCATAACAGTTAAATGAAATTTGGTAGAAGGTAATTTTGTCGCAGTTGCTGATTGGAGTAAACAATATGCATTCCTCACAACCATGTCTAGCACATGGAAAAAGTATTTTTTATACCATTTTAAACTTGTAAGAATACATTCAAATGATTTTAAAACCATATAAATTTTGTCAACAGTTCCCATATTAGCATTATAATCAGCAATGCAGGTCGGTTTTTGTATTGACAATCCAGTACGATAATTATCTGTAGTAGTATGCCAAATAAAATTTTCGATATAATTCATGACGACGAGAACACGATAAATTTTCCAGTTTCGTATTTTTGTACATAAAACTCAGCAAAACAGCCTTTCCTAAACTGTTCGTAACTGCATCAAATGCTTGAAAATGAATTTTTATACAGATGAACTAAATGTTTATGTTCATGCGCCAAAGTACTTGTACTACTTATACTTTACAATAATGATGACCATCGATAAGGTGTTACGGATAGAACTAGTCGAACGAGGCATTTCAGAGCATAAAATGAGAATTTAAATATATACGGATGATTTAACGAATTTAGCGGGGTTTTTGGGGGCGACTGGTCCAGGCAACAGGCATGGCGAGCCCTACGTGCACGGGGAAACCTGTGGTCGTATTCGTCGAGCATCATGAGTGTTTCGGCATGAAAAACATCACCGTATCACCGGGGGTAACCAATCCGCCCGGGAGTGGTGGTGTTCACCAAAACACCGAGGGCCACTCCGCTCGGGAGAGGTGAGAGCCCGGGTGGGGGCGAGCTTGCTTGCCCCGCGCTCCGGTTGGCTGTCTGCGGGGTCGGTCGCACTCGAAGACGATAGATAATTAATTTTTCTAAGAAATGTACACGTGCGTGGTGCACGTGTCAAAAGTGGCATGTGGCACATGCTCTGAAATTCCGAGGAAAATGCCAATTAATAAGTATTTGATCCACCGCGAAATGCCGGCGAACCCAGGTGCGTACTTCGGCAGAAAAGAAAGGCACTCCTCGGCGACGTCTCCTGATGCGTAATTTTCGAGAAACGAGGACAAAGGCGCGGACCGCTCCGTTTGATGGCGGATACCGGCAAGTGCCGGCGGGACGTCGGTATCGGCGCGCGGCGTAGCGGCACGAAGGCTCGGCCGCAAAGGGCGGCGGCATCGCGAGGTTCGGCGGTCCGCGCGTAGAGGGATGGTCGCGAAACTAAGGTCGCCGGAGGGCACGTGGCAGATTTCGGAGAAATCGGCGTGGTTGTCAGGATACGTCGCAGGGGAGTGAAACGTAAAATGAGCGAGGGCACCGGGTCCCGCACGTCACTTTTATATTTGGCCATTGCGCGTTTCACTTCGTATTTGTCATTGTGAACTTCATATTTTATCATTGTGTGCAAAGTCTTTTATTGATTGAACAAACCTTTCGTTACTTGATTATAATACATCCATTGATATCGTAAATTGTCAAATTGCTTTCGTCTGTCACTCGCTACAGGACTTAATTATAATACGTTGTTATACGATAACCGAAATAAATTTGTGCGTTTTTCACCGTAGAGAAATTGAATTGTTCTGATACATACGGAAAACAATAAATTACTAATGAATTTTACAGAGAAAGACATAGTGAAATAGAACGTTAGAATTACAAAGTTCTGATTAATATTATTCCAGTTATACGTATTCACTTGATTTTGTTATGCGTTGCACTTCTTAATTATTATTATTAATGTGTCAGGTAATTATAATCGTTCATGAATAATCATAAGAAATAAAACTGATAAATTATTCGTAAAAACTGAAGAATCCCATAAAAAGCGTAAGACAGCTGCGACAAGTGGTATATCACACGAATATACCTCATATTATGAATTCGATAACATACCTGATTAGAAATATTGCAATAACTACTTGTAGCTATGGATAATGAATTTAACAAAATTGAAAACATATGATAACATTTGTTACATATAAAAATACTACAATAAAATTTTACCCGTTTTAGTGTGTGTAGTGTTTTTAATATTTTTTTATAAACAAGAAAAATGTTTCCTCAGCGAAGGTCTTACGTATAACAAATGAATGTGCACTTTTGTGGTCTCCAGTTGCACTGCTCAATAAAAGAAGCTGGAGAAATATCAAAAGGAATCACTTGCATTGAAGTTGCAAACAGAACCAGCTAAATATCTAATGAACGTGCACGTTTATGCACATGCACATCTAGTAATGCATCAAAGAATATAGGGGATGTATACAGAGTGAAATCTGTAATGCCCATTGCCCGCCTTTCCTGTTTCAATGTGGCAAGTTAAGAAATCATCGTCAGAAAAATATGTGCTTATCAAGTCAACCTAACCTTAAATTAGTTTCTTATTTAATGTTATACAGTATTGCCTTAAAATAAGCAACACGCTCGGACCCGGCCAATTGCTTATTTCGAAGAAGGTATGCTATTCGGCATACTTTTTTTTTTTGAATCGCTATGTGTAGAGTGAGAAAGCAATACAGGGTGTCTCGTAATTAGTGTTACTCCTTGAAAGGGGTGGTAGAGGACTTCATTCTGAACAATATTTTCTTTCGCAAAATTAGGGGTTGAAGCTTCGTTTTTGAATTATTAAGGGAAAATGCGGACCAATCAGAGCGCGGGAATTTCGCACGTCGAGAAGCGGGAGCGACAGCTTTGAATCTAGCGGCTGAGCGCGAACGCGATAAAGAACTTTTTGTTTTGGAACAGTCTACACGTCTAATTAGAAATCTTTACATCGAAACTCAGTTAAATGACGAATAGAATAATTAAAGGTCGTGTTCATTTACTCATTCCTCATAAAGCAGGTGCGGGAATTAGTTGTGCGTAATTAATACAAATTATGCAAATGAAATTTATTGAATATTGCCATTCATTATCGATGAAGAATGTGAAATTAAATATTGAAAATTTTTTATTTTACTTCTAACAACAATATTAGTCAATGAATTTATTCATTTTAATGAAAAATAATTATTCAGTTCGCAAAAAGAGTTTCAATTTAATATCTAATAAATGTATTAACCGGTCTACTTTACATTCATAGGAAATTTATTAAAATAGCACTCACCCATTGTTTGAAAATAATCCTGTTTGAAAATAATCCTTCAATGAAAGCGTTGGGGGTTCTGAGTCGTCCCGCTGATCATGACCTGCCGTAACATCGGCACCGTATACCACAGCTGACAGCACTCACTGCACTGAGGTCACTGCACTGACTTCAGTTCACAACACGATCATTTTCACTGTCATTTTTCAGCAAATCTTTGCAGCTGCTTTCTTCACGCTGCGGTTCGCGTTTGTAAAGCGAGAATTCACTCACGGTTCCCGAGTCAGTCTATCGAAACAACCCATTTTTTAATAAACGATAGACATTATCCGCGTTATATCGCGTTTGGTCTCATTTTAATCGGGAAAATGTTACCAATATGTTTAAAAGATTTTATAACACGCTTCTACCTAAACGGTGAAGCAGTACTACTTTCGCGATCATTCTGGTAAGAAACGCGAAATACAACTACCGAACAGAATATTCAGGCGTTTTTCTAAAACAGTTGAACGTTCTTGACGCGGCGACGAGTCGTGCTATTGCGAACGTTTCTGGAAAAATACTACACAACTGAATATCTACGACACGATATTACCGATGTGTTGTTATGGTTCGTTCTTATTTGGCTCCGAAAGGGGCCGATTATTATGGTTAGTTCCTTATGATTTGGCACTGATAAGGGCCGATTACTGTTTGATTTCTTATGATTTGACTCTGAAAAGGACCGATTCCTATTCGACTTCGTATCATTTGGCCCTGAAAAGGGCCGATTATTTAACATTTTATTTTGTGAACCATTTTGTTCCTTTGATTAAATACTGAGTGGCCCCGAAAGGGGCCGATCACTGCCGGAAATCGATGTTTACAGAGTGGGTTCAAAATGTTTTCCGCCCACTGAAACGCATGCCCGCATTCTTTTTTGTACGTTGTCCTAAACTCGGCGGAGCATGTCAGGTGTAATACATGCCACCGCGCCGTGTATTCGGGCTATCGCTTCTTCTGGCGAAGAAACCTCCACACGGTACACCTTCTTCTAAAATAATGAAAATAAAATCTAAACTTAGAATACTTAATTTACAAATATGTAACAATAATGATTAGCAATTATACCTTCAAGTATCCTCTGAAGAAGAAATCGAGTGGGTTTAAGTCGGGGGATCTGGAGGGCCACGCAACTGTTCCTCCGCGGCCAATCCACCTGTCTTGGAAGGCTTCGTCTAAGTACGACCTGGCATCAGCGGCATAATGGGCAAGCGTACCATCATGTTGCAAGAACATGTTTCTCTAAATCGCTAATGGAATTTCTTCCAAAAGAGTTGGAAGAACATGTTCCACAAAAATTTCATATGAAGGGTCGTCCAATCTGTTTGGCAGAATGTACAGCCAAACAACAAAATCCCCGTAAATGCCAGCTCGGACGTTGAATGACCAGCGTACTTGCGCAGCGCGTGGGCGAATCGCAATCGGATTCTGCACGTCCCACACATGCGAATTGTGGGCATTAAAGCACCCTTCTCTTCTGAAGAGAGCTTTCGTCTGTCCACAAAACGCATGAGAACAACGACGGATTTCGCTCGATTTCCCCAAAATCCAGCTTGCAAACTCCACTTGGCGAATAAAATCTTCTGGCTTCAAATCTTGCACCTGTACATACTTGTGCAGGTGCATGTCGTTTTCCTGAAGTGTCCGGTGTACCGCGGAGCGATTCTTGCTGAAAGAAAAAATAGACATCTATTAATAAATGTTTTTATATCTTAATAAAATATTTCAATATTTTTCGCATTACTTACCCTAATCGTCGGCTGCAATCACGAATGCTCAATGTTCCGTCGTCTTCAAACTGTTCGAACACCTCGTCTGTTCGTACCGTAGGAATCCGATACGAACGTCCTGTATCAAATCGTATAGGATGGTACGAGCCGGTCGAATACAATCTATTCGCTAATCTGCGAAAACAGTTCGCAATGGGAAGATTTGCATTACGATACTGTTCCGCGTAGCGTTCGGCGGCAAGCACCGCGTCCCCGTTACATTGGCTGTACAAAAATATATTAAAGCATTCCGCGTTCGTGCGCTCGTAAGACATTGTGAAAAACGTGTTCACTTTCTGACAGATCTCGAAAAAATGATCGTTGGTATAACATAGCATTTGTAGGATATTTCTGTAACGATCGTCAGTTTGGCGATATTCAATTGTGTAGTATTTTTCCAGAAATGTTCGTTATAAAGATGACATACAAACACAAACAACCGCTAAATACGTCAGTTTGGATTAGCAACTGCAGTATAGTAACGTTATTCTGATGGTGCAAATTTATAATAGTTGTGTGAAGTGACATTATCTGATAAATATGTAATAAAATTCTTCTAAGGTCGGAAGAAAAAGACATCTAAGTGTTGTATCATCCCCGTTGTATTAGCAGGAGTGCTTTTGCGCTTTTTCTGTGTCGCCCAAACAGTGCAAACGCTCTAGGCTGCGAAGCCAATAACCGCGACGTCCTCGGCTTCCGGCGACGTGCGACTTTGCGGTTACCATTTTAGGTAAAAGGAAAAAAATGAGACTGTTAGTAAAAGAACGAACTTCAATTTCAGTCGAATATTTGGATGCAGATATCATTAAAATGTACAAATGTGCTTCTCAAACCACAATGTATTTAAACCTTTTTTTCTTGCTAAACAAATTAATCTAGATCTAATAGCACTGTTTGTGGTACTGCATACTACGCAACGCCGCAAATTTTATTGTACATACCTTTTACACATGCAATAAAATATTTAGATTATATTTTTATATTACTTAAAAATGCTGATGTCTGTACTTATGCTCAGAAAGATGTCAGAACAACACGGAATTGAAAAAATGACAACTTACCCCATGTCTTATAGAGCAGAAAACAGCGTAATAGTACTCCTTGGCATTTTCAATCTGATAATAGGACAAGTGCTATCGCGCCGCTTGTCACTTTTGGATGGGAAAACAGCGAAGACACGTGGCACTCAAACGATTAATTCCAACGAATTATACAGGGGTTAATAAAGTATTCAGTATTTGTGAATTTTGTTCACTCCAAGAATCCAACAATAGAACACTTTCATTGTTAGTTGATGGCAAGAGAATTTTTTTGAATTATTTTTTAATTAAGTTTGTCATTAATTAACCTGATTTAAAGTGAGTTTTCACGAGTAAATAAATTGTTCTTTCTAATCGGGCACAATAGACCGTCTTTTTCTTGAGGTACAATTATAGTAGTAGAAATCACAGGTTGGACTGTGTAACGGAGTCACCGAATTCAAAGATAGCGTTAGTGCTTCAATTTGTAATTCTCCTATAAATAACGGAGCGTGCCTGATATGAATCTTCAAATTAAATTCAGATTGATCAGTATTAAATACATTACATTTCCCTACCTCTGAAATAAGTCTGTTTACTTTATTAACGAATTCTGTAGCTTGTTCTTTAAGTTTAACCTGATTCAGTACAGATTTTTACGTTATAAATTCATTTACTTTCATCGCACAATCTTGTATTTTGTTTTAAAAGTGTGAATCCATTTCGATGGTGCTGTGAATGAATTATCGAATATTGAAAAGTCGTCTGGAGCTACTAATAAAGCGCGTCTACAAATATCAGTATCATGAATCGTTATTGACATTTTAAGTGCTTCTTCAAATTGAGATATAACATATTCAGAAATTTTTTTCAATTTATTATTCATAGTTCCAATTTTTTTCAAGTTAACCTATTGACTGCCAGGTACGAGATATCTCGTAGTGTTTTTTTTTTTTCAATAAAAATTACTGTAAATGCTATTACAATATTATATCAGTAACATAATATAATTATATTTTGTAAAATTTCATGTATTCTTCAAAATAAAACCTTGGCACCCAGGGCAAGACGCTCTAAGTATGTCTGGCAGTCAATGGGTTAACGCGTTGACTGCCGTGCGGGTCATCGGTGAACAGCATTCGACTTGACCACAGCACCGTGGGGGCCACCAGTGACCGGTGACGCGACTAATAGTAAAAATATATAAATGGAGTAAATATTGATACTGATCAAATTTTAAATAATACCATTGTTACATGATTATTTTTAAATAATAAGTCAGTCTGACTTCAGTAATTTTTACATGTTTTTTTAATTTAAAGTAGATAGGTGTTAATATATTAGTAAATTATTAGATTTAAAATCTTTTCTGACGAAAAAGAAGTTATTTTTCCTTCAGCATATGCGACTTTGTTGCTTTGTATTTTTGTAACGGGAGACAAGAACAATTTTCGAATACAAGTATCAAACAAATTCGATTCATTTGATTTAAGTTGATAACAAATAATTGGCTTATCCCCTCTTTGTAAATAGTTCATAATTCGCTTTTATTCTTGATTATATCACTCGTTATTTAATTTAACTTTGATGTAGCGGTGTTCTGTTAGCAATTATACGGTCACGATGGAAACATGCTTGTTCACAATCACGCTCAACTGTCAAGCTCGAAGCTGTCGCTGTCGCGTTCGGGCGCACACTATTTTCACACTCTGATTGAGCAGAGTTTTTCGTTAATAATTAAAAAACTAACCCTCCGTCAACATTTTTGTAAAGAATACACTTTTACAGTATCACTTCAGCTACCACTTCCTGAAACTATGCCCAGTAGTAGCCGAACACCCTGTATATGCAAGGTGCCCCAGTTTTATCCAGCCAAACTTTGCCAGCGTGTTCTACATGCAAAAGTAAGAAAAAAGGGGTTTATGAACATATATTTTTAAATGTTCTAATAAGGAGTTATAACTAATAATACAAAATTCTAACGAACTGGCATTTCGTCGACATAGCGTACGTAATAACAGACGTGATTTTGAAATGTTAATTCGGTAATAAAACGTTAATAAACAATGTGGATATCAACTAGCAGACCGAGTAGACATAAGAGTTTATATAAACAAAAATAGCGATATTTGTAATATGTTCGTACGCTGTGTCAGTTCATTATTAATTTGTATTATTAGTTGTAACTCCTCAATAAAAACTTCAAAAGCATATGTTCATGTAACATTTCTTCTTATTTTTGCTTGTAGAACACGCTGGTGAAGTTTGGTTGGAAAGAACTGGGACACCCTGTATATATATTGAATTTTAGTATAAAAGAATAATACGCAGTAGCACATGTTAGTCGTATGGTGACATTGTATGAAATGTTTGAGGCACGATCACAAATTTAAACAAAAGAAAGGAATAAAAAATGTGCGCTCTTGCCACTGATTTAGTGAACACTAAATAGTTGCTACTTGAGAACTAAGTTCTCTCTTCTTCGGATACGATATATTTAACATTGTACTGGTGTTGATCTAGCGCTTCTTGTAAAAGTCGTATATTTTTTGTATTCATTGCGGACAATGATACCAAAGGATTTCCTTTTCCATCAGCTAATCTACGACGCTACAGATCGTCCCCATTCGACTGCGCGGCGGCTACATAAACAAAAGACTGACTGTGGCGCAGAGAATTCACGTTTTAATCTCCTTGATTTTAAAATCTTATTAAATACTCATGGTATAGAAGTGGGTGCATAACAGAAAAACCGTTGAAATTTTATAATCTCTCGTTGCTTTCTGTTCCAAAAATTATGAAACATCTTGCAGACTTCGCAATGCGTGTGCAGTATGAGATATGCTTGGTGCAAACAATTTTTGTGTATAATACATTTCTTTATCGAATACCAGATATACAAAACTTTCAAAAACTGGTTTAATCCTCATGTCAGTCGTTTATAATGCAAAAGTAGTAATAAAAAAATAAAAACATGCAAAAAAGATACAATAAGAACTATAAAAAAAGAAAATATGTGACCAATGTTTTCATAGAAACTTTTTGCGTACAATGAATTCTGTCGCTGGATTTTTTAAAATTTCATTTTGTAGTTAAATTGTTCAAACAATTCTGTTATAAACAATACATATTTTTAACGTACTTATAACCCACTTCAAAATTTCTTTAAGTTAATAAACTGTGAATTCATGTGGCTGCATGGTTTCTTCTTTAAACACACAAATTATACAATTTATACCACAATTGTCCAATACTCACTACACTACAATTTAACTGCCTACACGTTTTTAACGCTTTAATGCGGTTTACTTTTTCCCATTAATAGTTCATCTACTTCGCTCACTCTATCCCGGACGATGCTCCAAAATTTATAGGAATTTTATTAATAAAATTAACAAGAGCATTAAGCATTAGTTAAATCAAGAGCATTAGTTGAATAAAATTAATGCAACATTTCATACGTTGGGATTTAAATCCCTGGATCGCATCGGCTCTCTTTCTGTTGTTCTCTTTTAGTCTCTGTCCTTTTCTTTGTTCGACAAACTACGAGGATGAGCTATGAGGATCGAATTATAATTCTGGTACTTCTGAATTGTCCCCTTTTGATTCCGAGCTAGGCAATGTGTGAAACACTACTGTATTTCCTAAAGAGGCAGTCTAAAAAGTTGTCGAAATGAAGTACCTCACAAAGAAATGCCATATAGGACATCATATATGTGGACATATTGTTTTTCGTCCACAAAGGCAACACGTCATTTAAATTACGATGTGAAGTTTTGCGTTGTAACATTTAGTAATGTCGCTGAAAGTATGCACTATAATTGCTAAGAAGAACAAGTAAATAACTACGGTGTCTTAATCTTCTATCGCCAAACTTAATTAGTATATTCTAATTCTATAAGTAAAGTAAAAATGTTTTATCAACATAGAATTTCAATACTTGATTAAAGTATTTTGTTATATAAAATGCCAATAAATTGCTTTCTTGTTCGATATCATATAGTATGTGTTCCAATTTCGTCCGTTCACTAGCATAATCTATAAATAAAAATAAGAAATGTTTATATGAACAAAGGCTCTTGAATGAGTTACTAAAAGTTATTAAAGAAATATGAATGTCTATAATTATTCGTATTTAGTATTGAAAGAAAAAAATTGTCTATTAGTATATTCCTCATCATCTTTCAATAACATTATTTCAGTAGCATTTAACATTAAACCTCCCAGCATATAATGTGTTCTTCATTTGAAATTAAAAATGAAGTTAAAAATTAAATAAACAAACGATGAAACATATTTATGTTTATGTTTCATAATGTACTACACACATTTATTCCTCATCTTGATGAAAATCAATCCTGATTTCAAGAAAAATACCTTGTAACAAAATATGTACCTTATAATAAGAAATTTGTAGAGTGGTCATTCGACCGGTTTGGTAGTTTTTGTGTCAAGGGCCTTTGTTTATATGACACTTTTTACCATTTTTATTTATGGAATATGCTGATAACATAAATTTGCAAAACTTGTATTCTGTAGATTTCAGTACTTCACAAAGTTTACATCTGCGGAATTATTCAGTTATTACATTAGCTTCAGATGCAAAAACGAATCGGGTTGAGAAACATTGTTTAAGTAATAAAATGAAGCTATAGTCAGGTTACCACGAAGCTGATTGTCAGTTTCGACTGTTTTGTTCTACAAGACCGAATAATAAATACGTTACAGTTTGAGCGACCGATTTTTTCTAAGCACTTCAACGTTTTTCCGCTTTCAGTTTGGCATTCAAACGATATCGACATCCTCAAAACAAGGTATATATATTTCAAATCTAACAACGCATTACTTTTTATATCCATTTCCAATAATAACCGACAGAAAATATGCTGACAGTTCGAATAGCATGAGAATTCTGCTGTACACAACACCAGGATTGTCTGCAAGAATTTGTACAGAGATGTTCTCAACTGACTAGAAAAGTTCTCGGATCTCAATTTGATCGAACATATTTGACCAGAAATCGTTCAAAGATGAATTTCTGAACAAGCGAAAACACGAGCATTTTTGATACAATATGCAAAGAATATCATAGAAAAACTTTCGCTGAAACTGCAATATTTCTTCTCAAGTTCCTGCATTTCTAATCGTTTTGATCCATATGTGGAACGAAGCTTATCTGGTAGGTTATTAAGTTTGGAACGTTCGCGGATCAGATAAAAAAGCATAGCTTAACAGCCAAACCTTGCTTTAGGAAGACGTGGTGAAATGACAAACCTGTGTTATGAAAATTATCATGTCAGACAATGATGACATTATTGTAGACGTTATTGAACTATATTTCATGCGAATTACACTTTAATTGTACACTTAATAACACCTTTAATTTAACACTCACATATAACAAGACTGGACTATTCACGCACGCTTAAATTGATACGAATATAATTTGGGAGTGTTTTAATACTATCGGTTTACGGTACTTTAATTTACTCGAGGCTCCATTGTCTTCTAACCGGCGAGAGATTGACAATCACCTGATTTCCGAAAAGGCAGTTAAAGACTTTGTGACGTCAGGACCCAACCACCTGTCGCTAAGCCAGCATACCGTGCCAATAACAAGATTAACGGCAATACAAACTGTAATGAGAAGGCAGGGGAAAACATTGCCGTTAGTCTTTAAATCCGTCCAGAACACGGGGATAAGAAATATTTATTTTGAACTTGAGGTGAATTCAGGGCCGCCTGCGCTCGCCGCATAGAGGTGAAAGACGGCGAAAACATGGACAAAAGTGGAAAAATGAAAATCGCAATTCTTGAAAGACATTTAATAGAACTAGTTTATAAGGAATCTGTACATAATGCTCTCACACTTTAAATGATTTTATTATTACCATTTCGAAGATATGAGTCTTCAAAGTTGCACACTTTTTAAAGTCAATTTTTCCGGTCAAAGTTTAACATAATGTTCACTATTTTTTAAATATTATGTTCATCCAGTATTATTAGCTTTTCATATGATACTTTAGTATTATAATTATGTAAGTCGCACAAAAAAAATGTTTATTTTTAACACTGATATGGAAAAAGATGTAAACCATAAATATATTTATGGTGATCTTCACCTCGGTTCATCTACCAAGTAGGCTTAAATGAAAGCTAGAAGCTTCCTGAACAAGGATCTGTAACAATATCTTGCGGTAATCCGCGATTTTCTGAGTTATTCACATTTTTGTTCACACGCGCGCCTTATTATCATACGCGACAACAGCGGTTTCGAACGTTTTTCAAATATGTCGCCGCTGAACTTTGCAAAAGGTCTTGTTTTGTAGGTAAGATTTCAAAATAAATATCCATATATATATTACATATTAGGTATTTAAATTTTGTACGAAGATTTAAAAAATAGAAATTTATTTACAATTTTTGATATCAAAAAATTAATTCGTCAAAGAAAAAAAATATTATTATGATAGTTCAAACATTCAAGATTAAAATGAAAAAGGATTGAACTAATTTCGATAAATAGTTTCCAAGATAAAAATTCACACGTACAAGTTAACTAACCGTATTAGTTATTTAACAAATCAAAATTCGATTTTCGACACAAATAATAAATTTGTAATATTAATACAATCATCTTATCAAAAAACATTTGAATAATTTCAGAATTATCGAAGATATTAGTTTTGTCCACGTTTTCGCCCTTTTTCGTCACTGTCCGCCGGCTCCAATGCGGAACACGAAAAATTGTCTTCGAAGAAATGGAAATGTATTTTTTTTACTGACATTTTCATTTTACTACCACGATTTAAAAAAAAGAAAGATTAGTGAAAAAACAACGACAAATGGGTGAGGGTGGTGTAATGATCTGGGCTGGAATTTAAACGGAATGGATACAAAGGCAAAACAAATGTACAGTTTCTTGAAGAAAAAATAAATTCTCAAAAATATATAAATTTAATCTCAAAACAAAGTAATGAACACGCACTACGAATTACCACTGATAAATTTATTTTTTAACATGGCAGTGCTGCAATTCTCCGAATTAAAGTCGAAGAACAATTTTTTCAAAGAAAAACGTATCGGTTTTACCGTTGTCCGCGCGCTCCCTGGACCTGAATATTATTGAAAATTATTGGGGAGAACTAGCACGTGCTGTATATAAGAATGGGAAACAGTATCACAATATTAAACAATTAAAAAAAGCTATTAAGATAGATTGGGATAATTTGCCACAAAATACAATTAAAATGTTATACAAATCCTTACCAAAGCGGGTACTCGAAGTAATAGAAAATGAAGGCGGATTATTATTATTATCTTATCATTATTAACTTTGTATTAATTGCAATGTAACATTCTTTTTTATGAAAATATATGTATAAATTCTGTGAATGTGCTATCATTTCGCCGGCACTATTTGTATATTTCTTCTGCTTGCTCAAAAACCTAGCAAGGTCAACCATATTTACTAAGAAGTTCCTTCTCTCTGTCATGTAACAATTAGAATGGTATATATTACATTAAAAAATTCTAAGTAGTTTTCAAGAAATTAATGATAGCACACATGTGCTATCTTTTTGTCCAAGGGTGTATATAACGTTGAGTGCCACGATCGCATTGGGTTTGCAACACATGAAACATAATTATGATGCGTATGTCTTAATACCAACATAACCACTTAAAACTTCTAAGCTAAAAGTACGGTTCAGTTTAAAACTCGGCAGGCTTTTTTTTCTTATAAAATTCTTAATATTGCCATCGTCTTAGTGCTGTAGAATGGGTAGAGCCTGCAAGGAGAAGAAAGTGCTAACAAATGTTGCTTTCAGAGTCATTAAAAATTTAATGAGAGAACAAATAAACCTAAGAAACGTTATGTTACCATTACTTCCATATCATCACCACATTAAATCATTATTTTTTTGTCCTTTTTAAACAAAAAACAATAATTTTGCATGTAATTATTTTAACTAAAACTTAATAAAACAACACATTCAATTGAGAAAAATGTACATGTCCCTACTTTTATTTCGTTACAAAATTATCAAATGTTTAATCAGATTTACTTATACCGAAATCAATTCTTTCAAAAGAGAACTTCGTTTTGCTTTAGTTCACTAATATACGATCCTTTATAAACTGTATTAAATTTCTACATATTCGATTCATATTTTTTATTCTTTTAAAAGCAAAAATGGGATAAATTTTAAATTTGATCTACTGCCTTTTTTTTATATTTAATACACAGTATCGGGATACTTTCCTTTCTATAGATTTTTAAAATGCAGGAATTATTTTAGGGATACATAATGTTGGACTTTCGTTTAACTTTCTTATTATTTTCTCATCGATATCGCAATTGTTGTAACTGTGTGTTACAGACAGTATACGATTGTCTTAATAATAATTTTTTTTTATGTAAGGGTTTTACGTCGCATCAACGTCGAGGTCTTATAAAAAGGGTTGTGGTGAAGACGCCTCGGACCCAGTTAATTCTCGAACGTGGACTAACGAGGAACCTTTGTCAGAGTTTAGTTAGAGTCTTTCACGTTGAATTAAAACTAAGTCACTTTTGAGCAAGATCGGGTTAGAGTCCCCTTCGAGCAACATTGATAACCATACAGTACGTATAGTTTACTGTTAGGCATTTTTTCTAAAGTACTTTCGGGTCCCCGTTTCGCTTGTTTTTCGTTAAAACTAGGCAGGATTAGATTCTCGCTTTGTCGGAGTCGAAACATTTTAAACTCAAGTAAAATCAAGTCAAGAACATTTCTTGTAAAAAATCACCTTAACCGACAAATACACATAATCATTTGTAATTCCGGTTTTGGGAAAAGAATATATTTTCAACTTTTATTTTTAAACTTAATTTTTGCCTTTGTCAATTTATAACCAAAGTCCTAACAAACCCACCAGTCGGTATATCTTAGCCGCTCGAGGTATACTGGCATATCTTTGTTACGAGCACAACTACTAACATTTCCTGTGACACCCGGCGTTAGCCATACGTCGGCTAGTTCACATATCATTTTCCTGGGGCACTCGGCGTTAGCCATACGTCGGTACATCCCCGCGTCTTGACCAATCCTGTGACCCCCGGCGTTAGCCATACGTCGGCTAGTTCACGATAACCAACCTCCTGGGGCACCCGGCGTTAGCCATACGTCGGCTCATCCCCGCGTCTATTTTCCTTTGGCGCTCAGATTAAGTAACAAACCTGAGTTAGCCTAGTAACACTACCTTGACCAAAATACAGCCCCCAGCCACGCGGCTGTGACCCCTCCGGCTCGTAACACATAAATGAGACGTGCATCTGCCATCAAGACACCACTGATTTCCTTTTAAAATCTGCGGAGGTTCGGAAGACGAATAATGAACAACATCCGTGACGAAATTTTCAACTTCTGTCTTATTTACTTTTTCTGCTTCTTGCGTCTTCCTTTTACGATAGTCAGCGTATTCATGTCCTAAAATCTTATGGAAAGAATATTTGTATTTAGGATGGTAAGTTGTTTTTGTAAATGATGTTTTCGTATTCTTAACACAATGCGATGTTGATGCGTTGTTTGTGCTGTATTTCGAATTTGGATTGCGTCTGCCATGAGCGAACATCACACCTGATTCGTTAACGATTACCTGATTGCGCGCTTCATATTCTTAAACAATTTTTATTTTTAATTGCTCAGCATTTGGCAGTGCATCGCAAGATTCTATTGCGCATCTAAAATTTTCGAAACTGCTTGGTAAACTGTACAGTAGCATTATCGAGAGAGTATTTCAATTAATTTGCACATCCATGGATACTAGTTTGTCAACGATATCGAAAACATTTTTTCTTTCTTTCCTGTTCATGTGATTTCGTGTGGGGTGTCTTGGAAGAAATTTGAAATAACAGTGTGAATTTTGGTTGGTTTGGAGTTCCATATGTTATTCCATTCTTCCTGGATTTCCACTTTTTGACGGTGAATGATTTCCTTATGTGGGGTAGGTTTTGGCTGGTGTTCTTTGGCTTCTTTGGCCCTGGAGTTTGATTGTATATTCTCAGTTATTCCCTGGTTCGAGAGGATTAATTCTAATTTATCATGTGTTTATGATCGCGCTCCTGTTCAACTTAAAAGAATATTCAATAAAAAAATATGTACAAAATTACACTCCACCTCAGATACCAGGCTCTGTGAGTGCATACATAATGTAGCTAAGCACAAATAATTCGATATAATCAAATCTTTCGTGTCTAAACTGTCGTTTATGTCATACAGGTTCTACATTGATTGATGCTTTGTCGAATGTAGAAAAGGACAGCGAGCAAAGGTGATTGAACGTAAACAAACAGGAACATATCGGTGGAACAAGCAATCAATCTAATGCAAGAATAAAATCATTTTTTCTATTTTCTTTTATGAAACTGTTACCAACATTTGTGACATTTTCCTGCGTAAAATAAGAGCAAACACGACATAATTTCGAACATATACATAGTGTTTCGTAACTGGTGTTCCGATTGGAAAGGGGGTTATTCGCTGTAAACTATCTTTATTCTCTTCTATAAACATATTCAATGTTTATATACATGTGTAACGTCTCTGGAACCTAGATTTAGATAGTTACTAGCGCTAGTAAGGTAAAGAGCGGCTTTTACCAACTGAACGACTCGTTTTGGAAAATAACTAAATGTAAAGATTGTGGGATGCGTGTGGTGTGCGGTTAAGGAGTGAAATCCACAGGTCAATATCTTTCAACAATAAGGTTTATTCAATAAAATAACGAAGATGATGAATTTAACAAATAACAAGTAACAAATAACAAAATATGAAAAGTATACTGGTTTGATCAAAAGAAACTAAATAGACTTTGATATAATATTGATAATAGAAATAATAGAATTTGGCAAATTAAACAATACATAATAGGTAATTGTGATTCTAACAAAATGACTCTCGATAGTTAATACTTTATATTATATCGTACCTAAGTCTGATTTCGGAGGAAGCTAACTTCGCTTTTATATAATTAACTGAATTCGGTTTTCTATAAGATTTGATTCTCGGTTTCGAACGCTATCGCAATTACAAAGTTTATCTTGATTAATACGTTTGTAGTATATATAATGAATTATTCTTTTATGAAATTAATAATATTAGCGCGTTATAGTCTACCGCAGCGAGGAACACGACCTAAGTGTGATTCTCTAAGTGTACCTAAATACGCTTTCGCAAAGGTAGACAGATTAATGATTTTATCTGATATCTAACGCGGTGTAGTCGACTACGGAAATTACGCAGATGACAGAACAATATTCTTTTACTAATTCAAGTTCAAAGTTTGTTTGAATCTAAGTGAATTATTTCCTCGGAACAGTTACTCTTTTAATCTGGCTCGACAGCTAATTGTCCATGACCCTTTTTGTCAAAACGAACACTGACAGCCAAAACCAGATCGCTTAATTGGGGAGCCTGCGTTAGCCAGCTACTAAAACGACCCAACGATACCAGAATAGGATGAACAGTATACCATAAGTCTAGCAGGGTAGCAAATCAATTGACTCTAATTATAAAATCGTGATTGCTGACCTGCCACCCAAAAGACACGGGCTTCAGAGACCAAGCCGCTCAAATGGGGAGCCTGCGTTAGCTAGCTACGAAACGACCCAGAGCGAGCTCCGAGAATCTGATGGCGCGTTAGCAATCCGACGAAAAATCAAATTTGAGTAGCTGAGAGCTATCGTTTCGATATCTTAGCCTTTCTTGGCGCTAAGTATAGCACTCTCCTAAAGGAGTTTCAGATACGAGACCGTTTAAATGGGGAGCCTGTTGTTCACTGGCTACTAGAATGACCCACGACCAAGTATCCAAATGGCGTATACCCGCTTTACCAGTCAAGTATTAAGAATCGTTGCGGCTCTTGACAGCGAAAACTGTTCCGGTTTTACTTATCTGTAGACTTCTAGCTCGATCGACTTCGAAAACTGTTCTGTGATTTAGGCATGTTTCGCTCGACCTTTTATACTTGCCAGTCTGGCAATTTCTCGGAAAACCCCCATATCGTCGAAATATATAATTGTCGTATAAATTCGCAATTAGGCATTAATTATGAAAACGAACGATTTAATTACATTATCAATATCGCATTCTACTCGATGGTTTATGTTGTTGATATAAAAGTAGTATTTTAGTAGTGTTTTAATGAAATTGCATTTTCTGTCTTCCTCTATGTACTACGCACGACTTGTATACGGATCGGAGCTAAATGTATAAGCATACGGTGTTTCTAGAACATTCCATTGAACAATATTATAATTTACAATATTCACTGCAATAAACTAACATCTGACTCTATTTCCTGATAACATAATATTAGTACGCCTGATATGCATTAACTGATTTGTTTAACTAATGGTTTTTAATAACTAATAACATTAAAATTGTAAAATATATTCCTATCCTTCTCTAGGATTACGCGAGAATACTAGGAAATTCGGGGCGAGCATCGCGGCACGTAGGCACATCGCATTACAGAATTTTCCATATACAGTACTGATTCGTAACAAGCAACAGTTTTGTGATTCGTAACAAGCAAATTTCTATCCCCTCTTCTTTGTTTGAAGTCGGCCGCTGAGTGAGAGATCCAAGAAAGAGTGAGAGGTCCGCGAAACCGAAGAAGTCATAAATTTTCACGGTCGACCGAACAGTTTAGTGGAAAGAGGACAGAACATATATATTGTTTTCTCACTCTGATGCATAGCGATTCTGTCGTTCATTCATTTAATTCTACATTGATTCGTAATAAGCCACTCGCTCGGATCTGGCCAGTTGCTTGTTACGAATCCGGTACATTATATTGTTTTCTCATTCTGATACATAGCGATTCTGTCGTAATATGACATTTTTTTTTAAATCTAATGGTTGACAGTGAACAATAATTTGAGGTACATTTTTATCTATAATTTTAATTAATTTTTTTAACAAAAATAAAAAAAAGTTGAAGGAAAAATTATGTAAGTATAATACACTATATACAATATATAATACTATATGAACTATGTACAATGAAATGATCATAAAACTAGCTGCTCGTTCAACCATAATTTTTTCCGAATTGCTTTATTGTCGCAGTAATGGCGATGACCTACTATTTTTTGACATCAATATTTCTTAAACTGCTATGTAGGTATATGTTTATATTCACATAATTGTAAAAAGATAAGGCAAAGTGTGACAAATTAGGAATTGCAACGTATTCGATTCATCTGATTCTACATCGATTCGAAATAAGCCACTCGTAATAAGCCACTGGCTTGGGTTTGGGCAGTTGCTTGTTACGAATCCGGTATATTTTTCCATTCATGAAATTTTACTACTATTAAAAAGGGAAAGCATGCTATGTTCTGTCCTTGTCTAAAGAATAACATCGCCGCGCGACCGATTACTTTATAGTATACCGCTACACCCAACCCCCTGTTTTTTCTACGCCGTCACCGTCCTCGCGCTCGGGAACAAAGGCAAGCCGAAAATATACCTGATTCGTAACAAGCAACTCGCCAGACCCGAGCGAGTTGCTTATTACGAATCAGTACTGTAGAATTATACATTTATTAGAGTAACTATAAAATAATGCATTAATTTTGGTTTAAATGAATTAACTTAACATTTGATTGTCTTTGTAAATTACATTATCCTTTGAAAATATAAAATAATTATTGAAAATGAAAATAAAAGAAATATATATATACAGGGTGTCCGCGCCAAAGTGTTACACCTTAATATCTCATGAACTATTGATGTCACGAAAAAGTGCTTATATGGAAATTGCAGGGTAAAAGAGGCCCTATGTTTTGGCAGAAGCAAAATTTTTTTATTGTTATTAATGTAAAAGATATGATGGTGAAGTTTCGTTTTTTTAAATGGAACTATAATTCTTTCTCGATCAAGTGATAGTGCTTTTCAAGACGAATTCATCAAGGTTTTATGTACTTACCCGATTTTTATTAGTTTTCGAGATATGACGCTTAGAAATTTACTGATTTTCTGCAGTGACATCTCGGTTTGACGAGTAAGTCATAAAAACGTTCTTATTGTTACGGTAAGTGCCGCTGGTTTGACTCTGCCTGCCGAAACAGATAGGCGGGGTGTATGGGCAAAATGGCAGGTCCGAAGAGTAAGAAACGTGAAAAGTATTGTCCATTACGGTTTAAGTTTTCCGTATCGAAGATGATATTAATTGTAATTTGGAAGGTTGGGACATTTATTTAAATGTTTCAGTACAAGGTAGGTATAAAGACAATTTAACAATATAACTGACTTGAAAAATAGAATACACAATGCATGCGTAAATATCCCGTGCGAAATTATGGAAAACGTCGAGAGCGAATTTGTAAAACGTATACAAACTTGTATTTCAAATAGCGGAAAGCACGTGGAATAAATTTTTTGCATATTATTTTTTGTTAAATTGTCTTTATACCTACCTTGTACTGAAACATTTAAATAAATGTCCCAACCTTCCAAATTACAATTAATATCATCTTCGATACGGAAAACTTAAATCGTAATGGACAATAGTTTTCACGTTCCTTACTCTTCGGACCTGCCATTTTGACCATACACCCCGCCTATCTGTTTCGGCAGGCAGAGTCAAACCAGCGGCACTTACCGTAACAATAAGAACGTTTTTATGACTTACTCGTCAAACCGAGATGTCACTGCTGAAAATCAGTAAATTTCTAAGCGTTATATCTCGAAAACTAATAAAAATCGGGTAAGTACATAAAACCTTGATGAATTCGTCTTGAAAAGCACTATCACTTGATCGAGAAAGAATTATAGTTCCATTTAAAAAAACGAAACTTCACCATCATATCTTTTACATTAATAACAATAAAAAAATTTTGCTTCTGCCAAAACATAGGGCCTCTTTTACCCTGCAATTTCCATATAAGCACTTTTTCGTGACATCAATAGTTCATGAGATATTAAGGTGTAACACTTTGGCGCGGACACCCTGTATATCTGTTACCGACCGTTGAACTGAATACATAAGGTAATTGGTATATAATGTACTGTCGGTAATAGTCTATTATTGTCGGTAACTAACTATTCCTGTCAGCGGGTAATGAAATTGAACATAGGACTGTCATATATAAGAAACTTTTCCCGGGATGTTACACATGGAATACATTGGGAGTCAAGCCCGCAACATATTTCTTGTATCGTTTTCCCGTCTCTCTTATACTTATCGAATAGAATGTTTACTTTCTTACTCTCCAAATGGAGAGTATACTGATATGATTGTCGAATATTTCATTTAATTTTTGAATGAGACGGAACGCCACCACACTACAGTCTCGACGTAAGATAGTTTTTAAAAATACCTTTTCGGCGAAGAAGATACTCTGATGCGATTCTAATACTCTCAAACTGTGACTTGCAGAAGTTCGTCGACTTTTGTCTATCTTGTGTGTATCTATGTGTGTTTGATTAGGAAAGAATAGTAGATATCTATTTTTCAAAAATGTGTAAAACAAATTCCTACTGCCACTGATATTTTATTAAAAAGTAATATCGCACAATAATTTCTTATGCATACTATTTACAGAACTGCAGTTTAGGATGGTACGTATCTCGATTTCAGAAAAGCGGCACGTGAAAAATTCCTTTTGTGAGAAACCTTAGCTTCCACCTCATCAAATTTTAGTTCAGAAAATTGCGAAATCGAGATCCGTCCCGCCCTAGACTAGAGTTCTGAGGGTAGAAAGAAATGGGTAACGAATTATTACTTTTTAACACGTTTTCTGTTAAAATCATAATTATCAAGGAAAGGGTATACATTTTAAGATGCATAATACAAGAAAGTAATAAATTTATTTTTCCAGGAATTAGTTTAACAAATATCTGGCTAAACATTACTTTACCAGGCAAATCGCATTCTCGCAAAATATTTTTTTAAAATGACTATATATAAGTTTAAAATAAAACATTTAGTTGAAATATATTTAATATTATATTTATGTGACAAAGTTGTATACAATCACAAAGGGATATTACAGTGAATGCTGTTAAAACACGGCAAACATAAATGTGGTTTATCCATACAATTATCGCAGAATGTTGTTACTTTTACAGTACAATTTCTCGCCGATTGGGTACCTAAATTTTTAACGTTTTTTTCGTAACAAAATTTACAGCGCCTTCTTATCGAATTAAAGTTGCCTTCCTTTTTTTTAATTTCATGACAATTTCTTCTTGGTCCCGTGGGTAGAGAATCATTATTATTAGAAGACATCAAATGGCTAATTTTTTTCGGAATTCGAGGCTCGATATTTTTTGGTTTGTAAAACTGTTATATATAATCCACGCATTTACTACAGCTGTGTTTAGGCAAAGTTCAAATATAATTTTTTTGTACCATTTTACTGATTTTCGTAGAGAAGTGTAATATGAAGCCATTTGATCAGAGATATCCACATAAGACTTTCCTTCATTATAATCTACAATAATCTTTGGTTTTGTAACAATATTCCCTCTTTTCTGCATAACCACAGTTTCATCAGAATACTTCGTTGATAACAGAAGGACATCACGCTTATCCTTCCATTTCAATATTGTCAATCCATCATTGCTTTCCTTAGCAATATATTCATGTCACTGTAATTTTTTTGTAAGTAAATCTCTCGGAATTCCGCGGCAGTTTAATCGCATTGTTCCAACAAGATGAGTATTTTTAGCGACATGCTTCTTGGCTAATTCGATACTTGCATACCAATTATCAGTATATATCGTACGACCTTTGCCAAATATATTTTTACATAACGACAGAACTACATTGGTAGGCGTCGTTTTCTCCGTATCCATTTTTTTTCCACAATAAATTTAGAAGGCGATTGTATATCCTGGTGCTGAACATAATTTGAATATTTTGATTCCGTACTTATGTCTTTTGTGCATTATGTATTGCTGGAAGATAATGCGATCCCGAAAAGTAATCAGAGAATCGTCCACACAAACAATTTCGCCTGGTGCAAAATACTTTTCAAAATTTTTATTCAACATATCAATTACTGTTCTGATTTTATTATTTTTTTCATTTACATTGAAATGCAACGTTCGCAATAAAAGTTCAAAACGATTCCTCGACATTATTGAGGAAGGAAGCGAGTGCGAATATGCCGGATCTTTGGAACAATACAATTTAATTTCTGGCAGCTTTACAATACCCATCGACATTACAAGGTACGTATAGGTACGTATAGCAATATACAGTACAAAAGTACGTGCAACAATTTTAGAAAGTACATAAGTACGTGTAGCACTATACAGTACAAAAGTACGTAAAACAATCTTATACAGTACATAAGTACGTGTAGCACTATACAGTACAATGAGTACGTACAACAATTTTATACAGTACATAAGTACGTGTAGCACTATACAGTACAAAAGTACGTAAAACAATTTTATACAGTACATAAGTACGTATAGGACTATACGGTACATAAGTACGTATAGCACTATACAGTACAAAAGTGCGTACATCAATTTTATACAGTACATAAGTGCGTATAGCAAAATACAGTAGAAAAGTACGCATAACAATTTTATACAGTACATAAGTGCGTATAGCAAAATACAGTAGAAAAGTACGCATAACAGTGTACAGTACATAAGTGCGTATAGCAATATACAGTAGAAAAGTACGCATAACAATTTTAGAAAGTACATAAGTACGTATAGCACTATACAGTACAAAAGTACGTACATCAATTTTATACAGTACATAAGTACGTATAGGACTATACAGTACATAAGTACGTATAGCACTATACAGTACAAAAGTACGTACATCAATTTTATACAGTACATAAGTACGTATAGCAAAATACAGTAGAAAAGTACGCATAACAGTGTACAGTACATAAGTACGTATAGCAAAATACAGTAGAAAAGTACGCATAACAGTGTACAGTACATAAGTGCGTATAGCAATATACAGTAGAAAAGTACGCATAACAATTTTAGAAAGTACATAAGTACGTATAGCACTATTCAGTACAAAAGTACGTACATCAATTTTATACAGTACATAAGTACGTATAGGACTATACAGTACATAAGTACGTATAGCACTATACAGTACAAAAGTACGTACAACAATTTTATACAGTACATAAGTACGTATGGCAAAATACAGTAGAAAAGTACGCATAACAGTGTACAGTACATAAGTACGTATAGCAAAATACAGTAGAAAAGTACGCATAACAGTGTACAGTACATAAGTGCGTATAGCAATATACAGTAGAAAAGTACGCATAACAATTTTAGAAAGTACATAAGTACGTATAGCACTATTCAGTACAAAAGTACGTACATCAATTTTATACAGTACATAAGTACGTATAGGACTATACAGTACATAAGTACGTATAGCACTATACAGTACAAAAGTACGTACAACAATTTTATACAGTACATAAGTACGTATAGCAAAATACAGTAGAAAAGTACGCATAACAGTGTACAGTACATAAGTACGTATAGCAAAATACAGTAGAAAAGTACGCATAACAGTGTACAGTACATAAGTGCGTATAGCAATATACAGTAGAAAAGTACGCATAACAATTTTAGAAAGTACATAAGTACGTATAGCACTATTCAGTACAAAAGTACGTACATCAATTTTATACAGTACATAAGTACGTATAGGACTATACGGTACATAAGTACGTATAGCACTATACAGTACAAAAGTGCGTACATCAATTTTATACAGTACATAAGTGCGTATAGCAAAATACAGTAGAAAAGTACGCATAACAATTTTATACAGTACATAAGTGCGTATAGCAAAATACAGTAGAAAAGTACGCATAACAGTGTACAGTACATAAGTGCGTATAGCAATATACAGTAGAAAAGTACGCATAACAATTTTAGAAAGTACATAAGTACGTATAGCACTATACAGTACAAAAGTACGTACATCAATTTTATACAGTACATAAGTACGTATAGGACTATACAGTACATAAGTACGTATAGCACTATACAGTACAAAAGTACGTACATCAATTTTATACAGTACATAAGTACGTATAGCAAAATACAGTAGAAAAGTACGCATAACAGTGTACAGTACATAAGTACGTATAGCAAAATACAGTAGAAAAGTACGCATAACAGTGTACAGTACATAAGTGCGTATAGCAATATACAGTAGAAAAGTACGCATAACAATTTTAGAAAGTACATAAGTACGTATAGCACTATTCAGTACAAAAGTACGTACATCAATTTTATACAGTACATAAGTACGTATAGGACTATACAGTACATAAGTACGTATAGCACTATACAGTACAAAAGTACGTACAACAATTTTATACAGTACATAAGTACGTATGGCAAAATACAGTAGAAAAGTACGCATAACAGTGTACAGTACATAAGTACGTATAGCAAAATACAGTAGAAAAGTACGCATAACAGTGTACAGTACATAAGTGCGTATAGCAATATACAGTAGAAAAGTACGCATAACAATTTTAGAAAGTACATAAGTACGTATAGCACTATTCAGTACAAAAGTACGTACATCAATTTTATACAGTACATAAGTACGTATAGGACTATACAGTACATAAGTACGTATAGCACTATACAGTACAAAAGTACGTACAACAATTTTATACAGTACATAAGTACGTATAGCAAAATACAGTAGAAAAGTACGCATAACAGTGTACAGTACATAAGTACGTATAGCAAAATACAGTAGAAAAGTACGCATAACAGTGTACAGTACATAAGTGCGTATAGCAATATACAGTAGAAAAGTACGCATAACAATTTTAGAAAGTACATAAGTACGTATAGCACTATTCAGTACAAAAGTACGTACATCAATTTTATACAGTACATAAGTACGTATAGGACTATACAGTACATAAGTACGTATAGGACTATACAGTACAAAAGTACGTACATCAATTTTATACAGTACATAAGTACGTATAGGACTATACAGTACATAAGTACGTATAGCACTATACAGTACAAAAGTACGTACAACAATTTTATACAGTACATAAGTACGTATAGCACTATACAGTACAAAAGTACGTACATCAATTTTATACAGTACATAAGTACGTATAGCACTATACAGTACAAAAGTGCGTACATCAATTTTATGCAGTACATAAGTGCGTACAGCAAAATACAGTAGAAAAGTACGCATAACAATTTTATACAGTGCATAAGTACGTATAGCACTATACAGTACAAAAGTACGTACATCAATTTTATACAGTACATAAGTACGCGTAGCACTATACAGTACAAGAGTACGTACAACAATTTTATACAGTACATAAGTGCGTATAGCAAAATAAAGTAGAAAAGTACGCATAACAATTTTAGAAAGTACATAAGTACGTATAGCACTATACAGTACAAAAGTACGTACAACAATTTTATACAGTACATAAGTGCGTATAGCAAAATACAGTAGAAAAGTACGCATAACAATTTTAGAAAGTACATAAGTACGTATAGCACTATACAGTACAAAAGTACGTACAACAATTTTATACAGTACATAAGTGCGTATAGCAAAATACAGTAGAAAAGTACGCATAACAGTGTACAGTACATAAGTGCGTATAGCCATATACAGTACAAAAGCACGTACAACAATTTTATAAAGTACATAAGTACGTATAGCACTATACAGTACAAAAGCACGTACAACAATTTTATACAGTACATAAGTGCGTATAGCAAAATAAAGTAGAAAAGTACGCATAACAATTTTAGAAAGTACATAAGTACGTATAGCACTATACAGTACAAAAGTACGTACAACAATTTTAAAAAGTACATAAGTACGTATAGCACTATACAGTACAAAAGTACGTACATCAATTTTATACAGAACATAAGTACGTATAGCACTATACAGTACAAAAGTACGTACAACAATTTTATACATTACATAAGTACGTCTAGCACTATACAGTACGAAAGTACGAACAACAATTTTAGAAAGTACATAAGTACGTATAGCACTATACAGTACAAAAGTACGTACAACAATTTTATACAGTACATAAGTGCGTATAGCAAAATACAGTAGAAAAGTACGCATAACAATTTTAGAAAGTACATAAGTACGTATAGCACTATACAGTACAAAAGTACGTACATCAATTTTATACAGTACATAAGTACGTATAGGACTATACAGTACATAAGTACGTATAGCACTATACAGTACAAAAGTACGTACATCAATTTTATACAGTACATAAGTACGTATAGCACTATACAGTACAAAAGTACGTACATCAATTTTATACAGTACATAAGTACGTCTAGCACTATACAGTACGAAAGTACGTACAACAATTTTATACACTACATAAGTGCGTATAGCAAAATACAGTAGAAAAGTACGCATAACAATTTTAGAAAGTACATAAGTACGTATAGCACTATACAGTACAAAAGTACGTACATCAATTTTATACAGTACATAAGTACGTATAGGACTATACAGTACATAAGTACGTATAGCACTATACAGTACAAAAGTACGTACATCAATTTTATACAGTACATAAGTACGTATAGCACTATACAGTACAAAAGTACGTACATCAATTTTATACAGTACATAAGTACGTATAGGACTATACAGTACATAAGTACGTATAGCACTATACAGTACAAAAGTACGTACAACAATTTTATACAGTACATAAGTACGTATAGCAAAATACAGTAGAAAAGTACGCATAACAGTGTACAGTACATAAGTACGTATAGCAAAATACAGTAGAAAAGTACGCATAACAATTTTAGAAAGTACATAAGTACGTATAGCACTATACAGTACAAAAGTACGTACATCAATTTTATACAGTACATAAGTACGTCTAGCACTATACAGTACGAAAGTACGTACAACAATTTTATACACTACATAAGTGCGTATAGCAAAATACAGTAGAAAAGTACGCATAACAATTTTAGAAAGTACATAAGTACGTATAGCACTATACAGTACAAAAGTACGTACATCAATTTTATACAGTACATAAGTACGTATAGGACTATACAGTACATAAGTACGTATAGCACTATACAGTACAAAAGTACGTACATCAATTTTATACAGTACATAAGTACGTATAGCACTATACAGTACAAAAGTACGTACATCAATTTTATACAGTACATAAGTGCGTATAGCAAAATACAGTAGAAAAGTACGCATAACAGTGTACAGTACATAAGTGCGTATAGCAATATACAGTACAAAAGCACGTACAACAATTTTATAAAGTACATAAGTACGTATAGCACTATACAGTACAAAAGCACGTACAACAATTTTATACAGTACATAAGTGCGTATAGCAATATACAGTACAAAAGTACGTACAACAATTTTATAAAGTACATAAGTACGTATAGCACTATACAGTACAAAAGTACGTACAACAATTTTAGAAAGTACATAAGTACGTGTAGCACTATACAGTACAAAAGTACGTACAACAATTTTATACAGTACATAAGTGCGTATAGCAAAATACAGTAGAAAAGTACGCATAACAATTTTAGAACGTACATAAGTACGTATAGCACTATACAGTACATAAGTACGTATAGCACTATACAGTACAAAAGTACGTACAACAATTTTATACAGTACATAGGTACGTGTAGCACTATACAGTACAATGAGTACGTACAACAATTTTAGAAAGTACATAAGTACGTGTAGCACTATACAGTACAAAAGTACGTACAACAATTTTATACAGTACATAAGTATGTACGTGTAGCACTATATAGTACAAAAGTACGTACACCGTTTTTATACAGTACATAAGTACGCGTAGCACTATACAGTACAAGAGTACGTACAACAATTTTATACAGTACATAAGTACGTATAGCACTATAGAGTACAAAAGTACGTGCATCAATTTTATACAGTACATAAGTACGTATAGCACTATACAGTACAAAATACGTACAACAATTTTATACAGTACATAAGTGCGTATAGCAAAATACAGTAGAAAAGTACGCATAACAGTGTACAGTACATAAGTGCGTATAGCAATATACAGTACAAAAGTACGTACAACAATTTTATAAAGTACATAAGTACGTATAGCACTATACAGTACAAAAGTACGTACATCAATTTTATACAGTACATAAGTACGTATAGGACTATACAGTACATAAGTACGTATAGCACTATACAGTACAAAAGTACGTACATCAATTTTATACAGTACATAAGTACGTATAGCACTATACAGTACAAAAGTACGTACATCAATTTTATACAGTACATAAGTGCGTATAGCAAAATACAGTAGAAAAGTACGCATAACAGTGTACAGTACATAAGTGCGTATAGCAATATACAGTACAAAAGCACGTACAACAATTTTATAAAGTACATAAGTACGTATAGCACTATACAGTACAAAAGCACGTACAACAATTTTATACAGTACATAAGTGCGTATAGCAATATACAGTACAAAAGTACGTACAACAATTTTATAAAGTACATAAGTACGTATAGCACTATACAGTACAAAAGTACGTACAACAATTTTAGAAAGTACATAAGTACGTGTAGCACTATACAGTACAAAAGTACGTACAACAATTTTATACAGTACATAAGTGCGTATAGCAAAATACAGTAGAAAAGTACGCATAACAATTTTAGAACGTACATAAGTACGTATAGCACTATACAGTACATAAGTACGTATAGCACTATACAGTACAAAAGTACGTACAACAATTTTATACAGTACATAGGTACGTGTAGCACTATACAGTACAATGAGTACGTACAACAATTTTAGAAAGTACATAAGTACGTGTAGCACTATACAGTACAAAAGTACGTACAACAATTTTATACAGTACATAAGTATGTACGTGTAGCACTATATAGTACAAAAGTACGTACACCGTTTTTATACAGTACATAAGTACGCGTAGCACTATACAGTACAAGAGTACGTACAACAATTTTATACAGTACATAAGTACGTATAGCACTATAGAGTACAAAAGTACGTGCATCAATTTTATACAGTACATAAGTACGTATAGCACTATACAGTACAAAATACGTACAACAATTTTATACAGTACATAAGTGCGTATAGCAAAATACAGTAGAAAAGTACGCATAACAGTGTACAGTACATAAGTGCGTATAGCAATATACAGTACAAAAGTACGTACAACAATTTTATAAAGTACATAAGTACGTATAGCACTCTACAGTACAAAAGTACGTACAACAATTTTATACAGTACATAAGTACGCGTAGCACTATACAGTACAAGAGTACGTACAACAATTTTATACAGTACATAAGTACGTGTAGCACTATAGAGTACAAAAGTACGTACAACAATTTTATACAGTACATAAGTACGCGTAGCACTATACAGTACAAGAGTACGTACAACAATTTTATACAGTACATAAGTACGTGTAGCACTATAGAGTACAAAAGTACGTACAACAATTTTATACAGTACATAAGTACGCGTAGCACTATACAGTACAAGAGTACGTACAACAATTTTATACAGTACATAAGTACGTGTAGCACTATAGAGTACAAAAGTACGTACAACAATTTTATACAGTACATAAGTACGCGTAGCACTATACAGTACAAAAGTACGTACAACAATTTTAGAAAGTACATAAGTGCGTATGGCAAAATACAGTAGAAAAGTTCGTATAACAGTGTACAGTACATAAGTACGTAAAGCAGTATACAGTACAAAAGTACGTACAACAATTTTATACAGTACATAAGTGCGTATAGCAAAATACAGTAGAAAAGTACGCATTACAGTGTACAGTACATAAGTGCGTATAGCACTATACAGTGCAAAAGTACGTACAACAATTGTATACAGTACATAAGTGTGTATAGCAAAATACAGTAGAAAAGTACGCATAACAATTCTATACAGTACATAAGTGCGTATAGCAAAATACAGTACAAAAGTACGTATAACGGTGTACAGTACATAAGTGCGTATAGCAATATACAGTACAAAAGTACGTACAACAATTTTATACAGTACATAAGTACGTATAGCGCTATACAGTACAAAAGTACGTACATCAATTTTATACAGTACATAAGTACGTATAGCAATATACAGTACAAAAGTACGTACAACAATATTATACAGTACATAAGTACGTATAGCAATATTCAGTACAAAGCATTTCTTACACTGCATGTTATATTTTCTTACTGCAATTTTTATACTGTGTGCTATATTTTTAGTAGTAGGTGTTGTACCTTAATTTCTGTAGTAATAAAACATACAAACTTTTAAATTCAGTAAATCTATACGCTCTTTAAACTAGTATTGTACTAATGCATCTATGCAATCAGCGTAGTAGGTTTTATTTTTACAGATATTTAAAGAAATATACGGTTACAACCAGCACATCTAAGAGGATCATTGTAACAGCTGCTTTGAAAGGAAGCAACAGAGAAAGTGTACGAGGAAAGAGCGTGAGAATAGGACAGAAGAATGCGAATCGGTAGGCAACGAAATTACGTTAGGCCGATTTGATTTAAATCGTTGAAAGGAACAATGTAAAAATTATCGATAATTTTAAAATGTGTTTATATAGTATTAAATTCCAAATTCTTCCTGTATTAAAATGTACAACATAATTATTGCTATTTTAAATTAATCTTTGGAAATCTATAATATTCTGTGGTATTATATTCTATAACTCGTTTCAATAAAATATGCCGCATACTTGATACGGAAATCAAGTGTGACTTCATAAATTTATATTACATACAACAAAATATATTGTGACTGTTTCTTTTTGTGATTTCTTATTTCCTTCTAAAATATAAACGTAGATACTCAAACATAAAAGACAGACCGTTAGAAAACTCGAAAGAAAAAAATGTTAAGTTGAACACGTGTGGTTTGACAATATATTTTCTGCTTATTAAAGTTTTTCATTAACCCGAAGTTCAAACGTTGCTTTTGAAAAAAGCAGGCCATGTAGTAAAACATTGTCATCCAACTTATCCTTGACTAGAAGTGTCATTTAACAAAATAAACACAGTTCAACGTCTATACGGATTTTATTTCTTATACCTGACCATCGAATATTTTTCTCTTGCAGGAATAGCATTAAAGTAATCATATAAATTATTTTTGTAAGTATGTAACATTTTTTTATCATTAAATCTATATCTACGTTAAAGAATATGTAGAGTTATTGCAAATATTACAAACAGTACATTTTATTAAAAAAAGGCCTTTTATTATGCATATGCTTTATTTATACATTTTTTTTCTGTTCGATCTATTTTTCATATAACTAATCATTTCGTCTCGTAGTGGCAATCGATTTTTCTCTTATATCTGCGTTATTTCTTCCGAGGAACGCGCTGCGGTGACGCGCTAAATGTATAAACATCTTATATTCAGATGTTATACCGATGTTATACCATAAGTATCGATACATTTGTTTACGACGAGGATCGGCCGTTATATTCGAAGCTGTCGCTCACTCTGTTGCGCGCCAGATCTCAACCAATATTTTGGCAAAGGAAAATGCTGTTCAGAATCCCCCCAGCCACCACCCTCTAAAATTATGCCCACCAGTAGCCGAACACCCTGTATATGCAACATGGAAAACACTACCAACAATTTATAAACTGAGCGATACTACTCCTGAATATTGTGGCCTCGACTCTTGATATATTCCAGGTTTACAAACATTGTATATGCCTACGGAAGGGAATAAAGATAGTATACAGCGAAATCTGCCAAGCCGAATGCACACCAAATACATGCGTACTCGACAAGTTTTCAAATCTATTGTTCTCGAAAACAAAGCCTCGTATGAAAAAATTTTATTCCACATTTTCGATTAATTTTTTTATGTAGAATCACTCCCTTTCTGGTCGTACGACTAGTTACTGGATACCCTATAAGTGTATATAATACAATAATGATTACAATAAATTATTATCAGAAAATGTGTCCCAAATTACGCCATGTTTGATCTCATTTTAGTCAGAGAAATATGATGAAAAAAGCTGTATCAAAAATCTATTAACAATACAAAAATTAGCACCGTAAAAAATTAAACAGGCTTTTAGATCTTTGCGTACTGCCACAATCACAGCGTCTGTCTTTGTTTCATTCGATAATCTCTGCGTTCAAAACTTGTTATTGAGCTAATAAATATAGTCCAAATTACATTGTGTTTTACACAATTTTATTCTGAAAAACGTGAAAAATATTAATATTCATAATTGCTCCGTCTATAATTGCTCCATTTAATTGTTGTTATGAAGGATAAACACATAAGATAAATGTAATTTGCATATTTATCAGTTAGAATTAGAATAATTGCTTAAATATGCCACACACAAATCGCTTTTTTTACTCTGATCGTGCCAATTTGTTCAAATAACTGGTTTTAATGTTTTATTTTAAATTTAAAAATTTATTAAGATGCTTTACTTGAAAACTGTGTTCACTTTTATGGACATAAAGTATTAGTGCGTATATTCGATTATATTTTACCGTTTGTAAGGATGGCTATACTTTACACACAAACTTTTACAAAAATTATTGTCGTCCGATTTCTCTCTTCACATTCTCTAACAAGTCTCTAATAAAATGCGTCGTCCTCGAGCTTTCCTGAAGGTTTTATGGGAAAAATACTTCGTATTTTCGAAAAAAAAAAACAAACTCGTCGGTATTGTGAAATAATCACGCGAAAGCTAGTCCCGAAATATGTTGAGGGACTCTTTAAATTTGATGGCTCTAAACCAATTCCGGACATTGTCCTCTCGCTGTTACACGTTTATTTATGTCGGTACTATATTTTTCATTTCAAAGTATATGAGCATTATATGTCGGTATGGTTAGTATTGACCTAATTCTTAACTGATGCATTTTACAATAATTACTTAAATTATTTTTGCGTCTTAAATAATTCGAATAATTACAAGTACTCCGGGTTCTATAATCTTTCCATGTTTGATCAAAATTATTTTACAGCTTAATATCGTAAAGTACTCCGCTTAATTCATCCGGATGCTGTGCCCACCGCGATAAAACTAGCGCCTTGGTTGGGTTACGCAGAATCCCTTCCAACACGCAATCCTCCCGATTTCGCCATTGCAAGAAATCTGAGCTATAGTTTATTCTTTAGATCCCAATTTACCCCTTGCATAGGCACCTTCCCAAACCTCATGAGTACAGAATAACAAGCAATTCCAAACAGAATTTGGACTAAACTCGCAGGAATTCCAGTTCTGGAGTCCGTGTCACATCCATTCGATGAAATGAATCCAGCCAGGTCCGGCGGGCGTACGTCCCCAAGACTCATGGCCAACCTCATAGGAGCCGAAACAACAATTATCTGGAGGACGTTATCGGTATGATCCACTGTGATGTTTTTTAACGCATTTTGTAACGTATCGGTTGAGGAACAGTGAAAGTGGCCCTCCACGTATAGTTACGTCCACAACCACGGATGATTTATAATTTCAGACGCCAGGGCTTACGCATTCGTCCGGGGTATTCGCCCTTTTGGTAGCTCTGACAGGAGAAGAAATCAAGGGTAGTCGAAAGAAAGAATAGAATACCCGCGAGTATATAAAAACGGTAATCTTTAAGCAGGCCCGAAATGGGCCACACAAACGAAGCGAAAAGAGCCCCACGCGGTACAGGGTACGGTATAAAGGAACTCTCTCGCCAACTGCGAAAGGGAGTTCGCGGGAGTTTTCGGAACAAAAAAAAATATGCAAGAGATATAAGAAGGGGGCACGCGGTCTTACGCAAAATGGGATCACGCCCCCGTTGGGATCGTGGAAAAAGACGAAATGCTGACCCTAGAGACAAAATATACAGTAAAAGGGTCATTTCACGCCAAATCGATCACTTTTGGAAGTCACCATCTCCTATTTTGCTCTAATCGAAATATGTGTAATCCATGTGAAATTAGGGATTATCAAACGTAGCATTTAATTATGTAATACAAAGTGAATATATTAAACAGGCATATTGTTTACAAACTCATTTTTTAACGGCTTTATGAATAACAGGCAATGGAAGTTTGCAAAGCTTTGCGCATATATGAACATATTTTTTTTTAATTTTAACCCTTTATGCCCCTCATTAAGAAAAACGCAAAAAAAGAATTTGTTTAAATTTTTCAACATTTTATAACAAATTGACAAAGTTAAAAAAAATATTTTAAAATAGCCCAAACCTTCACGAATAAAACAAAAAAAAAGTTTAGCTAAATCGGTTCAGTAGTTTCTGAGAAAAAAATTCCCAAGTGGACCCCATTTTCGCCAAAATGGGCAAAAATTGCAAACTTTGACGGCTTGTCATTCGTTAACAAATTCGAAACCGGCAAAATAATGACTTATACACCCCCTAATTTCACATGGACTACAACATATTTTGATTAGAGCAAATTCGGAGATGGTGACTTCCAAAAGTGATCGATTTGGCGTGGAATGACCCAAAAGAAAACGTTACGGAATGGTTAGGTGCCGTTAGAAGGCTCGACCTCGAGGGTCCTAGTCCTGGGATCTCGTTCAGTTGGTGGCTGGTCCGCAGGACCTACATTCCGCAGGGATTTGACTGTCGGTTGCCCCCGTGGAGGCTGACGAGTGGCTCGACGATCTGTCAGCAGGTGGTTGGAGTTCCATGGGCGCCCACTCCGTGCTTCCATCACTCGAGAATTGGCTCCTCCGAGTCCGCTGTCGCATGCGAGAGAGAGAGGGGGAGAGTACTTAGCGTACAAAAACAAAAAAAGAAATAAAACGCATGCATTTCTCCATTCGCGCCCCAGCGGCGAGGGTGTTGCTTGGGGAAGGAGTAAGGCCCGGCGGGCCTTGTGGCCACTCGTAACAGGGCAAAACGTGCCTCGCACGTTACAGCATATATTTTGATAAAATTGTTGATACAAAGTTTCCAACGGAACAGATTACTGGACTAAACTTGTTAAAGACACTATCTGTAAAATAAAGCATGTAGTCATGTTTTATGAATGCAAGGAATGGTTTTGATAGGAAATCGCAGGAAGATGCTCTGGAAGATAGGATTTTATTTCGAGGTTAAGGAGATTGTACAGGAAAAACAGCATTACGAATTTCTTTATTTCTTTACGCATTTGAACTTTTTCAAAAACTGTCTTTGGAGTATTAGTAATTTGCATGGGCTGTTTTGCAGCTCAAACAAGTACTTATGAAAGTTCTTACTTCTTTTTTCATCAGCGGTCAATAAAAAACTTTTCTTGAATTCTATAAAGCTTCTTTATGCTTAAGTGTCCACCTATAATTGACTCATGAAATTTCTTTATAATTGAAGGTCTTCGAATTAAAGGTAGAATTTTCACTTCTCCAGTACAAACAGTTATAATATATTTAGAATAATTAAGTTTTTCCTTAAGAAGACTTTCAATAATATTCCAATTAATTGGTTCAATGTTATTATCTTCTTTTGGAATACTAATTCTTTTGATGTTCAACGAATCCATAGGATGTCTGAGTAAAACTACTGAAGATTCAAGATTAACTACATTTACTAGTTTATGTGAACAAGTTTTAACAAAAAGATGAAAGGTTATAAATTTCAGATTAGAAAAGCAGGGTAAAAAATTTTCTTTATTTTGTTACGCAACGCAAACATCTTGGCTAAAAAGAAAAAAGGAAAAACGTTACTATCATCGAATAAAACTAATATTTCTTGAAAAATAAATAGCTTTGTAATATCTGTTATTGCATTATATCGAAGTTATTTATACAATTATTTATACTGTAATGTAACATGAATTTTAAAGTAATGGTATCATAGTTCTTTTATATTTTAAAGTTACGCATTATATGGTTTTAACGACTTACATTATTCAGCAATAATTTACCAACACTGTAAGAGGCAAACAAAAAACGTAAGAATAGGACTATAAAATAATGTCAGGATTTAATAATTTTTAAAGTACATCGGTAATTAAGGGGGGCAATACCTTTAGACCGATGAAAATAAGCTGATTTTTGTGAATTTGTTTGTATAGGATATCTTTGTTTTGCGTTTTTGAAATTTCAGATGTAATTTATTATAACTATTGCCTATTACACAATATTTTTTGTTTTTAAATACGTTTAAAAATGGCGGAATTATAACAATCCTTTCTGGAAGTGTTTCGGCGCGTCTCGTGAATCGGTGTGGGTTCTAGCTTTAGATATATTGGTCTGAAGCAAGTTTGCGGACAATGTTTCGAAAACTAACATTCACAGTTAGTAGATGAACCTCAGAAATGTGCAAAATGTGTAAAATTAAAGAAATGGCGCGCTTTTAAAGAAAAACTTTGAATTTTACTAAAAATTTTTGCAATATTTTGCAATAAAAAAGGACTTTAATGTTCAATTTATTTCATAAATTTAGGTTCATATGTTAGATACTATTGTCATGGATATGTGCAAAAAATTTGAGCGCGATTGATAAACTAGTTTTTAAGTTATCAGCCACACCAATTGTAAAAATGTAGTTTTGAGAAAAACGCGTTTAAAGTTTTAGTCCTCCGCACTGAACGCGTGAATACTCGCGGCGCTAGTCGGCCATAACTTCAAAAGGGCTTCGTATTTCACTTTAAAATTTTAAGACAATATTTTTAAAATGTTACACTAACATTTTATAGAAAAAAAATTTGTTTAATTTTTCAAGATTCTAAAGGTATCGCCCCCCTTAACAAAATCACAATAACGAATGAGTAATTATTTATAACAACCGTCCTCACAACCAACTCAAATGATTATATTTCGCGCTGGCTCCAGAAACAACCGCATTGATATCCAATCGATGTATTGTACAATGTACATTGTACATAATCGATATATCGTCATACTCACACATTGCATTCATTATACTGTGTCCAAAATAAAAAATGCACGATCATGTTAATGTATAAAAAATGTTTACAACACATTTTTTAACGAATGACATTACCGTCGGTTATGATAAGTCGTGAGCGATTATAATTATGGGGATACCTGATACGCTGATTGTAACGAGTTACAAACTAAGAAATCAATGTTCATACATACATATAATTAGAATAATATTAACAGAAAATTTGTTACCTTATATAATTTTGTTCCACTATGCCGTTTTTTTCTGTCAAATTCATTAGTAATTTGCTGTTACTCTTATTTATGATTATTATAACTTATTACTGCACAAAATACTGAATCAGTGACTTCGTCTCGTTCTGTTTAAAAGAACATAAGTCATTTTGAGATGTCGCGAACATGTCCATGTAGATAAGATTTATGACTATCGTGAAATATCTCCCATCAAATAGCGTAAATTTAAATTTTTTTTAGTATAACAGATGGTTTGGGAGATAATGTCGTCCAAATATTTTAATACGATACCATACATAATGACAATAATTTAATATTAATTTAAAAATTGCTATAATTTATAAAGTTTCACGAAAACTATTTTCAATCATAATTATACTATCAATTTCCATAAGATCTAATTCTTGTTATTCTAATTGTTCTTAATTTTTTTTCTTCTATTTACTCCTCATTTGCTTACACAGATCATTTAAAGTACATATTAACTAAACAAATGAATTAAAGAATTTGTCTTCATTTCTTGTTAATTGAGATATCTAAATATAATAGAAACGCAACTGATATCCTAACGTGGATGTATACCTAATGCACCTAACCTCTCATTTTACATAAGCATAACACTTAAGAGGGTAAATTTCAGAATACGTCAAGTTCTCAAAATCATCGAAGCTCTCTCTTTTAAATGTAAGTTTTACCCTCGCTGAAATTGATGACTTATTTAGATTGTCATTAGAGTAAGGAAATATGAGCGACAAAAACTTCTAGGTTCCAAAATCCTTTTATTGTTATCTAATATATGTAAAGGTGTTGAGTAACTTTCACAGAATTTGCTTACGAATATTTATTTAGGAACAAAAATGTATAAAATTGTACAAATGGCTACTGAACCGTTCTAGAAAAAGGCGCGAGGACGACTGACGCGATCGAGACGATACGACGATGGCTAATGTTCATTTGTTTAAAAGGTACAGTATTCTCTCCGTAAATGTTACTTTTGCCGGTCTCGATTGTGACATTTACGGTAGAGGTCCTACATTCTTTGTTGTGTGCCAAACGTAGAAAGAGACAGCGATAAAAAAGACAAGGAGGGATAGAGTTTCGAGCGTTCGACAACCATGAATGACTTGTGCGTGTTTTGTCTTTTAAATTTAAAAATTAAAATTCTTTATTTTGGTTTTTCGTCAATGGAACTTTTACCATCGTATTTGTCTCGTTTTTCTGATTAAAATGACACCAAACACGATATGATTACGATCGTAATTACTTATGTAACAAGCCATAAAAGTTTGGGATGTAACATTTACGGTAGAGGTGCGAATTCCTTCTAAAGGCTTGCTATACAAGTAATTATGATTTTAATTATACCGTGTTTGGTACCATTTTAATCAGAAAAACGAGACGAATACGATAATCGAAACTTCATTGATGAAACCCTAAAAATAAAGAATTTTGATTTTTGAATTTAAAAGACAGAAGACGCACGAGCCGAACGCGTCAACCTTATGCTTCTCTTTCTTTTCCATTCGCCGTCCTCTTTTATGTTAAAAACTTTAATCACTCGTTACACACGCAATTATTAACGTAATTATATTATGTTTGGTGTCATTTTAATCAGGAAATCCAGGCAAATACAACAGTAAAAGTTTCATGAAAAAATAGTAAGAAATAAGAAAGTTGCAACCTTTTCCTTTGCTTGCATTAATATGTGTCTCACCGATATTCGATTCTCGTTGTTTCGGCGACTGATCGAGTTTCATTCTTGACTGATTTCGAGGAGGATCCCCTCAGTAGTGGGGATACAATTTTAACATTTACGGAGAGAATACTGTAGCAACTGTGCCGCATTCCATTCCTCTTTAGAGCGCACAATACAAACAAGTAATTACAAACAAATAAATTTCAAAATACCAAATCATATCAAATCTAACATAAGAAAACATGTTAATGTATATTAGCTATTTTGTTCTACTTCTAATAGCAAAGGAAATAATTCACATACCTGATTTAAATGAGTTATCCTATAAGGAATAAACTTGAGTAGCTATTGAGTAACATATTGACAAACATATTAATTTGTTTGACACAATTCATGTGGCGTTACTATTATCCATTATAAGTTACTGGTAATTAGTTAATTGTAATCAGTTTTATGTCTGTCATCCTAATAATGTTATACAATATTAATTCGATTTTGTGTTTTGTCTTTAGAGTTACTTAATACTAATGTTAATTGATAAACTAACATTGAATAAAAGAAAGCAAAATCGGGATTGGTTAACAAGTTTATATAAATAGTTTAAACATAAATTTATAGATGAAAGTTATGGATGAAAGTTACAGGATGCATAGAATGCAAAAATATTATCAGTAATTGACAAACGAGACGACGTTAGTAAAATATAATTAATTCGCGAATATAATATATCTTGTAAGATACGCCAAGCGGTTCTCCGTCCACTGTCTCTATTACTGGAGACGTTCGACATCTCCTACTTTGGGTTATACCGGCATCAGGGCGATACATATACTACCGTCCATAAGTATCCGGACACTTAGTTTCGTTACATAAAACACAGTTGAACTTTGCACGAAAGGTATTTAGGGTTATCATATCATTTGTAATAATTATTATTATCTTTTTTGAGGTGCCATAACGTAATAGAATTAATTTTTTGGTACAAATTATACAATGAAAGTGTGGAAGTAAAATTTATGTCCAGAAGTACAAAGTCCAAACTTGTGAGTCTAATGAAACGCTTTCGATTCTAAAAAAAATTTTAATTTCTACTGTGTTTCATTTCTATGGTGCAGAACGTATTCAGAGGATTCTTCGATATGTTTCAAGTGTTTGTAAACTGTTGGTAGATGTTTAGGTTCCCTAAATGGAGATAAGAATGGAGGTAACGCTACGCACTCGACAGTTTCGGTTTATTGGTCTGTAGCTTCCTTTCCACCGAGATATGAGTTTCAAACGAGAATTATTAATCGAAAAACGTTCCAGTATTCTGACCTTCGCAGAAAAAAAAATCGATTTTAGTTACTGTTGCAGATACTTGAATAACTTTCATGCAACGCGAATGCATATTTCGCTTGTGTCCGTATACCTATGGACGGTAGTGTACGTACTTACAGTACCTCCCCTAGCCGTGGCCTGAACGGCCCCAGGTTTGCCGAAGCACTCCTGTGCACGCAAGGAGATCGCCAGCTAGGCATCGTTTCTAAGAGGTTTACAAATGCTATCTCGCTCGCCCTTACTTTTCTCTTCGATACAAATAAACTTAACGCTACCTTTGTTATTACAGTATAATATCACACAATTCGCAACATTACGCACAACGAATAACCATGGTTATTTTACATTCAATCACACATAACCTATACTTATACAATTTCACCTAAAATCTGAATAAAACTAAATAATTCAACGATAAGTATTTAACAACTACATTTATAGAACGATTTAAAATCATTCATCTTACATTCCTTATTTAAAATTACAGAAATTATGATGTTGGGATCCGGATGAAATGATTAACCGTTTTCATAGGCGTATGATTTATTGAATACAATGTTCAGTCACTCCGAACTCAACTAATTTACAATTTCGTGCAAGAACGCAATGCAACAACATAGGATGTTGATTAGACGGTTAGGAACTTTTTTCTCACTGGACCTTGCCCAATATATATATAAGAATCGTCCATCATTGTTGATACGGTAAACTTACGCCGTAATGAACAATTCTTTTCACGTTTCTTACTTTTTGGATTTACCGTCGGGACCGTAGATTTTCGGCTATCGGTTTCGGTGGGCAGAGTCAAACATGCGGCACTTACCGCAACAATAATACTGTTTTTATGACTTACTACTCAAATCTTGACGTCTCTGTTGAAAATCAGTAAATTTCTAAACTAATAAAAATCGGATAAATATATTAACCCTTTGCACTCGAAGGTAATTTGGCTGTTAGCAAACAGCAATTTTAAAAAGTAAAAAAGTTAAATGAATTCTTTTGAGGTTATTATTTCTTTACTAATAATTTCCACTATTATTTGTTTCACTGTGTTTGTACATCACACGTGCCATATTATAGAATCAGCTAAAAATGCTTATTGCAAATTATTGTATTAAATAAAATGGTGAGTGAGAGTCACCTCTCGAGCGTAAAGGGTTAAACCATAATGAATTCGTCTTGAAAAGCACTATCGCCTGATCGGAAAAAAATATATAGTACCATTTAAAAAATGAAACTTCACCATCATATCTTTTACATTAAACAAATTTTGTTTACGCCAAAACATAGAGCCCCTTTTACTCTGCAGTTTCCATATAAACACTTTTTCGTGTCATCAATAGTTCATGAAATATCGCGCTGTCACACCTAGGCGTGGACACCCTGTATGTATCCCTATTCCACTGGAAGAAAATGAGTTCGTGGCTACTGCAAGTATGATCTTGTAGTGCAAATATTTAGTTAAAACAATGGTATGTGCCTGGCCATCCAACAATGAAAATGCTTTTCCTTTCCACGAAAAAAGATGATTACGTATCTGGACGGCGTCATAGAAAGACCACTAATTTCGCATCGATTCCTGTAATTTTTTATTGCGACATAGTGAATTATCGTTCTTGTTATTCTTGTATTATTAAATCACTTTTTTACGCTAACGTGTTTAAATATTGCATTTCCTACATTATTGTACTTTATTTTTAATCTAAATATAACTACTTATCGAACGTCCATAAGTTTAGTGTTAAATAATGGAAATAAGGTATGGTTTCTGATGAAATACGAGAGATTATTATATTTAAAATAACAAAAAAAAAAAAAACAATAACTTTTAAAACACTAAATGAATTTATTATTTAACCCTTTTAGTACCGAGAGGCGATATATCGGCCCGTGTTGCACTGGCGAGAAATACCAGAGCCGATATATCGGCCCGCACCTCGTAGCGCTTTAGTATTCGCATTGCGGGAGAATTCTATCTCAAAATAAATTTATAATACATTATAAATGGCCGAATTTCATTACGAGAGAATTAAAAATAGTAATGAACGACTTAATTTTGTTGTTAATTGATTCGACTTAATTTTTGTTTCTGTTATGTAATATTATTCATCTTGTCACAAAATATATTGGAAATACAAAGTATATACTTTGTAATAAATGGTCTATATAAAATTATGATGAAAAGACGACTTTTTGTATGTGCCAATATGTTTTGTACGAGAGAACTCAACTTTTACTTTTTTTAATTATTGTTTATTCCTTTGCCATTTATAACTTGAAAGGACCTCTTAACATAATCCACTATATTTTATACGCGTGAACAATTATAATAACAGAAAAACAATAACGAAGAAATATATGGATTTTATTTTATTGACATGCAAAAATCTGATCAAAATCAATCTACTTCTCAATACATTTATTTTTGCTAATTTCATTGATATGAAAATTCAACATTAAATGTCAAAAGTTACGTCAAAAAGTGTCCATTACGTTAAATTTCAGCAGATTCAAGTCAGTCCTAAAGAAGTAAACTGCTATGTTTACGAAACGGCAGCAAGACAATCAAAACACCAACATGGAACAATAGAAACTTGGAAAGTCATAACACCGAACAATTCTCATCATAGTCAGAGCAGTATGCCGTAGTACACTGCTTACCACCTTATTGAATGGATTTCTAACGGAGTAGGAAGGTGTACTTCAAAACTTTGCTGCTAAAGATCTCAAACCACCTACGCCTAAAACCATGTATGATTAGTTTCAATAAACTTCATTAACTTGGAAAATTTCGTTAAAGTCGTAAAATTTTATACTTCGAAAACTCCTTTTATAAGTTATTTAAGAGATTGTCAAAAATAGTATAGGAATTCTATAAATAATTTGAATTGAAACAATAATAATAATCGAAACTACAACTCCACATCTCCAAACCATGAATTAACCACGCTTTAACAAATTCCACGATGTGCACAATTCAAACTCTTGTCAACGACTCTCTCTTCTTTTAAATTATACTTCGTTACCTCGTAACCAAATCGCAAAAAAACAAATGATGAAAAGATATTGCATGATTCAGTCGATTTACTACCGTATTACTAATTACATTCACGTCGCCTGTACTGGCGATGTCATTCTTAAAACCCTCCCTACAATAGTATTGCGAGATCTCTGTAATCTCAAGAAATTAAAAAATTCATTGAAGAAAATTGCGAAATATTAATCAAACCGAGTAGTAGAATTTTTCGTTGAAAAGCAGTGTTACATCAATTGTTTTTGACATTTCAGCATAGATTAGAAAAATAAGCTTTATTTTCTAAATAACAATTTTCAGTATTGTTATATATGTTACGGTGAAAGACCGAAATCTGGTGAATGTCAACATTCACCAATTTCGGTCTTTCACCGTAACATATACACGATTGGAGAAGTAGTCCCACGAGCGGACTGCGCGACGCGGTCACGAAGCCCGTCGGGGACACCCGAACGGTACCGAGCGAAAACCGCGCGAGAATTCGATCATTTGTCTTTCCCGCTCGGCCATGCGTTGGCGTCATTCTGCTTTTACCACATGTCTTGTTCACATCGTTATTAACACATTGTACACCGGTGGCATCTGAGACATTCAAAGTCTGAGCGCCGGCACCGTGTCAACCGTCTAAAGCCTGGGCGCCGGCATGATTCGCTTGTTGATGACTAATGAATATGTGAAGAAAATATGTCAAATTTTTATACATTACCGTAAAATACTAAATTTGGTTTGCATATTCATTATATGCAATTTAAGGATAACGAAAAATAGAAGCAAAATAAAAAAATTTAATTTATTATAAAAAAATGCACCTGTTTTATTTGATGATTGATTATTACATATATATAATATAAACTCAAAGAAAAATATTAGTATTTAATAGATGTATGGTATTTTTCGAAACATTTTCCAAGATGTAAAGGTACTTGGCAAAGAGAACACATAAAACACAGCAAACAAATCACCAAACAAGACAATGTTGCATTATTGCAGAGCCGGCGCTGAAACGACAGACCTCGAAACCCGCGTTTTCGCGGGGCCGGCGCTCAAGCGATAGACTTTGAATCCCGCGTTTTCGCGGGGCCGGCGTACAATGTGTTAATTGAAGTTATTTGTTACAAAAAGTGTTCCTTATTCTCCTCCGCCCAAAAACAACAAGTATCAACAACAATATAATAATCGATAAACGATTTCGAAAAATATAAACAAAAGATATTAGTACACATAACACTTTGTTAAACATAAAGCGCTGTCGAAAATTTATGCAGTTTCATGCTAGCACTTTTGCAAATAATTTCAGAAATCAAAAGTCAGTTAAACATATCAGAAAAAGTTATTCAGAATGATGACCTTTGTATATTTTAGAATCATAGTTTATGGTTTATATAACATCCCATTGTTAAATAGAGTCAACAGTCAAAATCATAAAAATTGACAGTTTGTGTTTTAGCATACGTTAGAGTTGGAATTTTGGTATCCTCTTGTTTGCTAAAACTGACTTAATTTCGTTGCAAATTTTGTTGTATTTTGTGATGTTAGATAATATATGTTTATTATAAATTATAGTATTTAAAGTTCTGGCAAAAAACATAAACTTGCTAAATATACATGCTTCACTTTCAAAATTCATAAATTATTGTAATCGTTAATTAAACTGATAATATTTCGGTTATTCTTCTTTTTCAATTTCTTCGTACTATTTTCCGAACCGTTCTCATATTTATTTCTTATTTAGATCTTATTTCTATAAACATAATAAAAATAATGTTACGTGCGCCGAACGTTGGAGTTGGCTGTTCGAGCATAATGTCTTGCCATAATGGAGTTGGCTGTTCGATGTCTTGCCTAGTTCTCTCAGCTATCCGGGTTTCCTTATTAGGCTATGCCCAAGAATATCTAACGTCTCTGGACCAACGCGATAAAAATTCGTTAGACGAAAGCGTTGCATTAATCCGTTTCCACCGTTTCCACCATCACTAATTTTTCCGCCCATTTTTTGGGTATAAAAAGGGTTGTAAAGAAGACGCGATGGATTCAGTTTGTTCTTGAATGTAGACTAACGCGGAACCTCTGATCGAGTTCAATTAAAAGTTATCACATCGAGATTAAAGTGGTTTCTTGTTTAATCGAGATCGGGGTTCTGGGCATGAACTAATCCAGACACTCTACTGCTCTTGTTTTTTTTTGGTAAATACTTAATGCTCTGAGTTTTCCTCATAAAGTGCGTTCTATCTGTAGCTGTTAAATTGAGAAGAAAATACGACTTTATACATATTTCTATTCTTTTATTAACAGCAATGTTTCCCATTTCGTATGATACGGTTACATTCTTTTATGCACAGTTCCTTCGAAAAGTTCCGGCACTAATTTTTTTATGAAAGAAAAAGGACTTCGAAAAATGTTTTTATTTAATTTTCAACATAATGCCTTCGCCATTCTATATAAATATTGCTATGCTCGTGTAGCCCCTGAAATGATCTGAAGAACTCTATTTCTGGAAGGGATTCCAGAGCCCTGGTCACATTCTTTTGAATGACCTCAACATTTGCAAAACGTTCTTCTTTCATAGTTATTTTTAATTTAGAGAATAAAAAAAAGTCTGCTGGAGCCAATTCTAGTGAGTGGGGAAGTATTGTCGTGACCGAGTGTTGGACTAAAAGTATCGAAGAATGGGCTAGCGTATTGTTATACAGCAGGAACCAATCGCCAGGGCGATACAATTCCGGTCTTAGACGTCGAATGCTCTTCAGAAGACGATCCAGGACACCTTTTGTAGAGTGCTAGGTTCACTGTTTAGCCTGAGGACACAAATTCGTTGTGCATAATTCCGCAAGAATTGGAAAAAGTAATCAGCATTGTATTGATTTTGGACTTCGCTGATGGAACTTTAATGAGTTGCGCTTCTCCCTTGCCTCGCTAAAAGTGTTGATATTTGATCGATTCATCATTTTGAAATCGCCATGATTCGTCGTCGGTTACAACTTCATTTAAAAAATTCTCACGCGTATCTGCTCGTTCAACAAAATTACGTGGGGCTTCCATACGGCACTTTTTCTATTCTTCCGTTAACGAATGCGGAACTAACGTCGCACACACTTTTCTTTCCCCGAGAATATCATGCAAGATGTGGTGAACGCTTCCTACACTGATGTTTAGCTCTTCTGACAACATTTCAACAGTAATTCGCCGATTACGGGACAGAACGACGCCTACACGTTCGATATTCTCATCGATAGTTAAGGTTAAAGGATGCCGCTCTCACAGATCGTTTTCTAGCGATTCCCGACCTCTCTTTAACCAGGCATACTACTCGAAAACCTCGCTAACAATCACCGCAATATGTGGTTTTCAATGATTCAAATGTTTCTGAATCCAATTTGAGACACCCCCCACCCCAATCACTTGAAAACCTCAGGAAACCTGTTAAGCCTTTTGCACCTTGAACCAGTAGGAGGTGAAAAAAAGCCTAATCGGCTATGAAAATGCCATCTCGCAGCCTCTTGATGCCATATACATACATATAGTACAAAGAGTCGCACAGTGGCGAAAAACGGCGAAAACGTGGACAAAACTAATATCTTCGATTCTGAGGTAAATTATTTAAATGTTTCTCGATAAAATGATTATATTAGTGTTACAAATTAATTTTTTGTGTTAAAAATCGAATTTTGATGTGTTAGTTAACTAATACGGTTAGTTAACTAGTACGTATGAATTTTTATCTCGGAAACTATTTATCGAAATTAATTAAATCTTTTTGCATTTTAAACTTGAATGTTTGAACTATAATAATAATATTTTTTTCATTAGCAAATTCATTTTTTATTATCAGAAATTGCAAATAAATTTTTATTTTTTAAATTTTTTAATAATGTTTAAATATCTAATATGTAATATATATATATGTGGGTGTGGATATTGAAATCTCACCTACAAAACAAGACTTTTTAGAAAGGTCAGCGACGACATATTTGAAAAACGTCCGAAACCGCTGTAGTCACGTATGATAATAGGGCGCGCGCGTGAACATAAACGTGAATAACTCAGAAAGCCGCAAATTACCGCAAGATATCGTTACAGATTCTTGTTCGGCAAGCTTCCAGCTTTCATGTAAGCCTATTTGGTAGGTGAACCGAGGTGGAATTCACAACTTTTCCCTTACATAAACATTAAATACGTTTATGGTTTATATCTCCTTTTTCAGTTTATATCAGTGTTAAGGATAAACCTTTTGATGTGCAACCTACATAATTATTATACTAAAGTATCATAAAAAATGCCAATAAAAGTGGATGAATATAATAGTTAAATAATAATTAAGCAGTATTATGTTAAACTTTGTTAACTGTGAAACGTCCGGGACTGCTGTTGTCGTGCGCGTTAATAGAGTGCGCGTATGGACAAAAATGGGAATAACTCATAAGACCGCAAATTAACGCAAGATATTGTTATAGAACCTTGTTCGGGAAGTTTCCAGCTTTCATTTAAGCCTATTTGGTAGGTGAACCGAAATGAAGATCACAACTTTTACCTTACACAAACATTAAATATGACTATGGTTTATATGTCTTTCCATATCAGTGTTAAAAATAAACATTTTGTTGTGCAACTTACATAATTATAATGTTAAAGTATCATATAAACAGCCGATAATAGTGGATGAACATAATATTTAAAAAATAATGAACAGCATTATGTTGAACTTTACCCGGAAAAATTGACCTTAAAAAATGTTCAACTTTGGAGGCTCATATCTTCGAAATGGTAATAATAAGGTCATTGAAACTGTGAAAACAGTATGCACAGATTCCTTATAAACTTGTTCCATTAAACGGATTTCAAGAATTGCGATTTTCATTTTTTGACTTTTGTCCACGTTTTCGCCGTTTTTCGTCGCTGTGAGTCGCCCAACGAACAAAGCTTACTTTCTATGATAGCTAATTATTAAATTTAACAGTTGCTCTTTAAATAGAATACAAATACCTATTTTTTTGTTTGAATATCTACTTTCGTAAATCTTTATATAAATATAACGATACTTCAATAATTCTGTATTGTTCAAACTAAACGCTCATACTATATTATGCGAAGACTACTGCACATCTAACATTTATATCCAAAAGATGCATTATAATCGGATCACTCATTTAAGAGATACGAAGCGACAGGTACAAAACATCCGAATGAAAAACGTAATATTCCTCTCCGTTTTGCGTCGATGATGAAAAACGTTTCAGGCTACAGAATTTCGTGTCTGATGACGAAGATATTCGTGCTCATTAAATTACATACGATATCTACGACTTACTTAATAATGATGGAATATGAGAGATTATTATATTTAACATAACACAAAACACAATAACTTTTGAAAGACTAAATGAATTTATTATTTAAGAAAAACGACTTGGGAGGATTTCTTTAAGATATGTTAATTACACTTCATTTATGAATATTAAAAATGCAATTGTAAGTAGCCCACTATATTTTATACGTATGAAAAATTATAATATCAGAGAAACAATAACGAAGAAATATGTATGTAGATTTTATTTTATTAACATACGAAGATCCGATTAAAATCGAATAGTATCTTACAAGTAATCGGTAAGTGCACGAATTGATTACCGACTTACCAATACATTTGTTTTTGCTAATTTCATTGAAATGAAAATTCAACAAATAAGATCAAATACTTAACTATGTATACTACGTATACATGTCAATTCAGAACTTCATTTCGGTGCGATTGATGCGTGAACTCGTTGTGTAATATAAAAAATTAACGTTTACTCTAAAAACTTTTCGTAAAAGTTAGAATAGAAGCATTTGTCCTTCTATCTAGCCTTGCTCGACTGTAATTACACATTTCGTGAGGAATTTTTGAAAGTAAATTCCGCGGTTCGCTTATTAAACTTTAGCTCTTTTACCATTAAAGGGTTAGGCTACTTCTGAGACTTCAAATAATATAAATTGTTTTTTCATTTTAAATACAATTTTACAAAAAATAAAATAAAATTGATTTCAAAACGAGAAATTACAAATTTAAAATAAAGAGTAAAAATTTACTTAAAGGTAATGAGAAATTTAATTTCTAAATTTAATTCCTTTTTTAATTTCTTCTTCTAATTTAATTTCTTTCTGAATATACAATTACTGTCATATCAACTTATTGTTAGATTGTAAGGTGGAAAATGCATTTTACCAATGGATAACAAATTTCGTTAGCATTAATTTTGGAAATATTTGATGAGAATTTATTTTTAAATTGAAATTGAAGTAGAAAAACGAATAAGAAATAATACATAAACTAACTTATACAATGATTCTCTGCCTTGACAAAAATTAACATACTATTTGACAAAAGCTGTCCTATAAATTCTGTAATTTAAGGTAGGAAGTTCAAGATCCGTTATTTTGACGGGTTCTGTAATTTTAGTATTAAATAATTTCAAGTGATACGCAAAATTAAGTGAAGTTCGTTTTAATAAAAATATATTTCAGGAATTCAATTTTTAAAATAATAAAACGCCTACTATAAGGGCTTAAGTTTTGAAGTGGAAGAAGTCATTTATCAGTGCTTATTTAGAAGGTTAAAATTATATCGCATATTTAACAACCAAAGCTCATGAATTTGTCTCTATTTTTTTTTTAACCTTTTATTTTTACTTCATTTTACACTTCATATAAACTTTTTGTTCATCATCTTTCTTTCATTCTCAATTCTGTCATATATAAACAGTTAAAAGAATTTTATTGCACTATAATATGACATTTCACTTATGCGCATAAAGATATAATTATCATACTAAACCAATCCATGTGCCATAGTGCTAATGACCTTAATGGCAGTAAACGTGCATATAAATTGAAATATAAATATCAGAAAATTGGTTTACAAATTTCACGGTTTAAGTAGAACATAAACCAAGTGGCACTGTCTCCGAGTCTTTAGAAGAGATAATTAAATTTTTACCTGATGGCACAGGGAAATGAACAATTAGGAGAAGAACACTTAAGGAAGGAACGGCTATTAAGGACCGGTTCGAATTGGGTTAATTGTTCGACAAGAGGGTGCAAATCAAACAAGGTTTCAGCGATCTACATTAATAACCTCCAACTTCCCATTTTCCTCTCAAATATTCCATGGATGCATTTACGGTTTGTCATGAAAGGGACGCCAGAGAATGGATTTTAAGATGCCTTTAAAGCCAGCTAAAGTTAACTATACAGGGTGTCTCACTTGTAAACTGCTAAATTTTATCAACACATTTCAGGCGCAAAAGTAAGGTGTTATACATATTAATATCGGACTAAACACTTTATTAGAAAATTGTAACAAAAGTACAAAGTGTCTATAGACTACTTTGTTTTTTGATTTAGATGTCGAAATTAAAAATAATTATATTTCGTCTATGTTTTCTGAGCACTATCAGATTATAAAAAAAAGAGTAGAAAATGTAGTTTCATGGCAAAATTTAATAAAAATAAATTTCTCCGGTATGATAATATCATAAGTAGTATCATTTTCATCTTTTTCTAAGAAGTTAAATTAAGTAATTTATTCCTTAATAAAAATCACATAATTTATTCAGAGTTAAGGTAAGAGCACCAGTGGCTGACACTGTACCAGTATTTGACACTTTTTCAAAAAAAGTAAATAAATAAGGAAACCACAATCTGACTTAATTGCGAACTATTGTGCATATCTGTCATTCAAAAATGTAATAGCAACCGATTAATCGAACTTGCACACGGGTCTTACGATTTGTTAGTGTTTTCTTATATAAATCGCTAAGGATTTGGTTAAAATGTAAGTATTGCAAGTTTGAATTATTTAATAATTATGAGTAAAAAAGGCATTCGTTTGTTGTTTGAAATTTAGAAAGAGGTTTATTTATTAAAATTGGCAATAAACAATGCTAAATTGTCTAAATACACTCCATGTCAACTACTGAAACTTGTAATGGTCTATTATTCAGTAGTTGACATGGGGTGTCAACTATTAAATTATTACGTATTAACTACTGACTTTGTTCCTCTCTCAATTTTGAGATGCCTCCTACGAAGGGTAACTTCAGAAATTATACAGAAGAAATTATGCAAGTGACTATGGAAGATGTCCGGCTCCATAAAATTCCGTATAAAACGGCAGCTGGGAAATTTAGTGTTCCGACGACAACTTTGAAATACAAAGTTGAAGGCAAGCATCCAGTTAAAAGGAAAATGGGCCCAGCCAGAGTGTTGACTGGTGCAGGAGAAAATGCAATAAAAACTGATATGAGGATACCTCCGATATGAGGAGTGTTCGAACTCTTCATATTAAATATTTATTATTAACTCTTCATATTAACCCGTAATTATTAAATATTTTTTTGTAAACTTACTCAAGAATAATCTTTTTTAAATATTCAAAAAAATTCTGTATTCACACATTATCAAGTCTAGTTCATTAATTGGATTATCTCCCTATGTCAACTACTGAAACAAAAGGATGTCAACTACTAAATTTTCTGTTTTCGCTGGGTGTCAACTATTGAATCAAATTTTACGTTTAAAAGAAAAAAAAGAAAAAAATTACAACCGCCATCAGGAATAAATACTTGTAATATAATAGAAGAATAGTTTGTTCAGCGACTGGTAATCATAAATTTTTCATAAAGTGAACTTAGCCTGAACTATGTGAACAAATACACAAAAAATTCCTTGAAGTGTCAACTACTGGTACCGTTACCTTAAATGATTACTACGATTTTGCGACAAATAAAAGAAGTTGAAATATTACATTAATTTTTTAATCTAACTATACTTGACTATGTGAATTAAAACTGTTACATCCTGTATATCACTGTAAGATATCTATTTCTCATATAATACTAGCTAAATTATGAGAAACGGTTCTAATAAATATTGATTGAAAAATTAATATTTTTTGCAAGAAGTTAATATTTCATTATTGTAAACTATATTCTGTATTGATCAAAGCGAGTAACTTCTTCACTTCAACATTGAGACGGATTACGTTTCCATTCTATACACGTATCGCAATACTGGATTACCTTATTATAAGACATAACATTGAGAAATGTCAGTTGCCATCTTCGTGACCAATAAACAGGTACGGAACTAATTCAAAATTTTCGCAATGCAATACGAGTGACATCGTATCATTTGAGTTAAGAAATAGGAGAAATGCATTACATTTATAGAGTTGTCAGTGGACGCATTACTGTGATATGAAAACCTTGCGTAGAAGAATATTCGATTTGAAAAGTATCGATTCATACATTGTTTACGAAATTTTATCGATGTTTTTATAAAGTCGATTTATTTGAAATATCATAATTTGAAAAGAATTATGTCTACATCAACTGTTCTTGATAAAGTTTGTGTCTTAAACGCGATTAAACAATACGTACTGTTACTGTATCGGACTATCCAGCAAGGACAGAGTTTTCACAATCTGTATTCATAAATTTTATATGAAATTTTTAATCCATTTCGCATATTTCATTTATTGGTGGAACTGTATTCAGTGGAAGTAATATTACAAATTTTTACTGAAGAAATATTATCTAATGAGTTCAGAACAATTCATGTTCGGGGAACCATACTGAGATGGTGCAAGTATTTCTCTTTTATTAGAGCCATAAATCGTGACGTTTTCGTTTTATGTCGTTGAATGCATTCCATGGTTGTGTTACTGAGGCAACGTGCGGTTGAAAAATGTAGAAACGAAATACATATTAATAAAATTTTCTGTTAACATTACATTTATAGATATATGTATGAAGTTTGTTTATCTGTGATTCTGTGCAATACTATTAAAGTAAATGCATTTTTTAGCTCACACCACAGTGCAGTATTTACAATAACTATCTATGGGTGGAAAACAATTTTAGCGTATTTCAGTGAGCCAAAGCGTCTAGTCGAATAAGGTGATCAAAAATGCCTTTAAGCGGAATGAAACAACCATACATTATTTGATATAATTTCCAAAAAACATCTTACATCAAGTTTCAATCCCCTATCTCATCCGTGCGGGGTAGTAAAAGGGAATTTTCGAATTCGTTTATTATTTTTTGTGATAAAAAACTTTTAAAAAATTCCGATAACGTTTGGACCTCCATGTTTCAGAATTTTTCTACGTAATGAATTAGAAAAGATAGGATAAAAATCGGAATTTCAATTTTCTCTTTTACCATCCTTTCCCGTTGAGGTAAGGAGTTGAAACTTGGTGGGAAATTTTTTTTGGATATTCTACCAAATGGCGTATTAAGTGTTTCAGTTGATTCAAGGATATTTCTGATCATTTGGCTACACCCTTCTCAACATTTGTTCTTTTTTTTTTCAGTACTTAGGTAGACTCAGCCCCGATCAATTTTTTGGGTGTCATTGCACCAATTAATTTATTCCCGTATTATGGAATTTATATGTATCAATGACAATTCACTGCTTCAGTATTAAAAAAAATAAAGAAATTTTAAATGTTACTCTTATTTTATATACTGTAATCTGTATCTATGAAAATTATAATTGAATTTAATCGTCAAGTTGAAGCGCATTAAAATTTTAAGTTTTATGACGCCTGAACTCCGAATGCAAGCAAGTTAGAATTGTTGAAGTATGGCAGAGAATTAATAACTAAATCTTGTCCCAATTCTTTGACAAATATCTTTGATGAAATATTGAAAAAGTGGTTTATGCACGACAGAATTCCAGGTTGCTCTACATTTAGGATTCCATAGCACTTAAAACAGAACTTTTAGTGATAGATGGATTGGTCAAGCTGGACCAATGCCACGGCTCATTGGTTCTTTTTATTTGAGTTCTTTTTCCGTTGGTGTATTTCAACGATCAATGATGCAGAAGAATCACATCGAAAAATACGCAATATTAGATAAATATTATGAAATTTTAAAATAGTTAAATAGTTAATGTTAGTACAAACTAACATTTTGTAACTTATTTTCTGACTAAAATACTCTGACTGTAAAACATTTTCTGAAATATTATGGAAGTCACTTACTGTGATCGAAACAAATAATAATTTATAACGTTAATAATAAAGGAAATATTTTAATATAAGAAACGCGGTACAAATATGTTATTCCCGGGGACGGATAGAATCGACTGTCTTTCGTAAGCCCGCAGAAATTGACAATCGGCAGTTACCCGGACAGTGGTCATTCCGAATATTCTACATAATTGATTTGGCGTAAAAAACTAAATATCGACCTTGAGACAGATTGGTCACAGTACCAATGGTACTCAGCGACGCAATTACATACATATTTTTATTTCTGATTAATATCATCGGTCGCTCATTACTTCATGACGGCAGTCACTTTAACAAAGATGGTTGTGTTCGTTATATCTGCATAGGCAGACTTGCACATATTGTACTGAAAATATTTCATTAATATCTCTCAAAGTAATGGACTGATGTTGATATCGCTTGATATTTGCCCCCCCGAACTATATCCGGAGAAACAATGTTCCAAACATAGAAATATTAAGTGTTCATTCATTTGTTTTGTGTACAGCATGCCATATAAATTGGTCCATTCAATTATCTTTGAAATGTTGATGACAAAAGTTATATAATTTGTTGGGAGAGAAGTAAATTAACATTGAAAATTAATTTAGAAATACCTCATACTCAATCATCTAATGGGAAAGCATTAATGATTGACCATTTAGATATGTGCTACATATTACAAAATTTGTAAGTGAAGACTTTTGAGGGCTTTGATATTTGTTGGACTAGAAATATGAGGATTTTGGAATTTTAATGCAAAGATCAAGTTATTTTTGGGTCTGAATATTTGTAAATGGGGAAGTTATATTTATAAGTCTAGAAGTTTAAATGTTTGAAAATGCAGAAATTTGGAAATATGATTATTTAATAATGTAAAAATTGTAAAATTTATGTATGTAATTTTATCTAAAGTGAGTCTATGTTGTTTTCAAATGAGCTACACACTAGTAGTCACCAAAATGTTCATATAAATACAACATTCTACAGTACTGAAATATAAATATCTTCTAAATGGATTTCTTGTTATAATTGACTTATGGAGAATAACAAGTTGTATTACTTTAAAAATATGTTAATATCAGTAGTACATTAAAGAATATATAATTCCGCTGAAGTATGAAATTTTTCGCGTTCGTGTATAAGAAAGTTACTTTCAGCAAATAATTTGCGTCTTGAATTTATGTAAACTCAATTTGAAACATTTTATTGTATTATCAGTATTTTTGAAGATATTACAATTAATTAATTTAAATGGAACATCTAGTACTTTCATAAACAATATAATTCTTCTTACACTGATTGCAAAATCTGTTACAATGAAATTTAACAAATTATTTGTTCAATTCCGTTAAACAGTTGTAGGTAAAATACTTATAAGTTCCATGTATGTTACACGAAAATTTGCTAAGCAAGACAAATAGCTGAAATATTAAAAAGAAATGTACAAATTGTTTACTGGTTAATATGTTTCTGCATTTCACCCACTTTCTTACAAAGTACGTTTCATCAACATAGTTTGATTGCTTCGAAACACCTTAAAATTATTTTAGGCAAAATACTATGATATTAGATAAAACAATATCTTATTAATTATCTCATGATATATAATTTTGCCCACAATAGAACAACAGAAATATCAATATGATGTCAAACGAATATTAAACTAATATTAAACTAATATTAATAGAGATGAGTAAAATATGCTGAAATATACTTCATATAAAATTATGCAGAATTTTTCAAAATCAATTCGCTCGAGTTCTTTTTGGTAGCATGTCCTACTGCTTTGGAAATTTAATGTTTGAGCGAAGATCTGTATGAGCAGCAAATATCGAAATTATTTTAAATACGTTCGTCTGAGTGTCTCCTTCTAAGAATTTGTTAGTAACATTCATCAGCAGCTATAAATGACAATATTCGGGTTGCAATAAAACTTGTCAATTCATAGAATTTACTGAAAAATTAGACGGAAAGTAATGTCATTTGGTCAGTCGACGATAATAGTTGATCGCACGGTTTATCTACAGAGTTGAACGTACCAGCTGTCTTTCATTTTATTACGAAAGTTAGTCGAATAAACGCCACAGTATGTCGCAGCTATTTTGTACAGGAAATTTCAAGGAACACAACAGTAACTTTTCTGATTCTGAAAGACTGGAGTTTATAATATAAGAATTTTGTTTTACTTTTGAATACAGTTTTTTTTAAACCAGTAAAAGTATATTTAAACAGGGCGATTTTTCTCAATTAAAATGAAAAAGAATATAGTTCAATATAAGTGGTATCAGAGATTAAAATAGAAACATTCAATCTATTTTTACGCTAATAACGTGAAATGCAAAATTTAGAGGTTTTTATTTCTTAAACCGTTTTGAAATAAATAAAATAGTGACATAAACCCTCCACTTTCGCGCGAGTTACGGTAAATGGACCAGATATGAAATCTGTACTAATTACGGAGTCTTTTGTATTCACATTTAACGCGTTAGTTGCCACGCGTATTTATGAGGAAATCCCGGTCAGACCACGAAGTAAAAATAAATTCATTAAAATTTTATGGAAGGAAATATTTAAATATATTAACCAGTTAACTGTGGCGATTTTTTTGCAAAGCGCGCACCAGTGTGTGTCGTGATAATCAAGCGATGACGAGTTAGCTCTCAAGAATTTATGAATCCATCTCAAATCATTTACACTTTTTATTTGCTTATTTCATTTCGTGTTGACCTCTAAACATTTTAAACATATTACATTTTACGAATATAATTTAGTTTTCGACAAAATTACAATTTAAATATCAAATTGTAACAAAATTTTACGCATGACGAATATAGTCGTCATGACACAAAATTCTGCCACATTTCCATGACAGATATAGTCGTCAAACACACTTAATTGGTTAATGATACAATCCTGCAATAAATAAAAATGAGGTAAATTTTTAACAAATTTTAGGTAATTACTTGAAACAAGGTAAATTTTTTAGTTTAATATATCTTTCAATATTGTAAATATTCTTCAAAGAATACGCATTGCGCTGTTGATAATGTTGATAGTTTTCATCCAAAGTGTTAAGAAATGCTTTTTTAACTATTTCATTTAAGTCGATTATAAGTCTCCACATAAAACGTAAATCGCAGAGTTACCTAACGTAGTAAGAGAACAATAAATTCGACACCTACGAACTTTTTTGTTGTCGTTTTTATGTAACTGTGGGAATATTGTACGGTATTTAAGTTTATCCGTAACAAAGAGTAATCAGTATTCATCATAACCTCGTTTCAAGCTCCAAAAATGAAACTTGCCTCGTGTCTTATCACTCAACTAATTACATATTTTACTTTTATTAAATTATTCTCCACAAAGCAACAGCATGTAGAATTAAATCGTCGTATATCATGAAAACTAATTGAAAGAGCGACATGCGCAGACACTTTAATTCGGCACACAGAATCGTAAACAAACTCCGAAATTGAGGACATCGAAATACATATGCAGAGAATACTCTGCATAAACATCTGTTTCTATTTTATTGAATACTTCGAGAAGATTTAATTTTTTTTGCCTGACAATAATTCCGTTATAAAAGAAAACTATTTAATAACAAATAAGTTAATGTACCAATGGTTAAATAAAGATAACAGTAACAGTAAATTAAACTTTTAGTTATAAGCAAGATATTAAAAACAAATGAAAATTTCCTTATTTTTTTTACTAGCTAAGCACTATCGAATAATATATACAATATATTGTATACATATAATAAATTTTTCTATTTTTAGTTACTGGTTCTTGGAATAGGGATAAATGATTATATCGAATGGTTTCTTTGGAAATCAAAGCGGACTTTTATTATCTTAAAATTTCTAAACTAAGGTTTATTTTGTCTTGAATTAAATACCTGAAAATCAAAGATACAACATTCAATGTTTATTGTTCTCTCTCTGTTGTTTCTTTGTTACAATTATAGTTCACCCTCTTTGGTTAATTATTGCACTCGTGTATACCACGTGTATATCGTCGCTTTGGTTAGCTTCTTATCTATTTCGCGGGATAATTCAAATAACCTCAAGAAAGTATAGTGTACTTCCCTTACATACATTATGTAACATCACAAACACAACCAATTTGTTTATCAGTACATATCGTATTTTTACAGTTATTGAAATTCAAACTCTTAAATATCTCACAAAAATAAAAAATGAACTTGCACCATTCTCGAAATAAACTGCTTAATTATATCTGTGTAGAGCTAATACATGTTGTTATCACATTTTAATTAATTTGAACGTTCCTAATTAGGAAAAGTGTTATTTATATCAAGACTTACTCTGTTAATAATTATCGGAACTCGTTTGAACACTAGGATATTTGCGTTATCAATTTTAATTATGACATTCAGTCAGCAATAATTTTAATTAATTAGATTGGTTTGAAGCTCGTATTTCTTGCCTTACATTGATTGAAATCCGAGATGCCGGCAGAAAAAGTTATCGATCAGTGGAATCAGTCATTCTTAATCGAGTATTCTGCGAATGTGTTACAGAGCAGCTACTGGAGCGAAAACGTCCACAAGACAAAGGACGCAAAGCAACAATCACAGTAACATCAGTGAACTGTTGGACAATCTACTTCGTGGTTACGACAACAGTGTTAGACCAGACTTTGGTGGTCCACCGACCACGGTTGAGGTCGACATCATGGTACGCAGTATGGGTCCGATTTCCGAAGTTGACATGGTTCGTGCATCATATGTACTTACTTTCTTTCTGGTTTCGACTGTTACGTGTGATTCATGAGTGGCAGCTGTTAATTTAATCATCGGGCAGCCGACACCGTGTCACTCATTCCTGCATATGTTTGCACGTCATCGACAATAGTCAGTCATGTATCCGTTGAACACCATTGTCCCACAGTAATCCGTAATAATATATAGTTCTCACGGGGAAATTAGTTCTGAAATTCATTAGTTGCGAACATTTAGAATGTTCCGAAATAGTGGTGAAAAGGGGCCGCTGCACAAGAATAACAAAACCAACAGTAGAGAATAAAATTTTCTTATATGCAGCTTCATTTTTAAAAAACTAAATTTATTCGTAGCGCATGACATGACAAAAATGCAACTTTTTCGTTAATAAAAGGAACTATTATTTAGGGCAATTATGTTAGGGCAATTATGATTTTTATAGTCTTGAAATATGTTATCATATATTTATATTTTCCATTATATGTTCTAATTAATTTGTATTGACAATCGAACAGTACATTTTGTTACAATTTCTTAAATAATCAATCGATACAAAAGCTATATAAATTTTATCTACCAATTGTAATAAAATATATTTCAGTCATAAAATGTCAAGTACCTCGTGTAGTATTGACATTTTAATGACTTCGAATTAGTACTTTTAGCAGGACCGATTGGTTGAAAGAACAAATTTAATTTCATTAAAGAATAAAGTGCGAATGTACTTGGGGGGTAGATGGGAACATCTGTATAAGAAATAAGAACATAGGAAGTTAGGACATAGTGTACAATGATTTTTCCTCTTCAATGCTTTTATTTTCGCTTAAAAAAAAAATAGTAGTCTGTCTCAGTTTCAAGAATTACCCTATTTCTTGTACTTATTTCATATTTCAATACTTATTTTATTCTCACCCTGTTCTGCTAAATAACTTTTCATATTTTCACAGTGTGAATTCAGTTATTGAACAGATTAACTTTTGTTTAAATAAATCTACATTTAATGCAGAAATGATGTTGGTTTCTACTTTTAAAGTAGACAATGATATTAAAGAACAATCTATTCTTTCTTTTAATTAGTTTCAACCTCTTGTAGCATTTGTTGATGCAATTGAACCTTCTGAATTAGAATATTTCTTCCGAAATTTGTATTGTTAGCGAACGAAATAAGTGAAATGTTATATTTTTGCATAAGCTCCGTTCATTAAAAAAGACATAACAGTATTTACAATGTTTGAAATTACCTAACTGGAAATAACTTTCTGTTGCAGACTTACTCGATGGATTGCTACTTCCGGCAATCGTGGGTTGATCGACGTTTGGCTTTCCAAGGCGGCAAAGAAACTTTGGCGCTTAGCATATCCATGTTGGCGAAAATCTGGAAACCGGATACATACTTCTACAATGGTAAACAGAGTTATTTACACACGATAACCAGCCCGAATAAGTTTGTCAGGCTCTATAAAGACGGCAGGGTTCTCTACAGCTCCAGGTATGTAACCGTTTTAAAAAAATATATACGAGTATATTTTCAAAAATAATTTACTTGTTGAACATTAACAAACCTTCTTTGTCGGCGGTTATAACAATCACTGTTATGTTAAAAATAAATTACGTTGCTGCATATTTTTTTAATCTTAAACCAATTCAAACTTTCTCTTACCGAATATGTTCAAAATTTCAATAATTTTACTTTTCTATTTCTTTCACAATGTTTGATTACTTGTATTATATATTTTTATAAATTGTATATGCTACTTCTAATAAATAAGTCAAATTGTCTCTTACAAAAGCACGTAGCTAATCAGATTTGATTTTTTCAATTTTACGTTTTTTAATTTTTATTTCATTTTCATTTCTCAATTTTTTTCAGTACTTCTCGAGCAAAATGATGTGGCAAGTCAATATGCTTGTTTATAAACGTGAATGATATGTTATTTGCCAGTCGTTTGGCTATCAGGATGTTTTTATAATAACACTGTTCAGCCGCGAACCTAGATCTTTGCCGCGACTAATTTAGTACAAGGTTCAAGTGGTTCGACGCGTAGACCACAGAGAATAGCTTTATACCTCGAAATACGGGTCACTGAGGACCCTTTTGTCTATCAAGTCCTGTCCGGATCGGCCCTAGCGTAAGCATGTGCTTGTCATAAATCGGCTAACAGCTATACCTTCTTTTTTGAACAATTGCATCAAACGAAAGCATAGATTTTTTTAACTGTCACCCTCTGAAACACGAGGGTGTTCGGACGATTTTGCTATATCAAATACACAGTCGATCGTTGAATCTTGTGCGAGTCGAACTGAGAGTCAAGAAGTTTCGCGTAGAGTAACGTAGAATAACCATAGCAGGTTGGTTCTTGAGATTAATCATAACGCTATTCGAGTGGGACTCTGCACACCTCGAATAGGCTATTGCAGGGTGGTATCGGAGCAATCACACACCATTCGAGTGGGAGTCTACACTCTTCCAATAGGCCTCTGTAGGGTGGTAAAGATCACATATCGTAACACTGTTTGAGTGGGACCCTACACTCCTCGAATAGATCATCGTGAACAATTCCATGCAATGTGGATTATAACACGAATCTTAACAACATTGAGCGAGACCCTGTGCTCTTTAGTCAATTAACAACAACATTGAGTGAGACCCTGTGCTCCTCAAATCAATTAACAGCATTGAGCGAGACCCTGTGCTTCTCAAATCAATCAACAATCATACTCCACAGCATACACAACGTATACGTAATCATTCACACTTTCACCGTTCAATAACGAACAAATACATGTTTTGCAAGGGTTTTTTTATGCCGCAAGGCTTTTTCCTCTAAATCGAATCGTTCGAGCCAATAAATCATCATGATTTCTTAGATTCAATTCTGTTTAAATAATTTTTATCTACCCTCCTCCTTCATCAAATTCGTTCATTCCTTTGAAACACGAAATTTCTCCATATTGGAAAGACTTCGACGATACAAACACAATGTTTGTGACATTCAGGTACTCGATATTCGTAAATTCGTTTAATTTATTATATAGATACGAGGTTACACAGCTATCTACGCCAGCTACTTACCAACAATGTTCGACATTGCTGCGCGCTGCACTTCATGTTTGTCGACACATTCGAGAATAGTACATAAACTCACTTCAGCTTTCTTCGCGTTTGACCGGCGATCGTTGATGGATTTTCTGCAATCTGTAGTTTCGTCACTGTATTTTCAACATCGACGACATGATACTTAAAAGCTTTTTTAATGCTCGTACCCTTAATCGCCGGTATTTTCTTTTTCTAATTCCATTTTTGAAACCCCTTATTCACTATCATATCTTGACCGTTTCTACTTGATGCGTCGTTCTTACGACCGTCACTTTCTTCGATGATTTTAATACGAAGAGTTTCTGATGATGGCAGTTCGTCACCGAACTCGATAGCGCAACGAAAGTTCTTGAAACTAGTTAGTAAACAGTACAGGAGTATGACTGTTAACAGATCTTTGTTTATGTGCTCTACCATCTCGCTCAATTTATAGATCATGTCAAAAAATTTCCGAATGTGTTCGCGAACGACTTCGCTTTCTCCTATTCGTTACATCAGCTGTTCTAGTGACGTGTCCTTTCACGCGGGTCCTCTCGATTGATATATTTTTTGAAGTTTCATCCATACTTCACGAGACGTTTAACAATTTTTAATTTGTTTCAGCTCAGACGATCTTATCTATAATATAATGTCCGACCTCGCTTTATTGTCATTTCGCATCCATTCCTTCGTGGCGCTCTCTGATGTAACGTCACTAGCAATGACATTATTTATTGAAAAGGAGCAGACAGAGAATTTTATAACCGAATAAAGAGCAAACACAATATCTTGATGTAAAAACTTTATCTTAACATTTTAACATTGAACGTGTATATCATGGCGATAGAGAAACAAGAGTGAACTGATTATAATAAAACTGTTGTCAACGTGCTCATACATTGAAAAAACAATCAAGAGGGTACAATTCGATTATGCAGGAAAACCGTCGTGAATTGCATTTCCAACATTATTTTTTAGATTTTTTATTTTCACTACTCACGTATGTCCATGCATCATTCTTGATTAATAATGCTTGCATTTGCATTTTCTAAGTATCATAATTCTTTTCATTCAGGGAGTCTATCCTTATAATTCCGGAACTTATGATATACATTGTGACACAACAAATAACCGTTTAACAATTTATCGATCACATTTCTGGATCACTTATTTCCTGTATACTCTACTTTCCGAAATTTTCTGGTCCCATAACCTGTTGCGGGTGAAGATCCGTGGTCGAAGTGACGTGATGCAATATATCAATTCATTAGCCACATCTTCTAAGTTGTCTTTACTAAAGCAAGCACCGGCTATAGGTGTCAGTATTCACTTGTTACCTTTCACCCCCAAAGTTACAAGTCTAGCTAAAGTTTCTTGAGTAATCAGTGCTGATTGCTTCAATGTTAAAACTAAAGTATTAGTAGTGTTAATAGTATAGTTAGCATTCTCTTGTTTGTAAGTGGCTATAAAAATAGTGTATTTAGACTTAATGTCCTTATCATTAAATATAAATTTCCAAACTTTATCGCCAGTACCTTTCTTTACTTTCCTACTTTCTGGACCTACTTCGTATATTACTTTTGAAGTAAACTCCATAGCAAGAAATTTTGAATCCATGATCAGTTCTTTCATATAATCATGACAATGTTTCTTAAATAGTAATTTTAGGTTTTTGGTGAGGTAAAATAAAGTTTTGTTTAAATGTTCAACAAAAACAAATAACAATTTATTAATTAAAGGTAAAATTACGTTGATTATAAGAGCGAGCTTTTGTGCTCGCTCAAGAGTCGCGATTCCGAATGCCACGAGGCCCACGCTCGTTGCCACGCGTACCCCCATAAAACAAAAACGGATCGCCCTGGTGTAACGGTTTTGGGAAAATTCCTATCCCCAAAAGCACGTCGTATGACCGTTGCTATAACGGTCATGGAAAAAACCCACCGATACAAAGTATCTCGATACGCCATAATTCAGACAATGTATCGGTACGCCACACCCGAGACGAAGCATCGGTACGCTACATAATTGTAAATCTTTATAATTAAATTCTATCCCAGTGTGAGTATCAGTACTCTCTTGGATTAAATCCAATCATAGTGTATTCCTTTAGCTATACCGTGTATAAACAAAGCAGTTGGCTTAGCACCAGCAATCTTACAGCTACTCATGATTACATATAAAATGATAAAGTTTGCTTATATTAGATAACTGAATATAATGAAACAAACTATACTCAAAAATATGAGTTAACTCTATCAGATTACCTGATAACTCTTCTAATTTTATATTAACGATACTGGAATCATTAACTAAGGGCAACTTAAATATAACAATTAAACTCTCTTGTAAATTAGTAGTATATGAACTAGAACTTGCGAATATATTACTAGCTCGCCCCCGCCCGGGTTCTTACCTCCCCCGAGCGGTGTGGCCGTCAGTGTTATGATGGTAAGCACCACCACTCTCGGGCGGATTCTATACCCTCGGTGCTACGGTGATGTGTTTCATGCCGAAAACCCCGCTAGTTTCGCCCGATCATCTGCGTGCCTTTTTGTCTACTGTTCCATGTTTTGATCTTCCCTTGCTAATCTCATTCTATCCGTAACATTTTGACTGGTCTAATTCCTAGGTTGGGTGCGTACGTTTCAATGTAAGTTAGGTTATTATATCTTAAATTGTACTATGAATTTTAGTTCATATATTTAGTATAGTGGAGCGGTCTGTTTAGTCGTTAAGCGGGGAGACCAGTATGACACCTTAAAAAAAATCGATTTTTTTTTATCATCTTAAACAATTCTCCCTTCTTTCCTGCGTATAATGGCGAAAACCGGGTTTAAAAATTCGAAAAACTCCTGTCGCTGGGCCTGTTTCCGTATCGCACATAGCACTATCCCGCGTATGCACATGTAACTTTAACTTCGTTTTTCTCGGAACACCATTTTTGGACCTTGTAACCAGCCTACAGCCTAACCGGAGGTTCAGATCACCTTGAAATATTTTGTGGTATTATTTCAAATCAGTGGCTATCGGCCTAACCTAAAACATCCCAGAAAACAAATCTAATTTTGGAGAAAAAAAATAAAATGTTGGAAAAATTTGCGTAATTATGTGTTTTGCCACTTTGATAATTTTTATATGCCATTGGGTTGAATAATCAAATCAGGTCGGAGGTTAGGCCGAAAACAGCATCAATTCCTTTACTTATAATTTTATTTTATGCATTTTTGACGACTCGTTTGATCTGTACCCTGGTTACAGTAAGGAAGTTCGCCGAAGTGTAGACCATCTATCTTTTTTTGTTTTTAACTATACCGTCCTTATTTGTACTGATTTTTTTTTTTTAAATATTTAAATAAAGGTCCATTTTAACCGAATTCATCAAAAGATTTGATTTTTCTAAAGCGACAAAACTCTGACGATCTTTTAAAGATAGGCCCATTTTAGGTTGCGTCATACTGGTCTCCTCCCTTAAAGAAAGTTAGAAACTATTGATGCAATAACAAACACTAACAGATATACTTGATCAAATCTTTATAATTCTTGAGACTTTCAATATAATGTAGCAATATAAAATACCGAATAGTCACGGTATTGAAGAAATAAGTATAATACGCTAATTTATCAGGAAAACCTCACCCAAATATTTATTTCGACATGTATGAAAATATGTTATATGTCACATCAGTAGGTTTCTATACCCTGACACATAATGGTGCGTGGAAAAGAAATTGAATTTTGTATGTAGAACGTATTTGCCGTTGGAGTCAAATTCTTGGAGGAAAGTATGATTGAAGACCGTCGCAGCACCTTTTACACTTGGCCGATAAATCGGGGTAGTTGTTCCGGTGGAAACACGCACGAAGTCAAAACTAGGTTGAGATACCCAAGAGTTTGTCGAGAGAACTGTATAGGAGCTCAAGACTTCTTCCGATGCCGGGCGCCTGATTCTAGCAGTGCAAAAGCCGATCGTATTATTCGCGACGCGGATAGTACAGAAACGCTCAGATCGACCTTGTCGAGTAATTCGGAAAAAGTCAAACGGTGCCTGTATTGTGTAGTTCATAAGCCTATCGAGAACAACCAGAATATGACGGCAGGCATAATATATGGGCTGAGCGACACTTTGGTTACCCAATCTGATGATGAACTATGTTTGTATAATTCTACTACCAAACAGCGAGATAGCAATACTACACGGTCGTGTTCCCTTTTTCATAAAGGCATACGAGTACAACCAAAGATTAGCAGCAGGGCACTTTCGTGAGCTGAGCGATACTCTGGTTGTTCAAATGAGTCTGTGAGCTGTGTCCCGATCAAATGTGGCAGAAATCATCCAATTCTACACCCGCGAGACTACCCCTCACAAGGGTACACAGGTACATTTAGAAGATACGGCGAGACGATTTACGTGGCCCGAGCGATACTTCAATTGCCTGTATGAACCTGGGAGTTATACCACGCCAAAATGTACAGTTAAACAATCTCAGTCACTATCCACAATTATGGGAATATCGTCGATTATAATTATTGAGAATAGACTCTGAAGCAACACTTACTCATCGTCTCCTTCTATTCAGCGCGTTATTCTTTTAAATGACTTTAACCAATTACTTTACTACAATTAAAATTTCTTGTTTGACAACTACACTGTACACGTCCACAAAAGAGAATTATATAGTTAGAGATCCTCTTTGGTTCGTTTCTAGATGTAGAGTGCCGAAATTGATTCTTACATCAACCTCCTTCGATTGGTATCGAGAGAGGATCGATGCGTACGCATACTTATTTTTAAGTGGGGAAAATATTCTAATTGTAAGTATTTATCCCAGCGACAAGTATCGCGGTTTGTATTCGGAGTAGGGATAACCCTTGTCCCTGATACAGACGAATATATAGGGTGTACCTATAATTATGTAACCAACACGTTTACAAAATAAATTACACATATTAACATAGAATGAGGATAAATTGGAATTTTTATGATCACCGTCATAGTAGATGTTCTTACGTTGCAGATCGTACTCATATGTCGACTCCGCCCACTCTCTATAGCGATTCTATTTTGATATAAATGTGTGTAGTATTATTCAAATAATTTACACTATGCTTTATTAATCGTTTCACGAGTAATGGAAAACGGCATGATGAATAAAAGTATCAGCTATGCCCATCGTAAAAGTGGTGAATATGGCAGATGTCAGAAATACTAGAGATTCATTGAAGTAGGAGTGTATATTCCTTTAAAATTGTTCAACCTTTAGTCAAGTATAATAATCCTGAAAAGAGCTGATGTTGTTAGATCGAAAAAGAGTTGATTTTGGTACTCTCAAAAGACTGGTTTTTTAATTTTATAAAGTGCTGAAAAAAGTGCTTAAAATGTTCTAGTTATAAGGAAGCGATAATTGATACGATTATAAAAATGTTGCCATTATTACATAAAGAATTATTTGCGCCTAGTTATAGGAAGTTGTTGAAATACACCTGGTTTCGATGTGGTTATACGGATAATAGGTCAGTACACTTTAAAAACCCACTTATCGCATATCCTCTTTTCTTAAACCTGGCTCGATGCAGACGTACTTACATTATTTTATACCCTTCTAAATGATATAATTTTATTATTTTTTGTGCCAAAATTCTTTGTTTTTATGACAATATATTTTGTAGACGTAGAGACAATCATTTTTTTATGTACGTTCAAAATGGAAAAGAAGCAAACTATCATTGTGTGGCATTATTTGTAATGGCTTTGTCGTTTGCTGTACATGTAAGTGAAACGAGAAATTTGTCAAACAGTGTTATAAGTAAAAATGGTTTTAACGGAAAAAACTATCTTCAGAATCGTTATGAATGTTTAAGAAAATGTGAGTCAAATACGCACGAAGTTTGCCTCGACGAGTTCATGCTACTATAGCAGCAAAAAAATAATTAAATAATAATTTAAAATATTTCTTGCACAAAATACAAAAATTTTGTTTCTTGTGCATTGTATAATATCAAACCAATACTTCGTAGTAATTTTTATTTCTATGAGTATTTACTTTTTAAGTGATGTCTATCAAGTTTATTGTGTCAAATTGTATCAGTGTTAAGTGTTTATATTAATGTAACCAGAAATAATTATAGAATAACCTTGAATATTTCAGTGATTTATTCATAGATCAAAAGTCAGTATTTCAGCTAAATCAGTACAATATTTGAATTATTATGCATTTATATCATATATAACATTCATATCAACACATTCGTGTCGTATATCAAATTCATGTCAGTACATTCATATCATATATCAAATTTATGTCGGCATATTCATACCATATATCAGATACATTTACATAAAAAACTATTTAAGGAAACAGATTCTGGAGTTTCATGAACAAACTATAGTTTGAAATCTGTTTTAAACTCAATCCAGAAATAGGAAATTCCCAGAATAAGTCATAATTGGCTCTTGAATAGCGGTCGAAAGCTTCTCGAGCATCGATGGCGAAGACTCGTTTAACATAAATGCAAGGAATGGAATTCACGATTTGCATCGTCATGCTTGATGAGCCGAAAGAAGATTGTGAAACGAGCGAACAGCAATAAAACGCGAAACTTAGACAATGCTATCAATTTTACGAACTGCTTGCCGTGGACTAAAAACCATCTTCTCTATCATTTGCTGAAGTATACTACGCTTACTTCTACGATCTTTGCCGATTAATCTTGGGAGAACACAGAAAGAACATATTTTGTTCATACCAGGGTAGTCTACCTTTTACTTTCTGTGTAAATAATGTTATAAAATTAGGAAAACTCGATAAACTAGTATCTGCGCTCCTCGTTTTATTTACTTAAAATTCTTGTCACTCAATTTTAATAATTTTTTCTCTGTTATTTAAGTCTTTTAACTATACATTGAATATCACTGTTGTACTACCAAATTCTATTGTATAATTTGGTAACTGATTATTGATTGAACGTGGATAATGGTTTTTTCAATTCTTACGAGGAGAGTGCAAGGTCTTTGGGGTCATTTAGTTCAAATTTTGTAGGATGGTAAGTTTAGTTTCCCTGTTGATGAAGATACACTACCGTCCATAAGTATCCGGACACTTCGTTACATAAAACATAGTTGAACTTTGTACGAAAGGTATTTAGGGTTATCATATCATTTGTAATAATTATTATTATCTTTTTTGAGGTGTCATGACGTAATAGAATTAATTTTTAAGTACAAATTATACAATGAAATTGTGAAAGTAAAATTCATGTTCAGAAGTACAAAGTCTAAATTTGTGAATCTAACGAAACGCTTTCGATTTTAAAAAAGATTTTAATTTCTACTGTGTTTCATTTCTATGGTGCAGAACGTATTCAGAGGGTTCTTCGATATGTTTCAAGTGTTTGTAAACTGTTGGTAGATGTTTAGGTTCCCTAAATGGAGATACGAATGGAGGTAAAGCTACGCACTCGACAGTTTCGGTTTAGTTGATCTGTAGCTTCTTTTCCATCAAGATATGAGTTCCAAACGAGAATTATCAATCGAAAAACATTCCAGTATTCCGACCTTCGCAGAAAAAAAAATCGATTTTAGTTACTGTTGCAGATACTTGAATAACTTTCATGCAACGCGAATGCATGTTTCGCTTGTGTTCGGATACTTATGGACGGTAGTGTATACGGTTGTAAGAGCCACAACTCAATAATTTTTTTAGATATTTGTAATTAAAGATGCAATTCACTCGTTACATTCAGTTCTGTAGCAAACGATTACACGTAATGGGTTTACCGCAGCGTATCTGTGTTCCTCGTCGTTAGGAGCCGGTTCGAGTCCGTGGAGGGTGACTAACTATTTGTTTATTTTATGTGTATTTTTACATATAAAGATACATAATGGAATTTAAATAAGTTGGAAATGAAATGTCTTTAATGACTAGAAACCTTATAAGAGTTTTATTTGTCATTATCATTCGTATAAGTACAGAATAATATTTATTATAAAACAATAAAAGCATTTCGCAAGAAGAACAGGAGAAAAGCCTTTTAAGGGGGGCAATACTTTTAGAATCTTGAAAAATTAAAAAATTTTTTTTTTTATAAAATGTTAGTGTAACATCTTAAAATTATTGTCTCAAAATTTTAAAATGAAATACGAAGCCCTTTTGAAGTTATGGCCGATTAGCGCCGCGAGTATTCACGCGTTCAGTGCGGAGGACTGAAACTTTAAACGCGTTTTTCTCAAAACTACATTTTTAAAATTGGTGTGGCTGATAATTCAAAAACTAGTTTATCAATCGCGCTCAAATTTTTTGCACATATCCATGACAATAGTATCTAACATATGAATCTAAATTATGAAATAAATTGAACATTAAAGTCCTTTTTTATTGCAAAAAATTGCAAAAATTGTTAGTAAAATTCAAAGTTTTTCTTTAAAAGCGCGCCATTTCTTTAGTTTTACATATTTTGCACATTTCTGAGGTTCATCTACTAACTGTGAATGTTAGTTTTCGAAACATTGTCCGCAAACTTGCTTCAGACCAATATATCTAAAGCTAGAACCCACACCGATTCACGAGACGCGCCTCAACACTTCCAGAAAGGATTGTTATAATTCCGCCATTTTTAAACGTATTTAAAAACAAAAAATATTGTGTAATAGGCAATAGTTATAATAAATTATATCTGAAATTTCAAAAACGCAAAACAAAGATATCCTATACAAACAAATTCACAAAAATCAGCTTATTTTCATCGGTCTGAAGGTATTGCCCCCCTTAAGTGCCAGTTAATCGTGCTTGGAAGATTAACTGATTTAGTATGACCAGATTAACAGAATTAGTATAAAAATATGATCAGCTTCTTACCCCTCATTGTCCGTACAATGGTGAAACTTGTCGTAAAAGCAAATGAAACATAATTTCGAAAAGCATCTCGTGCATCAAATTAATGCAGTATTGTTGAATAGACATCTGTTGCTTTGTATTTCTTGTGGAAAGCAGACTTCATTGACGTTTTCAAATATCTCCCTTTACGTCATCAATTAAATTTTTTCTTTTCATTAAATTTCACTGTTTCTTGAAATGATTATAAAAATTTCGTAAGGCTATAACGGTGTAATGAGTACTACAATTTGGTATAGATATTGCAGGTAAAGCAGTAATTTTAGCTAATGTAAAATAATAATGTACAAATAATTTTATTAATATGTGACATGTTACCATTAATATTGAAACTATTTAATTATTGTCAGCATTAACAGAGTGATGCTATTATAGAGCTATTAAGTTGTAGCATTAACAAAATTCAATTCTTCACTTTAATTAATTCATAAATAAGTGAAATAAAGTTAATGTTCCAAACTATCGATGTTATTATCTTCCACAATTACCATGCGACATGGTGACACTCTAATTTTTAATAGAAGATATTGATGTTGATGCAAAATTTTATAAATTTACTTCTTTGCTGGTCAAACGTGCACGTAAAAAATATAAATGTATTCTGAAAAAACTAATCTGTTATAAGAAAAATATATAGGTATGATTTTCTCAAGCAGTTTCTTGGTTTTTAACCGACTTCGAAAAAGGAGGAGGTTACTCAATTCGATCAGTATTTTTTTTTTTTTTTTTTTTTTTTTTTTTTTTTTTTTTTTTTTTTTTTTTTTTTTTTATTATTATTTTTATTTTCTATGTGTGTCCGCCTATTACGCCTAGCTGGATGCACCGATCGGAACGAAACCTTTTGCATCTGGTAGGTTCTGACTCCCCATTGGTACCATTATCAAAAAATTTTTCATTTTTTAATTGCAAAGTATTGTTATTGCAAAAAAACCGGCAACTTTTGAAATAAACTTTTCTCGATTTTAGTGCGCTTTTAATATCTTATCACGGACATGATTCTGAACAATTTTGTTCATATAAAAATTTCGCGGAAAGCTTTAGTTTTCGAGATATTAGCGAAAAATTGTTGAAAAGTTTTGAAATCAACTTTGGACGATTTTAATGTCCTTTTAATATGTTATCAGGGGCACGATTCTGAACAACTTTTTCCTTATCCGCAATTAAGGGGAAGCTTTAGTTTTCGAGTTATTAGCGAAAAACTATTGTTACTAAATATTGAATTCTACGTATGCCTCCGTGTCTCTGGTGGTGTATGAGTCAACATGCAGTCGCCGATTTTCTACTGTTTCTACAAACACGTCTTGTCGGCCGATAAAAAGCGTGAAATAAAATAATTTTAAGAAAAAAAATACGCCGACTTCGAAATGCACTAAAAAGTATAAAATAATTTCTATTTCCTAATGAAGTAATTTGTATTTCATTCAATCATACAATTACGTAACAGATATGAATGAAACCTATTTACTCGTTAGGTAGTATATTAAATACATTTCAACCTTTTCGGAGGCGGCGCAAAATTAAACGTTTACTGAAGTATTTTTAATTATGCGCCACCTCCGAAAAGGTTGAAATGTATTTAATATACTACCTAACGAGTAAATAGGTTTCATTCATATCTGTTACGTAATTGTATGATTGAATGAAATACAAATTACTTCATTAGGAAATAGAAATTATTTTATACTTTTTAGTGCATTTCGAAGTCGGCGTATTTTTTTTCTTAAAATTATTTTATATAAATAGATCTTCATGATTGTCTGGGACATTCAGGTTTATTTTGTAAGAGCGGTACTGAACTAAAGGAGAGCGTAAGCATCCAAAGCACTAACTTTCAAGAGAAGTATACTGAAATATTTTTTGTTATAAGGTTGCAATAAAGCTGTCTATAATGTTTAAATGTTCATCCTTCATGGTTTCATTTTTACAATCATAATTATGTAATGAATTAATCACTTTAAATAATTAGCTAGAATAGTAATGATTGCAAATATATAGCATGTTCGTGAATTACAAGGATACTGTAAATAGGTCCCATAATACCTGTTTTGTAATACACCTAATTGTTCATTTAATATTAGATTAAATGTCATATCTATTCAGTGTTTGGAGTATTTGAGAAAAATTTCAATGTTGGCTCTTATTAGTTATAGATAAGGATAGAAATACTTTGATGAATGAACATGGTTATCGACATCATACGGCACTGAAAGTCGGTTCGAGTTGATTATCAGCCCTGCTCATCTTTTGAGTCAGTCAAGCGTAAGTGAAACATGTGCTTTTTACTGATCGATGAAATTTACGACCATGCTATATTTTTTTGATTACTATATCAGATCGGAGGAATACGAAGGCGAAGATATGAACATTTCAATTCGTTTTCATCGTTTTTTCATAGGTTGGTCACTATCGGAATAAAAGTGTATTAAATTACATGTATTTTATACTTTGCCAGTAGCGTGTGTATATCGCCAATTAATAAATTATTTTTATTTATAATGACAGATGATCGAAACGGATCATCATTTTGATCGAAATGTTTTAAAAGGCTACTATTGATTTTATTTGCCATAACCGTATTAGCGTTATCCAATTTGTAAAAGAGTAGTAGTAAAATATGTATTATACAAATTTAAACGATAATATGTACAAGCCTGACATATTCGAGAGATATAAATTCAACCATTTTTTGTCATCTTTCTATGAAATAATCCGACGCTGACGAACGATGCACTTTTTGAAGAATGATTCTTAGCAAGACCGCAGAAGTATGCACATATAGGAGCACCTTGAGCTCAAGGGTTAATTCTGACGTGCACAATAGAGACGATCCAGAAGACTAGGTCAAGAGAAAGGCAATGTGTTAACAAAGGGGAAACGTACATCGCTTGATTGCGCGTGCTCTGTTTCTTTATATGTTTCTATATATTTTCTGTAGATACTTCAAAATAGGCAAATAGTCAATCTTGGTGTTTAATTAATGATGTTAGATGTCATTCTGTTGATACTAGAGTAGACTGTTCTCAGGAGTATTGATATTAAATCAAATTTAATATCTCAAATGAGGTATCTTTATTATGCAAACTTGGAAAGTAAGATTCGTGAATGATTTGCATAAAATCATCATTTTGCTGACATAAGGTGAAGGCACCAGTAGTTAACACTTTAAGGAATTTTTTGTCTATTTATTCACATAGCTTAAGCTAAGTTCACTTCATGGGAAATGTATGATTAGCAGTCGCTGCACAAACTATTCTTTTATTGTATTACAACAAGTATTCATTCCTAATGGTGGTTGTAAAGTTTTTTCTTTTTATCTTCTAAACGTAAAATTTAATTCAATAGTTGACACCCAGCAAAAACAGAAAATTTACTAGTTGACATCCTTTTCTTTCAGTAGTTGACATAGGGAGAAAATCCAATTAATGAACTAGTCTTGATAATGTGTAAATACAAAATTTTTTGGAACATTTAAAACAGATCATTCTTGAGTAAGTTTACAAAAAATATTTAATAATTAAGGGTTGATATGAAGAATTAATAATAAATATTTAATATGAAAAGTTCGAACACTCTTCATATCGGAGGTATCCTCATATCAGTTTCTTATTGCATTTTCTTCTGAATCTGTCAATACTCTAGCGGGACCATTTTTCTTTTAATTGGATGTTTGCCTTCAACCTTGTATTTTAAAGTTACCTTCGCAACACTAAATTTCCTACCTGCCTTTGTATATGGAGTTTTATGGAACCGGACATCTTCCACAGCCGCTTGCATAGTCTCTTCTGTATAATTTCTGAAGTTACCCTTCGTAGGAGGCATCTCAAAATTGAGAGAGGAACAAAATCAGTAGTTCACACGTAGTAATTTAATAGTTGACACTCCATGTCAACTACTGAGTAATAGACCATTACAAGTTTCAGCAGTTGACATGGAGTGTATTTAGACAATTTAGCATTGATTGTTGCCAATTTTAATAAATAAATCTCTTTCTAAATTTCAAACAACATAAAGGAATGCCTTCTTTACTCGCAATGATTAAATAATACAAACTTGCATTACTTCATTTTAACCACATCCTTAGCAATTTATATAAGAAAACACTGAAAAATCGTAAGAGCCGTGGGCAAGTTTGATTAATAACTTGCTTTTACATTCTTGAATGGCGGATATGCACAGTAGTTCGCAATTAAGCCACTGAAGCATGACAGTATACAGATTAATAAGGTTTGATGTATTCCAACTTATAGTTTCCTTATTTGTTTACTTTTTTTGAAAAAATGTCAAATGCTGGCACAATGTCGACCACTGGTGCTTTTACCTTAAAATCAAAACTAGAAGGATATTTATTATAGTTAAACCTCGTTTTGCTACGCCATTTATTTTTAACAAATTATACATAATGTGATAGCACTCCAGAATGTAAACGAAACACAAGGACATTGATTATCGAATTATATTAGGGGTCTCGAAGTCTCGTTCTCCAAGCATTGTACAAATGTATCCTTTATGTAAGCATAGAAAAATACAAATAATATTAGTTGAGTTACATATACAGTCAAACTCAATATGCTCCACGAATCAATTCATATTTTGGATGGTTCTGAAAATCGACAAAACAAAATATGGTAAGAGAAAATACAGTTGCAGCAGGAAAGTAGACGGTCGATGGATATTGGGAATGACCGAAACTGACGCAAGCTGTCGTAAATTTTTAATCTGTAATTGTAAGTCGTGTACTATACTACCAGCTATAAAGGATCACGTTACTATCGGTAGTGGAATTTGTACTTTATTTCAAAAGATACATAGGATTCAATCCAGAAAGCCAAATACAGGGTGTTCGATTACCAGTGGGTATAATTGCATGGGGCAGAACACCCCAGTGAAACACTTCAGTTACGTTGAAACTGAACAAGTTTTTGCTTGACCAAAATGTTCGTTAAAGCTTAGTATTTTAATTATTAATTAAGAACACCGATCAGTCAGAACATATAACACACGGGTTCAGTCACGCTAGTGTTGGCTATGCGTCGACGTCGACCGTGGTCGTGGACAAACAAATCAGCGCTACTTCAATAACGTGTCGGCCAATATGTGGCTGTAAAATTCTATGGGTTTAAAGAAAGAAAGGTCAGAGCGAAAATTTTACATTTGAAACTTCATTAATTAGCTATAAATATTTTTTGAAAATAAATTCTTAACGATATAAACGATATTGTATGTTTATCTTTTGAACGAATTTACGATCAAAGTTGTATGAGGTTTTATTAAAATTTCACTGACTTTTATGTATTAATAAATCTTTATTCATTTTGAAATATGACACAACGTATTACACTGTTAACTGGTTGATATCGACGCATTGTAGTACACGACTTCAAAGGGGTTTAAACAACAATGGTTTTCACTGTTAGATATTATTCAATCCACTATTCTATTTTATATTTAGTATCGTCTCTGTTTGTTTTATTTATTCATTTTTGTAATATAATTTTACGTGTTTTTTTTTTTTTTCATTTTTTTTGTATACGTGTGTAGTGTGCTTATAACATTTCTGTGTGATATAAGAGAGAAGTATGTGTAAAAGAGAAGAGGTAAGTAGATGGAAGAAGAGAAATGAAACATAGTGACATATGGAATATAGAAATGAAAAGTTAGCAAAAATTCATTTGCGTTATGGGGAAGCGAAAAAAAGCACCGTTCAATTTGTACAGAACGCTTTCCCAATAAACGCCTGCTAGATCCTAAGACGTTCTTACATTTATAACATAGCATAAGAACAAGTGACATGACAAAACCTGCACAATTCGAAGGGAGTATATAGCAAAATCTATATCTAACAAGAAAAATATAATGTGCCACATTGCTGACGAGTCGTCTATCAGTATTCGACGTATTACAGTCGCAGGTGTCAGTATCGTGTGGCAGATTTTGAACGATAATGACATGCATCCATATATCATTATCGACAAGTACAAGGATTAGAAGTGGGCGATTACTAAAGAAAACTCCACTTTTGCTCCGTGGATAGAAGAAAAAATACGAGCAGATAAATTCTTTCTTTCCCGCATTTTATTTACGGATGAGGCCTGTTTTAATGGACATGGAATATTTCATTTCCATAACAGTCCTGTATGGGATGACGAAAACCCGCATGCGCCGTTAGCAATTGATACCAAGTGTCCATTTTTGTTGAATATTTGGACAAGCACTTTGGAAAATCTAAGTACTATTGGTGTCGTTGTTCTGTGCAACAGATCAACAGATAAAGAATACTTGGAATTTTTACAAAGTACGAATATAATAACATAGTATAATAAATTTATTAGTATATTATATATGATATAATACAATATTATACAAGTAATTACCCTCGCTTTTGGAAAATGTAGAATAACATGTGCCAATGCAAAGACTAGAAATACGGAGTAACATGTGGCAATGCAAATTTAAATCCTATGGACTTTCATTTCTGGGGCTACTTGGAAACCTTAACACGTTAATTTTAAAAAAAGAGAAGAAAACTAATACTTAGGGATCCAATTGTGCTCGGAGTAGAATGGTGGACAGTTTGAATAAGTTCTATGAATGTTATGAGTTTCTGTTGACACTGCGGATGGGACAATCGTGGTGCGTGTGTGTGTGCATTAGTGTAAGTACCTCATAGAGAGCGAGGATCATTGAATGCTGTCATCCTCTTTACTTGATAATAACAAAGAGCCAGATGTTGATATGCTTTCTAGAACTTATGCAAGTAATCAGGTTACATGGCATTCAATGGTGTATTCGAAAGGTACTGAACATTTATTAATTTATAAAAGTCAGTGAAATTTTGATACAATCTCGTACAATACTTGCATCGTAAATCCGTTTATAAGATAAGCCTACAATAATACTCTTTTAGTTTATATCGTTAAACAAGAAAGATTTGTTCTTTAAAAAATATTTATAACTAATTAACGATGTTCTAAATATACAATTTCCGGTCTTTATCTTTACTTTCATTTGACTCATAGAATAGTTTCGTCAGTAAATTTAGACTAATAACCCCTTGCACTACTCTGACAAGTCTGACTCAATTATAATTTGCATAGTCAACGATAGCATAATAACATATTGATATAACATTTCAAATTTTTTTGTCTGTTTCAATATTGTAGCTGTAATTAGTCAGTTCTAACTGACGCGCCTGGCAAATAAGACATAGTGCAAGGAGTTAATAACGGGAAATTTTATAACTGCATAGTGGCTATTACGTATTACGTTACCGATGTGGCGTTAATTTGTTTGTGGACGACCACGGTCAACATCGGCGCATAGCCAACATTACCTTGGCTGAGCCCGTACGCTACGCACGCCTTGACTGGTCAGTGTCTTTCATTAATAATTCAAAAACTAAGCTTTAATGAACAGTTTGATAAAGCAAAGACGTGTTCAGTGTCATCCCAACTATAACGCTCTTCAATTATTTCTACCTGTACCCAAACACCATGTATTTGATTTTCTGCGTTTTATCCTGTGTAACTTTTGAAATAGGCATGTGATTTTTAGCATCGATATTAACGTAATCTTTTATAACTTGTAGTATAATGAACGACTTACGATGCTCTATTACAATCATTCTCGAATTACTGCAGCTTAAGATGCATCATCCATTCCGTCATTTCCCATTCGTTAATAACTTCAAATATTTAATAACTTCCATCATAATTGGAACCGGACTTTTCACTGTTCAACTTCCTCTTGATTTTCCTTTCTAATCACAACCCACTGTTCACTTTTTGAAACCTATAAATAGCCATTTTTCCCGTCCCGAAGAGTACTTCTTAGTTCGATATGTACATTTAACGTTCGTAATAATACTATAATAGTTTGTAATAAATTCAGCGCTACTGAATAAAATACTTTTATTTTATCACATAACGACGATTTTTAATCTCGTTTGACTGTCATATTAAGAAGTAAATTTTGTTAAGTAGTACTTTTAGTTTTAAAAAATTTTACCAAAAATTTTTACGATATTTGCTACATTTATTATTCGTAGTTTCAAATGGTTGATACAAGTATTTTCAGTTAGATAAGTAAATAAATTCTTGAATAATATAAGTAATGTATTCATATGGTCTAATTGTTATCCATATGTGGGTGACGTGGCAGCTAAAGTGTTAAAGTGTTACTCCAAGTCTGTATAAGTTCCGAGAAATTTATACTAATCAAGCATTTCAATACAACAGTTACTTTTAGAAAATTGCAGGAACTAATATTAAAACCAGCTCTTTTCAGAACTCTCATATATTCATAAACGTGGAACAGGTTGATTCCAGTTGCCAAAAACTTGAAAAATTTTGAGCGCAGCAGCCTCCTAAAAAATCTTAACGGTCACCGCCGGCCTAACTTTTATACTTGGGGCGATAATTCTGATCCCAGTTGAAAGATTTTGTCAAGTTGACTGTAATACAGTTACCACTAAAGGTGTAGAAGCTCTTTACATACTTGAGTATATGCATTCGAGGCTGCGTCCTCCAAAGGTGCTATATTTACAATGTAAAAATGAAAATTCCATTTTATCCGTATTTTATACTTACTACTATACTTTTCACATAAAAAATTACAGGAAGATATAACAACTTTTAAGCAGAAAAATTAACAAAAGAGTTTCATTTTTTAATATATTATTTAAACAAATGCGAATTTTTAAAATCCATTTGCACATTTGGATTCCGCATTAAAAGGTACACAACTTTGCAATGTAAACCATCTCTCTAGCTCTACTGGTTCCCGAGATATTCATCAAAATGTGATTTTCATCCCCATTTTGGGGGCTATTTTCACCCCCTTAAAAAAAATACGTGTCGAATATTTTTTCGAGAACTACATTATATCCAAGTTTCATCAAAATCGGAAATTATCACTTCGGGATGATCCCTTGTTAGGCGTGGATACTCTGTATATGCGAAATGGTGTCGGTAGTAATTTTATACTGGCATTTACGGTTTGAATCTGTTCTGTGGTGTCGATAAGCCGTCACGTCCCTGCTGTATTTAGTCAAGTCTAATGTTAAAAATGCGAGTAAGAATGTGAAGGATAAATGAGAGTAATTTCACCAACTGATTCGAGTAAATGCTGCGCAATGTTTGCGGGACTATATGTTTGGATGATCGATTCGAATATCACATAGAGTAATCGGGCGCAAGGTGTTACGAACCAGAGGATTATAGTAACGTGGCTGTGGATTGCATACAGATTATGGTGTTTGTTAGTCGGCTAACTCAGGATTGTTAATTTACCTGGGCGCCAAAGGACTTAGACGTGGAGATTAGCCGATGCATGGGTAACACCGGGTGCTCCAGGAGATTGGCTATGGTGGCTTAGTCGACGTATGGATAACGTTAGATGTCATGGGAAATATCATAACTGTCATAAAGGTGGCGATATTTTAATGTAAAATAATAACTGAGTATTATATAAATATGGCGATATTTTAATGTAAAATAATAATTGAGTATATTCTGAAAACCCAGGTTATAAGTGTACTTGTCGAAACGCAAAGATTCGACTACCTACTTGTACGGGCCACTGTAATGGCTTAGTGAGATAATGTAAACGGTCCGTTAGATGCGGAGATCTGTGAAAGGGATGGATAGTAATTATTTGTAGAAACTGTAGAGACTCGTTAGGTACAGGCGAGAAAGTTCGTTTCGATCTTATTCGCCCTTTAGTGGCAATGAGCGTAAGAGTGAAACCGCCAAATAGATTATTATTTGTAACTATTTATCGTGTCTAGCTGTTTCGTCTGTTGATTATGGTCATTTAAGTTCGTGTGCGTAATTGTCGTACGTGTAATTTAGTCGGAGTGCCAGCGTAAATGATGAGAGTTCGGCTTTGTCTCCCGAAATAGTAATTCATAAGGAGTATATCTCGTAGAAGTATGAGGTGTAGTGATTTAGGGAAACGTGGCGTATGGGAGCCATTCGTCCGAGTTAGTTTGGTCTTCATTTATAAAATGTTTCTAATATTCTGTCAGAGTCATACGGCTTCGCCCTACAGAGCCATTAAACTCTGAATTGTGTGCTTGGATCTTTACTAATGCTAATTAATGTTATTATTGTATTAATAAATTTATTAAGAAGTTTAATGAATGGAAGTTAATATTAAAGAATTATTAGAGGATGAGAAAGAATAATATTCAGTGTTCTTTTATTATTTTACCATTTTTGTAACTATTCTTTAAATTAAATAGGAAGTTGAAATATTTATTAAAATTGTTACATAGAAAAAAATTCATTTTAAACTAGCTGATCCGACAGGCTATCGTTCTGCCAAAGCTTTTGGACTCAAACTTTTAAGCTGACTTTAAGGCTCAAGTTAGGAACACTTCGTGTACAATATTTTGGGATTTTTGGGATCTCTGACAGAAAATTGACACGCTACTTATTTATCTTACGTTGCTTTGGTCAGGAGAGACAAGGACAATAGATATTCGATTTCCAAAAATGTGCAGAAAGCGACTTCTCTTTGCCGGGATCCTGAAGCCAAAAAGTAATATTTCGTTACGATTTCTTTCGAAAATTATTCTTCGTATACCGAAATGTTTACCGAATGTTTACCGAAATTATAGAACTTGTGACATTTTATCTTTTTCTAGTAAACAACTACGCAAAAACTACAGAATCGAAGCGTTCCAATAAAATAAAGAAATCGCGTTATATTTTAGTAGAACACATAATAAATATAAAATACAAGATAGCCTGTAAAATCGGTTTCCACACGGAAGAAACATAAAACTCAATTTGAATACCAGAATTTCCTCTAAGCTTTAGGCAGTTTTAAGTTTGGTCTATGTACTAAAGTGGTAGGCGTGTGCAATCTTGGAAGCGAATTAACTTGAGAATTTCGTCATGTTTATATGCTAATCGAGTTCGTTATTTTAATGCAAATGAGACTGTCCACGAAAGCTGCTAAAGAATACGTCATAATAAAGGTAGACTACTAACAAAGCTCTCTACCCTTTGCCATCTTGCTTTTGCTATATGCACCACTCGTCCTTCAAGTTTCTTGTATTTCATGAATTTTTCGTTCGATTAAAAAGCCTCGTGACCTACGTTAGTTTTTGTTTTATTCGTTTAAAATATTCATCTAAATACAAGCGAATCGATTAGCAAGAGGGAGTTAATTTATTCATTCTTCATGGAAATTTAACAAGCAGGATTTGCGAATTTTGACCGTGATAGAATAATCGTTCGAAATATTTTTTGTACAGTTCTGCCAACTAACAAGGAAACATATCGAACCGAGACACACCGATTTTAATGAAACGTATGTGAAAGATAGTCCTCAAGAAAATATTTGACACGTATTTTTTTTTATCGACCGTCGTTCACATTAAAGGGATGAAAATAGCCCTCAAAGTTAAGGGCTGAAATCATACTTCTGGGAATATCTCCAGAATGAAGGAAATAAGTGGAAGATTTTTTTTTTTTAAATGTTGGTCTTTAAATAGGGAATTTTTGTGCGCAAAAGAATTTTAATAAACTTGTTTAAATAATATTTTGAAAATTTCTCATTTTTGTTTAAATTATTGTACTAAATGTTGATTTATATTTTTTGCAACTTTGTGTACGTAAACTATGGACTAAAATATGGGATACGTGTTTTTGGAATTTGTTGTTTGTAGTAATGTTTATTAGATATATAATTTAAAATCACCTCTTGTGAAGAGAGGCAATCAGCATTTTTATTAAAAATATTATTATTTTTACAATCTTTTTCAATATTCTAGATATTTTATACTTCTTCATATACCGTTAATTGATTTCTTAAAAATTATTGTAAGCGTCGCAGGTATGAGCGTGACGCGGTTCTAATCACCGCTGCAAGGAACATAGGCTTTTATGGCCAATATTATTAAAAAATAATTTAATTTAATTCTATTCTCTTAGTTTCTTAAAAATCTCAACGTTTGCAAAGTGTTAAATATTTTATTTGGATTGAAGGTTTTACGGCTGTAAAAGCATAAAATCGGTATTGAATTAGAAAATAAAGTAAAACAATATTTTTAACTTTGCTGTTATATAAAAACAGTTCAGAAACTACTTTTCAGAATTTAAATAGTTTTCCTTAAAATGAAGTGTCCAAATTAATTAAAATGGATGTAAAATGTACCTCAGCGCGTTACTACACAGTGAAAGATAGCAAAGTCAAGTAGACACAGTAGGGCTCGTTTCCATGTGAGCCAGCGAGATGAAAAAATAAGCATTGTAGGGAAAAGTGGCTGGTGAGCCGCCTCTTGGTCATTACTGTTGTACGACATTGAACCTGTAGTACTAACCGCCTTCATTGTTTTTAATAGGGATGGGTTTGTGAAACTCCGAAACTCCTCGAAACAGAAAAAAGGTTCGAGTTTCGGTAATTCGGAACTTTGCACTTTTTTACAATTCGAAATTCTCGAAATCCGCGCAAGAAAACGTATAAAATCAACGAATAAAGAATCGTACCGTGTCTTAAAAATATTTGGATGCTTATTTTGAAAGTAATTTAAGTCCTTTTTCTTTAGTTTCGAGAAAATTAAAGGTTACCATATAGTCAATTAAAAAATATAGGTTAATTACATCAAGTCTGACAATGTTTCTATTAACTTATCAATGTGTAGTTTGATTATATAAATTTCTTTATGGCGAATTTAACTAAAATAATATATAGTTACGGTCTGTAAATGGATTTTGCACCACTTTAATAATTACTTAATTGTGAAGATCATTGAACTTCAATTCTGAAAAATTAAATATTGCTTAAAATATATTTCGTATTAATTCAATTTTATTTATAAATAACAAGACCTAAAATAGGAGTAATGTATAATATTTTAAACGTTTAAATATATTTATGTATTTTTAAGTTTAACATAACTGTTATTATTTATTGACACTCTTAATGCGGTAGTATTCTGAAATATTCATGATGCATTGAAAGTATATAAGCTAAATCCACATCCTTGTATTTTTGGTAAGTAATAGTTATGACATCATTATACAAAAGCGTCAGCATACTTCTTTCAAATTTTGGCGGACTTCCTCGACATGTAGGTAATTAATCTAACGTCTTAAATTCGCAATCTTCTTTTGATGTTTTATATAAAATAATATACGGTTTACTTTTGCAAAACCTCATTCAACATATATTTAGTTAATTTACCTCTTCTTCGTTATTTTTTCTTACCCGTTTTTGAATTGCGTTTTGTAGATTTTTTACTGCAATTAAATTCTTTCGCTTCATTTCGTATATGATAAATTTATTATTTCGTCTACAGTGTTGTATAATATTATAATAATTTTGTAATGTGAAATGAAACAAATGTAAGTACATGACCCCGCTATCTATGTCTATGGAAATTAGACTTACATTATTTGCATATTCAATGGTTACGCCATCTTTTTCTTGACGGCCAATTTTAATCATCTAAGTATGTTTGACGTTTACAATTTTGTTACAATTTATTATTTAAGGGGGGAGACCAGTATGACACCTTAAAAAATCGAATTTTTTTTTATCATCTTAAAAAATTCTCCCTTCTTTCCTACGTATAATGCCGAAAACCGGGTTTAAAAATTCGAAAAACTCTCGTCGCTAGACCTGTTTCCGTATCGCACATAGCACTATCCCGCGTATGCTCATATAACTTTAACCTCGTTTTTCTCGGAACACCATTTTTGGACCTTGCAACCAGCCTACAGCCTAACCGGAGGTTTAGATCACCTTGAAATTTTTTGTGGTAGTATTTCAAATCAATGGCTATCGGCCTAACCTAAAACATCCCAGAAAACAAATCTAATTTTGGAGAAAAAAAATAAAATGTTGGAAAAATTTGCGTAATTACGTGTTTTGCCACTTTGATAATTTTTATGCCATTGGGTTGAATAATCAAATCAGGTTGGAGGTTAGGCCGAAAACAGCATCGATTTCCTTTACTTATAATTTTATTTTATGCATTTCTGACGACTCGTTTGATCTGTACCCTGGTTACAGTGAGGAAGTTCGCCGAAGTGTAGACCATCTATCTTTTTTTGTTTTTAACTATACCGTCCTTATTTGTACTGATTTTTTTTTTAAATATTTAAATAAAGGTCCATTTTAACCGAATTCATCGAAAGATTTGATTTTTCGTAATTGATAAAACTTTGACGATCTTTTAAAGATAGGCCCGTTTTAGGTTGCGTCATACTGGTCTTCCCCCTTAAATTGTAATTTTAAGATGTTTAGAGGTCAACACGAAATGAAATAAACAAATAAAAAGTGTAAATGATTTGAGATAGATTTTTGAATTCTTGAGAGCTAATTCGTCATCGCTTGATTCTCACTGCACATACTGGTGCGCGCTCTGCAGAGATTGCCACAGCTGATTGATTAAATTGAATAAAGCATTTATTTTCAGATGTTAAATTTTATCTAGTTGTAAATGAAAAATTTACACTAAGTTAACCACAAATTCCGTGGTATCTCATTTTTTATTTTTAAATGGTTTCTCACCACTTTCAAAATAAACGATACATTTAATTCATATATTGTACATCCCGAATATGTGGTGCGGGATGTGTAGATAATGCTCGGCAATTAGTTTTTGTTTTTTAGGATGTAAGCAGATTGACAGTTGATTGTGATTATGGAACTGCAGAATTATTACGTGTAATGTACATATGACCTCGAAAAATTTCTATTGACATTGGTCATTGAAATAAACCATTTATCCTGCAAAACAAAATCACCGCTTTAACTTTCTAAAGTCTGGAGAGTGTCGAAATTTTATTATATTTCAGATTCGAGTTACGAAAATAGAAAAATTCTGTTCGAATCCATCACTACTTTTTAGCTTGCCGCCTTTGTATGCTTTAATTAGACAAGATATTGTGTTAACACGTTAGAGACCAGGGTAACAATTGCAGCAAGGTCAAGATAAAGCAAGGTCGCAAATTAACCCTCTTATCTTCCTTTGAGCTTGTGTGACCTGAAATGAAATTTATTTTGCCACAAGTTCCTCAATCTTACTGTCCTTTTTTAACATTTAATGGGTTTTATGTTCACATTTTTAATATTTTGCAATTCTCACGTATCCTGCAATCTTATATACGGTTGCTAAATTATTAATTCCAAGAGATTCCTTTTTAAAAATATACGACAGGCGAAACTTTAATTAGCATAACAATATTATTGATACTTGATAATAAAAGGTGTAGGTTTAAGGTTATGTTAAGTATTCTAATAGTGACTCGACGAAAATCTTGACTTCAATTTGAGCGACATTACACTCGACAGGTATTAGATTTTTATGTATTGGAGGTTGTAAATAAAAAAAACGGACTGACTAAATATTAAATAATTGCATTTTTTTATATGGTACACAGTTCTGTTAAAATTTTCACATAGAATCACATGTATTGTTGCTATAAGTAATATATTGTATGAAATTATACAGTATATTATATTGTAACAATAATCTATTGTAACATTGCAAAAAAATATCTATTCTGTTCGTTTGAGTATAATAAGTGTTTGAGCATAATAATTATTTGAGTATAATAATTTTGCCACCCGCCATGTTATTCGTTACAAATATATTATATTATTAGAATAAAGTTTGAAATAAATTTTAGGATTACTAAATATTTTCAACGTTTCAGTTTAACTTGCGTTTATTCAGTACAGTAGACAATCGTACGTAAACAACCGTTCACTTAATAGCTCAACGAAGAATGCCCCTTCGTCGCTACTTGCCTTGAAGGGTGCTCTCTACCCCTCGTAATCCGTCCCGCTGTGGTCGGTTATCTTCTTGTCAATTGTGTTACTCTCAACTATCTACTGTTCTTATGCTAACACGGCCTCTCCTGACTGCGGCGCGTCCTCGCCCGCTTCCTCTTCCGGTTGCAGCAAGGAGTTGTCCGCGTGATGTGATGGGGCTGCAACAACATCGTCCTCGCGATCTTCATTATCACCTGGAATATCAATATTATCATGAATTAACCAATTTCAACTCCAACTGAACATTCCTGTACGGTTAACAGACCCCTTGAATTAGCAATAAATCAGAGGTCTTAGTTTGTGTGAGTTCACGTAGCTCTAAACTGTAGTACCAGCACTGCCCTCAGGCAATTTTAAAGGCAGAGCCCTCAGGCTACCTCACAAGGTAATGGGACCAAGCCCTCAAAACATGCCAGAAACCAATCTCTCAGAATGTCTCTTAATCAAGCCAAACGAGTAGAGCCCTCGGGATACTCAAAAGACAGAGCCCTCAGGATGTCTTTCAGCCAGGGCACCGGAGTAGAACCCTCGGGATACTACGAAGACAGAGCCCTCGGGATGTCTCAAGTCAACACTCAATGCGCAGAGCCATTCAAAGCATCATGAACTCTCTCAGTAAGACGTGTGTTTAAGCAAAACCTCTCGCGTCCGCCGAACCCATTAATAGTGATGCCTGCGTCTTCAATGTATACTCGTTAGTCCGTGGACAGGTGTGTCGCACGATCCCAACCTAGTGGATTTGGGGTCGGGAGCCCGGGACGTACGAGCCGTTCAGGATGTTCACGATCAGGCGCGTACGGTTCAGGTTGCAATTCGACCGGTAAGTCCCATTCTCATCAACACCAGTGGTGTATCTGAGTCCGCCGCTACAGCCTGTGCTAAAACACGAGGCGCTGGAAGAGCCATGTACCTCCAATGTGTGTTCAGGTCAACACGCCCAACAGGCCACACGGGAATCTCGATTCGATGGTGTTTTGAATCGACCTGAAAGTCTCCGATACAACGGAGAAATGAATCTATTGCCGGCTCAGTTGCGTAGTTCTTGTCCTTGAGATAGGTCAATAAAGCCTGTTTCTCATGATCAGACTCACTACGAAGGTGTTTTATCTGCGAGTAACGTGCGTAAAGATGAATGCACATTACATAACGATAACAAGAGCGGGAGACGACAGCAGCGAAACGTTTATCTGTCGCTGCACGTCGCTGTACTCTTTATCAACGAGAGGGATGAAATACTTGTTGGTAATCGCAAAGTTGCGTCGCGCTCTCAACTCGTTATAGCCAGCAAAATCGTCACACTCAAACTCGATGTTCATCGGGTCGTTGGAGAGTGGCGATGGCTTTATGCTAAGTTTGACGTTATCTATCACTCGCCTACCCGGTTCCGGCGTAGGCAAAGGAGAAGCGATAGCAGGTTTTAAATCAGTTGCCTTCTTCGTGATGTTGGGAAATTTCTTTTTCTGCTTGATGTGTTCAGGAACAGGAGCTTCTTCAACTTCAACCTCGCGAGGAACAGTTTTGCTTGACTTCATCGTTGTTGCGTACTACACGGAATTCACCAAGGTATATTTTGGGATTCTGAATTGCGATTATTCACTCCACGTGGCCGCGTACTTATTTGGCGTCGCGTATGCTGATTTTCTGTAACTGGAAAAGAAATTTACCAATAGCACTCATGATCCGGTCAGTCATATCGCTCACTGTATCAAGGCATTGAACTCGTGTGTGCAACGGACGTTGCAACAGGCACGGGTGGCGCTGCACCCAACAATCCACCATCCGTAGTATCCTTACTGGAACTCCTCCACAGTTCATAATTGTCTTCCGTTAATCGTTCAATATGCGCGATACTGTTCATTGAAGCTATTTTTACACACATGCACTTTTGACTAATTTCACTGTAACGCCTTACGCTTTAATTTAAAAACTCTGGGCCCATAACCTGACAGAGTTTAACGCTGGTTAATATTAAATATATAATATTTATTAATATGAAAGGATGTTACTATAAATTAATGGATATAAATTGAAGACTCGCTGGTGCACGTTGCACGTGCATTTCCGGTAGCCGAACACGACAAGAAGAAGGAATTAAACAAAAGCCATTCGCATATTACATTTCTACCAACCTATACATTCGGTAGCCTAGATAGATTATACTACCAACAACCAACTTATTTAATTAACTCTTGTTCAGTGCAAAAGGAACCACGAACTTCAATATATATGATGTCTAAAACGAACTCAGGGAGTCAAAGGTTCCATAGGAACTGAACTACGATCGACGATTGCTGCAAGTTCGTGAGTTTTAACCCATGATGCACTGTTGTCACAAAAAAAAATAGTTGCCTCTTTAATAGGTGGATAAATTTTCCTGTTGCTTTCCCTATAGTAGGTAGATCTCGATACGAGATACCGTCTTAAATACCGAAAACTTTAACTGGAGTATCTAACAATAGTATGGAAGCATTTTTCATTGTATTTAGACCTGTTCACTTTATTATAGAACAATTTATATTCCTTGATATTTGAATTTTTATAGTGTAGAATTTGTTCAGTTAATTATATGCAGATGCAACAGCTTCACACTTATGAAAAAAAAATGATTAAATATTGGTGATATCCACATAATTATCACCCCATATACTGGTGCTTCTTTGGATTTACGCAGAGTAACTGTTTGAAGAAAACAGCTCCAATCACCTTGACCTTTGAATAAAATATCCAATCCTTAACATTGATATAATTAACCCTTTAATCTACAAGTTTTCCGACAGGTGCATCAGTCAGAGCCGCCTAATTATTACTGCATCGTTAAGGTAAATAAAGAATGTTGAAATGTTAGGTATATTTTGGATTTAGCGATCCTTCATTATACAAATTGCAATTGGTATCATACTCAGAACTTGATCTTTATGCAAATATAATTTAGTTTTGTCACGTTTGAACTATAACGTGTGTCAAGAGTCTGACTCGATGTTGTAGGCCAAGTGATTAAGGCCAACATTCTGTACAATTGTTCCGTACATGTTCATTACTTCGTTTTAATTTTTGAGATACTTCGGAAGATATATTGGATATCTATTTGCACTATTTATAACATTTATAATGCATTCGCGAATCTGTATTTTCTACCGATAATCAACTTGTCGATACTTATTAATTATCATTGATGCAAAGGCACAATAAAACTATACAGTTATAAAATGAAAATTGATTTATTTACTTAATGGATACATTAAGCTCATCGTTTAAATAAAGCATACTTTAAAATCCTATTCCTTCATAAAGTAAGCACAATTCATATTAAGCTTTGCAGAAATTAATTGCCCTCAGTGCAAACAAAAATCGCATCTTAATAAACAAGATAATTGGTCTTCGTTGGAAAACGGAACACACGTAAAGCGGTGAATTTTCTTTGAACCGAGAACAAGTTCGCAAATACCATTTGAGAGGTAAGGCGAACGTTGCGAAGCTTCAGAGACTACCCGAAAGGAGGCTGGCAAATGTGATGGGCTTTCGTAACTCGGATAGCGTGTGTACACTTTACGCTCGAGATGATTTATACCCTTCTCGGACTGAATTGAGGATCTCAAAATGCCGGGTTACTGCAGCGATTCGCTCATCCATGCGTATACAATAGGCTGGAATTCTCGTGTGCCAGCAGACAGTTTCCAATATCTGACATTGCTCTGGCCTGTGATGATGTTTGTCCTGCCGATTATTCACGTTATCTGAACTTACTGGTGGCAATTACTCGCAGAAATCAGCACTTGATCACGGCCCTCTCGACTCTCGAAATGAGCAATTTTCAAGCTGTTGGTCTTTATAGTTTGTTAAACCCGTTTCCTCCTGTTATAATGGGCTCGTGTTCATCCAATTTTCGCAATTTTCCTTTCGTGTCCTTTCTTTAAAAGCTACTAGTTTCACTATTCATTGAAAATTTAAAACGAACGTTCGTGCGTACAGAAAGATTTCCATAGTTCCACGTAATGTTTATTTGAAATTTCACACAATTTGTAAGATGTAAACAAATTTTATTAAGCGGACAAAATAAAGAACTATTTCCAAACATTTTAAGTCTATTTTAATTTTATAACTAACTGCTTTTAAAAAAGGGGTAATTACATATTTAGTTTAACTATAAGACACAGTATGCAGACAGCTTCATTCGCTTACCGAATATTTAGAATCAAATTCAGAAAAATTTTATTGTGCAATTTCTTAATATGACAACTAATTCAAAATCTGTCTTCGTAAATATGCATCACGCAACAAAATTATACAAACAATAAAATTTACTTGCTTTGTTTTAAAAGAAACATCTCATAATAAACATTTGTATGAAAAATTGTTAAAAACTTTCGAATATAGAAGATATGAAATCTTTGGTGAAGTTTTGTACGATTGAAAGACTTCAACGTGAAAGCTCTCAATCTATTCGATTGAATCTACTTTCCTTTTTGCGAAATTTGAGTTTTCTTTAACGTTACATCGTTAGAATTTTGAACAAGAAGGACGTGGTCTCCTCGAAATCAGCTCTCCCGAGTTAGTTCCGGATCTAAAATGTCTGAACACTTGAGAGCCATAGGCTTGAAAAACGGTTCGAATTTATCGAACATTTGAGAGGATGTTCAGGTTACGTTGAGGATTGTTAAATAACTCAACCCGATATTAAACTTTGAAATTTATGGTTTATTTAAGACTTGTGCAAGGAAAAAAATCCGTAGGCTTAAAAAATCCTTGATGATATGTATGGAAGGGAAAAGCCCGAAAGCATAAAAAAGCCTTAATTTGTAAATTAATCGACATTACAAATATCAATATTGTGTTGACTCGTATCGGACCCACTTCACAAACAAATATAAACATTTTTTAAGTGGTGGAAACCTTCATAGGTACCCCAGTCTCCTGAAGGGTCAATGGAGACCAGGGTTATACCAGATTCTTACCGGCTAAAACCACTACTCCTGTCTATCCTACCTGTTGGGACGGGTCCGGCACTGTAGACTCTACAGTGTAGAGTATTGAACTATTTTTCCGGGTCTGTCCCGTCGCCTCTTGCCTCAGATAGACACCCATTTGGGGAGAGGACTGATGGTTTTCACCCCTGTGTCACCTAATTTTTGCCCGGTTTGGTGGTTCCAAGCGGGTTCCCTCCCAGGAAAATACGTGCAATGGCGTTCTGGCCCTCTTCTCGAGCGCCTGTGATCCCCACAACGGCCCCATATGCAGAACGGTGATGTTCCGCGGTGGTATCGGAAGCCATCGTGTTCTTCTCGTGTCCGTGTGCGGACTGTGTATCTCGGGGACTGCCGTTCGGATATTTTCCGCTCGTCAGCATCCGGAATCCTCTCCTTTCCCTGAGGAGATGGTCTAGCTACGGCCCTGGCCAGTGTTGTTCCGATGGGCCGCCCGTCTTCCTAATCTTCTGTGAGATGGGCCCCGAGTCCTTGGAAGCGATATCTTCATTGAATTCTGTGTTATACAAGTTTATGCTAGCATACGCACGCTCTCTTTTGCGAAATCACAACAGACTCTAAATTGGAACAAAGGGACATTAAAAAAAAAAAAATGGAACATGGTCGTCCTTTCTCACCTTCCGTATTCATCATATTTGGAACCCGGTGATTTCTTTTTGTTACCAAAAATCAAATTAAAGCTCAAGGGACGCCGATTTGACACGGTGGACTAGATTCAACGCGAATCGCAGCAGCTGCTTGATATGCTTCGACAAAAAGATTTCTAGGAAGCTTTCCAAAAATGGCAGAGGCGCTGGGATCGGTGCATAGCTGTCCAAGGGGTGTACTTTGAAGGGTATAGAAGCCAAATTTTAAACAGGTGACTTTATCTGCATATACGAGACCAGTCCCGGAACTTAATGATCGTACCTCGTATAATCTGTTATTAAAAATTCCATAAAATTGTGTACATGATTTCTTTCTGTAGCAAAAAAAGAATCTTTGATTATGTTCAATGTTAGCTCTCAAACGATTAAAATCTTTTTTGGTCCTTTCCTTATTGTAGTAACTTTGCTAATACAAACAAAATTAAAGTATATGCAGGTAGTCTTAGTATTTTGTCACGAAACTGTACCAGCATATCCCGTAAATTAAAATGACTACAAAAATTTTACATAAATATAGGCTAATAAATGCTTTATTGAAAATTTGAAAAATATAGGAAATGATCATGGGAAATATTCTCTTTCGATACTATCTGTGAATAAATAGTAGACTTCGGTATTTTTCTATAATTTTTATTTGCCATTGCAAATATTACCTTTTTCCTGTATTTATAAAATGCGCTAGTAATGTTATAAAAAACTGAAACACCCTGTGCGTGTAAATCGAGTTTCAAAGTACTTCATTATCATTTCATATTTTAGTTATAACTCTTTAATAAAAATTTGAGAAGCTATGCTAATGTAACATCTTTTATAACTTTTCTCTTAGAATACAATTCTTGTTTTGAAGAAAGAAAATTGGGACACTATGTACAGAAAAATATTAGAAGAACCAGAAGTGTTGAGTTAAACGTAGCAGTTAAAAATATTGGTATAATTGAAAACATCTTACCTTAACATAATTTTTATCATAAAACGATTTTCAATATCGTAATAGGAACTCTGATATATCTAATTAATTAATGAATTAAAATCTCTGCTGAATTACCACTTACTAATTATACAAAGTACTGTGAAAACATCAACCAGACCATTAGAAAGTATTAAACTCGACGCTGACGTACAAAAATTCCCAATAGTCGATTCTGCGGTTTGTTTCAATTTGTGGCATGCTCATTTGGAATGCAGCCAGCGTTTTAATTTCCAGACTTTTTAACTCGTTCCTTGTAAAATAAAACGTTACAAATGATAGGATCTTGCCAATTATTCTAATTTATTTCATTGTTACGTATATTCCTAGCATTTTCGAAAAATAATATTTAAAATAATGTTTAACAATAAATAACAATAATAGCAATTACACAATAATAGTGTTATTATTGTATTATATTATTATTATTGCTATTGGTGTTTTATTACTTTAAAATTCTATGAGTAGTAAGTTATGTAAGTTAAGTACATATGTCCTACACACTTGCATAGAGAAATGGAATGTAAAGTTTTAACTTGACTACTAGTTTTTTTTCATAATACAGTTTTATTAGTTTATTATCTATATATAAATTATTTAAAGCGTCAGACTAAACATCAGTTATAAATAATAGAATGAATGAAAGTTCTGTAAATGTATACTGTTTATAAAATATTTATTATACTGGAAATAACACTTATGTGTTTTCAAATATTTGCTGTGTTAGCTTCATCTTGTAATGGCTGAACTTGAATATGAACTGGTATTAACGTTTCGTTAAATTTGCACAATTATGCAAACTTATTAGAAAGATAAATGACGACGTACTTAACTACAATCATTTTTATACAGCTATCAATCGCTGATATTGAATTCACGAATGCAGGGATCCTATTTTATACCTCTGGATAAATGACTTCTTGTGCAAGATATTTTTTTCTTCTTAAAGTTACTAAGGGTTAAAAGAAATGGAAGTTTTAGCAAAAAATGACGAACACTTCCCACATCTTGACGTTTTTCCCTATAATTTTAGAGAAAGTTCCCTATAATTTAATTAATTATAATTAAAGTCCAAGTGGTGCCAAATAGATAGAAGCGTTTGAGCAATTATTCAAAGAAAATCTACGTGTGATTTTATTGTCCAAAAATAGTTTAGGCGATTGATGGAGCATGATTTTAGCTTCAGTAGTACTCTACACTTTTGGGAACTTACAGACCTACAAGACACATTAAATAAAATTATTATAAAGTAATAAAATTTGCTAAGGTAGCTTTTTTGAAATCTCTGTTGATTTCCATCAGAATAAAGAATTAACGTGTTAAAAAAGAAATAATTCATTTTGAATTTCAATGAAACGTTGGTAGGTTTAGTGTTAAAAGTAGTAGTTAAAATGATATATTAGTCAGAACCTTAAAACCTTATTTATAAGTATAATTACAAATTTTCATAAGGTACGCAATTATCATTCCAAACTATTCAGCTTCAATATTAAAGTCAAATTTTTCTTTTTTCGTTTGTTTTCCTCAGTACAGATTTTTCTTCACCATATGCTATGACTAGATGTTGTCCTAAATTCTTAGCTTTGGAAGTAAATTGAAGAATATTAGCAAAAATCAACGCGTTTTGAGTATCCTTTTTATTTTCCTTGCTATTTACACATGTATAAACGTGCATAATATATTAACAATTTGTGTCATTCCACCCGGGGTAGTTCATACATAATTTGATGTTAAAAACAACTGACTGTCTGTTGTGTGATTTCACAAAACATTCTCAAAGTTGGAAATTGTTGGAAATTATTTAAATTCGATTTTCTTAAAAACTGCGATCACTGAGAAAAACAATTTGACAAATACCATGCAAAATACTATAACAATTATTTATTCAAAATTTTAAACTCGAAAGGAGTTCAGGTGTACTGAATGGTTGTTAAGTATCAAGTATAATAAAGAATATATGCTTTGGTAACAAAAGTATTAAGGCAAATTGCTATTTCAATGTAAAGTTACTTTTATATGAAGTAAATTACTCCGTATGAAAAATGACATTTTCTCTCATTTCTTATGACCGTAGTTTTTCTTCTATGTGTATTTTCTGCATACATGTTTTTTGCAGATATTACAAATGGTGGTAGTCCTATTTGCGTGACGAAATGAGCACATTGAAGTTCTTTGAATATTTTCTTCTTGTGATTACGTTTCTGATTTACATTTTCATAACAAAATATTTCTAATATCATTCATAATAAAAACTGCAGTTCACATTCTACATCGTTAAATCTGAATGAACGACTAACTATCCTTTTGAATGAACTCATTATTTTTGCTTTAACATCTCTGAATTAACATATCTGGTAAAGTGCAGTGGGGTAAGTGCAGGTTTTTGTAAAGTTGGTATTTAAATGTAAGTATTTTCAGTCTGCTATGTAAATACTTAACGCTGTCGATATCAGACGTTTTGCACAATTACTACTATTTAATTAATAATAACTAGGACCTTAATTTGCCTTGTACATTTTGATTTTGATAGGAAATCGTTTAAAACGTCAACTACTCTGCACTTTGCCCGAAAATGGAGTAAGAGCGTAACTTGAAGTTAAATACTTTGAAACTTTATTTCATGTGCAATGGGGCAAGAGCAGAATTATTAGCAAATCTGCTGCAAAATGCTTTTTACTGCATTATGCAATTACTCTATACTGCACACAAGTACTCTTAGCTGAAATATAAAAGGGGATATAGTGAAACAAAACAAGGATACAAACATACTAAATGGAGAAATTTCGCTCATATTGTAATAAAAATAGCCTGTATACGCACTTGCCCCGTTTACGAACTTACCCCACTTCACCTTTCTTCATTATATCGACTAGAACACAATAGGAATTCTAAAAACTTACGAAAAAGTGTACAAACCAGGAAAACTGGCTAATTCGGATTCAGCAAACAGATTGTAGAATCCTGTTTACAATTCAACAATTACGTCCCTCATTTCGACTGGTATTGATAAGTAGTCACGATACAAAATTACATTAATTTTGAATAAATAAAAAAGAATAAAATTCGTTATATTATTTTCTTAGTTATTGCTGCATAAGTATTATTGTGATAAAAGTAATATGAAGTATGAATTTTAACATAAAATTGTAAAACAATTGTTGTTTTGACTGTTGTGGTAGTTCTATTCTTAATGTGCATACATCACAAACTTCATGATAGTCTATCCCTACTTATTAGATCATTGCTTATTCAAAATCACTAGTCGAATTTGTTAATTAACCATGTTACACGTAACACAAATTTTATGTTCAAGAAATATTCAAGTTTGTTGAAACTGTTCACTTATCGAAAAGTAGTAAAAGAAATGCAACACCCGATCTAAAATAACAAGTACTAAATATAGCATGAAATCTGTTTCTTCAGATATAAAACAGAGTAAAACAAACATCTGATTGATAAACATTAAAAATTGCGTGTGTAACAAACTTAGGTATTTATTATATAGATACAACAATTTTAATTTTGTATCACGAGGCTGTGCCTCATATAATTAGTAATGCCTGATATTTTAGTAGCCCGACACAAAAAATATAACTGATTCGGAAGACCGTCAGTTAATGATTTTTTCAATTGCATTAAACCCAACGATCGATAAAATCGCGAACTGGAAGCTTGGCGTCACGATGCGCCACTAGATCTCCAGGGAATACTTCGAATGTGCAAAATGTAGCACGTCACAATTACAATAAAAGTATTGAAATTTTGTATGTTACTAGTTTACGTAACACCAAAGCGTTCAAATGACTGTCCTACAATTTTTTTATTTTAAGTTACAGAATTTGTTAAAATGATTTCTTTGAAATCCATGTTGGTCTTCATAAAAATAAAGATTTAATGTTTATATTAATTTTGTTGTTCCATCATCTGTGTATTTATTTTTCAACTTTATATTTCATTTTTAAGCAACTGTGGGTTATAGGCCAGTAGGTTTAGTGTTACTAAAGTACAGAAAAATAAAATGTGGGTGCCAAGCATCATGAAGCACTCGGTATAACCCTGGTTATGTTATAAAAAGTAAGACATCATAATAGAATAGCTGAAACTTTACGTAGTTGCTTATTTAACAAAATGCATGATATTTCATAACACACGAGGCCTCTATTTCAGAAATAAATAGTTGACATCAGAAGTATTATCGCCATTTTCGTGTTTCAATAATCCATTACAGTTCATCTTCACAAACTCGAAATGATCGCCATAATACCGTATATCTTGATATTTCATGCATTCCGTTGCTTGAATTTACTTAAGTTCTACCAAGATAACAATCCGAAATACAAATCGAGAATAGTTCAGGAATATTTATTATATGCTTGTTCGAAAGTGCTCCATCATCCACCACAATCACCGGATTTAAATCCAATTGAAAATCTGTGGGACTTATTGGATCGTAATGTTAAGACCACACCTATAAAAACAAAAGACGAATTAAAAATACGACTGACGGTAGAGTGGAAACGCATTACTCAAAATTATTTAATAAAATAATTTCAAACATGCCAACACGTCTGCAACACGTCATCAGACAAAAGGGATGTCCCACAAAATATTAAATTGATATTAAAATTATAATTTTGTTGTTGCATACACTACAAATAAGAAAAAAACTTTATGTAATATTAAGTGTCCGAATATTTTTTCGACATCAATATTGGGTCTAATTTCGTTTACGATTTATTATGTGGAAAGCAATAAAAAATAAAGTATTTAATTTTACATATTTGTAAACTAGAATATGTGCTTTAACTCATTGCGGACCAGAAAATTCGATAATCACATTGGAAGTAAGTACATAAAGCTTTAATTTCGTAAATACCATAATGTCCGAATATTAAAGCGAGTAACTGTATTTTAGTTTATACTTAAGTTACAGCGTTATGTTTTTTTAGAAGCGGTGTATACTTCATAATTTTCTAATTTAGTGTGTGTTAGAAACTGCGTACTTAAATAAATAGGAATAAATATTTATTCATATCAACGAATAACACACATCTATCTAGTGTATGATGCTGTTTAGCTATATGAGATATCTATTATGTCTACTAGACATAATCGACGTCTACTAAATATTAAAATATTTTAGAAAGCAGACGAACGTTTAGAAAATACAGGTTCGTTAAAAAGTGAAGTACGAAATTGTGATAAACCATGGTTATCAGAATCATGAAGGAAAAATTTTAAACCACATTATGGAAAACAGTAATAGCAGTAGCTAATGTTTGCTAATATTCATTATTGGATACATGATGTGGCGAATTTTATGAGAATATCAGCTTTATCCAACGTGTACATCCAGTTAAAGCGGATGTTTCGCGCTCAAACAGACTTTTTGTATATGGTTGCTGCAGATATTTATTTTAAATCAACAGTTTCTATTGATTATTTTATTTACTCTCGGAGCTACATCCAGCAGAAGAGAAACACAGTAAATTTTCACAATTTCAACATGGAATTGAAGAACATCTATATGCTATTCTTAACTCAAAATATTCTCCCTTAACGGCGAAATCTAGTTTTAAAATTCCTCACAATTAAATTAAACTAAAGTTTAAATATGTACATGTGTACACATTTATGTGTATACATTTACATGTGTACACATTGAACGCAAATAGTTAATACCAGTTCAGGATAAATATATGAGCACGAATTGGCAAAAATTTAATTTACGTACATTTTTTTATGAAATCGAACATATTATTGAAAGAAGTTTCACTTCATGTTTTACACATGTACATGTGTTTGTACTAATTTTTATTACTTTCGTGTTTCCTGTCCAGTTACTGAAATGTGATTTACATTATGAAACACTTTGTATATTCAATATTTCACCATGAAAGTGAAAAGAATCCATTTTTTTACTTTTGCGATATTTAAGCATTTGCGTTTCAATAAATTTAAAAATATCGGTAAGTACTAATACACAAGTATTTTGTATTGTTTGGTGTCAAATGATACATATTTATTATATAGGTAAATATTTAGGATAAGGCAGCCATATTCGATTTTGATCACCCTGAAATATGTTGTCAACACTTTATTTCTAAAATACTTTCACATTGTGAACATTTTATTTTTTGACATGTTACACTTTTAGAATACAAATAATTGAATAATTCGTCGCGTTTTGTGGTTACAGCTAGAAACTCGTGAAATTTAGAGAATTTATATTCATATAATTGTACGTTACAATGATTAGTCGTACACTGTTCATGAAATACAAGAAATGTCAAGTTCACTGATAGCTTTAGACATTGAGTCAACGACTTTAGTAAGAACCATAAACAAGAGTTCAAGCACTCTCTTGAACGCAAACTGCTGTCGAAAATTTATGTTGCCTTAAGATAACTATTTTCTCAAATATCTCAAGAATTAAAAGAGTCCGACTATCATATGTGTAGTAAACAGTCGTTCAGACTGTGACCTTGACCACATATTTCAAGGTCATCGAAACTGATCATGGCTCTCTTCTAGAGTGGTCAAACTGCTCGCTAAAAAGATTTTATTATGTCAAAGTGGATTTGCCCCATTTTCGTAATAAACGGCTCATTTTATTGTCATTGAACATTGTGTTATTACTTTGTCGCATCGATTTTATAGTAGTTTGGAATACTATCACGTACATGTTATAATTGTACTAAAATCATTTTTATTTCTATCAAATGTTGCAAACAAATTATAAAGTGCCCTTTAAATTGCATAAATATATTTAATAGAGTGTGATGCTATTTTTTCGTTACACAGCAAAAGCATAAGAATGTAGAATATAGTTTTTTCTTGTACGAAGCTTTTCGTGTTAGTGTAAAAGCTGTTTATTCGATTATTAAATTTAAATGGTTAAAATTTCTGTAATGAAAACGATACGAAACATAACTATGTCCGGATAATTTTAAATTACAGGAGTTAGATGAATAGCTTTCTACATGCCTCGCTCGCTCTCAATCTGTTCCAATTGCTCTCGATAATACAGTCGACTGTAATCGTCCGTGTAATTTAGCCCAGGAGTTGAAAACAGCAATTTAAACAGCATGAGACGCCGTTTGAACAATTTTTAGCAATTTAGTAAACTGTATGGTGTATTCATTGCTGAGTTCATGAGAAAATAAAATTAATTACATAATTATTCGAAGGTATAGCCGAATGGTCAAATATGCACTTGAGCCAAATGAAACTTGCATATGTGTAAAAAAAAATTTCACACGAAGTTTCAAATCCTGTTTCAACTAGGGGAGTAGTGACAGACAAAAATTAAAATTTCACTTTTTGCCGCATTCTATTAATGCAATTTCATACAAAAATACTGATAAAATTCTGAAAAATTGGAGACCCAGTAGCGAATATTATAGGATTTTTCATATTTTTTGTTGCAAACTGTGATCGTGAAAAATACAAGAATGTTAAAAAATTGGAAAAAATGAGATATTGTATTGAGGATGTAGGATCACTACTTTTATACAGGGTGTCTCACAATTAGTGAGACACATTAGTGACACATTAGTGAGACAGTGTCTCCCCCCACTGAAATGGGGGGTAGCTGATGTGATTTTGAATAAGATTTCCCTTTGCAAAAATGGGGTTTTTTAATTATTAAGGAATATAATTTTTCACTCCATAATTTCCACGCGGCGTAATTTTCACATGCCATAATTCCACGCTTTGTAATTTCCACGCGTTGTATTTCTACGCGTTGAAATTTCTACGCACCGTAATTTTCACGCGCCATAATTCCACGCTCCGTAATTTCCATGCGCTGTATTTCCATGCGCTGTATTTCCACGCGTTGTAATTCCCACGCGTCCTATATCCACGCGCCGAAATTTCTACGCGCCATAACTCCACACTCCATAATTTCCAAGCAATTTATATTAAGGAACATAGGTACATTTTTTTAGGCTCGAAGCTGTCGCTCTCGCGCCTACGTATGCATAATTCTCGCGCTCTGATTGGTCCGTGTTTTTCCTTAATAATTCAAAAACGAAGCTTCAAACTCTATTTTGGCAAAGGGAAATCTCATTCAGAATGACATCACCTACCTCCCATTTCAGGGACCTACACTAATTGGGAGACACTCTGTATAATTATACTAAGAACAAATTAATACAAATACTGTTCTCAAACTCGTTTGCTTGAAAAATTAATTCGTGTTTGAAATTCACATGTGTTTTTTTCACTGCATTTATTATATGTTTAATCAAATAGATTCACATTCACTTTAACACAAATGGCTTCTGAATTAAATAAATAAAACTGGTTAATTAATTAATTCTATGCTGTGTTACTTATAATACTAAAGTGTGAAAAACTTGTAATTGCATTGTTGGCGGAATGATTAAGAGTGTCTATAAGAAAATTATCCACAACTATAAAATGAAATAGAACTAGCACTGAGATAATGTTACTAACCATTTGTGGTTAATTTAAATGACGTATTGAAAGGTGTTAAATTTCTGACCTATTATACACAGGTATAATAACAGTGGATATTCGTTAAATGCAAGCATATCTTGAAATCTCAAAAATATTTGCCTCGCGTTGCTCTGCTCCGCCAAGCATAGTCTATCTAATTCTCTTCTACAATATGTTACGGACGCAGATGGAATCGTATTATTGGAAAATATTGTTTAACATCGCTAGAGCGAGCATTTTGGAGTTCAACCGACGATGACAGCAGTAAAGCCCTGGCTTAGCCATTGTTCTTTTTAGTACGATGGACAGTTACCATGAACATGAATTGTGAAATACGGTGCTTCGCGTGAATAGTATTTCGCGGTTTTCACTGTATTTGTTAACTCGTCAATATACATATAATGTTTTCTCCATTAAATTAATTACTCTACGCGTTTTTATTACTAAAAGTAATTATTAAACTGCTGCTGTTTATTTATAGTCATATTTTTATTTATATATTTATTTAAAGTCATATTTTTATTTAAATATTTATTTATAGTCACAAAACAAAAATTTCAGTTCTCATGATCACAGTGTAGTGATTGATTTGTGCTTTAAAATGAAACCTTCATAAAAAGTTCTTTTAAACAAAGTAAAAAAGTGTATAGATTTTTGATAATTTGCTTGTGAAATGTCTTAAACGTACGAAACTCTCATTTAGACTTATTGAAAAATTTCTTGACTATGTAAATTGAAATTGGACTTACACTTGACATTGAAATGTATTAAAAATTCGAATAAGATTTATCACATGTGAACTGTAAATGCGTCACAAGTCAGAGACTCGTCAAAGTTCATGAAGGAATTAAAGCTGAACAGCAATTATCTAACAAAGGAAAATGTTGTTCAGAATAACGTCTCAAGATACATATTTAGTATGTTGTCAATATTATAAGGTGACATATAAAATTTCTTATATAACTGTCAATAAAATTTTAATAAATTACAAATTTTCAAATTTAAATCTTGAAAATACACAATAAAAATGCAATTAAAATGCACTCAATTTGTTACTTTCATTTAACCAGTACAAAATTTGAATTAAAGCAAGTAAAATAGATTTTTGTAGGTGATTGATTCGTATTATCGTAAACGTGCACTATTAAATTAAAGAAACAGTTCAGCTAATTTTTATGACAACCACAAACTTTCAATACGTATCTTATGATTTTGCGCGGAAAGTATACAGAATGAAGTGGAATTTTCAACGTAATCAATATGTTGGCTTATTTAGTATCAAATAAATCTTTGCTCTGACGACTATGAACTTCTGACACGCACCTCACGATTTATCGCTGAAAAATGATTGATTTTCGATCTTCGTTACGTGCTGCACAATCACGATTAGGGGTGGTCATTCCCGTCGCTATCGAATTCTGTTTGCCTTTCCTTCGTTCTTTTTTCTACTGCTTTTGTTGAGTCGAAATATCATGACGTAATAAAAATAGGATTTTAGGAGATTGTTGTGTTCTGTAGAATTCAGGGTTATTATATTAAATAAGCTGTTATATCCTCACCGGAATAGCAGGTAGAAAAACAACCGTGAAGAAAAAATTGGGTCCTAGTCCCGATTGAAGGAGGTGCGAAGGAAACCAACTTGATTTTCACAGATTTAATATTTAGCGAACTAACTGCAGTGGAGTGCTTAACGAGGAGAGTGTCGCCTCTTTGATTCAGTCTTGATAAGGAAAACATCAGGGTTAAAAGTCCTAGCTTGAAGGGGCGGAAGATTCCTGGTAGGTAAACGGGAAAGGATAGTCGGAGTGTGGGAATGGAATTGTGCTGTTTTTGCATATTCTTATTGTTATACAGGGTGTTCGGCTACTGGTGGGCATAATTTTAGGGGGTGGTAGCTGGAGTGATTCTGAACAACTTTTTCCTTTACCAAAATGCTGGTTAAAGCTTATTTTTTGAATTATTAATGAAAAACATTGACTAATGAGAGCGCGTATAGACCGGTCGCGCGACAGCGTGAGCGACAGCTTCGAATATGAGGGCCGCTCGTCGTCGTGAACAAATGTATCGATACTGTCGGTATAACGTCGGTATAACAGGAAGCTATTAGGTAAAAGTTAAATCAAATAATGAATTAACAAGTTAAGAATAATATTAAATTCTTCGTAATTCGTGAATGAGAAATAAACCAATTAGTTGTTGTTTACAACAACTAGACGAAGTATATTGTATTTATTTTATGCCTTCAAAGAGGAAAAAGAATAAATTCAGGAAAATTAATTTTGTCAACTATTCTAATGAAGCAAACGAATAAATTCACGTTTCAAAACGAATGAGTACCTTGCCTATGAAATGAGATCAAACTGGAATAGAATATCTAATGCAGTACCTTATTGAAGTGAAATAAATCTATTGCTGCGCACGTTTAATTTTAAAAATACAAAAGTAATTTAAATAACACTTACTCATTGATTCATGAAAAAACTAGCTTCGATAAAAAATATTTGTGTCACCTGGTAGATCCACCGATCAGAGCATCAACAGCTGATGTCCTGGAAGGGTCAATGAATTCTCAATTTATTTCACTGTCTTTTTCTAATAATTGCACAACATAAGCACGACCGGTAAACGGACCGAATGAAAACGCGTGAACGATTATTCATAGATATGTATGTTTAACGATATGCTATATTCCCATTATAAAGTATCCGAATTGAGGAATCGAAATTATATTACATATTTTATTAGAAGACATTGTTAGAATGGCTACGGATCGCGGTTTCGTTCTCGATCGCGAGGCATATGTCGTGAACGGTTGCCATGCAACGATGATCTGTTGAACGACTGCGGCGTCGATCGACATTCATCGTTTATTGTCGAAAGAAACGCGTCGAAATAAAATGTATCGTTGTTTTTAACCGAAAATTCTGTTTTCTTGCTTTCAAGATAATATAGTTTAAATTATTTATGAATATTCGTTCACGTGTTTTCATTCGTCCTATTTACATGTCGGACTAACACTGAAAATTAGTGAAAATTAGTAAAAAGTGACAGAGAAAGGTGATAATGAAAACTAATAATGAAAGATGAAAGTGATAGGTGACAATGAAGTTTCTTGAGAGTTTTTTTAGAGTTTCTATGTGGTGATTGATTTATATTAACAGTAAGGACCGGTGGATCGGACCGGTGACAGAGACGCATTTTCATTGTGATTATTTGCGGTTTAATGAGTGAGCTACATTTGAATTTGTTAATTATACAATTCACATTTTTATTTGTCGAATAGAAAAGTTATTCAATTTTTTAAAAATGAGAATTTGTTCTTTTTCATCATTACAATATCTAACGAAAATAATTTTCCATATTTTATCTATTATTTCTTTGCGATAACGAATAAACGTATTGAACAAATTCGATTTATTTTGATTACGTGAGTAGAGACTAATTTTGTTATTTCTTATTCATGAATGAATGATAATTCAACAATAATCCAGATTTTTTTATTCATTATTCAATGTAACTTTCATCTAACAGCTTTCTATTATACCGACGTTATACCGACAGTATCGATACATTTGTTCACGACGACGATCGGCCGTCATATTCGAAGCTGTCGCTCACGCTGACGCGCGCCTGGTGTATGCGCGCTCTCATTGGTCAGTGTTTTTTGCTAATAACTCGAAAATGGAGCCTCAACCAATATTTTGGCAAAGGAAAAAGTTGTTCAGAATCGCCCCACCTACCACCCCTTTTCGGGTCCTACACTAATTGCGGGACACCCTGTATATATATACAGGGTGTCCGCGCCAAAGTGTTACACCTTAATATCTCATGAACTATTGATGTCACGAAAAAGTGCTTATATGGAAATTGCAGGGTAAAAGAGGCCCTATGTTTTGGCAGAAGCAAAATTTTTTTATTGTTATTAATGTAAAAGATATGATGGTGAAGTTTCATTTTTTTAAATGGAACTATAATTTTTTTCTCGATCAGGCGATAGTGCTTTTCAAGACGAATTCATCAAGGTTTTATGTACTTACCCGATTTTTATTAGTTTTCGAGATATAACGCTTAGAAATTTACTGATTTTCAGCAGTGACATCTCGGTTTGACGAGTAAGTCATAAAAACGTTCTTATTGTTACGGTAAGTGCCGCTGGTTTGACTCTGCCTGCCGAAACAGATAGGCGGGGTGTATGGTCAAAATGGCAGGTCCGAAGAGTAAGAAACGTGAAAAGTATTGTCCATTACGGTTTAAGTTTTCCGTATCAAACATGATATTAATTGTAATTTGGAAGGTTGGGACATTTATTTAAATGTTTCAGTACAAGGTAGGTATAAAGACAATTTAACAAAAAATAATATGCAAAAAATTTATTCCACATGCTTTCCGCTATTTGAAATACAAGTTTGTATACGTTTTACAAATTCGTTCTCGACGTTTTCCATAATTTCGCACGGGATATTTACGCATGCATTGTGTATTCTATTTTTCAAGTCAGTTATATTGTTAAATTGTCTTTATACCTACCTTGTACTGAAACATTTAAATAAATGTCCCAATCTTCCAAATTACAATTAATATCATCTTCAATACGGGAAACTTAAACCGTAATGGACAATACTTTTCACGTTTCTTACTCTTCGGACCTGCCATTTTGACCATACACCCCGCCTATCTGTTTCGGCAGGCAGAGTCAAACCAGCGGCACTTACCGTAACAATAAGAACGTTTTTATGACTTACTCGTCAAACCGAGATGTCACTGCTGAAAATCAGTAAATTTCTAAGCGTTATATCTCGAAAACTAATAAAAATCGGGTAAGTACATAAAACCTTGATGAATTCGTCTTGAAAAGCACTATCGCCTGATCGAGAAAAAAATATAGTTCCATTTAAAAAAACGAAACTTCACCATCATATCTTTTACATTAATAACAATAAAAAAATTTTGCTTCTGCCAAAACATAGGGCCTCTTTTACCCTGCAATTTCCATATAAGCACTTTTTCGTGACATCAATAGTTCATGAGATATTAAGGTGTAACACTTTGGCGCGGACACCCTGTATATATGTGCGTAATAATAATAATAATCCTTAGACAAATAGTCCTTAAGCAACTAGATCAAACGTCGTCGCACGACGTCACACTAGTATTTTGGAAAATGCAGGGGTATATATTAGGTTGGAAACTATGAAACGGGCGTTTTTTGTTTAGTCTGTGTTCTTTGAATTGTTTATTAACTCTAAAAATAAAGATTTTTTCCAAAAAGGCATATATGATTTGCCCAATCGTTGGCAAAAAGTCGTAGATGCCAATGGAAATTATTTCAATTGAATATAATAAATAATGTGAAAAGTTGCGCTTTTCGTTTTTTATTTTCATTCAACGCCCGTTTCATAGTTTCCAACCTAATACAAGGGGAAGTCACAAAGAAAAGGGGAGTGAAACATTAGAAAAAGTGCATTGAAGTCCCAGAGAGGTTATTTAGAAAAATATGGTATATTTTACATTTCTGTAATTAGAAGAAATGCTCCATTTCTCAAATGCCTCTTTACTTTTTGACTTCATCTCGTATATTTGGAAGAGTGGTGAAAGGAGTTGGAATTTGTAAGGACGCAGTTCAAAAATGACATAGAGGACAAGGTTGAAAATGATGTACTGACTATTGACACTGTGAATCGGAGTTAAGGATGAGGTTATCGGAGGTATTGAATAGTTGGATAGGATGTCTATGTGAATAGGATATCTAGTTTAGGTTGGCATACAACCAGCTTAAACGGATTTAACCTGTGAGAGAAATTGGGAGAAAATGTACACATGAGATGTTTTTCTAAAGCGGTACAAATCTAATTTTGGAAAATACAAGTTAATAACAGTTTCGTTTCGGTGTAGATGTCTTCTTTCATATTTATAATAACATAATCTATGGTGTACAATGTCACTATAAGTATAGTAATATCATAAATTAGTCTCAAGAAGTTTAATCGTAAACTGTTCTTGCAAGAATATTTTTCTTCAAAGTGGTACGAGTCCAGTCGTAGTAATCAGTGATTAAACAACTATCGAATCGCATTAATTATATTAATTACTACAACGTTAGATGCACAGTAGTTTTCAACTAATAATTTTAGTGTGTGTATTTAATCTTTTAAAGCGCTCATGTGGCTACTAACACGTATACATGTCAATAAAATACGTACACAAAAACATATGTCAATACGTGTGTATACATATAGTTTTCACGTAATTTTATATTTGCTTAAAAATGTAATTTATTAAGGAAAAAAACAAACCCAATGCTTAGAAATAAAATGAAATATATTGTACAGATTCATCAAAATTTGCATTTAAGGGGTAACGCCACTCTAGAAGTCAGAGAAAAACGTGATTTTCGGAAATTTTTAAAGTAATAATCGTACAAGTTATAAGGTCAGAATAAAAAAGGCTTTATTAGATATGTTTTGAAGATGGTTTGTAAATTTTTATAAACAATTTGCACTAAAAATGGCGACTGTAGGTGCTGGCAAGCAAAACACTATTTCTTTGAAAGGGCTACATGGCCGGACTGTTTTTTCATTAACGCATGGTCGTAAGACTAAAAATCAAATAGTTTCTCATTTTATATACCAAAATCTATGGAACATCGTACGGAAATTAAAAAATATTAATAATTGTTAATTTGGTGTAGATATGAACAAAAAGTTTCGAAAAACGACAGAAAATTCAGCAGTAAATTGTTAATAAAAAGTTAAGTAGTTAATTAATCAGAAAACCCGTACGATGTTCACTGCGTTATATTACACTGTACAACAGCCAACTGATTTCGTAACGGCTACTATGAAATTCTTATAGATTTTTGCGAGCTGAATACGAATCTGAAATCCGTTTTTCTCTAGGACATACAGTTTTTCAGAAAATTAATTTAAAAAGAATTGCAAATTTTCAACTTTGGAAACTTTTTGTGCTATTACCGTAGCAGCTATTCAGTGGCTTTTTACACGAGAAGAATCTGTGAATTTTCCTGAATAAAACTATATAAATTGGTATTACATTGTAAATATTTAAATATGTTTAAATGATGATCAAAGTAAGAAAGACACCAAAAACACACCAATTGTTCCTGATATTTTTCAATTTATTTAAAAAACTATGGGTCTAGGCGAAAATCTAATCGCTATAATCGAAAAACATCTTCTTTGGATATTTGTTGGGTGATAGTTTATTAATAATCAGTTAGCGTTCCGGCGCGGGAAGCAAATTCGGCTTCCTCGCAACGAAGGGTAATCCATTCAACGCGACATAACACGCCATATCGTACCCGGACCACATCCTTCTATCGCCTTAGAAGAGTGAGATTATGACGCACGCTTCGCCACACTCCCACTGGGACTTTTTTAACCTTACTTTTAATTACTTTTTTAAGTAATTCGTATAATCGCGCTATTATTATACTGACTTTATATTAAAGAAACATTAACGCCTAAAGTTACTAGAGAAATAACAACATATACTTATAACATAATATAAAAATAAAAACATGCAAACAATATATAATAAGGGTATCAATGAGCTTGAGCATAAATGGAGAGTATTCTCAAAATCGACCTGAGAGAGACAAGCGAATGAATGAATCTCTGTTTAAGTCATACTGCATTCGCCTAGCCGTTGATATTTTCGCCTGAAGGAAAAGGAAATTTACTATGCTTTATTAGTATTTTCCTTAATGCTGTGAAAATAACGGGAATTTTCGCAGAAATGTAACATCACGATATTTTTCTTGCTCGTTATGATAAGGGAAATACAAAATATACGAGGGTCATTCAATAAGTAAAGAGACAAATTCTATAATTTTAAAACTATTCAATGAATGTGTACAATCTTTTCAGGAGTGTTAGTTGGCAACCTTGGGATATGCTCTGATCAGCTGTTTCATCATTTTATGTCAACATAACCTCAAAATTTTCAATTCACCATGCAAGTCCACTAGAAGATTGCACCTTAGAAGAGCAGCGCTCAGTCATTAGATTTTTAGTCCAGCTGACCCGTGATAAGCTTCAAGAATTGGGTTGGGAGATCTTACCTCATCCTGCCTACAGTCCCAACCTCGCCCCATCTGATTTTTACCTGTTTGAACCACTCAAAGACGCCCTACGTGAAAAAAGATTTGCTAACAATGAAGTTAAGGAAGCGGTGCAAAAGTGGCTTCGGGGTAAATCGAAAGAATTCTTCGCCAAGGGAATTGGGAAGCTGCAAGGAAGATGGGACAAGTGCATAATTGTGCGGGGAGATTATGTTGAAAAATAGCCTTAATTTTGAAAGATTGAAATAAACCGTTTTTGAGTTATAGCCATTTGTCTCTTTACTTATTGAATGACCCTCGTATGTACATTTAGAAGAGTGACATCAGCGTTCTGCGTAACTACGTGCATGGCATTAATATTAGCTTCTCAAGTTCTCAACAGTATACACGAAATGTCTGATTTGCAGTCAAACGCGCAGTTAATGATTTATATGTCAATGTGTTGCACTTTAGAATTTAAATGGTAACTACCTTTAATTGTTAATATATTTTAAACAGTTAGCCGTTAGTGCGTACAAATGTTCAGTTGGATGTTCTATATAAGGTAGCAAAATTTCATAAGTTAGCGTAACGCTTTAAGAGTTCTCCTCACAGTGTTGTTAACTTTTTGATATTTTCGGTTCAAATTTATAAAAATTTGCGTATTCTTAGCAGCTTCTCCTCTAATCTCAGTCTTTTTTCCGATTTTGATCAGTTTGACTTGGTACGTCACTCTACTGGACTATTAAATCAAACTCTACCTGTCTATTACAATTGTGATTAAAAAATGGGCATATTTTCTAAGTTTTACAACTTATTACATTTATATCCTTTGATGCTACAAATAAAATTTGGACACCATAAAGTGATAAAAAATAATATAGTGCCACCTCACTTTAAAAATATTATAATCCAGCCACTGTGTAATGAAGTTGCAAAAGTTAATTCGACCAACTTAAGGCAGAAACTTTTTTCAGACAGGAAATTTATTTCCCAAAATGGAAGAAAATCATATATCAGGAGAATAACTGTTGTTACGTTCCGAACAGGAATATTTTTCAAAATTTCCTTTGTAGTTTTGACCGACCGGATGTGTATCGATAATGCATATTGCATTCTGGGAACACCCTGATCGAACGCAGTAACGGTCTTTTATGTTATTAGATAGACTATCTTCTGGCGACTAAACTAAGATTGTTAATATAACACATTCCTTCCTTAAAATCAACGTGGTCCCACGGCCAAAATCTTAGATTATTTCATTTCTCCGAACCGCCGAATATAAATGGAAATCACACTCGTGTGGTCCGATAACGCCAAGCGTTCTAGAATGTTCCACAAGGGCCCACGACGCAATATAAAATTGTAATAGAAATTGTCTTTGTAACACTACAATATTATATAAATTGGCCATAGTATTTCATTATACCGTTATTATAAATACGCATACGTCAATCAGTCCTACAATAGTTACAGTACCGAGCGCAATTTGACTTTAATAATTGTAAACCGAAATAGATAATGTTTCATTCTAAATTTTCATAATGTGTACAGATTAACATTTTATATTGTATTGGTTATGCATGTAAAATTATTCAATAGCTAATTAACAATCCATAGCTCAAGAGTAAAGGAAAGAACTATATGTATAGAAAGAGAGGAAGATAAAAGCTGGACAAGGGAGGAACACATGCACCCACCATCACCGCCTAATTAACGAATCACGGTCTCTTACGCATTGGCCTCGCAGCCTAATTCGTTAGGCGCATATCAATGCAACATAAACAATTTCGGACTAGGCCCACTCTGGTCTTCTCCGAGAGGTGCAAGTTGCGATACTCTTCGGTGTATAATCGCGAGGTGTGTGTCGAGGGTCCGTGAAGTGGTTTAGAGACGAGTTTGTTCTTGAATTTGTTAAAGTGCAAAATTCAGGCAAAGACTCTATCTTCACATAAAGCTTTCGCGTTAAATAATCACGTTAATAATTACGTTAAATTTTCAATTCAATATATTATTTTATTTTTCTATTCAATTATATTCAAGTTTATTCTTTTTAATTTTTAAAGTATAATTTTATTTTATATTTTATTTGAATTCAACAATTGGTCATTTTCAAAATTCTCATTGGTGGAGCGCTTACATGTGTGTGTGTTCTTCCTCCAGGAACCAGACGCAGTTGGTATTTCACATTTTACAAAAGGGAGTTGTTAATTCTAAATTCATTCAAGTACACATATTTGAGTGAGTTGTTTCCTTTATTTTTCCAGCTATTTTATGAATTCTTCAGCAAGTAAATCAGTAGTTAATTATTTAACTTTGGGATTTCCCTCACTGGATTATAATTTTATTTTGTATTTAAGTAATTGCTTCTCCTTCAAATCCTCGAATTGCGCGTCTCGGATATTTACAATATTTTTGTTCAATTCATTGTAATTCACATTATATCATATACGCTACCATTCTAACCATTTCATATTTTATTATACAAAATATAATCTTTTGTATTTTCTAATTATTTTGAATTACATTTCTTTAATTGCCTCCGTCATATCATCTAATCATCGCGATCTTGTGAAAGGGCCCGTGCGGTACTAGCGTGTCTCCGGATCCACAAAAATATTAAGTCCCGTAATAATTAATTTTGTTAGGGCAAACAAATCTTCGATGCTTTATACGCGCGCTTCCCGCACGTAACACTGTAGTATAAGCTAAGCCTATCGTTTGTGAAACGCGAATCGATAAAGACCGATGTCTCTAAAAATCTTGTCTACGATTCTTTGTCAGCTTGCTGATTTTTATATCAGGTATCAAAGAATCTTTTATTATATTTCATAGCCGATAGTTTTTACACGATTAATCCAGTTGTTTTGATTAGGATTTCGTAGTATGTGGTAATATAATTTTCTTCTTTCTTATTCTTCCTTCCTTTTCTTTCTAGGCCTTCATCTTTCTTATTTTTCTACTTCTGTGATGAAGCGCACAATATATCGCGTATCGATAACTTTTTTTAGTCTCGAACAACGATGTATCGTTGTTAGAATACTTACGAAATGCAATTGGCATTCATTTATTCTCTCTTTATTTGTTAACCCTTATCGGTCGCTAGCTTTTCATACGTGATTCTAATAACTAGGATATAGCCGGTTTCTGTAAATCTGCGAAAAATCTTCAGTGTTATAAGAATAACATTTCTGTTAGAAATTATTTAATTTTTGAAGGTGTATTACAAGTAAAATACACTAATACAATATACTAATTTAACGTATTATATTTTTTTGAAATAACCTGCAACATGAAGGAATGGTTTCATTGCTATCATCACCATCGAAATTTCTGCAATTTTCCTTATTCATTTTTGGGCACAATATATTAAAAATTGAATACAGAAGGCAATGATATATCAGTGGAGACGTCAGTTGCTGTTGTTTAACCCCTTGCCGTCCTTTGACAAGTCTCGTTTGTGACGCACTTAAAATTCAAGTGTAATAAATCTTACTCAAATTTTGAATATTCTTCAACATAAAATTTAGGTCCAACTATAACTTACATAATTAAGGATCGCTGAATGTAAAATACAATATTAATTTTCTTTGTTTGTTTTAACGTTATAGCTAAGAATAATAGTTTTGATTGACGCATCTGACAAATAAATTGTACGGCAAGGGGTTAACTCACAAGTCAATCGTGTCCGTATTTCACAGAGCGCGAATTTTGTCAGGTTCGCTTGTCACCTCCCGCGTGATGTGCGACCGCAGCGACAAAGTACTGTTGTCACGTAAGAGGTGACTTATGACCGGTAAGGTTTAATATGTTCCGTTTTGAATTTTATAAACATCATTCATAAACTGCTGATTTATATGTATTTCTGATTTGTTGAGAATTACGTAAGATTTTTTGAGCGCTCTTGTTTGTTATTTTTAAATTTGAATTAGATCGTCACGCAGTGGATAGTTCTAATTCTAGATTGTTCATTTTGTTCTCAGTTAACACGTGATCATTCTTTATGCTCGATACCTTTTTCAAGCTATACTTGAACCCGTGTAATGCAATGTATTCTTGTTTTTTCTTGTGTTTGTTTAATAAATTACTTATAATCAACATATTTAAAAAATTAAACTAATTCATAATAAAATATGTAAATACTAAATTTTCATCAGAAAAGAAGTAATTTTCGTTCCTCCAGACATGTTAATGTGGGATCCTGCTTTCTGCTCGAATATGTAATCATAATTTTTCAGGGTATTTTACACATAGGATAAAAAAGCAATCAAATATTCAGCAGGGGGATATGTTTTTGTAAAAAAATACGGTGCGTCTAAACTTTCGATATGCAGTATATGTCGCTCGTCTCATTCCCTATGTTAATTTTAATTTAACCCATGCTTTCCAAAATAGAAATATTATAATCTAAAAACTTTGTATGAAACTTATTGTAATCAAATATAAAAACTTATGAAGACATTATTTAACAATGCTTTAGTAACTAACTGACTCCGTATCTATAGTTTTAGTATGAATACTGAAAAAGCAAAAAGAAAGAAACTGAATGATCGTAGTAACAAATTGACTTTGACCATAGTAGAATACTTACACGAATTACGAAACTTTTGTATTCAAATACATGTATAACACATATATATATAAATACATTATTACTATTTAGCATTAATCTTGATAAAAAAAACACTGTAAACATGTAACTACATGAAATAAATATTCTGTAAATGTTTATGAGAGTAACGTGAAGGTGTGTTACTTTCATGACGCCATTACTTTTAATCTGCTCTGCTACTATTTGATATATTCTTTAATTTTGGAGTATGATATTTTCGAAAGAAATCTGAAATTTTTTACATATCATTGATATTTTTAAAATTGTACCCTAATGAATTTATCTAGGACGTTTGATTATACTGTTCCTATTTAGTTTGACTTTTTTAATGATCATGCATATGTATAATTGCAGGCTTACAATCAAAGCAGGATGCCCGATGAACCTTGAAAACTTCCCGATGGATACACAAAGATGCCCGCTACAATTTGGCAGCTGTACGTTCGCAACTTGAAAGTACTTATAATTAGTGAGCATAATTTTAAATAGTAGTTAAAAATTTCTGTTTTATCTTTCGCATATAAAACATAAGTTCTTTTCATCCATTTCATATTTATAATAGTTTGATAGCTTTAGTTTTCTACTACTGCATCAGGTTGTCAAATTTTAAATAATCACCAATTCGGGATATTCACTGTTATATTTAAATTTTGCATAAATTAACATTTTATGAATGAGTGACTCGATATTTCTATTAATTGCTACAAAGGTCACATACAAATTATTTACATTACCATTAATACAGATCCGATTTTAACATAACTGTGCTAGATTTTAATGTTCTGCACAGGGTGTTCCACATAACCTAATCATTTTGAATATCTTGATTATTTTTTATGATAGTGAAAAATGTCATAAGGAAACATCGTTTTGTTCAAAGCAGCAAATTTTATGATGAGTACAAAATTTTTGTCAAGGTAATTTTTTACGAGACGTCAAGAATCAAAGTTTTCTCAAGTGGGACAACATAATTTTGCCACCAATACATCATTTATGAACATAAATGTGAAGACCACTTATCTTTAATTTGAAACTACAATAGTAAAATAAAAAAAAGGTAAGAAATGATGCAGAAACTACTTTATGTCTCTTTATTTCACAAATATTAGCATACGTTCTGACAGAAGTTCCTTAATAAATTCTGTAATGTAAAATTTGAAATCAGAGATTCGCCATTTTGATGAGTTTCATAAATCCGATGTTAAAGAAAATAAACGTGGCAAATATGAAACTGGTTTTGTGTTTTCATGGCAAAGATATTTAATGGTCACATTTAAATGCGATGCCCTGTATAAACAATTGCGGACACGTGATTAAATAATTTTTGTATTTTTGTTAAGTACCAATTACAGCGTGTCGCAAAAGAATACCCTTTGTTTTGTTTATTGTGTTTTACTTGAAATGGAAAATATACTTGAGACAATGATGGTGACCTAATATTTTTGGGACAGACTGTATGGCTTCCTCGATTTTTGCTTATCTGTCTCTTCCTGAGTTGCCTATCCTGTTTCCCCTTGACTTTTGACTCTGTTTGCTGTTCTTCTCCTTCACCTAGCATATTCATCATACGTTCTTCTTTTGTCTTTTGGCTTCCTTTTTTTCTACCTCCCTTATTCATGTTTCATCTTCTCTCGATCCATCGAACAATCTTTTTACGCTTCCCTGCTTTTTCTATCTCCCTACGTCTTATCACCATGTGCTGCAGGGTTCCCTTTCCATGTTGCACAGCATATTTTCGTCTGTTCATTATCCTGTTATTTTCTGTTCAGTTCTTCGCAACTGCAATAATCTTCTGATCTACAATAATCTTCTGTCCATTCCTTTCCTTATCAAGTATTTACTTATTCGTATAAGTAGCCTTATTCCGTACATTAAATCTTGTTTCATATATTCTGCTAACACTGGTTTTCTATTTATTCATGGTGTCTCAAGAAGTACAATGAATATTGTATTGACCGTATGAACTATTTGGTATATTTCTATAAATATTTTTCCAATTATCAAAATATGTTGTTATATATATATGTATATTTAAAGTACAGAAGTCCTCAGATTTGACCCCTTTATATTTCTGTTTGTAAATCTGAATGAAAAGCAATGTTTACAAAGTAGGAGTAAACACACGAGATGAACTAGTCAATTCGCATCATGAATTGTGTTTTCCTTATAAAAGAATGCAAAGACGATTTCAGATCTATAAATACGCGCGAGGAGAGTTAAAAAATGTATTGAAGTTGGAGTATCTATATTAGATTAGGATATTTGAACATCTTTTCTAAATTGTTGTAAGTTATTTGTTACGGTTTTCTACAACTTATATGTTAAGAAAACATAGTCAATAAATCTTCTTTTTTCTTTTCTAAAACTGTTTATGATTCATGTTTATAGGAACATTTTGAAACAGTCCATATTGTCATTTCGTAAAATTCGTATTTGTCGTGAGACACCCTGTTTATTTTGATTTACTACTTATACTACTATGCTTCGTCCTACCTTTTCCCTTCGACCGCTGCTAGTTTCTATGGTATTATTGTATGATTTGTAGACGTACGTGGGTAGACTGTTGAATTTATATGATTTGCGGTTTGGATTTGTTAAGATTTACTTGGTTTTTCAGATATGATACGAGAATTTGTAACTTACTGGCGCTCTCGTTTTGGTTTTATAGAGAATAAATTAATTTTAATTAAGGTAAAGGTACCAGTAGTTGACACTTCAAGGGATTTCTTGTCTATTTGTTCACATAGCTCAGATTAAGTTCACTTTACGGAAAATTTATGATTAGCAGTCGCTGCACAAACTATTCTTCTATTATATTACAACAAGTATTCATTACCGATGGTTGTAAATTTTTTTCTTTTTATCTTCTAAACGTAAAATTTAATTTAATAGTTGACACCCAGCAAAAATAGAAAATTTGCTAGTTGACATCGTTTTGTTTCAGTAGTTGACATAGGAAGAACATCCGATTAATGGACTAGTCTTGATAATGTGTGAATACAGAATTTTTTTAAACATTTAAAAAAAATCATTCTTGAGTAAGTTTACAAAAAAATATTTAATAATTAAGGGTTAATATTAAGAGTTAATAATAAATATTTAATATGAAGTGTTCGACCACTCCTCATGTCGGAGGTATCCTCATATCAGTTTTTTATTGCATTTTCTTCTGCATCAGTCAATACTCTAGCTGGGACCATGTTTCTTTCAATTGGATGTTTGCCTTCAACCTTGTATTTTAAACTTGCCCTCGCAACACTAAATTTCCTAGCTGCCGTTTTATACAGAGTTTTATGGAGCCAGACATCTACCACAGCCGCTTGCATAGTCTCTCCTGTATAATTTCTGAAGTTACCCTTCGTAGGAGGCATCTCGAAATTGAGAGAGGAACAAAATCAGTAGTTCACACGTAGTAATTTAATAGTTGACACCCCATGTCAACTACTGAATAATAGACCATTACAAGTTTCAGTAGTTGACACGGAGTGTATTTAGACAATTTAGCATTGTTTGTTGCCAGTTCTAAGAAGTAAACCTCTTTCTAAGTTTCAAACAACATAAAGGAATGCCTTTTTTACTCACAATGATTAAATAAATCAAACTTGCAATACTTACATTTTAACCAAATCCTTAGCGATTTATATAAGAAATCACTGATAAATCGTAAGAGCCGTTCCCAAGTTTGATTAATCAGTTGCTATTACATTTTTGAATGGCGGATATGCACAATAGTTCGTAGTTAAGCCACTGAAGCGTGACAGTATACAGATTAATAAGGTTTGATGTATTCCAACTTGTGGTTTCCTTATTTATTTACTTTTTTTGAAAAAGTGTTAAGTACCGATGCAGTGTCAACCATTGATTCTCTTACCTTAATAAAATTTATTTCAGCTGATTGAAATTTGCGCGTAATCTAATTCAAACTTAAAATAAATTGTACTTACCTACGAATTCTTTACTGTGATTAACACTTTTGTGTCTACAAACTTCAGCATTAAGTTCTGCGTAACTTATAACATAAATATACTATGGAAGATCATTAGAGCAAAGTTCCCTATTCGATATAATTACCCAAGTTTTAATCCCCCTGTATTTGAATATGTACGATTATTTGAAAAAATCGTAAAATTTGAAGAACCTTTTTCTTATAAAAGGAATCGTATCCGTTTTGCTTTCATTCACTGACAGCATACAGGAAGGGCTCCATCACATTTTAATGAGCAAGACTACTGCTTGGATTCGCTTCAACAGTAACAGGAATTTATTTTCGACTGATATTGTAAAGTCGTTACTATAACTATGTCATTACACATTATTGTTACTATAACATTGTCATTTATATAACACTGTCAAACAGTGTAAGGTCATCGACATAATCCTATCAGGTCATAGACTTAACGCTGTGAAGTAATTAACATAGCAGTGTCAAAATGATAAAGTCTGCTGCACCAGAAATGCGTAGTAGGTCATTCATATGGTCTATAGAAGTAAAACGCCGCTCTACAATCATTCCTTGATCGCTATAGCCTCGGCCACACCTCGGCTTACTCTAATGATTCCTCATTGCATCATATTATCGACCTATCTAATAATCGATCTTCTATTCGATAACCGATCACTGCTTACTTTTCAATATTCATGGGAATATAAAAAATATTATCGATGACTAAAAATGCTATCAAGTCATTGTTATACTGAAATATATCTAATATAGTTATTTATTTTTCTAATGCTTTAAGTAAGGAATATGTTAAACTGCTTGTTTGAAATATTTAATGAAGTAATCACGCTTTCCCTTATTTTATCAATCTTCTGATAGAATAACTAGAAAGATCCTATTCGAACCTAGATTCTTATATCTTTTAAATACAATTTTTATAGAAAAAGTTTGCGTCCATCTGGTATAAAGGACATTAAGTGCAACGGAGAAGAATGACACTCTCAGCATATGGTTTCGATTGCATTTTGAATAAGTATCCCAAGTTTCGCGGCAATCGGTTGCATAGTTATTTAGTAATTCTTCCTTGCAAGTAATCATGAGCTATGTCTTTGGTGATACTTAAAGGTTAGTGATATCCTCGAACAGAGTACGTGAATGAAGTTCTGTTTTACTGCTAAAAAAAAAACAGCATCAGAAACAGTGGAGATGCTTCAAATTACTTTCTGTGACAAAAATCGTCAGTTTCTTGCCTTTTCTCATCTCGAACGAACATCAAGAGGATACTCAGAGGTCACAATTACAAAATTGCAGGAAGACAAGCGGAATTCACAATTATTTATCAGAAAACAGTCGCAATTTGGAAAAGAAGATTTTATGAAGACATACGTGCAGAACGATTTTCAAGGCGATATGTTATAAACACCATAAACCCCTTTGTGTGCTTTAACGAGTCTCATTCGTGATACACTCACAGCTCAAGTGTGATTAAACCTTGCTCAAATTTTGAATACTTATCAACTTGAAATTTAGGTACAACTATAATTTGTATAGTCAAGGATCGTTGAATATAAAACGCTCATAACATTTTAATTTTCTTTGTTTGTTTTAATATTAGGTCGAGTCATAAGTAACTTCCGATGCAGCTAAATAGATTTTATTGTGTGTATGGTGAGATTATAAAGGTATAAGTCACCACGAGTTGTTGAAGTCAAATTTAACGATTACTGCGGATAAATATAATACATTCAGCAATTGCAAAGAGTGCAAGAGGAACTCCTAGAAAAGCGCCCTGCACTCGTCAATTGCAGAAATGTCATTCTTTTACACGACAACGCGCGACCGCATACAGCAATGGTGACTCAAGAAAAAATTCTTGAGCTTGGATGGTCTGTTTTACCACATCCACCTTACTCCTCAGATCTTGCCCTGACAGGCTACCACCTTTTCTGTTCCTTACAAAACTTTTTAAATGGAAAAACCTTCAATTCTAAAGAGCAAGTCAGGCAGGCTGTTGAAAGCTTCTTCCAGTCCAAACCAACCACATTTTACAAGGAAGGAGTTGATAAACTACCAGGAAAATGGGAGAAGGTTATAGAAAATAGTGGTGAATATATAATAAAATAATATAATTTTGTTGTTTAATGAGAACGAAATAAATGTCTGATAAAAAAACGGAAGTTACTTATGACTCGACCTAATATTATAACTGTGAATAGTTAGTGTTGACTGACGCATCTAGCAAATAAATTATACAGCAAGGGGTTAAATCCCCTGAACTCTCCGAATTTTATGAACGCACGTTGTATAATAACAACCCATCACAGTCTTTCGATTATGATAAACTTGGTCGTCTTTTAGCCACTAAATTTATTGCTCATATCGTTGTTCATTCCCGGATATGAGCAAGCTGAAGGCACGTGAGAAGTTGTATGGGATACCTGAAAAGTGTGTCTGTGTAAAGTGTTCTAGAACTTCCCTCTAGCTGCAAGTCATCTTACCGATAGGATCACTGAGACCATAAAGTTTTGATTGAAAGCTTATAATGAAAATCTTTCACAACCTGCAGCTAGGGGTACAACCTAGGCTTCCTTGCAGAAATTCTTCCACAGATTTCTCTTAGTAACTCACGCGAGTTTTTTTTATAGTTTCTAAGACTTGTAGTCGTTCGATGTCGATTCTGTGTTGATCTTGCTGGTCTTGGTTTCTTAAATTTTATGTTCCACCAGAGTATTTTAGGACAAGTTCCTCAGCTTGATTGAATAAGCTATTTGTAGGAACGGGAAATGGTGAAATGACTTAATACATTTTTGTAGAAAATAGCGAGCTACGAATAGTGTAATCAAAAATATATAAGTGTGTTCAACAAATCGAACTTAGCTTTTTTATTTTCTTTAAGTGGCTATGTAAAGAAAACTAACTTCCCAGATAATTTACTCGAAAACTTGAAATCGTTTGAAAACAAGATAATTTTCCCAAAATACACAATTATTTATACCCATAAGGTGCAATGAAGTGTACATAATGTACAAAAACATTAATTTAGAGTACAAAACATAAACATTTATGTAGCAAAACATATTGTCATATTTTTTAACAAATATACTGTGCTGTATATATGCAAAAGTTATATATATCAAAAATTTTAATTATTCCAGATGAATATTCTCACGTCTGTAGATAAATTGTTGAAAAATAATTAAAAGTGTGTATTTTAGGTTTGTAATGATTCAAAACACAAAAATCGAATTTCCAAAGTTAAAAATAACATCTTTAGGAATTAAAAGGTGGAAAAAAATATCGTTACGACAATTTAACTATTTTAGTTCGCAATTCTAAAATCTAAATGAAATATTAATATTCTACAAAGTTTAATTTCAGAGCCTCCATGTTAAGATGTATTTTGGTTGTAAATATAACATATGCACTATTTTGGACTGCACATAGAATTATGTTACAACTTTTTTTCATCGAATTATAAGTAGTGGTTCCCAAACTGTATAACATCCTAAAGAACCGTAACTGGGTTTCAAACACATCACAAAGAATTTTAATGTTCTAACAAAAAAGATGTTTAACCCATTTGAATTTAGAATTGAATCATTGATGTATTAATGCGACAATACGAAGAACTAATTGATAAATAAACCTATGTTTTAATTTTAGTCACCGTTGAAAGATTTTGATATATGAACATGAGCCAGTTATTATCCACAAGATAGTATTTTTGTTTGTGTTGCCTTGCTGAATCTTACTTGAATATTATCAAATATTTGTAATTTTCCTTCAATGTAATAAAAATGATCACGCTATTTTACATCTGCTTTAAAATTGAACACCGCAGTTTTCTATTTCTTGTGGTATAAAAATGTTCCAGAGGTAGAAACTCATCGAAGACTACTAGTATAGTATGAACATAGAGTTATGTTCACGAATAAATTGAAAAATCCACAAACAGTGGTATAAATCACTGTAAATAGGGCAGGACACTCATGCGTGATCACTACTAACGACACCAAGTAACGCAACACGATTTTATTATACAGAATGTCTCACAACTATTGTAGGTCCTGAAATGGGGGGTAGCTGAACTGATTCTGAATAAGATTTCCCTTTATAAAAATGGAGCTTGAAGCTTCATTTTTGAATTATTACGCAAAAACACACTCTCAGCCACTAGGCTCGAAGCTATCGCTCTCGCGTCTGCGCATGCGTAATCCTCGCGCTCTGATTGGTCCGTGTTTTTCCTTAATAATTCAAAAACAAAGCTTCAAACTCCATTTTTGTGAAGGGAAATCTTATGCAGAATCACATCAGCTACCCTCCATTTCAGGAACCTACACTAATTGTGAGACAACCTATATAAGCTTAACCCCTTAACTTGTAGGCTCGAGTTAATTCGAGCGCGCTAAACAGGCTAAACTGTGCACACTCGAGATAATTCGAGCGGCGTTTTTCGTTTTATTGATATTTATCATTTACATGGGATTGTAAGCTATAACACTTATTTATTCAAGAATAAAATATAGCCTTTTTCCATAGAACAAAAGCGCAGTATATAAAAATTGACTTTTCTGTTCGATTTCTTCAGAAAAAACTGTGCGTTAAGGGGTTAATAACAGATAAAGTCAATTATATCCAAATTAGTCATAGTTCTATTTATGACTGCCACTTTCTTGATTAACTCAAAGATATGATTCCATCGTTTTCGTTTTTATACACTCGTCGTTTATAAACTAAAAACTGAAAGAAGCAGTGTATGCTTGCAACAAAAAATGTTTTTGTTTGAAGGTTCAAAACAACATGTACATAAATGTATAAACGGCGTCCATTAAAAACAACTTGTCTATCTCAAAAACTGGTACCTTCACATCTAGTTTATTTTTACTGTACTTTTATAACTCCATTCTGGATAATTATTATTAATTAATTTTTGTACTGAAAGCATTATGCAAAGGTTCGAAGATAAAGAGATCATTAATTGACCAGTTTTTAGAAAACATAAAAAGAATAAGGTTTTTATAATTTGTGCACTTTTAATAAACTTTAGATGCGAAATTCAGCTGCTGCGATATCTGTCAGATAAATTTTAAAACAATTACATGCGAAGTTAGGTATGCTGACTAATAAAAAACATCTAAATTCATTAATATAAATAATATGCCATTATATTTCTGTTTCCATAAAGTTTTCGTTAAAAATAGCTGTACGGTTCAGGTAACATATGTTCAAGTTCATTTGGCGAATAAAATATTTCTTTTAGTGTACGAGATCAGCTACTAACGAACAGAGAGTCAATTACTATTTCTTTAATTTTTAAGAGCGGTCAACTTCTGTAGCATTTACCGAATTTCTAAACATACTTTTTAAATTTCTATAAATAACTTAACTTTTTTTAAAAAGTGTTCTTGTTGCATAATACAGAAGACTTACGAGGTGTGATCATTAAGTTCTGGGACTGGTCCCGTATATGCAGATAAAGTCACCTGTTTCAAATTTGGCTACTATCTCCTTCAAAGTACACCTTTTGGGCGGCCACGCACCGATTCCAGCGCCTCTGCCATTTTTGGAAAGCTTCCTAGAAGTCTTTTTGTCGAAGTGTGTCAAGCACTTGCTGCGATTAGCGTTGAATCTCATCCACCGTGTCAAATCGGCGCCCCCTGAGCTTTAATTTGATTTTGGGAAACAAAAAGAAATCACAGGGTTCCAAATATGGTGAATACGGAGGGTGAAGAAGGACGACCATGTTCCATTTTTTTTTTTATGTCCCTTTGTTTAGACTCTATCGTGATTTCGCAAAGGAGAGCGTGCATATTCTACCATAAACTTGTATAACACAGAATTCAATGAAGATAATGCTTCCAAACTTCGTGTCATATGTCTCGAAGATTGTTATTCATATGTCCTGCGAGTGCAAGTCAATCGTGTGATCCGTTTGGTCACAACAGACACAATCCCGGTACTTAATGATCGCACCTCGTAATATTTACATACATCAAATTTGATTATTTAATAACAGAGCAAGCGGTTACCATTATTAAGGTAGAAAATTTCTCATAACTGGTCAATTACTGATGCCATTACCTTAAATGTATTTAGTGAAATTTAAACCGAAAAAGTTCAGGAATCACTAATCTATAGAATATGTGATTATGCAAGTAATATTGCTAAAGAAGATATCCTGCATTCTAAAAAAGAAGTACTCTGTTGATTGCAGTCGGTTACACGAAGAGGGATGTGGTATACAAGTGGAACAGTGCGAGACAGGTAGCAATTGCTGAAGATATGAAATTATCTCAATTCGATTTAGTTGCCAACCCAACTGCCAATTATTCTGCGCCTCCAACATTCTCACACGGTAAGTAAAAGATACACTGTTTCAAATAATAAAGCTTATTATTTTAATCACATTTTTGCGTAATGAAACCAATTCTGAAACTTGTAGCATCCGTTAAGTTATGAAATCGATCGCTGGAAATAGTATCTTCGAAATTGTTTCGAAAGTTAAAATAATAGAAACATAAATTCAGTTATAGAGAACAAATTTGTATTTTGCAGAATTGGTAACTAAACAAAAATTCGATTAATACTTAATACATCTAGGTACCTTTATACTTCATAGGTATCAACCTAATACCTACAGTGATTTAAATTCAGTATTTGAAATACGTATCTCCAAGCATGTAATTAAATTTTGAATAAGCCCTTATTATTTTTAATTATTATCAAGTGGATAAATATTGATAGAATAATAGTTAGGAGAGAGCAGGGACAAAGTAACATTTTTTATATTTTACCTATTTCTTAATCAGCTTTTAAAGCTGTAGAAAACAGAATGCCATAATAATTTCTTCCATAATATCGGGATTTTACTGTTAATAATATTTTGTTTTAATAGAATAGTAAATTTTTTGTTGAATATCTAGAAAAATGACATTGGACTACATTTAAATGATTTTAATAACGTGATTTTCGTGTGAAGATTTCATGTGTGACTTAAGTGAAAAGTTCACAGTAAATAAATAGTAGTAACAAAATAAGCACCTTAATTGTATAATTAATGTCTTTTACCTTTACCAAATTCAGTATACATATTTTCTTAAAAATATACGTGGATACAAATATTAACATCCACTTCTACGTGCTCTTGACTATACGATAAGAAATTGTAATCTTGCTTCTGATCTGATACCTCTCGATCTCTTTCCATGGGGAAATCAATGATATTGTGCACACAGATATTCCAACAAAAGCTGAAACTGTGAAAGGTGATGCTTCTAACATGCGTGCAATCATTTCTTCTAGTGCGCCTCAGAGTTTCAAACGCGTTTGTTTTTTATCTGCATAAGTATATTGAGTTTTGTGTAGAACATTTTCAGCATGTAAATAAAAAATCACACAATTGAAGTATTAATTTTGTTATTATATCTCACTCTCCAGGTATTTTTATTTTAATCATTTAGACTCGAAATTCTCAGTCCAAATTCGTTTTAAGTTCATATTATTATAAAGAAAATAACTCCTATTATTAAAGATAATAATATAATAATCCTATTAATAAAAAAAATAATTCTCTAAAAATTATTTAATGATCTTTGTAATGTTTATCGTTGAATTTAATTTTTTATTATTCTTAACTTCCATTGTGAAAAATTGAGTTCCTCAATTATCAACTTTGGGCTGAAAGCATCATGCAAAGGTTCTAAGATAAAGGGACCAATATTTTTCCAGTTTTTTAAAAACATAAAAAAGTAAGGTTATTATTATTTATTATCCTGAATTATCATCAAAATATTGATAACCTTGAAATTTCGGAAAAATGAATGTAGAGCTGGATCAAATTATTCATTCTATAATTATTTAAAAATTAAAATGATTCATTATATTATCTGTTTCAACCATATAGATTGGTTGTTAACAATATGGAACCATATAGAAGGTTGTTACTTTGAAAGCTATCATTCTGTAATCAATATTGGCAATTTGAATATTTTAAATTACAATATTTGCTAATCCAGTCTTTTTTCAAAATAATCAGATGAATACCTTTTTATAAGAAAACATATAGTTGCATTAAAAAAACAAACTTAACCTTTAAATCTTCTAATATATGAAGTTATATCCTCCTCGAAACAACACTTTTGTCTAAAATGTTTATCAATAGCCTTAAAATTATATTCTGTTTCAGTCGACATTGCATCGTTTCATTCGAAAGTTGTATTTTCACGAGACAGTAAATCGTGGCTTTAGACGCAGCAATACCTCAGAATCATGTCATATAAAATTTCTCAATTCCACATTGTTATTACGTGATATTCGTACAATGTGAGTTAAACGTAGTTACATACCAGAATTTACATATACTTCTTCCATACACAGGGTGTCCAGTTTTCTACCGCCAAACTTTACATATTCCGTAAACAAAAATAAGAAAATGACGTTATGTTTTAAACGTTATCAAAAAGTTGTAATAGAAATGTGAAAGAACTTTGACCTCTTTTATTTTTCTATGTCACATAGAATGTGTTTCAGTTATGTACTTGAAACTTTACCAGTATGTTCTATAAATAAAACTAAAAAAAACGTACCATAAACATAAGCTCTTAAGTGTTTTATCGAAAGATTTTTAGGAATATACTAATTGATTATACACAATTTCCTTCTACAAGACTAAATATGAATAGTTGTGGATTTTCATACTTTGTTTTAATAACTTTTAATAATACATTCGGGGCTTATGTTCATGTAAACATTATTTCTTATTTTTATTTATGGAATACACTGGTAAAGTTATAAAACTGGACAAAACTGGAATATTGTCATTTTGTCATTTTGTATTTTCGTTATAACTTTTTCAAAAATTGTTTAAAACCCTGTGTTGATTGTTGCGAACCGGCGAGGTGTAACCATGTAACCGGAGGCTGCATATAGGTTATAGTATTTGTTGGTAGGTTAACTCAGGATTGTTAATTAACCCGGGCGTTAGAGAATACTAGTCGAAGTATGGTTAACACTGGGTGCTACGAAAAGGTCAAGACGTGAGGACTAGCTTACGTATGATTAACGTTGAGTGCTCCACGAAATATGTGAACGAACCGACGTATGGCTGACGCCAGGTGTCACAGAAAATGTTAGTAATAGGTCTCGTAACTACATTTTGACGGTATGCCTCGTGCAGCTAAAATAAACCGACAGGTGGGTCCTTGGACTATAATTACAATTAAATAAGGTGATATTTGAATGTGAAGTAATAATTGAATATATTCTGCAAAACTGGTTTAAGTGTACTTGTCGGTTGAAGACTGACTTTAATTTACAAGAGTTAATAAAACTTTGACTTGAACTTAATTAATTTCGATTCCCACAGAGCAAGAATCTAATTCTTTCCAGGTTTAACGAAAAAAAGTAAACGGAGGTCTAAGAGAAATCGAAATAATGCTTCATAGTACATTTACGTACTACATGGTTAAAAATCGACTCGACAAGGATTCTAACCTGATCTTGTACAAAAATTTGTCTGGACTGATGTTAAAAAACCGATTGAAACTCTTACAGAGTTTCTTCTTATTTGACGTTCAAGAATTAACTGAGATCGATACGTCTTTCCTGCAACCCTTTTTATACCCGAAAAATAAGTGGCAAAAGAGTAGTAGTGGAAACGGTGAGAATTGATCAACGCAAAGTAATTGGGAGATATTTCTTCCTCGTGTTGGTCCTGATTTGTCGAAAAATTCTAGTGCGATACGAAATAAAGAGGTCCCGATCGGTGGGAAAGCTAGACTTTTGCTTCTTGAAGGTCTCGAGCTACGCGAACATCTCATTCTAAAATAGAAGAACGCACGGCGTACACAATAGATATAACATTTTTATTTTATTTTTAGGAATAGAATATGTTAATAAAATTTAGTGGTAAAAAACTGATGAGACACCCTATATATGTTGCCCATGATAGCATGCGGTTTCAAATAATGTAATAGTAATGTATTTTCCTTACTGTCATCACAGAAAACGCAATATCGTCTGTTTTCACGTGACACTAAAACTCATGGTTGCTGCATCAAGACATTGTAACGCGATTTAAGCAAATGTTCTCTCAGAATTTACTGTTTTGGGATCAGTACGTAAATAAAAATGTTATTGATCAGAACTATTTAGTCTTCTAAATATAGTCACAAATTATTATTTACGCTATACTTGCGATACCATTTAAGTTTTTAAATACTTTGTCACATGGTTTGTATCTTTTAGATTATTTTTGAACCTTCGGCATCAGCTTGATGTATGTATGTACTAATGTATGATGTGATAAATTTAATCAACTATAAGAACACACATAAGTAATAATATGAATTATAAATAATAAAGATAAACATATTTCAGTGATATTAATAATTACATTTACTAATTTATATTTGCTGAGTGTAGAATTAGCAATTTATCGATTTTGTCAATTTCTACGTTATAAACAAATTTTCTCGCAAGCGAGTAATGTTCAAATTCAATTTTCTTGAAAATGAAGCCTAAGCAGAAATTTTATTCTATACTTTTTACTTATTTCTTTATATAGATACAGTGAAAATTCGATATCTGCAAAAATCACTTACACGATATGCGCAAAATATTTATCCCCCCCACTGGGAGAAAGACCCCTCTAGACGCTCAGGAGCTTGATTCGTCGAGAAGTATAACATGGGCCTGGTTGTGTAAAACTTTCCTATTATTGATTTTTTTTACATAAAACTTTCACCAACATATTTATAACATTTTCCTGATAAAAATGAGACCAAACACGATATAATCTGGATTATATTTACTGGTTTAATTGATTATAAAAGTTTCTAACGCCGAGGAGGATAGCGTGTGAAAAAGAAAGGGACGCTGCGATCGTGGCAGTCGGCAAAGATCAAAAGTCTGTTCGATTGTTTGCAATACTTGAGCAGTGCTATTTTTTTTTATTTTTTATCTATTTTTTTATATAACTTTTTCCATCATATTCGTGACATTTTCCTGACTAAAATGAGGTCGTGAGTTTTCCACGACGTAATTTGAGTTATATTTACTTGTAATATGTTACTAGAGTAAATGTTATCGATGTACGCTCAACATTTAAAATTACAAATAAATATGTCCCGAAGTACGCCGTGTTTAGTTTCATTTTAATCAGAAAAATATCACAAATATGCTGGTGAAAGTTTTATTTAAGAAAACTCAAAAATAAAAAAATTGTATTCTTACATTAGAATTGTCCAACCGATATGTTATAGTTTCTTTACGTTTGGTATCCTTCGCTCGCTGTCCTTTTCTACGTTCGACAAAACATTAATCAATGTAGGACCTGTACAATATATGCAACAGTTCAGACCCGAGAGATTTGTAGACATCGAATATTCACTGTATACCCTCTTTTCGGTTGTACCGATTTCAGAAGCACCCTGTATATTTATTACTATTAATAAAAACTTTTGGAACCCCATTTTATATTATTATTTCAACTAGCTTCTTTTCTTTTGCTATCCTGTGCATTCCATTCTATACTTCTTACTTCCATCTTATCGGATCGTTGTCTATGTAGATTTTCGTTCTCCTCAGTCTTTTCTTATTCCCTCTAATTTTCTTTATATCTCCGAAGTTGACTAATTGCACTCGAAGCTTATTCCTGTGGTTACGGTTGTTTATTTTTGTTACTGATTGCACCTTCAGCTCAAAAGCCACTCTTTCCTTTATGAAATCCTTTACATCCGTCTTTGCATTTCCTGTCCGTCTTTCCATTTGCTTTATTGTGAGCTCTTTGATTATTATATTGTTCTCGATCTTGTATTCTTACATCTATATTCTTATATCTATGTCTGGTCTTATAATGTTAAATAACGTATTTTTTCTTTTTTTGGTAAAATATTTTTCATCTTCTATCAATTTTTAATTATATATTAAAGGGTATAACCATTTAGAAAGATCATACGATTTATTCTTTTAAAATCTATTTCTTAAGAACATAATATCTTGAAAAGATATTTTCAAAATTTCGAATATTTTCAAATTTTCCTTCTCATTCCCTTTACGATAATTGTGTTAAATAATATGGTAGATTTATCGAGAATATTTTGAACTTTGACTACGGAATAAAATAAAATTGTAATGATTCTAATTTTAAGAGAACGATGTGGGAAATTGGCGCATTACTGCGATACTAAACACATTCTTTCCAAATCATGTTTTTCAAATCGACAGCCACAGTATTTTAACATTGAATTAACTTCCTCAGAGAAGTCTTTCTCGGATTTGACAGACATATGAAACGAGCATGATTTTTTATTTTATGAACACGGATTATGTCCATATGAAGAATTAATCCCCATTTTATCGGCTGAAAATGTTACAAATTCTACAAATTTAGGCTTTACATAATTGCAGTATTGTTAATACCATCCTAGTTCACAAGGTAGCCACTGTTGTTTAGATTAAAACGATATTCAGTTTCTTTTTAAATAAATACACTGATGTCAATCGTGGCAGCCATTAAAAGTGGTAGTGAAAAATCTACATGGTGTGTCCCGACAGTAATGCGAACGAAATTCCTGCGCCGCTCCTGTTGGTCGGAGGGGGATCGGACCACTTGTGCTAGATGGGGGGAACCCTAAGCTTTCCAACGAACCCAGTCCCAGGGCTCTCCGAACCGTGAAAGGGACAGGACATGAATTTTTGTGAACCCTTGTTTGGTGACCGTGTCACGGAAAAAGTGAAGTCGACGATCGAAACAACGATACACGATAAAACTTTTGTGCTAAACTAAACAAATCTCTTGAGGAGACAAATAAAATGATTCGTGAGGCTTATGGGGACTCTGTTCTGTCGTACTCACAAGTTTCGTGGTGGTTAAACGCCTTTAAGGAAGGGCGGGAGGAGGTTCACGACGATCAACGCTCCGGGCGGCCACCAACCAGCAAAACAGTCCGTCAAACAGTCCATAAAGAATTTCTTCGTGAAGGACAGACAGTTAACACCGCCTACTAAATGAATATGCTGGAAACATTGCGAAAAAGTCGTCAGGACGAGAAAACACATCTCCTGTACCTGGATACTGTATCACGACAACGCACTTTGCCACAACGCGCTGCGAGTACGTGAGTTTCTGACCCAAAACCAGATGTTGACGCTGCCCCAAGCCCCCTATAGTCCTGACCTGGCATCGATAGACTTTTTTTTGTTCCCTCGAATCAAGACACCCCTGAGATGAACTCGTTTTTCATCGATACAAGACACCCAAGCGGCCGTGACCGACCCCCTAAAAGAGGTTCCGGAAAACGCATTCCAGGATGCGTACCGTTCATGGCAGAGTAGGTGGCAAAAATATGTAGAAGCCCAAGGGCAGTACTTTAAAGAATTTTAAGTATTTGTAAGAATTGGTTGAATAAATTCCTTTAAAAAAAATCATTCGCATTACTTTCGGAACACACCATGTATTACAATTTCAATAATAATAAAGATAATTCTCTACAAATTTCACTATATTGTCTCTAAATATTAACATATATGCGTGCACAGTTTCAAAATTCTCGAGCAATAGTGACCCAATAATTCTTTTTTTTATTTACTTAAATTCAATGACTCTGTATGGAAATAACATCTTCAGTACTTTTTTCACTGTTTCCTTTGCTTCTGTATTTTCTTCCCCTAATTTCTTCATTTACTTTCTGATTTCTCCTATCCTAGTATTTGAACTGGATTAACTCTTTGCTGACTCACCAATAACTGCAGAACTTGGTTTCTTTTAGGTTATTATTATTCATGACCTGAATTCCTTTTTTCGTCATTCACTACTGCTTTTGTATTAAATATAAGCTTCGATGGTTTTATTTCGTAGTTTTTGCCTCCATCTTTTGCTTGCTCATTCACACGATCATCTAACAATAAGCTCTTTAAGGCAACTTAATTCTTTTTTGACCTTTTAAACACTGATGTCTGTAAAAGTTATAAATTGATAATACGTATACAATTGAAACTTTTCACAAATGCAAGATTACTAATCGATTACTATTTCTTTCTTTCGCTGTTGGTGTTTTAATACTTCGTTATGTTAAATTCATCAAAAATCGTAGCAGACAATAACCTTATTTTCAACAAACCTAATTAATTATTCTGACGATATTTAACGTCTAATATACAGGGTGTCCCAATTTTTTCCGGCCAAATTTTGCCAGCGTATTCTACGCGCAAAAGTAAGAAAAAAATGTTACATGCTCTTAAATGTTTTATTAAGAATTCATAACTAATAATAGAAAATTATAATGAACTGGCATTTCGTCGACACAGCGTGCGTATTCGTAATAACAGACGTCATTTTGAAATGTTAATTCGATAATAAAAAGTTAATAAAAAATGTGGACATCAATTACCAGAGCAAGTAGACATAAGAGTTTATAAAAACAGAAATAGAGATATTTAAAATACGTTCGTACGCTGTATCGACGAAATACCAATTCATTATAATTTTGTATTATTAGTTATAACTTCTTAATAAAACATTTAAGACCATATATTCATATAACATTTTTTTTTTACTTTTGCGTGTAAAACACATTGGCAAAGTTTGGCTGGAAAAAACTGAGACACCCTGTATATTCTATCAAGTGTTTGAGCTGTTTATTTTAAAAGTGGAGCAAGTCTATTTTTTATTATTGCAAGGTATTTAAGAGTTTGCAATTCAGTAAATTTAAAAATATTGATAGGCACTAATAAACAAATTTTTCGTATTTTGTGATATTAGATAATGTATGTGGGGAGTGAAGCGTGCGACACGTGTAGTGGAAAAATTATGTTAAGACAAAATACGATCGACGGGAGAAAGAACGCCGAACAGGGCGCGTAGCACGGACAGTCTTTGTCCAGCATCGAAAGCATTCACAACGTTAATTGTTCTTTTAAATATATATATACATTTATTATTCATATTCAGTGTGTCGATTATTCACCTTCATCTTTAGTTTTATTTTATTTTCGAGGATCCTCAACCTGAAATATCCTTTAGGAAGATTCAGTCAAACAAGTAGGATCCCACATTTGGGGGCTCGTCCAAGATCTAAGGTGAGAGTTGATACAGTTTAAAGACGATATAAAGACAAAGTTGATTGAAAGTGCCGCGCGAGGAAAGTTGACCACGCGTGTGAAATAAGAAGTGTAAAAGTAAGTGTGAGTGTCGATAAAGCTGTGACAAGGGCTCAAAGATGATGCACGAGGCAAATCAAGAAAGTCAAGGAAGTGGGTGCGATGAGCTCGACGAGACGATTGTCGAAAACGCACCTCAAGGAAGAAGATGCCTAGAACGGAAAGTGAAAGGAAAAAGTGTAGCGATTCCTGAAGTCGCAAGTTACACGCATGAACAGATAGACAGTATGAAACTCGCGGAATTAAGAGAAGCGACAACAAAATTAGGATTATCCAGCAGGGGTAATAAGCAAGCGCTAAGAAATCGCTTAAAAGACGCGATGGAAGACGAAGAAGAAGAAGATAGTGAAGAAGAAGAATCAGATCACGAGAACGACAGGCGAAGAAACGAAGGAAGAGGAACGATCAACACAATCACACGACAAGTTGCGTCGTTTACAATAAAGGATGTAGAAGACAGTCTGGCCCACTTCAGCGGAGACGATAAGCTGCCGATACAGCAGTGGATCAACGAGTTTGAAGATACAAGTGCATTATTAGGATGGAACGAATTACAGAAGTTTATTTACGGGAAGCGGATGCTGACGGGATCGGCAAGGCAGTTTATCACCTTCGAGAGAGCGGTTAAGACATGGGACGATCTAAAACGTAGGTTGATTGAAGAATTCAAAACTGAAATAAATCCGGCGACGATTCATTCACAATTATTGAGGCGCAAGCAACAGCCGAATGAAAGTAGTCGTAAGTATATTTATAGTATGCAAGAAATAGCGAATCAGGGTAGCATCGAGGAAATAGCGGTTATTCAGTATATCGCAGACGGTTTACAAGGGGAACGCCGCGATAAAATTATGTTGTATGGGTCGCGAACGTTAAAAGAATTGAAAAAGAATATCGAAATATTTGACAAAGTAAAAGAAGGTACGAGACAAAGTATGCGTGTTAGAGACGAACAAAAGAAAGTAGCATCGGCGCGTGTCGTTGCATCGACAGCGGCGAAGAAACATTGTTATGGTTGCGGTTCGAGTGAGCATGATTATCGAGTATGTCCAGATAAAGACAAAGGAATGAAATGTTTTAAATGTAATAGTTTCGGGCATATAGCATCTCATTGTAAGCTAGATCGGTCGGATAAAAAAGTATCGAGCGTTAATAGTATACATACTTCCACCGATAAAGTCGCGATTAAAATTAACGGTTTACACACATATGCGTTACTAGATACAGGCAGCGAAGTAAGCGTAGTAAACTACAATGTTTATAATCAAATAGGAAGACCGGTATTGTACGAAACATTTCGACGATTTACAGGGTTCGGTAACGCGTTAACGAAACCGTTAGGAAAGTTTACGGCAAAGATTAACATTGGAAACGATCTATTCCAAACGAACGTATTTGTAGTTAATGAAACGGATATGCGAGACGAAGTTTTGCTTGGAAAAGAACTACTCAACGATTTAGATATTCGTATAAACAAAGGATCGGTAGAAATACGGCGAGCGAATGAAAGATCGCGTGACGCGGCGGAGAAACAATCGATAGAGGCGGTCAACGACGAAAGTCGCGACAAAGGCAGCGTATTAATAAATAGAAGCGATCAAAACGAAAACAAGGAAATCTACGAAATTAATAGAATGATGAGAATAAACTATGTAGAAACAGGCGAAATTGATGTAAAGCATTCCTATAAAGTGCGCGTAGAGAATTTAATACAAAATTATGAACCACATGTCAAAACGGATACACGGACGGAAACTAGAATAACACTGTTGGACACTATCCCCGTTTGTTCTAAACCAAGGCGGTTAGCCCCTAAAGAGAAGAAAGTAGTAACTCAGCAGATAGATGAGTGGTTGAAAGAAGGAATTATTCGTCCGAGTATAAGCGATTATAGCAGTCCGGTAGTAGTAGTACCAAAGAAAGGCGGAACATATAGGGTGTGCATAGATTACCGTAGATTAAACGCGAAAATGGTAAGAGACAGATTTCCAATGCCGTTAATCGAAGATTGTATTGATGCGCTAACGCGAGCAAAAGTATTCTCAACAATTGACCTTAAGAACGGGTTTTTTCATGTTAACATCGCGGAAGATAGTCGAAAATTTACCTCATTTGTTACTCCAGACGGACAATTTGAATTTCTGAAAACGCCATTTGGATTGTGTAATAGTCCTACCAGTTTTTTAAGATTTATTGACGAGGTTTTTGGCGATTTAATAAGAAGAAAAGTAGTTTTAGCGTACGTAGATGACCTGATTATTCCTGGCATTGATGATGAAGATGCATATAGAAGATTAGAGGAAACGTTACAGGTAGCAGCTCAAAATGGGTTAATTATAAATTGGAATAAATCTAAATTTCTTCAAACGAATATAGAATTTTTGGGACATGTGATAGAGGATGGGAATATTCGCCCATCACCGGCGAAAATAAAAGCGGTACAGGGATTTCCGGAACCGACGAATAAGAAACATGTTCAGAGTTTTTTAGGATTGACCGGTTACTTCCGTAAATTTATTGAATGTTATGCGAAATTAGCTAAACCGTTATCAGATCTGTTAAAATTAAATAAAGTTTTTGTTTTCGGTACGGCCGAGAGAAAGTCATTTGCGGATTTGAAGTATGTTTTATCTAAAGAACCGGTGTTGCGCATTTACGATCCTGAAGCAATAACAGAACTTCACACAGACGCAAGCATAGAAGGATTAGGCGCTGTATTATTACAAAGGTACGATAATGAAAAGTATTGTCACCCAGTATATTTCATGAGTCGCAAAACGTCAGAAGCCGAGCGAAAATATCATTCCTATGAATTAGAGATTTTAGCCATAATTAAAGCCGTCCAGAAGTTTAGAGTTTATTTATTAGGAGTTAAGTTTAGACTAGTTACGGATTGCCAAGCGTTTCAGAAAACGCTTAAAAAGAAAGATTTGTCACCGAAGGTTGCCAGATGGGCACTGTCGTTAGAGGAATTTGAGTTCGAAGTTGAGCACCGCGCGGGAGAAAAGTTAAAGCACGCAGATGCGCTCAGTCGTTTCCCAGTTATGTGTATTGAGGATACGTTAGGACAAAACATTAGAAAGAAACAAGAAGAGGAAGAAAGATTGCGCGTTATACGTCAGATATTAGAAAAGGAACCTTACGAAGATTATTTTATAGAGAACAATATTTTAATGAAACGCGTACTTGATAAAAATGTAATTGTTTTACCTACAAGCATGCAGATTAACGTAATTAAGAAAATTCACGAGAATGGACATTTTTCGGTACGCAAGGTAGCGGAAAGGATTAAAGAGGAATTTTATGTACCTAATTTAAATGAAAAAATAGAGAAAGTCATTAGTTGTTGTATACCATGTATCTTAGCGGAGCGTAAACAGGGAAAAAGGGAAGGTCAGTTACAGCCGATACCGAAGGGGGACAGACCTCTTGAGACGTATCACATAGATCACATAGGACCGATGACGACAACATGTAAATTGTATAAACATATTTTAGTGATAGTAGATGGATTTTCCAAATTTGTTTGGTTGTACCCTACAAAATCGACGACGACGAAAGAAGTATTAGACAAACTGACGATACAACAAAAGACATTCGGTAACCCGACACGTATAATCACGGACAGAGGGACAGCATTTACATCGAGAGATTTTAAAGAATATTGCGCGACGGAAAGAATTGAACACATTTTAACGACCACGGGTGTTCCGAGAGGAAATGGACAGGTCGAACGAATTAATCGCATTATTATTCCAGTATTAACGAAGTTATCAATAGATGCACCAGATAAATGGTATAAAGAAATAGATAGAGTTCAAAGAGGGATTAATAGCACTTATCAACGTAGTATAGATACATCACCTTTCGAAATTATGTTCGGTTTAAAGATGAAGCAACGCGACGATATTGTACTGTTAGAATTAATACGAAAAGAAGCGATAGCTCAATTCGTTGATGAGCGCGTAGAATTAAGAAAAACAGCGAAAGAAAATTTGTTAAAGGTACAGGAAGAGAATCGGCGTAATTATAATCGTAGATGTAAGAAAGCGACTGTGTATCAGGAAGGCGATCTAGTTGCGATAAAGCGTACTCAATTTGGAACCGGATTAAAAATTCAGAAGAAATATTTAGGACCGTATAAAGTGTCTAGTTTTAAGGGAAATAATCGGTATGAAGTGATTCGTGTTGGCAAAGGTGAAGGACCGAGCATTACCACAACCGCGGCAGACTATATGAAACCGTTTAAAGAATTCTCTTCGGAGACCGAAGAATTTGCAGGTATGGCCGAGTGTGGGGAGTGAAGCGTGCGACACGTGTAGTGGAAAAATTATGTTAAGACAAAATACGATCGACGGGAGAAAGAACGCCGAACAGGGCGCGTAGCACGGACAGTCTTTGTCCAGCATCGAAAGCATTCACAACGTTAATTGTTCTTTTAAATATATATATACATTTATTATTCATATTCAGTGTGTCGATTATTCACCTTCATCTTTAGTTTTATTTTATTTTCGAGGATCCTCAACCTGAAATATCCTTTAGGAAGATTCAGTCAAACAAATAGGATCCCACATGTATGTATATCTAATAATGTTTAAAGTGCTTAAAAAAATGAAGGTCTTATTATATTCAAATGGATTTGTTTCACTTCAAAATTAACAAATTATTATAATCGTTAATTAAGCAAATAATATTTCAGTTGATCAGTTATTCTTTTTCTTCATTTTTTTTTAATCATTTTGCTTCAAATTGTTTTCATATGCAGATTTTGACTTCAAGATGCTTCTTTTATTACGAATTTCCACGGGACTTATTTCTATAAACATATTAAAATAATAAAATTCCTTGGAACTGATTATTTTATTGAAGTGGTGTTATGAGCCAGAAAAGTATTTTTATTTTGCTTTTGTTACCTTCCAACTTCACTTTTAGATGCATCACAGTTACAATTTTCGTTGAAATTATTCTGAGCCTTATTTTCTTTTAAATAATATAAATCACGATTTGTAATTAATTTTCAAATAAAAATGGAATTATTAAAGGGTTTTGTGCACAAATATTAAAACAAGAACCACATTGACTTTGTTGAGTGTTTATTAAAAACTAAATTAGCATTTATTTGCAACCTAAAAATCAACAGTGGCACACAGACAAACCTATGGTACATCCACACTCATATTGAGGTTAAATATACCACCAATATTATACAATTTGTAGTTTTCCACAGTATAAAATTTACCAGAGCTAAATTGTGCCATAAGATATTCTACTAAATATAATTTCAACCTAAGGTGATGCTAAGATAGATTTGTTTGACTTTCAAAGTAAATATCCTTCCAGTAATATTAATCACCAAAATATTACAGAATTTTAATTATTTTGACTACAGATGGGTTACAGATAGACATTTATCTATTGTTTTATCTGTTATCATTGTCTCCATTTTTTTCAAAAATGTTCTTATGTCAAAGTAAGTGGTTCATGTACAGGGTTTAGAGCCATACAACGTTAATTCCAAAAATCCACTTCCTGTGTTAATGACAGATTTATATTCACAAAAGTTGTACGTTTTTACTTCCAAAATGTTATTGTGAAGAAATGAATAGTTTAAACATTTTTAAAGATGTTTTGATTTTGTAAAATTTATCGAGAGTCAAAGACACACCATTTTCTCTCGTGTAAAATTATGTATTTGAAGTTAACTAACACTAAACTTCTGATGTATTTGCATGCATATATCGCTACACACTATAAAATTATATCTTTTTACTAACGACATTTCATTATTTACAAAATATGTAATTGTTGAATTATAAATAAATTTAGTTTGTGGAGTCACCTTGCCGTGCGAGCAACGCACGACGTTAGAGTAAAAAACAATTGAAGGGTACTCTTTCTCTTTGTTCGTGTAAGAAAAATGCACGTGGTGCAAATTAGTGCACATGAACGTAATCCCGGCGATATTAATTAAGGGGTAACGCCACTCTAGGATTTTCAAAAAGACGATTCTTTTTTTGGCTAAAACGATAATTTAGAGTCTTAAGAACGGAATGCCGTTTAATTTATAGTAGAAAACAAATTTTAAATGGTTCAATTATCAATTTTGCCGCAGCGCCTCAGAGCACGCACTGAGTACTCGCGCGGTATGCTGCAATTCATCGCTTTCATATTATTGTTGTCATTTAAAATAATAAGTTTGTTTATTACCTACAAAACGAACAGAAGCATCTAGAAAGCTGAAGAAGGTGGCAAACAATGATCTGGATAGCCAAACGTATGGTATAGGCATTACAGATTAGCGATGAATAGAGAATTTGAGGATTAAAATGTTCATAAAACTTCAAACGCGTTTTCCTCGAAACCAGTTTCTTCATACTGGGAGGATGGATTTCTCGGCGATTATTGCATGGATCGAATTGAAATTTTTACAGTAGTTGCACAACAATATTATCTTTGGGAGTACGTAACCGTTTTTTGATTGAATGTAAACTCTTTGTTTTATAAACAATTTAGTGCTCATTTTTCGTGCAAAAAGTTGATTCATTCCTTAAAAAACGCATAACTTCCACAAAAATTGATTAATCAAAAAACCCCTACGTACTTCCAAAGCCAATTGTACATGGATTATAAATTCTTTTGATTTTTTATCCCACGACTCATACATAACGAGAAATCCGTCCTCCCGTGGGAGTGTTTTTACGAAAGCTGTTTCCGCCGATCGGCTCTGTCGCCTTCATTTTATACGAAAATGACAATAAAAAAATATTTTTTTGATTTTTTTAATATGTGTTAAAGAGACCCTCTGAGAAGAAATTCTTTTCCGTTTGTCGTTCTTCCAAAATAAATTGTCAAAGATAGGCCACTTTTTCAGGCTCTAGAGTGGTGTTGCCCCTTAAGTTAATATGTGTATTTCTTAAGTTTAACATTAAATAATTAGTGAGTAATAGAAGTATGTTATTATTTTTTTATTTTCTTCGATCCTAATTTTTTAACAATAATTACATTTAAAAGGACAAAATTTACATTTATATCTATACGTTTGGAGCAAATATTCCTGCTACTTTCTTCTGAAAGAAAATTACTTTCACTAGATAATTTGTCTCTCAAATCATGTACATTTTATTTAAAACATTTGATTATGTCAATTGCGTAATATTTTCGAGTAGATTAATTTACATTGAACAACCTTTTGCAGATTTATTATAATAGATATATACGCGAAAGTACTTTGATTAAATTCTTATTTGAATAAACTATTATTCTAATACGTGTTTATTCGCAGTTAGAAATAAAATAATTTGGTAAAGCGCGTAATGCTAGAGGTTGGTACTTCACACCGATGGTGCTCAGCGTAACAGAGCATAATAAGAACGGTAGAAACGGCAGCTAGTGCTGAATATAACTACCAATGTCGTGCGCTTTATAAAACTTTTTTACTTCTAAATGGAAAACAAAAGCGACCCGATTTATTTTTGCAATAAAAAATGCCTGCTCTATCGTGTTCTGCTGTTAGATTCTCTTTTAGAGTTCCTGGCTTTAAAATAAGTTCAAAAATTGTGGTAAAAACTGGTGATTTTGCTCTATCAATTTTTCTTCCATTTTTATTTAAACATATTTGGATGCGTTTGATGTATTTGATAACATTAACTGTTATCATTTTATTCAAGAGAACTCATAACATAATTTCGTGTTAAAAAGTACCAAATAATTATTGTTAACAACAAGCATATATTTTCCAGGCCGAAAATTTTCATCTTCTTTTTAAAATCTAGTCTTTTTTAAATTATAGCTAGGGACTGAACATGGTTTACAAATTTCGAGTCAGCGTATAAAAATCTGTAAAAATATCTTGTGAATTTATATGATCTTGAACAAAAGATTAGATTATGCTACATAGTCTGGTTGATAAAATTAGTAAATGCATGACATCTCGTAATTTAACCGTTTGTTGATTTATCGTCATTTTTAGACTGACATTATACCATTGACTGCTGTCTAAGAACTACCAACCCCTTTAATTGTAACTAAACGAAAAATAGTTAAAATAGAAAAAGTAGTTAAAAATATAAAAGTTTTATCTTCACATCAATATTGTTTCACGGATGACCATAGATGACATTACATTTCTCAGCAAATTAACTTTCTAACATATCAAGAAATTCTACCCGCTATAATAAGATTAATTTTTTTCACTTATATCGTGTATAACAGTTTCATTTATATTAAGGTTTTATTGTAAAACTTTAGGATAACGTGAGGCACAGTGAGTAAATTTTACTCCGATTAATAAACAGCAGAAATATATTTTAACTAAACAATAACAAAAACGATAACAAATAATAACTAAAAGTCGTAACTTCAATTGCGAACAAGAACTGGATTAAAAAGCGCGATTTCGTTCGAGAGTCAGCTGCTTTCCAAACTTTCTTCGACCATTGGATATATGCACATATCAAAGAAATTCCTAGCAGGCAAAACAAGGGCCTACACAAAAACGTTCGAATAAGTCTGATTCTTCAAAGACCTCCAAAACTCTCGAATAAAATTTGCGAACTCAACCGCTACAGTACTAAATGTAACACCGTTCAAATGAAAGAACACGAATGATTAAGGGTCGTTCAAAAGAAAGAACATGAATGAATAAGGGTCGTTCGAATCAAGGAACATGAATGATTAAGGGTCGTTAGAGTCAAAGAAGAAATGGAGGAAGCAAAGGAATGGTCTTCTAACGATCGCAAAAGAACTCGATTCGAAAGTTTTAGTAACACGAATATCGAGGAACGAGGGTGCACTGGAAGTAGTGGGAGAGACTCGAGCAGCCAGCAAGTGGTGTGAGGAAACGGGCAAAGGGGAGGCGAGGTTTACAACGTTGAAAGATGGGCACAGGAGAAAAGGCGACTAATTGCAGTATCCTCCGTCAGAGAACTCGTTCCTCTTGCATTTTCATTCTATACTCGAGGAAAGGGAAAGAGAAGCCGAAAACGTTCAGTTACGGGAACTTCGGCTTTTAATTGGATTAGCATCGACCAGTGCTTCGCAAACAAGCCTGACCAACCATAGAGTTTTCCAATCTTTTAGCTACACACCAACTAGAAGTAAACATCTATTTGACGTGATGACATAGTGCAGACAAATCACTCAAAGAATTAACGCTTTCGGAATTTATTTGTTATTGCTACTTTATCTATTTCATTTTTGTCGGTATTTAACCTCTGCTTTGACGAGTCTCACTCGTGACGTACTTACAGTTCAAATGTGACAAACCTTACATAAATTGTGAATATCTTCAACGTGAAATTTAGGTGCAACTATAAGTTGTATTATAAACGATCCCTGAATATACTTACATTTTAATTAGTAATACACTAACCGAAAATCGAATTACATACCATGTAATTTTCCCGATAACCATTTCAAAATGTATATGTATATTGGGTCTACGGGAAAGTTCTGTCCAATAATTTTACTATTTGAGTCCTTCATTGTAAATGGAATCCACCAATCACCATTTCGCTAGAAAGAGGTCATTAGTAAATTATATTGCCCAGTAAATAGTAAATACAAGTATGTATGAAAGTATAATTTTTTAATTCGAAACCAGACAAAACCTCCTGGTAGATTTACCAACATTGAATGCTCGTTTATCGAAGAATGAAAAATAAAATGAAATAGGAAATAAATAAATATTAAAGTATCAAGTAACATATAGAACTAGTTGTTACCTCAACAAAATATCACAAACATTTCCATAAAATCACGACAATAAAATTTTTTAATATAAAATGAGAAATCTGAAACCAGTCATTTTGACTAGTTGGTAGCTCTAGTGTTAAGAGTTACCATGTATCAGTAATATAAATTCAGTAGGTACGAAGATAGAAATATTTCTACAGATTTTTTGCTTTATTAGTAAACAAAATTAAAAAAAGACATATACGTCTATAAAATTCAAATGTTCTGATAACAACAGAAAATTAAAAAAAAAGACAGATTATATAATACAATTGTTTAAATAACATAGTTTTTTTTATAACATCAGAGAAAATATAACTTTTAGTATGTATTAAAAATATTGCCTGATTTTAGCCGAGTACTCGATGCTACTGGTATATTTTCATCTACAAAGGCACATGGGTAATTTTCTCATACAAGTATACGGACCCTGCATTTTGCTAGTTGTTCTTTCCTGGGTATCTTTCTGGTTAAACAGAGAAGCCACTGCAGATCGTGTTTCACTTGGTAAGTCTGTGTTTAAATAAAATTATATAGTATCTAAAATAATGTGGAAATTGTGTATTTTTATTTTGTAGAAGTCTTCAAGAATTCAATTCATCTTCCTATACGTAATGTTTGAAATAAATGTCTGATCTTATATTTATCGCAATGTAATCTAGTAAATTTCATTAAAATTTAAATATTTTATTTAAGAAAAATAATATACTTCCTTTTAATTCCTGCTACCTAAACACTTTATTTAACAAAAATAATATATTGCCATTCCCTTCCCGCTTCTAAATACTGCATATTTATTTACATAATAACGTTTTTTACCTTATTTTTTTAACAAAGCACCGATATTTCATTTTCATGACAATGTTTAAAATGTTACAAGTATATTAATTTTTTAATCATAGTTATATTTCTATATGGATGCCTCAATGAATATCTAAATTCTGTCTGTGGTGACGGTTTGTAACCTGCTGCTACCTTTTTATTTCATTCTTTAATCGAGATAAAAAACCAGGATTCAAAATAATAGTAAATGTACTCGTCCCTTTATTTCGCATTAAATATCATTATGGAAAGAATGATTTCATATTTATTGCGACTGGTTTGTATAAACAGTAGCATTCATCTAATTTAAATATAAATTCAATAACTTCTTAACAAATAAAAATAATATAAATTGACAATATGTACAATGAATAGGAATCAATAATTTGCCACAATGACTTCAATTGTTATTAAGTGTTAACTTTTTTATTGTTTTATCGAAGTATATTATTATAGGTATATTATTATAGTATATTATTATACATACACATATATTGTAGTATAGTTCTGTATATTATTTTTTTATCAAATATTTTGTACAATATATTAAAAAAATAACATTCACAAAAATATAATAGAATAAACTTAAATATATTTTATATTAACCTGTAATTCATATTAAATAATTCGTTTGGGCGGCAAAAATAAATTCTTTTTACAAAATCGAATCGTTCAAAAATTAGAGAGAAAGAAGAAATATAATTTGCACATTCATAATCAGTAGATTAAAGTACATAAAGAACACATGAGTATTATATGTGTACAAATTAATTGATAGCTAGTTATACATCAAATATTAAAATTTGATAGCAATATTCTATTCATAAATTATAGTATTCATCAATGAACCACATTTTATAATTTTTAACGGCATATGATATGACATGGAAATACATATAAATACAAATTCTACATAAGTTACATATTTCATAAATATATATTGTAATATTGTGGTGCATGTATACTTTCAATTTTGTAGTATAACGTCCTGTTATGTTATAATCATTCTGTATACTATATTTTACATTATAAAAGATAAACTTCAATTCATTTTCTTTACGCGTTTAATAAAAATCCACTTTTGTGTCCTACATCGTCAACTGCACGCCTTGTACAAGTTCAATGTTGCATTTGACCCTGAAAAATATAAAAAAAATGTTAATGAAACGTCCCGTGTTTTGAAAAGACATCATAACCTCTCCTTCCCTCCCATATTGTCTCATTCGCCTCATTCATATAGCTTAATGTCTATATTAAATAAAAGTATACAATTATAGTCCAATTAAATAGTGCGTTTGGTCGTATTTGTTTCAGGAATAACAACCGTGCTGACAATGACGTTTCTAGGATTGGAGGCGCGAACCGATCTGCCGAAAGTTCCATATCCCACTGCCCTGGACTTCTTTGTGTTTCTATCGTTTGCCTTCATTTTTGCCACCATTATACAGTTCGCAGTGGTTCACTATTTCACGAAGTACGGGTCCGGAGAGTGTTATTTTAGCTCGGATCTGAGCGAAAGTGAATCGTCTAGTGACGAAGAAGAAACAGATGCGAGATCGTTGAAGAAAGAATCGGTAATTTTTACTTTTTTATGTTTCATTTAGTACATTGCACGAAGAATTTCTTATCATTCTCCAAGGGAGAACTGTTCTGACTTGTTATTCCCTGAATGATTAGTAAAGTAAAGTTACCAGTAGTTGACACTTTAAGGAATTTTTGTCTATTTGTTCACATAGCTCAGATTAAGTTCAATTTATGGAAAATTTATGATTAGCAGTCGCTGAACAAACTATTCTTCTATTATACAGAGTGTGTTCCGAAAGTAATGCAATTATTTTTAAAGAAAGGAATTTATTGTACCCATTCTTACCAACACTTAATGTTCTTCAAAATACTGCCCTTGGGCCTCCACACATTTTCTCCAGCGATCCTGCCACGACCGGTATGCGGCCTGGAAGGCGTTTTCCGGGACCTCTTGCAAGGCGTTTGTCACGGCCGATTGAATGTCTTCTATCGACGAAAAACGGATTCCTTTCAGGGGTGTTTTGATCCGAGGGAACAAAAAAAAGTCTGCCGGTGCGAGGTCAGGACTACAGGGGGGTTGGGGCAGCGTCAACATCTGGTTTTGGGTCAGGAATTCACGGACTCGTAACGCATTGCGGCAAGGCGCGTTGTCGTGATGCAGGATCCAGGTAGCGGAGATGTCTTTTCTTGTCCTTAAGACCTTTCTTCGGAGTCTTTGCAGTACATCCACGTAGTAGGCGGCGTTGAATGTCTGTCCCTCAGGTAGAAATTCTTTATGGACTACACCTTTGCTGTCGAAAAAAACAATGAGCATTGTTTTCACTTTCGACTTGCTCATTCTTGCCTTCTTGGACTTCGGGGACTGGTTCGTGTGCGACTCAGAGCTTTGGTGTTTTGTTTCCGGATCATATTGAAAAACCCACGTTTCGTCACCAGTGATGACGTTGTCCAAAAAATCTGGTTCAATTTCAAGACGTTGCAAAAGTTCACTTGAAATTTCCACTCGGTTGGCTTTTTGGTCACTTGACAACGCTTTCGGCACGAGTTTGGAGCACACTTTCCGCATCGCTAAATCTTCAGTAACAATGCGGAACACAACGGTAGACGACAAATTCAGTTCATGGGCAACCATCCTGATACTCAATCGACGGTCAGAGTTCAACAGTTCTCGAACACGAGTCACATTGCTGTCGGTTTTGCTGGTTGACGGCCGCCCAGAGCGTTGATCGTCGTGAACTTCTTCCCGGCCTTCCTTAAAGGCCTTTAACCACCTCGAAATTTGTGAGTACGATAGAGCAGAGTCCCCATAAGCCTCACGAATCATTATATTTGTCTCCTCAAGAGATTTGTTTAATTTCGCACAAAACTTTATGGCGTATCGTTGCTCCATCGACGACTGCATTTTTTCCGTGACACGGTCAGCGCGCAGAGGTTCACAAAAACTCACGTCCTATCCCTTTCACAGCTCGGAGAGCCCTGGGACCGGTTTCGTTGGAAAGCTTAGGGTCGCCCCTACCTAGCCCAAGTGGCTCGATCCCCCTCCGACCAAAAGGAGCGGCGCGGGAAATTCGATTGCATTACTTTCGGAACACACCATGTATTACAACAAGTATTCATTCCTTATGACGATGGTAAATTTTTTTTTTTCCAAACAAAAATACTCAGCGAAAACAGAAAATTTAGTAATTGACATCTTTTTGTTTTAGTAGTTGACATAGGAAGAAAATCCAATTAATAAACTAGTCTTGATAATGTATGAATACAGAATTTTTTGAACATTTAAAAATGTATTCTTGAGTAAGTTCACAAAATAATATTTAATAATTAAGGGTTAATATGAAAAGTTAATAATAAATATTTAGTATGAAGAGTTCGAACACTCCTCATATCGGAGGTATCCTCATATCAGTTTTTTATTGCATTTTCTTCTGCATCAGTCAATACTCTAGCTGGACCCATTTGTCTTTTAATTGGATGTTTGCCTTCAACCTTGTATTTTAAAGTTACCCTCGCAACACTAAATTTCCTAGCTGCCGTTTTATATGGAGTTTTATGGAACCGGACATCTTCCACAGCCGCTTGCATAGTCTCTTCTGTATAATTTCTGAAGTTACCCTTCGTAGGAGGCATCTCAAAGTTGACAACGGAACAAAGTCAGTAGTTGATACGTAGTAATTTAATAGTTGACACCCCATGTCAACTACTGAATAATAGACCATTACAAGTTTCAGTAGTTAACACGGAGTGTATTTAGCATTGTTTATTGCCAATTTTAATAAATAAACCTCTTTTTAAGTTTCAAACAACATAAACGAATGTCTTTTTTACTCGCAATAATTAAATAATACGAACTTGCAATACTTACATTTTAACCAAATCCTTAGCGATTTATATAAGAAATCATTGATAAATCGTAAGAGCCGTGCCCAAGTTTGATTAATCAGTTGCTATTACATTTTTGAATGGCGGATATGCACAATAGTTCGCAATTGCTTAAGCATGACAGTATACAGATTAATAATGTTTGATGTATTCCAACTTGTGGTTTCCTTATTTATTTACTTTTTTTGAAAAAGTGTTAAGTACTAGTACAGTGTCAACTACTGGTGCTCTTACCTTATATGACAATAAAAAATTGAGCTTGAATTTAGATATCAAGATGAATGTTATGATCACTTTTGTTTATTAATGTTCATAGATTCAAGAGTGTAGAATCACGTTATAAAAGCTGTGATAAATGATTTTTTCAATCCTGTATTTATTTTACATTTGTTTCCGTATGAAATATTAACTTTTGTTTCAAGTATGTTTGATATTTTGAGTATGCATAGTGTCTCACAACTAGTGTAGGTCCCGGAAATGGGTGGTAAAGATTCTAAACAAGATTTCCCTTTAAGTTTAAAAATTACAGTTTATAATAATCAGATATAATGGTAGAACGAAATTTCATTCACTTTTGAATTCGACGCAACAGGTAGATATCCCATCTGAAACTGATTCAATAAATAAACATTTTGTTGCATGTACAATTTCACAAGTATTCTTTGCCTAGCCAAAAATCGTCCTTTACTATACATCCTGTTTCCCATTTTTGATTCAATTGTCATAGTAGTATTATTACCTTCGACCTGAATCGAATTCTCAATTCTCAGAACATACGGGGGGCTCACCACATTTTGCCATCTAGACTTGCGTCATTATTATTACTCGTAGCAAACAATGTTCCAGATGAAATTGAATGGTTTTGAGAGGGGCATATGCTGATGGCATATTTTTTTTGTAGGTGGACATGTAAAGGACATATGAAGGTCATTAATGTTTTTTTAAATGGAATCATATATTTTTTATTGCATCAGCTGATACTCCTTTACAAAAAAAGTATTAATCTATTTATGTGAAAAAATCATTAGTTTAGGAGATATTTTAATTCCCATCGACAATTATTTTCGAATACATGTTTATTTTTGTTCAACAACGTATCGCGATAGCTTTACTATTAGTATTAAATGCCCAGCACTATTCCATATATACCACGATTCCATATGGACCACGAGTAATTGTGGAAATACAGGTTCATCGTAACGCAGTTCTACATTCCATGGTAAGACGATCACGTTTAAAACTAGATGGCACTTAATACCTAAATCAGCTACAAATATAATAAGATTAATCTTGCCTTTGTTCTCGAGGACACATAAATTTGTGACTTGAAAACGAGCATCATCTGCTTTATCTTAATATTCGTACTGCAACATTTAAATACACTTTAAACTATTATTTATACTATTGTGTTTGGAGGGAGGAGACCAATGAACACTTTTTGTAACAAATAACTTTATTCAACAACGATGTGAACAAGACGTGTGGTAAACGCAGAATGACGCCAACGCATGGCCGAGCGGGAAGACGCGGTATAAAGCAAATAACGATCGAATTCTCGCGCGGTTTTCGCTCGGTACTGTTCGGGTATCTCCGGCGATCTTCGTGACCGCGTCGCACAGTCCGCTCGTGGGACTACTTCCCCAATCGCGTATACATATAACAAACAATTAAGGGGGGCAATACCTTTAGACATATGAAAATAAGCTGATATTTGTGAATTTTTTTGTATAGGACACCTTTGTTTTGTATTTTCGAAATTTCAAGTATAATTTATTATAACTATTGCCTATTACAGAATATTTTCTCTTTTGCAAAATATTTAAAAATGCCGGAATTATGACAATTCTTTATGGAAGTGTTTTAACGTGTCTCGTGAATCGGCGTGGGTTCTAGCTTTAGATATATTGGTCTGAAGCAAGTTTGCAGACAATGTTTCGAAAACTAACATTCACAGTTAGTAGATGAACCTCAGAAATGTGCAAAATATGTAAAATTGAAGAAATGGCGCGCTTTTAAAGAAAAACTTTGAATTTTATTGCAAATTTTTGCAATATTTTGCAATAAAAAAGGACTTTAATGTTTAATTTATTTCATACATTTAGGTTTATATGTTAGATAGTATTGTCATTTTTTGACAAGTGCAAAAAATTTGAGCGCGATTGATAAACTAGTTTTTGAGTTATGAGCGACGCCAATTTTAAGAACATAGTTTTGAGAAATACGCGTTTAAAGTTTCAGTCCTCCGCACGGAACACGTGGATACTCGCGGCGCTAATTGGCCATAACTTCAAAAGGGCTTCGTATTTCACTTTAAAATTTTGAGACAATATTTTCAAGATGTTACACTAACATTTTATAGAAAAAAAAATTTTGTAATTTTTTAAGATTCTAAAAGTATTGCCCCCTTAAATAGATACTTTTAAAGGTTGCCAACCATATAGGAGGTCATTCCTTACAAGCAATTTGTCCTGCAGGAAAAGAAGACAAATCAGTAAATTGGAAAAAGATAAACGAGTACAATAAATGATGCTGTCGATATTGCTGATTTCTACTACTTACCTGCGGTTCTCGAACTCCAAATACATGTGCTCTCGAGAACAAAGATACGCTTATAGTATCTCTTGAGTCAATGCCTAAGTGCTATATCATCGATAACATCACCCTGCAGCCATTACGCTCCTCATCTCGAACCACATACCTTAGGCTTAGCGATTTCTACGAGGTTTACTCTTTGACGTCAGAACTTCAGGGTCGTTATACCCGTCACTTGCTAAAGCGTAACCGAGCAAGTCATTCTCGTGAGAATGTGACAGATAATCCAAAACCCAGCAATTATCAAATTGCAGTCATTTTTCTTCATTTCCGTGAAAGCAAAAATAATTTAGGTACTCGATTTAAAATTATCTATAATCGCGACAGTATTAACTATTTCTTATAATATTATTATGCGCGATGAAATTGCTATTATAAAAACAAGATTATGGTTATCATTAATATAGCGGCAGGAACGCAGATTCAGAAAGATCTTTGCTGATGTTCATATCATTTCTGCATATTAAACATTTTGTACCACAGACTATCAATGAACAACAAAACAGAAGGTTTTACATTTGAAGTGGTTGCGTGGTTCAAATACACGGATAAATAACTTATACTACTTTATTAAAATAAACATTTAACTATTTACAGACTAAACTAAGTAATAGTAATAAACTAAGTTTAATAGTAATAAACTAAGAATTAGGGACTATAAACTATTGTACTATAAAATTAGACTTTGTACAAAATATGGAAACGGGCATTGATAAGATGACTTTCGGAGTGTTCGGTGTGCGAGCTGGACATCGACTGCTTATTGACCCGCGAACCGTCCGATTTATACATGGTGTGTTCCAAAAGTAATGAGAATGATGTTTTTTAAAGGAATTTATTGAACCAATTCTTACAAATACTCAAAATTCTTCAAAGTACTACCCTTGGGCTTCTACATATTTTTGCCAGCGACCCTGCCATGAACGGTACGCGTCCTGGAATGCGTTTGCCGGAACCCCTTTTAGGGCTTCGGTCGCGGTCGCTTGGATGTCTTGTATCGACGAGAAACGCGTTCCTTTCAGGGGTGTCTTGATCCGGGGGAACAAAAAAAAGTCTGCCGGTGCCAGGTGAGGACTATAGGGGGGTTGGGGAAGCGTTATCACCTTGTTTTGGGTCGAAAACTCACGTACTCGCAACGCGTTGTGACAAAGTGCGTTGTCGTGATACAGTATCTAGGTACAGGAGATGTGTTTTCTCGTCCTGACGACTTTTTCGCTATCTTTCCAGCATATTCACTTAGTAGGCGGTGTTAACTGTCTGTCCTTCAGAAAGAAATTCTTTATGGACTGTTTGACGGACTATTTTGCTGGTTGGTGGCCGCTCAGAGCGTTGATCGTTGTGAACCTCTTCCCGCCCTTCCTTAAAAGCCTTTAACCACCGCGAAACTTGTGAGTACGACAGAACAGAGTTCCCATAAGCCTCACGAATCATTTTACTTGTCTCCTCAAGAGATTTGTTTAGTTTAGCACAAAAGCAATTTTTCCGCGACACGGTCACCAAACAGGGGGTCACAAAAATTCACGTCCTGTCCCTTTCACAGCTCGGAGAGCTTTGGGACCGGATTCATTGGAAAGCTAAGGGTCCCCCGCACCTAACCCATGTGGTCCGATCCCCCTCCGACTAACAGGAGCGGCGCAGGAATTTCGTTCTCATTACTTTTGGAACACACCATGTATAGTCGATTGTTTTTCGCGAACGTTCTAGCGCGCGCCTCGTCGCACACGCCTCGTCGCACACGCCTCGTCGCGAATGTTCTAGCGCGTGGGCTCGCGAAAGTTCTTCCACGCTCACGCCTTATAGCGAGCGTTCGCGAATGTTCTTTTACGCTCGTGCCGCACAGCGAGCGTTCACGCGCGTCCAGAATTTTCGACGGCAGTCCGCCACACATTTTTACATACTTCGATAAACACAGTAAACCAGGGTTATCAATCCACTTAAATCTTTCCTCGCATAAAAACAAGAATTATGATTCTTATTAACCCTTTTATTTTTACTATCGTGTTATATTACCTGGGCTAATAGCACGCAACTAAGGGTTGACAGGAGGAATAGCAGTCAAATAAATTCATCACTGGGACTATTGCATTCTTCGGTTTTATGCTACTAGAAACTATACAGCCAGGATTTACCATGTTAATACACATTATCACGAACTACCCGTAATGCAACCATGTACTATTAAGATTATATGCACGAATCATTTTTCGATAAAGTTACTAAAAACCGGGTGTAGACCGAACAGAGAAAATCATGAAGATTCGCAAAAGTGGTCTTCTTGAAGTCGTCGATACACATATCATGCAATTGTTAACCCCTTGTCCTACAATAATGTGCCACACTCGTGATACACTACAATTCCAACGAGATAAACTAGATTCGTATTTTCGCTGCAATTGAATTTTTTATTCAATTCTGATTATAATCTGTTTAATCAAGGGTCTCTGTATAATGTATCTAACATTTTAACATTCTTCAGATACCTGCACATTGTAGCAATAACTAACTAACTGTGAATGACGCAACTGTCCAGAAAATTATAGGTTAAGAGGTTCATTAATTAACTGGAATATCTGTACAAAAATTGTCGCACGTGTTATATACAAACCAATTTAGTTGTCGAGAATACGCCAGAAATTGAAATGTTTAAATATAAACGGAAGAGGGCAGCACCTCTCGAGCGGTCAATAACGATTCAATTAAAGTCATTTTTTAATCATGGATCTGGGATATAAAACAGCAAAGCACGAAACCTTATTTTGACATGGAAAGGCATAGTCTCCATCGATTCTTGTAGAACTTCGTACATTTATTAAGCAAGTAACTATACGGGATGCGTTTCCGTTATCGGTTGAGATGCGAATTTAAGGGGTGGATCACCCTTCAGTTTCACCCACAAATATTATCTCGAGAACCAACAAAAATATATAAAAATTTTTAATGGGAAAGTTTTATGATGTGAAAGTAACAAATGTAAAAAATTGACCAAAGTATAACTTGCTTATAACAAATAATTTTTTGCCGTTTTATTTTTCAACTTATTGAAATTTACTGAATGACAAAAAGTGACGAGCATTACATTCTCAATTGACTGATACACATGTTTAGCGGTTTGACCAGAAGATCCTAGCTAAAGAAAAATGAAGGAAAGAGAGAGAGCGTTTCGTCGGGAACCTGCTAAGGAACTCATCAGTAAAGCATCCTAGCAAACCCTTGCTACATCCTTAGACATAGGAATGTATGGAAGAGATGGACAAGAACTATTTGTGGGTATCGGAAGTCTTATTGAGTATTAACGAGAAAGTCAGGTCTCGGTCTTATGCGCCGTCTAGTGGCAATGAGTGTAGGAAACCGCCACAAAACCAGTGTTGGTATTAATATTAAACGACATTCCTGAATGTGTAATCACCGGATAGAATCTCTATCCTGCCAACCCCAGGCTGGAATGCAAATGCTCCCTACAATTTTTCTGATTTGTATTGTCTATATCATGTGCGCCCCTACTGAACGACCGCGCAATGCTTATTTGAATCATATTAAAGGACGTTACACATACACATGAGGCAGAAAGTCATACTATCAGACTGTATGGATTTAGAAGAGCCTTAGTAAACATTGGACGATAGGATAACTGTTCCCAAGATTTTTGCATGTTATCCCTATTTTTTGTATATTAGTCTCATGATTGATTTACTACTATTTTTTCGATATTTATAGATATTTCCTTTGTAGAAAATCGCTAATTCTGTCGAAAATTCCATACCGCTGTCCAATTATTTAGAAAGCGTAAAATCAGTTACTTAAATCTTCTAACAAAGTCTTTTATCAACGAAGGATGTACCGTGTTTAAGTGCTTCCTCGCATTATTTAATGTGGAAACTTTTTAAAAATCTTTTTAGAAATTTTGTAATTTGATAATTGAATTATTTTGTTATTTGATAGTTTGAAAATTTGAAAACCTGGCAATTTAGAAATTTAGAAATTTAAAAACTTCGAAACTTAGAGACTTAGAAACTTACAAATTTAGAGACTTAGAAACTTAGAAACTTAGAAACTTAGAAACTTAGAAACTTAGAAACTTAGAAACTTAGAAACTTAGAGACTTAGAGACTTAGAGACTTAGAGACTTAGAAACTTAGAAACTTAGAAACTTAAAAAAGTTAGAAATCTATAAATCTATAAATCTAGAAGCATAAAAGTCTAGAAATTCAGAATGTAGAAATTTAGAAATTAATAATTCAACGATTTAGTATCTTAGAAATATGATACTTTGAAAGATAGATAAATTTAATTTTTGTACACATTTAAAAACTGCACGATTTGAAAATTTAACAATTTATAAGTGTAGAAACTTGTAAATCTAGAAGTTCGAAAAATCTTAACTTTAGGGATATAGAAATTAAAAATGTTTTAATTTACAAAGCGTAATCTTAAACCTAAATCTTGAAATTTTCAAATTGTTGTGATTTATGAATTTAAAAATTTAAAAATTTCAAGATTTACAAATTCCGAAATTTAAGAATTTGAGAAATTTAGGTATTCGAAAAATTAAACATTTAGAAATTAAAAAATTTTCGTATTCAATAGTTCATAAATCAGAAGACACAGATCTCAGATATTCGAGTCTAAAAAATAAAAAGTGTAGGAATATTAAAATTTAAAAACTCAGTATAGAAGTTTAGGAAATAATAAAAAATCATTTACTATACCAATTTTATTCGTCAATTAATAGTAACGTACGTATATTTTATACAAATAATGTGAGTTGTTAGTAAAATACAAAATTCTGTCTATGAAATGCCTGTCTGTAGTCCATATTATTACTAACACCTGTACATATTTCGGAAACGGTTTTAAATGTGGAAATTCGATAATCATATTGCAAGTAAGAAGTACATAAGGCTTTAATTTCACAAATACCATAATGTCCAAATATTAAAACAAGTAACTGTATATTTCAAACAACAGTTTGATATCATAAGAGATATAAGAATAGTGGGAACAATTTGACTTTGAATGATCGTTTGAGGGTCATGTGTACGTCATCTTCAGTTTCTTAAATAAAACTCCCTCTTTTTTATTACATATTCTTGTAGCCCTCATGGAGACGTTTTTAAAACGCTACCTATGTTTATTTTTTGTGCAAATCATTTCCAAGATATGAAGCTTTGAATTTGACACATAAGTGGTGTAAATCTGATCGTGCAACCTTCACTCAGTCAGTATACCTTGGGTAATTTCAATGCCAACTGTAGATGGTTTCCGTATAGATTTTGTGGTGATCAAATTTGAAGAAGTATCTCAAAATCATAATTTCACGTGCATTTTTGTGTCAAAGAAATGATGTCAAAACAAATAAGTAAAAAAGCGGAACAGAAATGTGTTTACTTAAATTTATCAGTAAAATGTCATTTTCAAAAGTACAGAACAAAGGTGACACGCTCAGTAATTTATTGGTGTTAACGCTACGTTCTTAGCAAGTGACGTGTAGCTCTGATCACGCACAAAACAATTTCTAATTATAATAAGATAGTGCTCCGCCGCCAGTTTGCATTCGGAAGAGGATTTTTCACTGCTTTCTCCGTGTGCTTTTTCACAGTTATTTAAAAAGCAATATATCAAACTCACAAGTAAACCTACCCAAGTGTCACTCTCCGATTTTCATGAAATTTGGATATGTTATAGTACATGGAAAATTAGGGGACACGTATTTTTTTTTAGCTGCGGTAAAACATATTTAGGGTATGAAACAACCCCCCAAAGTGTGAGGGTAAAATAGAAAAATTGCGATATTTTCGAGATCAGTGAAGCAATTTTGATGATTTTTGGTATGAAAGTATCTTTCGATAGAAGACAAAAATTGGCCTAGGTATGTTGGAAGGGGAGTGAAAATTAGGGGGTGAAATACCCTAAAGCGACCAATTTCTTGCTGTAAAAAAATCGGTTTTGATCTGATCGAAATAAAATCTATTAAAACTTCAAGAGGAAAGTTAATTAGGGAACACGTATTTTTTTTTTTTTTGTTACATAAATATTTGGGACGTAAATAACTCCTAAATTACCGCGCTCGTTTGACACTACGCATGAAACACCTTGCAAAACTGCATCTCTTAACTGTTCGATCTTTTTAATATATCGGTTTTATACGTTACTGAATGGAAATCTGAAATCAAAATTCAATATAACGGATCCATTATGGCGGACGAAAACTCGAAAACCTACTTAAATAGACTGTATCTGTAACATGCGATTTTCAAAATATAATACAATTTCTGACATTCATTGTTAGGTGTGTAAGGTGAATCAAGCGTGTTAAGAACATATTGTATATTGTTTATAACAAAATTGTTTGAACAATATAGCTTAAAAATGAAATTTTTAAAAATCTGATGACAGCATTCATTGTATGCAAAAAATGTCTATGGAAACATCGATCACATATTTTATTAATTCCTTTGTTCAAACAATTTTGTTATAAACAATATACAATATGTTCTTAACACGCTTGATTCACCTTACACACCTAACAATGAATGTCAGAAATTGTATTATATTTTGAAAATCGCATGTTACAGATACAGTCTATTTAAGTAGGTTTTCGAGTTTTCGTCCGCCATAATGGATCCGTTATATTGAATTTTGATTTCAGATTTCCATTCAGTAACGTATAAAACCGATATATTAAAAAGATCGAACAGTTAAGAGATGCAGTTTTGCAAGGTGTTTCATGCGTAGTGTCAAACGAGCGCGGTAATTTAGGAGTTATTTACGTCCCAAATATTTATGTAACAAAAAAAAAAAAAATACGTGTTCCCTAATTAACTTTCCTCTTGAAGTTTTAATAGATTTTATTTCGATCAGATCAAAACCGATTTTTTTACAGCAAGAAATTGGTCGCTTTAGGGTATTTCACCCCCTAATTTTCACTCCCCTTCCAACATACCTAGGCCAATTTTTGTCTTCTATCGAAAGATACTTTCATACCAAAAATCATCAAAATTGCTTCACTGATCTCGAAAATATCGCAATTTTTCTATTTTACCCTCACACTTTGGGGGGTTGTTTCATACCCTAAATATGTTTTACCGCAGCTAAAAAAAAATACGTGTCCCCTAATTTTCCATGTACTATAACATATCCAAATTTCATGAAAATCGGAGAGTGACACTTGGGTAGGTTTACTTGTCAGATAAAAAAAACACACACATGGTTTCAAAAAATGTATAAAAAATATACAAATATATCTAGTAATATCTTGATAAATATGTAGAATGAAGTATTAAAATATATACGGAATTGTACTTCGAATAGTAAACAGCAGGAAATAATTGATAAAATATTGTTAAAACGGAAACTTACTCTTCTTTTTTGTATTCTTCTGTACGTAAAGACTATACTATGTTTTACGATTTGTTAAAATGTAAATGGTTCGTTTGTTGATGCTATATGCAGGGTTTCGGAAGACAAATTCAAACATGCGAGACATACCGCAACAATAAGACCGTTTTTATGACTTACTACTCCAATGGAGACGTTTCTGCTGAGTAAATTCTTTTTCAGTAAATTTCCAAGCGTTGTATCTTGAAAACTAATAAAAATCGAGTGAATACATTTAAATCTTAATAAACCCTTAGTTTTAGTCTTGAAAAGTACTATTAATCTTCTTTATGAGGATGACGAAGAAATAAATTATAAACTCGTATTTAATGTGAAATTACTATTTGGATACATTTAAAACAAAAATAAATGTAACAGACGATGTACAAGTCTCGATGTGTATCAATCAACTGTCGATTCTTTGAATCCGTATTACTGTGTAAACATGCGCCATTAAACAACTACAGATTTTCATGCGGAGTCAGTTCACTTCCTCACAGTATTAACCTTTTGCACTCAGGAAATTTATTTTGCCATTTAAAATGCCCCCTCAAGTCTTAATATTAAACAAAATCGCTTGATTATCGCGATACACACTGGTGCGCGCTTTACAAAAAGATCGACACAATTAATTGGTTAATTATCTGCCTCGTAGTAGGAAACCAATAACTTTTCAGTATTATATCTTGTGTTTTCTCTGCACCTGAATGATCCATTTTGTCATGGTATTAGAATATTACACTTTTCTCTGTATCTTCCGTTACATAAAAAGTAACACTGCATTTTTCTTCTTATGCACTAATCCGTTTTTCGTTCCAAATAAGGGATTCTCATTCTTACTCAATCTGCTCCCTAACATTGGCTCACGGGACAGTCGATTTCTTCCATCCGTCAATGTAATGCTCCCTAAAGCTGCCAGCACATCCGACACCTCTTTGAAATTTTGAATTCGTACCTGATTTCACAGTCCTGTCCGGTATTCCCTCCACAAGATATTTGATAACTTCATCTTCGTCTACTGGTGTACTACTGCCACAATGATTTTGTCGTGGTAGTACAGTCTAAATTTTATGATTCAAATGAAGTTTTTACATATTTTTATTTAATTTTGTATAAATTGTAAATTGTGAACATGTTATAAATTCAAATTATACCTGATATACATATGACTTTAACTTTGATTCTCTTTACAACTATCAGTCGTACAGTAAAGATATACATAAAGTATATTTTTAAGAGATCTGCAACTTCCATTTGAAGTATTTTTAGAAATTTTCATTGCTTAATAAAATAAATGTAAAAAATATCAATTTTTAAAGATTTTGTATAGTTTCGTGTTGTAACAGTCAAACGACCTAACTTTTTGTTTGAAACATTTATCCGTAAAATTAATATTTTCGAAAATATACAGAAAACCTTTTCAAACTTTAAATAGTAGTAGAAAGGGAGGTATTTAATACTATTAAATTAAACATTAAGCTAAAAATAGTCAATACTTTAACCCTTGGCGCTCCGCACGTTTTTGTACCACTGCCTACCAGCAACTCCGGCACATTTTCGCAACGGAACGAGTGAGAAGGAGTCTTATTTTAAGCGAGAAAAATTACACGTGCTTGTGAATGTTTTTGATTTTATTTATTTTATACATATGAACTTTCTTCTTATAAATGAAAGATAAATTTTTAATTTTGTAATTCACCATGGTGTGATATCTTTTGAAATAATCTCCCATGTGCATTTTGGGTTTACTTGGGTAAGTGTCGTAGTAATCACTTGTTTGACGTTTGCCATCCGTTTGCTTCCTTGTAGAGCACACAACACAGTCCCTCTTTGGACCTTTCCTCATTATATGAAGTTTTCCGTTTAATCTGATTTCAGAAATTGATATAGAAACTCTTGTTCTCTTCTGGCGAAAATCACTTACGAGTTGATCGACTAAAATTTTTCTGTACTTTAAATGCGTCAGTGCTATCTCATTTTTATTGTGCTGTACAGTTTTATACAAGATGTATGAATTAATTATTGACATCTCCATTCCCCAAAAGAATAGTTTCTGCCACCACTTAAGTGATATCCTCAAAAAGCAATACGGAGCGCTAAGGGATAAAAACATTGGGCTCCGCAGCGGAGCCTACGGAGTTAAGGAACAAATGACGGATGGCTCCGTAGCGGAGCCAACGGAGCGCTAAGGGTTAATACTTCTGAACAATGAGTGTAGATGAATTAAAACTTGCAATAATTGACACATGCAACAATCCCGCATAAAATTAATCAAAAATCTTATTGATAATATGCTAAATCAAATTTTCAATATAATTAGAGGCGCTGAGAAGACGATATATTGTTATGTTTCATATTTTTGTACACAAAGCACGATAATTCAATTTTTCTTAAATGATTGATATATTTATAAAACGTTTATAAATGAGCTTTTATGCGAGTCAGCTTAATAGGCCAATTTCTTTTTTTTCTATAATTTGTTGTTTACAGACTAAGAATTAATATTTAAAGAATAATGGACATAATTTTCAGTTAAAAACTCAGATTAATAAAAAGAAAGGATGTCAGTATATTTATATAACGTACTTACATCCCGGTTAAAACTAAAAAACTCTTAACGACGAATCAATGCAGTCCCTCAAGCTATCATCCAACATCTGATCAACTCCCACCCCCACCAGGTAACCATTGTACTCTAAGTTGCTGATAGTTACACGAAGTACTATCAAAAAGAGCATAACGATGTTTGCTTCCCAGATTTAAATGAGATTTTTAATACGAATACCATTGGACCTTCTATTTATGAATATACAGTACTGATTCGTAACAAGCAACAGTTTTGTGATTCGTAACAAGCAAATTTCTATCCCCTCTTCTTTGTTTGAAGTCGGCCGCTGAGTGAGAGATCCGAGAAAGAGTGAGAGGTCCGCGAAACCGAAGAAGTCATAAATTTTCACGGTCGACCGAACAGTTTAGTGGAAAGAGGACAGAACATATATATTGTTTTCTCACTCTGATGCATAGCGATTCTGTCGTTCATTCATTTAATTCTACATTGATTCGTAATAAGCCACTCGCTCGGATCTGGCCAGTTGCTTGTTACGAATCCGGTACATTATATTGTTTTCTCATTCTGATACATAGCGATTCTGTCGTAATATGACATTTTTTTTTAAATCTAATGGTTGACAGTGAACAATAATTTGAGGTACATTCTTATCTATAATTTTAATTAATTTTTTTAACAAAAATAAAAAAAAGTTGAAGGAAAAATTATGTAAGTATAATACACTATATACAATATATAATACTATATGAACTATGTACAATGAAATGGTCATAAAACTAGCTGCTCGTTCAACCATAATTTTTTCCGAATTGCTTTATTGTCGCAGTAATGGCGATGACCTACTATTTTTTGACATCAATATTTCTTAAACTGCTATGTAGGTATATGTTTATATTCACATAATTGTAAAAAGATAAGGCAAAGTGTGACAAATTAGGAATTGCAACGTATTCGATTCATCTGATTCTACATCGATTCGAAATAAGCCACTCGTAATAAGCCACTGGCTTGGGTTTGGGCAGTTGCTTGTTACGAATCCGGTACATTTTTCCATTCATGAAATTCTACTACTATTAAAAAGGGAAAGCATGCTATGTTCTGTCCTTGTCTAAAGAATAACATCGCCGCGCGACCGATTACTTTATAGTATACCGCTACACCCAACCCCCTGTTTTTTCTACGCCGTCACCGTCCTCGCGCTCGGGAACAAAGGCAAGCCGAAAATATACCTGATTCGTAACAAGCAACTCGCCAGACCCGAGCGAGTTGCTTATTACGAATCAGTACTGTACTCTTTATTGGGTCAGATATTCAACATTCTTTAAATTTTCATCATTAATGTGATATTAGTACCTTAACACGTTCACGCCGGGGTGACCCACCGGTGGGTCACGCTTGACTGTTCTGAGGGGCGGTGTGACCCACCGGTGGGTCACACTTAATTGTCCCGTGGGGCGACGTGCATCACAGGTAGGTTTTCAAAAAATAAGTTTATTTTATTTTTTGTCAACATTATAAACAAAAATTGAGTATTATAAGCATTAACATTCAATATTTTAAATTGATAACAATTATTTATTTATAAGCATGCCAAAACTGTTTTGATCTCGTATTTAGCGCGTTCGAAGCTTCAAAGGAGTAACAATGTCGCCCCGCCCCACGAAGAAAAATGTAAATATTCGCCCCGGCGTGAACGTGTTAAATATAACGAGTGTCACGTTAAATCGTACGCATATATCTTTTTATTTTCAGTTATAAAGTGAATTTGAAATAATTCTATAGTTTTGTAAAACAAATTATAATATTGAATGTGGGTTTTTTTTGTTTTTGTTTTAAAAGTAAACCGAGTTTGATTAAAAAGTTAAGTAAAAATGAATACACGTATTCCCCGATTTACACTCAAAAAAAGATTCTTTAGAAAACCACATAAATCGACATTATCTTCTATTAAAGCAGCAAATATGCATAGTCCAAATGAGTCGTATTTGGTCTCATTAGAACTTATCATTTATGCTTTCATGTAATTCAGTCGTAAGCAATTAAGTTCATGATCATGTAAATAAATAATTAATAATGTTTACAAGTAAGGATATAGGCATCCCTCAAATAATGTAGTTAATTAGTTCCATGTTATTCGAAACCAGATTTTTTCTGTACGGACGTTCTTTTCTACTCAATTCACCCATTATACATATATCGTTCTTTTCTTCAATAAACTTAATTATATAGGACAATACATTCAGATACAGTAATATTCACGATTTAATGCAATTCGAATTCCTTGTTATTCGAGAGTTGTTGCCATTTTTTTTCATGCTATTCGCGACTTTCTACAATTCAAGTGCCGTGTTATTCGAGGTATGCTTGCGCAAACTCAGGGCAATGACGAATGTACTATCCATCAATAATGGACTTACTGACTTAATACTGACCAAAACTCTGTTGAATAATGAGCTTCTTAACCTAATACTAACTTAAACTGAGACGAATAATGAAGTTATTGACTTAATATTAACATAAACCCAACAATGAACTTATTAACCTTCTACTACCATTACTAGTCAGGTCAGTAATAAATTTAAAAGAATTACTCATAGAAACTGATCCTATTCGAGAAAACCTTGTTTTAACACTAAAACTACCAAACCGGTCAAATGACCACTCCTCAAGTTTCTTATTATAAGACACACATTTTGTTGAAGTACTTTCCTTCAAATCAGCATTGATTTTCATTAAGATAAAAAATAAATGTGTGCGCTAATTTATGTTTCGTCATTTGTTTATTTATTGTTAAACTTCATTTTTAATTTCAAGTTAAATATACATTATATCCGGGAAGGTTTAGTGCTAATACCACTAATAGCACAAAAATATATAGTATTGCTATTTGTTACAGACATCGCAGACACACGCAAGAACTTCAGAAAGCCTAGCTACAAAGGGGCAGCCCAGTCGAAATTTTACAATGAACGAGGACGGCATGATCGAAGTGATTCCGCTGTCAGCGTTTCCAGAACCCATCAGGGACCCTGGATTGGGACATTGGCAAATGTCCTGCGTCACCTGTAGTCCTGCTCCTCCTCGTCAATCTCCGCCACCTACAAAAACATCTGGAAAGAAGCGTCGTAAAAGAACACCTAGATATAATTCCGTTTCGAAAATTGACCGTGCAAGTCGCATTATGTTTCCTGTGTTCTTCTTAGCAATAAATGTATTCTATTGGTACGCGTATCTGTCAAGGAGCGAGCGTATTAATTACTATAACGTGGACTCGAACGTCACGTGAGGAAAGCTATTACCGAACGAAGCAAAAGCCAATCCCGTTCATGTCAAGGAAGCTCAAAGAAAAGTCCGTTTCGTTGATCGACCAATTTATGATACAATAAGCAAGCGTGTAACAGTAATTACAGTAAAGTCTCTCTACTTGGTAATACCTCGAGACGAGTGTCAACTATAGCGTAGGCAGTAGAAGTATTCAAATGTTTTATCCAAATGTGTGATAAGGAAAGAAAACATTGAGCGAATGGAAAAAGAATGCCAAGCTTATTGTGCGGAAAGAAAACAGTAATGAGCGAATGAGAAGTTCTTGTTGAGTGAAAATAGCAATTGTCAAATGTAGTACAATTACGTGATTGCTAATAGAGAAATAATTGTATTTCTTGTCTCGTATACACCAGAGTGGAGCATGAATCGCAACGAAGATTTGTTCTCAACGAAACATGAATCTTCCATCGTAATATCGCTGCTTTTACTTGTATCGAATGAAAGCAACGATGCTTATCAGGTTTCGAAAATTAACACAATGTTCTGTTAATTAAACAACAGGTCGTCACATAATTTAACTTCAGATTTATAAAAGGCTAAACCAAAAAATGACATTTTCAAAAAGGTATTGCAACAGAAGGCAATATTGTTAAAAGTAGTTGAAATACATAAAATATTTGCTCTCCGCTTGTACAGATTATCCTGATCCACGGAAATGGTACTTATGTGATCTAGTTTATTATTTACGTTATCCTTCAGTTTCTGTAACATAGAAACATCCAAAACGTGTGGTTCCAACATGGTTCACGGCTTTTATGTATTATGGTGAGTTATTTATGAGATATGGTGAAATGGAAAGGCAGGAGTAGCGATTTAGAAAATATACAGCGAAATAAAAAATTGAAACGTTAAATTATGCAAAAAAAATGTTTTTAAACTATTGATATCAAAACAGAATCCCGAAAAAATATAATACGCATTTTTAACTGCCATGACGTCAATCGGTGCTCGTTTTAATGCTTTGATATCACGACGATTGTAAAAAGATGGCTTTGCAGTTTTATGTAAACGGGAGAAAGGAAACAAATTCTCTATGGAACGAGTTACGTTCGAAGTCATAACATCCAAAGTCATATACAGGGTTTACCATATAAAATGTTTCTAGTCCTTTACCCCAAAATTATAGCAAATATCGATTTCGTTTTTATTTTTAATGAAATGGGAAAGCGGTAATCATTTGGTTTGCCACAAATTATTTTAAAGTAACTAATCGAAAGGTAAAAGGTGTTAAGTTTATTTTATTGGTTTACAATATTCTCTTCATATATGTGAAAAAGATTTCTACCGTAAGAGTAAAAATTTTATTCCCACTACTAGGGGGATCCCCCTCGGAATCAGTCAAGAATAAAACACGATCAGTCGCCGAAATAACGAGGATCGAATATCGGTGAGACACATAAGAATGCAAGCAAAGGAAAAGATTGCAATTTTCTTGTTTCTTACTATTTTTTCATGAAACTTTCACTGTCGTATTTGTCTAGTTTTTCTGATTAAAATGACACCAAACACGATATGATTACGATTGTAATTAATTATGTAACAAGCCATAAAAGTTTCGGGCTTTCACGCTTACAACAAACTTTACATTTACTGCACAGATACGAATTCCTCCTAACGGCTTGCTATATAAGTAATTATGATTTTAATTATACCGTGTTTGGTACCATTTTAATCAGAAAAACGAAACGAATACGATAATTCAAAATTTCATTTTTTTGAATTTTTAGACTTTTGAATTTAAAAGACAGAACACCCACGAATCTTTCATGTTTGCCGAACCTCAGTTCCTCTTTGTTTTTGTGTTGCTATCCTTTTCTATGTTCGGCTCACTACAAAGAATGTAGTACCTATTCTATAAATGTGAATCTCCAGACCCGAAGTTTTTACATTTACGGAGAGAATACTGTACTTCGTTACAAAAATGACTCTCGCATCACATACAGTCTCATTTTGCCCAAAGATTATATCATCCATGTACAAAGTATTGAAATCTGTAAAATGTGTATTAGATTGGCAAGTACAAAATATTTTTATTTTTATTGTGTTAATATCCTAAGCGAATGTCTGTATGACTTCTAGAGAAAAAACAAATGTAATATATCGTACATGTGAATATTATATTCACCGAGACAAATAAAAATCTTTTAACTTCAAATCAAAGTAGATTTCAATATAATTTTAACCTTGACATAGAGAACACGTTATCTTTCTAAATAGAGCATCATATTAATTTTCTATTATGCAGAGTGTTCCAGGGTATGAAAGGCATTCTATATATACATATACAATTATCACTTTTGGTTTTAAATATTTTCTATACATATTGATTTTTAAATCACTATGTAGTTGCAACAGTAGATTATAGAATAGTTATAATTTAATTTAATTTTTAACTTAATTTTTGTAAAAATATTATTTTTTCAAAACCTTTACATAAATTTGTAGAGTTAAAGAAACAACTATATTATTTGCTATCATTTACGATTTATAAGCAGTTATATAAATAGGTCCGTTACAAATGAAGAAGTTGATTTGTCTCCTAAAGTACAAAACGGGTACGAATGGATTCTAGCTATATTCTAGATTAGATTTAATGAATAATTGTGTAAAGTTTCGTCAAAAGTGACGTGTATTAGTCACCGGGATTCCCTTGTAAATGTATATTCATTTGTGACTTTGTAAAATGTCCGTTGAACCATAATTGTTTATAACTTTATAAAATTGTTTTCAATTTCAGAAATCCAGCGGTTCAAAGGTTATGTGTACAGTACGATGAAAATTTTTAGCGTATTTGACAGATTACTGTGACGCCTTATTGATTTTCAGATATAATTCGCCCAATTGTAAATGGAATCACTACATGAAACTAAACTTAAACCTGAAGTACTTACTTGAAACATTTTCTTATTATTTATAGCTGAAGATATTTGCTGAGGAATATTTGTCCTAAAATAGTTATTTCATAAGCACTAGAAGAATTAAAACAAACGTATTTTATGTTAAGAACTACTTCATTAAATGTTTAAAATTATATGCGTAGAAAAAAAACAGTTTTTCAAAAATGGATCATTTTCTCACTCCCAAACACAAACTTACTTTGAAGTGAATTTAATTTGTTGCCATACCCCTTGTTGTGCCACTACTTATAGAGATAAGAAATCCTCTTCAACTTCATAATAATTGCCTTAAAATTGTTTGTTGAATGCTAAATGACTACTTTTTTATCTCCTTTAATTCAACAAAAAAGAAATAAAATCGATATCTACTAAGGTGCTTCATAACACGTGTGACCGACTTCAAAAAGAGATAGAAGACCGAAAACATGGAAAAAAGCAATGTAAAGGCAATTTTATACAAGTAGGAACTATTCGATAGTAATTTTATACGCATTTTTTTCATTTAATTTTTAAACTGTGACAGACTTAAAACATTTTCTTTTTACGGAAACTAAGATAAGAAACTGAACTGAAACAAAACACTAAATATTTTAAAATCAAATGTAAGAAACTCCCAATTGAATTATTGATATTAGAAAAAAACTGGTATATTAAGGTTATGCATATGTTATGTTAAATGAAATTTATAAAAAGTATTAAAATTACATAAATTTACAATCGGTATAAAGGGTATAGCCGGATAAGGTGGTCAAATGTGCCCTTGAGTCGAATTTGAGACCCAACTCGTCAGTCGGTAGCATATCCCAAAAAAACATCTCACACCAAGTTTCAACCCCCTATCTCATCCGTGGGGGTAGTAAAAGGGAAAAAACGAAATTCCGGTTTTTGGCCCTTTTTGCCTATTTAATTTCGTACAAAAATTCTGAAAAAATTCTAAAACATTGAGGTCCAGATAGCGCATCTTACAGAAATTTTTCAGATTTTTTGATCGCAAAATGTAGTCGTGAAAAATCAAAAACCGAAAAAAAATCCGGAAAAATGCGATTTTTTAGTGAAGATGTCGGAGCACTACTTTTATATTAATGTGGTAGTTAGGTATTAGTACAACTATTATTCTCTAATTTTTTCAGATTTTTCGGTGAGGTGCGCCGTAGTTAAAAAAATCAAAAACCGATTTTTTCGCGCGAAAAACTAACTTCTGCTTTGAATTTTTATGCCATTTTCCCATAAAAGATGCACTAAGTAATTTTAAGAGGATTCACGTTCACACAATTGATCTATGGATTACAACAATGCAATTAACTTAATTAATTAGTTTTATGGTATGTTCTTTATATACTTAAATGTTTGAAGGGTTTTCAACAACATCGGTGGCGTAGCGATTATGGTGTCTGACTCGTAAACCGCTGCATACTCTTTTTGGCGCGGGTTCGATCCCACCTGAACTTATATTTTTTTTTCTTTTTTTTTTTCTTTAAATTGTTAATTTAATTAATTCTAATTATAGAACAATGGATATTACTTATTTAAAAACATTTCTAACGCACTTTAGAAATATTTCAAGGTTTGTTTTTTTTTTAACTTGAAAAACTTTGACAACTTTAAATTCATATAAAAATAATTATGGAACATTTTGACTATATATCTTAATTGTGCTACAAGTTTATAAATTTTCTATTACTTAGAATTATGTCTATTACTTGTTGTTATAAGCATTTTGTTAATCTTGAATGGTTGAAAATTAGGTTTTTTCCTACTCAGGTATCCGATCATTGTACGTCGGGATGTTGTAAACTTGATGTTTGAAAAATGGTTAATTCAATTCATCCTTGAAATAATCACGATGTACAATATTAAGCAAAATATGTCAAACAGAGCAAGTGATACCTGTTACAAATGAAGACAGCAATGACGACGGATACATTTGAGATAGTATTTCTTCAACAATGGGAAGTGATAAGTTACGAAAAATAAAATGTTTAAAAATAAAAATATATAAAATCGTAGCACAATTAAGACATGTAATCAAAATACTTAAAATTATTTTTATTTCAACAGGTAGTTGGGGTCTTACTGGGTAGTCTGCGATTAACGTAGGAGTCCCACACTAGTCTAAGAACGTATAGACTGTGCGTAAATAAATCCTTTTCCCCAAGTTAAAAAAAAAAACAAACCTTGAAATATTTCTAAAGTGCGTTAGAAATGTTTTTAAATAAGTAATATCCATTGTTCTATAATTAGAATTAATTAAATTAACAATTTAAAGAAAAAAAAAAAGAAAAAAAAATATAAGTTCAGGTGGGATCGAACCCGCGCCAAAAAGAGTATGCAGCGGTTTACGAGTCAGACACCATAATCGCTACGCCACCGATGTTGTTGAAAACCCTTCAAACATTTAAGTATATAAAGAACATACCATAAAACTAATTAATTAAGTTAATTGCATTGTTGTAATCCATAGATCAATTGTGTGAACGTGAATCCTCTTAAAATTACTTAGTGCATCTTTTATGGGAAAATGGCATAAAAATTCAAAGCAGAAGTTAGTTTTTCGCGCGAAAAAATCGGTTTTTGATTTTTTTAACTACGGCGCACCTCACCGAAAAATCTGAAAAAATTAGAGAATAATAGTTGTACTAATACCTAACTACCACATTAATATAAAAGTAGTGCTCCGACATCTTCACTAAAAAATCGCATTTTTCCGGATTTTTTTTCGGTTTTTGATTTTTCACGACTACATTTTGCGATCAAAAAATCTGAAAAATTTCTGTAAGATGCGCTATCTGGACCTCAATGTTTTAGAATTTTTTCAGAATTTTTGTACGAAATTAAATAGGCAAAAAGGGCCAAAAACCGGAATTTCGTTTTTTCCCTTTTACTACCCCCACGGATGAGATAGGGGGTTGAAACTTGGTGTGAGATGTTTTTTTGGGATATGCTACCGACTGACGAGTTGGGTCTCAAATTCGACTCAAGGGCACATTTGACCACCTTATCCGGCTATACCCTTTACAGTGTTGGTTAACGAATAACAACTGCGTACCATCCAACGTAAAGTTTGCACTACATTGTACGTTTATTAATTTTCTATATTATAACGTTTTTTATAATAATTTCATAGATAGAGAACTTCGGTATAAATTTTGAGATAAAAAATTTAAAACTTCCTAATATTGGCAGTCTTATTCAACTGCTCGAATTTGTACAATAATGAGTGTCGAATACACAATTGTTTTCAACTAGGTATTGAAATAAATACTTGACAGATCTAACAAGTTCTGTGTAATCAATCCATTTCGAAGAAATGTTTTATTTAGAAAATGTGCAACCAAAATGACGTAATGAACCATTATGCATAATATCACATGCAATGTACATCATGTCATGAAATAAGATCAAGACACAAACAACTGTTCGAATACAAACTGAGAGTAATCATTTGGAGTATTTTTTGTTAAGAAAATCTGTCATGAATTTTGGAAACATGAAAATTGCTGTAACTTTAAAATATTATCGGACACATGTTTATACAAACTTCTATCCAAAACCCATGTTTGTATATTTTTGTCATTACTTTATGTCCCCTGTCCATTTCCGAAATAAGTCTTACATGTTATGAAACACCCTCTATATGTATAACCCATTCCATACAGTCGGCTCGTAAAGTAAATTAATGCATTTTAAAACCGAATGTTCTTTTTTAAATTAGATTAAGCAACTTGAGTTTCTTCATGGTGCAGAAGAATTACATGTTTCAAAAAAAATAGTTCATAAAGGGCACAGCCGAATGAAACCATGAAAATTACATGTCGAATGGTTTCATTCGAATGGTTTCATTCGACATGTAATATATCATTGAATAAACAATTTATGCCTAGTTTCAATTTTGTACCACGATTGAATCGGTAGTAAAAAGACAAAACCGAAAAATCACTTGTTTTGCGTAATTTCTTCCAGGTTAACCTATGAAAAACTTTGTACAAATTCAAAGACATTTTAGTTTGTGCAAGGCATATTATAGAGCTTTTTCACATTTTTTTATTGAAAGTTCAAGCCATGAAAAATAAAAAACGACAAGGACGTTGTAAAATGACGATCTTGCATCGAAGAAGTTGCGGATTTACTTTCATATTTTTTGAGTGAATGTATATTATTGATCCTATTACTATACATATATTTATTTCAGATTATATGCATCATAGTCAAAAAAATTAACAACCAATTTTTTCGTTGTTTTTAGCGAATTTTGAGTAAGTTACGCGATTAACTTTCGTATATTCTTTACAAAATAAATATTTTATACGACGTCAAACAATTTTATATACAGCAAGCCGTTGAAATCAAGAAAACTAATTAAATTCAATTAATCTAAAATTGCATTGTTCATATTCTAGAATGTTTAGTAGATTTCTAAAAGTTCTGCGGTAAAGTAAGAATTTGTAACAACCTTTTTATACGTCAGTTCGAAACTAACTTAGATTGAATTTTTTCCGCGAATTACATTTTTTTAATTTCTAACTATATGTTATTAGTCTATATTTGGTTGGGAATGAATTACGAATGACATTCCACTGAATATAAATTATAAAAATTTTAAATTACTCCGTTAATTTGGAGAGTTGTGCACTACAGTTTTGCAAAATTATTACTTTCGTTGTACTTTATAATTGTACGAAGTTTTAATTAAATCGGTGTTTCGGATGTCGTGAGATTTCCTGTGAGATAAATTTTAAAACCTCCCACTATTTTCTGCGCGATTCCGACTAATTACAACGTTTTCAAAATTATTAAAGCACTTCACTTAATAAACTAATTCTTCTAACTTCACAAAAAAGCTAAAGTCGTTCGATTCAATTTAACAAACATACTTCTGTTATAAAACTCTATAAATTGCTTTCCGAACCGACTGTAGATAAGAACGGATCGTTAAACGAGAACTTTTGTTGCAGATGTCTTTCTAGTGCAGACAGGAGCACAAAAACGCTCATTGAGCGGCATCGATGTCGATCTTGTGTAGGAGCTTGAGTCTACCCTACTAGTAGCTCTCTGTAGGTCAGTGCTGTCTAAGAATCTTCCCTTGTGGTAGCGTTCTTATCGCTCGTGGCAATGTCGTACAAGATATTTAAAGCGATATCTCCATTAAATGAAACTTTCCAAGCCAACTGTTTATACAACGCGTTGCATAAATATACCAAACTCTTTCGTTTTTATTCATTTAAGTTATCCGCCAAAAATTATGGACAATATTCTCTAAATTTCAATTCGTGGTGTGTAAGCAAATTATATAAAAAAAGTTTACCGTATTAACGGAAATATTCTGATTTGCATAAAAACTCATTTTCAAACGTTTCATAAATATTCTAATTGTTTAAGAAAAACTGTTTTATGTAAAAAATATGAAACTTAATAATTTATAGTGTTTCCACCGCCGCAAATTATATTAAAAATTCGATTTGGCATAATATCATTAAGATTTTTTGATAATTTCACCCGACATTGTTTCTAGTACCAGCTGTTGCAACTTCTAATTCATGTACATTTTTGTCCATAAGCATTAAATCACTTACTATTTTTCGCTTTATGTTTAACTAAATAATATTAAATACTTCCAAAATTGCATTAGTTAATAATTTATTACTTCCTTACACTGAATGCAATTTTCAAATATTAAAGAATATTCAAAATTGTATGTAGAGGCTTTAAATTTTGTTATTAATGTCCTCACTGCAATAAAATTTTATAATTCTGTCTATCGTGCAGGTTTTAAAATGTCTGAACACTTGAGAAACGGTTCAAGGAGAGATCAAATTTATCGAATGTTTAAATTACATTGAGGATTGTCAAATAACCTGTTTGTAAAGTATGAAATTAATAATTTATTTAAGATTTGTGCAGCGAAAAGCCCGAAGGCATAAAAAATCCTTGATGATATACATGGAAGGGAAAAAGTCCGAAGGCATAAAAAACTCTTGATTTGTGATATTAATCGACATAAGAAATATCGATATTGTGTGTGTGAATGTGTCACGTGTGAAAATGATAGGTTTGCGTATACGAAGGTCGAGCGCTCGTCAGTGATTAATTAATCGTGTGACATCGGATTCTTGTTTTTAGAGAAACAGTTCCCGTTAGCATGTTAGATTTTGATGATACGGAAATCGGGCTCCGTTAAAATCCCCAGCGCGAGCAGCATTTAGATAATGTGCGATTGCCAAGAATCACTGTGATGCGGAAACCAGGTTTTCGATGGAGAATCCCACGCTAGGGAGACGCGTAATGATTCCCGGCAGAGCCCGGAATGTAATGTTAATGCGAATCGTGAAATTTCAACGTCACGAGAATATTGACTGAACCCGGTACGAAAAATACGACTGCTCGACCAATCGCGACCGATACTTGACGATGACTCCCTCGTCGATTTTTCTTAAATGCACTCTACTTTTCTCTGTTGCAAGGGACGCGCACACAAAAACATTAGAAATGCGGAATAACCGTTAAACGCATTTCCGTGCGACATTCAAAGATCCTCTATGAGGTAAAGGAAAGCATTAATCTTTTCCTAATCGGAGTTTTATATTTATCCCAAGGAAACACATTTGAAGGGCGACATAAACACTTCTTCTCATCATGACTACTCTTACTAACATAACCAGCAATTTTTTATCTATTTGTTTCGCAATACAACCGTAACCTTATAATACCGAAAAGCAATAATTGACTTTTTCTATCTTTAAAAACGTTTCACTTTCTAACGTTTATTAACGAGTCTTTCGAATGTGACATGCGATAAATGAAAGTAACATAATGAATTTGTTTACTTATAAAGCTCGATTGAGACTAACGTAAAGAGAATGTCTAATATTGGTATATTTGTCAAGTGCCTAAAAATCAGATTTTATGTAACCCACAGTAATAATTACATTAAGGTGAAGTGGGATAAGTTCGTAAACGGGGCAAGTGCATATACAGGCTATTTTTATTACAATATAAGTGAAATTTCTCCATTTAGTATGTTTGTTTCCTTGTTTTGTTTCACTATATCCCCTTTTATATTTTAGCTAAGAGTACTTATTTGCAATATAGAGTAATTGCATAATGCAGTAAAAAGCATTTTATAGCAGATTCGTTAATAATTCTGCTCTTGCCCCATTGCACATGAAATAAAGTTTCAAAGTATTTAACTTCAAGTTACGCTCTTACCCCATTTTCGGGGAAAGTGCAGAGTAGTTGACATTTTAAGCAATTTCCTATCAAAATCAAAATGTAGAAGGAAAATTAAGGTCCTAGTTAATATTAATTAAATAGTAGTAATTGTGCAAAGCGTTCGATATCGACAGTGTTAAGTATTTACACAGCAGACTGAAAATACTTACGTTTAAATACCAACTTTACAAAAACCAGTCTGCACTTACCCCACTTCGCCTTAATAGGGGAATTTTCTTTTATCCATTTATTCTTCATGCATTACGAATTAGTATTGAAGAAATATAGACTATAGTTTCCTTCCAAACGCTTAGATCACTAAAAATTTGAGGAGTAAGTATGTTTATGCAATGCACTGTACTACATAAACAAACCATAAAAAGAAAAAGAGCAACTTAGTTTGTCTGTTCTGAGAACCAATTATTCAATCGTGACGCAAATTTTAATTGTTCAATAATATTCCCTCTATAATTTAATGTATTCGTTTTTAAATAAAACTGTTCGAAAACATTGTGTAAAATTTGGATAATGAAAGTAATATAAGGTACAAAATTACAAATTAATTGTCACTGTCACAGTGATTGAATATTCGATCAGGATTAAATAAATTGCAGACGATAGCAAATGTAAAAACATTCTTCGCACCTACAAGTAAATGACCTCATTAGTGGAGTCATAAGAATATGACTGTTTTAAAAATAGTAATTTTTTCATCGACATATACAGTTTTTCTATAAAATGACGATTATTTACTGTTTCCTTCATTCCTTTACCTTTTAAGTTTCGAAGTAAGTCAGTCTTTCATTGAAAAATTATTAATAATAGTTACACTTTATTTAATGTTCTCCTTTAATTGACCACCACAACAATTAATGCCCTCCTTTTATTATATCGTTATTTATGGATTTTATATTAAATTTTACAAATTATCATAAAGATGCATACATTTCCTTCATAAAATTAATGATATTAGAAATACATGTATATTTAGTCATTTTTATTTAGTAACTTAAATTACTTATCTGTAATTATACTTGCTAACAAACACCCTAAAACGAAAATTCGACAAAAATAAAATACAGCTGCATTATTTTGTCATCCACTAATGGGAGCATTTACCTTAAACTTATAATTTTTATATGGTTTAATTATTATTTTCCATAATTCAAAACTAAATCATCTTTTCATACATTATCAATAACTTTAATATCACCTTTGGAATTGTTGAGATATTTTAATTTTTGATATTACGGATACTGCTGCCATGAACAATTAATATTAACGAGTATGCAAGTGGTAAACTTTGGAGGACGGGTAATTTATTTTTAGGCTTCAAATAGTGTTCATTCTAAAATATATACAGGGTTTTATTGTTCGACAAATTCAAAGTTAATATTAGGATCGCGATCGACAGTTTACGATTAGAAGAAGTAGTACATTTTGTCAGACAAAAGAAATTGCATATTGTTTGTACAATTAACAGATATTATACCACATTACCAAAACAAAAAGAAAAAATTATCAACAAATGATATTGTTATTTATTTTCTCCTTATTTTTATATTATCATTATTTCAAACATTATATATGCATAAATATAGTGAATAAAAATGTGCTTGTCACGAAAGTTCCTGTTTATATGTTTTTATCATTTTTTATCTTGAAATTTTATGAAAATGTAGCCAATTTTCTTATTTAACACTAACAAGGAAATTTTACCCAGTGTTATTAACCAACTTTAATAAAACTTATACAGCACAAAATATTTGATCTGTATTTTATTTGCATTTAGGGGAAAAACAATTCATTGTTCTTCAATAAAATTGTAATGTTTAAATAAATAGATATTTTACGAAACAATTTGCGCGGTCAAATTTGCCTCTTCAAAACAAAAAATTTTCATATTCAATTTTCATATTACAAATTCACATTTTTTATAATACAAAAAGTTTTCAAGAGACTAAAAAAATATATTTTCCACCCCTAACTTCGAGAACTACTTCACTAAATATGAGCGATTGTCGATGAAAGAAAAGGATAACATATTTTTTTTAGAAACTACGTAGGTACTGTATATGTAGGTTTCATTAAAATCTATGACTAGTAGTTGGGTAACCTGCCCTGTACGCATAAATTTTGATTATATTCACAATCGTATGAATATTCTGTATAATTTTTTTTTATAGTAATACTAGATGGAAATTCTATTTTTAAGCTGCAAAGATACTTTTTACATTTCAAACCATGACACCTTCAAGTCATTCAGAGGCGAATACGACTAACTACTTTTTTATTTTTTCTCTGTAATTGTAGTATCAAAATATTTTACTAAAAAGGGAATAAAAAAAAAGTCACTTTTTTGTGAACGTAAGTTAGTTTTTAGCTAATTATATCAGTCAAATTGAATTTAACAAATGATAGATATAAAGGTGTTATGAAAGTAACAGTAATAGTTTTTAACGTTATTCAAATTCATTTAAGAAAATAAAATGTTAGTATATAAATAAGTACAATACAAAAATAACAATATTAAATTAATTAGCATAGTAACTGGTGCAATAAATCTGACAAAGTCACTGTTATTTGTAGTATTTTTTCTATATGTAATCTACATGTAATTTTATCACAGAAGAAATATAGTATACCTATTCTAACAAAAAATAATGAAATATTGAATGCCATTATCGAATTTTTAAAAAAGTGTCCTGAGTAATTAGCTTTCTAATGAATAGCAAGTTTTTAATAAAAACATAATGAAAAGTATGAAAGTAAACTTTACATTAATATTTAATTAAACGTTTATCTGTTAAGTCTATGCAATAATTTATAAAATGATATTAAGTTCGTGCAGAAAATGATATAATATTAATTTCACTTTGCTTTGTAAATTTTACGACCGTTTCTTTGTGAAAAATAAAGCAATAGAAATTTATTTAAAATTATACCGTTGGGAAGTTTAATAAAAATGTGGTATTTCATTTCTAAAATTAAAGTTACATTTGCTAATCTCGAAAAAATTGCTTTAGAGTATTAGGTACATTAAAATGAGAATTATAACATATTTAATGTTTTATTTTTAAATTTTAGATAATTAGTACGATTTACACTTGATATGAGTTTCAAATAACTATACATTTATATTTTACAGTGAACCATTTCTTTTACAAAATTAGTCTAACCGTTATTTTAAAAAATTGATAAGTATATTTGAAAAATATATATATTCTAAAAATTATTATATTGTTAGTATTTTTCAACAATTGATAAGTTAACAAACTTATTTTTTCAGTAATATTTTTGAAAAAAATTGTATGGTTCTATCAAAATTTTTAAATTCACTTGACAACATTTCCTTGTGTTTGTTTTTAATACGGTTCTTAAATACAACTTTTTTTATCTCAGGAAGAATGTTAGACTCTTTTTCTGATTCTCGTATACACTATGTTAAAATGAATAAACTTTTATTAATAGATTTTTGATAACTATATCTTAAATCGACTCGAAATTTTGTTAAAAAATTTCTTATATTCGAATTAGTCTTGTTTGAAACTTGAGAACAATCTTCAATTTTTAGGTTTACCTAACTACATTAATTAATTTAGGAAAAGGAACAACTCATTTACAAAAGTTCTAACTTGAAATTATAAAAAATAAGATAAAACCATGCCCGTCCTCTAAAGAATAATAACTACATGAAATACACTTACATATAATTCCAATACCTTAGAACATAGTGTTTTGTAAATCTGTTATGACTGCATTGTAATTGTATTAATAATAGTCGCATAAATTTGTGAATAACAAATTAGAAGTCCTAGCAATCGGATTTATATTAGACAAAAGAAATATTATATAGATCTTATTGTTAAGTAATCAGTACAATATTCAGAAGTTCAAAAATTGTTTTAGAAGAGCTGTGTACTCGAGTTCACGTTGATTGAGAGGTTTAATACCTCAGTTACACAAGTCGACAGAGTTAGTCATTTAATGTTACAAGATAACGTGTTCGGAGATAGTAACAATATGGCAATAATATTTGCGATACAAATATTGAAATAAAAATGATTATAACGTTTATATTTTATGAAACTTCGTCTGTATTTTTGAAAGTGGGGTGTTGCGTTTGGAGTACTTAATTGTTATTATTTATTGTATGTTCATTTTTCTGTCAGAAAGATCACGTTCTTACGTTTCTGCTCTGAGAATCTGTGAAAATCTTTTATTAAAAGCGATCCATTCAAGTTCAGTAGCTGAATAGAGAGAATATTACGATGTCTGACATCGTTGCCCGAGGCTTATCTCTAGCAAACTGTAGCACCCTGAAGGTTCAGGGCATCGTTTGAACAAGTCTGCTGTAAATAGTGGAAAAGCGTTATATGGATAAATGATACGGACGAAATGGCAGATATATCTACAACTATATGTAGGAAGCAGGATCGCCACCTTTCCGGTTTTCATTCACAGAATCCGAATTTTCCAACAGATCTCTGAGTTTTACTAGGAAGGTCACAGAGGTGGTAGAAAAAATCAAAATAAATATTTCATGCTTTACTTTAATACCAAAACAACCGAACCGGTAAAATTTTCGGTTTATAAGTTTTCATGCATTATTTTTAAATTACAAAACCTGTTAAAATACTTTTCTTGAAATCTGTGTTGACTTTTATAGAAATGAGAAATTAATATGCGTATACAATTATATTTAATTATGCGTTATACGGTCAGTATTAACAGTACATTACATTAAATAATTTTAAAAGCATATCAAACGGATACAGATATTGTTTCTTTTACATACGCAATAAAGTTATTTTGAAAATCAATATTTTTAAGTTTTCAATTATTTGTGATTAAAACGATTGCATTTTTGTTTCTTTGGATACTTCAGAAAAAACCTTTTTCCTTTCTTCTTTGTGCATTATCTTTGTCTACAAATTTATAAGAAATCTCTGGATTTGATCGGATTTTATATTAGGATAAGGTGACAACAATGCTAGTGATAAATTATGAAGTGCTTTGAATTGTTTTAAGTATGTGATGTCAATATACAAAGAAAATTTTTTATCACGTTGAACTTTAGTCAAATTCTAAAGGTTATAAAATTTGTCAACTCTTTCAAGTACTGAAATATCGCAGAGTCTTGAAAGTTTCGAAAGTCTTACACATCTTTACAGACTTAAAAGAGTTGAAACTAAATTAGTTTGCGAATTTGGCCACATAGCAATTAAAAAGATGGTTTAGTCCAATCGTATTTTCCTTTCTTTGTATATTTATGTATACATAGCGAAGGAGAGAAAGGTTAAATGGCCGATTGCAACCCTTTCTTCAGAAAAAAGAGGCTAATGTCTTACCTTAGAAAAATACTAGGTTTTCGCCCGCCCCACTTTCCATCAAGAGAAAAAAATTAAATTATAATTGTATTAATTAATATTTTGTATGTAAAAACAAATATAATATATGTTTAAAGCTATATCATGAAATTCGCTTTAACGTAACTTTCCTGTCTCCACACCCCTAACTAATAGGTCGGCTGTTCCTATATTTCTAACATGAAAAACAATCCTCATAAAAATTTCTTTAACATCGGACAATAGAATCTGAATTTTTATCAAACTTTTAAATACATTTTAAGGTAAATTGATAGCCTGCCCGATTTTTAATAATCATTGAAATATTGAACTGTTTACACAAAGTTGAAAACTTATATCAAATCATATTTTATGAAAATTATAAAATCTTCCTAAGTAAATAAACGTGAAATGTTTTTTACTGTTATGTCATAAGGCTATTACTTAAGTATAAATAACAGAAATATAATTTTTATTCAGAACTATATTTCTTAAAAATTAAGAGCAATTGAATGAAATAGTTGGCAGATTCATGATCAATATATACAATTCTATAAAAAATGCATACTAAATGTCGAAACATCATCTGGTTGTTGAACACAAGAACAATCGCAAGGCTCTCAAATAAAAATTGTAATTATACGAATTTCTGCATTCGAAAAATGCAGAATTCATTTTATGAAACAGTTCTTCCGTTGATACTGACTGATCAGAACTTTAATTATTAGATTTAATTATGAAGTAATACATAAACATAAAACGCGTACATATACGTTATAATTACATGTAATGTAACGAACGGTAAAACATTTTAATAAAACATCTGATGGATATACATAAGTAGCAAAATATAAGATTAAATTGTGTTCAGTAAAGAAAAAGAACACGTTCAAATAAAATAATCGTTTTTTTCCGTAAATTGAGTACTAACCTAACCCAAAACAAAATATGTACTTATAAAGAAGATTGCAATTAAAAAGTAATGTATCTTTCTTAAACTTCATTTGCACTGTTACCTATGTTGAAACGTATCGCTATAATGTATCTCAATTCAAAACAACTCGTCGGCACATTTCCATTCATTGCATTCAAGTACATTTCACAGCGTCTCCATGATATTCACTTTAAAGCACATAGTAAACGACTCTTCGTGGTTATACTATGTACAATTCATTCCACATTTACTATTCATCAAAATTCTATGCAAGTTATCTTCCATGACGCAACAGGTACCCTATTTGTCTTCGTAATAACAGTCGATTTGTTGCTAAGTGCGTTGACTCGCTGAAGCAATCCGTCAAATCTTATAAACATTGCAGTTACAGCAAACCATTGAATATTTATGTATTAAAATATCTCTACAACATTGTAATTCTATACATATAAATAAAAAGATTCACTTTTACTTTGCAAATAGCTTAAACCTACAGTGACTTACGCACTCTCTTATACAGCGTATGTCATTTAATTTAATAACCTCGTATTCAATGCAACTGTTGGTGAAAATATTTTTCGACAGATACATAACTTGATGTAATAAGTTTGTTTACGTGTGCGAAACAAATATCGAAGCCATTGAAGCTTGTTTAAACAAAAACTTCTTTAAATAAAACCACCGAACTTTTTTCATGTAAATTAATTTTCAGAATACCCTGCGTAAAAATAGTATTAAAATACAATATAAAAAAATTAATCTTTCACAAAATATTTTTAATTCTATTTTATACATAAATTTGAAACATGTTACGAGTTGCTGTACAGAATAGGAAAGTCATTACCAAATTTAATCACCTTGAGATATATTGTCAGGGTCAGCATTTTGAACAACATTTTCATTGTATATACTGAGTGTCTCACCTAACATAAGTATCTTGACTATCTTGCTAATTGTTAACGATGGAGAAAAATATCAGAGGGAAATATTATTTTCTTCGAAGGGATAAATATTATCATGATCGGGATTTTTTCCCGAGATTATTGAATTTTTTTTTTTAAATGGAACAACATATACATCATCATGTTATCATCGTGTTTATCATCATAATAGCTGAGATAAAAAAATCTAACAACCTATAATACCATGTGACTTCACGTGACCTTGAGAACAAAAAAATTTATGAAAGATAGGCAACTAATAGGCAGAGTGATTATCAGTAACTAACAGAAAGATTAACAGAAGAAATTTGATTGTAGCAAGTGTACAAACTGATATTCAGCAACATCAATACTTTATGAACGATTAATGAACGAGTTTGTGGCATTTACTTTTTCATTAATATTATTAGCAGCAACTCCAATACGTTTTGTTATGTTTTTCGGGGTTGTAGGAATGTCGTTATAAATTACTAATTTAGCACCCTAGAGATTAAAATCCAAGATCTAACAAATGTGCAGACTATCATTTTGAGCATCTGCTACAATAAAATTTCATCCACTAATTTTCCTATTAGTTGTTTCACTCTGACCATCAATTATCCATTTTTCATTAATTTTTTATACTCAAGGCCACGTAACAGTCATAGTACTATAGGTCGTTGACCTCAGTTATTATGTCATGATAATAAAAATATGCTGTTTCGTGTAAAAAGACTTTAATGACCTTAAAAAGCTTAAAATCTTAGAAAAAATGACTTCGAGAAAAACTTCTTAACCACCGCAATATTTATCTGTACGAATAAAATAATATTTCTCTCTGACATTTTTCTCTATCATAAAAGTAAACGACATAATATGTTCAAGTTAGGAGGGACACCTTGTATGTACAGGATAAGTCACGAAAAAAGAAGGCGAATTTGACTATTAGAGTAAAGACTGCAGAAAAGTTTTGAAGACGAAATAAAATCAGTCAATAGAGCCAATTAAATGATATCTGCAATTTTTCTGATTAATGCATTTTGAAGATTGTTTTTTTAAATGGCACTACGTATGTATTTAATCTTATGTGATAGCTAATGTAGAGAAAACTTCTACAACCTCGGATACTATGCACTTAAAATGAATTTGAGTCCAAATATCTGAGTTCAATTATTGTTTTAAACACTCTAATGTTTAAAATACGAATTCCTGAGCGCTACGATTGCGATTATGCCATATTATGCAGATGTCGATACAATTACTTGTTTTGTTGAAAATATTTGACAAAGTTCGGTTTCTTATTTATAGCTTCTCTTTAAAAATAAGCAGTAATACTGAAGGAATATTACAGGTTATGTGACGATACCATCACCTTTAGACAATTTAATTTTCAATTAAAATTAGGAAATTAAGACGAACATGGCCGGATACATGATTTAAAAATGCCCTTTCACATATCCACTCACCAAATTCCCTAAAGATTAAATTGAATGTATTTATGAAACAAATTGCCAAGCATTTGTTCCCCACACGTTATATTATCAAATATTAAAAAACTCGATCATTAGATCGCATTAGATTACCACGCGTTATATCACTAACCGTTTCAAAACGAGTAAAAAGATCTTAGTATGAAAACAAAGAATACTAAACTGCCTTCTGGGTCATTCCACGCCAAATCGATCACTTTTGGAAGTCAGCATCTCCGATTTTGCTCTAATCGAAATATGTTATAGTCCACGTGAAATTAAGGGGGGTTTAAGTCATCATTTTGCCGGTTTCGATTTTGTAAAGGAATGACAAGCCTTCAAAGTTTGCAATTTTTGCCCATTTTGGCGAAAATAGGGTCCACTTAGGAATTTTTTTCTCAGAAACTACTTAACCGATTTAGCTAATTTTTTTTTTGTTTTATTTATGAGGGATTGGGCTATCTTAAAATATTTTTTTAACTTTGTCAATTTGTCATAAAATGTTGGAAAATTTAAACAAATTCTCTTTTTGCGTTTTTCTCTATGAGGGGCGTAAAGGGTTAAAATTTAAAAAAAATATGGTCACATTCTTTAAAGCTTCCCCTTTAAAATGAGCTGTTCAGAACGATGGAGCCTCGAAAATTGACGTCTCGACAAGCTGGAAAAGGACGCGGGGTACCCCCGTTTCGGGTCGGCGAGTCGTGTGCTCCGCTATTATGATCGGTTTTTTTATACCACCGATCTCAAAACAATACGACAAGACTTCGTATACGACTAAATGACTCTGTTCATACATTTTTCGAAATGCAATTTTCGTTTACAAAGTATTTGCTGCAGGGACTGATTTATGAGTTGTTTAAAGCTGTCACATTACGAGAACCTGTACGTTTCACAGCCGACAAAGTTAATTCAGATGTTAGTAAGAAATTGAACTTTGTGTTAATGTGTTGAAAGTTTATCACGTTGATATTATTATATATAGAATTTGTTTATGTTCCATGGATACTTGATACATAAGGATGTTTCATTAAAGTAGATATCTAAATTATTTACGTTCATTATTTTATAATTAACTGATTTGTAAATACTTTCGACTGCAAATATTTTCCTGTTGAACTTGAATTCATTCAAGAATAACATGATAAATATTTTCCTGTTAGATAGTAAAGTAAAATTATCGTTATCACGTGTCCAGAAATTTCGAACGTTGGAACAAAACCTTATATTCAGCTTATTGTAGGCAGTATTAAACAAGTGTCTTGCTCGCTTGCTATAACAATTGAGGACTTGGGTACAAGTTATGAGCAGATGTTATAAATAATTCTTATTTGTAATACTCATTTTTTATTTCATTTAAATTATTTTAAATTATTTTAAATTTAAATTATTTTCGCAAAATGCCAACAAAACAAACATCATTGTCCAAAGAGGAATTTAATAATTATTTTATTCATTCAAATTATTTTCGCACAATGCCAACAAAACACATAACATCATTGTCCAAAGAGGAATTTAATAATTTCATGGAATCAATTGACGTGATTTTATCAGATTGTGATGGTAAGTAATTATTTTCGTCTTTTTTTTAATATATTGAAAATAATTGAAAATGTAAGTGACAATTTTTTACCATCTCAGCATATTGTACTTCTAATATTGAAGTATATAACTCAGAAATTGATAAAATATTTGAATAATTTTATATAAAATTTGATAAATGGTGTTTTAATCTCAGTAAACCTTAGGTGTACTATGGAAGGAAACAGAAGTAATACAGAATTCACCTGAGGCAGTAAATAAATTCAAACAATTGGGTAAAAAATTTTTCTATGTAACAAATAGTAATACCAAAACCAGGTCTGAATTTATAGAAAAATGTAAAAATTTTAACTATGATGCAACACTGGTAAATTTAATAGATACATTTTTTTGAATTAATAATAAGTTAATGTCAATCATATAAAATAATTTCTTTATCACTGTTTCAGGATGAAATAGTATGCTCTTCATTTTTAGCTGCTATGTATTTGAAAGAAAAAAAAATTTGATAAAAAAGCATATGTAGTTGGTAGTATTGGTTTGACTAAAGAGCTTGAAGCAGAAAATATTAAACATTGTGGCACAGGAGTAAGCTTTTAGTTTTTAGTTTTTATAGATTTTGGAATGATTTATTTTACTATAAATGTACTGTAAAATATTTGTATTTTGTTTAGCCCGATGCCATGGATGGCGATGAAGTGGAATTGATAACAAATTTTAAGCCAGATCCAGAAGTTGGGGCAGTTATTGTAGGATTTGACAAGTATTTCAGTTTTCCTAAGCTTGCGAAAGCTACTACTTATTTACAAGACACAAATGTTGATTTTATTGGAACAAATTGTGATACAGAAAGACCTTCTCCAAATGGCAATAAATTTCCAGGTTAGAGAAATATTTGCTTGAAACTATTTATCAGATTTTTCTCCATAAGTTTTAAAGTGTATACTGTTTATAAAGTTTATGGAATTAGATTATATTTGCATTTTATATTACAGGAACTGGATGCTTTATAAAATGTATAGAGTCAGCATGTAATAGGGCACCCGTAATGCTTGGAAAACCAGAATCTTTTCTAATTGAATATATAATAAAGAAGTATGGTTTAAATCCTGCAAGGACACTTATGATTGGTGACAAGTAAATAGTGTTATTGTGACAATAATGTGCTTTTTTTTATTTATTACGTTATTAAAAAATATTATTTTATTTCAGTTGCTCGACTGATATTCTTTTTGGAAAAAAATGTGGTTTTAAAACTTTATTGGTATTGACGGGTATTACAACAAAAAATGAAGTAGATGCTATGAATACACCTACAGCAGATTCTAAAAATTTGATAGTTCCAGATTATTATGCAGATGAATTGGGTGATGTACTAAAAATGATTACGTCATCTTGATAATTTTGAGAAAGAGTTTCAGATCATTTCAATACTATTTCAAGTAATTTTTTATTGTATGGAAATAGGATAAATTATGGTTTCTCATTTTATAATTATTTATGGTGATTAGTATAATTACTGAGTACTATTTATTTAACATAACATTTATGAAATGTTCAAATATTGATTTATTTTATACATGTTAATTGGTTTGTTTTTTGTTGAATCTATTGAATGTTACTTTTTAAAATATGAAACTGTTTAATTATACACAGTTTACGCACAACAAAATATCACAGTATTCATTATACTAATTAACTGTTTAACTTATTTAAAAATAATAATTCTCTTTATTAAATACAAAATGACATAGTACAAATATAACTTCCTGAATTAATTTCATATTCTGTATTTATATTAATATTTATTTTTTATAACTGTCTCTGAAAGAAATTAAAAATTTATCAAAGAGTAAAAATATATAGAAGTTCAATGTTAACAATAGAAATATTAGCCAACAGCTACTTTTGTATTTAAATATTTTTGTAATGTTGTAATAATAGCATATATAGTTCCTGCAGTTTATTAACCATTACATAAATTAAGGTATAGACCATTATCTAATTTAACAATGTGACTTTATTTGAGGTAATTATTTATTCGTAGATGTACATGATGATAAGAATAAATGTTAAATCATATGTTCATATTGTACATCTTTTCAATAAACAAAATACATACCAAACACAATGTCTACTGTTATATAAAAAGAAAATGTTTGTAAGTTTGATTGTTTGCACCTGACAGTCTCAATAAGTGCTACACTGAATTTGACCAAACTTCTGTTTTTTATTTCCATATAATTTGTAGTCGATTGTAAACTATGTCATTCCACTTTTTTCTTATTACGATTATTGAAGCAACCGATCATTAATGAAATTTTGTTTGTCGATAATATGTTATTACGGAGTCGGGCTTTATGAAGAATGTTTTCTATCAAATTTCTGCAATTTTTCCTACAATGAAATAGGAACGATTAACAAAATACCAAAATTATGATAAATAGTAAAATTGCGTATTATTAATGTCTAAAGAAATCAAGAGTTTAAGCTATGTACCCTATTTCAAAATAGAATAAGAATAAGATTATTATTGTAACCAAAAGAGGAAACAGATGTATCAGTAATGAACTGAATATTATACTTTTTTTATTTTTGTGCCTTAAAAAATCATGAAATGATAAAAAATGTAAAAAAATATCATTTCTCATGTGAATGAATGAGAGAGTGTGTGTATGTATGGATATACATATACATATATCTTGGACTATTTTTGGGTTTACCCACTCTAAGGACCAAAATTTAGAATTAAAAATTTAATTGATGTCTCTTCTGACTTGTTATCTTGAATATCTTGCTTATTTTTTATGACAGAAGAAAATGTGAAAGGAAAACATTATTTTTTTTAAACGGGCAAATATTACAATGGTTAGGAAATTTTTCTCAAGGTCATATTTTTCGAGATTTTTAAGTAACTGAAGTTTTTTAAAACGAAACAATATATTTTCATCGTTATGGAATGGTAATTGAGATCAAGACGAATCTAATGACCTTTAATACTACGATTCATGTAATCTTGAAAAATAAAAACCACATAAAAACTAGATAACTGATTTGTCTAGTGTAGGCGAAGTGTACATTTGAAATGTTGTACTTTGGATTTTAGAAGGGTCATTCCATGCCAAATCGATCACTTTTGGAAGTCAGCATCTCCGATTTTACTCTAATCGAAATATGTTATACTCCACATGAAATTAAGAAGGGTTTAAGTCATCATTTTGCCGGTTTCGATTTTGTAAAGGAATGACAAGCCTTCAAAGTTTGCAATTTTTGCCCATTTTGGCGAAAATAGGGTTCACTTAGGAATTTTTTTCTCAGAAACTACTTAACCGATTTAGCTAATTTTTTTTTTTTGTTTTATTCATGAGGGATTGGGCTATCTTGAAATATTTTGTTTAACTTTGTCAATTTGTCATAAAATGTTGGAAAATTTAAACAAATTCTCTTTTTGCGTTTTTCTCTATGAGGGGCGTAAAGGGTTAAAATTTTAAAAAAATATTGTCAATTTCTTTGAAGCTTCCCCTTTAAAATGAGCTGTTCAGAACGATGGAGCCTCGAAAATTGACGTCTCTACAAGCTGGAAAAGGACGCGGGGTACCCCCGTTTCAGGTAGGCGAGTCGTGTGCTCCGCTATTATGATCGGTTTTTTTATACCACCGATTTCAAAACAAAACGACAAGATTTCGTATACGACTAAATGTATTTAATACACTACCTAACGAGTAAATAGGTTTCATTCATATCTGTGACGTAATTGTATGATTGAATGAAATAGAAATTATTTTATACTTTTTAGTGCATTTCGAAGTCGGTGTATTTTTTTTCTTAAAATTATTTTATTGCACTATTTTAATCATAGTAAAGTATATGCCAAATCAAAAAAACACAAGTCTAAAGCGTGGGGCGTATGCGCTTCCGTGCATCGAATACTGCCACCAGTATGCGCCCATAACGCGGAACAAATAGAATATCTGACTCGGACCCCATATTTTTATAGAGGCACCTATGGACACTTGAATTCTTTTCTTAAATAAATTAGTATAAAAAATGTAAAATAATACAATTTCCAGATTATTACGTATAGAAATCAATCGTGCACCGAACGGAAGGTAGAAAATGTACATATAACTTCAACGACAGTAATATTTTTTCCACAAGCGAAATTAAAAATTCCAATTTATCCGTATTTTTTCTTTCGGCCCATAATTTATTTATGTGAAATTTGATCAAAATGGTACAACGTTTTCTTACAAAAATCTGCAAAATAATGTTAATTTTTAACATATTTTTTAAACAAATCATTTTTTCGACAACTCACTTACGCCATATTATTGGCCTTCGAAAATAGAAAAATTTGCATTTTGAACTTTTTCTGAATGCGTTAATACACATCTTTTTATAGAAAATAATTTAAATGAAACAAAAAATGAGTATTACAAATAATAATTATTTGTAACATCTGCTCATAAATTATACCCAAGTCCTCAATTGTTACAGTAAGCGAGCAAGACATTTGTTTAATACTGCCTACAATAAGTTGAACATAAGGTCCTGTTTCAACGTTCGAAATTTCTGGACACGTGATAATGATAATTTTACTTTACTATCTAACAGGAAAATATTTATCATGTTATTCTTGAATGAATTCAAGTCCAACAGGAAAATATTTGCAGTCGAGAGAATTTACAAATCAGTTAATTATAAAATAATGAACGTAAATAATTTAGATATCTACTTTAATGAAACATCCTTATGTATCAAGTATCCATGGAACATAAACAAATTCTATATATAATAATATCAACGTGATAAACTTTCAACACATTAACACAAAGTTCAATTTCTTACTAACATCTGAATTAACTTTGTCGGCTGTGAAACGTACAGGTTCTCGTAATGTGACAGCTTTAAACAACTCATAAATCAGTCCCTGCAGCAAATACTTTGTAAACGAAAATTGCATTTCGAAAAATGTATGAACAGAGTCATTTAGTCGTATACGAAGTCTTGTCGTATTGTTTTGAGATCGGTGGTATAAAAAAACCGATCATAATAGCGGAGCACAGGACTCGCCGACCCGAAACGGGGGTACCCCGCGTCCGTTTCCAGCTTGTAGAGTCGTCAATTTTCGAGGCTCCATCGTTCTGAACAGCTCATTTTAAAGGGGAAGCTTCAAAGAATGTGACCATATTTTTTTTTAAATTTTAACCCTTTACGCCCCTCATAGAGAAAAAACGCAAAAAGAAAATTTGTTTAAATTTTCCAACATTTTATGACTAATTGTCAGAGTTAAAAAAAATATTTCAAGATAGCCCAATCCCTCATGAATAAAACAAAAAAAAAATTAGCTAAATCGGTTAAGTAGTTTCTGAGAAAAAAATTCCTAAGTGGACCCTATTTTCGCCAAAATGGGCAAAAATTGCAAACTTTGAAGGCTTGTCATTCCTTTACAAAATCGAAACCGGCAAAATGATGACTTAAACCACCCTTAATTTCACGTGGACTATAACATATTTCGATTAGAGCAAAATCGGAGATGCTGACTTCCAAAAGTGATCGATTTGGCGTGGAATGACCCTTCTAAAATCCAAAGTACAACATTTCAAATGTACACTTCGCCTACACTAGACAAATCAGTTATCTAGTTTTTATGTAGTTTTTATTTTTCAAGATTACATGAATCGTAGTATTAAAGGTCATTAGATTCGTCTTGATCTCAATTACCATTCCATAACGATGAAAATATATTGTTTCGTTTTAAAAAACTTCAGTTACTTAAAAATCTCGAAAAATATGACCTTGAGAAAAATTTCCTAACCATTGTAATATTTGCCCGTTTAAAAAAATAATGTTTTCCTTTCACATTTTCTTTTATCATAAAAAATAAGCATGATATTCAAGATAGCAAGTCAGATGAGATATCAATTAAATTTTTAATTCTAAATCTTGGTCCTTAGAGTGGGATAAACCCAAAAATAGTCCAAGATATATATGTATATCCATACATACACACACTCTCTCATTCATTCACATGGGAAATGATATTTTTTTACATTTTTCATCATTTCATGATTTTTTAAGGGTGAAAAATAAAAAAAGTATAATATTCAGTTTATTACTGATACATCTGTTTCCTCTTTTGGTTACAATAATAATCTTATTCTTATTCTATTTTGAAATAGGGTACATAGCTTAAACTCTTGATTTCTTTAGACATTAATAATACGCAATTTTACTATTTATCATAATTTTGATATTTTGTTAATCGTTCCTATTTCATTGTAGGAAAAATTGCAGAAATTGCAGAAATAACATATTATCGACAAACAAAATTTCATTAATGATCGGTTGCTTCAATAATTGTAATAAGAAAAAAGTGGAATGACATAGTTTACAATTGACTACAAATTATAAGGAAATAAAAAACAGAAGTTTGGTCAAATTCAGTGTAGCACTTATTGAGACTGTCAGGTGCAAACAATCAAACTTACAAACATTTTCTTTTTATATAACAGTAGACATTGTGTTTGGTATGTATTTTGTTTATTGAAAAGATGTACAATATGAACATATGATTTAACATTTATTTTTATCATCATGTACATCTATGAAGAAATAATTACATCAATTAAAGTCTCATTGTTAAATTAGATAATGGTCTATTCCTTAATTTATGTAATGGTCAATAAACTGCAGGAACTATATATGCTATTATTACAACATTACAAAAATATTTAAATACAAAAATTAGCTGTTGGCTAATATTTCTATTCTTAACATTGAACTTCTATATATTTTTACTCTTTGGTAAATTTTTAATTTCTTTCAGAAACAGTTATAAAAAATAAATATTAATATAAATACAGAATATGAAATTAATTCAGGAAGTTATATTTGTACTATGTCATTTTGTATTTAATAAAGAGAATTAATATTTTTAAATAAATTAAACAGTTAATTATTATAATGAATACTGTGATACTTTGTTGTGCGTAAACTGTGTATAATTAAACAGTTTCATATTTTAAAAAGTAACATTCAATAGATTCAACAAAAAACAAACCAATTAACATGTATAAAATAAATCAATATTTGAACATTTCATAAATGTTATGTTAAATAAATAGTACTCAGTAATTATACTAATCGCCATAAATAGTTATAAAATGAGAAACCATAATTTATCCTATTTCCATACAATAAAAAATTACTTGAAATAATATTGAAATGATCTAAAACTCTTTCTCAAAATTATCAAGATGATGTAATCATTTTTAGTACATCACCCAATTCATCTGCATAATAATCTGGAACTATCAAATTTTTAGAATCTGCCATAGGTGTGTTCATAGCATCTACTTCATTTTTTGTTGTAACACCCGTCAATACTAATAAAGTTTTAAAACCACATTTTTTTCCAAGAAGAATATCAGTCGAGCAACTGAAATAAAATAATATTTTTTAATAACATAATAAATGAAAAAAAAAGCATATTATTGTCATAATAACACTATTTACTTGTCACCAATCATAAGTGTCCTTGCAGGATTTAAACCATACTTCTTTGTTATATATTCAATTAGAAAAGATTCTGGTTTTCCAAGCATCACTGGTGCCCTATTACATGCTGACTCTATACATTTTATAAAGCATCCAGTTCCTGTAATATAAAATGCAAATATATTCTAATTCCATAAACTTTATAAACAGTATACACTTTAAAACTTACGGAGAAAAATCTGATAAATAGTTTCAAGCAAATATTTTTCTAACCTGGAAATTTATTGCCATTTGGAGAGGGTCTTTCTGTATCACAATTTGTTCCAATAAAATGAACATTTGGGTCTTGTAAATAAGTAGCAGCTTTCGCAAGCTTAGGAAAACTGAAATACTTGTCAAATCCTACAATAACTGCCCCAACTTCTGGATCTGGCTTAAAATTTGTTATCAATTCCACTTCATCGCCATCCATGGCATCGGGCTAAACAAAATATAAATATTTTACAGTAAATTTATAGTAAAATAAATCATTCCAAAATCTATAAAAACTAAAAACTAAAAACTTACTCCTATGCCACAATGTTTAATATTTTCTGCTTCAAGCTCTTTAGTCAAACCAATACTACCAACTACATATGCTTTTTTATCAAATTTTTTCTCTTTCAAATACACAGCAGCTAAAAATGAAGTGCATACTATTTCATCCTGAAACAGTGATAAAGAAATTATTTTATATGATTGACATTAACTTATTATTAATTCAAAAAAATGTATCTATTAAATTTACCAATGTTGCATCATAGTTAAGATTTTTACATTTTTCTATAAATTCAGACCTGGTTTTGGTATTATTATTTGTTACATAGAAAAATTTTTTACCCAATTGTTTGAATTTATTTACTGCCTCAGGTGAATTCTGTATTACTTCTGTTTCCCTCCATAGTACGCCTAAGGTTTACTAAGATTAAAACACCATTTATCGCATTTTATATAAAATTATTCAAATATTTTATCTATTCTGAGCTAACATACTTCAATATTAGAAGTACAATATGCTGAGATGGTAAAAAATTGTCACTTACATTTTCAATTATTTTCAATGTATTAAAAAAAAGACGAAAATAATTACTTACCATCACAATCTGATAAAACCACGTCAATTGATTCCATGAAATTATTAAATTCCTCTTTGGATAATGATGTTATGTGTTTTGTTGGCATTTTGCGAGTACTGATGGACACAACTCTCTGAACAGAAATGTAGTTAAGTTTTGCTTTGCATACACAGTAGTCTCTTCATCAATTAACCGCGGTAATAGCTAAAAAGAGAATCTGAAACAGAATATATCCTATTCGCGAACCACGCGTTTAAAGCGCGACCTTGCGTGCTTGTTACATAATATATAGGGATATAAACTGTTCCTATTTCATTCATAAGAACCAATAAATATAATTGATGATGATTACAGTATAATACTACCGGTAGAAATAAAATAGCATTTTACATCGTTTATTACAATCTTTCTATTCATTTTCAATTACACATTCATTTAACATTTTTGAAATGTATGTATAAACACCAACATCAAACTGTTATAATTCGAAATATTTAAAATGTAACTAAATATTAAATATCAAATTATTAATATGTACACAATGTAACAAAATCTATATGTTGCAATCAATTTTCGTTTATTATTGCGCATACCTCAAAAAGCTATTTTTTGTAAAGAAATAGATTGAATATGAAATTATTTCCCGTTCAATGCGTGATCATAATCATTTCGGGCAATGCTGCTAACTTCAGTATGCTCCCTACTTTTTTACCGCGTTTCACCGTCATGTGCTCTTCTTTCGTAGAAGATTAAAATACATAGTGGTTAAAAATACACGAATAGAAGGAAGAGCTAATCATGTTAGTGAGTATACAAAATTTTTTCCCACTGGATATATATGCTGGACATCACAAATGGCGGAAGACGCTTGCGCGTTACTTTCGGTTGCGAAGTAAACTTGAACTGATCAGAGCCGACTTGCGCAAAACGAGCGAAAACTGATCGATCAAGTATTTTCTATTATTGAACGTACTATCGGAAGAAGAATAAGGTAGTTTTTTTTCAGTAATGTTTGCAAACATGCAAGTATCGTACCAATATAAAATTGAACATACGAATTAAGAGTCCCCTAAAATTTATTTCTTCAGTAATCATTCGAGATACGTAAATCTTTCTGGTCCGAAGTTTTGTGTATATCGTACAGGTCCTGCATTCTTTGATATTTTGCCGAACACAAAAAAGAACAGCGAGCGATGGAGATACAAATAGTAACATATCCGTGGAACAATCCTATTATAAAAACAAACTTTTTTTATTACTGACTTTTTTATGAAACTTTTTACATATTTATACATATTTATTTATAATTCCAATCGTTAACATCGAGAATTTTACTTCAGTATGATATTGCAAGTAAATATGACTCGAATTACGTCGTGTTTGGTCTCATTTTAATCAGAAAAATGTGGAAAATCTATTAATAAAAGTTTGATAACGAAAAAATAAAAATTTTATATTTAAGGCGCCTCGAGAGGCCTTTCCCTCGGTGATTGTAGGTAACATTTTTGCTTTTATCATAAAAGACATATTTGCTTATATAAAATGATTACTGTACTTCAATACATTTATGATATGTATTTAATTATAAAATAATTTCTTAAAAATTACATGACATCTTTTGTACTTTATTTTTATTACATTAATTTAAACAATGACTTTAAAAAAGATAAAAACAAATATTTCTATACACTGGAGAATTAGCCTATATTATGAATGACTATCATTCAAATATAACGAATAATACGTAACGTGATAAATTAAGCTCAAACCAAATACGTGCTAAAATTATATAACTAAATATATGTGCAGTGAGTCACAGACAGAATAATATCCCGTATATATTATTAATTGTTCACATAGAAAGAAGAAACCAAGTTTTATGAAATTTTTGACACAAAACGAAGGCACAGATTGTCAGGTGTTTCCGGTTATACCAATTTTAGGACATCTTATAGATCAGGGGTCGGCAACCTTTTTCGGATGGCGGGCCATTTTCAAAATAAAATTTTGTATGCGGGCCGCACATTCAAATGTAACTTAAATAGTGCTTTTATATCATATACGAGTATAAATACATTAAAAATAACATGTATTTCTCATTACCTATTGTAGTGAAACGTCATACGCTTGTCAATATGAACGTGTTTACATGCAAAATGCACATATGAACATACAGTGGCGAAATGAAAGAATGCTACACTTGTTAAGCGAACCGTTGCGTCGTATTCGCTGGAGAGTGGGGACTAAACTTGCGCAGTAAAATAGGTTTCCCAATATGCTTCTGTTAGCGCGCATTTTTGTCATCGGCCACATTTCGGCACGCTCACGCTCTAAGTTTGTTCATTTTTCCTAAAATTATATTGGTGCTTTGGCGGGCCGCACAAAAAGTTGCAAAGGGCCGCATGCGGCCCGCGGCCCGCAGGTTGCCGACCCCTGTTATAGATGATGTATATGATAACATGACTTAATAAATTATACCAAGGGAAAAAATTCGCTGAATTTTGCATAAAAGCAAGATCACGACAAAATACAAATGCAGTTTGAAAAAATGTTTTATATTTCTAAAGAACATATACAAGTATATAAAATCAAATGTTTGGATTTTGCAAATGTTATTATTTAGTTCCTATTATAGATAAAACGTATAGAAGTGGCGAAATATCGACTTTCATAAAAATTGTATGCGGTTAACTATTCAATACTAATAATAATATTTATTATTAAATCATATGAAAATGTTTGATAGGAATATTAGAAATATTGAATTGATAAATAAAAATGTAAATAAAATAAAATATTCCAATGGTTTAAAATAAAACAAACCTTAAGTGAAAAATTCAAACAGATATCAAGAGTATATTGTTTCCAATGCGATAATGATTCGACGCATACCTTGCATATACATATAATTTTAAAAAAGGATACTCTGCATTTTTTATAAACAATTATAAAAATTTACCATATTTATTATAAATCTTACCAAACATCTATATACGTAAATGATTAAAAGTTGCAAAATTATAATGTAAAGAATAGATAAAAAAAGGAATGAATGAAGTGCAGAAAAATGTACTATATTTATAACATAGAATTTAGTGGAATCAATGCCAAAATGTTGCCAAACTGATAAATGCTAAGAAGTGTATTATGCGATCCAAAAATATATTAATTTAGTAATATTTTACTTAAGCGTTAAGCACTTCACTTTAGATCACACATATAAAAATATATCATTCCATCTTATGAAAGATACAATAAATGTATATGCATGTTTTTCTCGTACATTGTAATTCTTTCCGTTATTTTTAAAGAACACACTATATAACAAATGTTCATTCTGCGCATGAGTCAGATTTGATTCAAGCACGTGCACGGCCATATACATAGATATGTATAGACATAATACGACCTTTGATATTTAATATACAACATATTTCGTTTCGATGTCATTATTTTCTAACGCTATTGGTTGCACAAAGTTAATTCTTCCGAGGATCAAAATATGTATTTGTAGTTTTAATATTTGACATATGAATATTCTCGGTACATATTATACATATATATACTTTATATGCGCACATGTTTACTCTTCCACATTCTTTATAGTTAGATTAATATATTACTCTTGATATATCACAATTTATATTGTTCACCTAAAGGAAATAATCATTCCAGGCATATTTATTATTAGTCTGAATACATAAAACAGTTATAATCTTGTTAAAAATTTTAAATTTTAGATATATTTATAGATGCATAAGTACTAACTTGCTGGAATAATGAAATAATTTTAAAGAAAACAAGTTTAAATGTTTTTTTTGCGCACTTTTTTAAAAACTTACTTTCAGGGCTCTATCAGTAAAAGCAAAATCTATTCTTTCTGTATTAATAACAAAGTTTTAAATTATTTTGACATAAGTAAATTATATTTCAACAAAGGAGGAATGTATTGAAAATAAGTACATATGTTTACATATTTTAATTCCACATGTATTTTCAATAAATACATTTGTTTTAAGTATGATTATTTTAATCACACTACAAAGTTAGTGTGTAGTTTTGTAGATAGCAATGTTATCTATATTACATTTGAGACTTCTTATACTTTTCTAAATGAGGTAGTAAATCTCCAATTGATTCAATATAATAATCAGGAATGAAATTTTTGTCTTCTGAACATTCTGATTGTTTCCATCTATTTATATCTTCTAACCTGGTTATTCCTGTTAAAACCAGTAATGTTTTGAAGCCACAACGTTTTCCTAATAATATATCTGTATTATGTCTATCTCCAATCATCAGTGTTCGTTCTGTATTTACTTGAAATCGTTTTAGCAGTACATCTGCTACATACGGCTCTGGTTTTCCTATTACCACAGCTTTTCTTTCTGCACAACTTTCTATACATCGTACCAAACTTCCAGTACCTAGTTGAAAAAAAATTATTCTTAAAGTTCAAATTTTAAATAATTCAACAATCAAAATTAAATACTTACGTACCAGGTATAACAACATTACTAGAAATAGGAAACCTTTCGTCTCTATTTGTTGCAATAAAATGTACGTCAGGATCATTTAAATATGAGGCTGCTTTTACCATCTTAGGATAACTAAAATGCTCATCAAAACCAACTATAACTGCACCTACTTCAGGATCTTTGTTAAACGCAGTATATGGTAAATTTTTATTAATAGGATCCGGTCCTACACCAGTGTGTGAAATGCCAGCTTCTTCCAACTCTTTTCCAATTGCTAAAATGAAAAAAATTTTATAATATCATTGTATTTTAAAATATAAATCTCAATAATATAATAATATAAAAAAATAGTGCAAACAATGCTCACCTTCTGATCCTATAACATAAACTTTCTTGTTAAAACCTAGATCTTGTAAATAACACGCAGACAAATTTGCAGTGCATAAAATTTTTTCTTTAGAAGTTTCAAAATTAAAAATTTTACATTTATTTACAAATTCTGTCCTTGTTTTTGTACTATTATTTGTTACATAAAAGACTCTTTTGTTAACAGAGTGAAAAGCATTTATAACTTCTGCTGCATTTGGTATAGGGTTCATAATCATCCAAAGCACGCCTGTAAAACATAAAATTTACATTATTCATTTTATTTAATAAAAATATATTGAACACATGACACTTACCATCACAATCAGTAAGTACAGTATCAAAAGAATTAAAAAATTCGTTTACATCTTCATCACTGAGTGTATTAAAATCTATTGCAGCCATGCTAAAAAATGTAAAATTTTGTATAATAAATTACAAATTAATATAAAATATAAATATTTAAATTTTATTCATAGATCAATAAGTGTCATAAAGTATTATATCATAAAAGTATATGAAAATTATTTTAAAAATATAAATGAAAATAAAATAATAAAAATTTGTGTTATGAGAAGAAAAAATAAAATTTCAAATTTTATTTTAATAAAATCCGGAAGTGAATTGGTTTCCGATTAAACACTCTCTAACAGGGTTGCCATTATTAGTTAATGTTAGATAAGTTGTAGTTTATTATATTCTTATTAAGTTGATAAATCATTTTTTTTAAGCCACAGTTTCTTTAATAAAAATTATAGTAAAAAGTTGTACATTTGTTTCAGATATATAGGTTAGATTTAAATAAATTTCTGTCGATACAACTTACAATATATTTATGTTTTGTTTATTTTTTAGTTTTAATATTATTAATAATGCTATAAACTTAATCTTTTTCACTTACGATATTTATAACACTCACGTTTTTTTAATAAGGTTAAATTCTTTATCTAATCCTGGAGTTATAGATTTTTTTTTCTTACTTTGCCACCTTCATTCGTGCAATTTTGAATTTAAAAAAATAAATGTGTCTGAAACTAAAGTAAGCTAAAGTTCATATTAAAATATTAATTTTCAGAAATATTTTTTTAATTTAATCATTAACGTTAAAATAATCAGAGAATTCACTAACTTTAATTTTACGAATGTAATTAATGGTATGTAATATTCATGAGAAAGTAATGTATGCAATAGATAAACATCGTAGACGTAAACGATTATTATCCGAATATTAGATAACAAACTGGAAGTTTTATTAATACTATAAAAATTTTCCTAAGCCTTTCTAATTAGATATTATGAGTATATTTTATGCTTATAAATAACAAAAATATAAATAAACATTAGTTATTTGTTAAAAACTTAGAATAATAACGTGAAATTCAAGTTTTTAAAAAGATATTGAGAAGAGTGATAACCAAAATCTATCCAAAATATATTAGCATAATATACATAATAATAATGTTCTTTTGGTTAAAAGTCATCTTGGTTTTCTTCATATGAGTAATTTTCTTGCTTTACATGATAATTATTTTAAGGCAGGAAAGTAATTTTCTATAAAGATTTATTTTGCACAACTTTATTCAATGATTATATATTAGTATAACTTTCTTTTACAGAGAGTTTATATTTAAATGCTTAATAGGATTTTACGTAAATATGAGTTTTAAAAATGGTTTTTCAGAACATAATAAAATATTATTTGATTTTTTTATCATCAAATGATATAATAATTTCATACCTTTTTTAAATAATTTGAAAATTACAATTTCATACAAAATTATTTTTGAAGACTTATATAATTGTACCTCTATTATTAAGAAATTTTTTGAATTATAATTACAATTGAGGATTGTAATTATAGTTGATAGTTGTAGCATGTATATATAAATCATGTACACATATTGCACCTTTGTGTTTCTCGAATCATCAATATGCTACAAAACAGTTTTTCATACAATTGTGAAAATCTGACTTATTTATCTTCATAGTTTGAGCAAAGAAAAACAGTTACTACACTCTTTATGATGCATATTACACTGTGCTATATCTTATAAATGTCTTATTATATAAATAATAACAATACATAACAGGTACAATACTAAAGCAGACAAAGAACGGTGAAATGTTATGTCACTTTTGTATTCAGTACTTATTGATAATGCAAATTATAATTTAAAAATTCAAGTAAAATTAATTACAGTTGAAGTATTAGTACGTCACAAATAGTCAAAAAATAGTACAAAAAGTCAAAGATTAATTTAATAATGTTTAAACATATTCAAAAATAGTTTTTTACTTTTTCTGGGAAACATGTTTTTTGCAAATCATGGATTTGTTATCATCAAGGTATGATATGGTACGTTAAAATTCATGCTTTGGCTAAATATAATCACAGTATGTAGAAAATATTGAATGGTAATCATACATAAGTTATTTGAATTAATTTTTCAATAAAAAATCTGCTTTCCACTGAAAAAAAATATGAAAATAACATATATTTTCAATTATTGTAAATTAATTTTCAAATTTTACTGATCTGTTTTTTTGTTAGAAAGAACATAAAAATAACTTGTTCATTTGCAATAAGCCACAAAAGAGTTTAAAATTGGTACAAATACCAGAATTAGACAATGTGCTTTCATTGTTTTGGAAAAAATCAATTAATCAGAATTATAAAGAAAACTGCGAGTTACTTTTTAAAACATTTTAGATTATAATGAAAATTTAAAAGGTACCCATTGTAGATTTAATGGCAATGTATGAGATATCTTCAATTTAAAATTGTAAAAAGGAAATAAAATGATTTTTTATTTTTTCACTTATTTATTCAGGTTATCACTTGTTTAATGAAAATGCTGTTTAAATCTAAACTTTAAATTTAGCATTAATCAATTCAATTGCTGTTAGATATTGCTGAATGCAATGTTTTGAAAAAATTACAATTTGTGAAATTTGGGAGGGAGAATTAAAAGTTACATTTTTCAAAATTTTTATCTGACATACTTTGTGGTACCTTTTCATTGAAAATTCGGCATTTATATATATACATGTACAAGAAGTAAGTAATTAATGCAATTATCTAATATCTAAGGTCTTCCGCCACGTGCATATTATGAACGCAAACAGTACTATACTTATCAATTCCTAATCACACAATGATAATATAATCTTACAAACTAAAGCAATTCATGTCCATGATAATAGAGTTTAAGCTACATTTGAACAATATTTGAATAATATTAATACAGTATGAACTCAAGATATTAACGATACAACAAGATTAATAAACCTAACCTCAATTTTCATCGGTGAGAGCGTCCGGTCTTACACATGTTAACTTAAGCTTATTTATATGAACAATCTTAAATTTATTTTTCCCTATCTCTAATTCTACAGTTAAATCACTAAACTTTCGACTTATCTTATAAGGACCAAGCCAATCACAATCGAATATTGAGTTCCTAGGTTCCTGAAGTAAATATACAAGATCGTTTATTACAAATTCATGTGGATTTAGTGTTCGATCATAATATGCTTTACTTTTCCGTTTTACTTTTTCTAGATTTTGTGCTACATACAACGGACTGTGTAGTGGTAATCTTAGCAAGAAGATCATCGTAATACTGTATAAATGTCCGGGGTGCTGGTTTTGTGGCAAATTCAGAGGGTATGTTGGCTTTAGCGCCGAAAACTAATTCATGCGGGGTAAATCCAGTGGCTTCATGCACTGAAGTGTTATAGGAAAACATACAGAATCTTATCCAATCATCCTAGTCTGTCTTTGTACAATATAATTTTAGATAATTAATGAAGCTACAGTGTGCTCTTTCAACAGAACCTAGTGATTGAAGGTGAAATGCAGTAGAAGTTATAGTCTGTATTTTGAAGATCCTAGAGAAATGTTTCATTACCTTACTAACAATGTTCCATCCTCGATCTGTGTGTATGACTCTTGGACAACCAAATCTACTGATAAATTGATCAGCAAGTACATGGGCAATTGTTGTGGTGTCTATGGACTTTATGGGGATTGCGTCAGAATACTTACAAGGGAACATATCTAACTCCGACACGCCGATTTTTATGAAACTTATGTGAGATATAGTTCTCAAAAAAATATTTGACACGTATTTTTTTTTATCGGCAATCGTGCATATTGAAGGGGTGAAAATAGCCCTCGAAGTTGGGGGTGGAAATCATATTTTTGAATATCTCCGGAATTAAAAAAGATAATTGGATTCTTTTTTTTGTAAATTGTTGGTCTTTTAATAGGCAATTTTTGTGCAAAAAAAAATTTCAATAAACTTTATTTGTTTAAATAATATTTTCAAAATTTACAATTTTTGTTTAAATTTTTGCATTAAATGTTGATTTATTTTCTTGCAACTCCATGTACATAAACTATAGACAAAAATAGGGGATACGTGTTTTTGGAATTTGTTGTTTGTTGCAATGTTTATTAGATATATAATTTTAAATCACCTCCTGTGAAGAGGGGCAATCAGTATTTTTATTAAAAATATCATTATTTTTACAATCTTTTACATTATTTCAGTGATTTTATACCTCTTCATATGCCGTTAATTGATTTCTGAACAATTATTGTAAGCGTCGCAGTATGAGCGTCACGCGGTTATGATTAACGCCGCGTCGTAAGGAACATAGGCTTTTATGGCCAATACTACTTTTATACTTTTACAGGCGTAAATAATCATATTTTTAATAAAAATACTGATTGCCCCTCTCCACAGGAGGTGATTTTAAATTATATATCTAATAAATATTGCAACAAACAACAAATTCCAAAAACACGTATCCCCTATTTTTGTCTATAGTTTATGTACATGGAGTTGCAAGAAAATAAATCAACATTTAATGCAAAAATTTAAACAAAAATTGTAAATTTTGAAAATATTATTTAAACAAATAAAGTTTATTGAAATTTTTTTTTGCACAAAAATTGCCTATTAAAAGACCAACAATTTACAAAAAAAAGAATCCAATTATCTTTTTTAATTCCGGAGATATTCAAAAATATGATTTCCACCCCCAACTTCGAGGGCTATTTTCACCCCTTCAATATGCACGATTGCCGATAAAAAAAAATACGTGTCAAATATTTTTTGAGAACTATATCTCACATAAGTTTCATCAAAATCGGCGTGTCGAAGTTGGATATGTTCCCTTGTTAGTAAGATTGTCCTGTAAAGTAAGCAAATACTGATTTCCTTTAATAGTCTTGGGTAAAGGTCCTATAATCCATTTGCACCTTCTCAAAAGCTTGTTGTGGAGTATCTGTAATTCGAAATTCAGGTTTTACGTTCGTTGTTTGTGTCGCAATGCAATGAATATGGGTGATTTCTTTCTCCACGATTTTGACGCCTAAAATTATCACGATTTTATTCCCAAGATCGACGATCCCTTCGCATGATACAATTTGCGCAAATATGACCAGGTTTCCCACAACTAAAACATTTACGTTCATGTGTCTCTACTGTTAAAATTTTAGAATGATCATTCAAATTATATGTGTTTTTAAAGATCCGTGCGGGTTTCATCTGTACTTCTATTTTTGAGGCTAATTGAATGACGGTTCTTAAATCTTGCACATCATTCTTTGAAATAATACCCGCGATGACATCATTTTTTAATCCTCTCAAGAATCCCTGGATTGCATTTTCAATTAAAAGTGATCGCATACCTTCAAATCGTTGTGAATCGTATTTTTCGCGAGCTGCTTGTACACCTTATTCTAAAATATACTGTACCTTTATTCTGAACTCATCTATTGTCTCATGTTCATTTCATCGCAGTGCTCTTAATTCGTCTTGTGCGCCTTCTATATTAAAGCTTCGGGTATACGCGGATTTTAATAAATCAATTATTTCTTCTGTAGTTTTTAGTTGTTTACTACCTATTATCGCGCTACAAACGCGAGATTCTATGCGATTACGTATTATAGCCTGCAAGTACTTCTTATTGCCGGTCTTGACTAAGGAGTCAACCAAACAACATTGTGAAATAAAATGATTTACCATAGAGGGTTTACCATTAAAGTGAGGGATCAATTTTGCGATAATATCGAATGGGGTACACGACATGGATTCAGAGAATGCAGATGATGTTCTGGCGGTATCTTTATCAGAAATATGTAGGTGCAAGGTTTGAACTGAAGTTAAATTCGTTTCAATTAATTGAAGTTCATTTGAAGTTAACCCTTTGCGATCGGTGCCGCCACTGTGGTGGCATTTTGAAACTGTTTTAGAAGTCGGTGTCGCCGCTGTAGCAGCATTTCGAAAATGTTTTAGAAGTCGGTGTTGCCGCTGTGACGGCATGATCACACCTCGAAAGAGCAATCCAGAAAAAGTGAGATTAACAGAATATTAGCCATTTCGGACGTCTCACGCGTTACTTTACCATCGAGAAATATATGATAAGTAAATACAAATAAATTTATAAATAAATAAAAATATAATAAATTATAAATTGAATTTCAATATTTAGTAAGAAATAAACATTCCAATTGTTCAGGATTTCAAGGGACATTCATTGGCGATATTAACGGTTTGAGACTTTGATTTTATATGAAAACCATTGCCGCTCAACCATGGTAACCGGGCGTTTATTACCTGAAGTCCAAAAAGGACATCGGTGCGCTACCTTTCCCAAGCAAATCATGCCGACAGAGGTAGATAGACAATTCTAAAAATGGCATAATACCGTAAAATGCGTCCTATGGTAATAAAGGGGGAAGCAAATTCTCGGAATCGGTGCGTTTCGTACCTAATGACACCGATTTCCTGCGCTTCGCTCCTGAACGTTCTTCAGAAGAAGTATACCTGACTAATTTTCCCGGAGTAACCAATCAGAGACTAAAAAAGACATGCACAGTGACATCTTTTTTTGACTCTTACTTGTACCCACGCTTCCGCGTCGCAAAATTCAGACAGAATTCCAAAAACCTTCGGACGCAATACATCGCCATCGCAGAGTATTCCTCGAAGAACCAAGTGCAAGTATAATCAAGACCCGTTCTTTACAAAGTGTTAACTGTAAGACCATCGTCCTTCCTAAAAATGGAGCAGCATAGGAATGATTCTCAATGTATTGATAGTAGTGATGATGGGCTGGAAGTTGAAGAGTATAACGAAAGTGCGAACAATTCGTGTATGTATGACTCTCTACAAGATATTGAAAGTGACGCCAGTGATTGTATAGCTCCTCCTAAGAGACGGAATGTAGCAAGAACTGTTAGTGGAAGTGAGGAGAGTCAAGACGATGAAGAAGAAGATTCTGGAGAAAGAGGAAACTCAAATAACAGTGAGGAATGGGAAGACGTCACAGAAAAAGACGATTTGCCATTTAGTTTCGCATTCAAAACTTCTCCCCGAACAGCAGGACCACAAATATCTCGGGACGTGATAAAACCACTGCACTTCTTCAAGTTATATTTCACGGACATATTGATGAACCAAATAATAAAGGAGACCAATAAATACGCAAGAAAGAAGATCAATGAAAAACAGTTGGCTAGCAATTCAATTTGGCATTCGTGGTTCGACGTTACCCGTGAAGAGTTCATGGCTTTCATCGGCGTAATTCTTAACATGAGAACAATGCCACTTCCAAATATAGCGGAGTATTGGTCAACTAGGAGCAACAGCAGAATTCCTTTTTATTCGCAAACATTCACAAGAGATAGATTCCGGCAAATTTTTTGGATGCTACACCTACGAACCGATGCATCGTCTGATACATCGCTGAAAACCCGCACTAGGAAGGCGGACGACTTTCTCCAATACATCAACACAAAATTTGCTGAACATTTCACACCTAGCAAGGATATTTGTATCTACGAGTCGATAGTAAAATTTAAGGGCAGGATTGCGTTAATCACGTACAACCCCAAAAAACCAACTAAATGGGGTATAAGGATTTATGTATTGGCTGATGTGAAAACCGGATATGTATATTCAATTTTGCCGTATTATGGAAGTTTGACGACCGAAACTTTAGAGAAACCAGAACTTCCAATTAGTTCCAGAATTCCATTGACACTCATAAAAAAACTTCTCAACAACGTTCCAAACGCAGAGGGCTACCACCTGTATACAGACAGATTTTTTACAAGTATTCCGCTTGCGGATGAGCTTTTCAAGATGAAGATCCATTTGACAGGAACAATAATGCCAAACCGGAAACACTTGCCAGCTCAAATTAAAAAGCCTAGATTTTTAATAAAGTCTACAGTAGCATACAAGAAGAATAATACACTAGTCCTCGCGTGGAAGAGCAAACGGATAGTGACTTTCCTGAGCACCAGCGAAACAGCAAGTCTCCAAAACACTACATCAAGAATACGCGGTGGTGATAAAATAAATATATTGAAGCCAGTTATAGCCGTTAATTACGCGAAAAAAATGAGAGCCGTGGATCGCGCTGACCAATATGCAGCATCGTACTGTTTTTTGCGAAAGTCGTTAAAATGGTGGCGTAAATTGTTTTTTTGGGGTATGGAGATGTGCGTGATCAACTCCTATATTATGTACAAAACGATACAAGAAACCAATAATGAAAAACCGCTAAATCATTTGAATTTCGTGAAGTGTTTGGTTGACGAGTTGGTAGGAACATTCCGACAGGGAACACCATCTGGAACACAGCCGTCCACATCTTTTGTAGACAATAGGTTAGATAATAAGCTGCATATAATGCGTTCAGGGACCAAAAAAGATTGTGCAGTATGTTCCGACAGGAAAACCCCCGGCAAAAGGCGAGAAACACGCACATATTGTGTCACTTGTTTTCGGACGCCAGGGCTTCATATCGGCGATTGCTTTGAAAAATATCATACGTTATCAAATTACAAAAGCTAAATTTTTCCGTTTTTATGTACTTTAAGCGATATTAAACATTACAAATCAGCATCAACATATTGTGTGTTTTTAAATGTAGGTATACCCACCTTAAACCCACCTAATAATGACTCCGAAAAGCTAAATTTGCCCCGACTTGCTGGTACTACTAGCCGAAAAATCTGCCGACTGCAAAGGGTTAAGCCTGTTCCTGCCATCCGAGATTCATTAGTCTGTGAAGAGGAAGGTGTCACGTTATCATGCAAGTCCAAGACTAAGGAAGATTCATTCGATCGGGATTGAAGATTATTAAAAGAAGAGAAAGATCCTAGGAATTCCTGGTATGACATCCCCAACGACTACAATCCCCGAACCACATAGACCCGGCTTACGACTATTTTTAGCGTGCACGAATTTTTTTAAGAATGGCGGCATTTTACAAAGTGGTACATAACGATTATAACTTATAAATCTAAACTTACAAACTTAGTTGGTTTAATCAATAAAATAGTAACGCTTATTAACTTAATAAAGTTGTTCAAATGTTCACAGAATCTCTTGCCTGTCCGTCGGTAGTCGGTAGTCCGCAATAACTGGAATTGCTGGTCCACAACAACTGCAACCTGCTGATCCGCAACAATAAGTCTGTCACAATCACTTTGTTTAAATTTGCAATTACTTCACTGTTTTCCAAATCGTCTTTCGCAAGTTATCACCTTCCAACTAACACCTTTTGAAGTTTATCCTTTCTTCTGAACTGTCCCGTTTTGAATTATGCCACCGCTGTTACCAAAAATGTTGCGTGTACCATTCGCGGTTTAGAGAATTTAAGGTGTGGGTAGGTTCACCCGTGGAGCGCTTAGACGTTCTGCTCGCGGTGTGCAGAATTAATTCAAACAAAATTTTAATTGAATAGACAATGTCCAACTATTTATTCAAAAAGTAGCAAAGTATTATAATGAGAGCGAACTGGAACGTATGAATGATAAAATTCGGATTGATGCCCCTTCCTTGCTGGATTCTGGATCCTCCCTTAGGACCATTCCTTGTGGAGGAGTCCATCCCGTCCGATGTGGGCCCCTTCTTCCGGCTGTGGTCCACCCTCAGCCGCGTGGTGATGGAAGCACTCCAAGACGCGGGAACGTAACAGCGCACATGTGTTTAGAGAAAGCGTGAGACCCAGAGAAAACGAAAAACACCAAGTCCTTGTACTAGCGAAAATTCGACCCTCGAGTAAAGGCAGGATATTCGTAAAAGATTTCGAAGCTTTCAAGGACCGTGCGTGACTTAGTCAAAAACAGCGAATTTGATACGGTTTCTAATAAATTAATCCTTAAAGAATTTCGAAGTGAAGCTATGTTTATTCTCTGGATTCCCAATCTTTTCCTAGCGTGAACACCCACGTCGAGTGGCTTTAACAATATAAGCTTTGTCTTATACATGAACGCACGCTTAGATGGTTTGAATTTCGCTCCTAATCTATGGCCATTGATATAACAAAATACAGACGTGCTGTAAATATTTTCATGTCCTGGTCGCCATACTACATTAACCATATTCATGACGATAACAATATACGTTACACTTTACGAAAGCATATCCAACATACTAATTCTTCTTATTGTAAAGACATTATTCTGTTATTCATGATACATAAACATTTTTATGTCTCTAAATTATACTCTTGAAAACTTAAAGTTAATTTTAATATCATACGCGCCGCCACTTAGAACGCTAATGTCGCTCTTCACATGCGTATCTTGTATTCTTTTTATCAATGCACACAAGGAAAATATCGTAATGTTACATTCCCGTAAAAATTCCCGCCGTTTTCACAGCATTAAGAGAAGTATCAGCAAAGGACAGCAAATCCCTTTTCTTTTCAGGTTAAAAAACCGATAACAATATGACTGAAATAGAAGATCATTCATTCAGTTATCTCTTTCAAATCAATTGTAAGTGGTGAGTACGCTCTCCATTTACAATCGAGTTGTGATATCCTTATTGTTATATACTATATGTTTACGTATTTTACTTTTTAAATTATGAAACAAGTTTATGTTACTATTTTTGTTGTAACTTTCAGTGCAAATGTTTCTTCAATGCAATGTATAGAGTTTGTATGATAATAACGTAATTAAATGTATTATTTAAAATATAATATTTATTTTGAACGTAAATTTTAATAAATTTGTGTAATATATTTTATTTTGTTTGTAAACAATGTATTTATTTTTTCTCTTATTAAAATAAATTTTGAAACAAATATAAATTTATATAAGAATTATATACACATATATGGACTATATTTTTGCGCGTGCTCACTGATATGATATACAATAAGTAGGTTAGTAGTGACACCAGCGCACAAATTAGTTTCCTGTGAAGCTACTTTGAGTTACGAGGCAAATTTTATTTTATTTATTTCCTTTAAAAAGAGCTCGCTTGGGTTTCCATCCATTTTACTCCATATGCATAAAAAAACTTGATCGATCTTTTTCGCAGACTATCTCTTGTACGAAAATACACTGACAAATATTTGAATTTTCTGAAATAGTAAATACGTAAAATAAACAGTTATAAAGAAAATGTAAGTTTTACTTTTCGCTTGTACTCTTATGCAAAGAGTAGCGGTGGAACAAGAGACGACACTAGACAAGGAAACACATCTCCTAAGGAGAGACAGAGGACGCAACCAATTTAAATGCCCAAGTCCCAAGTCAAATGAACCGGAGATGCGCATGTGCATAGCGTAGAAGTATAGTGGTCGAAAAAGAATACTTTAAACCTGCACATTTAGTAATGTAATAAATATTTAATAATAAATATTTGGTCATATCTCTGTAATTTCTTGTGATATAGTTTTTCATTTTCTTATAAGTTATTTGTAATAATTATTTCCGTAATTCATATTCTTCAAATATATTTTGTAGAGTAATTATTTTGGTATATTCTTTTCTTTTTCAACGTCGTAAAATTGATGCAAATACTTCCAAAGATAATATTAGTATTATACAGAAAATTTATTATAAATATATTCCAAATCATTAGAGGTTGACATGAAAGTAGATTTGCTTGATTTAAATTTCCCGCTAGTTGGTACAACTAATTTAAAGGGACAGCGTTTTCGAGAGATCAAAGGTGCCGACAGAGAGTGTCACCTCTAGTCTACTCTGTGTCTTATGAGTGAAATGACTTACCGATCCGTGAGTACCGACCACACCAAATCCCTAGAAATTCGCAACAGATGTACACGTCGATTGTAATATAGTACTATTTTATTTTACTAAATGTAGAACTTGATGCTCGAAGTTATTAACAGTTGCTAAAGAAAAGGAACAACAGTCAGTATATAGGGTATAGATGAAAATTGCTGTCATGTGGACGTGTCTTTTTCAATCTGTTGGTACATTTATTAAATAGTATTGAAGATAGATGATACATATGTATTGTGTTTAGAAAAATTATAAAAACGTGAAGACGTAGATAAATTGATCGTGAGAATGCGATGCCAGCACGTAGACGACACGTTGGTTCCGAGATAGACAATGGTTTCGTGATTACAACCTCAAACAGTCCCTGGCAGGGCAATACCATAATTCAACTGTATAATCATGAAAGTGAAGGGTGTGATTTAACGGAAAACGAAAAAAAGAAAGCAGACATACCAGCGACAATGACGTCGCGCGACAGGACCAATGAATTTGTTAATGCCATCCGGATGATGCAAAGCAGGACCGTGACACGAACGGCTGTTTTGCAGAATCCTCGTCGAGCACGTCAATTACAGAGCTATTCAAATTTTATGATGATAGCTAAGAGTATTGGCAAAAATATAGCAAGCACATATACCAAGTTAGAAAAACTTGCTTTATGTAAGACCATAGTAAACTTTTATTATTACTGCATTAAAGACATCCTATTGAAACATATGCAATGATCAAGCAATTTAAATGTAATGAAATATTTAATTATAAGTTGTACGATATAATTGGTACATTATATATTATTGATTTCTTCATTATCTCAATTTTTTTCTTAAACTGTTCCTTATTATTGATAGGCAGATTCCAGCGTATGTAGTTATAAAAAAAAAATTATATGCTAATTATTTCAGTGGCAAAGAGGAAGTCTATATTTAATGACAGACAAATGGAAATTGATGAATTAACAAATATCATAAAAACAGACTTAAAAAGTTTAAATCATCAAATAGGAAAGTTACAAGAACTTGGAAAAAAGCAACGAGAAGGGTATGGTGCATCCCAAAGTCATCATATGACCTCACATTCTTCTTCCATTGTAATGACTTTACAATCAAAGCTGGCAAATATGTCAAATCATTTTAAGAGTGTATTAGAAGTCAGGTCAGAGGTACGTAAAAAGAAGAGCATATGGTAAAACAAAAATAATATTTCTTTGAAAATCTATAGAATATGAGAGAGGAACAAAGTAGAAGACAGCAATTTACTCAAGGTTCTGTATCTACAATGTTACCTCCAAGTGTTGCTGGAAAACAGAGTTCATTGTTGCTTCAAGAACAAGAGACTCCTTTATCTACAGTTATAGATTTAGAACCAGCAATGGGACAATTAATGTTACAGCAAGGAATTCAAGATGATACTGTAAGACGTTTAATATGTATTATAAGATAACTTAGAACTAAATATATTTTAAATACAAGCCAATGAATTAATTTATTCATTAGGTTACATATGCTCAATCAAGAGCAGAAACAATGCAGAGCATAGAATCTACTATAATTGAACTCGGAGGAATTTTTCAACAATTAGCGCACATGGTTAAAGAGCAAGAAGAAATGGTGGAAAGGTAAGAATATTTTGACTATAATGTATAAGATGACAGAAGAATAGGTAGTCAAAATTTGGTAACATTTTATACTCTTCTTGAGAATGAAAAAAAATCACATAAACATAGGTCCAACAGTACTACTTTTCTCATATAAATACTGTTTGTTTGCATAAAAATTAGAATATTTTGTTATATGAAACCCTAACATGAATAGAATTATGATTACTTTTAAAACTATGATGACTTTTTTCTGTTAGAAATCAGTAATATAGAAAGGTAAGTCATCCTAATATTAAAGACAGTATATATTGTTGCAAAAGGGTACCACTTTCAATAAATGTTTTAAGTAAGTTTTAGACATTTTTACATTATTTCATCATAAACAAAAAGTATTTATTTTTTGAAAAAGGTACATTTGTGGACATATATTTATATGATCTTTTTTCGTGTTTAGGAAAAATAAAATTCAGTTACAAAGTTTGACCTCATTTCTTTTATCATGCTGTACATAACTTAAAACTTTACTGATCAATAATTTTAAATGAAAATTACTGCACACCGCTGGATATTTTTTCATTAATTAATGTAAGGTAAAAACATCTAAATAAACAATAATGTATTTTAATGTATATTATAAATTGTGAATTCTTGAAAACATGAAAAGTGAATTGATATTACAAACACTATCAAGTTCTGTACTACATTCAGATGAATAATTTATTATACATTTTCTAACTATTGTTAGTAAACAGTAATTGTATTTTACTTTTTTTATAAATTATAACTACAGTAAACTGTAAGCTAATGATGGATTAACAAGATATGGACATAAAAACATAAATTTATTTGTGATTGATCAGTAAAATGTTAATAATTATATTTTTATTAAGAAATTTATACAATTTATTATACAAATGTAATCAAATTTCAGGATAGATAGCAACATTGAAGATACGGAATTAAATGTGGAAGCAGCACATGCGGAAATTTTAAAATACTTTCAATCTGTAACGAATAACCGATGGTTAATGATAAAAATATTTGCAGTGCTTATATTTTTCTTTATATTTTTTGTAGTGTTTTTGGCATAAAACAATTATATTATTATTATTATTATTATTATTATTATTATTATTATTATTATTATTATTATTATTATTATTATTATTATTATTATTATTATTATTATTATTATTATTATTATTATTATTATTATTATTATTATTATTATTATTATTATTATTATTATTATTATTATTATTATTATTATTACACATATTCCTTCATGCAACTTTGTAGTTGACCATTCATATCCATTTGTGATATAAATTGATCAAAGAGCGAGATGAATTTTTATAAAACTATGACTCACTAGCTGTAGAATAATAATATGTTCAATTGCATTCCTCGAACTCTTTGTTGAATTGTGAATACTGTAAGTATCGATAATTAAAAAATATGTCAGTGTAGATTAAAACTACATTGTTATTTGTGAACTGTAAAAAAGAAGCTATGGGTAATAAATGTATAATTTTCAATGCTTGGTAATTTCTAATGAATATATGTATTTATAAGAGAGATACGTGATAATGAATTATACAATATAACATAATAATAAATTATGGTTTATTTCAATTCTTTTAAAACCTTATATAACAGTTGCATTTAATTCGTATTACAATTGAGTTTCCGATTTAATTGTTTATGAATGCATATAAGTTCCGGACTTGAACAAAGAATTATATATACCTATATAAAGAAACAATTTTTACATACTATTCTATATAATATGTGTCAATATTCCCATAAATAATAAAATGTATATGTACAATTTGTTTTCCTGTTTTTTTTTTTTTATAGTATAACAGTGATGATATTTGACAGATGCATTTTTTGTAGCAAGCTAAGTATGTGCCTATCACATTTCAGAAGTACTATATCAAAATGTACAACTGATTTTCTATTAATATAAACATATTTTCTATCACTGTTACTTGTTTTCAAAGTTTTGTTTATGAATATCACGTTACTATAGTGACAAATGTGTTGTATGTGTGAAAATGTTTTATAACAAAATAAGAGATTTAAACTTTACTATTATGATGCGTCTTGTCCAAAGACTCTCCAGAAGAATGTAAGGAACCTGAAACGATAATTAACTGTGAGTAATACGTTATAGTTCATAATTATTTTTAAATATTAATGTCACAGAAATGTAAAGAATGTGAATTATATGCTAAAAAATTTAAATAAATGCTACTGTTAAAATATTGAAATTAAATTTTAGTTTGATTTTATATTTTAATTTATAATAACCAATTTATAATATACGCATAGTATGTATTTACAAGATTTTCCAATCATTTCTTAATTTATTATTTAATTTCAATATTTGGTATGAAAATTAAAGTAATGAACTAAACAAAATGACATCTTTTGCATTAGTAGCAAAACAAAATCAAACTCGAATCATTCAACCTGTTATATTGCATTTATTTGCAATTATTTCCCTCCATAGTACTCCAAAATTGTCTCACTTTAGAGAATCGCTTGCGTCCTTGCATGCACAACAACAAAAAAGAGCAGAAAATAATGGAGACGAAAAAAAAAGACGGAAAAACATTTTGTAACAATGAAATCGATCAATTTAATGGGTGATGTCAATGTCTTGCCGTTGCTTGTCATTTTATACACAAACCTTTGTGATTTCGTACTCGCTCTCGTTGTGGTGGATGAAAACCAGAATTGCGTGGAGGTGGCAGTGATTCTTCCCCCCATAAACGCGATGTTCCAAGGGGTGGAGGCAATATCGAACCAGGAGGGTGTGGTGGAGGTGGATGAATATCACTACCAAATGGAGGAGGTGGGGGTGATCTATGATTAAAAGGTGGAAGTAGATGCGAAGACATCGGTGGTGGTGGAGAACCTGCATTGTTATACCTGCTGGAGGCAGAAGGATGTAAAGGCATAGGTGGAGGTGAGGATAACCGACCACCTAATGGTGCTGGACGTTGACTAACTTCATACGGTGGTACTCCGGATGTATTTGGTAACGGAGGTGGCAAGTATGGAGGAAAAAGTGAATGTAAATAAGAAGGTGGGGGTGGAGGAGGAACATTTGAAGAACCAGAAAACATTATAGGAGAATTGGATGATTCTGCTCCTATGAATAATGGAGGCGACGTTGTTGTCTCTCCATTTGCTTCCAGTCCTGTTTGAAAATCAAGTTAAGAAAATACATTTTATACGCCTGAGTATCCCGTAGTATCATTTCAGTTTTAAATGTACCAACAGTAGATGGACCTGAATATTTTTGATAATCTTCATTATAATTTACTTTTCAATAATCAAATTAATATACATATTTCTACACTATAACTGCTACTATTATTACAATAAAAAAATAATGTTTCATAAAATTCAATACAATTAGGTAAAAGACTAAAAGTACCTGTTTAATTTACTAAAAAGGAAATAGTTATTACTACTTGAAAGAACAATGTCACAACGAGACTGCAATGACTATAAAATGAAATGTATTCAAATAAAAAATACTTTCTTGTATTATAAGTACTTACGATGTAATTTTGCTTCTGAATCTGCATCGTTAATATTCTTTTCTATTAACGTGAGTCGGTTACGTAATTGACCTGCCTCAACTTTGGACTCCTCTAAGCGCCGTTCAACTTGGCGTGCTAATACCTTAAGAAATTATTTATTCAAAACGTGACTAACATTTCAGATCATAATTAGAAGCAAGATAAGTATATAAATGTTATACCCATTGTTCATGTGCTTTTGTCTCAAGAACAGAAATTTGATTTTTGTATTCTCTTTCTTGATCCAGTATTTCCCGTTTTAACATTTCTATTTGCTGTCTGAAAATAATTATAACCATGAATGTCAGCTATGGGCATTATACAAAAAATTATTAAATTAAAAAATTTTGTAAATAATAATATTAATACTTACTTATAATTTTGTATTTCATTTTGCATTGTTTGTATTCTTTCTACAGTGGATACAACTTCGCCTTGCTGTTGCAACCAAATAGCTTCTTCCCTATCATAATGTACGAGAAATAATTTATTAAATCACATTAATTACTTCATAATAGTATTTAAATAGAATACGTCATACTTTTGCCGTTGCGCTTCTTTTTCTTCGAAGAAATTTGTTAATACTTCAAGCCGGGTTTCTGCATCTTTTTTTTCTTTTTCTGCTATCTTGCATTGTTCACTCAAGGTAGCTATTTCTTCTTTGACAGCATTCATATGCTCTGAAAAAACAATACGTTTAATTGTTCGTGTTTAATAATTTGTGAAATTATGAATATATGTAATATTATTAAATATACCTTCCAACAAATGATGTGCTCCTTCAACTTCAACTAGTCGTATTTTTAATTCATTTCTTTCTTCAAGCAAAGCTGTTGCCTCTGCTTTAATATGAAGTACATCATATAATTTGTCTAAATCTAAGTTATTGGAATTCAATCGATTAATAACTTCCAATAAATCTTTCCTTTCTATTTCTTTTTCTTTTAACTTCTTCTGTAAGGTTGTTTTTTCAGTAGAAATCTATAAACAATTATAAGTAAGAATAACTGTAAATAAAGAAGAAATGTCGCTTTCATATTATGTATTGTCAATTTATGGTGCACTTACTTCCTTGATTTGCATTTCTAATTGCTGTACCTTATCAGTCAGTGTTTGCTCAAGACAGTTTTTACTATCTTTCTCAAGTTTCAAATTTTCTGTAACCCGAGAAAGTTCAACCTCAAGTTCTTCATATTCTTTTTTAACTGTTGCTAATTTTGTCGATAAAGACTCATTCTAGAAAACATTTAACATTAAGTGACATATATGTATATATATACATAATAAAGTACAATTTATAAATATAAATAAAATGTAGTGCATAAATTATTTATAATTACAAACCTCGAGTTTATCAAACTCAAGCTGCGATAAATATATACAATAAATACAATTAAAAACAGTTTGGTATTAAAAAGTTTATAAATATATTGAGATATAAAATTTAAGAATAAAATGCATCAATTTATCTTACAACAGTTAAATATTTTGTAAAATACGAAAAATACGAAAAACTGTTTCAGATGAAATTATAAAATACTAAAAAACACAATTAATATTTAACTGTATATAAATAGCATTGCCAAAATTTAAGCAGTCTAGCACATTTTTAAAACAACATCTATCTTTCTGTATATTTATTTTTTCTTCCTTTTATAAAAGAAGCCTGACATTTTGACATATACATACATATAATTGGCACTTTAAGAGCCATTATATCATATAAAATTTAAATGAAAAACATCTTCAGTAGTCTTGAGAATGATTTGAGCAAAACGTAAATGAATATTATTTTGAAAACATTTCAATTCTAAATATAAGAATGTAAGACTAAATTCTTCAGAACTTTTCAATTTATCATAGTATTGAATAAATATCAGTAGCATTTATTGCTGAATACCACGTAACTTTTATTTGAAACATATTTCCATATTTTTCATATATTTTGAGTTATGTAACTGCTTAAAAATACAAAAAAATGTATATGCATACCTCTTGAGTTTTAAGATGAAGAGCATTCTTTAAAGACTCATTTGCAGTTTGTTGAGCATTCAACCTTGTTTGCAAATCTTCAACTGATTGGGCTAATGGATTAACTTCGTTATTTGATGATAGGACTTCTCGTAACATTCGTTCTAATTCTAATCCAGCTTCAGTAGCACTTTCTAAATCTTTTTCCAGAATAGTAACTTGATCTTCCAGTTCTGCTCTTGCATTCTATAAAAAATATAATATAAGTAAGTAATAAATATGCGAGTTATGCGTATATATATTAAAATAAATATATTTAAATATTAATATTTTACCTGTGAAGCCTCTAAGTCTGCCTTTAAAGAAAGCACCATTTCGTTGGAACCGAATGATTCATCTTCAATACATGTCAACTAAAATATGTTTAAGAGTATTATAATCAAACAAATTAGTTATTAGATCAAGACATAATATAGACATATATAAAATAATTTTATTACCTTGTCTTTGGTTATTTTCAAATTTTCATTAAGCATTGCGCATTCCTTTGTCGCAACAAGTAAATCTTTTTCAAGCTTATTAACTTTGGCTATTAATTGCCTATCTCTTCTCATATTCTATATAAATACAAAGTTAATAAAATTTTATTCTATTTGTGTATATTTGTTACTCACATTTTTTTTCGTATAAATATTATTAAACAATGAATATTTGATACCTCAATGTAATAATATCCCAGAGAAAATATAAGTATTGCTGTTGCAGTAACACTTAAATAAATTAAGGTTAACCAATAACTTTGCTCTACTTTGATTCCTTCCATTATAGCATTTTCTTTTAATTGGAAAGTGTCCTCCTAGAACAATAGTCTAAAATTATTACTAATACTTAAAAATACATGATGCGCTAAGTATATATTTCCAACATATTTTACACTTACATGTATGTAATCATTTTGAATATTATCTTGGGTAGAACATTCAACATTATCGGCTATGCAAATATTGGGGGTGGAAGTTGCTACGGTAACCAGTATAAAAATTATGTAATATTATTAATTCTTTAGTATACTAATTTAAACAATTTACACTATACCTTGAATGTCGTGTAAGTTTTCTGATGTCGATTCTGTCACTGATTCCGTGTCAGTATTTAAATTTTCATCTAGAATTTCATTCTCTGTAATTTTGTTATTTTTATCTTCTACTAAATCTTTATCCATCATGTTATCAGTTTCGTCTTTTGCTACATCCTCTACTTGATATAAACATAAAATAAGATTACACCTGATATTTAATTTACATTTTATTATAAATAATATAAAGTCAAAGTTGATTTCTATTGAATATTAAATACCTACCAATTTCAACTTGGCTAGTTGTTTCAACATTCAATAAATTTCTATTACGAAATTCATTAATGTTCATATTTTCTGAAATTACATCTTTGCCATCAGAATATAATAGTTGTTTTGGTAACTCCAAATCAGATTCGGTTTCTAGAACTTTGTCTGCCACATGAGGTGTGTCCACATAATTACTTGCATCTAATACATTTTCTGAACTATCATCACCTTTTGTTGTTTCATTAGCCACTTCAGTTGTATCTTGTATTGTTTCATTAACCATTTCAATTATTTCTTCTATTGTTTCATTAACCGTTTCATTTCTTTCTGTTACTGTTTCATTAACCATTTCACTTGCTTCTTTTGTATCATGATGAGTTTCCTGTAATACACTTTGAGTCTTCTCCAACTCTTGATTATTTTCTTCCATACTAAGAGGAGGAATATTATCTTCTTTAAAAGTCAAATTTGAATCTTGAGAAATAAATGGGGCCATTTCTGCTTCAGAAATTACATCAAGTTTAGCATTTTCAGTATCAGACAATGTTTTTTCATATTCAGTCTTTAAATTAATTTCTTTACTTTCCTCATCTTTCTTAGTATCGGAAGATAATGTTAATTCAGCAGTATTCTTTGCGCTTGATTTTAGAATTAAAGATGCAACATTATTATATTTACTTAAGTCCTCAGTACTCCTGGTTTTTTCTTTTAATTGGCTTTGTTCTATTGTTAATTCTTTATTATTTTCTAATAATTTATCATCAATTTTATCAAATTTATTAGCGTGTTTCTCAGATTCTTCAGCACTTTCAGAAGGTAATGTCACTTTCACTGTATCTGTAGTATTTGTTTCCAATGGTAAAGAGACATTATTTAAATCTTCACTATGTTTATTTTCTTTTTCTAATTCATTTTGTTCTGCTTCTAAAAGTGTATCAATGTTTGAAAGCATAGCATCTTTTTCATTAGATATGTTAATGCTTTCTGTACTTTCTACAGGTATGTTAATATCATTAATTAGATCTGTTTTATTTGACTCAACATTATCTGTATTATTCTGTTCAGCCACTATTTCATCTTTGTTCGTTAATGTTTCTTTGACATCATTAGAAAGTGTTTGAGAAACACTCATATCAATGTCACTCTTAGAGATTAATGCATCTTTTACTGGAGAAGAATTATTGTTTAAATTTTCTACTTCGTCATCTGTTTTCTTCTCAACATTTTCAGTTATATTTAATGATGGATCATGTACAACTTCAGTTTCATCTGATAAATTAAATGTTTCTTCTGAATTGGTTATAAAATGTTTAATATTAAGTTTATTGGAAGGGCTATGTTCTTCTACATTTAACTCATCATTTGAAAGTTCTTGTGGCAACTTTGTATCTTTTGTAAAAATATTTAATTCATTTTTATTATTATTGGAATTTATTTTGGAATTATCAACTGCATCTTCTTTATTTGGCACTACTGCTTTTTCTACGACTTCTGTTGGAGAAGATGATACAGAAGGCTCATCATGATTTAAATGGAATGTAATTCCATCTATATTTTCATGGGAAGAAGTCACATTATGTGGCAGTTCCTCTGTGGATTTTAAATCCAAATTGTCAGTTTCAACGTTTGAAACTTTAATATCCTTTGTATCAAATACTGATTTATCATTATCTTCCTTAGGCTGAGGCTTCTCATTAGATACTACGTTATTAGACAACTGATTAATAGGCACTTCATACTTCAAGTTCTTGTGTATAATTTTATATTCTTTAAGAAAACTTTTTGGTACATATCCACGTTTTCCATTTATCTAAAAAGAATGAATACCATTGGAAATTACATGTATAAAAGCAATATGATTTTTATATATATATACATATTTAAATAGTATTAAAAAATACCTCAACACCCCATAAGTCAGTTCTGTTGCCTGCTTCTTTACTATAAACTTTGACTTCTGCACTAATATCAAATTTCAATAATCCTGGTTCATTTGGAGCATATTTAATCGTTGTTCTAGCCAATGAAACAGGCTCTAAATAAAAAATAATGTTAAATAGTTTAAGGGAATTAAATAAAAAAATACGTTTCAAATGAGATACATATTGATGATAAAGTATGGCTTCAATTACCGGAACAGTCAGGGTTATAACATAATCGTTTATTTGATAAAGCAGACGAACACTGTGATATTGCACTAAATATTATTGCAATAACCAAAAATAATGTGTTGATAAACAAATTTCTTTTCGTCATATTTCCTCTATTGCAAAGTTCCACATCACTACTAACATATAATGACACAGCCTTGGACGCACATTTTACCCGTGAAGTAATTTACAGTAAGATGGTGCGTCGAAAGAATTATTCCTCACACTGCCTATACCTCTCTATCTGATTGGTAATTCGCTCTCGATAAAATTTAAAGATATAATTAAATTTTATATTTAATTTAATTTATATGAAAGAACATGTTACTAACCATGAAAAAATATAGAAAGTGAAAGGTTATTAATAATAAAAACTGCCAATAAAAATAGAGACCCTTTGCAAGAGGACGGAAAGCGAACAACGGTATACTCCATTCGGGAGATTACCCTTATCATACGACGAGCTTTTGCTCATTCTACGCATGTCAAGTCTGATTGGTTCGAGTATGTTTTGTAATCAAACAACGCGCAAGCGTTTTACAATGTTCGTAATGCCGAGCGTGTATACCTAGTAAGCAAAAATATTATATACTCTCTATATTATTGCCTTTTCTCTCTATTCGCATATTTTTGTCTACTGTACGTATAAATGATTTAATGCAAAGAACAGGATAGTGGAACATGACTTATTGATGGAAAACCGACTGAAGTTAGTTCACGGAGTGCGAATTAAATAAGATCTTTCATTAAATAAGAATATATGCAATATTAGAGTAAAGAATAGGAATACAACAAGAAGCGATACTCAGGAAACTACTTTTTAGAGACAGACAGACTAATTTAAATGTCTAAACCAAATGAATCGGTAGTAGGGGTACAATTTCGAAGTGGTATTTCGAAATACGCATGTGCATTTCTGACGGTCGGTGTGCAAGTATAGCAGTCGGCAAAGTAATATATTTGCTTAAAGTATATTGTATAATCATTTTAGTATGTTTCTCTTTTTCAACTTTTCAATATTGTAAAATTATAAAATATCAGCACTATATAGAAAATTTACGATAAATATATTTTCAATTATTATTAGTGGTTGACGTGAACTTGATTTAAATTTTCCGCTCGTTGACACAAACAATTTAAAGGGACTTTTCGAGATCTCAAAAGTGCCGATAAAGAGTGTCGCCTCTTGTTCTATCCCTACACTTTGATGCCAATGAAGAGTGTCGCTTTTGTCGTATCCCTACTCTTTGGTAATACCATATATGACAAACACATGTATGATGACTCAAATACTAGTATCAGTATCAATTTGAATAAGAACACGTAATTGGAATGGAATAAAATATTAATATTTGATAATGGCTTTAGTATTACGATACTGTATTTTAAGTCAATCGAAACGGCTTACACAAGAATTTCGGTTATTCCATCATAATGTTAGCAGTCATACCTACATCAATAGCAATATCAAGGTTAGAATTCTGTTTTTACAATTTCTTCTTTCATTTATGAAATAATTAATGGTTTTACTTGATTCTTTTGACATATCTTTTTCATTGATTATTACTTTGTAATCCTTACTACTTAATTACACGTGTCCTTTCATATTAATGATGATATTTGATATTTTAGAAATGTGGATCAATTGTGCATATGAAACATTTTTCTACAGAAGATGAAAAAATACATATTTACAAAGGAACTTTAACAAAGCGAGTCCGTAATCTAAAAATATTCTCTTATGCAACGTCAATTTTATCGTTCACATCACAACCTTTCATTTATATGAAAGTTTTAGAAGAAGATAATCTGACAGGTTTAGTTGCAGTATTTGCATTTTTGAACTTGGTTGCGGCATGTTCTCCACTACTTGTGCATTGGTTGGCAAAAAGATATGTAACTGACATGTACTATTACCCTAAAGAAGATAAATATGTTGCAGAAGTATATGATCTTTTTATTAACAAGAAACAGGTATGTAATTATGGAAGTTTTTTGCAAACTATTGATCAGTTATTAAACTCATCAATCTATAAGTTATTATATGCTTATTTCAGATAGTCTTCACAAACGATGAAGTAGAGATACCTGAAATAGATTCAATGCTCAGATGTTGTAGTGTAGAAGGGCATCCTCTTCTTTTCGATGAAGCAGAATTTATAGATCCTAAATATTATTGTGTTATTATGGGATATAACGATCCAATAGATTTTGAAATGGGTCCTGATGCAGCTAATGCACAAAAAGTTAAAATAGAATCAACACAAGAACAATTAAAAGATATTAAAGAGGATCGTAAACAGATAGAAGCTAAACAATAAAGACAAAATTAATTTGACATTTAAAGTAGTTTAAAGCAATTTCATTTATTACAGTTTCTTAATCTAAAATTTTTATACATTACTTAAAAGTACTATTTACGTTGCTAGGTACAAAATATGTACAGTACATTATTATGTAGAGATTGTATACTGAAAAATACAGTATCAAATTACTAAAACATATTGTTGATAAAATTTAACATAATTTCTTAATTATCCAATTTGTAAGACATCATGTATCTTCAATCGATACTTATAAATCCTCCTATTTCTTCTCATTTAAATGTACAATTTGTGTATAAAGTATGTTACAAACACAAATAATTTAACTTTGTATTTAAATTTTGAAAATCTAATAAAACCATAAATACAAGATAGTTACTTAATTATAGAATTAAGTTTTTTAGATGTAGCCTCCAGATGTAGTATAAACTATAGAAGCAATATAATGTAATTTTGTAACCGCACAAAAATGGCGGATACCGTTATTAAGAGATCACAGATTACAACCATATCCTTTGAATTCATCTCAAAGGTATGAGCAAGACAGTTATGCCAAGTTAATTGTGCAATCACTATAGACTAAGCTGGGAGCAAATCGAAGTCGTCTGAAACGTGTACCATTGGAACATGAATATCTTCTATTTGAGGTGTTGCTTTAAATTCGCATAGTCCAACTTCTTTTAACTTCCACTCCCAATCCATTCTCTGCACAGCATGCAAAGATTCTGCCTCGTTGTGATGTCTGAGTAACATTGCTTCCTAAGAAGATAATTTATATTACATTCATATTTTTGTTATTTGACTTGTGAAAGTTTAAAGCTAATCAAATTTATCAGTGTGTTACATTCTTTTAAACTGATACGCATGAAAATAAACTTATCAGTTGGTTTTCACGTAACATAAGTTAATTTAACCTGGATTATCACAGACAATGTATAGAATCACCGAATGCCTGCACAGTAATTCAGGTATAAATATAATATAGTTACTGCAAAGCTTACCTTAATTTTTTCCCATTTGTCATCCACATCTTGTAACCAGCTCAGAAACAGTCTACCATTGTATCTACTCCTTGCGTTTCTGTCTTTTTCTTCTTGTTCTGGTGTAATAACATTATAAACTTCTTCATCTTTCAATATTGTACAAACAGAAAAGGGAAGAGATTGATTAGCAAGAGCTCTAGCAGCTCTACCATGTACTCTAAGAATTTCCTGTTCCACTGATAGAACTAATTTCTCTTTTTCAACTACGTGCTGCATTCTAAGACGATATCTTTCCTTTTCTTGCTCAATATATAAGTCTTTCATGGCGCCTTGTAAACCAACAGGAGGATTAACATTCGGCTCTTTATTGGCATTTCCAGCCAATACATATGTGCAACGATTCATTAAGTAGTCCTTGAAACCTTGAGGTGGTTTTGGTTGAACTGGAAAAAGGCCTTTTCTTCTTCGTTCAATCTAAACAAGTAAAAATATTTTTCATTCTATAGGATATAAATTAGAAAATATACTAAAGTTATGGTAAAAGTACGAACTTGTTTCCTGATGTTTAAAAATAATTGATAACAATTCGTAATGGGTTGGTCATGTGGATGAACTTCTGGACCTGTATTAGTCGCTTCAGATGTTTCATTTGAAGCAGCTGTAGCAGCTTGCTGTGCTTCTTTATTAGGTTTCATTTTCCTTTTTCTCGGATGAAGTTCAACAGGTGGAGCTGGAGTGCTTACATTTGACGTTGTTGACGAGGTAGTTGTAGAAGTATTTTCCGAATTTTCTACTCCTCCATCTTTCTGACATTTTCCTCCAGTTTCAGTATTTTTTTCTGACTTTTCTGCCGCAACGTTTGTCTTTGAAGTAGTGCTACTATTTGAAACTTCTGTGGAATTATTTTTATTCGATTCGGAACCAGTTGTTTCAGGTGTCGGTGAATGATGCCGTTGTTGCGGTGACGAATTATTAGAACGATCCGTAGTAGTTACCGGTAGTGGCGACGAATTTGAATAATTTCCATTACCCGCAGAGGTAGAAGTTTCTTTTAAATTTGCTGATCCATTGTTGCCATTGCCGGATCTATGTGAACTTCGAAGCACTCTCTGATGATGCGTCGATCTTTCTTCTCCATGCAAAGCACCGCTAAAATCTTTTTTATCCTCATTTTTTGTATTATTTCCACCTTCTGTAGGACTCGTTGTACCACTAGCTGACTGACTTTGATCTTTATCCGTCGAATCATTACTATTAGAACTCGCGACTACGTAAGGCAGTTGATGACTTCGATTAGATGTGCTTTTTCCATTTCTGTTCCCCTGTTCTTGTTCAGACGTAGTACTTTGCGGAATAACTATTTTTAAAGGTGGTACTTTAGGAGCTGAATTGGAATCTGAACCTTTCGATCGATCATCTTCGCCATCGGATTCTGCAGGAGCCGGTGTAGTTGTTTTCGTATTAGTTGTTGAACTAGATGGATTCGAAGGCTTCGGACTGCTCGCTACTGAAGAGGCACTCGGACTTTTCCTATCCGCAGCAATTGAAACGGCATTTTGGTTATTTTTCCCAGAAGTTGCTCCAGATCCTTGCTTAGTTGATTTCGTACACTGCAATGAAAATCAGAAATGTTATTAATTGAAATAGTCAATATATTACATAAAGCATAACAAATAATACTTGCCTTTTCCCCTGTATTAGCAGAATTTCTACCTGCACTTTGCCTTCCAGTAGTTGTGCTTTTTAAATTTTCTTTTACAGGTTCCGAATCCTTCCGCTTCTTCCGTCGATTTTCTTCATCTTGCTCCTCTGTATTGTCACTTTCAAAAGCTCGTTTAGACGAAGGCGACGCGGAAACCGTAGGAGCATCATCGCTGGATATTGACGACGTCGTTGTTTCGCCAGAAGATGTTGTACTACCAACGGTGGACACGTTGTTACCACCATTCTGACCGCCTTGATTGCTACCAGGTTTGCTGCCATCTTTATCTTTTTCTGGATTCGGATTTGGTGAAGAGCTTGCACCTCTCACTGGTGTTGGCTCTTTTGAACTTTTGAACTCATATACATCTCCACTATCAGTAGCTGATGATGTGTTTCCAGTGGTAGCAGAGCCAGAGGCGGCATTTACGGTCCCTGACGAGACGTTTGACGTCTTCGACGAATTTTCCATTTGACCTTGATTCTGTAAGCATTGTTTTTCCTTGAGAAAACAAAAAAGAATTAACAGCAAATGCTGTATTAATGGTATGTAAAAACTTAAAACGTTTAATGAAATTTAAATGTTTATTTTAAACGACATCGAGTACTTTTCTAATGAACATAAAGATATACTTTGTGAACACATATAACCCTTATCGCAATGTTTTACAACAGCGACCTCGGTACCGCTTACAGAATGACACGTACCACTTAAAAACATCGTTCTTTCTAACTCGTATCTAAATTGCTGACAAAGTAAATTCATTTAATCCATGAAAAAAAGAAACCTAATTAAGCATAGTAGAAATACGAAACAAATTATTGATATAATTTCTATTTAATTTTTAATATCTTGTATTCAGCTTTATTCATTATTTATGTTTAGTTAATTTTAATAAATCAACATAGTTTTGAATATCATCGATTCTCAACTGTTTACTTATAACTATAACAAAATTTAAAAACCGCGTGCTTTCGAAGCGAGTTCTTTATCAAATTTTGAAAAACTGTCGAACATATTGCACATACAAAAAAATTTGAGTTGATTTGCAGTAAAAAATTCAAGTAAGCTGCACTTTTTTAAAATAAAATATCTGCTAAAATTATAGTCATTTATTTTTAGAATTCTCTTTTAGCATCCTTTATGTTTATACACTTTATCAATATAAAAAAGTTTCATTCGTTCAAAACGAGTTAACTGCTGTTTTAATTTCATCGTGGTTTCCAAATTGCTTATTTATAAAAATGTTTATTATGCACAAAAGCAAATAATAGTTGTAAGGAGAAGAATCTACATTATAAAGAGAATACGGTAAAACTTTTTATTCACGTCCTTCAGTTTTTGATAAGTTAAGAAAGCAACGCGAGCACGTACGCTCTTGAGTTAAAGTGTAGCTTTCCCATTAACAAGTATCGGTTGAATTTTCATGAATTTTAAATAGATCATACCGACTTTTTTACCGTAAATATCTGTATCTACATCGATAAATCTTCCACTTCATATTTATATATGTATTCACGCGATATCTTTAATTATATGAATTTCTAGAACGTGACAACTGTTCTATAACGATTAATTTTCTTTTTTAAATGGGAACCATTTTTGTACTAGCAGAATCTACCTCACAAACTTTTCTGCATTTATTACAATATTTTCAACATTAAATTAATAAAATATGGAATTACGAACGTTTACCTGCACGCTCACCATCTATAACATTGATCAAATATTACATCACTTGAACAAATGAAAAATTGAAACATCAGTTAAATTAACAGAATCTCCTAATAGTAATGTTATGTTATTTCTTCAAAATAGTACAAAATCTTTTACATAAATTAAGGAATATAATTTTCAGATTATTTGTGCCAAGTTTCTTAATGTCACATAATTTTTCTTTCTCAATTTTAGCTCTTACAAGTAAACCTACTGAAGTGTCACTCTCCGATTTTTCTGAAATTTGTATATGTTATAGTCCATGGAAAATTAGGGGATACGTATTTTTTTTATCTGCAGTAAAACATATTTAGGGTATGAAACAACCCCCCAATGTGTGAGGGTAAAATGGAAAGATTGCGATAATTTTGAGATCAATGAAGCAATTTTAATAATTTTTGGTATGAAATTATCTTTCGATAGAAGACAAAAATTGGCCCAGGTATGTCGGAAGGGGAGTGAAAATTGAAACAAGGTGTTTCATGCGTAGTGCCAAACGAGCACGGTAATTTAGGAGTTGTTTACACCCCAAATATTTATGTTAAAAAAAAAAAAAAAAAAAAAACCCACCGTGTTCTCTAATTAATTTTCCTCTTGAAGTTTTACTAGATTTTATTTCGATCAGATCGAAACTGATTATTTTGCACCAAGAAATTGGTCACTTTAGGGGTACTTCACCCCTTCCAACATACCTGGGCCAATTTTTGTCTTCTATCGAAAGATACTTTCATACCAAAAATTATTAAAATTGTTTCATTGATCTCAAAAATATCGCAATTTTTCCATTTTACCCTCACACTTTGAGGAGTTGTTTCATACCCTAAATATGTTTTATCGCAGATAAAAAAAAATACGTGTCCCCTAATTTTCCATGGACTATAACATATCCAAATTTCAGAAAAATCGGAGAGTGACACTTCGGTAGGTTTACTTGTTAGTATAGCAATTTACAACATTTTTTCTCTTTGGCATATATCATTTTTATAATTTTGTTCATTACGGATTAATATTTCTCTGACACTCTGGCAATCTTAAATATATTTTGAAAAACTCAACTTAAAATATCAAGTAAATGGCGGATTAAGTGTTTATAAATGTCAACATTTTAGATTAATGATCGATCACCCACTTAAAAGCACAGTATTTGAACATGAGATCGACATATTTAAACGTTAAACACATTCGTAATATTAATGTACGCGAGCACTGATACTTTATTATTATTTGTAAAATACATATAATTAAAAGAATGTATTGAAGTTGATTCGATGATTTTCAGGTGCTGTACTGTTAAGTGGCCGATAACTTTAATTTTTAAATGTTCCATTAGTACTCCTGCAAGATAAGGCAAGTTTAATACGAGATGTACACGGCAATTTCTAAGATTAAATCGAACGTGGCCAAGGCAGTTTCTGATAATAATTCCGATTTTCAAACATTTAAATCTGATCTGAAACTGTTTTTGATAGAGATGTTATCAAGAAAGATAGCGCTAAATATCTCAATATGTATCAATAATGGATATCAAAAGTATTGGTATCTTTCGATTTATTTCTGATATGTCTAATATGAAGTTGTACCTGTGCGTTCATGCCGCCCTGACGGGAATTAGCAGTGCCCCCTCCTTTCTTCTCATCCCTCGCTCCACGCACCTGGTTGAGTCGAAGCGTCACCCTCGGCGAGCTTCCAGACTGCCCGGTTCCCGATCTATCAACTGTGAAGAACAAAATGCCGGTTAATTGTAAGAGCGGATACTAGAGAGAACGGATATCCCCACGAAAGTAATAGTACTCTTCTTCGTGCACCGAGGAAGTGCGGACGAAGGCTAAAGAAATCGAGAAGGGAAGGTAGCTGGTAGGAGGAACCGAAAGGTGGAAGGGGGCATGTTCGAAGAGTAAAACACGGCGATATAAACCCAGAAGAAAATAATGTAAGTCGTTGGGTTCCGATGATCGGGAGATGGACATTAATCACGGAACCCTCGAGAGAACGAGTTTCTGGAAGTAAGTGGGGGGTACCGATCAGCGATCGATTCATTAGTGGCTTTTTACCGAACGATCACGTTGCAGAAGGTATGCCATTAAACTCTATTCGCGTCGCTGCAGTGCGTCGCGGCCGATACGATAAGTGGAGCTTACCGTCCGATGGAATTGAGCCCCGATCTCTCGAACCTCTTACTTTCAGCTTGCAGCTGCTACACGATAAATTTTATTTCCTCTCTAAACATCATTCCGATATTTTCATAGTATAAACAGTGGTAGTTTCATATACCTCGATACCGGGAACATTGTATCATTGAAAAGCTTTGAGATTATTTTTGGAGACATTTCCAATAAAATCCAATGTTTTCAGGTTAAGTAACAGCCACGTAAATGGAATACTAAAATTACCATGTACGTGACAAGCATGCATTCATTACGAGTACAAAAGGATCCACACAATTACACGCTTGCCACGTATAACCGCCTCGTACAGTTTAATGGTGAGGTTAGCCCGCGAATTTACAAACAAAATAGGAAGAAAATGAATTCAACGGTGAGCAATAATACTATGGCTTGTCGGCGGTTTCACGGAACGCTTGTTTCGAGAGATTCTAGGATACCCCGTCGTGCAATGTTGAAAGCGAGGCTGACGCAAGCTCTGCTCGATCAATATGTAATTGAATCTACGAGTTAACGCGACCGTCACCATAATTTCAGAATTCAAATCGATAAGCGCCGAAATATATATATACACCAACTTTGTCTCAGCTAACGATTGATTTCTCCAACGATTATTCGCGCAAATAATCTGTATATACTTTTATTAAGATCTCTTTTAGTTGGTCATTGATCGTAGCCCCCTCCTCCCGATATTCCCTTTCTCTATCCCGCTTGGAAGAGGGAATTGTGCCAATGAAACTTGGCGCTTGCAAATAGTATATCCCAAAATACATCAAGTCCACTAGTCAATGAAGTCGTGGTTGTTTGCCGCCCTAACAGCATTAACGATTCACGGAAACTAAGAATTTCTCTATACACGGACTTAATGTTTCCTAACGAGCTCATAAAATTCCCTCTAATACAAGTACTCTCCTTTCAAAATGAAATTTTAATACATTTTATTTAAAAAAGAACAAATACAAATAAACGAAATTTTATCAGGTTTTTGTTCGAAATTAACTGTTTAAATTATAATATACATTTAATTATACTTTTCTTTAACTACTATATTAGATATGTACAGAATTTTAGAAAATCTAAATAAATTTTAGCGCGAAGAAAAATATGTCATGACTACGTCGACTTAATTTTTTTTACCATCAACCATTTTTAACAATTTAATACAAGAAAAGTAAATTTACAATATTCTAAACATTTTTCACTAAGCCCCTTAATTTTTCAACGAAATAAATTATTTATTAGAGGATCGTTAATAAAACATTTGATTTAGTGTTCATACATAAGTTGAATTTACTGTTCAGTACAATATTCGGTAGTGGTAATCTTTCGTGTATAAAGAATGTTTGTCACCGATGCTACCACTGGCGATATGAACAAACGTAGTATAATATCGTATAGAAAGAGAGTACATATTTGTGGAACATTCTAACCGCGAAATGACGATATGCAAATATCACAGTGTATTCACGTACGTGCTTCTCAGAATGCAGCGTATATTATTTTGTAGCGTATTCTGCCCTCCCACTTCCTGCTGCACGAGATCTGTCTTCGAGCGTGAGTTATCGGTGCGTTAAAAAACTATTGACCATATAGCGATTAATTGGTTTTCTCTCTGTTAATGTGCTTAAATAATATGCTATAGGTTTCTAATAGAAGGTCGACAACGTAAAACTGATTTGAAATATTTGTTATATCAAACATTGCCGATCGATAAGATATTCGAAATACGTAATTCCAGAAAATATGCTGTATGTAGTTACTTACGTTATCTTATTTCAATGGAGGAATGTTTAATAATAGATTCTTTCTACTTTTTGCGTTCCTGACCTTGTAAAGAAATCGAGAACAAGTTCTTAACTGGCGTTGGAGATACTGCACACGCTTTTTGGCCGATAACGTAGCATGCTTTATCGGGTACTGCTTTGCCAGCGAAGTTCATTAACTTACTGCAGAACGCAGTAAATCGTACAACTGAAGACGCAAGCTGACACAAGACAATTGTTTTTGAAATTAAATTCTGTGCTAATATATACTGTTTAATATACCGCTTTATATAAGCGGAATAATTATAAAATTCATCGAATAATATTGATACTGTAATCATTTAGAAAAAAGGTTTCCTGATGGAGGTTAATTTCACAAGTATTTTATAATGGTCGATCAATTACTGACGTATCGGTTTAAATTTCGTTATCGATCAGTACAATGACGAAATATGTTATAGCGAGAATCAAGGTCAGTCCAAATACCACTTTGCGAAGTGTCACCGTTTCCTCCTACGGTCCGTTGGTTTATATGAAGAAAGATTAGCATATCACTTGAGCTGAAGTTTAAAAGATTTCATTTACATTGAAAGTGAGCACGGAACACGCTATATCGTGTTTCAAACATGTTCCACGAAACGCATAAGACAAAGTATGTAACCGGTTCTGATCTCACTACACATACGTTTAATTGCCACGGTTAAATATTTCCAAGCCTTCGATTTAACTTCGTTAACGGCCAATAAATTCTAGCAACGATATTAGCACCGTCAGTGCATTAAAGTTAACACGTTCTGTGTTGTCAATAACGAAACTCGAATATTAATTACGAGGATAAATCATTTAGACATCTGTCCTGTACTTGCAACTCTGAACGGAAAATCGAGAATTTCTAGTGCACATTAGAATAAAAACAAAGAGATGTAAATACACCTTGTAAATTTGTTAGAAATTGGTACGTTGTTGCAGCAACTACAACATAGACCCCTTTCGGAGGTACGATCACCCTGGTGGTGTCGATGGACGCAGTCCGCGAGCGCAAACGTGTCCAATGTACTTGCCAGTCAGCATGTTCCCTTTTCACTCGCTCCACAACTTCTCCCTCTTTTTCTCCCCTTCCTCTCTCGTGCTCCTTTCTCTCTCACCTTTGAGAAGTCTGCCTTTGTCCCACTCTCCTTCGACAGCAAAGACCAGAAGAGATGTGTTCCAAGGTTCGGCACTCCCGTTCGAACGATGCTTCTTTTAGCGAGGTTAATCGAAGTAAACGAGACAATACAAAGCGACGACGCACGCAAGTAAGAAAGTCGAAACACGCGCCGAGCCACGTGGTCGTCAGTACTTTCTAGTAACGGTACTTTTGGGTCATCCAATAGTGACAGTAGGGGTCCCGAGCGTACAGAGACGTAGCCACGAATACGTACCTGGCTCATGCGACAGGGCCACTGACAATACGTAGCGTAACGATAAAGGTCCCGATATAGCACTACGAGCAGACAAGGAGGACAATGACGATCAGCGCGACGACGAGCAAGAGAGGTTCAGTAGCCGCGGCAGCAGCGTGTGTACACTACTGCCGCTTGCACGGCTCCCACACAACGCGCGAAAGCGAAGACACTGAAAGCTAAGAGAGAGAGAGGAATCGGATAGCGACTGTGTCGCCGCGTCTCCATCTCGACTAACTTCTACCAGGCGCGGCACTGCATCGCGCGCACGATAGGTACCGACGCGACGCGTCACTACTCGGGAATGTCACGTCTAATTAAGTGCTGTTTCTGCATCGCTCGCTATTATTACCGATCAGTGATGATTGTACACTTGCGCGTATCTACATAATATGTGAACGATCTGCCGTATGCGCACGCTTGTACGAATAAACTAAAAACCCACTGAATATTCATAACGAATATATCTTCTTGTGGAAGGAAAGGCTTTCTCGGTTTATTACGAATACTTGTAGGATAAAATTGCATTCGTCATAATGTAGTAAAAATCGTTTCGTTGAACTATAATGATATTGAAAGGAAGTTATTCAGGTGCAAATATAAATAACTTTGCTTTTATAATGGACATATGAGCTTTAAAAAAAATACGGTCTTCGATATGAATAAGTATGTGAACACTTTTTGAATTTTTATGCCGCTTATTTTGTTAAAATATGACAATTGAAACGCGATTAAAAACATGAAATTGTGCCACAACAACGTAAGTACAATTTCTATCGTAACAGTAAATTTCAGAACAATACTAGAGTTAAGGTTTACTATGAGAAACTTCTTTGAATAAACGAAAATATGTTGAAATATTTTTGAAATATTATTTAAATTTTACATTTCGGATGATGTTAAAATACAGTATATTTTTACTATGTATCGATGTATCTGTCATATTCGGCAAATACGTTGGTTACTACTATGTCGGTAAGTACGGATTCATTATGTCGGTAAAGAAACACGGTTAATTCAGTTATCATACAATTTATAGCATATATAAAAACTATAAATCTTACCTAATTTTAAATGCATTTTCCAGAAATAATATATTATATTGTACAATATGGAAATTAAAAATTCTATACAATTAAAATGTTAGAAATATTATTTCCATTTTCATAAAATATACTATGAGAAAACATATTTTTTAGTTCCATAAGCTCCATTATCTGTTATTTTAAAGCTTTATTATTTCACAGTATTTATACGAAATCCTTATTTAAAAAATACAAATGTGAACTTTTAACTGAAAATTATCTATTTATCAAATATCCTGACATAATTTTTTTATTCAAAAACATGTTATTTTACTCAAGACCCAGAACAATAATAGAAAGACTAAAAGTGATTTAAAAAAAATTAAAACAAAAATGTAAAGTAATTAAAATCATTGCTACGTTGTATCTAAGTTTGTACAGAAATTATAACTCTGTTTAAGAGTATAATTTGATTTTTTCAGTACTTGTTTGTTTAAAATAATATTTTGTTCACGACAGGCGTGAACTCACCTTTATTTTGCGGTGGTGTCCTCCGCATCTCACAGGGGGCTCCACTGTCTTCAGCAACGTGCTGTGCAACGGCTGGTGCACTTCCGGTCGTACGTTGCTGTTGTTGGAACTGAGAATGGTGATGTTGGTAAAGCTGTTGTTGTTGTTGTTGTTGCTCCTGCTCTTGCTCGTTTGACGGCGCTGCTGCGCTCGTTTCACCTGGAGAGCATGGGCTATTAGGGGCAACTGTTGTACTCTCATCAGGTGAACTTACACCTGTAATATCTGCGATCACAAACGAAACAGAAATAAACACTCATGGATGTACTCTTGTAATTATTATACATTTTTAACATTTAATTTTAATTTCAATAAAAGTGATATTTAGAATGTAAAATAATGAAACTAGCTCAAGGTAAATGTTCAATAGAATACACAAGCAATTTCTAATGTCACAGTTTTACTACTTCATTATACTTAACAGTAACTTGTTCAATATTTTAAACAAAATAACATTCTTTGAATTATATTAATGCAATAATTTCATCTCACTCAAAGTTTATACAATTTATGAACACAATATGAACACTTAGAGTAAGGAAACTGTACGAATGATCAATCTCAAAAAAACTTGCACACTTCTAACTTGTTTGAATTTGAAACGTTTGACTAGTATTTTCACAGTTTTGTTTATGTTCGTGTAAAAAAGATTTCAGTTATTCCGTCCTTCACCCTGTTGTCAATACAATTTTATACGAACACACGCATAATTAGGCAGTAATTAATTGACAAAAGGTGGCTTCTTTTACGCACAGAGCAAGGTCCAAAGCAGATTTATAATACTTCAAAATATGATGGATGTGTTATCATCGTTCTTGATAATCTTCTATAGCTCAATTATACTGGCAGCTCGAAGTCTTTCGTTTCAATTCATTTTCACGGATACTTTTGGTCGTATTGACATCGGATCACTTTTATTTTTGTGACGAATAGGTATCTTCCTGGTTTTCTTTTTTTCTTGTGGGGCCAATTGTCACGCTGATCTTGATGATTCAAAGACGGTCAGGGCGACATCTGTCGGTCCGCCGGGGGAAAGTCCGTACGTGTACGTGCTCGACGTGCACGCGAACACGGCCCCTCGCGAACTAGAGGCCATGTTGCGTCGCTATGTCGACGATTGGCCCCGCCTTTCCCCGCGTCTCCCCACCAACGGTGAGTCTCGAACGCTCTTTTTCGCCAATCCGAATCAAGCTGATCCCGCCAACGACATTGTCGGTGGTGCGCTGTTCAAGACGTCCGTGAAATCTATGTTTGTGTGCATTCTACACTGCAGGAAAGGCACAGCTGTATATACTCGATGCTGATGGATATGCCGAAACCATACATGCTTATAGCTACATCCTATAACTGCACATGTGTCGGTGGCAGCATTTCCTCACGTGCCGCTCCTGCGCTCAGCACACCAGTCGCATTATCGCTTACTTTCCGAGCGTGTGCGCGCCCTGCGCCAAATAGAGCTGTAGAAGGATGCAGGCCTTCGCTTATGTAGCAGAGAAAAACGTAGGAACTTTTTACTTTTTCGTTAAATCGAAAATACAATTTTCGTAGCGTTCTTTTGTTCGAAACTGATCTGGTAATCTTTTTTTTTAATTATTTAACGGATTATAGTTGTCAGTAGAAAGAACAATGGTTTGAAATTCGTAAGTTACTCTGTCAGTGCTATCAAATTTCTACTTTTACTCGTATAATCTACTTCTTATTCTTCTTTTTTATTGACCATATTCACATTACTGAATGCAGATATTCTTATAACGAAAACTTTAAGGCAAATTATTTGTCGTTTTCAAACTACATCTGTACTTCCGTTGCTAAATCAAATCGTTCGTATATCAAACATTCGAAGAATTCGTACAAAAGAATAGAATATTAAAAAAAAAATCGCAATTATCATTTCTCATTTATAAACTGTAAACTGTAGCAGCGTAATGATTCAAGATGACCGTACAAGTCTCACGAATAATGGGTAACTTTTTTAAGAGCAGCAGATGAAATCAACTCTGTAACTGTTTATGTCCGAGAATTAATGAAGGGCAGAGTAAATAAATGAGATGTAGGGAAGACGGGAAAAACGAAGAACAAAGAAAGTGCAGAGGGCTTGATAAAGTGAAAACTCATTTCGGTAGGATGCCAAACTGCCATGAGAAGAAGACCGCTGCTCGGTCGACGTGTGGCTTACTAGTGAATGCGAAAGGGACGAGACATGCTCTCCGGGTATTTACACACATGAAAAGCAACGTTTACTTTAAAGGAGATAGACTAGCGCGATTGTTGCGGTCACCTTGCTTTTTTAGTTCTTTTTTTCTTTTGAATACCAATCTCCTTGAGTGTTACAAATGCTTGCCTACGGACAGACGCAACGAAGATAATAGAAAAGCCTGAATTTCTTAACAATAGAATTTTTGCAACATCAAATCCCCCACATTGCCACTATCTCTTTCGCTATCATCGAAACTCGTATCGAAGTATATATTTGTTTCCATAAACGTTGTAGTGACTATTTTCCCAAAGCGACAAATTTATCATTTTATATAACATTGTTTTTCAATGATATATTAGTTAATCAATATTGAATCTTCCATTAAGTAGATTGCCTCGAGTGGACTGTTATAAATTATGATTAAAGTTGTGTTGTGCGTCTCTAGAAGTACTTTAAATCCACAGTTGTTATGTGTGTCGATATTGTACAAGATGTACGTACGTGTACTAATCTTAACTAAAAAAATGATAAAAAGAGTTACTTCAGGAATGTAAGAAATATTCTTTCGAGATACACTGATCATTTATGCGTATTATACATGCACAAATATTAAGATTACAAATAATATTGAAAATAATATCTTGATAGTAATGATATTTCTGACAGATTAACTGTACTGCAGCTTAAATAATTGACGAGAAAAATATTTATTTATTGTTTTATTTAATAAAGCGTTTTACTTGCTTTGAATCAGCAATATATCTAACATTATGTACTCTGTGATTGAAATTTTTGAACAATTCTACAATACAATTAATTCATTTATCATATTTTCCGATTTTCTAATTTTTGGATTGTTGTGATAATCACAAAATGTCAGAACGTCATTTCACAATGTTCAAATTTTTCTCCTATTCTTCTTGTCTTTAATCAAGAATTTAATACCTGATTTCTTGAAATTATAAGAAAGAAGTAAGTGGGTGAATTAAGATCATATGTAATACATATGGATTACAAATTAATTTCGCTGTCTGCGAATTCAATTAAATTGTCGTTTTTAGAGTCATTCTGCGGTCAATTTTTTTATTTGAAGAATAAGCAACAAGACAGAAACATTTCCAAGAATCTTCGTTCTTTCTATATGGATAAGGCGAAGGAACAAAATGTGGTAGTATAGAGTAGTTAATGTTTGCACATGACATACATGCAAGAGGGCCGAGTAAGAATATCCTGTAGGCCATCATGTAAACCCGTGGTACACGGTCCTTGTCGAGAAGTTGCGACATTTGTCGGTTTTATTCCCGATCGATATCTCCGTCGTTAGAATAAGGCTGGCCATTTATGGTCAAAGATGAAACATCGCTCCCAAAATTCCATCCTATTTTCATGTCCCTCTTGTATATGCATATTTTTTCGATAAAATAAATTTTTCTCTCTAACAGAAATATTACAATTTGTGCAAAAGAAGGATGTGAAAGGAAACTTTGTAATATACCACATAATTTGAACAGTTTAATGAAAAAGTAGTAAGTCACTAGACGTTAAGATAATGCAGCAAATTGTCCCGAAACTCAGGATACATAATTACTTTATAAAATATTTTAATTTGTACTACAGATGTGAACAAATTTACTTAGATAATTTTTATGTTAAACGACTCATCTCAAAATGAGGGCAAATTGTAATTATGTTATATGATCAAACAATTATTTTCTGCGCCGGAGATACGAGTAATAAGAACAGAATTAATTCATAGTGGAGTAATATTTCGAAAAAAATGTCGTTCAAGGTTTGCACTTGAAATTTACAATCGATACATTCTTGCGATAAACTCGGGCTTGAGTTGATAATTTCGATTATGCAAGAAAATCGCGCGTGATCATTACGGTTCGTACGTAATAGTCGGCAGGTAGAAAACGTGTAAGCATTCTAATAATGTAACGGACCAAGTATCTCATACAAATTCAGTGTTGGATAGAGAAACCAATTTGTGGTTTGTGAACAGGCTAGCGGAAATGATAATTTTTAAGAACTTCTAGAAAGACGGAGGCAACATAAGACTTAACAGAATAAAGATATTGTTATGAACCGCTCGTATTAAAAAGTATTTAATTTTTATTATCCTTACTTCACTGTGTTTAATAATTTTATATAATCTAATTTTTGTAATATAAATAACAGTTGCTAAGGTAATTTAGAAAAATACAAATAAGAAATTTAGATTATCACAAATTGTTTCAAGCTTCTTATTTTTAACACATTACTAACAATTGCAATAGAGATAATTTTTTCTTTACTTATATTGTCTAAATTCATAAAAAGATTTTAACTTCTTGATTAAGTTTAATATAGTTTTGTCAGTTACTTTTTTACTAAAAAGTAGATTCTTATGTTTAAGTCTTTTACTAGCAAAAGTATACTGTTCATGTCTATGGCTGCGATATAAATATCATGCTACTTTATATTTTCTAAAACTACTAAACCTAAAATAAACTTACTGTTAATCTCTATATTTATGATATAAAACTATTCTTGCCGTTACCATATGCCAGAGGTACAAAAAACAGTAATATTCTACTTTCCCGATAAGTTTTTATATGCATAACCGATGTTACGTATTTAAATTTTGTAAATTAAGACTGATGTTACACCATTTATATAGGACAAAAAAGAACTGTAATATATTTAAAATATGAAAAAGCAGATGATAACATTACTTTCATGCTTATTATTTTATTCCATAATTTAAAATACGCAGTCATGTGGCCAGATATGAGAAAATTAAATTACAAATTTTATAAAAATGTACATATACTGATATCTACGAAGATATAGAATATTTCATTCTCGTTTTCTGCATTTATCTATGTACCTTATTTTCGATTTAAAAATAAGTGTGCGTTGAACATCGGTAATTCATATAAAAATGCATACCATGAATTACATTATCGGCAGCAACATATAATCACAATTCAAGGCTCACACTAGTCATTACATTCGAAAGCTAAAAAAATAAAGGTTGTTCAAAACAATACCCGATTATTTGAAATCCGTTTCCTTTTACGACGTGCCAGTGTTATCGAGCGCGAAAGATATCGTTAGTTTTAATTTCTACGGTTAGCAATGAAAATACATAGTCGAGAACTGGTGGAACGATAAACAAAGCCAGTCGTTTCTTAAGTGGTCTATCGGCTTTAAAGACACGGGCGGCGCCCGATACCACCTCCTCTCCTCACCGTGATTCGATGAAAACTACACTCGCTTTAATTACATTACACTGAAAATTCGACTTTGAAAATTCCATCGATTATTTGTCGATACGAAAATATCTCGACAACTTGGATTTTTCGTTTCACGAATAAAACAGACATGAGCAAGATACAATGAACTCGATTTAGAAACATATTCTGGTTAATTCGCATATGGCGTGCATTAAAGAAACGTAATATACAATTAAAAAGTTGAATATGTATATGTACTCATTCAAATTGCCTTATATTATTAATCTATGCACGTATATACTAAAATATCTTAAGATTATTTTGATTACGTGGAGTATAGGAATCAACATGCGATTAATATTAATAACTGCATGAATAAGTAGAACGAATAAATCACATGTGATTTTATACACTGTTCACAGAATGCTGCAGCGTAAACTTCAATGTTCTGAAAACGGTTAATTATCAGATATACATTCATTAACACTTTCTTGTTTAGTTCAATGAGTTATACCAGTCTGTACTTGTAATTTTGTAGCACGCCGTGGTTGTAATCAAGTTGTTTCGTGTGTGCACGTTCGAGGTAGATGAATAGCTGCGATAGTATGTACAATGTCGGGCGTATATTACGTACAAGCGTCCAACGCCCATAGACATTAAAGATCACTTCCTTAAGAATGTCTGGCACGACAGAACCGAATCTTCGGCTTTAAAGCCGAGTTCGAAATTCTACGTGGAAACATGGGATCTGTCGTTGGTATCATCTCGCAGGTAAACCGAAGCCGACTACTGCTTCTAACAAATGCTTTCTCGAATATGTTCCTATTTCTTCTTTAACGGAGAAATAGGTTACTAGGAGCTTAGAGGGAGACAAAAGCAGAGAATGAAATTTATGTAATACGTTTTCAGTGTCTGTATCGATGTTGTGCGTTATTCGAATAAAATTTTATTGTGAGAACAACGACTAAATACGCAAACGTTTATTTATTGTTAGAATTATTTTTTAGTTCAATTATCCACATTCGATGTGAAAAGTCTATTTATTACTTCATTATTTGATTTTTGTCTTTTTCCTATACAGGAATGTTATTTGTGCTCGACCTCAACTATTAAAATTTGTAAATTTATGAATTATTTTTCGAATGTAGTCTTACATTATATTTGTTATTCGGAATTTAAATATTTTAAGCAACTGAAGATTTGAAACTCAAGTATTTGAATATTGCTAGACTTAGAATTTGAATATCTGAGTATTTGAATTTTGAAATTCGAATGCTTGGATATTTGAAAATTAAAAAATTCGAAAATATCAAATATGAATATGAGTGTTGGAAAATTTAAAACTCGAATATCTGAGCATTAAAAAATCTAAAATTCGATCTGAATATTCGAGAATACTCAAATAATAATAAGAATAATTATTATTTTCGAATAATTGAATATTTGAGTATTTACAGATTTGAAATTCGAGTTTTTGAATATTTCGAATCTAAAATTCAGTTATTTCAGTATTTCGAGATTTAAAATTTTCAGTCGGAGACTGAAAATTCGAATATATAAATATACTGGAATGTAAAAATCGATTATTGGAATATTTGAAAATCTAAAATTCGAATATTGGTATATTTGAGTATTCGGAGATTTCAACTTCAAATACTGAAGCATTTTGGAATGCCAAATTTGATTATTTGATATTAGGATTTCAAAATTTGAATATTGGAATATTCGAGTATTCGAAGATTCCAAATTCAAATACTGAAGCATTTCGGTATGTCAAATTTGATTATTTGACACTAGGATTCCAAAATTTGAATATTGGAATATTCGAGTATTCGGAGATTTTAAATTTAAATATTGAAGCATTCTAGGATGTCAAAATTGATTATTTGAGTGTTAGGATTTCAAAATTCGAATATTGGAATATTTGAGTATTCGAAGATTTCAAGTTCAGATATTGAAGTATTCTGGGATGTCAGATTTGGTTATTTGATATTAGAATTTCAAAATTCGAATATTGGAATAGTCGAGTATTTGGATATTTTAAATTTATATATTTGAGTATTTTTTAATGTAAAATTTGATTATTCGATTATTTGAAAATCTAAAATTCGAATATTTGAATTCTCAAATATTAGAAGTTTTGAAACTTGAGTAATTTAATATTCAGATATTAATAATTACTATAGTTGAGGATGTGAAGATTTGAAATTCAAAAAATTGAGAATATGATAATTCAAAATTTTAGTGTTTGAGAAAATACAAAAAAGACAAAATTTGAAATTTGAGTATTTGAGAAATTCAAAATTTGAAATTTGAGTATTTGAGTATTCGATGATGAGAAATTCAAAAATTTGGAACCCGGATACTTGAATACCAGAAATTCGAATACCTGCAGTTCAGAATTTCGAATTTTTTAATATTTGAATATTTGAAGTTTCGAAATTTGAGCATTCAAGTATTTGGAAGTTTGAATATTCGAACATTTAAAATTCAAATACTTCACATTAGAACTTGCGATTATTCAGTGATCTAAAATTCAAATACCTCCGTATTCAAAGATTAAAAATTCAAGTATTTAAATATTTTAATATTTGAAATTTAAATGTTTGCGTATCGGAAAATTAAAAATTCGAATATTTGTATATGAAAATAATTGGAATTTGAATATTCATGATTCGTATTATATTTATATTTAATAATTATATATCTATAAATAAATAAAATTGATTACAAAAAGATATATTTATACTTCCTTGCGTGAAAATCTTGTATAACGAATAATTTTGATTTATTCGTCATTTGCAAATAAAATTAATACGTTTATTTGCAATTCATGAATAATGAATAAATCAAATTTATTCGTCATTTTAAATTAATTCTGCCCAACCCTGGACCACATACGACACGAAGCTATAGGTAGTTTTAGAGAGAAGAATTTCGTAAGCTCAACTCTCTGAGAATTCTAGAAATTTATTCATATTGAATTATCGTAAGGTGAACTTGCAAAATGCTGTATTTAATTCGTACCCTTTTTTAAATAAATTATTAATGGTAAACAGCGGTGTTTTAAATATTATATAAAGTGGTCAGTACTGGAGGCGTAGCAAAGAAGAAGATAATTGTACATGGAAAAATAAAACGAAAATATAGAATAAAATTTGTCCATATAAGATTTTTTATTTTTTCAAAAATTGAATTACAAAATTCGTCAAAATATTTATAAGAAAATTTGTTTATAGCAAGAAAAATGACAATTTCGACTCTTTAGTTAATTCAACGATTAATGGATGTTATAAATTAATACATGTAATTATTAATCTCGACAAAGTTATTAGTTTGTTACGATAATGTTACTTATGTAAGTATTTAAATCATACTACCTATTCAATTTATTATGTTATTTTCATATTAATTCGTATATAAACAATATCATGACAAGTAACTAAAAATATATTTTAGCGATATTAATAACTACATTTATTAATTTGTAACATTCGTTAATTATTACATTAAATTGATATTGTTATTTTTCTTGTAAACAAATTTTTGTATAAATAATTTGAAGAAATTTTAAATTCAATTTTCTTGAAAACCAAGCCTTACTCGAACAAGTGTTCTTTTATATTTTCGACTTACTTTTTCGTGTAGGATCATTCCCGCTTCAATTGCAACACCCTGTATTAGTTAATTTATGAAAATTAATAATAAAAATGAATGTACCGTTGAAGGGAGTCAAAAGTACTTTTTTATATTAAATTGTAATAAGTTATTAGTAAAATTTCTTACTAAAGATTTATTAATGGCCACAATAATGGAGGTGGTAGTGTAAAAAATTATCAGGTGGAAATTTGTTTCTTAAACTTGATATATCGTATAGATTGAGGGGTTTAAATATTTTATAGTGCATGACTGAAATTTCTAAACTTTTTTTATTCTTTTTAGTTACATATTAATTGTTCTTTATATTCTGCTGTACTTATGCTACCATACTTTAAAACCTTGGTTATCGTAAATAAATTACATACGCCTTAATAAAATTTCCTATACATAAATTACACATTCTTTTATAAAATTCTCAATTTTCTGTTTTATTTTGACACCATATTAAAAAATAATAATATTACGGAATCTATCTTTAAATAACTTTCTAATATAGAATACAATATTGATTATTATTTTCTGATAACTACTATTTTCTTATAACTTATTATTATTTTTTTAGCATTATTAATGGAAGACCAAAAATGTTTTTTTCTTTTAAAATCAAGAACATCGTGGAACAACCAGTTCAAACTGTAAGAAAAGACTCAAAATATAAATGTATTGCACAAATAACAGATACTAGACTCTGTTTCTTAGATGTAAACGAGTTCAAGAAGAAAGTCTAGCCTCGCAAAGCATAAAGGTTTTTTATTATTATTTATGACTAACATTTAATATTCATATATTGTAAACGAATGTTGCATATTATAAATTTAAAATACATATAATACCGTTATTTATTGAGTAACAATATTGCTATTCAATATGTATCGTTAAATGTGTGTAAATAAATGCATGAATGAAATGCATATCTAATTCTACCGTAAAAATAAACGGTTGTGTTGGAAATGGATGTTACAAGTCTTAAATTTCGACTCTAAGTCCAGAGTTATACTATGTAGGCATATACTGCGGCCCTGTTTCAAATATTACCTTCAATATTACAAGGGAAGATTCTGTGCTTCAAGTTATAACAGAATACTACACATACAATACGGCAAATTTACATTTACTATCATTCTATAATAAATAAATATTTAAAATTACTTGGTTACTCATATTTGTAATACAAAATTCGTGGCAAATGATATACTTTCCTTATTTACAACTTAATTTAGAATATTATAGTTATACGTGTAGTATTCAATTACTATAACCTTCAGTTTAAAAAGTATCAGCTTAAATACAATAATTTTTCCATATCTGATTTTTATATTCACCTACCACGTATCTTCATAAAAATCGCTTCCAATCATAAATTATGAATAATTTTGGTAAATACATGAAAGCTTGAATAGAGAAGAAACAAACATCACAATAATTGTTTATTAATATTATTGAAAATAAATTTATTGAAGTTATTATTTAGGAGAATTTTTCATAATCTTATAATGGTACTCAAAGTATTAAATAGTAAAATATCTTCTCTAAGTACTAATCCTAACATACATACATATTATCGTTAAATTAAAAAGATGCAATATTTATTAGAATTTCGTTTCAGAAATATTTCTTAGCCTTTTGGCTCCAAAGATTTATTTTGCTATTTAAAATGTTCCCTCAGAGGGAACAACCGAGTGTAACGAGTCAAAATATTCATAAAATCAGTTGCACATCTAATATCATTAAGTCGTAAACTTTTACGACTCTTCCAAAGTCACAAAAAGGGTATATAAAAAATAAACAATTCGTAATTTGAAATTACAATCAACTACAATATTAGCATACAAGTGGAATATAATTTTACATATGGAAATGATTCAAATGGATATAACACAATATTACATATTATTTATAATTCTTTCCTTTCATCTTTCGAAAGGTGTACGTTTCTATTTTGAAACATTCTACAACTGTAAAGTTCATATGCACGGTTGCAATTGCAAAATATGATCATAAAAATATAGTTCATATTAAATCATTAGCTCTCTAAAATTTAGGGATTTAGGGATTTCAATTAAAATCAAAGATACAATTTGTTCAAATTGCGTGCATCGCTCTCTGCACAGATCAAAATTAGAAGATTAAGTGAAAATAATTTGCTATATACCTTATCCTTTCAAAAGTTAATTATGCACTTCAAACAAAAGCATCTCAAGAATTTTCACAACATAAAATGAGAAACTTGAATTATTCTACCAAGATAAAAAATTATGTTATGTGATTTTAAAAGTTCATATTTGATTTGATCAAATGATATATTTTTCCTGGTATACACATATTTTTTAACACATAAGATGTTTAAGATGTGAAAAGTAAATTTTAAAAACAAAACATCACTTCCGAAACTTACGTTGTATAAGTTAAAAAAAAATTAAAAATCATTGTAAATAATACGCGCTTACATTGCTTTGAACGTGATGTAACATTTGTCAATTTATGTCATGCACTGCAACAATTATTAACAGTTAAAAGAGTATAAAAATTTTGTCTTATGGGCCACATTCAATAATAGTTTAAAAATTTTCACACTGATGCTATTATTTTTAACTAACAAATGGGAAAGAAATTAATTTTTCGAACTTTTGAAACGATCTAAAATTAGTGCAATTAATTCGTAGTGCTATTTGTAGTATATTTGTTTCCTACTGTTATTGTAGGACGATTTAATATTTTTATATAAAGAGTGGATCAGTTAAAAACTCTTTGTACATGATTACAGACATTTTTTTTACAAAAACGCAACTTTCTTTTTTAAACATTCATATTTTGTACAATTCTGCATTTCTATTTTTCAGTTGAAGTTACTTCACAGCGTAATTTTATAACAAAAGTAAGACAACCTACAGTTTACATTTCAGGTACACACAAAAGGTGCTATGCTAGATAGATAACCCCGATGTGCAGATTGAGAAGAATTTCTATCATAAATCTATAGTAAACTTCTATTTTGCAATCGACAATCTTCGTCTACTAAGAATGAAGTACATTCCAAGTTTCTAATAATGTTATTCAACCGTTACTTCAAAAAAAAATCTAGAAAAACATCTTGTTATTTACAAGTTACTTAAACACTATTTTATATTCATAAACACCAAAATAAGTACCTCTTGCATTAGGGCATAAAAAACTAACTTCTAAATTAACTCTTTGTCGTAATCACTCATGACCTCATAATTTAAAAATAACGAATTTTACTCCAATTTTGTATACTCTCCAATTTGAACTTTAAATCCAGTTCTAATCTATACAATCAGATAATCTATATGGTTGTGTATAATCTATATAATCAATTATCGCTAGGCATTTCAACTTTCCATATTTGTTTCAATATCGTAGTAGCGAATAATTAGATGTGACTAACGCATCTATCAAGAGATGAAAAATAATAGCAAATAAAATGTTTCTGCAAAAAGCTGCGAAACAGACGAATATAATATTCGGCATTGATTGTTCTAATGTTAAGGCTCGGTTGAAAAATGATATGGCACAGTGCGGCCCTGTCTGGAGTATTGATCTGTAGGAGAGTTGTCTGCCGCCCCTCCCAAGCCCAACTCTAGATGTTTCATCCCTCCACAACCCTTGAACAACAAGGATGTCGTGCACCTGTGACTAGGCTGTTGGCGAATACCCTATTAGGTATGTTACTTCGAAACATTATCTCCGATTCACGATCATTACGCACCAACTCTCGTCTTTTCATCGCAGCAATCTTTCCATTTAAATTCGACCTCAGTGTCTGATGTGAGCGCGCGCAGAATAATTTAAATTTTAGCGGAGATCCAGCGCCGCTTACGCAAGATACGGTAAAAGGGAAAGTAACGACAGTGGACCTCCTCTGTTTAAGCTGTTTATACTACTCGATATTAAAAGAGACGAGTAATTGCACTGAAAAAATCCTCGCGTTTAGTCACGCGCGTTAACAGTCGAACTTTTATATTTGTTGTCAGAATTTGGAAATTTGGGAAATCATGGGAATTACAGATTAGAAAAGGGATTTGAAAAATTGAGAATTTGTAACTTTTAGGATTATTAGATTTTGGAAACTGAAAATTTGGGAATTTGGGAACTTGAGAACTTGGAAGTTTGAAAGCTTGAGAATTTAAGAAATTAAGAGAATTAAAGATTAGCTAATTAAGGGATTTGAAAAATTAAAAATTGTAACTTTTGGAATTATTAGATTTTGGAAATTGAAGATTTGGGAATTTGGAAGCTTGAGAATTTGGGAGCTTAGGAACTTGAGAATTTAGAAAATTAGGGGAATTAAAGATTAGATAATTAAGGGATTTGAAAAATTGGAAATTTGTAATTTCTGGGATTATTAGATTTTGGAAATTGAAAATTTGGGAATTTGGAAGCTTAGGAACTTGAGAACTTGAACATTTGGAAATTTGAGAATTTAAAAATTTAAGAGATTAGAAATGTGAGAATTTGGTATCTTAGAAACTCAAATTTTCTGAAATTTGAACATTTAAAAATTTGGAAATTAAGGATTTAAAAGATTAAAAATTTGAGGACCCGACATTTGAAAGTTTGCGTAATCACAAAGTTTAAAAATTTGGAAATCTGAAAAGTTATAAATTTGGAAATATACAGTTCATTAATTAAAAATTTTGAAACTTTAAACATTAAAAAATTTCCAAGTTTACGAACTTGAAGATTTAGGTAATCAAAGCTTTAAAAATTTGAAAATTAAAAAATTAAGAGAGTTAAAAATTTAGAAATATAGGAATTCTGAAGTTTAAAAATCTAAAAACTATCAGATTAAAAAATTTAGAAACTTGAAGATTTGAAAGTTTTAAGGTTTTTGAATTATAAGGCTTGGCATTTTTATATTTGGAAATTTTAAGATTCTTAAATTATAGAGATATTGGAATTTCTGCATTTGGAAATTTTAAGTCCAGAGATTTAGAGATTCGGGGATTCGAAAATTCACGTATTTAAAAATTTAGAGATATGAAAATTAATAAGATTTGGACTTGAAAATATGGAAATATATGCATTTCCATAATCATAGATTTAAACATTTGAGAATTTGGGGATTTATGCATTTGGAAATTGTAATATTTCAAAATTCACGAAAGTTCAAAAATAAGAAAATTTCGTATTTGTAAATTTATAAGTTTGGAAATTTCAGGATTAACTTGCACTTTCCAATAACAAAATACGTCCATATGAGTTTCACTTCAAAGAGACTGAGTTTTGTCTTCAGTATATAATAAATGAATAGTTCATTATGTAAATTAAAATTATTATAAACTCATTTCTTTTAGTATTTCGTTTTTAAATTACTATAATAAGTAATTTCTGAAGTAAACTTAAAGACTTAACATTTTATAAAACTAGATATTTTCGAAAACGTTCCAATGATTTTTATGAAGCTATCGATCTAACCTGTAGTTTGCTATTTGAGAGGGTAGAATTTAAAAATCAATATTAAATTATCAACTTTTACGTAGTTATCAAGGTACAGTGACTCAGATATTTGTTCATATGCTTTTAACGCTAGAATGATTATGGTTAAATATACACTTATTTTGTACATCACATTTATTATTTTAAACGCTGTAATAATTACATCATTAAATTAGCTTTTGTTTAAAAACATTGCATACTTGATACTTTCTTATCACTTTTTATAAACACAAATGCGATTTTTCGAAATTTACGATATACCTACTGATAACGATAAAATGAAAATATTTTTTTAAACGGGGTAATATTAAAAAAGGAAACAGTTTACACATATACGATTAAAATAAACGTATTATCATATTACTGTTTATAAAAAGATGGTATAATATTATTGAGATTGGTAAATTGACAAACTTTAGTATGTTATGAGCAGAATTTCGGAATCAGAACAGTTATTGAGGATAAATTGACGAGCTTACACAATCTATTTTTATTCCTAAAATTGATTTTGGGCAAACATATTTTAATAATCTCCATAATCTGAAATTTTAACAAGCGTAGTTATTCTGCAGTCAAATTTTGAACAAAATTGTAATGTATTTTACCCATGAAGTCTGTGAAAATTTAATTTATTTAATTTGCTTTAATTCTAACTTTATATATATTATACTAATTACATATTGTACATCATAAAGAAATATTAACCTCACAAATAAATCTGAAATCAAATCCGAGTTACTATATCACTGTAAATAAAATTCCTAGAAAACATTCAAAACATATAAAACAAAAAATTTTTAATTTATGTGAGAAAATTATTTCTCGAATTATTATCCAAAACACGATTAACATTTTGTGATCTACTATATTAGATTGCATTTATCAAAACTAAATGTTAAGCATACCACTAAATCTTGCAATAAATTAATTTTATCGAAAACTTTTTACGTTTGTTAAAAATTTCATGAAAATTTTGTTAGAAATGGAAGCTTTCATGGAAAACTTCATAAATATCATAGGTAACAGTATTTAATAGAGTTGTGTTAAAAACAAACTACCACTGACTCAAACTGTTTAAAAATTTAATTAATTATAAAAAAGATGTTAAACATCGCAATGCAAATTACAACATCTTTAAAAGATATAAAATAATAACAAAATAATTATTAAATAAATGTACAGTATAAAGTGGGTGGCAAAATTATTATATTTAAACAGAACATTCCATATTTTATGATTTTAATCGATGCAATGAAACGGATATTTTCGTTGTAATATTACAATATATTGTATATTGCATAAATAACAATATAGATTATATAATCAATATTATATATTGTATATATCATTACAATGTATCATTTTTTAACAATAATACATGTGGTTAAAAATAAAAATTGAATATTTAAACATAAGTCGAACGCTATATTATACAAGACAATACAATTGTTTAATATTTCGTTATTCTGTCTTCTTTATTTGCAACCTTAAATACATAAAAACTAGTACCTACCGAGTATAATGTCGGTTATATTGAAGTCAAGGTTTTCATCGAGCCACTATTAGAATACTTAACATAACCTTAATACTACACCCGCCTTTTATTCCAGAATATATCAAGTAACAATAATATTGTCAAATTAATAAAGTTCGCGTTTGTCATGTATTTTTAAAAAGAAATCTCTTAGGTACAATAATTTGAACATACAGTAAATACAAAACAAATAAAACAGTACTAAAAAATTTACACAAACTAAAATTCATCGATTCTAATTTCTGAAACTTGCCTAACATTGTTCTTTGTCGAAAAAGATCCTAATCTAACATAATGTAGCAAAAGACCAATTAACATGTGAAGTTTCCACATCCGCTTTGCAGTTGAAAGCCATAAATATTAACAAAAGAAGAAGAAAGCAAAAATTCAAATGACATTTTCGTCTTTTGAAACACCCTCTAGAAATTCCTTTTTTGTGACGACTTGAAAAAATATTGCGAGTAGAAACTTTTTTATCCGTTCCATCTGTTTCTTCGACCTTAAAGGGTAATGGGACGAAACGGGCCAGAGAAAGGGTAGCCGAGCCACGGAGGTGGATTGTATATGAATGAACCCGGACCCGCTGACTTCCTGCGTTTAGGAAGGTCGTGCACCGTCGCTTTCATTTATCGACGAGAGCCTCCACTACACACAAGAACAACGGGGGTGACCGACCCCGGGAATGTTGTCTTTCGATTAAAAGAAAAGCTACTTTCACTACTATGAAATTACATACGTGCCAATTCATTCGAAGCCGAATTGTAAAATGATCTTCAGCGGAATCAGAATTTTTTAATTATTCGAACATGTCAATGTCCTACTCAAACGAGTCCGGTAACTAACAGTTCAGTATCAGTATTGTTAATAATCTGTTTATTTTGAGCGTTTCAATTTGAAATGGATTTCTGTAATAGAATATTTATATCATGTAAAAATAATATTTTGTAATGTTCCAAGATTCATCGTTTTAATACTGAATTTGCGGACGTTTAACGACCACATATATTTACATTGAAATTAAATTATAAAAATAAATAAATAATAGATAGTAAACTAACTTACACAATGATTCTTTATCTTGACGAAGATTAATGAATATTTGGCACAAATTTTGTAAAAATTTTCGTAATTTAAAGTAAGAAATCTAGCAGCCACTTTGTGGAGTTCTCTAAATCTAGTGTTAAACTCGCTTCATAATAATTCGAGTAAGCAAGGAAGTACTTTTGATAAAATTCTAATGTTATAAAATTATTTAAATAGTAATTATTATAGATTTATTAAATAATAGAGAATTCAAATTAATCTTGTTTCATTTTGTATTTCATTATAATTTCATTCTGTATTTTTCCATCAGCACGTAATAACGCAACACTGACCAATAATTAAATAACATCGAAACAGACACGACTTTACGTGAGACCCAATTATTAAATTAATTACCCGTAGCGAATGTATTACATGGTTATTATTTATTATATTAAAGTAAGTACATTTTGTATTCTGTGCATTTATGTTAACAATAAATTAATTAATAATAAATTCTTAAACTCGCCATAGAATCAACATAACCTACAAATTTTATATTATATTTTTAATCATTTTTCTCATATTATGAAAACACAAATTCTGCAGAATTTAGAAGGAAAAGAAAAAGAAACAAGATTACAAACAGAAATATGTTTGTGCAGCAGTAAAAGCTTTTAAAACAGACATTTCGTTACAAGTTGTCAGTGAAAAATTTTTCCTGCTAATATTAATTCAGTAAAAAAAAATTCATTGTAACTGATTAAATGAATTTATTGTAAATGAAGTATTTTCATTCTAGTATTATTAATATTTTCATTCATTAAAATATTACTATCTTGATTTTATTAAACGAAAATAATCAAATTAATATATGTGTAATACTTAGGACAGTAATTTTTGCTTAATTGCAGATTCTAATTAATTTACGGCTCTTTCTTTCACAAATATAAATTCTTATTTTTATAACGGAAAGCAAAATTTTTCCCTTTCGGATAAACGTATTTAGTTATAATTTTACATTGCCTAAACATAAAACAAATTATTTTTCATAGGAAACAAATTGTTATTTTTTATAAGACGTATATAATTCAATGTAAAATACATCAGATACTATAGGATGCATATGATGCGTCAATGGTTACATTAAATAAATAATGCAAGAATTTAGTGAATTGTGACACACTAAGTGCGTCATTAGTTAAAAGTGTGGCGTCGACGCAGACGCTGCACTGTAGAAGAAATAGCGACAAGTACCGTATTGTAAATGAGACAGGAGATAAAAGCACGCAAAATTAAATTAAAGAGCGATAAGAAATGTATTTACGGGGTGTATCATAACACGTGAAGACCGCTAGAAAAATGGATAGAAGACACGAAAACTTTTATACGAACATGTATCCTATTGTTCAACATAAACCTTAAAATTTAAACATTATTTTGTATCTTTTATTCATGCAATGCAAACATGTTTCTTCTACCGCGTAGTATTATTTAATTTTCTCCTAGATTCGTAGTAGATACATCGAAAAATATCAGCAAAAATTGATGTATTTTCGTGTTCTTTTTATTTTCATCATTATTTAAGCATATTTAAATGTTAAGAATAGTTAGCTATTACGAGGATTCTACAAACCATGTTCAAAGTTCGAAAGTTGAAGTTTGTTTTTCAAAATTAATATTCTTAAAAACTATTAACATTAAAGAATATGGGTTACGAATTCATATTTAATATTAAAATATGAAACTTGCTGTAGGTTTTGGATTTAGATGTAGGAGTGCGAATATGTGTTCCATATTTTTTAGATATCGATAAAATTATACATTTTATCTAAAATATACTTTTATGTTTTTTTTTTAACGTAAAAGTAACTTGCAATACATAAATAATATTGTAGTGTATGTTATGCAACTACCATTTTTATACAGCTAAATTTTCAATAAAATTTGGAGAGTCAATAATAAGTTATCTAAATTAACTCAACAGAACGTACGAAATTAACAATTATAGAAAATGTTCAGAGTATTGTTTATAATCGACCAACTTTATGCTGGCAATTTTGAATACCTTTTATAAAATCTGAGAGTAGTTGCAGATTTTTAAAATACATTTTTATTACTATAAAACAAATAAAAGTGAATTTCATCCGTGTCACAATGTGAGGATACCCATGAAATGTTGCCATAGCAACAGTATACGCAAGATATTGCTACTCGCTACGCCACGCCGTTATTCACATGACATTGAAGCAAAATGTTTTTAAAGATACATTTCTTAAAGAAATATAGTCGAAATAATCAAATGTATTACGTATGCACAGTCATTAATCGCACAGAGTAATTATACGCAGTAAAGTTGATATGACAATTTAGGGTGATCAACGAGCAAACTCAACAATGAATTATTAATCGAAATTAATTATTTGCGTAAACACGGACTGTTTCACTACTGTCACTAATTTTGGTTAAATAGCCTGTGCATACGAACCTTTATAATAATTGTTAGGTTTCCTATTTTTACATTGATGAATATTGAGATATGTAGAAAATGTAATTGCGCAGAATTATTTAAAGACTTGCATATTAAATAACTCTGATAAATATTATTTAAACTGACACAAACGTATTAATATGATTTGAAAATTGATATGATATAAAAATGATATGAAAATTTAGTTTGAATTAATCAGAATATTTTGTTGAGTTGTATAGCAGCTCAAGAAATTCGAAAAGTTATTATTGTAACGTGACAAAAAAAACTAGAAAACGGATAAATGTTAATAGATAATTTTATGGATAAAATAATATTTCGATTAATGTATAAATCTTGAATTAAAAATCATAAAATAAAATAAGAATGTCTCCTCATATCTACTGCGTAAATAAGTTACTAAAATTAAAAATACGAAGGAATGCGGTTTACTTACTATTTGTTTCTTTAGCGTTGAGATCGTATCCATTCACGAGCATCTGTCGCACTCGAAAATCTTCTTTACGATTGATAGATGCTTGGACTGCCGATTCCCCATTTTTGCTAGTCCAGCGGCCTTTTGACCCTCGCTGTTGTAATGTCGACGACCTTGGGGTAGTGCTTGATGTAGTTGTGTTTTCTGTTCGATTTCCGCCTGAAAACAAATAAGTTCCTCGGACCTTTAATAAATACGTTATTTACTAAATAATTTAAACGATACAAATTATATTTTCTAATAAACAATACAACCTTCAATTAATAATGCTCCATGTAATGCGTAGCAGTATAATAATTACTAATAACAATATTAATTGCAAGGATAGTATTAGTAATAAAAATTGTCTGACAATCACGTTTATTTGAAATGTTTACTACTAATTTTCCATCCTATTATAAAAGTTTCGAAGATATGCAGAAGACGTTTATTTATTATTTATAAATACTGAATTATTAAGATAATTCTACATGACACTATACAAAGTTTGAATATCTACACGTGTGAATACAGAACGATACGACTGACAAGCTACGTTGCGTAAATATATTGTAACATTAACGCCTCCTAGTGCAAATTGTAGTTGCAACGAGTTACCGGCAATCGGTGTCGCTACCAGGTCAATTCTCCCGTGGCGGGAATTCGAGCGCGTGTTAATTATTTATATTAACATAACCCCTTCCTTTGTCATGTCGACAGGAGGTATTTAACGCGGCACCGCGGGAACGTCGACTGTCACAATGTTACGTGGTTGGTAGACCTGAGCGCAAAATACAGGCGGGCGCAACTTGTTCACGCGAAGTAACTAGTTCTGGTTTGACGCTGCAGTTTGTTTCGTAAAATGATTACATACAGCTGAAAGGTACGCGACTATCGAAAGGCATAGATGCTGCATAGTTTACGCGAGTGCTATTTGTTCATGTATCGGTAAGAAAATAAATATGAAGTTTAAAATAAAACAAAGAATCGGGTTTTTAAGTACATTCTTAGAGTAATCTGTATAAATGTTACATCGTAGTGAATTTTATTGACAGCTATCTGATTTTGTGTAACCACAAAATACATAATCCGTTTGAATACATTAAAATCACTAATGGTAAATCGTAGGTAACCACGTACCTAGCATTGTTTGGCCATCAATTATGTGTTCTGGTATCAAAGTCTATAAACATAGCGCCTTCTTATTTTTGATAAAGTGTCCGCCTTTCTTACCTGACACTATTTCTTGAGAGGTCATTTGAAGAAGAAGTGCGAGCTGTTGTCGCTCGGACATCCGCGCTGGGTAACCGCGGAAACGACTGTTACCGCCTGCGGGCATTCCGTCGTCATAACTCATGTAACTCGGGCCCAAAAACGCACAAGGATCGCGATGTGATGTTGAAGAAGAAAATGCTACTTGTGGATAGACGCTTGTCTTTATTTTCAGACCCACTGTAATTTGCCACGAGCGAAGATAACCTAAAATCGTACGGTCGGTTCACGCCATTTTGACCTACCGAGCGCGCACAGATACGTGAATCGACAGTCACGCGACACGTACGCAACCACACGCGCCAAAACCGATTGCATCTGATAAACACTAAGGATTGTCTTTCGCGATTTATGCACTCTTGTTTCCCGGGCCGATGATTTGATTTCACGACGCGGCATGTGTGTGCGTGCTCTTTCGAAAACGAGATTCGCGACACACGACTCAGGACACAGTGCGCAATATGACGCAACGTTTGTTTTGTGTTTACAGTTGGTATCTCTGTCGGCAGTGTATACCGCGCCAATATTCAAATGAATACAATCAAAATGGTTGGTGAGAATAACGTGCTACTAATGTAGTACGAAGTAAACGATTAAAATTGCTACGAAGAAAATTATTAAATTATTTTTTTTCTCAGGAATACAAATGAAATATCTGAGCTGGTAAAATATACTCATATAATTTTTGTGTTTTTTTTTTTTTAATAAAGAAGATGGGTTTACATATTATATAATATATTATTCAATTTTAAGTTATAACGGGACTTTTATCATGCAATTGATCAGGTTTCATGTACATTTGCGAAATAAATAATTAATACAACTAAATGAAAATGATAGAAAATTTGGGTACTATAATTATCCACTATAGTAATTTCAATCTAATGAATATAATAGGCCATGTAATCACCACATACATATACATATACATGAATTTTTTCACACTGTCCATCATAAATAGGATAAACAATTTAACTACGCTCCCATTCTTATCACTGTCACATATGCACATAATCATTCTATACTGTATCGCATCTCGTGTTTATTATAACGATATTACAATTTAATTATGAATAATGATAAGAACACATTGTTTAATTACATCTAACGCAGTAGCTATCTACCAGTAACATCATAGAAAATACATAACGACTTTCTTATCATCAGACCGATTACATACGAATTGTTATTTGTTAATTGACATTTCCAATACTGCGAATTGCACGCAAATTTTTTTCCAATATACAACACTAAATATAGTTGAAAGAAGAAAAAGGAAAAAACAGTCAAGAAGATTAAAAAAGTAACAGGAAATGTAATTTCATTGTATTCACTTTTGTGTGTTGTTTATTTACAAAGGAAATATTTAACTTAATTTTACTTAAATATGATTAATACATTTATTCATTTCTTCCAATAAGTTTTTGAAGTATTAATTGATCTTGAGATATAAGATATCTGTTTTATTAGTTGATTTTTTATAAATTAAATAAACAAAATTACTTGTTATTTTTATACACATAGTAACAGAGCAACAATAAAAAACCAATAAATAATGTATTAATTCTTAGGTATCAAATGTGCGTACATAGTATATATATATTGTAATAGCAACAATTATAATAAATCAGAATTTGAAATAGTCAATAGTACAAAAAATTATAAAGAAATTGTAAAAGGTATATTTAACATAAATATAAGTTCAATAATAACTTTGATATATATATAATTTAATATTTTTTATCAATTTAATAATTTAGAAGCAAAACGTATTCTTGAATGTTTTGAAGTTTTATATTATTTCTTATTGACATTTTGTTGTAAATAAAATTATAGAATAAGATTTTACAAAATAAAACAAATATTGCGGTAGCTTAAGGATTTACAGTTACTTGATAGCATTAAGTTTTGGCATAAAAAATGAATATTCATATGAGCATAAACACTGTTTGATGCATTGTATGTCGAATAGCCTACTTTTACATTCATTCCCATAAAGTAATAATGAACTGTTTCATACATTCCAAGATAATATAATCATAGAAAACAGTATAATACAAATACATAGTATCTACAGGATGGCAGAGGAAAATTTTTGAAGAATGTTTATCATTCTCTATCGGAATGAGGCTTGTTTCGTGTTGTAACAGGGAACATGTATATCTAAGTGCCATAAATTCTTCAAAAAGTAGTTGGACAGAGTGGTCGTATATAATATTGAATTCAAATTTACTTCAGGAGCTAAGTCATTTATCATTTTCACAAAAAGATTCTGTTTAGTCCCATTTTAATTGGTCTGTCTGTAAAGGTAAGTTTCTTAAAAAGTATAAATAAATAAGGTTTTTAATGAAATTTTCCAATATCTTTCATCAATGTGTTCCTTGGTGTTGTCTGTGCATCTTTTGTCGAATGAGAATATATATATATATTTATGTACAAATTATATTAAGAGTTAGAAAGACTAGTAGTTTTATGCTAACTTACAATACACTTATACAACAAGTCATTTACACAGTGCTCCTGTATTACAAATAGGAAAACTTAAGAATTATTTCTGCATTTTATGTTTAAAGACTCAAAATCTATTTAAGGCGATTTTTTTTCACCTCTGTTTGCTGGTCATTGAGTGAAATACACATAAAGCTCTGACAGTTTCTGCATTGAGAAGATTTGAAGTTTTATCAGAGAAAGTTTGTTAAGCTTGGCAACATTTTGCATGGGAAATGGAGGACCTACCTATATCACATCAATACAGATATCAATTATTACTTTGATTAGTTATGAACTTAGACTTGTTATATATCATTACTGAACTGCAATGACTTAATAATAGTTCTTTACTTTCTGACAGTCAGAGGGACGACAGGTTATAGCAGTACGTGACATAAAATAACAATGTCTCTTTGTTTTATATATAAAAACTAATTAAAAATACTATTAGTATATCTTTATGTAATAATCGTGTAATAACAAAAATTTTACAATAAAACAAGACAATATTTGTATCTAGATATATTGTACATGTTTATGCATGGGCAGTTTGTCAATTGTACTTTGTGTAACTAAATTTTATTAATTAAAAATATATAACTGAATTATAGTATATTAGAAAAGAGTATAAACAAAGTCACAGCTTTTGATTATTTTTGGTTCACGTACCGTAAACCTATTCATCGTAACCATCTTTTTCATCGATAGTAAACAATCATGGTTATAATTCCACGCAATTCACTAACTAATTAACTTCAAGGTTAAACGCACATATTGTTACTTCCTAAGTTTACAATATCTATCTACTTTAACGATCATTAAGATTTCATTCGTAATTATATAACAACAACGATGATGACAGTAATGATGGTTATGATTATGATGTTATATGAATGATGATAAATAGTAATAAACAACTTTGTTATTAGTAATTTGCATTCATGTTCTACGCATTGGCTACTAGGTATTTGTTTTAATGGAATGTCTATCTCGATTTTCATTAAAGTTCAAAGGAAACTACTTCTGATATTGAGTATACTGTTATCAGAGCTACATGCGCCTCATAGCCATTACTATTTTTTATTATCAATCTAAAAATAAAATTCAATCATTTTAAGTTGTACATACTCGTAACATCGTCGACAGAGATAAAAGATTTTATTTTTAAGGCGGGTGTAGAAATGAATATAATGCTTAATGGGGATGACAAACGCTAAGAATGACTAACTGAGTGAAGATAAATATTATCCTGCCGAATTTTTTAAAAAATTGTAAGTTTCTTAACTATGAGCAAATATCATTACATTTCAATCAATTTACGTGTCACTTTAAATGTCTAATTTTATAGCGGTGAACTTTCTACCAGTCTTTTTTCCTTCTCCATACCTAGGCATTTTAATTATTAAAATCGTCATATTGAACCCTGTGTTTGACTGTATCTTGTTTTTAACAACATTTGTGTATGGCACAAATGGATATAGAGCTCACATAACTACTATGTGTATACATTGTATTTCTTCCACGCGGACGCGTAAATTGCGGGGAAGACTTTAGAATTTATAGTTTTAATCTCCTTTCGCTATTTTAACCCTGTCACAAAATTTGATGTTACAATCTTGCCAATCTTAAATTTGTATCCTGTGCCATAATGATGGTATACGTACGTCATTTCAAGTAGATTGTTTATCATAGGCATTAATTACTATGATACCGATATTCAAATTGTTAGCAATTGATGCAGACATCGCTGTAATTGTTTTGTCCATATTGCAAAATATTACTGTATATAAATCGAGGTTAATTTTACAAAATTCACTTGCCCACAATTATGATTGGTAAGAGGAGTTCCAGTTTTTGGCAATTCTGAAATGTGGAAGTCAATCATCGCTGTTGCTGCTAATGTTGTAAGGAAAGACTGTCAATATGGTAGTATTCGATGATCTTATGTTAACCGCTGGTATCACGGAAGGTCCACTTGTTTCTGTTGCATGCTAAAGTCTCCACAAGCTAGATCTTCGTGCTCCTGATCCAGATCCTGTTGTACATACACAATACATTTTATTAGATCCAATTTACAGTCGATTTCCTATGGCTACAAAAATTATCGAACGTACGGCTTCTGAAAGCTGATATCTATGCCTTTAAGGATCATACACATGGTTAATGCCGGACTTGTTACTAAACACTACAAACTAAATTGGTTTTAACGATCTTTAATCAGTTTAGCAAATCAGTTACTCGTATAAATATTAGTGGAGAACGCAATGGTACCGGCTTGTTTAACGACATCCTCCTTTATCTATGATTGTACCGACCAGCATGAGAAATGGCCACCATCTCTATGGGCAGGGAACCTCTTCGTTTGACGAGCGGTTCAGGAATAGTGTCCTTTTTTCCTAGTTCCCTCTTCCATTTAAGCCATGTGCCATTATCGTTTCCATCTGTTGATCCTCCAGAAAACATTTCCGGTCCTCCGGAACTCCTCCTTCTCAAAACCTTTTTCCGATTACGAGGCTTACCATTTATGCTACTCCTATTGAACATATCACGCCGTAATTCAGATATGTCTGCTGGCACTGAACCTCGCCGCGGAGACGGCATACCAGGGCCGGTACTATCGATTAGTCTTGTTATTCCGTTATTGTTGCTACTTCCGGTATTGTTATTATTATTGTTATTATTTATTGGGAGATTTTCTCGTTCATCTGTAAACGTGCAACTATAGTAACAAATGTTAAGCAATACCGCCACTCACGATACAAGCAGTTAGTACGTACTGGTTAAAGATAAAATATTGCCAAGAAGATTTCCAAGAGCAGTTTCTTGTGGAAGACTTGCTCTTCTAGGTGTTGCAACATTACCCTCTCGGGGTCCTAAGGCTAATCGATTAATCCCACCTAAAATCATATTATTGGTATTAACCGTTTAATAACTAGTACTGTGTACTTTCATTTATAATATTTCTGCTATTGTTTGCATTTACCTTGATGCCTAGTAATGTCAGTTGGTACGGACCCACGTCTGGAAGTATGGTCAACTCTAGATGTTATAGGTGGTACCGTAATATCATCTAATCTCGATAGCAGACCAACTGGAGCAGATCCACGTCTCCTAGCCCACGACTAACAGAGTGCAGAATATAAATTAAAATATTGTCTATACACGAAACATTTAAAGTTCAAAATGACTCTATTGTTGTTGCAAGAATGCATCTAAGCATTGATTACTAATTTTCAAATTATATCTGTTTTTTTGTGTTCGTAAGCATTACAAATTTAAAATAATTGAAACATATAATAGTTATAACTCAGAATATTAAAACATATTATACATAAGGTATTACTGAGCTATAGTTGCAAACAAAATTTCCTTATAAATCAAACAATTGTGTTTGTTATTTATGCAACAAGTTCTACTAGTTTGTGCAGTTAGTAATTATAATTCAAAAATATCTTCTATATTCATACCAGTCTTTTTCATTGATTTTGAGTATGTGAAATATAAAAAATTGATTATACCTGACTACCCTTTCGAGATAAAGCAATTCCTTTTGGATCTTCCATTGCTCGTGGATCAACGTTTTCCTTCATCTGTACATCGTGACTTAATTTGGCAACCTTAGAGCTCTTTTCCTTCCAAGGTTCCGAATCTCGCTTGCTACCGGTAGAAATGATCTCGTTATTCGAATCGCCGGTACTTCGTCGCGGTTCACTACCACTATCGCTCGACGAAGAGATGCTTTGAATGAGAGGCGGTGAATCAGGTGGGCTACCAATGAAGAACACCTTATGAGTGCTAAGTTCGGAGGACACTGGTATCGCGGTAAATCGTCTACCCCCAGCATCAGTCGTTATTGTCTTAGTTTCTGGCACAGGAGTTGAGTATCTTCGTAATCCAGAATCGATGCACTTTGCTTTCGTAACCTGCATCGAACTACACTGATTCGACTTGAATGCCACTGTAGTCCGTTGATCCTCGCTTACTGATTTATCACCCTCTAATTTCATCTTCGAAACAGAAGTACCGTCCGTCTTGGATTCTGTTTCAAGACTATGACTTCCTTTTTCTTCACTAGAACCAGTCAACGACGCATAGAAACTTTGCGTGAAGTCAGTTCCTTGAGCAGAAGAGGGTCGCTTATTACGATTCTTGAGACTCGTGTCTTCCACGCGAATAGTTTGCACTGAATGGCGTCGTGAATGATCGCCACTTGAAAGGGGCTCGGTTTTTTGTCTGAACAGCTCCGTGATCGTGGTACCATATCTTTTCCCAGAGACCTCCGTTTCTCTCGGTACTTTCATATCGCTCTTTGCTTGCATCGAATCTCCCTCGTGTGTAGGTGGAGTACCGCAACGACCATCCGAGCAAGATTTTTCTTTCGGGGAGAACGACGACGAGCTAGAACTATCTCCCTCCACCAAGATTTGAGAGTAGCACTGCGACATTTCTGCAGTGGCAGATAAATATCTCATTCTGACGTACGGTTGTAACGGAGGGAATGTCTGTTGTCTTGTCAACTGTTTCGATTGACTACCCGGTTTCTGGGAGTCCGGCTGTAAGACCGTACTTAATCTCGATGCTTCAGCACTATTAGTGATGCTAGCTATACTAGTTTCTGGTAAAAGGCTTTCAGCACTGACGGGCCTTTCAGCACTATTGGCGTTTGGCGATAGTTCTTGACCTATACTGCTTCCTTTGGACGATAACAAAGATAATGAGCTAGGATCAAGGAGGCTTTGATCCTCCAGCTTCAGTAACAGATTTGACTTTGATTTGCTTTGCTCACTGGGCAGGCTCTCGCGTCTAATTGTGCTTCGTGGTAACAATGTTAATGGTTTCGAAACACTCAGAGGTACCGAGTGACGTCTTCCAACCCGTTCCAAACCAACTCGCGCTGGTAAACTTTGCATTCGAGGAGATTGAACATAGGCAGCTGGTATGAGCAAGTCGATACTTCCTGTGTCTTCTTCTGCGGCTGGATCCTCCACAGAGCTGACAGCATCTTCCACTTCTTCCAGCTCGGAGATCTCCGTTTCCGTTTCTTCCGCCGTTTCCTGCAAGATCAATGCCTCCCATTTTTTTTGGTTGGTGCGCAGATGCTCCATTAATGAAACGCTCAATCCGTCGCCGAGGAAACGATGCCATTCCTCGTAAAGAGGCGTCACGACGAACTTGAAGAATCCAGTTTGTATCTTTGGTATGCTAGTGGTATGTCGATCGCATAATGGCGTCACTGGAAGGTTCAGCCGACGTTCGTAATCACCTTGCCGAAAGAATTCTTCGCATACTTTGTACGACCATTTCCTCGAAATATCCCACGGTCTGCAAGGGTTCGATATATCCGCGCATTTCAGGGCTATTTGTAAAATGAAGTGTCGATCGTCTGCCCGTTTCATTTCCAGGAGATTTTCATCCAAATAGTGCTACAAACATTCGGTAATAAAAGGATTAGAGCCATTGCTGAGCAGCTTCAAGAATATGTCGCATATTTGTTTAAGTCTTTAAAGTTATTTATACTTTTCAGAGTTTAAAAGGATCATATTTATAAATACGGTCTAGTATAAGCTCAAATGTTACTAGAATGATTAAAAGAAAAATATAGCGTGTTTTATAATATGCGAGACATATTTCAACAGTGCATGAACAGAACATGAAAACAACAAGGAACGTTTTTGTAAGTGCTAGATCGAAATACGTCAGAGTTAATGTGACATTTGGTTTTAGTAAGAAAAATTTGCGTTTTGGAATTAGTAAGAATTGTGCAAAGTGAAGTAATATAACAGTGTTTGTTTCTATTGTTACAGCAATTAATCTCGACGCTATACAAAATCAGATTTCAGTTTCCAGATATAATAAAATTTATTTTAAAGAATTAGACTAGACTTTTAAGGTCATAGTTTTGAGATTTGTGATCTAAAATAAAAAATTCAAGGTAACATACGACTCCAAAAATTTCAGAAGGTAAACATACAAACTTTAATTAGAAATTTCCAGATTCGAGAAGTGCTATATTGTATTCCTATAAAGTTTGAATTGTACTTTAATTTCCAATATTTATCATTAAATTATGGATTAGCGCACGGATGAAAGGAAAGTTATTTGATTGTATTATAGTTAGTTCTTATAACTGTTTCATTAGTAATTATTTAGCAGCAGGAATATTTAACGAGTTTTTATTCAGTTTCTAAAATATTTTAAACGATGAAAATAATTATTTCGATCGCAAAAAGTTATGTCGATAACAAAAGTAATAAACAGATAACGTAGCCTGAGAAAAGAGATCAGTAAGTTTTCTAATGAGGTAAAAATCAATCGGAGGAAAACAACTGAAGCTTTATAAAAATATTATAATGAAGATGACTGCGTGATCTTTGAAGCATTGATTTTATTTATACTTTGCATAATTATAAAAGATACAAAAAGTAATAATTTTAATAAACCAACTCTAAACTTTTTTTAATAAACCAACTCTTGTAACGCACAACTCTAAAATAAGAGAGAAATTAACGTTTAAAGTTTTCGTATTTACTTGTCTGAGAATTAATAAAATCAAGAATGTATTTTTTTATGAAAAAGCGAAAGGTTTAATTAAGTAAGGATCGTAAGTTTGAGTTTTATCATTGCGAGAGTTATCATTTTTTTATTCGTTCTCGTCTTCATTTTTTTTATTAAAACTAATTAACACAATTAATTTTTCGAACTCAAACAGAAACGATCGAATGAAAGAAATTGTTTGTATATGTATATTTTAACTCTATTAGATGAAGAGAAATTTATTTTTTCAGAATATTATTTTAAAAAATAAGAAGAAAGTGAAGAATATATTTATAATAAGTGGAATGGCACTCATCATAAAATCATAAAGTATTGCAACACTGTACATTAAATAAATGATTATTTACTTATAAATAATCTATAATAAATGGTTTGTACAATTTATTACTGTGTGTAAACATTTATCTTTTAATATATTAAAAATAGAGCATATTTTATCAACATTTGAAAGGGCTTCCCTTTTACCCACTAATCCCAATATAAACCACGTAAATTCTGGAATTAATTCAAAAATCGGAGCACTCCATTGATGGTGTAATAAAATATTTGTTCTTTAATTAGTTTCAGTAAAAAATTAAAGGTATTTAAAAAATTATAACTTTTGCACACTTCGGAAACCTCGCACAAACCTCGGTTTAATTTTATCGCTTTTCTAAAACATTTAATGTTAATTTTCCCTTTATATTTGAGAATAGCGTGCTGCGATTTTGCCAAAGTACTACCTTTGCTGTTCTGTATAATTATGCAAAGTTTGAATGAAATTGGTGTTCCTAAGGTTTCGAAATAAGTACATATACGGAAAATTTTTAAATTCTAAATTCTTTCTTACTATTGTTTACTCTAATTTTTATTATTTATTCTAATCCTGATTAATGTATTAATTATCCAATTGTGTATTACAATGTTAATTCTCGACAATCTTTGCATACACGCTAACTCGATAAATATATTGATGACAATTTTTAGAAAGAACAAATTGAAAATAGCGATGAGTTGAAAAGATACTATTATTTTTTGTTGAATCGAACAGGAATTATTAGACATAATTAATAAAATTATTACACTAATCAATTAAGAAGAGAACATATAGAGTGTCCCACAATTACTGTAAGAGCCGAAAACTCTTTCCTTCGCCAAAATATTGGTTGAGGTTCTATTTTCGAGTTATTAGCAGAAAGCACTGACCAATGAGAAGAAACTAAAATAACTCGAAAATGGAGCCTCAACCAATATTTTGGCAAAGGAAAAAGATGTTCCGAATCGCCCTATCTACCACCTCTTTTCGCCTCTTACAGTAATTGCGGGACATCCTGTATATTATAAATGTGCATAAGAAATATATTTATATATAATAAATACAAAAATAATTAATAAAATAAAAAACACTGTGTGGGATGCAAACCCACGACAAAAATATCTTTGGTATCCACCATTTAATCTAATTTAATTAGATAATTTACATTTTATCTTATCCAAAACAAAAATACTAAAAATCAAGTAATACTCTCGTTTTATAAAAGAAATGACAAGCTTGCAGTTATTAATCCGCGTTTTTGCCCGAAATATGTCGAGAGAGTGCGTTTTACATTTCCTTAATTATCGCACACTAAAAATTCTGAAAAAATTATTCGTGAAATGTATCAGTATGAAATTTGTACTTTTTGTAATATTTTGTTATTTATAAGCAGGATTTACAACGAAAAAACCTGAAGAAAATTTTCTAACATACATTTCTCGTGTCTGCAACATTTTTGAATATGATCCGAACTTTTGTATATCATTAAATAAAGAAAATAGAGTGAAACTCGATAATCCGAATTTCGGTCGTAACTACCCTTTCGTTCAATTTTAAGAAACTATTAAATTTTATTTTAAGAAACTTTTGAAAACATTTGGGTTGCAGGTATACGAAATATTTACAGCGTGCACAAAGAATGGGTTGTTAGGTGAGGATCTATGAAACCATAACCCTAATAAAATAAAGTGCCCCCCTAATAAAAGTAACCGTCATGACACGTTTCAAGTTTTCATCGAAGTGATGGCCACATATTATAAAGTACCCAGTTTAATGATTATTAGCGCAACGCTATTAAAGCTTTATAAAAGTTCACCTTCAATCGAATGAGAAATTCCTGCTGCCTCGTGATATCTGTGGCCAATATCAACGAGCTGATGTGTCGCTGAAGTTCAGGTCTCACGTTAGCAGGCAACTGATCCGAGACACCGCTTTCTAGTAGACAACCGATCGCCGATCTCCAATGATGATTTTCAAGAACCGACGTATTCTGAAAGGAATTCAATGTCACCTGTCGAATCATCTTCGTACATGGATTCGAATGAAACGTCTTGGATAGAATCGACTCACTTGATAGAGAGCAGCCAAGTGATTGCTTGTAGCAACCAGAAACGGTTGATTGACGCCCGGATGATCTAGATCATGCGTCACCGCGGCTATTAGCGCAGCCATTATCTCCAAGTTAGTTAAGTGCGTTCTGATCTGCAAATATACAAAATATTGAACATTATTTTCAAAGCTCATTATTATGAAATTCCCTACTTTTATCAGAATGTAGAAATCTTCGAATTTCTCCTGAATTTATCCTCAATAATGATCGATAATGTCGATACTAAATACATCGATGTGGTAGGTATTTCAGGATATCAGGATTTCGTTAATGATTGCAGTTATTATAATCGCAGAATTAGATCGGAGTTATATGTAGTATATTAAAGACAAGTATAACTAGAACTGTTAAAGATGAGAAAATCATGACTAGTTATAAGTAAGAAAGGATCTTGATCTTGCTTTCATTTCTGTTGGCAAATATTGTTACATGTAGAATGATCCAGTATTTTATCGCCGAACTTTACTAATATATACCATGAGCAAAAATAGGAAAAAAGTTATATTCTAAAAATTAAAATATTTTCAATTGATAATGTAATCGATTGATTAAAGTTTATTAATCACATTAAGCTAGGCCTTTAAACACTTTTTTTAAAATGTATAATAAAAGTATTTAATGAATTTGGATTGCCTTGTTTTTCGATGGCACATGCAGTGTGTCCTAGTTTCGTACCACTTTAAAACCACTATGAAAACTTTGCCAGCATGTTTTATAAATAAAAACAATAAAAAAATGTTATATAAACATAGGCTGTTAAATGTTTTATTGAAAGATTATGATGACAATAATAATGGACAATTTTCTCCTTCAATACAGCACATGAATAATTGCGGATTTTTATATTTTTTTTATTAACTTTCAATAACGCATTCAAAAGCCTATGTTCATATAAATAGATTTTCTGATTTCTACTTTTAAATTAGGCTATTAAAATTATGTGGACAAATAAAAAATCCTAAGAAACCCTATTTCCACGCATAGAATATATTAATAAAAGTACGAATAGAATGAATTATAAGTAAGTTTCGAATGGAACATGCTAATGAAGTTCAGTAAAAAATTAAATTATCTTGTATATTCGAATCAAAAACTCCTTTTGTAATATAAAGTATATTATATAGGATGCTTGTTTTATATGAATACACTGAAATATTTCAAAAATATGAATAATATGCAAAAATATTTCTGACAAAGTATATAATGTTGAATCGATTAACTATTCTTCTCTATTTAATTCTTATATTTTGTTTATTTTCTGTCTATTTGATTTCAAAGCGTTCTAAGGATGTAAACATTTGTAATCAAAATTAAATTAAAATCTCTTTACAAAGATTAATTTTTCGGAATATTTTATGTAAAAAACTATTAAGCTACTGTAGCGAAAATATTAATTGTTTGTAAAATATCTCAGATTTTTATACAATGAAATAGTTTATGAATTGTTAATATTTTTAACGTTGTACTATAACACGCTTTTACATTAAATATTCAAACAAATAATCTGTGCAAAAACTAATATGCAGTTTCGTCGAAAGACTAAAATGCATGTATTGTTTCTGCATAAAAATATCTTAGAGCACAAAGTTATGAAGACCAACTCGTTAGATATTCCAATTTTTTGTGTAACATATCTTATTTTACGATAAAAAATATCTCATAAACTATGGATTCTGTCAATATGATATGAATGCTTTCACACGTAATGGCGCGAAAAATCAATCTATGTAAAAAACGATACGTCATCTCCATTTAAAAATCTCGATACAGACTTCACAAGATTTTACGTGATCGAACGGTTAAATAGACAAGAATAACGTATGTTATTCTCGAAATCACATAATTTTTATCTGAAACATTTTTGCGTATCGTTCATATTTGTTGAGATATATAAATATTTTTAGTTACATAAAATTGACACATTGTATACAGTGGTTGACAAAAATTTTCAGTCCAGCTATAATTTTATTGTATCTTCATAAAAACGCATATTTGCAATAAATATAGCAGAAAACAAAAGTATTCATGTAGCAACATGTAAAAATAAAAGGGACTATATTTCATATACATACTAATTATACTGTTATATGTACATATGATCATACGATATCCTGTAAATTATGATAAAAGAGGAAAAGGGGTGATTCTACTTGCAAAAATAAGTCGAACATTTTCGTATCTAATTTTATATTCGACACAATTGAAATCAAATATTTGTACAGTGATTCTTAAAAAGTTTGTTTCTTGCAAGAAAAATAAAAATGTGAGTAATATTTTGTTATCAATTCAATGATGAGTGGACTTATAAATCAATAAATGATATAATTTATTCCAGTATTATTAACCACTATTTTTTATAAAATTGTTATTATACTTATATATTTATTCACAAATCTAATTATCTCATTGAAGGATAATATTTTAGCAGTACTAGTATAATATTTATAAATTTATAAGTTATTGAAAATGTAATTTCTTTTTCGGTAAATAAATTTTCGGTAAATAAAAAATTGTATTATACATTTTTTACGAATATTTCACGTCGATATTTATAACATTTACCGGTTTTACTATCAGTTAATACCCTGTATTGTACAACGCTGGTATTATTAAACGTAAAGAGGAAAAATTAATTGTTGTACTATAATAAGTGAAAATTAGTAGAACGGTAAGATTTCATCAGCACAAAAGTCTTTATATATTAACGTTCATTTACCTTAATACATCAATTAACTCCTGCCATTTTAATTACAGAAATAAATGATTTTGACCCAAAAAGTAAATCAATAATACTCTAGAAATTACTTAACTCTTCGTTGCATTGTGTTCTATATATAAGATGAAATAATGTCGTATCTAATCAAATGCAAATGAACTTCATATTTTTTAATTACAAAGATTATCGAAAAATTTTTTTTTAATTACAGATTCTTCTTTCAAATGTATGTATACAATTTTCTTTTTGGTAAATCTGTAACACGACAAATATGTGTTTATTTATTACATTTGAGATTTAACAAATATATTTTTTATAATCTTTTTATAGTCTTTTCTATAGTCTTCTTTACAGTATGTACATATAAAGTATGTTCTTGTCTTAAAATGAACAAATTATCTTATAATTAGAATAATTATCCTTATAATTAGAAAACCTATAAATAGCAGTTATTATTTTATAAGATCACCAATTATACAAATATCTTACAATTTATTTGACCTAAAATGCACTAAATTTTTAATAAAGTCTACTAATATTTTTATCATTCGCCTTCTGTTAAAATTTTTTCAACATATTGTTTTAACTCAATACTGTCACATTTTAAAATAATATTATGTATTCATAGAAATGATTTCAGTCATGTAGATATGAAAACAGAAGTCGAAAACTAAATGTCAAAATGAATTTCAGAAATTTATAATCGACTATAAATGCAATTAATTGCTTGCATTAGGAATTGAAGAAATATTAACACATGCATAAATGTCTTTTGCATTTTAATCAAGAGTTGACGAACTACAAAATATCTGAAAACTATATGTTTTTACTGAGAGTTATTTCCCTATGGGTTACCAGAGGATTACACTTTTAAAAATTGGATAATTTAAAAAAAAATTATCACCATTATTTTTAATTATCTTTGCATAATGTATTCAATAATTACAGACAAAATACAACGATCTTAAGTATCGGAATGTATTAGGAGGAGTCTCAGAATATGGTTCTACAATCATTGTATATAATTAAATATCGAAAAATATGAGTAGTATTAGGCTATATGTGGTCTGTATGTGTGAACTATGTAGTTGTAAAGATTGTCTTTTTGGGTGATCGAATGTTTTCGGGGCAAAGCGAAGTGCTCATTGCTTTGTGAGAAATTGAGAGAGAGCAAGCCGGTGAGACTTGTAATTCGTAATATTGAGATTCTATTTGTATTTCATTGAGTTAATTTCAAATAATTATATTTCATTAAATAAACTACAATAATCATTTCACTTATTAAAATTATTCTACATATAAAATACAGAAAAAATACAGTAAAATACAGAATTTTTTGTTTGAGTATAATAATTTCGCCTTCAACTGTATGATATGGACAAAGTAAATTATGAATAATGTGCAACAAAATCGGGCAATGTACTAAATTTCACGTATTCATAATCAATTTGACCTGGTATTATGAATACTGCTATAATATAATAATATCTGAATAGAGTGATAGTAATAATACTACATACATCGTTCAATAGGTAGATGACATGTATGTAGTATGTTTTGGCAGAGCAAAGATTAAAAATTTTATTTTTGAAAGGAACTTTCAGGGATGCTCCACTTCACCCGCTGACTTAACGGCGAGTGAATATTGCAGTTTTTAAGAAATGGATGCTGTTTTTAGCAACAAATTACACTTATTTATTATTTAACAATGCCAGTGAACTAACAGTTTTTGTATAATTAAGGTGTGTTTGAATGTTATGTTTCAACGATTTAAAGTGTTGAGTGTTTAATGTTTGACTTGCTGATTGATTTTGTATTTCTACTTGACTTTGTATTTCTGCTTGACTTTGTATTTCTGCTTGACTTTGTATTTCTGCCTGACTTTGTATTTCTGCCGTTTTTCGGCATATGTTACTGTATTTAAAACCTCTGCTCTCCCTTCCTTTGCGCCCTTGGCGTGGTACATTTTTGGAAGGGGAACAGGGTTGTCTGTATGGGGGAGGACAACGTCACAGAAAATAGGTTTTTCCCAAAATCTGTGACGTCTTCCTGAGGGACCTGGAACCGTTACTCTCCAGGCCCACGTTACCCTTCGACTTTTGGGTCCGCAAGGTTTATGACATGGCCTGCACCGCTGAAGCCAAAGATTCGACTAATGATGTGTCAATAAATGAATTTACTAAAAACTAAATTGTCACGTACCATCCTGGTGCTGGTACACAGATGGTACGGATACTAAATTGAAGGTCTTCAAAAGCGATTACTTTCTTTCGCCACGTCGTAAACCTTTTCCTAAAATTTTTATGTGTAGTGTGATTTATATGTTATTTGTTACGCCGTAACATAGTATATATAATAGATAATGTTTACGAAATTAAGATTGTATTAAGCTATGTAATTGATGCAAAAAAATCAATACTCACAGAGGTTATAATAGTTACACGATCTTAACGATCGATGAAGCATTTGGTAGAAAAAGAATTGTGTCAGAAAAGTAGATGACTAGGTGTTAGGGATAGTCGATACTAACACAAACGACTATTGTATAATTGTCGTAAAAATCGTAAGACGCTCATTATACTACCAGTTTTCAAAGCACATGTTAATATCGGTAGTGAAATTTATACAGATTGTTTCAAAAGTTACACAGAAGATTATATACATAAGAGTGTTAATCTCAGTACAGATTCCGTAAACAAGTATAATTTACTTTGAATTTGAGTTAAATTATAGTCAAACTTCGATTAAACTTTAACTAAATGAAATTTAATAAATGTTAGCTAACAACGGAATGCATATTCAACAAAAATTGGAATCATACAGATATCATGCAAAAGACTGAATGAGAGAAAGAGGATGTTTTAACGATAATGAAATACAAAGATGCGAATATTTAATGCGACAATACTGTTGCCGAAATAATATTAACCTAATGGTATTCTTAATGGACGCGATTCCAATACAATCCTTGTTTTACTAAATAATAAAATTCGCTTAGTTATCACATTAAACTAAACTGTATAGTACACCAAAATTGCAAAACTCTTTGTTGAATTTTCATTTCAATGAAATTAGCAAAAATAAATGTATTGAGAAGTCGGTAATTAAGTTCATGCATTTATCGATTACTTGTAAGATACTGCTCGATTTTGATCGGATATTCGTATGTTAATAAAATAAAATCTACATATTTTTTCGCTATTGTTTCTCTGATATTATAATTTTCCACACGTATAAAATACAGTGGGTTATTTAGAATTGTGCTTTCAATATTCATAAATCAAGCGTAATTAACAAATTTTAAAGAGGTCTTTCCAAGTCGTTTTTCTTAAATAATGCATTCATTTAGTCTCTTAAAAGTTATTGTGTTTTTGTATTATTTTAAATATAATAACCTCCCATATTCCATCACTTTTTAACCAATGAATTTGAACATTCCAAATCATTACATTTTGTCAGTGTTAAATACTGTCAAATTACGAAAAAAATTTAAAACGGTGTTCTCAAACATAGTTCAACCGTTTTTACTCCATCTGGCAAATGTCATTATTGAACGGCTTCTATCAAATTCGTAATAAACCGTTTGGACAATGGTACATCCCATATCAGGTAGACGGACGGTGCAGTCCAATACATATTATGGACGGCTGACCGAACCCATATTACTTTGCCCTTATTGTTTCAATAAAACCTACAAAATCGAAATGTTTTATTGTATCTACAATAACGTCATTTATACCTGCATCAGAATTTTATTAATCCATTTTTACAAAGACCGACCAGGCGATACATTCGTTGAAACCCTCCTTTTTCTAATAAAGGGGAAATACTAGAGAATTTGTTCAATTAGCACACTTTCATTATAATGAACTCCCCAAACAATATAAAGAAAAGCAGTTTCAAAAATTTTTGAATGTAATAAATGAATTATAATAAATATTATATTATTAACAATAATATTTTTATTATAACATGATTCAATGAGAAATATTCTGCTCTCACAAAAGAAAGGTTACGAGTTTCGCTAAAACCATTCTTCATTGAATTTTTAAAAGATGTTTACGTTTTAAAATAGTTGTTGATTACATACATATTTATTAATCACAGGGTTACAATTTATTAAGGTTATATAAATAAATAAATATTTAATACCTACATACTGTTAGTTATAATTACAAATTTTCTTTTTTTGGTTTTATTAAAATTATGGCATTTTCGAATATGCAGTTTTGTCGATTTTATGTCAACACAACTTTTATATTTTTGATTTTTGATAGATCATTTATCAGCATTATTTAGACTACAATATACATAAATTGTTCTAAATATTTCGGAGTTTGAAGATTTGAAGATTGGAGGATTTGAGGATTTAGAAATTTTGGTACCTCAAGATTAAAACATTTTAGAGTTTGCAGATGTGGAAATTCGGAAATTTGGAAATTTGGAAATTTGGAAATTTGGAAATTTGGAAATTTGGAAATTTAGAAATTTAGAAATTTAGAAATTTAGAAATTTAGAAATGGAGAAATGGAGAAATGTAGAAATTTAGAAATGTAGAAATTTAGAAATTTAAGAAGTAAGAAATTCAGAAATTTGAAAATTTAAGAAGTTAGAAATTCAGAAATTTAGAAAATTAGGAATATAGGAATAGAGAATTTCCAAATCCAGAAGTTTAGGAATTTGAAAAATGGTAATTTTAATAAAATATAATACATGAAGAGAATTAGACCTACTTCGATAGGCTAAACCCACCCTACTTCCAATCTACACAATAATTCTGCCCCTAATACACTACAAAAGAAAATGGCCTCAAAGGTATCGTTCAACCGTGCAATAAAGATACATCAGCGGGAAACCTAGAAACATACCTTGCCATGTCAAATAATTAAGATTTAACAATTCAAAATTTATAAAAGTATACGCGTCCCTCAATTTATGGATTTGTTTTACACGAACAAAAATCGCACACATAAAGGCTGCTATTATATTTAGCCAGTAAAATTTCTATTTCCAGTTAAAATAACAATAATCTAAATTTGTGAAAGAAAAAGTTTTAAGTTAATTATGTTCTGCAATTAAACGATAATCCCAGTTAGTTAAACAATAATTGTAAATGCATAGTAATTAAAAAATATTCTTGGCATATTTTAATTATTATTATTATTGTCCCATATATTAAACATGCATTAATTTGACTATTTTCATCATTTAATAAAAAAAAATCAAGACAGTAATACTCTAATGAATGAGAATACTAAAAATATTGGAATGTAAATGTTTTATTTATAATAAATTCATTCAATCAATTACAATGGATTTTTTCTACTGAATTAATTTTATAATAGTATAAAAACAGTTTTCACTGACAAAATGTAACAGTGTTTGTTCTAAAAGCTACAATTACTATACAAACATCTTTCTGTGAGTAATAGTTTTTTTGTTTTTTCCTTCTACATTCTGAAAAATTTATAACAAGTGCTTTTATAAGATAAGAAAAATTACTAAAAATATAATATAAAATCTGCAGGTTATGTTGATATTGTGAATATATGATTAATGTATAAATTATTATATAAATGTATTATTCATATAAAATTTGTAGGATATGTATAATTATCATTAACATAAATGCACAGAATACGAGAGATAATTACTTAAATAGATTAAATATTAACAATGCAATAAATTCGCTGAGGCTGATTCATTTAATAATTAGATCTCACGTGAAATATCATTTATTCTAATGGCATTTAATGACTGATCACTGTTACGTCATTACGTACTAATGAAAAAACAGTACTTGATTTCAGTATTTAAACAGGATGAATAAAGAACAAGATTAATTTGGATTTTCTATTATTTAATAAATCAAAAACAACTTTACTATTCAAAAAATTATACAACATTGATTAATTGGGACTTTAGCAACAATACTTCCTCGCTTGCTTGAACTATTATTGAACGAGTTTAACATTAAAATGCAACCCATAGAAATTATCTTACATTTCTTATTTTAAATTATGAAAATTACTAAGAAGCCTTGCTAAAATGTATACGTATTAACTTTTGTCGCATCATCGTATAAGCTAGTTTACGTATAATCCGTTATTTATTTATTTCTACAGTTTAGTTTCAATTTAAATATAAGTCGTCATTAAACATCCGTAAATCCAGGGTTAAAAACGTTGAATCTTAGAGTATCGAATAATACTTTCGCACGATGTAAATATTGAGTTATATTAACTTATAAGTACATCTATGTAATGTTAGTAAAATTTGCTATTGCATTTTGATTAGTTTAAACGTTAAAAATGAGCAAGAATAACAAAATTCTTTTGCTTTTGACATTTACATTAAAATTAGGGGTTTTTAATAGTACCTTATTACTTTCGTCAGTCGATCATAATAACAGATCGTAGGGACCACGTACCTGACACGGGCCCTATTGCTACGTTTAAATTTATTGCGACGTCAATAATGCACGATATTTTCATTTAGATATTTCATATTCAAAATTTTAAGAAATATGCTAATAATTTAAAAAATTCTTTAAAAATCGATTTAGAGGTAGATTTTTTAAAAAACGTGAAAAGGGGAAGAATTTTTTAAATAAAAAATTGTTGATGATCTTCAATATTGCAGAAACCATTTGTCAGCAAGATACATAAAATGAGGCGCTCAGTATAATAAATAGTTTTAACGAGAACAACTTTAGAAAAAATCATTCTTTTATACGTACAAGGGTGAATTCACGTTAAATCGATAATGTTTTGACATCTATATTAGGAATTCTGCGCACATATTATAACGCATTCGCAATTATGCAGAGATTAAGCCACCATTTTGCTGATTTCAAATTCATTTAAAAGATACCAGCGTTTAATATGTGCAATTTTTATTTATTTCCGTAAAAACTGTATGTGCGTAGGAATTTAATCTCCGAAATTTTTGTTAAACTGAGGTATACTTTCTTTTGTTTCACGCAGGAGAATTGGGCTATTGTTATAATATCTTTTGTTCTCAATTTAAAAAATTTATTTTCATGCGAAGTGACGGAAAAACGTTTAACTTTATTTACTTTCGAGACTTCTGCTCAGATCTGTCAGTTTTCTGTTAGATTTATCATGGTAAAACCTTTACGATCCACTAGGACTTTGAAGTCAATTTCTATGAAGTTCGCTCTTTAATTGTTGGATGGCATCACAAGCTTATTTCACTTTGAAACAATTTAGTCTTACTAGAGACAAATGTATGTAACACATCACTCAATAAGTCTCCGGTCTAACTAAGAAAAACAAATTTTTTTTAGAAATTCCACTTTAATCATCAATATATTTTCCTTCCAGTATGATACACTGATTCCAACGCTCCTCTAACTTTTCAATTCCCTTTATATTAAACGATTTGTCTTTGCCCCCAAAATAAGCTTCAGTTTCCGTAATCACTTCTTCATTTGAGCCAAATTTCTTTCCCTGGAGCATTTTTTCATATCTGCAAAGAGCCAGTAGTCGCTGGGGTCCAAATTTGGGGAGTACGGTGTGTGGGGAAACAATTCAAAACGTAATTCATTCAATTGAACCATCGTGTTCATCGACTAGTGACACGGCGCATTGCCTTCGTGAAACAGCAAACGCGGCACCCACTTTGAAAGCAATTTGCACATGCCCAAATTTTCATGCAAAATTGTGAAGACACTACCTTCTGATATCTTCAAGGCATCAGCTATCTCACACAACTTAAGTTTACGGCCCTTTAAAACTATTTTGTGGACATTTTTTATGTTTTCCGGAACGACTGCTGATTTTGGGCAACCAGAGCGTTCAGCATCATCGGCGCTTGTATGACCGCGTTTAAATTGAGCATACCAGTCAATGATAGTTGATTTCCCTGGTGCAGAGTCCCTATAATGCTTATCAAGTCACTTTTTGGCTTCAACAATATCTTTTACGATTAAAAAACAGTGTTTAATCAACACACGAAATTCCTTTCTATCCATTGTCTTCAAAATTACGAAACTGGGGGTACTAAAATGATTGTAACTTCTAAACTATTGGTCAGAATACCATGAAATTTTGACACGTACTGTTTGAAGGTTAGTATTATTCGAAAATAACGTGGGTCTGTCACCAGTGTCGCCATTTATGTGTCAGACCGGGGACTTATTGAGTGACGTGTTACATAAGACGATGTAGTAAAGTCGTCCATGTGTTCGCATTTAGAAAATACTTATTTGTTTTGCACTTTGGCAAGTTATAATTTTTAGTTATTATTTTTAATTAAATATAACGTAAAATTTGATGTGCTATGTATTTTATGAGTCCATAGTTGTGAATGAAATGTGTGTTTTTAGGAAAGTTAAGTCAAAACCGCATTCAAAGGGTTCAGAATGTAACACGTCCCTTTGTGTAAATGAAAAAAATTGTTTCTCTTTTTTATAATATAAGAAATAGTAGCGATAGACGTGATTTGCTTTCTGAATATAAGATAATGTAATAAATAATTGAATAAATATTTACTATTTTTCTCCATTTTATATCCCTTAGATTGTACACAGAATAACATTTCACATTTTTGCAATTACCATTAAAATTTCAAATACTACCACATAATAAAATATTATTCCAAAAAAATAGTACTTCCGTAGGATTCCGTCAGGACTTCGATGTTCCAAATTATTTTATATGTAATGACCTTAGGGATGACTTATAATGAAAACTGTGCTATAGTATGTTTACTTGCACCTAAATAAAGTATTTAAGAAAGATAGCACAACTTTTAAAAACTTTTAAGAAATTTAATAAATAAAGCGTTAAAGAATTGTTGCAATACTAATTGTTGACAAATGAAGTTTTAACGATATAATTGCAAAAATACAGAGTTAACAAAGTTTAATTGACGTTAAAAAAAAGTGGCCTCCTACCAAAGACATTTCTTACGTTCAATGGTATTATTAAAATAAAAGGTTGATATTAAAAGTTTTCAAAATACTAAATGCTTATTAATTATTATATTATACAATTATTAAGTTTGCCGTTTTACACGATAAAAATGGGAACATAGAGGAGACATATTTGATAGAAGTAAATTTGAAATTTTGTGAGTTGAGCTACTATTAACCCCTTCCTATACTTTGACGAGTCTCACTCGTGACGCACTTACAACTCAAATGTGACAAACCTTACTTAAATTTGGAATACTCTTCAATTTTAAATTTTGGTCCAGCTATAAGTTACATTATCAAGGATCCTCGAATGTAAAATAGTTACAACATTTTAATTTTCTTTGTTCGTTTTAATGTTATAGCCCTGAATAGTTAGTCTTGTCTAAAGCATCTGTTAAATAAATAGCACGGGAAGGGGTTAATATTAAGCAGCGGTATACATATTTCTAATATCAGTGGAACAACGGCAGAATAATAATTATATGATATTGAATTTTATGGCGACGTCGTTGTAGCCCTCTTCTTGTTCAGCAAGGAACAGTACTTACATACTTACTAATTAATTAAAACTATTTTTTGATAAATCAAGGTTCGTGTCATTTGTCCTGTAAAAAATATACGTAGATCATGAAGCGGTAGAAATAATACCAAGTATCAAATACTATTGATGAAATATGGTGGTGGTCTAATAGTGCACAGTACGTTTCGTGTTTGTGAAGTTGGTTCACCGACAGAGATCGATGATAGAATAGGAAATATTTAATACTAGAACATATTAGAATAAGTTTCGTTATCACGAATAAGCTACGTTTTCAAATTAGATATTTTATGCTGACAACGATCTTAAATATTCATTAAATCTTTTTAAGGTCTGGGTAGTCACGGATAAAATCTGCGATCAGTAATGGCCACTGAAATTACTTAAATTAAATCCTATAAAGTATGGAAGAAGAAAACTGGAACAAAAGCTGCATAATAAGAAATATTACAATGAAGTCCATTTAATGAGATCCTTTTGTGATGAATCAGGGAAAATCGATACGCGATTTAATCAAAGACCGAGAACTATGTCTTGAAATATGGTAAAATGTGTTCGAGCAAGGCTTACATTTTAGTCCAAGTTTAAAGTACTAACAAATTAGTTGTGATAAATAATCGAACTTAAAAATATGTTCAAATTACATTGTAAATAATCTTAGTTTATAATTTAATTCGCGAATTAAAAACTTTTGCCAATTTATTTTTCCTAAAAACTTTCATATGTACATATGTGTGCAATATATAGAAATATGGACACTATTTCTGTAAACGATATTACTATTTAAAAAATATGTATTTTTAACCAGTTAACTGTGGCGATCTTTTTGCAAAGCGCGCAGTATGTGTCGCGATAATCAAGCGATGATGATTAGCTCTCAAGAATATATGAATCCATCTCAAATCATTTACACTTTTTATTTGTTTATTTCATTTCGTGTTGACCTCTAAACATTTTAAACATATTACAATTTAAGAATATAATTTAATTTTCGCCAAAATTACAATTTAAATATCAAATTGTAACAAAATTTTACGCATGACGGATATAGTCGTCATAACTCAAAATTCTGCCACATCTCCATGACGGGTATAGTCATCAAACACACTTAACTGGTTAAATAAAATATACGCGGTTGAGAATTTTGGCTAGCACTGTATACGTTGTCAGTAACAAAATTGTTAGATATTTATTAAATGAATCAATAAGTACTTACCTTTTCTTCTTGGAGGAAGCAATGCATTGCCTGAGTCACATCCGTGGCGTGTATACTGTTGTGGTAAGGATTTGTACTATGATAACCTTCCTCGATGAAGGCTGTAATCAAATCAAACGATTAAACAGTATTGCTATATGTGTTTTTGGATCATTGGAAAGTTTAAGCAAAGCTTTAGTTACGACAATCGTGATCAAATTGTAAGATATCAGAAGATAAGGCTCTAGCGATGTTTACGACTAATGATTCATGTAGCCGAAGGTGTAAATGACTTCCGGATGTGAGTTACTTATCAGTTTGCTTTTGGAGCATTAACCTCTTGTCTCATTCACTTTATTTGCTAGAGATGTTAGTATCTTATTGTTAGATTGTGAACACAATTATAAATTATTTAAAGACTTTTATCGTGTCATGGAATTCTTGTGGATAATTTTTGAGTAAAATGGTTTATAATTTAAAAACTGCTGGCAGATTTTGATTTGTGAATATTTGATGAAAGTTTACGTTGTTTTAACTAAAAATTTTATGAAAATTTTATATTCTCTACTGTTTTAAGTCGAGAATACAGAATGTTTTTAATTATAATGGACGCAGTGTTTAAAAGGTAAGACTTGATATTATCTGTGACAAGTGAGGTATATATAGAAATGAAAAAGAGGAATAATGAGTCATAAAATAAATGCAAACAATTTTATGAATTTCACTAATTATATCTTTGGAATTTAATGTTCTTCTTTCCTCTAACGAATTTTTAAATGTTCCTAAATATATACATATTATATATATTAACCATTTTTCAGTTATTCAGAAATTTGATAGTTTGAAAATTTGGAAATTTAGAATTGGAAAATTGCATAAGCTGGAAATTCAGAATTTACAAAAATTGTATAAATCAGAAAACAACTTGTGAGTATATGGTTCATTTTTAAACTGAACAAAGATGTCATAAAATCAGGAACCTAATGCGATAGAGTGTAAAACATGTAATGAAAAATGTAAATAAACCCATTAGAAAATGATGGAACATTTGAACATTTATTGTAACAAACTACGTTTCTGACACAAAATTGTAAATATCTTGTGAAATATTCATATTTCGATGATCTTATTGTTAGGTTAATACTTTTATAAGCAGAATAAAAGTGATCGATTGGTTTAACAAAAAGTTTGCATTGATGCACTCATCTAAAAAGTAAGGTCATAGAAAGAACGTATATCTTATGATTTCTTCTTCTATCATTTTCTTCCGCCTTTGCTTAAAAAAGAGCAGTAACCAGTTCTGTATAACCCTGTGTATCTAAACTTTGTGTGCCATAATTTTTCTCGCTTTTTACCATCAAGCTTTCAGTGGTTAAACAAGCCATCTAAGCAACACGAAGAATAAAGAAAAAAAAAAAATTGAAAATAGTACGAACGTCAGCAATAAGAGAAATTAGGATAGCTTGTTTGGAAAGCAATAAAGACTGAATCTAATTTACAAAATGCCAAAAATGGGCACACGAGCTTTGCGTTCATATCTCCGAACGTTCTGTCGGTTATAAATGTGATTATTGTAAATTATATTAAAGCTGTTCTAGATTATATCTATAATTCTTGCAGTTTTCGGTAATAATAGGTGTCATTTAATGTTCCATCAAAAATGTAAATTAAAGCTTAAAGTTATTTTAATGTACAAATCATGTATATCATGATATTGTTGTTCAGCTTGGTCATTTTAGATTCGAATAAGGTGAAGTGGGGTAAGTGCAGACTGGTTTTTGTACAGTTGGTATTTAAACGTAAGTATTTTCGGTCTGCTATGTAAATACTTAACGCTGTCGATATCGAACGCTTTGCACAATTACTACTATTTAATTAATATTAACTAGGACCTTAATTTTTCTTGTACATTTTGATTTTGATAGAAAATTGTTTAAAATGTCACCTATTCTGCACTTTTCCCGAAAATAGGGTAAGAGCCTAACTTGAAGTTAAATACTTTGAAACTTTATTTCATGTGCAATGGGGCAAGAGCAGAATTATTAACAAATCTGCTATAAAATGCTTTTTACTGCATTATGCAAATACCCCTATACTGCAAACAGGTACTCTTAGCTGAAATATAAAAGGAGATATAGTGAAACAAAACAAGGAAACAAATTTCGTTCATATTGTAATAAAAATAGCTTGTATACGCACTTGCCCCGTTTACGAACTTATCCCACTTCACCTTAGTATTAATTTGTATTTATAATGTAAAATAAAAAAATTAAAATATCATATTTTCTTATTCATTTAAAGAAAACCTAAAGTGCTCGATAATAAGATGACTCCCACTAATTTAATGTTTTGACAAATTGCAGGTTGTTATATAAAAATGTATGATGTCAGGGTATTTTCATCTGCATTCTTGAAGTAAATTAATTAACATATTTTAATTTATGTTAGCTAATATTAGCTATAATGTGTTTGTCAGTTGAACGATTCTTGCTTATACGTGCACCATTTCCCACCCTCACTTGCTATTAATATGATCCCAATCTTTACGGACAACTTTCATAACTATAGAAAAACACATTACTAACCAGTAATGAGTGAACGTACGTATTCAACAACTTATAAAAATGGGGCCATTTATTTTGAATGTGGGACAAGTTTATTTTTGAAAAAAATTAAGATATTGAAAACAAAAGATAAAACTTAATATGCTTTTTGGCTGTAAGCAAGTTATACTGGAAATAATTTAAATTTACTAATATTTGAGGGATGGAAGTTTGACCGATTAAGGTCGAAATTACTTTTAGGTGAATATATTATGGTATAATTCAACTTAAACATTCAAATTTTAAATCCTGAAAAAGTTAGATACATAAATTTCAAATACTGAAATATTAAGTACTCACACTCCACACTTTTAAGTGCTTAAAAACTCAAACTTCAAATCTACAAATACTTAATTACACAAATTTTGAAGAATAAATATAATATAAAATTATAGAAAATCTATAATGTATATATTTAAAACACGATTTGCAAATGGAAATTGCAATATTTGAAGTAAAATGAATATCCCAACTTAAATAACATAAATAATGTTTTCTTATAGCAGAGAAAACGCGATTTAGAAATAAGAAATAACGGATACTGTATTCAAATCATTTTTACGTAAATAATAAATAATTGTAACAAAGAATTATTCAAACGAAAAATAAATACATATACGATTGTCAATTTATTGTTATTCGTATATAAATAAAGTTTTATTTGAATAATGTTCAACGCTGCTTTAAAAGACATTGAAAGCAATAATTCTGAAATCAGTAGAATAATGACTTAATTAAATCCTTTTAATTCAACGCGCACATCATATTTCATATTGAACATATTTCCTGACATCGAGATCGAAAAATGATTAATTAGGCGTGGATTGTCTGATTTCAACTCGATTAATTATTCACTTATTTAATAAATTAAGTAAATATGGATTTATATGATCAAAAGAACATTTATTTGTTCAAGAATTGGATTCTGATCTGATCACAAAGTACTTCCTGAATGATTTATATGACCAAAAATACTACCTTTGTAGTTTTTATCTTAAATATTAAATTGTAACTTAATTATTATTATTGTACTTACTGAAAACTTAAAGTAAAGGAAAAATATAAATTAATTTATGTTTGTAAAATATCTGTAATAATTTTTAAATAATTATTTTTTAAAGTGATAATTACTTTTAAATGTTAATGGTATACATTATAGTGTTTGTCAAAGTCTGTTATTAAAAAAAATAAATAATTTAAATGATTTAGAACTGATTATATAAATTATTACTTGACAAGGTCTTAACATTTTAAAGTTAAATTAGTTATAAAATATTACGTATCATATTTGTTAAGATGCTTATAAATTTTATTTAATGTTTACAAGTATATCATGACAAAAATGCAAGTTTCATCAAAATAATATTTATACAGATTAAAATTAAAACTCAATTTATTTTAAGACTATCTAGTTCGACATTTTCTTTTTAATTATGATTTCCCGATCAACAACAATCGATAGTAATTGCACTATTATCTTTATTTTACACATTAACGTGTAGTTTATATTTTACCTATATTATACTTTGTCGTGCATTGTGTTCACTTTTACTCATTTTTGAAAATAAATTAATACATTAACCTCTTTTTATGCAACGTATGAAAAATCACTTTAAATTCGATGCTTTTAGCATGTGGAGGTCAATCGATTTTTAGAATGCTTATAATGAATTTATAACTAACTATTGATGTATTGTGAGCGATGGAGGTAATTAATAATAGATTTTTCAAAATTAGTTTATAATATACATATACATATGTACATTCGTACGTTTATTATTTCAATATGTAATGAGGTTTACAATATTTAAATATAGTTTAATTTCTTTATTAATAAAGAAATAGTAAATTAATGTTTTGAAAATAATGTACTTAAACAGTTAATTTTACTATTAAAATTGTTTTTAATAATTTTGAAGAAATATTTTAATTTCTCATTCAACATCAGATAATAAACATTATAGACGCTTACCTTAACATATTAGTTTTGTTAAACGTTCTCAATCGTGCTATATTATGTTCTACGATGTAATCGACATTATTTCTTTAAAGGCAAAACCACTTGTTAAATAGATTTTTCGAAGGAGTCTAATTATTCAGAAGTATTGGGATTACTAGAAACTTTTGAAATATTAGATAACATTTATAAATTTGTAAAACTTTATTTTAATATAATATTTAATATTTAAGGGTTAAATATAGACAATTAATATTACTTTTCTTTCGATGTTATTTTGAACGGATTTTAATACCAGCTGTATTAAACAAGTCAAATGACCGGTTGACACGTTTATTTTAATTTACAAAATTTGCTAGGACGTTTTTTTTTGAAATGTGTATTGATTTTTAAGGAGATAAATAACTAATGTGCACATTCCACTATGCTTTATGATTTTTTTTATTTATTTTTCTATTTTATTATTAACTTCGAAGTATTATATGTTGGTACAGAGTATGTAAATTCCATAGTCATATTTCTTTTGTTGTTGACCATTATAAATTTTTAATTTATAGGGTCTGAATTATTCTTCTGTTTTTTAACACTAAAATTAGACCAGCCAGTATAGTAATTGATTCACACGATTCTTATTTGAAATTATAAAATTTATCAAACTGTTTTTCTTGAAATCTACATTGATCTTTAAAGAGATAAATATTTTTATTTACGGTAGATTCGGTGTTGAAGATTTGCATTTTTACGAAAGTAATACTAATTTATGTAAAATAATATAAACACTTTCATGTGCTTATAAACGAACAAGTTTTTACAAACATTTTAATTTGATAGGAACTAGCTGTTTTTGAAAAAAGAGCGATTGAAAATTTACTTTAAATACAAGTCACGGTATGCAGCTTCATTCGCTTACCAAATATTTATAATCACATATAGAAAAATTGTATTATGTAATTTAGAAAAAACACGTTCTGAAAATAAGCAAAGTTGGAATTTATAATAATCATAACAAACTATCTACTATCATTTACTTCAGAAATGTCCGGTAATAAGCCAATATCTTAAAAATCACGATACTTTGCGTAAAGGTACATAAGGTAAAGTGGGGTAAGTTCGTAAACGGGGAAAGTGCGTATACAGGCTATTTTTATTACAATATGAGCGAAATTTCTCCATTTAGTATGTTTGTTTCCTTGTTTTGTTTCACTATATCCTCTTTTATATTTCAACTAAGAGTACTCGTTTGCAGTATAGAGTACTTGCATAATGCAATAAAAAGAATTTTGTAGCAGATTTGTTAATAATTCTGCTTCTTACCCCATTGCACATGAAATAAAGTTTCAAAGTATTTAACTTCAAGTTACGCTCTTACCCTTTTTTCGGGGAAAGTGCAGAGTAGTTGACATTTTAAACAATTTCCTATCAAAATCAAAATGTACAAGGAAAATTAAGGTCCTAGTTAATATTAATTAAATAGTAGTAATTGTGCAAAGCGTTCGATATCGACAGCGTTAAATATTTACATAGCAGACTGAAAATACTTACGTTTAAATACCAACTTTACAAAAACCAGTCTGCACTTACCCCACTTCACCTTATAGCTAAATATGTTTCAAATCTAATACTTCGTATAAGAATAGAAAACTACTTTAGTCCAACTGAATTATCCATTTCTTCTCACATTGTATCGAATCGTAAAAGAATTCTATTGACAAGAATTCTCAAAAGCCGTATTATTGAACAAAGTATTGCATCATCCACGTACGAACATTATCTTTACTTATTTAATCCATATAGCAAATTCCCGTGATCCTAAGTTCTCAGTGAATGTGAGCATTTCTTACAGTACTATAATCTCTTCTATTGCAAGAAATTACGATTATCCGCCGAATTGCAATTATCATTCGGCCGGTCGAAAGGGCTTAAATATTCACTTGCTCTCCCTCCTTCTTCAACGTGACGGAACATAAATCGTGTTTGTATGGTAATCCTGCATAGAATAAATAAATAATAAGTATCATGCAGTCTATAAATACGAATACGTCGCGTAAAGTTTCTCCCGCAGGACTCTCCCCTTTTGAATATTTAACGCTGACGAATGGCTTCCGGCTTGATGATGACGTGAAAATTCCGTGACGAAAGAAAGTAACAATTATGAGCAGGAATGGAATTTTCTAAATGTTGAACTTCACTAACAAGCAACTAGTTAACCGAGATACAAATCATTATAATGTCGTCACAACATAACGCATTCAGTCTTAACAATCTTGAAGTCTTTTATTCTGCAATACACGGATCAAAAAGTTACTCTTGTAATTAGGCACGAAAAAATGTAGTTTTTGTTAAAACTTGGAGATATTCTCTAAATAACACCTATGCTTAATGTTTAATAACAGCTATGCTTAAAATGTTATTTATATTGTACTTAATATGAATGGTGTCAGTTAATAAATGCAAATGATACATATTTAATTATTTCTGGTGTTATATCATTTTAATGAGTATGTAATGTGACATTCATGATAATAAATGTCGTACAGATTTTACTACCACGAAAATTTATTACCACTTACCGGAGGATGTCTCGGTAATTATTGTTCTTTGTACTTGTTTATTTTAATAGGTTTTTACTTAACGTTCAAAGTAGTTTCTTTATTCACAAGAAAATTCTAACAACTGATACACGCTGATTTTGATGAAACTTCACATAATTGTTCATTAGATCTCTCTGAGAATATAACAGTAGTTTAATGGTACCCATTATTTACTTTAAGGGAAAAACCAACTCTTTTATCAAAGGCAGCTCGTCTATGCTTATAAATTGTATCGACGAAAAATAATAAAAAATACTTTTTCAAGTTAAAATTTTATATATCACAATTAAAATACTGCGATTGACCACATGTTGACAAGAATGCACGGCATTTTTATTATAATTATTTATTATTATTGTTATTAATAATAATTATTAATAAATAATAATAATACTAATTATTATTAATTGGTTTTATTTAAAATATTTTATCACGAAACAAACGGTTTTCAAGTATCCTAGATGACATAGTTAGATAAATCAACTAATTTATTATCCAATTAATAATGACGTATTTTGTAAGAGCATTCATTAATTAACAAGAAATAAGTCACATCATTTGAATAATCCAATTTGTAAAAATATTTGAACTTAAACAGAGTATACTGAATATAATTATCATCGATAATGCCCTGTTGGATTGCTTTTGCCATTAAGAACATGTTGTAAACGTCTGGATGCATTAGAAATAATTTTTATTAAACAGTCATATGTAATAAACAATCGTTATGTTCTTATAACAGTTTTCTATATGTTATAGTTTAATATATACAACAAAGCAAACGCATCACTATGTTTCAAAAATGGATACCATATAAACAACGATAAAACAGTTTTTATTTATGTAATATATATTTAAAAATATCTACGCCTTTTTCGAAAATTGTGTTCCTTTAGCGATGAAAAGCGGTGAAAAGGTCAACGAAGAATTAGCCATTTTGTAACAAGAATATTGATGAAATGTCTTTGTAGACATTTTCATAAAGCTTTAAGCTTCAAATTGATGTAGCATAAGCTACCTTTGAGCACTTTTATGTTATCAAATTGCTTTAAACTTTATACGTGATTCAAGAGGGACCATTATTCGTTATAAATGGCAATTTGCCATTGTGTATTAAAATCGTCAATGAGCGCTTTATAATCATTTCTATCATATTTTAAACATTAAACTTTCGTTGCGTATGTTTTTTTATGGTACTCTTATGTCATTAAAACATGCTACAGCTTTCGTATTTCAAAAACTGCTACTTGTTCGGCAAGAATACAATGTAGGTATATTAAAATTGATAAACATTATTAAATATATAAGGTGTTATATAAAGTATCGTATGTATTACATAACTAAGATACTCTCTCTGTTCCCTTGTTTTCTAGTCAGCTTCCAACTTACATTAAGTATTGTCTTTTTCGCATACAATAATAATTTACATATATGTATAGTGTTTTAACTGATTGTTCATTAAATGTAAGTTAGGCAGTAAGAAAGGCATGACTGAATCAGCTATTAAAAAATGACGACTGAAGAGTTTCGCGGAATATAAGCATGTTTGATAAAATCGTTTTTAGAAGTGATGAAAAGGACATAGAACAGAAAATAGTAAATATTTATGTTGATTCTTTTATTCTTTTAAACAATTGTGAAAGGCACGATGTTTTGTCGGATGATATTCCAACTTCTCTCTTTGATTATACCCTTAATACAGTAGAGGATAAAAGTATTCGTACACTTGATATATAGAAATAAAAGAAGAACAATAAGGTGAAGGGGGGTAAGTGCAGACTGGTTTTTGTAAAGTTGGTATTTAAACGTAAATATTTTCAGTCTGCTATGTAAATACTTAATGTTGTCGATATCGAACACTTTGCACAATTACTACTATTCAATTAATATTAACTAAGACCTTAATTTTCCTTATACATTTTGATTTTTATAGGAAATTGTTTAAAATGTCACCTACTCTGCACTTTCCCCGAAAATGGGGACTTGAAGTTAAATACTTTGAAACTTTATTTCATGTGCAATGGGGCAAGAGTAGAATTATTAATAAATCTGCTATAAAATGCTTTTTACTGCATTATACATACTCTATACTGCAAACAAGTACTCTTAGCTGAAATATAAGGGATATAGTAAAGCAAAACAAGGAAACAAATATACTAAATGGAGGAATTTCGCTCATATTGCAATAAAAATAGCCTGTATACGCACTTGCCCCGTTTACGAACTTACCCCACTTCACCTTATACCACTTTGTTGCAAGTTATAAAAATGTTAGTGGGACACCCTGTATAGAAGAATAATTCGCACACCAAAGTGCCTGAATATTAATGCGAGTCACTGTAGAGAGTGGACCATTAATTTGGATTACTAAACCGAACTGCCGATTTAGTGAAAAATGGATAATTGTTTCCCATTCCTCAGTTTCTCGAGGTAGAAAGCTGAGTTGAACCACGTTTGCAAAATCGAGTCAAACCACACTTCTAAAGCTAGCTACGGTCGGCCGCATAAATGATCATTCACCTATTTTTATGAAATTTGGATATGTTATAGTACATGGATAATTAGGGGATACGTATTTTTTTTTATCTGCGGTAAAACATATTTAGGGTATGAAACAACTTCTCAAAGTGTGAGGGTAAAATGGAAAAATTGCGATATTTTTGAGATCAATGAAGCAATTTTAATAATTTTTGGTATGAAAGTATCTTTCGATAGAAGACAAAAATTGGCCTAGGTATGTTGGAAGAGAAGTGAAAATTAGGGGGTCAAGTACCCTTAAGCGACCAATTTCTTACTGCAAAAAAATCAGTTTTGATCTGATCGAAATAACATTTATTAAAACTTCAAGAGGAAAGTTAATTAGGGAAAACGTATTTTTTTTTTTTTTACATAAATATTTGGGACATAAATAACTCCTAAGTTACCGCGCTCGTTTGGCACTACGCATGAAACACCTTGCAAAACTGTATCCCTTAACTGTTTGATTTTTTTAATATATCTTTTTATAACATAAAAATGCCCGATGAGGCAATGTAGTTTTTGTAAAAAAAATTATTTGTTCCAAAAACCTTTTGCACAGATTTGTAGGTCTAATCAAATGGTACAATTTTTGATCCAACATTTCTTAATATCTTCTGTCGTTTACATTTTATAAGCAATTACATAGATCGCTTTGAATAAAGTTGTTGATTTTGTCCTTAAAGTAAACAACAAGCACGAACGAATTACAATTGATTGTCAGATAGACCAATTATGAAAAATTTCATCAGTCACCGGGGTTCTTTTGTAAACGCACTAGATGCACGAACATTTATGCATTCGACTGTACAAACTTCCGCGAGTTAACGCATCAGCATTCTAGTCGTTTAATACTTTCAGTCCCAACTGTGTTTTAACACGTTTCGTAATAGTTTTTCTCTTTTCTCGTTATCTATTTCAAACTATAAAGAGATCTCTACAATCAAAAATAGCATCTGTCACCGCAATATCAATTGCAGCTACTTCTTGATGATTTCATTTACGACTTTCACTTATCTCGATTGAGCTGCACTTGTTACTCTAGATTTAGACGTGTTAAAATACATTTCACAGAGGCAGTGATCTTTGAGAGGTTATATAATTCGATAATCGTAAAAGTATACGAAATTTAATCCACAGATGTCTTTTCTTAATAATTTAATTTACGATATTGCTCCAAAGCGATTGAATTGATTGTGTTGATTTAGAATACTACACAAATCGAGTACCTACCTAAATTTTTAGTACAGAATAATTAAAACTGCATTGTTTTATTTGCGTTCGATTTTTTGTTTTCATTTATTATATATAAATCTGATAAAATTTTGATCAATATCTGATTTCGAGTTTATATATGTTGTGTCGTCATGTAAAAGCTATAGAATATTTTTTCCTAAAATTTTGCACAGAGATAGATCTGATTTTGTAAATAGTTTTTGCTGGATTTATTTAACACAAACTAACTATTTTCTTCTTCAAAAATTATCGAGTCATAAAACTTTCTCTAACGTTGAAGGTTCGAATCAAGAGGATGCAGCTGTGTTCTTTAGCTGTTTATTTTAATCGTAGAACCCATAGGGTCTATTGACTTGTAACAAAGTTTTTTTCAACGACTTTCTTCATTCTGAACGTTATCCTCGAAGAGAAAAGACATGCTTTTGCGTGTTTCTGGATCCAGTATTAAAATTTCTTTTTATAAACTATTTCTGCTTATTATTTTATTTCGCTGCCTATTTCCTATAGTTTTAATATTTTGTGGTGATCCAAATTGAAGAAGTACTATAAAGGTCACTTTCACCATAATTTCACGTGCTTCTCACGTAAGATTTGTTAAAAATAAAAATACCACTTAATAAAATTTGCAACTATTTCAATGTTGTAGTCATTATATTAATTTGTCAATTTTAATAAATAGTATACGAAAATTGGCATCGTTAATCATTTAAAGAATTTAATTCAAAGTACTTTTAAAAAAACATTCGTTTAAGAATTTTTTATTGCAGACTAAATTTCACTTGTTCAAGTTATGGAACATTACAAAGTTGAAAAGAATAGCTTTTCTTACGAAAACCTGCTACATCTGATGTAACTGAAATTCTATAGATAGTTTCACTTTGCATAGAAACAATGTTTGCAAGGATTTCTACTGATTCGAAACAAAGGGTATAGCCGGATAAAGTAGTTAAATGCGCCCTTGAGTCAAATGAGAAACCCAATACGTCAGTCGGTAGGATATCCAAAAAAAAACATCTGATACCAAATTTCAACCCCCTATCTCATCCGTGGGGGTAGTAAACGGGAAAAAAAACGAAATTCCGGTTTTTGACTCATTTTGTCTATTTAATTTCGTAAAAAAATTTTGAAAAAATTCTGAGACATTGAGGTTCTCATAGCGCATATTATACATAGAATTTTTTCAGATTTTTTGATCGCAAACTGTAGTTGTAAAATACAAAAACTCGAAAAAACTCAGAAAAAATGCGATTTTTTAGTGAAGATGTCGAAGCACTACTTTTATATTAATGTGATGGTTACATATTAGCATAACTAATATTCCCTAATTTTTTCAGATTTGTTCATTTGTTAATCCCTACCTTACCGATATAGAGTAAAGTAAATTTAAAATTTTCCGTGAACTTCATTAACCCTTTACCTTACGATTTAATTTCCAACTGTGCGGGCCAAAAGTGACACCAAGTTTGGTCGCGCGCAGGGACATACATAGCTTAGTTCAGCGTTCGAAACTATACAAATCGCAAACTTCCTATGATTTGTATATACACGTGCGCGGTAAAATTAACTTTGAGAGATGTTTGATAAATAATTACGATTAGTTGATTATTAAACAAAAAAAAGATTTATTGTTTATGTTTCGCCCGGTAGACTTACGACGACTCTGAGGCGTCTTATTCATGTTTGGCCCGATAGACTTACGACGCCTCTGAGGCGTCATTGTAAGCTAAAGGGTTAAGATTTGTTAAAAATACTTGGTAGCTGAAATAATAAGACCATAGAAGAACTTTTGTAAGGATATCTAAGGTTTGTTTGTTGTTAACTATAGTCTCCAGTGTAGTACAGACAAGCACAATCCACTCGGTATGCTTAAGTTCTTTCTTTTAAATATATCTCCAAATTATAATTCAATCGGTATATCTAAAATTTGTTCTTTTTTAAATTATTTTTCTATCGCAGTATACTGCAGTACAAGGTACTGATAACTAAACTTCGCTTCTTTAATTATTATGTATTCTAATATAGCTTAAACGAATATACATTACATCGTACACGAAATAAAAATCACTAATATCAACAAAATTGTGTAACAATATTGTGGCCATAATGATATTCTATATCGTATCGGCAACGTAGAGAATGACACTAAAGTCATAATAAATTATTGTACATAGTCGCCATAAATCCTCTTCGTGAATATTACTTTCAAAAAGAAGTTACTCATAGAATTTCAGCTAAATCAGGCGTGAAAGTTTTTCGAAAGTTTAACCTCTTCCCGTACTTTGACGAGTCTGACTCGTGACGCACTTACGACTCCAATATGACAAACCTTACTCAAATTTTGAATACTCTTTAACTTGAAATTTAGGTTCAGCTATAAGTTGCATTATCAAGGATCCCTGAATATAAAATGCACACAACATTTTTCTTTTTCTTTGTTCGGTTTAATGTTGTAGCCCTGATTAGTTAGTCTTGACTGACGCATCTAATAAATAAATGGCATGGGAAGAGGTTAATCCAAATTACTGATTAATGAAATGTAGGTGCACGCTTAAAATGTCAAAGTACTTACACTGAAGACCTAGTGCTATAACACGAAAATCTAATGCGAAACTATAACTATAAAATATAAAACTATAACTATAACAATAAAACTATAGTTATAAGTCGATACGCGAAGTAAAATTTCTGGATGCCGTCATGGACATATGGGTTGGTACAGTTCGCCATAAGGTAGACTTGTCCAAAGTTGTTTCCCGGGAGACAAAATTCCCACCATAGCTCGTCGTTACCATGGGTACGAGAACGCGGCTGGGCAACGGAAATGCTGGTTTGGCATGGCGTTGTTTCCCTGAGGTGATTTCCTTGACGACAAAGTGCGGTTTCCCTGACGATAAAGACGCGCTATGGGAAAAATGATTTTAGGAAGGTCTTAGTGAGAGGTCTTAGGCTGGATAGATTTGACCATAACGGCACTGTTAAGGAAAATCGACCGAGTGATAGCGTAAAGGGTTCAATTAAATAATAATGAACTATTTGTGGGCGTAAAATAACGTAAGTGTATATTCTGTGAAACTGTGATATATTTTCCTTGCTCTCGCTAAGACGTCTACAACCAGAATGCCCCAAAAAGGACACTTCTAGCCTTAGGACCTCCTTCGCCAGTCTAGCCTGCGAACTGTTTACAGCTTTAACGGTTCCCTTCAAGGGCCATTCACAAAGCGTCGATGGTCTACGTTCAATTTTCTGATTTACGAAATGCATGCTGTCGAATTTTGTTATAGCGCTGGGACTGATTGTGAGAAGTTAATGACGCGTAGTCTTATTTCAACTATCTCCGTACGATTTTATCCTTAAAATAACCCTATAATCTACCATAGATCCAAGTAGTGAACGAATCTCAAAATATGTATGTGTTGCTCTGCCCTTTCAATGTTGCTTGTTCAGCTGCGATGATAAGAATTTTATTATATAGGTCCGTCATACAATTGGGACAGATAATATCTCGAATTTGAAAAAAGATAAAACAAAACTATAGAGGAAAATGTTGAACAGTATGATCATATCTAATTTTGTACGCCTACGTTTTCTTCATGAATGCAATAACAAATAAAAAATGTAAATGTGCTTCTTTATAATGGAATTTAATATTTTTTCTGAGTTGCATTAGCTACGTGAAGTATTCTGCGTGTTATGTTCAAAAAATTAATATTTTGTATGATTTAGATTCCTGATACGTTGAAGGTTTCGAAGAAGATATAGATTTAAATACAATTATTTGGATAGTTTTGAATACAGTCAGACGCCATGGCAATCATGTTTTTCTGATCTCACTCTTCTTGACTTCTTTCTATTTTCTTTATATTATCTCAGATAAGTGAATTTGCATCTACTTATTTCTGTGGAAGATAGGAACGAATTAAAATACATTATTTTGTGTATACATTAGTAAAATACATTAGTTTGTAATTAAAATACATTATTGAAGCATAAATAGTGATCATTAATGTCATACGAAAAATATAAAAAAAACGCTGTGCAAAGACAGAATGTTCCAATATTTTGAAAGAAGTAAAGTCCATTTATAAAAAATGCAAGATATATTAAGTATTGGTTTTTTAAATATTATACTTCAATATCTTTTTTATGCATAACGTTTAGGATAGCTGATACGATGCAGAAAAAATAAAAAATTTTATATTAAAAGTGTATTTGCATTCTTTAGATGCATTTTTGTTCATGGAAAAAATTTCGTAAGAAAGTCGTGAAGAAATAGATATTATCACAGTAGTTTAACTTTCTCCTTAACAATTTTTCATGTCCTTGACAAGGCTTAGCGATTCTTGCAAAAATACAAAAGATAGTTGCTACAGTGGAATAAAATATTGTAATTTGTTCAAAAATTTTGTGACTGTTGGATTGAAGGATGTGGGTAGGAAAACCTCAGCGACGACACTGGTCTTAATAACTATATTGATTGTATATTTATTCTTCATTTCAACAAAAGTAAATATACATTGCGACGAAAGCATCTTGATAATTTCTGTGATTTAAAATAAAGAATCTAAAATGCGCTATTTTAACGTGTTTCATAAATCTTGTATTAAGTGCAATGTAGAATTTAATCGATTATAATTTCCAGCTTCCGAAATATTGAAAATATTTTCACAAAACTGAAAATAATAATATTATAAATATAACGAATATTAAATATTAAGTATTTTAGAAGTATTATAATGAATATTAAATATTAAGTATTTTAAAAGTATTCTAACGAATATTAAATATTAAACATTTTTTAATAATAAACACATTGAAATAAAATGTCCGTTCTGTACTCAACGAAACGACGAAGTAAGATGAGTATATGTCTTTGAGAGGTTCTTAACAAATGTTTATTAAGTATCGAGCAGTATAATTGCAATAATATTATCTCTATAAATTACCAGGAAAAGACAGTAGCGCAATTTTAATCTTCCTATGTAAACACGTATCTTAATAAATAAAAAAATGTCGGTATAATGTATTCTGTTGTAACAGCCCTTCTAGCGGATTCGTCCTCGTGAAAATAACATCGGAAAATAACGCAATACGGCACGGATATTACGGAGATGCTCATTCAATTCCGCAAACGCGCGCCATATGCCATTTGAACATTTTATACGAAATCGAATAGGAAAACGAATAAGTTCCTCCAGTCGCGTTTTGTACGTTATTCAGAGGATACGAATAAATAAAAGCATCAACATACGAGTTTACTGTCAGACTATACTGCATGTGTTACTGTATTCTGTTGCATAATAACCGCGGAGGCGTTGATAATTCCGAGGATTAGCTTTGCGACTAGAACACGATGTTATTATCATTCTGTTTGTAAACTTAACGCTTTTTGTTCAGCGTAGTTCGTTATTTCTGTCGTTAGGTTGTCGTTATTAAGCTGTTTTACATAAAATAATAAATACAAGATATTTAACACGATTTAACAACAGAATAGCAGCATAAAATAGTACTTAATGCATAATAAAATGTTAATTTCATTTTCAATTAGAAGATATAATGTCACACAGTTGCAGCAGTTTTCAGTGATTTTTTTATTACAATAAAGTAAAAGAAGCCAAGATGTGCCGGTTTTCAAAAAATGAATAAAGTGAACTGTCATATAATTATAAAATATGAGAAAATATATTTTTATATGTTTCTTATTATTGTATATGTTTTATACATATCTTTTGTGTAGTAATAATTTACTTCTTGTCTGTAATAAGAAATTTAGTTGAAACATTGAAGTCATCATTGACATCATATTGTACTAAAAGTAGAAAAAAATTAAAACATTATTGGTCGAAGTCTTGAAACGAAATTATGTTAAAAAATAAAAAGAATTTTTTTCAAAATGAATTATTTCTTTGGTTACGCCAAGGAAATTATAACTTCCTACCAGACATTTAACCAGTTAAGTGTGTTTGACGACTATATCCGTCATGGAGATGGGGCAGAATTTTGTGTCATGACGACTATATCCGTCATGCGTAAAATTTTGTTACAATTTGATATTTAAATTGTAATTTTTACGAAAACTAAATTATATTCGTAAATTGTAATATGTTTAAAATGTTTAGAGGTCTATACGAAATGAAATAAACAAATAAAAAGTGTAAATGATTTGAGATGGATTCATAAATTCCTGAGAGCTAACTCGTCATCGATTGATTATCGCGACACACACTGCTGCGCACTTTGCAAAATGATCGCCACAGTTAACTGGTTAATAAATGAATAAGTTATAAGTTATAGTTATTGAAATCGTGTCGTGAACACAGCGGGTATGTTTTTGTATTAATTTGCTTTTAATGTGGTATATTGAATCTTGTTCTGCTTTTCATATATTCAGAAGCACTTTTCATAACTACGTATCATACTGTGATTACTAATGGAAAATAAATAATAAAGAAGATCAATAACTTAGTAATTAAGCAGTACTGATTAATGGTTCTTAAAATTAATTTCAGTAATTAAATCAATGAAGCTTTTGTACATCAAGTTCTCGATTTATCTCGCTACTTCAGGCAGTGATTACTAATTGTTCTGAATTGGTATATTCTTAATTCTTCGAAAAAGCGAGTATTCACTGATGATCAATTAATGTGTATTCATTTAAATAATGAAGGATATGGGAGTAAGAATTATTTTGCTGTTATATCTTTTGAGATTCTATAGTGAACTACGTTTTTCATGCATGGCACTTCTTTCTTTTGAATAGTCTTAATTATTTAATATTTGTTTTAGAAGTTTCAAAGTGTAACATTGACAAAATTTATACAAAACTTAAAAATATTTTAGTAATTTGATTATTTCGCATTTTTGAACGTTTGCAATTGTACAGTATTATGATATTTAGTATATTCATATTTAAAATATTAAAATATTTAATATATTCATATTTAAATATAATATTTTATAAAATGAAATATTTATATATACTTCTATTTTCATTCTTTATTTGCTTTTATATTCTTTATGTTTGTACATTATTTTATCGAACCGTTATTTCTTAAATACTGTATTTTGATAGTCTTTTACAGAGAATCCGACTATTTTAAACAAATATGAAATTCTATTTATAAAAGAATGATATTGAAATTTCAGATGATTTTTAAACAATTTACATGGTCTAATTTTTTTCTCTTTTAAAAATATAACTTTTCCTTAAACAATCTGTCGTATCTTTACTTACAAATAACACAATAATTAATCATAATTATCAATTATTGATATTAACATTTGTACATGATGCGTTTTTAGTTTATAGCATTAAGACAACATACAATATATGGTACATACTCTGCAATCCATTAAAATAAGATAAAAAATAAAATAGAATTAAAAAACCAACCAAACAGTGCATTTAACCCATTTACAAGTTTCTTTGTTTATATTACAAAATTTATTAATGTTTTTCTTATTTGTATTGTTATTTAGCTAAATACAGAATTAACATGTATATTACTTTAGGCTTTATCGTTTGTTTATTTATTACTCTATTTTACTTTTAATTTAGAATTATGTATGCATTATACTCCAGTAGGTTTAGTGTCAATAAAAATTGCATTGCCTCACTTTATAGGAAATTTCACTACACTTTACCACCTTATTTGCCGGTTATTAATGACTAACCCTGTATATGGCAAAACCATAATTTTGTCTGACTGAAATGTTGCTTGCTATACATGTATTTAAAACTAAAACAACATCAAAACTATACTTTATTGTTAATTGAAAATAAAATGGAAAAATAAATAAGTAAATACTAAAACATCTATTAACATATACAATCATTCTTTATCTCAACAAAATATTATAAACATTTCGACAAAAAAATTTTGTAATATAAAATGTGAAGTCTGAAATCAGCCATTTTGACTAATTGATAATTCTAGTGTTAATAACGTTTTAACAAATTTCTGCCCTCAATTACTGGCAACTACTCGCTCGAAAAATTCCCAAATAATATACATATATGTCCGAACTGTACACTTAACCACTGACTGTGAACAAGTTCAGCTGTACTGAGTTCAATACGGAAATATTTAACGACAGCATTCAGTACCATTTCCAAAGCCGAATCAATTGTACATGAATTGCGACCCTGCGGCGAGCAATGGTTAACTATGGAAAACAGTAACTGTAATTATTAGGGATGGGTTTCACAAAACACCAAAAAGTTAAAATTTTGCACATTTTTCGTGATACGAAACTCTCAAAGTCCAGATAAGAAAACGAATAAAATCAATGAATAAAGAATCGTTCAGCGTGCCTTGAGAATATTTGATTCATGTATTGCATATCTCGAATACTTGATACGTGATGTTTTGTGAATACTCGGCGATTATTTTCTATTTTTGAAGATATAAACAGATTGGCACTTGTTTGTGATCGTAGAACTGCAGAACGAGTGCATGATAGCAAGCTTGACAAATTTTTTCGACATCAGTTCTTAAAATAAGATATTCCTCTTGCAAAATGACATCATCACTTCAAGTGTCAAGATTTTCGGAATTTTATAAAGTTTCAGATTCGAGTTTCGAGAATTGAAAATTTCGGTTCGAACCCATTCCTACTAAATATCCTGCGCAGAAGTGAGATAGAAATTTATGAGTGCTCTGCGTCGGAAGAAGAGTTACACTTCTGCGCCACTGCATTGGATAATATTGGAAACGCCCCATGTCAGAGTAAAAGAGCCAAAAAGGCGTGCAAAATTGAAGAAGGATTCTTTTGTAATTTTCTAAGTAATGGTTTTTTCCTGAACACTCTATATAATTTCTTCCATTTTCAACTTCCCTATAAGACCACATAGAGATCGTGAACAATCCTTTGGTACTTAACAGGTACAAACTGCAGGTTTAATTTGAGTCAATCACTTAGCTTGATTACACCATTGGAGATCATTGTTAAACCCGGTCGTCCTATACCCGATGAAACCGTGAATTGCTAAAAGAATAGCTGCTGACCATTTGAGGATTCAATTGTATCTTCAACAACTACACTTTAGGAAAAGTTACATTTGAAACAAATATGGTTGCTGCAGGTGCTTCCATTTTCAGTTCAATTTAAACGGGTCTACTATTAGAACTACTAGGACTAAATAAAGTAGTTCTTGAACAAGAGAATGATTTCTTCTGCAATATTATCGTGTTTCTCTTTTATCTCAAGTTGAGAACATGGATCCTTTGAATTTGTCTCCAGCATTATTTTGCCGAAATTTACAGGCAACTAAATAACCAACTTGCAGGCAACGGAATAACCTAGTTTTAGCGATTTTTTCAAACAATTGATTATTTAAAACTTCATATAAGACTAGGTACAGTGTTTTCATCATTTGAAAAGTTCGGTTACTATTTAGATAACGCACAATCTAACTGCCACAAATATTGTTACAGCCTGGAAAATTTTTCAAGGTCAGTATAATAACATTGTTATAAAGATATTATTCGACATCTTTCTTTGAACTGTGCCGTCAACGAGGATAACAACTTTACGTGCTTCAATGGCTGCATCAAAGTCTCTGTTAATCTTAATGACAGATGTAAGTGGCCTATATAAGTTATTTGCACTTTATTTTTCCCATGAACGTGTAAAACTTAGATTATAAATCGATGGAGGAGTTAAGGTTTACATTCCACTTTCAACGAATTCGACAAGTTCCTCACATAAGTTCACTGGAAACCGTCTGTATCATATTCGAAATACCATCTGTCTCTCAAGGTCGTAACACAACGAGTTGATCTCTATCTTATTCTCTGACCTCATACACAACTGCAGCAGACCGTTTCCACCTGTGTAAAGTGATCTAGAATTCAGATGCAACCCGTTTAAGATACTGGCCATGAGACCTCGAAGAGATTACTTGCAAAATCATAGTCACAAACTAGGTAAAAATTATGTAAGAAAAATGTACACCATATAACTTTGTGAAAAGATTATATATTATATAAACTAGTTCATGTACTATGTAAACTAATATGTAAACTAGTTTACACGGCATACATTATGCACATGTATAGTTTATATGTAAACTACGTAAACATGTGTCGTAAGTACACATGTGCATGCAGACAAATTCTATACCAGCTTTAAAAGCTGCTACACGGAAAACGCGAGGCTGCAAGAATATTTTTCTGTCTCGTGGTATAATTTATTAAAGTATCTGCAGTTAGACGATTTGCATTTCTCGACTTCAACCTTGTTCAACCGCTTTGCTTGTTCGCCTCCTACGTAACTTCTTCACCGAACTCGCAAAAGATTTAGATGTCTACGCCTGGACCAATTCACTTGGATGGTTCTCATCGAATCAACTTCATCTACGAAGTATTGCCGGGTGTGTCGTGGAAACACGCCTGCACCGTCGAGAATTTCACGTGGAATGTTCATGGAAGACTCGATAAAACAAGAGGAGGAGGTCTGCTTGGCTTTCCAGGTCATGGTCGATGTGGTTTCAGAAAGGGGTGGACAGTACACAGCGGATGAGTGAAATTCCGCGCCAATACAGGTTCGTATTATGAACTGCCTGGATGACCCGCTCTTAAACAGCGTATTGTCACTGGCGAAATTACTGAGAGTCATGGTGTATTGTTCCCGCTTCATTATGACGGTGCAAGAAACCGGAGCCTGGTACGGTGCACGAGATTCGACGAGTTCGGTTATTTTAGCTACATTGACTCCAGGGGTCGGCATTTAAGCGGAAAAGCTTAGCGGTGCATAGTGGAAAGTTCGGGAGCAAATCTTTGTCCTTGTGTCGATCCACTACGAAGCGACGTTAGTTCGGGTGATAGATCGGAATTTCGTGGCATAGATATTGGGGTGTCTCAATTTTTTACCATCAAATTTTGATAATATAAGTCCGCAAAGTGCAGAAAAGATGTTCATCGACTCTTTTGCTACGCAACGTTTAACGCTTTACCTTATGTTTTGTTTGTCAGGCGCGGCAGTCGGAACTAACTAATCACAGTTACAATATTAACACGTTGATTGTCATACTGAAGCAATTGAAAATTGTATTAGATAGTATTTTCATGTTTAACAAATTTTACATTTTCACGATATTTTATCATATATACCTTCGATAGTTTCAAAAAATGAATACGAATACTTCCAATTAGGTAAGTGAACCAATTCTTAATAATATAGATGCTAGAACTCTATAGAAATTTACGTGTCATGCATATATGCGTGACATGACAGTTAAAGTATTAAAACAGAAAAAAGACGTTAAAATGTTATATCAATTTTGTATTCAACCTTATGCAAATCTTTGATTATCCAAATTACAATTGGACTTAAACTCCAAACGGAAGTGTATATGGATTAAATATTTTTTCGAAAACTATGTACTGTGTAAGTTTCATTAAAGTCGGTTATTAACACGCGAGATACCACCCCTGAACGTACTGTGTGGTATTGTTTGTAAACTTATACGCACGGTAAACTTAAACTTAGGTCAACGCACAAAGAAACGTAACTTGTAACGTCCTTAAAGTATGTTTCATTATCCATGACATGATGATGATTGATTTACAGGTTTATGCAAAATAAAGTATCATATGCTAAAAGCTTGAGGGGCAAAGGTGAAGTGTTAATAGATCCACGCTAAATAGAGTTTAGAACTTTTTGTTTGATACTGAGATTACACTTCATTCAAAATTATTCATATTTATGTAAGGACTTACCGAATAATTTCCATACCGATACCACGTCCAGATTGAAGTACTGCAGCAGTCCATACCAGTGAAAAAGATGCACGCATAATACCGGCAGTGAACGTCCTGAAAGTCAAACATAGTATGATGCATAAGGTGGAAGAAAATTTAAACTGTTAATTAACCAGTAAATGTGTTAATCCCTTGTACTCGAAAGCATTTTTGCAATTGGTAAATTGCGACATTAAAACCTTTTAGCTGAAAGGTTTGATGAATTCCTTTGAAGTTATTATTTTTCTATTATTAATTATCGCATATACTTGTTTCGCTATGTTTATACATAACACTTGTAACACTATAGATTAAGTTAAAAAATACTGATTTAAAAATCTTCTATTAAACAGAATTGTGAATTATCTTTTGAGTGCAAAGGGTAAAAGTCAAAAATGAAATATTATTGAACAATAAGGTATATGTACCCATCAGTGACCACGTCTTTTTTAGTGACTATTATTTATTTCATTTTATTGGAAATGATAGTTAAAATGATCTGTTGGTCAAAACCTTAAAATGTCACGCATGCAAGTATTTTGTTACTGTTTTAAAGATTGTTGAAGGAACAAGGTGTTTATTGACAAGTATACTTATAGATTTTTGTAAGAAAAGTTATTAAATACACATGTACTTCGAACATTACTAATTTCATAAGAAAAATGTATGAATCACTACGATAATTTATTGAAAGTAATAAAATACATGCAATTAATAGTATAATAACAGGAAAATATTCATTTTCATTTATAGATTATTTTCATGGTTAATACTAAAATATTGCAGTGGTCAATAAAGAGGACTTCAAACAAATTCAATTTTCACTAATAAATTTTTTGTACATATTTATCGTTGCATTTGAAAACTAATTTATCTTAGAATTTAGAAGGATTATTATTAAATAATCGTTATTTTACAGAAAAATCTGCGAGTCATGGTAAAGATGGACTATTTTTATCGACGATCATGATTTTACATGATGGGATCATTTACCTTATTAAACTAAATCAAAACTGATTATCTTTGATGCATATTCGCCATATTTACTCAATTAAAGAAAGCACAAAACTAAGGAAGGATTTAAATCAGAATAACAATAATAAAAAATGTTAAAACTTGTTAGTAGTAATCTACAGTTAGTAGTTATGTGTAGTTAAAAAATTATAGTTTTTGGGGTCCTGTGACTTTAACGTCAGAACTAAGCGAATTTAATTATTTTTAAACAAAGCGATTTTAATTATATATTTTGTAATACTATCAGATTATGCAAAACGAATTAAAAAGTGGTGTACCAAAGTTTAACCTTCATACGATTATACGTGTAGTACCAGCTTTAATAATCGAAAGATATATTGCAACTCAAAAATCGCTATGTTCTGTGAATGAAGTCAAATACATACATTTTTCTGAATATTTTTCATAACTTCTTAAAATTTGAGTTTTTAAAATAAATTGAAAAGTTAAAGAATTTCAACTATACTTTTCACTTTGATTGTTGCTTAAACATATTTGTGTGTTCTTAATGGTAACATACTTTATTTAAAGAAGTTCATTAAAAAATGTCTTGTTAACAACTATTGCATTACTGCTTCATCATAAAATATCTTCAAAATTAAAAATTCTTTCTTTTAACATTAAACTTTTTTAAACTTGAGGATATCGATATTTTCAAATTTGTATGCAGCACATAATATATGGATATAAAATCTTAGTGTGTGTTCTACAACGCTTACGTGAAATAAAAGTGATAAGCAGCGTTTAAATAACATAACTGAAAACGTAAACATCATTTAGGAGAATATTATGAATATGAAAGGTTATATATTACGTTTCTAATGGATTTTATGCATTTCTGCTCTGATATTATTTCTACTACATTTCGTGTGGAACTCGACAATGTTTTCTAAAATTCAAATAACACGCCGGCGAAGGACGGTTTGCATTATTCGCATGAATTTTTAGCAGGGATGCACCACAGAATTAATGGCATACCGGCGAGAGAAAGACATTGCTGTTTCGCATAAATATAGTACTTTTCTCAGTCGTAAACCAATGCGAGCGGAATAAATCAAGAAGCTGAATATCGGGTCGCGATTTAGGAATTTTCACGGATATCTCATTATACAGTCAACAAATCCGGGTTCTCTGCTGAAAATATGGCAACTAAATGGGAAAATATTTCCAACTCATTGACTTTTAGAGGTTTTTTAGAATTCATAAATTTGGGAATGAATTTAGAATTTTGGGACACAGAGATGCGATGAATTTGAGATTTGAAGATTAAGTAATCAACGGAATACATAGTAATTCTGGATATAGGGATTCGGGATATAGGGATTCGGGACATAGGGATTCGGGACATAGGGATTCGGGACATAGGGATTCGGGACATAGGGATTCGGGACATAGGGATTCGGGACATAGGGAATCGGGACATAGGGATTCGGGACATAGGGATTCGGGACATAGGGATTCGGGACATAGGGATTCGGGACATAGGGATTCGGGACATAGGGATTCGGGACATAGGGATTCGGGACATAGGGATTCGGGACATAGGGATTCGGGACATAGGGATTCGGGACATAGGGATTCGGGACATAGGGATTCGGGACATAGGGATTCGGGACATAGGGATTCGGGACATAGGGATTCGGGACATAGGGATTCGGGACATAGGGATTCGGGACAATAGGGATTCGGGACATAGGGATTCGGGACATAGGGATTCGGGACATAGGGATTCGGGACATAGGGATTCGGGACATAGGGATTCGGGACATAGGGATTCGGGACATAGGGATTCGGGACATAGGGATTCGGGACATAGGGATTCGGGACATAGGGATTCGGGACATAGGGATTCGGGACATAGGGATTCGGGACATAGGGATTCGGGACATAGGGATTCGGGATATAGGGATTCGAGAATTAAAGATTCGGGATATAGGGATTCGGGATTTAGAGATTCGAGACACAGATATTTGAAGTATAGGGTTCGAGGATATACAAGGTGTCTCATAAATAGTGTAGGTCCCTGAAACGGGGCGTAGCTAACGGAATTCTGAATAAGATTTCCCTTTGCAAAAATGGGGTTTGAAGCTTCGTTTTTGAATTATTAAGAAAAAACACAGACCAATCAGAGTGCGAGGATTACACGTGCGCAGACGTGAGAGCGACAGCTTCGAACCTAGTGGCTGAGCGCGCGTAATCCTCGCAATCTGATTGGTACGTGTTTTTCCTTAATAATTCAAAATCGAAGCTTCAAACCCCATTTTTGCAAAGGGAAATCTTATTCAGAATCGCGTCAGCTGCCCCACATTTCCGGGACTTACACTAATTGTGAGACACCCTGTATAGATTCGGGATATTCATTCAACTTTCATTCGAATAAAAGTTGTGTAATTAAAGATATAGAAGTTTAAGATATAAGTATTTGAGCACCTTTAAATTTAGAATGATAATTGTTTCGAGATGTACGAATATAAGAAGATAGGAATTTGTGAACTCCTATTGGAGAAAACAGAAATTTGGAGATCTAAGGATTAGAAGACCCAAGAATTAATGGATCCTGGAATATGTTTCGGAAGATTTTAGTAAAGGAGTTTGAACATCTAGAAATCTCCAACTCTAGAAATGTGGAGATCTAGAGATTTGTGGTTGGAAATCTTCAGAATATTAGTAGGTCTTCGAATCTCAAAGTTCCCAATTTCCTGTTTCCCAATTTCAAATTTTTATACTCTCAAGAATCCCTAAAAATAAAGAAGTAACAAGCTTCTTCACTTTACGTTGCCATATTTTCTGTAGGGAAGACAGATTTGTTGTTGTGTGTACAAGTAAAGTATCGTATTCAATGTTTGAACAACATTTTCCTTTCGATTGCTCAAACGTGCTTCCTTGTTTCTGTGGATCCGTGGTTAGGAAGGGATGAGTTGTTTACAGTTTACTCTGGAGAAGCTTTCTGTTGAGCCTTCCGTTTTCGGGGGCAAGTAAATGGAACTATATAAGTGTATTTAGATTGTAATTTAGAGTAACGCAACATTTTAGATACTGGTACATAGAACAACAGAGAATCACAGCTTTCTCGAGCCAGATAATTGACAGTTTTGGACTTTGTAATTAAATATTTGATTCAGAGGTAAAATTGAAGTTATCCTGTACATACTTAAAACACTAATAACATGATTTTAATAATACTAATAATTTCCATAAATTTTTATGGTTATACTTAAAATACTTATTGGAAATAATGTACACACAACGTCAGAGGCAGTTTTCTAGGAATAATATCTCTATGGGAGAAAGAATCTATCATTTATTGATTTTTGGGGATTTGGGAAAGTTTTTCGTAATTTAATTTAGGGATGGGTAAAGAATTTGGAGACTAGGATTTTGTGGTCTGTAGATATAGGTATCCACAAATTAGGAGTCTAGAAATTTGAAGCACTAGGAGTTTGTGAATAGGAATATCTTGCTAGAAATTTTATGGATTTCGGAACTTCTGAATTTGGTGATCTACGAATACGGGAATTTAGGGATTTGGTGATCTAGGAAATTGGGAATTCAGAAATTTGGATAATATAGGAATTTAGGAGTTTAGAAATTTGGATAATATAGGAATTTGGAGATTGAAGGTTGAAAATATAAAAATTGGAAAATTAGGTAATTTAGAAATTAGGATAACATAGGAATTTGGGGGTTTGGAAATTTGGATAATAAGAAATTCAGGGATTTGGAAGTTAAGAGATTGAAAGGTTGAAAATATAAAAATTGGAAAATTAGGTAATTTAGAAATTAGGATAACATAGGAATTTGGGGGTTTGGAAATTTGGATAATATAGAAACTCAGGGATTTGGAAGTTAAGAGATTGAAAGGTTGAAAATATAAAAATTGGAAAAATTAGGTAATTTAGAAATTAGGATAACATAGGCATTTGGGGGTTTGGAAATTTGGATAATATAGAAATTCAAGGATTTGGAAGTTAAGAGATTGAAAGGTGGAAAATATAAAAATTGGAAAATTTGGTAATCTAAATATTAAAAAATTTTAAAATACCTATTGTTTAAGAATAGGAAAGTTTATGAATTAAAAAATGTTCAAATTTAAATGTCTACATTTATGAATTGGAAATCTATTTGTATTTGACTGTGCAGAGCATAATTTCTAATCAATTTCCAAATTTCTCTCTTAAAAATACTCTACATTAAATTCTCCAGGTTATTGTTTCAAAAAATAGATTTTTATATATTCCCAAAACGTGAATGTTCATAAAATGTCCATCATCTGTTTATGCATCGATAGTAAGATAATTTGGAACTGCTTTAGATATGCTTTATTTACATGTTTGCATAAATGAAGTATTTGTTTATACTATTTATTTATAGGAACAATAAAAACTCTTTGGAAATAAATGGTAATATCTAAACATGACTGTTGTGATCAAACAAACTTAAAACGAGAAAACAATTTCTTCCTAAACAATAATCTCCATAGTTTACTTTTGTTTTTGAAATTTAATTACAACAATAATAAATGATATTGGATAATTAAGAAAATCTTTTCAACATCATAATTAAGAAAAATTGTCAACACATTTCGACATACGTCGATTTAGAAAATTAATTTCTTCTACAATTATTTTAGTAATTAATTCATGAAAAGTAAATATATTCAGAAGGTCATATATCGCGCATAAATATTATTTTTAGGATTGCTGTGATAAATTTTGAAGAATCAGAATGATTCCTGTTTGTACAATTGTCCACAAAGTGTATTTTTTTAAAAGTTTCACTTATAGAATTAATAAATGATATCTAACACTATTTATGTTTACGAGATATAAAATGTATATTTTTATAACATATATATATATATTTTGCAAACTTGTTCTTTAAAGTTAGTTTTTATTTATACAATTTAGTTATAACTAACTTGTTGATTAAACAAACCTTTTATTCTACACGTGCAAATACGTACATTTCTTCCAAGTGATATTGAGGATTTACATATTATTTTGAAGAAGAAAAAAATTAAATTGAAGAACACGCTGTTTTTCTTCCACTTCTTGTATCAGAAAAGTATTTTATAGAAACAAAAATTCAAAAATCGATTGTGACAATTTTATATTGAATTTAATAGAATATATAAAAAAATTAATCGGGAATTAACTTATAATTTAAATCCGATTCTTTCACTTTATCCCAATATGTCACGAGTAATAACGGTCACATTACATTTACGGTAGTTAGCAGCTTTTAAATACATACCATCGACAAAATCGAACCCAGTATATTTTAATTAACTCCATAAACCACAATGAGATATATCTGCACCATATTTCATAACTTTAGTGAAATTTATTACACATATACATATTCCTGTTATTGGTCATATTGTACAAAATTATGTACATCATACAAAATTAAGTACTTCAGTATATCATAGTTCGCTAGCCGAAATACATTTCATAATAAAGCATATTGAAGGTAATGGTGGTTATATAACCCCTATTAGCTGAACATTCGTTAAAAAGATTAAGTATCAAATATTTAAAGAAATTATTTTTAATCCAAATTCAGTACGATTTTTTTTCATAACTTATATTTGACCAGTTAACTGTGGCGATCTTTTTGCAAAGCGCGCACCAGTGTGTGTCACGACAATCAAGCGATGACGAGTTAGCTCTCAAGAATTTATGAATCCATCTCAAATCATTTACACTTTTTATTTGTTTATTTCATTTCGTGTTGACCTCTAAACATTTTAAACATATTACAATTTACAAATATAATTTAGTTTTCGCCAAAATTACAATTTAAATATCAAATTGTAACAAAATTTTACGCATGACGGATATAGTCGTCATGACACAAAATTCTGCCACATCTCCATGACGGATATAGTCGTCAAACACACTTAACTGGTTAAATGTCTGGTAGGAAGTTATAATTTCCTTGGCGTAACCAAAGAAATAATTCATTTTGAAAAAAATTCTTTTTATTTTTTAACATAATTTCGTTTCAAGACTTCGACCAATGATGTTTTAATTTTTTTCTACTTTTAGTACAATATGATGTCAATGATGACTTCAATGTTACAACTAAATTTCTTATTACAGAAAAGAAGTAAGTTATTACTACACAAAAGATATACATATACACTAATAAGAAACATATAAAAATATATTTTCTCATATTTTATAATTATATGACAGTTGATTTTATTCATTTTTTGAAAACCGTCACATCTTGGCTTTTTTTACATTATTGTAATAAAAAAATGACTGAAAACTGCTGCAACTGTGTGACATTATAGTAAGCCCTCTAAAGGATTAAACTTATGAAAAATCCTAACCATTTGATACTACTGGCGTCATCTATATGTTACGTCGAGAACTTTTTAAACTACCCTCGTATAGTAATAACTTACCTAAATCAGTTCAGATATGGAGCAGACATTTTGCGAGAAATAAATGAAAACAAATACAAGTTTTAGATATTTTGCTTTATACTGTTAATGGTGACCGCAATGACACCATGTTCTCCTAAATTTGAATGTCTTTTCATTCAAATGCGTTATGAAGATTTTCTTCGACAAAGCTTGCAAAAAAGTTACTCTCAACTAATAAGCGATCCACAAATATAAGATGGATTAAATTTAACCCGTAAACGTAATATAGGATATAATAATAGTTTAAACATGGGTAGAGAGAACAGCAGAGAATCACAATTTTCTAAAGCCAGATATTATAATAAAGATCTTTTGACTTTGCTGAGAGACATTCTGATAAAACTGAAATTAGTATATAGAATAAATACATATAAAATAAAAAATGTTGCCATTTTACGAATATAAACTTGAATATTTCTTTATTTAAAAGTGTCATCGGATGCTTCATTTCGACATTTCAGAATCGTAAAAATTAAACTGAACTCACGAGAACTACAAAAATATAAGGTGGGTTAAATTTAAGTCGCGAATAATAATTCATTGCTTCGTGTATGCGTTTTAATAAAATATTTTAGCTGGTTTTTCTTTTGGTGAAGTAAATAAACATTAATGGGTATGAACAGTTTCTGTACTAGATTTTCATTGTAGAATAAATAGTGTTAAGGTTTGAGTTTTCATGTAAGTCTAAACAATGTTAAATTATGAAGATTTTGCATTTAACTTTTGTTATCAAAAAGTTCAATTTTAGTATTCAAATTACAGTATTAAAAAATTCAATTTTAGTATTCAAATTACAGTATTAAAAAATTCAATTCTGGTACTCAAACTATTAAAGTATTAAAAAATAAAAAGAAATTATACTCAAAGTATTAAAAAATAAAATATATTAAATTGAACGATGTTAGGATGTGGGTTTACATGCAAGTTTAAACAAAATTAAACGAAAAAATTTTGCATGCATTTTTAGTATCCAAATTTCAGTACTAAAAATTTCTATTACTTAAAAAGCTTTAAAAAATAAAATATATTAATCTGCGAGTTTTAAAACTGTATGGCTTATTGCTGCCGCAGAGTTTGTGACAAATTAAAGAATGATTCTATTATTCGATAATAATTGGTATTGATGTATGATTGCCATAGTAGCATGATTTTTGACATAATTGCTTACCTCCCGTCACTGTTTCCAGCGTGAACGCATTAAATCGCCAGTTTCCGGCCTTTTGTAACACGCACTGCAACAAATCACCAACGCACAATAGATCAGCACCAGTGAAATGGACGGTTTCGTTGTGTGGAAAGGATCGAAACGTGCCCTCCGAGCACAATGGCATTGTAATGGAACAACCGTGTTCATTTCTCGGGAATGCGATAAATCGTTAAGGACCTGAAACGTGGTCTTGTTAATCGAAATCTTTCGTGTAATTTCTGATGATAGGTAAACAATACATGTATGAACGGCAATAGATCTTACTAAACGTAAAATATATTGCTTTAATAAACCTATGTTATCTTATGAAATGCTAATAATATACAGTTCTATAACTAATGGATTGTTGATATTTATGCAAAATATAGAGTGCACTAATTCGTTGTGCTCGAGAGGTGCCTCTCAGTCGCCATTCGATTTAATACAATAATTTGAAATAAACATTTTTTAATTAATTCTATAGTATTGCACATATATTGTATTATATAATATATTAAATATTGTACAAACAGACCATAGCAGAAATTATTAGGAAAAAAGTAATAACCTCAAAAGAATTTAGCTTTTCATTTTTCATTTCATTTAACTATTTACTAATAAGTTTTAAAGTTTCTGTTTGCAAACAATAAAAATACCTTAGAGTGCAAAAGATTAAAACTGTGGACTGTTTAAAATAACTCATTGAAAATACAAAACACATTAGAGTAACAAAACTGAACTATCAAGAAGTCGGTATTTAATCATAATGGAAATAAACGAAGTATGCTATTCACAAAGATATTCTCAGGATATGTATTAAATACCATCTTGATCGGACCACTCAACCGCCATTTTGTATTATATGTGCAGCGTACATGATGTGTATTGACTTATTTTTATTTTCCCAATTTTGTAATTAAGTTTAATTTTTCAAGCTTTCATGGATAGTTTAATTAAATACGCTTCAAAAAGTAGATATAACAAAATTAAAGAATTACTGCCTCTAATTAGTTAATTGATCAAAATGACGGGTTGCCCATTGTTATTATTGCGTATTGCGGAAGGGTGCACAATAACGTACTTTTTTTTTTCCACAACGAATGTAACAATATTTAAAACGTGGTTATTTTCGGAACAGTGAGCAGTTCAATTGGTGTGAATTTTGTGGCAATTAAAATTGTTTGAATACAAGCACATATTGTGTACAGCGAGCGAACTTTTCATATCAATTACAGTTTTAATTTACATACGGCTGTTTGCAGAACTTAATATGGATCCTGTATTTATTTTGAGACGTGTATATAATGACGTATATGTATAATATATGTAGATAAATTTATCTACGTGATATTTTATTTAGTACATATTTAAATGTACATGTTTAAATTTTTGGAAGAAAGGTTTGAGTTCCTTTAATTGTGGAAAATGATGTACGAATCTCACAAAAATGGAAAAGAGAATCTAATACTATATTAAAACGTCCTTACTAACTTTCAAAACGAATTAAATGAAGAACTGCACAAGGTAAAACTATAGCACACTACAACGCTTGGGTATACGTTTTTTATTTACAAATAGAGTATGTCTAAGCGTTAACTAGAATGTACTAATATGTAGTATGAAATTTTCGTACGTGATCCTAATTCGATGGCTAGGGACTGTATATACAGGGTGTCTCATTACAATCTTTCCACGCGATTATCTCCAACAATATTCATTATTCGAAAAAAATGTTGTACAATGATGTACACTGTTTTTTACTGGTTGGCGGCACCTCCAAGATTTGAAGGCGACTTCGTTTTTTAAATGGAAACGTCCATTTGAAGAATCCATTGGTCTACATTGTGTAGATCTTGACATGTCATTCAAGGTCATTTTTAACCGACTTCGAAAAAGGAGGAGGTTACTCAATTCGATCAGTATATTTTTTTTTTTTTTTAATGGTTTGAAGTTTTCTTCTTCACTGCACGTCTCAGTACCTGACTCTATCCCTCACTGACAGTTCAACTTGTTCTAAAGTTTCCCTAGTACTTTGCCTTCTATTATTCGAGCCTTCATATTTTCAGTTGTTGTTGGCTGTTCCACATAAACTGTATCTTCTATGTAACCCCAAAAGTAAAAATCGGAAGGTGTTAAATCTGGCGATCTTGGTGGAAAAGGTATCGGACTGTCTCTACCTATCCACCGTCTAAGCAACATTTCATTTAAAATTTGTCGAACGCGACGATCATAATGTGCTAGAGCACCGTTATGCTGGAACCACATCCGCACTCTTAGTGGCCACTGGAATATCTTCTAAAAAGATTTGCAACTTATTACAAAAAAAATTATTACATCGTTCTCCAGTTAGTGTACCATTAAAAAAATATAGACCCACTAAATAGCTACCAATAATGCCACACCAAACATTTAGAGACAATTGACGCTGTTGTTCAATTGCTCGATGTCAGTGAGGGTTTTCATCACGCCAATCGTGGAAATTGTGACGATTCACTTGTCCTGTGTTTTTGAAAGTTGATTCAACCGAAAATAACACCTAGGAGAATAAGAAAGGATCACGTATTATCCTACGCTAAGACCATTGGCAAAATCTGAAACTGACACTATAATCGGCATCACGTAATGCTTGAAGTAAAGAAATGTGATACGGGTGAAAATAATGTCGTCGAAGGGTTCTTGTCACCGTAACCGACACTGTTTTCTATGACGATATGCTGCTACCGTTCCTAGCGTTACAAGTTTCGATCTTTCTGAACGATGAACACGGCGATGTGGATACAAGAATTCTTGCTGAGCCCGAATCTCACAATTTATAATAACGACGCTACTTGAGTGCTGGCGATCCGGAAATCTTTTCTGATCCACTCGGGCAGATTGCCTATAATTTTGCTGACATTCTGCCAAAACTAAAATCATGACAACAATTTCAATAGGCATATAATCAGCCATCGTAAAATCGCTATTAAAATGAAGAATGCTTGTAGTATCTACCTACTCACCACTTCGAAGCAACTAGAAAAACTAGAACTTGTAACGTGAATGTCAATGGTACTAGTACTCGAGGTCGTTGTGCTAGCTTGAGAATATTATTGTGATGTTCTGTGTTTGTAAACATTAATGTCAACAGCATTCAAACTCGTCTTGTTGAATTTAGAAGACAAGATACATTTTCTGGATGTGCAGTGAAGAAGAAAGCTTCATGTCATTGAAATGACCTTGAATGACACTTCAAGGTCAATATAATGTAGATCAATGGATACGTCTTGATGTAAATTACGTGTCCAGCGCGGAAAAAACTATGTTTCCATTTAAAAAAACGAAGGTGGCCCTCAAATCTCGGAGGCGCCTCCACCCAGAAGAAGACAGTGTACACCATTGAATGTCCCCCTACGGACAGAGCATGTTTCGTTTAAACATTTTTTTCAAATAATGAATATTTTGCGAGATAATCGCGTGGGAAGATTATAATGAGACACCCTGTATATCTGAAATAATATATACCTCAAAATATTTATTTAAAGATTGCTTGCTTAAACATTGCCTAACAATTCGGCTAATATGTGATATATGCTGTTATGTGTAAACCACATGTGATAACGAATGTGATTTCGCCTAATAGTGCATTCAAGTGCATGTTTAAGCAATTAATATAACTCATATCTGCCAGTTTCCCATTAATAAACACATGTAATTAAGAATTCTTCAATTATTTCTGTTCATATTTACATTTAATTGGTGCTCATATTTTGGTTGCATAACAAACTGCAGATCTTTATTACACTGATGATGATTATTACGAAATCCAGCATTCCATCCATATTAAATGCACTTCGCCACTGAAAAATATGGTAGGCACGTCACTATAATTATGCTCACATATTTGCAAAAGCCAATTATAATAAAACTACTCTGGAATGAATATTAAGTTTATCACGTGTCTATGTTAATAGAACATCGGATGGATACAATTGTTTCTATATGACATATTATCCATTGTTGCTATATTTCCCATTCTTGAAATAACTGAATTGGTTCATACAGCATTATGATAATATTTAAAAAAATATTCGTCTTGGTCAAATTTTGTCTTAGGATATCACTGTTTTTACATAACCTAAGAGAATACAACATACAGAATAGGGCAATAACTATTAGCACCTTAAACATCATCGAATCTATAAGGCCTAGAGAAAAAGTGATGTAACCAAAATTGTACGGTACGAAGAGGTCTATTATACAGCAATAATAATTTTTGCCCATATGGAGGCACTTTGGAGACATGAAGGTCATCACTGATTTCTTAAATGGAACGATAAGTATTTTTGCTTATATTCTGATAAAGTATTTCAAGGCAAATACAACTAATTATCGGCTCTATTGGGAAAAGTTATTCATGGTCTGTGTTAAGTCAATTGTGATGGAGTATAATTTACTTTTAAGAAACGGTTAATGATTATAGGGTGTTCGTTATTAGTAAGCGTATTTCACTTCATCTGTAACTGCTTTAAAATTTAACTGACCGATGTCGTGGTATCTTAAGTTCACATTCGTAAAAAGTGCACAGTACATAAAAAAACCTTGCTTTTATTTTTGATAAAAACTGGTAAACTACCGGTACCTTTACCATAATTGTTAAATTAATAGCATTAAGGCATAAGTACCTTTTATGATATTTACTTATGCTTTAACATAATTTTTTTATACACAATTGAGAACAACATCGATTAAAATAAATATATCATCAGTTATTACATATAATAACTTATTTTCCATTTCAGCAAAAGAATCAATGTTTTAGGCAGTTCACATATCATCTGCAATTTATTTATTTTTCTACTTTAGGTAAATTTAAGTAAGAGTGACCATCTAACGTCCGTAAATATAGTGTTAAAGATGTTGTCGAATACGTTTTTCAAAATAATTACAATTATGTGTCCCTCGAACAAAATCTAGATGAATAAATGACTAATATATGCTCCATGTAGCAGTTGGTAGTATTAAACTCATACCTACATATACTATCCGTTGATTAATCCCTACATATCTGTTAGAAAAATTCTGTCTTTTGCCTTTCAGGATTTTACGCCATGTAAAAGAAAGAAGGTCTACCCTCGGCCTCCTTCATTTCTTTCCACGCTCGATTCATGGTAAATGTATCAAACTTTATTCATTCGCTTTCATAAATTGTTCAAAGGCAAACTAGCGTCAGTTAATTGCCCTTCAAGACCCTTAAAAATACGTTGACGCTAACCTGTTTTTTTGAAGTACCTAAAAAAATCCTTCCCAAAGAGGTTTGAAGTTATTGTCGTCGTGGGGGAGGGGGATTTAGAAAGGTAAGCCTCCTAAAATAACTAAAGCGCGTTATTTTTTCAAACATCTCGTAGACTAAAAATATTCGACCATCATTTGTATAGAAGTAAGTTGTTCAGAATGATGACCTCGACAATATACATATTTCAAAGTAATCGAAATCGCAAGCGGCTTCCTTATTTTAAATATTTAGCATTAAAAGTTATAATAATTTTGTATCACGTCTACTTGTACCAATATCAGTTAAAATGTATAGGGTTAATCAGTATACTGAACTCGAATTAGCCCGTTTTTATGTTTTGAATAACTTTTCACACGTTTTTAGAATTCTTACTACACACCATTTAATATGATGATAATAAATATCAGAAAAATTTGGGATCAATTATGATGTCAATGCAAAAATAACGCACTCATTCGAAAATATCTTTAGTCGTTCATTTACATCTGGAGACGTAGAATGCAAATTGAAGTTTTTGTTATGAATGTTGTTAAGAATGTTTTGTTATGAAACTTTGTTATGTAAATGAAAAACCAGGAATAAAATCACGCAAAGCTAATGTCCAAAGAACTTCAAAGAGCTCACTTTGTTGACACGAATGGTCTCAAATAAGGCACTGTAACAATAACAAGAATGTTACCACTTGTAATACTTGTAAAAAATACGTGTACCGAAAATGTACTCAAAAGTAAACATGTGTTTATAAAAAATGTAACAAATTATAAATTTTTATTTTTAATAATTACTTCATACTATAACAATAACTTAATTTCGAAACGGGAATTTATTAAAAATTTGTATACCAATGCATATATCATTTATTATACTTATTATTTTTATTGATATGCAAGTATGTAGTCTTTTATTTAGGGATCATAACCTCACATGGATTAATAGTAACAAAAATGTACTAGATAACATGGAATTCCTTTTGAAAGAAAGTAATAAATCAATGTATATGAAAATATTTTATTATTACGTATGTTACAAAAGTAGTAGTTCTAGTATTAATTGAGTATAGATACAGAGATAGAATTGAAGAATTTACGACCATTGGTGTATCATACGTGCAATGATAAAATGTTTCAACATTTTAAAATTAGAGAATTTGGGGACTTTAGAATTTCTGGATCTAGAGATAGAGGGATTTAGGAATTTAGGGATATAAGAATTTTGGAAGCTTAGGATTTGCGAAGGTAGGGATGCAAAGGTCTTGGAATTTGAAGGAATATGTATTTGGGGATCTTGGTATTTGTAGATTTAAGGATATGGGAATCTAGGTATTTTCAAACATAAGTATCTGGGGATGTGAAGCTTTAGAGATTTAGGAAGTTTTAGGAGATGTGTAATTTAGAGATCTGGGAGTTTTGTGACATATGTAGGTATTTGGGAATGTGGACATTTAGAGATCTATGAGTTATGGTAAATAGGTATCTAGAATCTGAAGATGTTAGATCTATAAATTTTGGCACATAGGTATTTGAGTATATAGCGATTTAGAGATCTAGGAGTTTTGGAATATAGGTGTTTGGGAATATAAAGAACAGTGATCTATAAATTTTGCCAAATAGGTATTTGGAAATTTGAAGATATGAAAATCTATAAATTTTGGCATATAAGTATTTGGGGATATAGAGATTTAGAGATCTAGGAATTTTGGGACATAGGTATTTGGGGATATGAAGATTTGAAGATCTTGAAGAATTTGAGAATCTGGGTATTTATGGATATGGAAATTTTTATTCTTAAAAATCTAGAAGTTTAGAGATTTGAAGATTTGAAGATTTTGAAATTTAAAACTGTGAAAACTTGAAAAATTGAAAATTTTGAATTTGATCTTTAGATTAGAACTTTACGAAAATTTTTAAATTTAAAAATTATCAAGTTCACATATGTATTTTTATCTAAAAAAAACCTACGTTGCTTCCGAGTGTACAACATACTAATATTTATTTATAAACAGTCATATAAACACAAGATATTAAATGCGACGTATATTAGCTACGTTGAAGTGATGTTTCGCAAAGCTAAAGTAAAAATATTTTCAAAATTAATGATTTGTTGTTATAAATTCCACAATACTCTTGTATAGAGTATAATGAACTACATCAAAACAATGTATAATATCATTTAAAAGAACAATGTTAACCTTTATATTTCTTTCACATACCTGTGTAAAAGAATACTATTTTCAATAGATAGCTTGTCTCCTGAAATCATGTAATTTCTGTATAAAACTTTTTGTCGTATTATCAATATTTTCAAAGTTATTTGAGTAGATCAGTTTAAATAGGACACCCTGCACAGGGGTTATGTTAGATTGAAACTTTTTTAATGGAAACTTCGAAGGACTGTTCCTAAATGTACCTTTACCTCGTTGAACTCAAGATGAAATATTGATCCTTCGTAAATATAGTACCGATCACATGATATTTATTAAGTTTCTAAATAAGACAGCATGGTGCTGCTTGTTGTATAAGATTTATCAAGCTAAATATAATAAATAATACTGAAATTATTACATTACATTGTATTATATTAACCCACTGAAATAAGTTTATAAATTCTAAAAATACAAAAGTGATCGCAACTGAAAAAAATATAAAAATTGACAATGATTACTTCGAATGGTAAACATTTTGAAAATTTGAAATTTTAACTTGGAGTCAAATATATGACAAGCTTTTTGCATCAGTTATTTTTGAAATTCAAGGTTACTGTAAGTAACACGCGTTGAATTTCTTTTCTTGGTATTTTTATAACATCAAAACAAAAATATAATAGTTCATTTGAAAACAGGAAAATTTAGTAATTGTGAAAAATCGAAAGTAAACAATTTTGTTTCAAGTTACATGTCACATAAAATATAAATACTTGATAAATACATTAAGTGACATTTATCTTAGCACAGCTAATATAATAACCTTAATGTTGTGCTGCTCAAACGAGTCACAGTAATTAACACTATTTCTACCCAGAAGTGTTAAAAGACACCTTTCAAATTTTAAACTACAGTTATTCGTTAAGCTGAATCATTTCTCCACAATTAATTTTCTGACTTTTCACACAATAGTTGTTAAATTAATTCAGCGATATTGTTTTCTTCCAGTTCATCCTAGATCTAAAAATGTGCATATGGCATACTTATTTCCACAATGAGGTGTCTTTTGAGACCTTAAGGATTTCATGACAGTGCCTAATTTAAAATAATTTTACATATGAATATCGACACCATTTTACAACATCACATCAATTATAATGAGATTCACTGAATACCGATTTCAGTTGTAACGAAAAATACAAGGGTTGCCGCGTAACCTTGATATTTGCTTATTTCCCGCCATGTTGCATTTGTGTCCACCGCTATATTTATTGTATTTGTAGATTGATGAATTAAGATAGAATGTACAACCTTACTAAATAATCTTTAATAAAAACATATCAATGTATCAATAAATATATTCCCCAAATTATCTCAATTTAACTGATAATTTAAAATCCCAACAGTTTTGGCAATTTGCATTCAAACGAAAATGTGTCAAAAGATACCTTTTGGTACAAATAGATGTACACAAAATCGTGGTAGAAATAGTGTTAAAAATTGAGTGGAAATTTAATTAATAATAAAATTTCTGCTTATTTTGCTTAAACTAATTAAAATGTAATAACAAAATATATTAGCTTTACATATTAGCTTACGATATAACGATAAGTTACGATAATTCCATACTCAAAGATTTAGTAATTTTAAACTCGTTTCATAACGACCTAAACGTCGAGAGAGCACTTTTGTTACTGTTCTAAGTAAGTAATTAACGTTGTATAATTTTTTAAACAGTAAAGCTATTTTAGATTTATAAAATAATGAAGAATTCAAATTAATCTTGTTTGTTATTCATTTTGTTTAAATATTGAAATTATTTTGCTTTACCACTAGTACGTGATAATATGACACTAATGAATCATTAAACGCCATCACAACAGACGCGATTACACATGAGACTGAATTTTTAAACGAGTTAGTTTTGGTGAATTTATTACCTCGTTAATATTTATTGTATCAAATAAACAGGTTTTGTATTCCATACATTTCTGTTGTGTTTATTTTCAAAGTAGATAAATTATTTAAGGATTTGTATTGCAATAAATTTTTAAATATTGACAAACACTAATAAACCAATCTTTTGTACTTTGTGGTGTTAGATAATTCATATTTATTATCCAATACTGATTAAAGTGTTAATTAAACAAAATAAAGGTTTTCTTATATACGAATGGGCTTGCCTCGTTTTAAAAATTAATTATTGTAATCGTTAATTAAATGGACAATATTGCAGTATTTCAGGTATTTGTTTTGTTAATTTCTTTTAATTCTTTTGGTCTAACTTGTCTGCATATTCAGATCCTGACACAGTCTTGTTTTTTTACCAATTCTCACAATCTTAATTCTATAAACATAATAAAAGTAACAAAATTCCTTGTAAATAAGGATTTTAGTGGAGTGATGTTATTGCCTAGAAAAGTATTTTTATTTTGTTATTACAAACCAGCTTTACTTTCAGATGCATCACTGTTATAATTTTCTTGAAAAATTATCTTGAACCATTATTTTTTAAATAAAATATATTATAATTCATAATTAATTTTGAAAGCAATATAAACATTATTAAGAGGTTTTTTCCATTGACACTAAAACAAGAACTGTCTACTTTATTGAGTATTTATTAGAAACTTTGAAGTTTTATATTCCAAATTAAATTCAGAAGACAAGAACTTATTATCAAAAACTTATTAAAAACTTATTAATGTAATCAAATAAATTTATTACAAATAAACTGTATTCATTTCACAAAGTATAATCTCGATTCTGTTTTATTAATTGATGAAAATAATTAAATTAATACATATTTAATATTTGAGATATTAATAATTAATGACTACGACATGCCATAGATATTTTTTAATTACTGGACCACACGAACATTTTCAAATTTTAAATAATTTAAAACTTTTTCTTTCACAAATTGTTCTTATTATTTCATTTAGAAGTAAAAATATTCCCGTTTTGAATAAACGTATTTAGTTATAACTTTACGTTGTCCAAACATAAAAGAAATTGCAATTTTCCTAACTACTTCTTTAATCGTTTGACCATTAAGACATTTACGGGATACAGGATGTGTTTCATGTAAGAAGGAAGTACAGTAGAAGCTGATTCAGTATATGTTCTATAATAAGAAAAAAGGGTTCGTATAAATATATGCCCCACATAACCTTGTTTTCGAATAACAGCTTGTATTGTGTTGCAGTAGTTGCTTACATACCAAGAAAGAAATTGCACGAAGTGATCACTTCCAGCTTCAATAACACTTTTACCTCCTTTATCTACCCTAACCTAATGCTCCTAGTATTGCTACATGCATTACATTTTATGGTAAGCTTCTTAAAAGAATCAGTATCTCTAAAACGCTCATGTATTCTTTGGAATGTTTTCCTCTCGAGCAAATGGCAATTCGGAAACCATTCTCCGCACAGAATTACAGTTCGTACAGTATTATAGGCATCCCTCAAATAACACGGTTAGTTGGTTCCATGTCATTCGAAACCAATATTTCCTATAACCAATCGGTTTATTCGAAACCAATTTTTCTTTTCTACTAAATTCACCCATTATTCTTATTATTCTTCTATAAACTTAATTGTATCGGACACTGTCTACTCTCTGACTATCGCACAGTGGAGAAAAACGGCGAAAACACGGATAAAACTAATATCTTCGATTCTGAGATAAATTATTCAAATGTTTTTTGATAAGATGATTGTACTAATGTTGCAAATTAATTTTTTGTGTTAAAAATGGAATTTTGATTTGTTACTTAGCTAATACGGTTAGTTAACTAGTATGTATGAATTTTTATCTCTGAAACTATTTATCGAAATTAATTAAATCTTTCTTCATTTTAATCTTGAATGTTTGAACAATCATAATAATATTTTTTTTCATTGACAAATTACTTTTTTAATATCAGAAATTGTAAATAAATGTTTATTTTTTATATCTTCGTATAAAGTTTATCTTTATATGGATTTATCTTGAAATCTTATCTACAAAACAAGGCCTTTTGTAAAGGTCTGCGACGACATATTTGAAAAACGTCCGCAATCGCTGTTGTCGCGTATGATAATAAGGCGCGCGTGCGAACAAAAATGTGAATAACTCAAAAAACCGCAAGATATCGTTACAGATCCTTGTTCGGGAAGATTCCAGCTTTCATTTAAGTCTATTTGGTAAGTGAATCGAGATGAAAATCACAACTTTTACCTTGAATATACATTAAATATATCTATGGATATCTCTTTCCATATCAGTGTTAAAAATAAACATTTTGTTGTGCAACTTACATAATTATAATACTAAAGTATCATATAATAAGCTATTAATAGTGCATGAATATAAAATTTAAAAAATAATGAAAGCATTATTTTAAACTTTACCCGGAAAAATTAACTTTAAAAAGTGCCACCGATTTCGTAAGTGGAACGGTATATTTTTTTACTTAAATTCCGATAGAGTATTTTAAGGCGAATACAACGATCTATTGGGAAGGCCATTCACGGTCAGAATTAATGCAATTGTGATGGAAATCATTTACTTTCAGGAAATGGTTGAACACTTCCTTGCCGTCTGTTAATATTACTTCATCTCCGTTTCGTAATCTCTTGCAATGGCTTGTTGAATAGAAATAAACATTGTATCACACTGTACGTTTTATCTATATATACTATGATTAGTCGTTTATGGAATCTCTCCCAAGCAATGTGAATCTGAAGTTTCTGAAATGCGTCTATCAATAGCGGAAAGAATAAATATGGTTTTTGTTTATCGGGAATGTTGTCAAATTGTAAGACATAAAGTCCGTTTTTATGCTGCACATATGTAATCGTGTATTACTGTTAGATAAGTAAATCAAAGGTGCTTGACCATTTCCTAAAAGTAAATTATTTTGCATCACAATTGGCTTAACTCAGATCGGGAATGATGTTCTCAATAAATCGTGGTATTCGTCTTGAAATAGTTTATCAAAATATAAGTAAAAAACATATCGTTTCATTTAGAAAAACAGAGATTATTTTAATATATTCGAAGTGCCTCCAATTGCACAAAAATTATTATCACTATACAGGGTGGCTCACCACATTTTGCCATCTAGATTTGCGTCAATATTATTACTCATAGCAAACAATGTTTTAGATGAAGTTGAATGGTTTTGAGGAGGGCATATGCTAGTGGTATATTTTTTTTGTAGGTGGACGTGTAAAGGACATATGAAGGTCATTAATGTTTTTTTAAATGGAATCATATATTTTTTATTGCATCAGCTGATATCCCTTCACATTCTTTACAAAAAAGTATTAACCTATTTATGTAAAAAAATCATTAGTTTCGGAGATATTTTAATTTTAATGTCTATTTACAGAAAAGGTTCAATGTGGCGAACATTTGCATCAGAACACTTTCTGAATCGAGAAATTAATGACTTATTAACATTCCGTAGTGTACAATCTTTCTGCATGTGTAGCACTTTTCCCAGCTTCAAAATAAACTGATAACATGTCTATCTTTTCTTCTTTAGAATACTTCATTATGAAGTGATAATTCACCGTATCGTCGTATTCACCGTATTAGAGACGTAACAGAAACTAAATTTCACTGATACTGCGTAATAAAAAAAAAACAAAAACTCACAATTCGTTTGGTGACACGTGACCTCTCAAAGCATATAGAAAAACATTTGCTGTTTAGTTAGGGCAATTCATAATATTGACCAGAAAGTCACGATTTCCTAACAAGTTAGAATTAAAATATCTCCGAAACTAATCTTTTTTTCGCATAAATAGATTAATACTTTTTTGTAAAGAATATGAAGGAATATCAGCTGATGCAATAAAAAATATATGATTCCATTTAAAAAAACATTAAGGATCTTCATTTGTCCTTTACACGTCCACCTACAAAAAAAAATATACCACTAGCATATGCCCCTCTGAAAACCATTCAACTTCATCTGAAACATTGTTTGCTATAAGTAATAATAATGACGCAAATCTAGATGGCAAAATGTGGTGAGCCACCCTGTATAATAGACCCCTGCGGACATTGGTTTTTTATGCAAGTCAATCTCAGGACATGAAGCTTCAGAGTTTACATATCAGGATTCACATTATCCAAGGTGACCGTGCGAAGGTTGCACGATCAGATTCACCCCGCTTATGTGTCAACTTTGAAGGCTTATATCTTGACTGACTTGCACAAAAAGTAAACATACGTAGCGTTTTGAAAATGTTTTGACGAGGGCTGCAAAAATATGCAATAAAAAGTGGCGAGTTTTATTGAAGAAACTGAAGATGACGTCCACGTGATCTTTAAACTACCATCTAAAGTCAATTTGTTGCCACCATTTCATGTACCCTTTGAAATCCTACAACTTTTGTCTGAAACATTTTTCTATATTTAAAGCAGCTTCCGAAATATAAGGTTGAACTTTTAAAGACGTCCTGTATGTTGTTTTACTTTATTTTTAATCTAAGAGAAACCCGTGCATCGCGTCCGTAAGTCTAATGTTAACGATAAAACTGTGAAACGTTCAATTATAAACTCAAACTTATCGAAGTTGGCTTTTAGTTTCAGAAAAGTGAACAGATTACCGGTGCGAAAGTGTTAAATGCGTTTAGTTTCGCGTGTCAATAAACTCAAAAGAAAAAAATAAGCGAGAGAATTCTTTTGTAAGCGACCAGCTCGCATGTGCATGCGTCTTATAAAAATATGTCTTGCTCGGTCAAACTCGTGCGAACCAACGAACGTGTAAATTTGCTTCTGAACACAATTAATGACACACGCACACACGTACACATACAGATACGCGTGTAGGTCACAATCATTTCTGATCAGTAATGTCGTATTAGCATTTAACCGGTTAAATCGCTCAAAGGTTGTGATCGTTCGACCGCTATCGTCGGTTTTACGCTTCAATTACCTAACAGTTTAAGTCCCTTAAACGCTTCGGATTTTATCGACCCAATCAGCTGCCGATTTTAATCAACTGATTTTTTCTGCATCAATTTAATGAATTCACAACATATCACGGAAAATGAACTGGGAAATTTTTAGAGACACAATCGCCATTTGGTTGTATCAAATAATTGAACTACCTTTTAAGAGGTCATTCTCAAATGCAATTCAGCATGTATACTTACAGTAAATATATTTACATTATATTTAAGTTATTATATGTATAGTAAATAAATAGTTGCAAATATTTAGTAAATATATAGTAGATAAAAATATTCAACTTTCTTCGTGTATTAAAATATTTTAAAAAAGAACGTCTTAAATAGTCCCTTACAATATGTAATTATTTTTTTGACAGACTTCATTTACTGTTAATGGCAGAGATCTTATCTATCACACTAAAGATCTATTTCTAAATTACTTATATTACCCAGATTTATATATTTCCAAAATTTTATGTTCCCTAAAATTGTGTACTTCTTGGAATTCTATATTTCTAAAATTTTATTTTCCCAAAATTTCTATATTTCCAAAATTTTATTTTCCCAAAATTTCTATATTTCCAAAATTTTATTTTCCCAAAATTTCTATATTTCCAAAATTTTATTTTCCCAAAGTTTCTATATTTCTAAAATTTTATTTTCCCAAAATTTCTATATTTCTAAAATTTTATTTTCCCAAAATTTCTATATTTCTAAAATTTTATTTTCCCAAATTTCCATACTTCTTAAAATTCTATATTCTTTGAATTTCTGTATCTCCAATTCTACACACACTTCACTTTCTATGTATATTCTAAATATTTGCATCCGTAAAATTCAATACACAAAAGTGCCTACATGTCCAACTTATTATACTTCCAAAAGTATATATTCCCCAATTTCTAAAACTTAGAATTTTTTTCAGAATATTTTAACTGTATAAATTATATTTATTATTTGGAATATGCTTACAGTTCGGCTTGGTTCGACATTAGTTAACGCTTTATTTTGATTTAGTCTAAAAACTAAAGTCGCATATTTAAATATCAATGAAAATGTTTGAAACTTGAATATTTCGAATATTTAATTTCGAAGTATTTTTAATTTTTGATTTTTTTATCGTGAAAATTTAAATTAATACTTATTTATTATTTGGTACGGTAATTAATAACTAGAACATGCTACGAATGTTATTCAATCACTGAAGCATACGTATATTTCAAAAATTTTAATTAATTTAAAACATTTCTTTTTACAAATGTAGCTCGTTATTATTTTATCTGAAAGTAGAAATTTTACTCTGTTAGGTAAACGTGTTTAACTACAATTTTACTTTGTCTAAATGCAAAAGAATTTACAATTATCTTAACTGCTTTCTTAATCATTTGACCACTTGGACATTTACATTACTGATAAAAAATACTGTTTTTGCTATCACACGCTGACTATTCCATCTACCTTGGTATACCTATAATTTTAATCGTATTTTTTATTTAGCAACTTGATTACGCAATTTAATTTAAAAAATCTTTCATGAGATTCGTAATTAAAATCAAACAATGAGCAGACATGTTTAACGCAGGGCAAATACTTCTATTATTAATTTTTATAATGAAAATAAAGCAAAACGAGAAATCTAATGAGGTCAATACCTTTTTTATGAAGTTACTCAGGAATATGTTAATTATATATAATCTTAATTATTAATAATGTATGCTGAGGTCAAGATGATTGGGACTGGGTACCTTCCTGTCCGTATTTATCAAACAAAATTCTATTGGTTTCTCCACATTTATGTGAGGAATTGCAAGTTTAAAGAATATAAGTCAGAATATAACTGCATATCGCATAATTGTTATTCAAAGAATAGTTTTTCGTCACTGATGAAACTTTCAATCAAAGTTTAAAACTAATTTCAGTTTTCAAAGAAAAAGTCAATTAGTGCTTTTTGGAAGTGAGTTGTTTACATATTTGGATATTTTAGCAAAACTGGTTATCATACCATGTCAGTGAAAGTAATATTCATTTCTAATTTAAAAAAAAAAAACATAAGGTGAAGTGGGGTAAGTGCAGATTGGTTTTTGTAAAGTTGGTATTTAAACGTAACTATTTTCAGTCTGCTATGTAAATACTTAACGCTGTCAATATCGAACGCTTTGCACAATTACTACTATTTAATTAATATTAACTAGGACCTTAATTTTCCTTCTACATTTTGATTTTGATAGGAAATTGCTTAAAATGTCAACTACTCTGCACTTTCTCCGAAAATGAGGTAAGAGCGTAACTTGAAGTTAAATACTTTGAAACTTTATTTCATGTGCAATGGGGCAAGAGCAGAATTATTAACAAATCTGCTACAAAATGCTTTTTACTGCATTATGCAAGTACTCTATACTGCAAACAAGTACTCTTAGCTGAAATATAAAAGGGGATATAGTGACAGAAGACAAGGAAACAAACATACTAAATGGAGAAATTTCGCTCATATCGTAATAAAAATAGCCTGTATACGCACTTGCTCCGTTTACGAACTTACCCCATTTCATCTTACTTGTGATACACGCGTTGACTAATTCTTCTTTAGTTTCATTAGAGGCTTCTAATTTGGAAGTTGCTCATAATTTGTAAGTCACAGTAAATTATGTACCGCATTATCTCTTTAAGATCTTTAAAATGCTTCGAAATTAGTACAATGAATCCGTTGTAAATAAATCAACGCGAGCAACGCAGAAGCGTGGGTATGTGGGTCGCCGGTTTCCGGTTCTTGGTCATACTGTTCAAGGATAACAATTTATGGTTCCAGGTATAACATTGATTTAGCAGGTTGCCGGTTATCTCACTGACGAATTAACATATCCTGTGAAATACACAAGCTGTTCCGTAAATTGTGTTACAACCGAGTAGAAAATATTTAGTGCATGATAAGTATTGGGAACTTAGGAATCTTGGGGCTTGCTAATATGGAGAGTGAGAAATATATGTAGGAAATGTAGTTATTAGGAATTTGAAATTGAGAGTTTGGAAAGTGCGGGATTTCGTGACTTTGAAATTTGGAAATTTGCAAATTTAGAGATTTAGAAATTTTTATATACGGAACTCTTACTATTTGCGAATCGAAGAATTTGAAACTTTAGAAAATTTTAGGAATTCGGGAATTGAAGAATTGAAGAATTGAAGAATTGAAGAATTGAAGAATTGAAGAATGGAAGAATGGAAGAATTGAAGAATTGAAGAATTGAAGAATTGAAGAATTGAAGAATTGAAGAATTGAAGAATTGAAGAATTGAAGAATTGAAGAATGGAAGAATGGAAGAATTGAAGAATTGAAGAATTGAAGAATTGAAGAATTGAAGAATTGAAGAATTGAAAAATTGAAGAATTGAAGAATTTATAAATATGAAAAACGGGTAACTGAAACATTTAAAAATCAAAAGGATATAAAAATGTGGTTATTTAAGAATTTGAAAACTCAAGAACTAGGAAATTTAAAAATTTCAACTTTTAAGAATTTGGAAATGTAGAAATTTCAGCTTGTAAGAATTTGGAAATTTAGAAACACGAAAATTTGGAAATTGAAAATGTAGGAGTTTGAAATAATAGAACTGAGGAATTTAGGGACTTAGGAATTTAGGAATTAAAAACTTAGGAATTTGGAAATTTAAGTGCTTTCTCAAAAATATGTCCGAAATGACCTCTTCTCTGATCCCTTATAAACTTTCTATCGACTTACCTAACACCATCTATATGTATATATCCATATCAGATTATATGTGATACGTACAAACGAACAGATTAGTTAAATTTATTTCATTTGTTTACAAAATTGATCACAATGTGTGCCCAATAGATCCTTACAGACTGCATTATTTGATCTCGAGCTAAAATATACTCTCACACTGACTTTTACATAAGCCGCTACAACTTTTACTATTTAGTCATTTAGTGGCGTATAAAGCACTGGGACATAGATGACCGACGAAAATAGTGTCTTGAACCATTTATTCTTCCGAAATCGTAGTTTCGACTCATCAAAGTACCAAAAGCAATTCCATTACTCGAAATTGACAGTAACTTATAGTGTAAGTTTGAATACACTTAATCAAACATAGTAGTATGGTACACCGAAATCCAAGTTCTAACAAATAAGTTTGACCTACCTTCAAATCACTGTGACCAATCTTCAACATAGAATACAGTGCGTTACATAAACGTACTAACTCCTCATATTTTGAACAATCTGTGCTTTTGGTAGGAAATTGTAGTTAGTATTTCTTAAATAATAATTTGTGACTTGTGAAGAATGATTCTGTAAAGGACAATTTGTCGTATTAACCCCTTAACCTACAATTTTTTAGACAATTACGTTATTCACAGATAACTAATTATTGTTATTGTTGAATTTTCATTTTAATGAAATTAGCAAAAATAAATGTATTGAGAAGTCGGTAATCAAGTTCGTGCACTTATCGATTACTTGTAAGATACCGCTCGATTTTGGTCAGATCTTTGAATGTTAATAAAATAAAATCTACATATTTCTTCGCTATTGTTTCTCTGATATTATAATTTTTCATATGTATAAAATATATAGTGGGCTATTTAGAATTGCATTTTTAATATTCATAAATCAAGTGTAATTAACAAATTATAAAAGAAGTCCTTCTAAGTCGTTTTTCTTAAATGATAAATTCATTTAGTCTTTTAAAAGTTATTGTGTTTTTGTGTTATTTTAAATATAATAACCTCCCATATTCCATCAGTTATAATATGAAGACAAATAAAGAAAATTGAAAAGTGTGGCACTTTTTGTATTCAGTGATCCTTGATTATGAAAATTATAATTAAAGTTGAATTCAAAATTCAATTACCGTGAGAATATGAGTCTGGTTTATCACATTTGAACTATAGTGTGCGTCACGAGAATGCGACGAAGTTGTAGATTAAGAGATTAACATAAATATTCAGTTGAGTTATATAAAACCTGATTTTCGGTCGTTTCAATTAATATACCTAAGCTAACATAACCTAACCTAACTATATTCTCTTTATGTTAACTTTATCTTAACGTCAATCGAACTGCATAAGTAAATTCATGGATTCAAATTTATTGTTATCTTTATTTGTTTCATTTCACGTTCGTAAGATACGTTTATAACGGTCAGAAAATGAAAGCCTCGTGCAAAGAACTTTTAAAGAGAGAAAAAGTCATAATCGATGCGTTCTCTTGTAAGGTAACGGTTGTATTGTGAAATAAATAGGTCGTTCAAAAAGTGATATTGCCTATTATGTTAGTAAATGATGTAATCATGCTGAGAAGAAGCGTTCGGCTAGCCATCCAAGTGCCTCCCTGAGATAAACGTAAAATCCTACAATTAGTTTCTAACTCGACAACGTCGATGGTTTAACGTTGACATGATTGCAAATTAAACGTTGCAAACAGCATCCATAGGACCATTATAGCATCTCTGTACACTATCAGGACGAATATTGGTACCGTGACTAGAAAGCGAAGATAAATTAACAAAACGTTCATTTGCTAAAGCAATAATGTGTTTAGCAATCATTTGCTAAACGTTGTAAAAACGAATTGTACGGTAATGGCATTAGTAGTTGACCAATTTAGAGAAATTCTATGTGAACAATGGTAACCATTAAATTGCAAGATTTGCAATTGCTCTGCTATTAAATAGTGAGATTCGATGTCTGGAAATACTTTTTAAGCCTTCTAGATTATGTAACAAGACCACTTCTAAAAAAAGTTATTATATAAATCTGAAAAGTACACCCTTGGACAAAAAGATAGCACATGTGTGCTATCTTTAATTTCTTGGAAACTACTTAGAATTTTTTAATGTAATACATACCATTCTAATTGTTACATGGCAGAGAGAAGGAACTTCTTAGTAGATATGGTTGACCTTGCTAGCTTTCTGAGCAAGCAGAAGAAATATACAAATACTGGCGGCGAAATGATAGCAGACTCACAAAATTTATACATATATTTTCACAAAAAAAGAAAGTTACATTGCAGTTAATACAAAGTTAATAATGAGTATATCCGTCTTTATTTTCTACTACTTCGAGTACCCGCTTTGGTAAGGATTTGTATAACTTTTTAATTGTTTTGAGAGTAAATTTATATATTTTTGAGAATTCATTTTTCCTTGAAGAAACTGTACATTTGTTTTGCCTTTGTATCCATTCCGTTTAAATTCCAGCCCAGATCATTACACCACCCCCACCCATTTGTCTTTGTTTTTTTACTAATCTTTCTTTTTTTAAATCATGGAAGTAGAATGAAAATGTCAATACAAAAAAATTCGTTTCCATTTCTTCGAAGACAAATTATTGGGGAGAACTAGCACGTGCTGTATATAAGAATGGAAAACAGTATGATATTATTAAACAATTAAAAGAAGCTAATAGGATGCATAGGGATAATTTGCCACAAAATACAATTAAAAAGTTATACAAATCCTTACCAAAGCGGGTACTCGAAGTAATAAAAAATAAAGGCGGATATACTCATTATTAACTTTGTATTAATTGCAATGTAACTTTCTTTTTTTGTGAAAATATATGTATAAATTTTGTGAATGTGCTATCATTTCGCCGCGAGCATTTGTATATTTCTTCCGCTTGCTCAGAAACCTAACAAGGTCAACCATATTTACTAAGAAGTTCCTTCTCTCTGCCATGTAACAATTAGATTGGTATGTATTACATTAAAAAATTCTAAGTAGTTTTCAAGAAATTAAAGATAGCACACATGTGCTACCTTTTTGTCCAAGGGTGTATATTTAAAAATTCGTTAAATATTTCAGAAGTTAACCACTCTTAAAAATTAAAGAAATTCACCCTTTGTTCGTTAATAGTTAACCATCTATACTAGAAGAATTATATTTCATTTGTGAAATGTTCACAATATGTATATAAACTCCTTTACCTAAACCGTACAACTATTCTTAACAAAAACGTTATGAAAATAGAAATACATATAAAGGCGTATAGCTGCATACAGTAATGAATTTACATGTTCGTTATTAGTAAGCATACTTCACTTCACATGTAATTATTTTAAGGTTTAACTGGTAGATATCGTGGTAAAGTTCATATCCATAAAAAGTGCACAGCATATAAAGACCCTATTTTTTAATGTTTTCTAAAAACTGGTCAATTACTGGTACCTTTACCTGAGTTATTTTGTTTTTTTCTAGGTTATAATTATTGGCGAGAAGAAATTTAATCAAGATGGACCAGGTGGTTTTAATTTGTAGTGGCACGATGTATCAAAACATGTGAAATATTTTTCTAAACACTACTGTGACGGCTCGATTTATTCCTTTCAGAGTGAATAGTAATACTAATAGTTATTACCTTAGAGAATTATTTTAAGCCGTATTGGACTGAACGCCACAATGAAAATTTAATTTTCATGCAAGATAATGCATCGAATAAATTTGCACATTAAAATGGTTTGCTGAAAATAACGTTGCGTTATTAGATTGACCTGTACGTTCCTCTACCATTAATTTCATAGAAAATTTATTGGGGATATTGGTACGAACGATATTTTCAAATGGTCGTATATTTTTAAATGTAAATGAATTAAAGCTTGCAATAGCTGGCACAGAACAATTACTAGATTTTATTGAGAGTGGCAGTGGTATATTATTAAATCATATGGATTTTATTACGACACTCTTTATTATTTTACGTTTCTGCATACATGCTATTCTTTATAGGAAGTGAACCGTGAAAATAGGAAGAAAATAGAGAAAAATATGGTACAAAATTTGATTAGTAATATGACGAATCGAATTTTTTATATAAGTCGTGATGAAAACACGATAAATTATTAAGTTTTATATTTTTGCACATAAAACACAATAAAATACTTTTTCTTGAACGGTTGGTATATGAAACTTCAGCCGGTATACTTATGAAGTCTACAAATTAATTGTTATGCAAATTAATTTATATTTACGCTGATACACTAAATTCTGTTTATATAATTTGTTGTTTACATAATGCGAATTAGTACTTAAACTGACCATAAGTTTTAGTCGAGAAGAATGATTAACACAAAGAAGAGAGTTATTATGTTTATGCAACGTATTGTATTAAGAGTCGAGGAATTTTAATTTATTTTAATTACATATTGATATTTTCTAAGTTATTACTTTTATTCATAAAAAGTTCGAACAACGATACTATAAGTCAATCAAGTTTTGTTATGATTTAGGAGCTTTTGTCAATAGGGTGACTGATCCAAATGTAGGTCAATCAAAATCTTAAATGTATAGATAGAATATCTGCAAAACGCATTTTTCATCATTTTTTTTAAAGAAGTTAAGATACAATTAAATATTCTGTTATAATACAAGTGTAGTCGGATCATCAATCAGTGGAGAGAATGAAAGGGCACATTTGACTACCTTTCCGACTATACCCTTTAAAGAGAAAATCTAGGATGTCTGGCAAGTCTAATGTCAAAATTTGAAGTCAAGAAATTCAAAATTGCGGCCTGAAGCGTGGTACAGACAAATATACAAACGAACAAATGCAGACTGACAATGAGTCGTTTCAGGAGCCTTACTACATCCAGTAAAAATAAAAAAGAAAAGGGTTTATAACAATGTTTTTTTCTAACTGCGTATTCAAAATAAAATTATTATGAATATTAGACAATTTTATGATCACATTGTGTACCATTTTTATGTAACGTTTCGATCATTTCTATAATACATTTCACGCTTCCTGTTATAACGGTGATGGATAAATTAAGTGCCCATTGAAAAGTTTACTAACCAGTGGATATTAAACAGTAAACTCTTGTCCTAATTCCTTAGATTTCAATTTTTTGAATTCAGAATTCTGATATTTTAGAAACTTGGAACTGTAGAAAACTTGAAAATTCAACAGTTTAGGAAAATATGAAACTTTAAAAGTTAGGTAGTTTGAAAACGTGTAAAGTCAAAGTTGTCGAAGTTTGGAAATGTAAAGTGCGGAAGTCTCGATACTTGTAAATTTAGAAAATTGGAAATTATTGAAACTTGCAAATTTGTAAATTTGTGAATAATGGAATCTAAAATATTTACCCATATGAATTGAAAACTGCATACCTATCAGTACGCACAAGTTTACGTACACATACACGTGACTGTACAAGGTGGCTCACCACATTTTGCCATCTAGATTTGCGTCATTTTTATTATTCATAGCAAACAATGTTTTAAATGAAGTTGAATGGTTTTGAGGGTGGCATATGCTAGCGGTATATTTTTTTGTAGGGGGACGTGTAAAGGACATATGAAGGTCAATAATGTTCTTTTAAATTGAATCATATATTTTTTATTGCATCAGCTGATACTCCTTCATATTCTTTACAAAAAAGTATTAATCTATTTATGTGTAAAAATCATTAGTTTAGGAGATATTTTAATTTTAATATCTATTTACAGAAAAGGTTCAATGTAGCGACCATTTGCATCAGAACACTTTCTGAATCGAGAAATTAATGACTTATTAACATTCCGTAGTGTACAATCTTTCTGAGATGTGTAGGACTTTTCCCAGCTTCAAAATAAACTGATAACATGTCTATCCTTTCTTCTTTAGAATACTTCATTATGAAGTGATAATTCACCGTATCGTCGTATTCACCGTATTAGAGACGTAACAGAGACTAAATTTCACTGTTACTGCGTAATAAAAAAAAACAAAAACTCACAATTCGTTTAGTGACACGTGAACTCTCAAAGCATGTAGAAAAACATTTGCTGTTCAGTTAAGGCAATTTATAATATTGACCAGAAAGTCACGATTTCTTAACAAGTTAGAATTAAAATATCTCCTAAACTAATGATTTTTTTCACAGAAATAGATTAATACTTTTTTGTAAAGAGTATGAAGGAGTATTAGTTGATGCAATAAAAAATATATGATTCCATTTAAAAAAACATTGATGACTTTCATATGTCCTTTACACGTCCATCTACAAAAAAAAATATACCACCAGAATATGCCCCTCTCAAAATCATTCAACTTCATCCGAAACATTGTTTGGTATGAGTAATAATAATCACGCAAATCTAGATGGCAAAATGTGGTGAGCCACCCTGTATATTCCTTTATCCTAACTGACGAGCGCAGTTACCCTTTCATGTGCTAAAGAATAATGAGGCAATTTTTCAAAAATCGTTCCTTCCGGAAACGTGTACATAAAGTTTATATCAAACGAACGGCAGCTTACCTGAACCAGGCCGTGGAAAATATCGTCCAGAATACCGGGCTCCTGAGTTAAGGATCTCGTGGTAAGCCTCTTACGACGTCTTTTATGCATCGTCAGGAATCGACCGGTGGGCCTTGGTCTCGAATGACCGATATCCAAACTTTCCAGCAGAATTCGGTCCACCTCTGATAAACGCCTGAATGCCGTTTCCGTCGTAGTTTCATCGCGAATTTCTGTTAACGTCGTTGACACATCTGGCGTCGGCAGTGCAGCGGTCTCTGTTAAACAGGCAAAAAAAAATTCTTTTAATTAACATGGAAAATGAATTATCGCTGCTTCAAAATTATGGCGAATGTTTGTGTGCAAATCGTTGAGTATGATTTATACAATAAGCATAGAATAGGGTAAAGCATTAAATTATTTGTACTTTCAGCGAATTTGTACTTTACAGTGTTTTATTATAAAATATATATTGCAATATTTATAAAATTGTATGTAAATATTACAATATTTATAGATTTTCATCGCTAGATATTTCATATTTTTTTCTATAGCCATTCTGAAATTATCCATAAGACAGATTCGTATAAAAAATGTCCAGACTCTTAATTATTGACACCTCGTAGCAGTTGCATTTTGTTATACGCAAGTATTATTATACTTTTATAAATAAGAGATGAAAAGACAAAAATAGACATAATTTTTAAAAAGAATAAAAAGAACTAATAATCACTAAAAGCTATTTTATTCCCTGTAACTTCTAATTCTGTAAACAGTACAAAATTCCTTCGATTGATATTAAAATATTTAATCTATAACGCCTTTGATCTTTCAAAGCGTTACACTAATCACAAAATTGATTGAAGTTGATTTTTCTTTCAATACAATAAACATTATTCGAATAGGTTGAAAGTAGAGAGAAAACTACGTTAGTTTATTTTTGGAAAACTAAGGAATTGGAAAAGTTCGAACGCCGGAAAGGAGAGACCCTCGCGTTGCAACGACGATGAGCCCTCGAGCGATAAAAATTGGACTGTATTATCTGATGTTCAATTTCGAGCACGTTCAGCGTCGCTTTGTTCAACGGCACGTGAGGGAAAGGAGTGTTATCTTAACACTCGCTCTTATTTTTTACGTGCGAAAAAAGAATGGCTGCTACCACCCTACTCCATAGAGCAGGCATGACGAAGTACCTCTTCGCCAGCAGCTATACGGTTCCCACTATACGAGGTGTGACACAAAAGTAACGAGACTAGGTCTGTAACTTGAAAAAACAATGGAATTAGCAGCAATTATTTTTGTGGCATCATCCCACATACCTCCTCTATCCATGTTGCCAATTTCGATTGAATCGGTCATACCATTTGGAAATATTGCGTTATTTAGTGAACACGTGCAACTGCATTCTGCCGGAAAAATGTCTAACGTAAAAACCGAACAGCGAATAAACATCAAGTTTCTTGTAAAATTTGTTGAAATCTGTTGTAACATGTTATGAGACATGTATTTTTACCTATGACTCACAAAGTAAGCGCCAGTCGATGCAATGGAAGTCTTCAGGAACCCCAAAATCCAAAAAGAACGCATGTCAAAATCAAAATTCGACAATAATGGAATTGTAATGATTGAGTGGTCTCCCAGTGGTCAGACTGTTAACTAACGCTATTACATTGAAATACTAAAAAGACTTCGTGAAAAAATTAGGAAAAAAAGGCCACAGTTGTGAAGCGATGGATGGCTGTTGCTCCGGGACAAAGCACCCGCTCACACGGCACTATCTGTCAAGCAGTTTCTGACCAGCAAAATTATTATTGTGATAGGGAATCCTCCTTATTCGCCTGATTTGGTTTCATGCGACTTTTTTTTATTTCCCAAAGTTAAATTTTGCTTAAAGGGAACCCATTTCACCTCAGTTGAAGAGGTTCAGGCAAAAACGGAGAATCGTCCGAAAGGACTTCCAAAAACCTCGTTCCAGAATTGTTACCAGCAATAGCAGCGCCGAATGCATAAGTGTGTGAATGCTGAAGGGGACTACTTTGAAGGTGATAATGTCACGGAGAACTGATTCTGCAGGTACAATGATTTATTGGACTAGTCTCGTTACTTTTGTGTCACACCTCGTATGTATCCGTCTTCCTACCATCAGTCATCTTATATCCCTTTAAATCAACTTGTGAGTCCGTGTATATTGTGTGGTATGTAATATGGAGTTGCGTTTTTTTTTCGAGGAAAGAACGGTAAAGCTGAGTAGTACATACTAGATTCAGCATAGACTTATTTTAGATGGAAACGTTGAAATTGATCATTTTTCAATCCTAAAATTCTCATATTACTAAAATTGTTTTAAATATTCAGGTTTTTAAATTTCCAAATCCACAAATTTGCAAATTTTTTAATTTTTATGCCTAGAAATTCTTAGATTCTCATATTTTGAAGTCTTCAAGTTTCCAGGTGTTCAATTTCTTATGTCTCGTGGGAAATTTCTTGTTTCGTATGTAGAAATTTCGAATATACACAAATTCCTAGATTTTAGTCTCCTAAGTTCTTCAATTTCTACGTTCACAAATGTCTAGAGTTTCATATTCCTGAGTTTCCAAATTCCTATGTTCATAAATCCCTACGTTCATAAATCCCCAGGCTTTAAAATTTCTACGTACATAAATCCCTGGATTCCCAAATTCCTACTTCTATAAATCTTTGGATTCCCAAATTTCTTCACCCATAAATCCCTGGATCTCAAAATTTCTAAACTTCAAGATTTCAATTTTGAAAAGGATTGAATACTTCAATCCCCAAATTTCATGTGAAAATCTATTAATCTCTAGATACTCAAACGTCTGTATTTCTAAATTTCTAAATCGCTAAATCATTAGATTCAAATATCCGCAGATTCCCAAATTTCATGAGAATACATTTATTGTGCCATAAAATTATCACTTCAATATTTACAGCAATTTAAATCTATAAAAAAATTAACACTGACAATTAAAACTAGACTCAAACCTCTAAAACTATAGCATGCGTAATCTTTATCACGTGTCCTTCAGATTGCGCTTATTACTACGATTTTTAATAATAATTACTAATAGAAACTGTTTATTTTTTACAGTTAATTTAACTATATGTATGAAAAAGACACTGTGAAATTATATGTTAAGAGGATAAATGTAAAATTACATAATAATTTTATTATTTTTGCGTTTAGAAGGGATCTATCTTATTTTTGTTTAAGGGGTAACGCCACTCTAGAAGTCAGAAAAAAATGTGATTTTCGGGAATTTTTAAAGTAATAACCGTACAAGTTATAAGGTCAGAATAAAAAAGGCTTAATTAGATGTGTTTTGAAGATGGTTGGTAAATTTTTATAAACAATTTGCACTAAAAATGGCGGCTGTAGGTGCTAGCAAGCAACAACACTATTTCTTTGAAAGGGCTTCATGGCCAGACTGTTTTTTCATTAACGCATGGTCCTAAGTCAAAAAATCCAAAAATTTCTCATATTATATACCAAAATCTATGGAACATCGTACGGAAATTAAAAAATATTAATAATTGTTAATTTAGTGTAGATATGAACAAAAAGTTTCGAAAAACGGCAGAAAATTCAGCATTGAATTGTTAATAAAAAGTTAAGTAGTTAATTAATCAAAAAATCCGTACGATGTTCACTGCGTTATACTATTTTGCACCTCTCCACGAAATTTCAAGTCGATTAGTTAAAAACTTTTCAAGTTATTTGTCCGGCCAGTACAAATAAAGTGATTTCGAGAAAAACGCGTTTAAAGTTTTGATTGCCATTCAGCATAAGAATGGCAATTGTCCTCTTCCTTCTTATTGAATCTAAGATTCAATCTCGACATTTTTGAAGCTTCATTCAAAGATCGTTCTGAGAACTCTACGCATCGGGCGTCGACTTGTAGGCAAAAATTGTAACAATTTTCTCCGACAGACATATCCAAGGCTTTTATTAGTTCCATTATAGTGAATAGTCCATCTTTGAATATGCAAACGGATATTTTTTCGACGAATTTATGGTGTCAACGGTGTTGATTAAACCATAATAAATACTCAACTCATCAATGAGTTTTCAATGAAACTTTGTCTATTTTTTCAAATTGGGAGTCATTGTTTATTAACCTAGCTGAATCGGGCCTTTTGCTTTTACCCAGGTACCGTTCTCAACGCTGATTATTGCACGCGTATCCGCAAATTACGCTGAGTGGTTGCTTTCCACTTAAAAAAATTCATGTTTCCGACCTGCCCTCCACTTAAAACTTTTTTCTCATATTCTATACATAATAAAGCATCATTTAAGCAAAAAAAAAAATCAACTTTTTCAAAATTCTAGAGTGGCGTTATCCCTTAAGCGACACCTATAATGTATATGTATACTATAATTATTATGTACGAGGTGTGACACAAAAGTAACGAGACTAGGTCTGTAACTAGAAAAAACAATGGAATTAGCAGCAATTGTTTTTGTGGCATCATCCCACATACCTCCTCTATCCATGTTGCCAATTTCGATTGAATCGGTCATACCATTTGGAAATATTGCGTTATTTAGTGAACACGTGCAACTGCATTCTGCCGGAAAAATGTCTAACGTAAAAACCGAACAGCGAATAAACATCAAGTTTCTTGTAAAATTTGTTGAAATCTTTTGTAACATGTGATGAGACATGTATTTTTACCTATGACTCACAAAGTAAGCGCCAGTCGATGCAATGGAAATTTTCAGGATCCCCAAAATCCAAAAAAGAACGCATGTCAAAATCAAAATTCGACATTAATGGAATTGTAATGATTGAGTGGTTTCCCAGTGGTCAGACTGTTAACTAACACTATTACATTGAAATACTAAAAAGACTTCGTGAAAAAATTAGGAAAAAAAGGCCACAGTTGTGAAGCGATGGATGGCTGTTGCTCCGGGACAAAGCACCCGCTCACACGGCACTATTTGTCAAGCAGTTTCTGACCAGCAAAATTATTATTGTGATAGGGAATCCTCCTTATTCGCCTGATTTGGCTTCATGCGACTTTTTTTTATTTCCTAAAGTTAAATTTTGCTTAAAGGGAACCCATTTCACCTCAGTTGAAGAGGTTCAGGCAAAAACGGAGAATCGTCCGAAAGGACTTCCAAAAACCTCGTTCCAGAATTGTTACCAGCAATAGCAGCGCCGAATGCATAAGTGTGTGAATGCTGAAGGGGACTACTTTGAAGGTGATAATGTCACGGAGAACTGATTCTGCAGGTAGAATGATTTATTGGACTAGTCTCGTTACTTTTGTGTCACACCTCGTATTGTTTTGTTTCCCATATGTTCAGTCCTTGAAATACAGTCGAGTAGCACGAACACGTGCGTAATAAGAGTTCTTAATTACAAAAGTAAAGTCTGTAAAATCAATTAATAACAGATTATATTATCTGTATAATGTAATCACTGGTTATACTCATTGTAAGTCTTATATAACACATTAGGGACACTAGAAGTGTATAGAATTAGGAACTATTGATTAATATTTTTATATAGTACTTAATGTATAGAGATATACCATTAAAGGAATATAAAAATTGAGTGCTTGTAACCGTTCAGCTACGGATGAGCATAATTTCGGGAGTTGAAACTTCAGGTGATATCGAACAACTTTCTCCATTATCGAATTGTTGATCGAAGTTTAGTTCTTGAATTAATAATGAAATACATTGACCAATCAGAGCGTGAGAATAGCGTGCGTGCAGAAGCGGGAGCGATGGGTTTACGCGTTACGGTTAACCCATTGACTGCCAGACATATTTAGAGCGTCTTGCCCTGGGTGCCAAGGTTTTATTTTGAAGAATACATGAAATTTTACAAAATATAATTATATTAAGTTACTGATATAATATTGTAATAGCATTTACAATAATTTTTATTGAAAAAAAAAAAAAACACTACGAGATATCTCGTAGCTGGCAGTCAATGGGTTAATCGCGGTTGTAAACAAGCGTCTTTGCGTTTGGACAATGTAATTGTTTATTAGGAAGCTTTTATGTAAAATGCAATCAAATAACGAATAAAACAATTAAGAATAAGATCCAAGGATTCATAATTCACAAATGGGGGATAAACATGCTAAAGGATAAACTTATTTGTTATTAACTTAAACCAAGTGAATCGACTTTGTTCAATACTTGTATTCATTATTCGATAAGAATGAGCAATGAAATATCGAAAACTGTTCTTGTTACAGAGATGCAAACAAATTCCAAATTTTGAAAGAAAAATAACTTTCTTATACAGAAAACAAGATTTTAAATTTAATACATTTGTTAATCATTAAATATAAAATTTCGTTTGCTGTATAGGAAAGTTATTTTTCTTACGAAAGGTTCGGATCGATAAAACGATCCTAGTTATGAGGACACATTTTTACTGATGTAGAAATATTTTTAAACAATAGGTGAGTCTTATTTAAATTATTTCTCTACATTTTGTGAATATAAAGTAGACGGGTGTTAATACATTTGTTAATCATTAACACCCGTCTACTTTAAATTCACAAAATATAGAGAAATAATTTAAATAAGACTCACCTATTGTTTAAAAATATTACTGCTTCGGTGAAAATGTGTTCTCGTGACTGAGATCTTTCTACCTGCTAACCTTTCGTAAAAAAACATACACCGCACAATAGCTGATGTCACAGCCGGGTTCGTGAATTAATTTTACTTCACTGTGCCGCAATTTCTTTGTAAACGTATTATTCTTTTATTTGGTGTCACTTCTTTCACTCTTCATACAACCAATCTTTCGCATCTTTCACCTGTCGCTGTATCCCATTCGTTCTCACTCATTCGGCGCGCATCTCGTACTCATTCAAACATTCACTACAACTGTCATTTTTCATTATCATTTTTCACTGTAATATTTTACTGTCAATTTTAAATAATTTTCTAATGTAATAACGATGGATAAATAAGCAAAAAAGCGTATATGTGGTGTGTGTGTGCTATGTAATTGTATGAGTGGCATGGGTGCATGATATGAATGAAACTTGCGCATGGTATGAACGAAATTTGCATGTAATGAAGATTGGTATAAAAATTGCCTTTTTGTGTGATCGAATGTTTTCGTAGCAAAGCGAAGTGTTCATTGCTTTGTGAGAAATTGAGAGAGCAAGACGGTGATATTTGTAATTCGTAATATTGAGATTCTACTTTTGTTCATTGAGTTAATTTCATTTAATTATATTTCGTTAAATAAACTACAATAATCATTTCACCTATTAAAATTATTTAACATAAATGATTATCCAAACATATCTTCAGCTATTATTTTTTTTTGTCTTTAGCGTTTACTTGGAATGTTTTGTCCTAGACTGGCAATCGTAACACGATCGGCGTGACTCCATCGTTTCGTCTTTCTCTCTCTTCAGTGTCAAACATTCTTCTTCCAAGACACTGCTGCGACGTTGTGTACAAGCTCGCACGTGTTTTTTCCCTTTGAGGATGTTGATCATGTCGCGACCGGCAGTTCAGGGCACAGACTCTGGACTCAACATCAAAGAGAAAATAAGAAATTGACAAAGTTATTTATGAATAATCATTCACGCGTTTTCATTTGCATTCCTTTTCTATGATTATTACATTAGGCAATTAGGGAAAAGTGGCAGAAAAATGTTACAATGAAAAGTGGTAATGAAATGTAAAGTAAAACGAGTTACTTAACCTAACTGCGACAACTGTTATGCGGTGTGCATTTTTACAAAAGTTTAGGATCGACGGAACGACCCAATCCCGTGGACACATTTTAACCGAAGCAGGAATATTTTTAAACAATAGGTGAGTTTGATTAAATCATTTCTGCATGTTTTGTGAATTTAAAGTAGACAGAATCATTTAGCATTATTTTATTTTATATTTCACATTCTTTTTGCTGAATACAAAAGTTATTTTTTTTTCAAAATGTGGAATTTGTTGTTTCGCATTTTCCTAACAGGCGACAAAAACTCTTTCCAATATTTACATTCTTATTCTTTTCGAATAACAAATACAATATATCGATATTGAACAAAATCCATTCACTGGATTTACATTATCCCTTATTTACGAACAGTGAATAGTTGAACATTACTTTTAATTGTTTTGTTCGCTATTTAACTGAATTTTGATATAAGGTCTCTCGCACTTTGATTCGTCAGAGTTTTTTATTAATAAAGGAATATTTTCGTAAAGGAAAAAAGTTGTTCAGTATCATCCTAGCTATCACCACCTGAAATTATTCCCACCAGTAGCCGAACATCATGTATAATATGTACAAAAATTTCTGTTTTTTTAAGTTTGATAACGATCGTAAAGATTGTAATATATTCTCGCATTAATTTTAACCTATGGGTGAAAATATTTATAAAAATTATGAAAAACTATGAATAGAACTTATGAATGAACTATGAAAAGTAGGTAGACCAATTTATGACCTCTTCAATGTGCCTGTTTGGGAGTTTGGAGAGAGTTCGGACCTTCGCAGGGTCACAGGACACTTTTATGATTCGGCCCATCCTGATGTCACGCCAGATAACAACGTCAACCCAAACTCAACAAGATAATTCACAAACGATAAATCCAAAACTTCCAAAAACACATGATTCATTCCATAACCTCCAAAACTACATGATTCACAACAAATAAGCCAATAACCCCGAAAACAACTGACTCACTCAATGCATTATATATAATCCCCGCCTTTGACAAAATAAAGTAGTTCTTCCCCAACTTTCAAAACCGAAGCTCTGACTCTCAGTTACTCGACGCGTATCCTAAAAAATCGAAAGTTAACTTCAGAAACCGTAGATACGGTTGTACTAGTTAATTTATTTCAACCACGGAAATACTCCCGTGACACTGACATGGTCACGTACTCTTAAGTGGGTCCTGAGTTTTCGTCCCGTGAACAAACGCAGTGTTTCCAGACGTTTAGTCGACAATATTTTCAATAAATCATATAACATCTTGCGTTCATTTTTCCGAACCATCCTTTTGCTTATATATATAAGGCATAAAAAAATTAAATATACAATAATTCTCCGAAGGAGAGTCGAAGCGCGGGCACCCGCGTGATAGACGACGGTATTGACCACTTTTTTTATAACAGAACGTTTATTATGCCAACAAGAGAAATATGTACAGGAAAACAATAAACCGTAAATTCAACTATGTTTAATACTATGATATACTATGTTAGATAGTCCGGCATTGGACTGTATAAAACAAATTTCATATTTTTATTATTTTATTTTTTTATTACTATAAGCAAATCATAACCTATACGCTATTTGGTGACGTAGAACTTAATCTATGTACATGTATACTGTATAACACACGGTATAAATTTAGAAATTATAATGGAATTAAATTTTAAACCAGATAAACTCCCACGTGACAAACGGAGATACAGACCATTTTTTGTAACAGTACGTTTGTTGCCAATAAATAATATATACAGGATGCAATAAACCTAAACGCACAAAAAAAGGTATAACAACAAACAAACTTAACAAGATAAAAGGTTCCTACATGGAACACGCACTATCTACATTTGGCTTTATATATACATAGCCCTTAATGCTACATTATGTACATCTTATACTAAGCTTAATTACTTATACACGACATTACACTATATATAGAAATTGTCTAAAACTATATAGTCATTGATATTTATAAAAGGAAGGGAGGAATAAGGAAGTGGGTGTGAGGGAAGGGGGTCAGAAAGTTTTATTAAATTTGACAATAATTTTTACAATGTACAAAATAATGCAATAAGAAAAAAAATAATTATCCTCCCCGGCGGGGAATCGAACCCCGGTCTCCCGCGTGACAGGCGGGGATACTGACCACTTTTTTTTTTTTTTTTGTAACAGGACGTTTATTGTGCCAATAAATATTATATACACAGGGTACAATAAACCAAAACGAACAAACGGTATATACATTGGATAAATATGTCGATGAGATTATAGGCTCCAACATGAAGCACGCGCAATCTATACAATAATTTCTAATACAGAATATTTTAATTATACAATATATACAGAATATCTGAAATTAAGACAAATCGCTTATACAATAAGTTGTACAATATATACAGAAACGGCATGAAAAACTGTATAGATGATGTTATGTTGGGAGTTGGGGAAGGAGAATCGATATTTATTACATACAGATGTTGGTTGAACTTTTGTATACAATAAAAAAAACGTAGAACAGATATATATAATAAAAACAATATAAAAAAAGGAAAAATTTAATGCACTCCCCGGCGGGGAATCGAACCCCGGTCTCCCGCGTGACAGGCGGGGATACTGACCACTTTTTTTTTTTTTTTTTGTAATGAACGTTTATTGTGCCAAAACAGTTAACAATAATATATACAACAATCTAAACGTACAAAAAAATAACACTTACAACTAATACTAGACTATAGGCTCTAGACATAGAGCACGCGTAGTCTCTACCACTTACCTAATTGCACTTATCATTACTACTCAATAAGAGTTTGCACCAAAAATACTTATTTTTCTTATAGCTAACTTTGGTATATATACAGACGAGGCACTATAGATCTGAATACTCAGTCTTGTCAATTGGAAACAGGTACAGAAGTATAATGTAGCTTCTATAGACTATTGATTAACATTTTTGACAAAGTAAAAGAATATATATATATACATTGCCCTCAAAAATAAAAATACGAACTCCCCGACGGGGAATCGAACCCCGGTCTCCCGCGTGACAGGCGGGGATACTAACCACTATACTATCGAGGATCGGTAAAGTCTAGTTTCTTTGGTTATAAATTTAAATAATATAAATATATATTGCCTTAACTATAACTAATCTAATTCTAGAAAACTAATTAACTAAGCCACCAGTACAATTTTTTATTATCTCTATGATTGTCCTTTTTATCGAACATTGATAGTTTGGTGCTGAACCGCATACGTGGGTCATCGTCCCGTATATCTTTACTGTACATGATTTTCTTTTCATACGTTTTCCGATTTATGTGGTATATTATTGGTATGTTTGTTGGATTTTGTATCAGACCCTCGGTATCTAAATATATAAAACCTTCAGGAGGTATGTATCCAGTTTCCATGGTTTTGATGAAGTATAACGGGTTTGGATATACAGAACAGCAAATAAGGTTATTGTTTGTTATATTATATATGTTTGCCCAATGATTGCGTATCAATTTAATTATGAACAGATCTATCCTGATTAACTCGGCGACATTATATAACTTAATAGTATTAATATATTTAGTATAGTTTGACTCGGGCGAGCGATACATATTCAGACACGCCCGCAAACATTTTCTTTCGAAGATTCTCAGTCTTTCCATTGTACTGGCGCTAACGTTGAACCAAATTACACAGCCGTATGTTAATATGGGTCTAATTAATACCTTATAACATAAAATTTTAACCTTACGATCTAAGTCCTTAGAATAAAATAGTCTTTTATGCTTCATAAAAGCCTTTTGCGCCTTGTCAATTTGAATTTGCACGTGGTTGTTAAAGTTTAATCTAAAATCCATATATACCCCCAGGTAGCGAACTACATTGTTATGTGGGATTTTGATATTAGTATCGTTCGGATCATGCAGCTGAAATGTTTTCGAGTATTTGCGGACATTGGAATTGGCGTCAGATATCTTTGAGATGTAAGGCCTGAATAATATAGTCTCACACTTGGTTACATTTATTTTTTGTTTCCAAGTGTGAAAATATTCTTGTATTTTGCTGAGTAATTTCTGTAATTCTCTTTTTATAACTGATGGTTTATCATCCTTAATATAAATTAGCAGGTCGTCTGCAAACGCTATTGCGAATCTTTTACCATCCGAATTCAGGCCGAACATATGCAACAGATCACATAAAAATATGCTAAACAGTATGGGGGAGTTCACTGTACCTTGCTGCACACCATTTTTTATTCTAAATGCCTTTGTAGAGGAGTTTTCCCCTTCCACTACCACAAACTTCTTGTCGTGCAGCATCTCCCAAAGCATTCTTATTAGGTTTTTTGGGAAGTTTTTCTTAATTAGCTTAAAGAAAAGACCATCCAGCCAAACAGTATCAAAGGCCTTCTCCAGATCGATAAATATTGCACCTATACATTCACCAGCATTTCTTGCCCAGCAAATGTCTGACGTAAATTTGGAAATCGCATGAACCGTTGAGTGCTTGTATCTAAATCCATATTGTGTATCAGGTATTATATTGTTACTTTTGCAAAAAGAATTTATAGAATCGTTTATGGTGGTTTCGAATACTTTGCTTATGTTAGGTAAGAGACTAATGGGCCTGTAGCTGGAGGGGTTGTCGCTATCTTTCCCTCTTTTTTTTATTGCAATTAATTTAGCAGTTTTCCATTTTACAGGGAAGTAGTGTTGGTTTAAGCAATTATTAAATATTACTGCATAATAATTTATATATTGAAGAGGCAGTTTTTTTAACACGATATTCGGTATCCTGTCAAAACTCGCAGACTTTTTGTTATTTAAATTTTTAAATTTTGTGCATAATTTGGTTGAAGAAGTGAAATAGTTTTCCGGAATGTCGTCAGCACTTGGGTTAGTTGCCAGATTTGTGTCAGAAAAAACTGTAATTGTATTATTATTGGCTTTGTCTGTTGAGAATTCTTGTTCGAATTGTTCGATCTTTTGTTTAATTAAGCTACAAAGTTGTGTCTTTCCCATGTGGTCATTTTGTGTATGTACCGCTTCGAAATGTGCTCCTAATATATTTAATTTGTCGTTGATGTCTGAGATTAGAAGATTACCATTTGCATCGGGCTGTAATTTAGAATGATCTATATCAGCGTTTTCGATAAGGTTTCTATTGTATACTGGAATTTTTAATGTGTCTATTGTAGAACTTTCTTTAGGTCGGTATAGCTTATTTATTGATGGGAAGAGATCTTTTGGCTTTTGTAAGGAAATACCTGTAATTTTTTTCTTCCAATAATTACTCACGGATTCATGAAATTGTCGTTTTATTTCGCGTCTAGTGTCTTTTAATAACTTTTTTATTGTTGCAATAAGTGTATCGTTGGAAGAGTCGTGGTCTTGTCGTCGCTGTAAATTATTTAATGAAGTTATCAGTTTGCTTTTATGTTTACGAAGTTCTTCTATGCGTGGCGTTACGTATCTGTCCGTTGAATTGAAGTTACTTGATATATGGGGTACTGCTTGCTCTATTGCTTTTCTTATATTTGCGTCTATGGTAGATATGTGTTTGTCAATTTCTACTGCCGTCAAGTTTCTATCTCGTGCCAAGTCCTGTATTTCCATGTCTAATAAGGTAGTTTGAAATTTGTCCCAGTCGGCTTTATTGTAATCGTATTTAATTGTAGTGGGGCGTTCCTCAATAATGAATCCGTCTAAAGCCCTTACAGATATTTCCATAACTACGGCTCTGTGGTCACTATCATATTCGAAAGAGTCTAACATGTTATCTATTGTATTGTTGAAGGAAATTCTATTGTCCGCGATGCAAATATCAATAAAAGAACCACTTTGGGGAAAGGATGGCACCTTTGTTCTCCATAACGATAGTCTAAAATTTAATTTATTATCCTTTATCCAATTTAGTAATGTAGTTCCCCTATGATTATTGATGGGGTTTCCCCAGGTAATGTGCTTAGCGTTTAAATCCCCCGCTAATAAAAAGAAATTGTGCGGTTTGTATAATTCTAAAAAATCGAATAGGTTTTTTAATTCGGACAAGAATTCTTTTTTACAATTACTGGTCGCGTACGCTGATATTATAAATAATTTTTGATTGTCCTGGAGTTTTATTTCGATTACCGTGCTTTCGAAACTTACCGTATTTATATAACTGTTTAACTGGATGGCCTTGAATTTAAGCTTTTTTCGAACAACTATGGCTGTTCCCCTAGCCTGTTTAGCATTTGGTCTGTCGCTTCTTATAATATAGTAATCCTTAAGACTAATGCGATGGGACGGATTCAACTTTGTTTCACATAGTAAAGCAATATCAGGTGAGTGATTATTAAGACAATCAACTAGTGAAGCCCTTCTCTCGTTTGTTATTATTGAATTAACATTAATTTCAATGATTTTCAATTTGTCTAAGTAATAATGTTTTGTCGCGACTGAATTCTGTGAGAAAGCAGAGAAAATTATATGTTGAGGTCTAGAGCTTCCGCAATGATATTAATCTTATTTGAGTTGATCTCTACCGTTTCACGGATTTGTGTAATTTGTGATGTAATGGTTTCGGTAATTATTTTTTTAATGTCTGAAATTAATGCACCATATTGTTCGTTGTGCTCGTTTCTTGTAGGTATTATATTAGAATTGTTTTGCGGTATCTGTTCAATAACTTTTTCTTGCGAGACTATTTGACTAAATGGAGCATCTTTTCTAATAAATTTATTATAGGCGGCTATTTTTTTTTCCCTATTTATTTGCAGAATATGTTTCTTTTCGTCAATTTTTTTTTTGAACTCTAAGAGCTTTGGGCACCCTCTATAGGATGCCGGGTGGCCAAAGCTCTTACAGTTTATACAATATGGGCTGGTTTCTGTATTCGCAACAATAGAGCGCGGGCATTCACCAGGATTATGAGGTATATTGCATTTAACGCATCTATATTCTAGATTACAATTCACCGCTACATGGCCAATTCTTTGGCACCGTTTGCACTGTATTCTGTCCTTTTTAATTATATTTTCCCACCTAACTACCGTGTGTAACAAAGTTTTGATATATTTAAGGTTATTACGATTACTATTTGCCGAAATCTGTACTAGGAATATGGGGAGATTACGGTTGCCCTCAATTGATCTTCTTGTCTTAAATTTTTTTACTTCAACAAAATTTAAATTATCAATCTTTTTATTATTAAGGGCCTCTAATACTTCTTGGGGTTCAAAATCACCCTCTAAGTCTTTTAATAATACTGTAATATTTTTTTCCTCTTTGGGAGTGTACGTGAAAAATTGGATGTCATTCTTTTTTAATATCTCGCACGCTTTTTTATGGTTTTCGATTGACTTAGTATATACCGTGAACTTATTCGCGTTTATTCTTTTTATATAGAAATCATCGAAAGAATTTTGCAATAATCTTATAACTATCTTTGGCGAATTTGTGTGAACCGTAATCGGTGGCGGTTTTTTAATTATGTTAATATTTTCACTGTCAAACCTTTTTTGTTCAGACTCACGTGGTTGCACTCGTTTACCACTGGTCTCAGTTTGGGCCTCCATTGGCTGCGTTCCGGGCTGTTTTTTTGAATAGTCCGCCTGTTGACCGCGTTGCGAGGATTCAGGTAGCCCTCGTCCAGAACGTTGAAGTTGACTGCCACTGGGGCCTGCACGCTGTGCCTCTTGCACTCGCGTACTTATGCCTCCAATCCTCTTCTTTGTTTTAGGGGATTTGACTTTCGCCCATGAATCGTCTTCGTTTCCCGCATCTTCTTTTTCCTCAGTGTCCATGTCCATTGCTTCGTATCGCGTCACTTTTTTCGGTCGATTTGTTTTATCAGGTTGAGATAGATTATTATTAATTGCTTTATCTCTCTCCTCAAGTTGTTTAAGCAATTTTTCCGTGAGCTCATTTAATCTGCGGTTAGATTCTAGCAACTCTTCGTAGGAGGGTCTCTTCTCGTTGTCCATATTTTTCGTGTCTTTTGCATCTTGGGATGTTGATGCCACCTCGGTTGACATCGCCTCCTTTTGTGCTGCCTCCATCTTCAATTTTTTCTTTACCATCGTTGGTACCGGATTAAGTCGTTTTCTCTGTTTCCGCTGTTTTACTACTTTCGTTACATATTGCTTTAATGTAACATCGCTTAATTGTGATAAACTTGTGTTAGAAACAATAGTTGGAATTCCTGGAATTCCAACAGCCTCATTTATCCATGAGTCTTTTTGATCGGAACTTTGCAAAGATTGCAAGTTTTGCAATGATGAGCTAGCTTCAGAAGGAGGGAGACATCCCTCTTCTGTTTTTGTTGTCACTTCTATTTTGAACCACTAATTTATTATTTTCACTAAACTAACACTATAATAAATTTATATTTTAATATGTATTTGCCGATATATATAATAGTAATTAGTCAGTCTTCGTCTATAATGTCTATACACTAAGCGCGTCACTTAATAGTATTTCCGCTTGGCACTTCTCAACATGCACCTCAAACAATGCTTGCGACTTTCCACTTTCCACTTTCGCCGAGGCTCTTAGGGGTACGTCCGTCGCCTACGACGGTCGAAGGACGAATGGGATACTAACCGCTATACTATCGAGGACCAATAATATTGCGCTTCCATTGTTTGTGTATTTATCTTACATTATTACTAAATAATCCACTAACTAGCTAATCAGTCCAGCCACCAATATAATTTTACGTTATGCCTATGATTGTCCTTTTTATCAATAGCGGAAAGCGTGGTGTCGAAACGCATATTTGGGTCGTCATCCTGTATATTACAACCGTGCCATATCTTTTTTTCATAAGTCTTCCTATTTATGTGATATAAAAGTGGTAGGTTTCTTGAATTTTGTATTAGGCCTTTGCTGTCTAGATATATAAATGCTTCAGGGGGTATATAGCCTGATTCTTTCGTTTTCTCAAAGTACAGCGGATTCGGGTAAATTGAACTATATATAAGGCTATTGTCGGTTATTTTATGGATGTTAGCCCAATGGTTTCTAATTAGTTTCAATATGAATAAGTTTATTCTAACTAGATCGGCTTTATTATACAACTTAACACTACGGATATACTTGGTGTAATTCGATTCCGGCGAACAGTACATGGTCAAGCATGCTCGTACGCATTTTCTTTCAAAGAGCCTGAGCTTCTCCATTGTGCTAGCACTAATGTTAAACCATATTTGACAGCCATAGGTTAAGATCGGTCTTATTAAGACTTTGTAGCATAGTATTTTTACCTTATAATCTAGTTCTTTGGAATAGAATAATCGTTTGTGTTGCATAAAAGCTCTATGTGCCTTATCAATTTGTATCTGTACATGGTTGTTAAAATTTAGTCTGAAATCTAAATGTACTCCAAGGTATCGTACAATATTTTTATGAGGAATCGTTACGTTACTGTCCGTCGGGTCGCGTAATTGAAATGTTTTTGTGTATTTTCGAACGTCGTGGTTAGCGTCAGATATGGGTGAAATGTACGGTCTAAACAATATGGTTTCACATTTATTAATATTTATTTTTTGTTTCCATGTATGAAAATAGTCCAGAATTTTACTGAGTATTATCTGTAGCTCTTTTTGTATAATGGATACTTTATTGTCTCTGATATATATTAATAAATCGTCAGCAAAAGCAATAGCAAATTTTTTTCCGTCCGAGTTTAAGTCAAACATGCGCAGCAAATCACAAAGAAATATACTAAACAAGATGGGGGAATTTACCGTTCCTTGTTGCACCCCGTTTTTAATTCTGAAGGCTCTAGTTGAGGAATTTTCACCCTCAACTACCACAAATTGTTTATTGTGTAGCATGTCCCAGAGCATTTTCATAAGATGTTTCGGGAAACTTTTTTTGATTAATTTGAAGAAAAGACCATCCAGCCAAACAGTATCAAAGGCTTTTTCTAAGTCAATAAATATTGCACCAACACATTCACCAGCATTCCTCGCCCAACAGATGTCAGATGTAAATTTTGATATGGCGTGGACTGTCGAATGTTTATGTCTAAATCCATATTGGGTTTCCGATATAATATTGTTTTGTTTACAAAAAGAGTTTATGGCATCATTTATTATTGTTTCAAAGACTTTACTGATATTAGGCAAAAGGCTTATTGGCCGATAACTAGAGGGATTATCACTTTCTTTCCCCTTTTTTTTTATAGCCTCTAGTTTGGCAGTTTTCCATTTGACCGGAAAGTACTGCTGGTTAAGACAGTTATTAAATAGAACTGTGTAATAATTAATGTATTGAGGGGGAAGCTTTTTTAATACAATGTTGGGTATCCCATCGAAACCAGAGGATTTTTTGTTATTTAAATTTTTGAACTTTGTACATAATGCCGTGGATGACGTGAAATAATTTTCCGGGATATCCTCTGCATTTGGGTTTGTGGCTAAATTATTATCCGAAAAAATGGTTGCAGTACTATTGTTTGCATTATCTATTTCCATTTCTTGTTCGAACTGCTCCACCTTTTGCTTAATTAAACTTGAATGTTGGATTTTTCCTAGACTATCGTTTTGCGTATGTACCGCTTCAAAGTGAGCGCCTAGTATATTTAATTTATCTTTAATGTCGGTGATTATGTAATTGCCGTTTGCATCAAGCTGTAATTTACTATGGTCTATGTCTGCGTTTTCTATGAGGCTTCTGTGATAATCAGGGATTTTTAGATTGTCTATTACGGAACTTTCTTTGGGTCGATATAATTTGTTTATAGAGGGGAAGAGGTCTTTCGGTTTCTGTAACGAGATGCCTGTAATTTTTTGTTTCCAATGATTACTAACCGATTCATGAAATAACCGCTTTATTTCACGCCTGGTTGCTTTTAATAATTTTTTAAGAGTCGCTATTAACATGTCATTCGAAGGATCATGTCTTTGTAATCTATTTAAGTTATTGAGTGAAGTTAATAGTTTACTTTTGCGTTTTCTAAGTTTTTCTATTCGTGGCGTTATGTATCTGTCCGTTGAGTTAAAATTGTTTGGTATGTGCGGAACTGACTGTTCAATCGCGTCTCGTATGTTTGCGTCTATTGTGGATATGTGTTTGTCTATTTCCTCTGTCGTCAAGTTTCTGTTGCGTACTAAGTCGTGTATTTCCGAGTCAAGCAATGTATTTTGGAATTTGTCCCAGTCAGCTTTAGTAAAATCATATTTTATTGTAGCGGGTCGTTCTTCGATAATAAGGTTTCTTAAAGAAAGTATTGATATATCCATAATAACTGCTCTATGGTCACTGTCGTATTCAAAGGAGTCAAGTTTGCCGTCTATTGTGTTGTTAAATGAGATTCTATTGTCAGCAATGCAAATGTCAATAAAAGAACCGCTTTTTGGGAATGATGGTACCATTGTTCTAATTAAAGACAACCTGTAATTGAGTCTGTTATCATTAAACCAGTTTAGTAATGTCGTGCCTCTGTGATTATTAATTGGGTTCCCCCAAGCAGCATGCTTAGCATTTAAATCACCAGCTATTAAAAAAAAGTGATTTGGTTTGTAAAACTCTAATGACTCAAATAGATTTCGCAGCTCAGACAAAAATTCTTTCTTACAATTGCTGGTTGCATATGCAGATACTATAAACAGTTTTTGATTGTCCTGTAATTTTATTTCTATTATTGTGCATTCAAAACTGACTGTGTTGATGTAACTGCTTGACTGGATGGTCTTAAACTTAAACTTTTTAAACTGTTTAGCTTTTGGCCTATCATTTCTTATAATGTAATAATCCTTAAAACTAATACGGTGGGACGGATTTAACTTTGTTTCACACAGTAGCATTATGTCAGGTGAATATCTATTTAAACAGTTTACCAGTGAGGCCCGCCTCTCATTTGTTATAATGGAGTTAATATTGACCTCGATGATCTTTAACCCATCTGTTACCAACGCAATTAACGAATTAATCTCATTTTAAAAAATTAATGTTCATTTAATATTCATTTCATTAAAATCGTTTGTTTAATAATTAAAATCTTTTCGTTTGAAATTCTTGAATCGGACGGCTGAACCGATTGGAGGGGGGAGCGTGAACGCGACGGTAAGAGTCGAGAACGGTAGTCTTGATAAGGACGCCGAGCGGTGAGGAGCAGGTATCGAAGAATGGGAAGGTCGGATACGACCGATCCGAGTCGCTCGTGTTTACCTACTTTTCTTTTCGTATCTATTTGATTTTACGTTATTGTAGACGGTCCCTGGCTGCTTGGACTCGTACGGAAAATTAATTTTTTATTTTTATTAATTTTTGGTACTCGGTTCTCGTGCACCTAACTCTGCTGCGTAACCATGAGATCCTGGCTGATTGATCTAATGGCACGCAGTTATGTTTTGAGGTGAACCTCGCAACTGGTGCCCTGCGAGGTCGAGAACCTGAGTAAACTCGATGGCAAGAGTTATGGTTTTGTAGCGCGGTATCAGTTAATTTTTCGGAATAATATCCTTTTTATTTTGACATTGGTGTGAGTGCGACTCGGAACGGTTGTATTGGTGGCCCATTCATTCGAATTGGAAATCCGGTGCTGTAAACATACTTTATATAAGTTACGAATAAATTTCTTAATTACATTCGATAAAATGTGTTTTGCCATTGCCCTCCTGATCCCTGTCCCTTGCGCCCGTGGGTCGATCGTAAACACCATCTAAATAATAATTTTTTGGCTTGGATGAAGCGTGTGTAAGAAGCGAGAAAGTCAAATATCCAGATCTAATGCTTCAACAATAATATTAATTTTGTTTGAATTTATTTCTATTGCTTCGCGAATTTGCGCAATTTGTGACGTAATGGTATCTGCTATTATCTTTTTTATGTCAGTAAAAAGTGTAGTGTGTTGATCAGGGTGTTCGTTTCTTGCGGGAATTGTGCTTGTATTGTTTTGTAGTGTTCGTCGGGCAACATTTTCTTGTGAAACTATTTAACTATATTGTACATCTTTTTTAACAAATTTATTGTAAGCAGCTATTTTCTTTTCTCTACCTAATTTCAAAATTTGTTTTTTTTTCAATAATTTTTTTCTTAAACTCTAATAGCTTTGGGCAACCTCTGTAGGATGCAGGGTGACCAAAGTTCTTGCAATTTACACAGTATGGGCTTGTTTCTGTGTTAGTGACCATCGAGCGCGGGCACTCACCAGGATTGTGTGGGATATTGCACTTGACACACCTATATTCTAAGTTGCAATTGACTGCTACATGCCCTTTCCTTTGGCATCTTTTGCATTGGATCCTATCTTTTTTGATTATTCTTTCCCATCTAATTACCGTATGTAACAAAGTTTTCATAAGTTTAAGATTATTGCAATCGCTATTTGGCGAGAGTTGAACTAAAAATATCGGAAGGTTCCGATTGCCTTCTATTGACCTTTTTGTTCTAAACTTCTTAACTTCTAAAAAATTGAAATTATCAACATTTTTATTTTTAAGGGGACTTAGGACTTCTTGTGGCTCAAAATCGCCTTCTAAATCTTTTAGCAAAATTGTGATATTTTTCTCCTCTTTGGGGGTATATGTAAAAAATTGTATGCTATTACTTTTCAGAATCTCACATGCTCTCTTATGATTTTGGACGGAACTTACATATATAGAGGATTTACTTGCGTTTATCCGCTTCACATAAAAATCGTCAAAAGATTTACGTAACAGTTCGATAACCGATTTAGTTGAGTTAACATGCATCGTGATCGGTGGCGGCTTTTTAATAGGTTTACCTTCATTGTCAAGGCTTTTTTGCACGAAACTGCGAGGTTGAGACCTTTTCCACTGGCTACAGCTTGGGCATCCTGTAGCCGTGTTTTGGGTTGCTTCCTTGTGTTGTCCGGTTGTCTCTGTTGAGAGGATCCTGGAGAAGTCCGGCCGCTATGGGGTGGATCACCACTGGGGGCCTGCACGGCATATATCTTCCGCCTGCGTGTTTATACCACTTGTCCTCTTCTTCCTCTTAGGAGATTTGACTTTCGTCCACGATTCTCCTTCAATTTCATCACCTTCCCGTTCCTCAATATCCATGGACTCATATCGAATTAATTTATCAAATCGGTTTGTTTTTGCAGACTGTGATTGCTTATCATTAATCAGTCTGTTTTTTTCTTCTAATTGCTTAAGCAATTTTTCGATGAAAGCACTTAACTTACGATTAAATTCCACCAATTCATCGTAAGAAGGCCTCTTCTTCTCATCGTCCATATTTTTTGTAGCTTGTGATGTCGATGCCGTAACAGTTGATGTCGCTTCTTTGTCCACTGGCTCTGCCTTCAATTTTTTTTTAACCATTGTTGGTGTTGGATTAAGCCTCTTCGATTGTTTCCTCTGTTTAACCACTTTTGTTACATATTGTTTGAGTGTAACATCACTTAAATGTGTCAAACTTGTATTTGAGGTAATGGTCGGAATGTTAGAAATCCTGGCAGCCTCATTAATCCATGACTCCTGGCTTACATAATTTTGCAGAGATTGCAAATTTTGCGGTGTCAGATTAATCTCAAAAAAAGGGGGACATCCCTCTTCTGTGTTAGTTGTCGCGTCTATTTTGCTACACTAATAACTTATCACTACACTAATACTATGAATGTTTATATTTATACATATATGTATATATGTGTGTATTTAAATAATAATAAAATAATCATTGTTTATTAGTGTCTATGCACCACGCGCGTCACTGAACTGTTTTTCTTTGGCACTTTTGACTATGCACTACGCTATGCGCTTTCCACTTCCGACGAGGCACTTAAGGGTACGTCCGTCGCCTACGACGGTTGAAGGACGAATGGGGGGATACTAACCACTATACTATCGAGGATCGGTAAAGTCTAGTCTCTTTAGTTATAAATTTAAATATTATAAGTATATATTGCCTTAAATATAATTAATCTAATTCTAGAATACTAATTAATTAAGCCACCAGTACAATTTTTTATTACCTCTATGATTGTCCTTTTTATCAAATATGGATAGTTTGGTGTTGAACCGCATACTTGGATCATCGTCCCGTATATCTCTAATGTACCTAATTTTCTTTTCATACGTTTTCCTATTTATGTGGTATATTATCGGTAAATTCATTGGATTTTGTATCAGACCCTCGGTATCTAAATATATAAAACCTTCAGCGGGTATGTATTCGGTTTCCATGGTTTTGATAAAATATAGCGGATTTGGATATACTGAGCAGCAAATAAGGTTATTGTTTGTTATGTTGTAGATATTTGCCCAATGGTTGCGTATTAATTTAATTATGAACAAATCTATCCTGATTAACTCGGCGACATTATATAATTTAATAGTGTTAATGTATTTGGTATAGTTTGATTCGGGCGAGCGATACATATTCAAACACGCTCGCAAGCATTTTCTTTCGAAAATTCTCAATCTTTCCATTGTACTGGCGCTAACGTTAAACCAAATTTGGCAGCCGTATGTCAAGATGGGTCTTATTAGTACCTTATAACATAGAATTTTAACCTTACGATCTAGATCCTTAGAATAAAATAGTCTTTTATGCTTCATAAAAGCCTTTTGTGTTTTGTCTATTTGAATTTGCACATGGTTGTTAAAATTTAATCTGAAGTTCATATACACTCCCAGATAACGAACTACATACATTGTTATGTGGGATCTTAATGTTAATATCGTTCGGATTATGTAGTTGAAATGTTTCTGAATGTTTGCGGACATTAAAATTGGTGTCATTTTAAATGTAAGGCCTGAATAATATAGTTTCGCACTTAGTTACATTTATTTTTTGTTTCCACGTGTGAAAATAGTCTTGTATTTTATTGAATAATTTTTGCAATTCTCTTTTTATAACAGATGGTTTATCATTCTTAATGTATACTAGTAGGTCATCGGCAAATGCAATGGCAAATCTTTTTCCGTCCGAATTCAGGCTGAACACGTGTAGCAAGTCGCATAAAAATATGTTAAACAGGATGGGGGAATTTACTGTACATTGTTGCACGCCATTTTTTATTTTAAATGTTTTGGTAGAGGAGTTTTCCCCTTCCACCACCACAAATTGTTTGTCGTGCAGCATCTCCCAAAGCATTCTTACTAGGTTTTTTAGGAAGTTTTCCTTAATTAGCTTAAAGAAAAGACCATCCAGCCAAAAAGTATCAAAGGCCTTTTCAAGATCAATAAATATCGCGCCTATACATTCTCCAGCATTTCTCGTCCAGCAAATATCGGACTTGAATTTGGAAATTGCATGTACCGTTGAATGTTTATATCTAAATCTGTATTGTGTTTCTGGTATGATATTATTACTTTTATAAAATGAATTTATGGCGTCATTTATGGTAGTTTTGAAAATTTTACTTATATTAGGCAAGAGACTAATAGGCCTGTAACTGGAGGGGTTATCACTATCTTTCCCTCTTTTTTTTATTGCTACTAATTTGCCATTTTTCCATTTCATAGAGAAGTAATGTTGATTTAAGCAATTATTGAATATTACTGTATAATAATTTATGTACTGAAGGGGTAGTTTCTTTAGCACTATGTTCGGTATCTCGTCAAAATTCGCAGACTTTTTATTATTTAAGTTTTTGAATTTTGTGTATAGTTTAGTTGATGATGTGAAATAGTTTTCCGGGATATCATCGTCCCTTGGGTTTGTGGCTCGATTTATATCCGAAAAAATGGTAACTGTATTACTATTAGCTTTATCTGCAGAGAATTCTTGTTTAAATTGTTCGAGTTTTTGTTTAATTAAGCTATTGTATCACAACAATCTCAATTATAAGACGGTGAAAACAGTACAAGGTTGTAGACGCGACGACCGTACAATATGTTGAGACTAACAAGTATGCTCTGACTTTGTCCCAGTCTGCTTCATGAAAATTATATTTAATATTCGGTGCTGTTTTCTCTATTAGTATGTTATCAAAGTCATCTAGTTAAATGAACACTAAAATGACTCTGTAGTCACTGTCATATTCAAAGGAATCAAATCGGTGTGGGACAGGTATATTGTGGAAATGAGGTCTTTGTTCGCTAAGCAAATGTCTATACGCTCCACTTTTAGGAAAAGAGGCAACCATGGTGTGGTACAAAGATAGTCTATATTGGATTTCGTTTTGCTATAGCCAGTGGAAAAATGTTGAAAGTAATTTTTGTGTTATTTTAGTTTTTCAAACACCAGTTTTAGTAGTAGCCTAAAATCTTTTTTGCAACTGTTTGTTGCATATGCTAATTTTGAAAACAAATTATTATTGTTATGAATTTTTACGTGAGCGATAGTGATGTCAAAAACATCATGGCTGGACGGATCTGAATTTAATATTATTTTTTGTTAAAATACCCGTTCCTACCTGTTTAGTGCACAGCCTATCATTCCTTATAAAAATATAATTTTTAAAATTAATACGATGTTTTTCACTTAACTTAGTTTCTCAAAGAAAGACTACATATAAGTCGTATTTTTCTATAGATTCTACTAGTGACCCTCTTCTTTCGTCGGTTATTAAAAAGTTTACATTTATTTGAAGTATTTTTATTGCGCCAAGGGCGTTGTTAGGCTGGATTTTGCTATTGATCGAGAAGATCATTTATAATATGATATCCAATGCATTAAATTGATTTTGTTAGATTTTGACTCTGTTCGTTCGATTACTTGGGTTTGTGCTTTGCCTGATGATTCGATTACTTGTTTCACTTGAACTAGGAATAAGCTATGGGAGTGGTTTGATGAGGAGGAGGTTGTGGTAGAATGTGTGGTTGTCTCGGCTATCCTGTCTAGTTTTGGGTTATATATTTTTTTTAGATTATCGCCGGCCACTATTGTACTAAAGGTAATTTCCTTTCTTTTTTTATTAATGGTTTCTTTATTTGCCTTTTCTTTCTGTAATGCTAATTTGTTTTCTTGAATTTTTAACCTCCATTCCTTTAACTTTGGAAATATGAGTCGAAGTGACTAAATCTTTTGCAATTAACGCAATAAGTATTCAATTTGCTATCTTTGAATAAGTTAACCTATTCCCGTGCTTTGACGAGTCTCACTCGTGACGCACTTACTGCTCAAATTTTGAATACTCTTTAACTTGAAATTTAGGTCCAACTATGAATTGCATTATCAAGGATCCCTAAATATAAAATAGTTACAACTTTTTAATTTTCTTTGTTCGTTTTAATGTTATAGCCCTGAGTAGTTAGTCTTGACTGACGCATCTGATAAATAAATGGCACGGGAAGGGGTTAAAACGGGACCAGTTACTTAGATTATAAGGAACATTGTACTTGACACAACAGTATTCTAAATTACAGTTGCTGGCAATATCGCCATGCATTTTTTATGGTAATAATATTTAAATCGGCTATATTTTTGTTGTTCAATTCTTGTAAAACTAAATTAGTCTCGAAGTCATCTTCGAGATCATCTTTTAACAGTATTGCTATATTTTTTTCTGTTCTTGGATACACCAAGATGTAAATAATTGTATACCATTTATTTTTAATGTTTCGCATGCTATTTTGTGAATTGTCGTTGTGTGAGTTTGGAGTAGGCGCTTGTCGTTAATTCTTTTAACATAAAAATCTATGATTAAGGGCAAGAATAAATTTATAGTTTATCTGTGTCTTCATGTAAAATGGTTGTAGGGAATTTTATGTTATTAGTGATGACAGGATGTTAGATAAATTTTCGGTCTGTTTTTTTTTTTAAATATATTACCTGTGAGGTCTGCTGTTTCAATTATCTTTAGAAATTGTTTGGGATGACTGATGCTTGGGCTTTGGTTCCTCTTGAGTGGGTCTGCTGGGTCCTGGTTTTCGCTTGTCCTCCGCTTGCTTTATTGCATTGGTGACACGTTTTCTTCTTTTTGTCGACGTGTCTTTCTCGCAATATTGCTCTTTTTCTAAGCCCGTTGGGTCAACGCTGGAACTATCCATCGGTTCCATTGTGCGAGTGTCGGTGTGGTCCTGCTTCGGCGCTCCACTAGTGGTTTGAGAGTGTATAAAAATCTTATGGGTTCTTTCTACTTCTATATTTTTCATTAATTTTTGCACTAACATACTAAGTTCGTTATTTTGCCTGAGTCATCAGATGACGGGGTAATTATCTTTTTACTAATGTCTGCCTTTTATAATGACTAGCTTGAGCGTTTTTTGCCCATTTTATCTATTTGTTCTGATCGTTTCTCAGGAGACGTTGTATTACATTGTTTATCTTTTCTGTCTTTGGAGAGTAAGTTTGTTGTTGCATTCAGCCTTTTTGTTTGCTTTTCTGCATTTTTCATTTGTTTCATGAGTTGCAATATTTTAACACCATTTATATCTACAACTGTTATTCATTTTGTAATTTTCGCGTTTTCGTTTAATTACTTTCGGCATTATGCTGCATGTACTCTATGGACAGTGTGTAATTGGTTTTGTGGATGCCCCCGAGTAAGGGCCCACTTGACGGTGTGATTAAATTTGCTTTTTTTTTTTTATTTAGAATGATTATTTTTAATTCACTGATTGTTTTGTCACCAAATGAATAACTAATTGTTTATGCACTGCACGAGGTATTGTCTTGCACACAAATTGATGTGCAAGCACGATAGATTTCGGATTATGGTCACTGAACCGTTGTCTTGACTAAGTAAGGAAGTACGCACGTTCTCACATGGGCTCGTTCAAACCCTACGAAGTTCGAAGGACGAATGAATAATAAAACACTAATCGTAATATTATTGAAGACCAGTAATTTGTAGTTTCTTTGTTTACTTATTTCTACTGTATAAAGATAATGTTAACCTCATAAGAATGACTTTTTAATACAGCAATTAAACTAGAGAACCTTTAAAAAACTTAACTATTTTGTATTTATCAATATCAATCATGGTATTCTTCTTTATGCAAAATATTCATCGTTTGGGCCGGTTTTAGTTTCCAACGCTTTCAAATTACAAATGTTCTAAAAGAGAGTAGACTTTTAGATCCTAGGCCATCCCACTTGACACAATAGATATAATTAATTACCTAATTTCTAAAAATCTATTCAATTTAATCATTAATTACTTTTTACGTTAAACTGATGGTTAACATATTTGTAAATTATGGATAAACTTATGATTCGCATATTCAGATCATCATCCCGGGTATCTTGATGCTATTAGATTTTCTTCTCACATGTTCTCCTATTTATGTGGTACAATTGGTAAATTTCTTGAGTTTTGGATGAAGTCTTCACTGTCTAAATATGCAGTGTGTCTCATCAACTGTGTCCACTTAAATATCGTGGTTATTTCAAACAATACGAAAAAATGTTACGTAAAAAAATTATAGGACTTAAGAAACTGCATAATGCAATATAAATACTGTTCTTGTAAGTGGAGGCGTAGGGAAGGTATAGTGGTCACTTTTATTTTCTTAAATGGAATGTCTAATTTTTTATTGTTGAGTTTTTTTAATATTGCACTCTAATAATTTTCCGCGCAGAAAAATCTATATAAACACAGAAAACATTTGTGTAAACAAAAAATATGCAGAGCCATTTTCTGAAAACAATGCATTTGCATTTTTTCAATAGAGCTGCATATTGTTATTCACGTAGATGTCAAAAGCTGACTGTTATCATTATTTTGAATTTCTATCTTGACTATGAAATTGGCTATCAAATAACATACAAAAATGGTGAAATAAAATTAAAAAGATTTCAATATAAGAGTACGTTTTCATGATAGACAATGACACATCCACTGCACTATCGACTACCGTGAAAGCAATTTAATGCTTAAATATAAATTGCTCGTGATATTTTATTATCGATTGTCTTGAATATCGGCAGGTACTGGCATTTAATCATTTGAATTTGTGTAAAGATCCACTTAAACCTATATTCTGCAAAAGCGTATTAAAATTCCAGAGTTTCATCTCGCATCTTTTTTGAATTAAATCAGTTTCCCGAGAAATATGGGTGTAAAAATACGAGAATATACATATACAGGGTGGCTCACCACATTTTGCCATCTAGATTTGAGTCGTTATCATAGCAAACAATGATTCAGATGAAGTTGAATGGTTTTGAGCGGGGCATATGCTGCTGGTATATTTTTTTTATAGGTGGACGTATAAAGGACATATGAAGGTCATTAATGTTTTTTTAAATGGAATTATATATTTTTTATTGCATCAGCTGATACTCCTTCATATTCTTTACAAAAAAGTATTAATCTATTTATGCGAAAGAATCATTAGTTTAAGAGATATTTAAAAAATATACCATCAGCATATGCCCCTCTCAAAACCATTGAACTTCATCTGAAACATTTTTTGTTATGAGTAATAACAATGACGCAAATCTAGATGGCAAAATGTTGTGAGCCACCCTGTATAATTTTCATATGTAGTTTCATTGTATAACTTCCTGTCTGATTAAATATCGACTTAGGACAACATACGGTATTGGCATGTAATATTGGCTACATGCGCGGTCACTAGTTTGAAACAAGCTTGCCAGATGTTGTTAGCCTTAGTTAATTTATTACATTGTTAATATTTATTGTATTAAAATAAATAAGTTTTGACATTTATATCAACAATAATTATACAACAACCTGCTTATTCTTAAACTTGTAATGTCAACGTATCCTAAAATTTTTAAATATATTTGTAATCATTTTTCTTACATTATACGAGCTGTTTATTTTGAAAGTCTATTAAAAAAGAAATAAAATTAGCTATTGTAATACTTTCTTATTATAACTTACAAAAGTTCAAAAATATATCTGTCAATCATTTTTCTTCAATGTTCATCAATTTTTATAAACCTAAAATTGTCAACACAGAGTGAAAGAGAAAATTCATACAGAATTTTATATTGTTTTACAAATTTTACATTGTATAAACACAACAAAAATTTCAATTATCTTAACTGCTTTTTAATCGTTTAATCTCTGCAACATTTATCTTTCTATCAGCGTAAATATTAGTATTAGAAATGAAGAAAGCAGAAAATGTTCCACAGAATACAATTTCCTGTCGTATTCTTGTGTGCCTTGTAACTTTTTTCGCGGTGTAGAGAATCGCAGCCAAAATCGATTACCGGTGCACAAAACGAAAATAACTTTGAATGTTCGACGATTTTCACGCGGTGTCGGTATTTATAGCCATCGTCAATTACGATTGGTAGTAAACAACAACGGTAATAACAACAGATCGTCCTGGTTGGCAGTGAAGCGAGCCATCGGCATTCAAGATTCACGACCTGCTTGCAGAACCGTTCGTAGGAGCTTCTAATTGCGGACTTTAAGGCCGACGAAGTAGAGACACTCGAAGGATCATTGATAAATTATAAACACGGCAAATTGCATGCCACGAATCGCGACTGAAGATTAATGCGATGAACGTGGAGGCCCGTTTCTCCCTTGAGATTGAATGCAAATGAAAATGGAAGGCGTACAATGAATATACACGAATATAATAATTTATCGAGGACTCGCAGAAGTGCTATCTGAAATTATCGACGATGCTCGTGTTCGATGCTCGTTTACGTAAATTACTGTGCAATGAAGTAATTAATCGGTCGCGTTTCTCAACGGAAAACCCGTCCAGTTTATTGTTAACAGTAGATTTATGTACGTTTGATGGTTATTTATTTTTAAGTTAGAACTATGGTAGCAAAAGAAATTAATATGGGATGATATATAAACTGGCAATACAATGTGTTCTCATCTCGAAGTTAATGTACATTTCGATAAAAGTTTATGAACACTATTTTTACCACAATTTTGTGTATACCTATTTCGACCAATTTTATGAACAATTTTTTCTATAAGGACCCTTAGTTTCCACCTCATAAAAATTAAAAGACAAACTTGCAAAATTAACCTCGGTAGCAACCTAGAGTAGTTTTAAGAATAAGATGCAAAAGAAACAATGGCGAAATATTACTTTTTCGCAAAATGCCATTGGAGTTTTAAATTTGTGTTTTCCACATTTTTGAAAAATAGATATTTACTATTCTTGCCTCTCCTAACCAAAAACACATAAGATAGGTAAAGGTCGTCGAACTTCTGCAAGTCACCGTATGGTGTCATTAAACTCACACGTGTTTTTTTTGTTACTAGGTTCGAGCCTTAAGGATAATGTTTCGCGGCGATCATCTTGCTTGCATAGATCAGCGTCTGTCTCACTCATGCACCTTTGAAAATTCGACTTTATTCTGTACAGAGTATTTATTACTATCTAAAGCGACCAGAGCACCCTGTAGGGAAGTCCATTGATGGGTGCTGTACTCGTAAAAACTTCATTTTCGCAATATTCGAGCGTTAAAGTCGAATCTATGAAAATCGACTCGTCTCTTTCACCAATGCGATGTGCGAAGGAGACAAGGCGATTTCGTAGATTCGACTTTGATGCTGGAATATTGCGAAAATGAAGTTTTTACGAGTACATCACCCATCAGTAGACTTCACTACACGGTGCTCTGGTCTCCTTAGACGGCAAAAAATACTCTATACTTAATACAGTCGAATTTTCGAAGGTGCATGAGTGAGATAGACGCTGATGTAAACAAGCAAGATGGCCACAGTGAGACACTCTCCTTAAGATGTGGATGAAATTGATCTATTGATTTTAATATTTGCTAGTAGTGAACAATTCAAGTAATTTTTCTCCTTATGTCTGAAATCGTTTCGTTTTCAAAAATGTGTGCTCACTATGTTTTGTACTTGAATTATATAAATTAGGAGAGAGTTGTATACTACCTACCTTTCAGTTGACTTTTCTGATCCTCACGATTCATCGGCATCATCTAATTCACATGCTCATGCTAATATATCACGTCAATCTTCTGCAGTAAGCGTATTTTCACAACTCATGAAGACTGTTAAAAATGTCAGTTCTGCAATTAGCATCGCAGAAACAAGGATTACAAAGAGAAAACAATGAAATGAATAATCTGAAATTCAATAACAGTATTTTTAAAAGATATTCAGAAACAATAAATGTATTAATAAGAAAATAGTAAAATGACAGAATACAAGGAATTATTAAAGAAATATGAAAAAATGAAAAGGGAGGGAAGGTTAAGACAAGAAATAAACAAAAAATAACTTAAGAATCATGGAGGTGTCGTGAAAGTATCACTGAATGTATTATTTTTAAAAAATCACTTAACGACGATTAGGTGAAATCTAACATTTATAAAAATTGAGCATTAATGAAATTTATGTATATTTTTAGATATGTTGTAATACTAACTTTACGTTATTTAAATAATCTAACAATATCAACTATACAAATTTGAAATCTGCTAGTAGTTGATCAGAAATGTTCGATAATTTTTCGTGCGCTTCAGATTGAAATAATTTAATCTTTGTGGGTCATTAATGTTCTTCATAAAAATTAAGAGAAACGATTTATTCCACTTTATGAAATACCATTTATATTACAAATTACTTTGTTCAGATTTGATTTTTATCACGAGTAGTACAAATTATGATACAAAAACTTAATGTGGCCGATACCATATGACTCTTTTCTATATGTATAATATGAATAAAAGAGATTCGATGTTATAACAAAAGAGTACATCGCTGTTCAATATTGATAGTGGGTGTCGATTAAAAAGTTGAAAAATTCCAATTAGAAGAACTTAAAAGATTTCAATTGAAAAAGTTCTATTAAACAATTTTTTACATTCCAATTGAAAAAATAAAAAAAATTTCAATTAAAATAATAGAAAAATTTTCCAATTCGTTTTCTGAATAAAAGTACACGATATGTTTCTATTTTTATCGTGTTAGAATGGTGCACATACAATTGATTAAAAAATATACATATATAATAATCAATAACATTAATAATTAATAAGGCTCGTATTTTACATTTTAAGAAATGTAAATTTCAGAAAAAGAACTTTAAAATTTACGTTTTTTAAGTAATAGTGTTATTAGCGCTAAGCAGTGATTTATGTATAAAACATTGAGATTGGAAAAAAATTAATTGACACATATGATATTTCTATTTTTTAGTTGTAGATTAAATTAAGTTATAATTAGACTGTAGATATGTACGTGATAAAACGTATTGAAATATGCTGTAGTTTATTAGTAGTTTCATTTATCAAAATCTGCATTATAATGTATACATAACTCTCGTTTTTTTTCAAGATTTTTTTACCATATATTGCTAATGCTTAGTAGAAAAACTTTATGTGTAAATAAAATGTCTTTAAAAGTCGTTTTAATATATTTACAGCTGGTTTCAATAAATTTAAATGTTGAAAGAAAAATTGAAAATTTTGTCGATTTTAATATAAAGAGCTAAAGCTTTACCTGAACACTCTTAAGATATAACAGTTTCAAGAAAAAAATAGTAAAAATACTGGGATTTCAAAAAAGAAATTTATTCAGATTTTCAGAATATAAAGTGGCTGAAATTGAAGCTAAATTGCCTCGTGGCGTTTTATTCTTCAATGTGACCTTTAAGAGTTAAACGTCCTGAGATTCATCGTGTTGTATAATCATACCTTTGCCTTAAGTGTACCGTGCTGTAGATATTAGTTTCTACTACCAGTAAATGAAACATTTTTTGCAACATTCTGCCTTTTTGTTTCCCCTTTTTGAAGTGTGTGTCAACTAGATTGAAATAGTAGATTCGTGAAAAGCCTATCGAGAAATGACAAAGTGGAAAAAGCATCACAAATTTATTTTCCAACAGCAAATAAACGTGTTTCAAAATTATCATGTATGGAAAAGAAAATTGTATATTTTCCCTTCAAGAAACGCAAAATTCAATTTACGTGAATAATATAAGAAAATGTATTTTTATTACGAATTATGATTATCAATTATCACATTTGACTACTGAAAACCATTAACGGTGAAAATTCTTTTGGCTATACATTATTTTGCCACTAATTTTTTCTGATTACAGTCAGTTAGTAGTTAATTATTATTATTAATATCTACTATCGTAAATTTTGATTAATATCTATGCTATAATTCTGCAAGAGTTGAATGTAACCAGAAGAAATTTTTACCATTTATATTGGTTGCACAGAAATAAAATAAAAACTCGTCGTCAATCATGATTGACAGCAATTAAAATAAAAATATAATTATCGACAATAGTTACTGTTAATCATTATACATATAACTTCGATCATTCGTACTGATATCAAAATTAATTTCTATAATTTATAAAGCTTGGTAATATTACTTCCAAAAGAAATGTAATCTTACTTAACCATTTACCTTGTTTGAGACCATTCGACTATTAGCTTCTCGTGATTTCATTACTGGTTTTTCGTCTTCATAACAAAGTTTCATAACAAAACATTCTTAACAACATTCTTAACAAAGACTTCAAATCACATTCTACGTTTCCAGGCGTAAATGAACGAGTAAAAATATTTTCGAATGAGTGCGTTATTTTTGCATTGGCATTATGGTCGATCCGGAATTTTTCTGATACTTATCACCATCATATGAAATGGTATGCAGTAAGAATTTTAAAAACGTGTGAAAAGTTATTGAAAATATAAAAACTGGTTAATTCGAGTTCAGTATACAGATTTATCCTATACGCTTGTATAAATATTAGCCATTTTAACTGGTATTGGTACAAGTAGATGTGATACAAAATTATTATGACTTTTAATGGTAAATATTTAGAATAAGGAAGCTATTTCGATTGCCATGAAATATGTTGTCAAGGTTATCAATCTAAACAACTTGTTCCTGTACATATGATGGTCGGACTTTTTTAGTCTTCGAGATATTTGAAAAAATAACGCGTTTTACTGGTAATATTTCCAAGAGTGAATAAATCGCAACTAGTGTCTTCTGTATTATTTTGGGGGACTTTGCCTTCTGAAACCCCCCGCCCCCACGATGACAATCACCCCAAACACGTTTGGGACGGATTTTATTCAGGTACTTGGAAAAGAGATGTGAGGATTAATAATCGGTATGAGCTCAATACAGTCACATGCTACATGAAGCACATAATAGTCATTTATTCATCTAGACTTTCATTCAAGGGATACATAATTACCATTATTTTGAAAAACGCATCTTAACAACATATTTCAAGGTGATCGAAATCAAGGTGGCTTCCTTATTTTAAATACTTACATAAAAATTTAGGAATAGGAAATAATATAGGTATTTTGCTATAGAAAATTAGGAATATGTATATCTACATGTAGATATTTGAGAAAGGTAGCTCAATCGCGGCAGCCAAAATGCATATCTAAAATCCATAGGCCTGGCAGCAATTCTTCTTCTTATTTCTTGTAAAGTACACTCCCCTTTAACCCTTTGGGTATATTTGACGAGTGCGACCCGTCATCTTATTTGGGCGAAGTTACGGTGGACGAGTCTCACTCGTCATTTGAATTCAAGAAGCATGTATTACTTTTATATATTAATCCATATAGCCACAGATTAAATTCGTCCCATGGGCATAAAAATCTTGAAATAATTCAGTACTCAAAGGGTTAAATGACTAAATTAGACAAACTATTTCAATCCTAAACTAGACTAGACTTAACTTAATGGACTGGACTTAATACGTCACTCAATAAGTCCCCGGTCTGACACATATATGGCGACACTGGTGACAGACCCACGTTATTTTTGAATAATACTAACCTTCAAACAGTACGTGTCAAAATTTCATGGTATTCTGACCAATAGTTTAGAAGTTACAGTCATTTTAGTACCCCCAGTTTCGTAATTTTGAAGACAATGGATAGAAAGGAATTTCGTGTGCTGATTAAACACTGTTTTTTTATCGGAAAAAATACTGTTGAAGCCAAGAAGTGACTTGATAAGCATTATAGGGACTCTGCACCAGGGAAATCGACTATCATTGTCTGGTATGCTGAATTTAAACGCGGTCATACAAGCACCTATGTTGCTGAACGCTCTGGTTGCCCAAAATCAGCAGTCGTTCCGGAAAACGTAAAAAATGTCCACAAAATAGTTTTAAAGGGCCGTAAACTTAAGTTGTGTGAGATAGCTGATGCCTTGAAGATATTAGAAGGTAGTGTCTTCACAATTTTGCATGAAAATTTGAGCATGTGCAAATTGCTTTCAAAGTAGGTGCCGCGTTTGCTGTTTCACGAAGGCAATGCGCCGTGTCACAAGTCGATAAACACGATGGTTCAATTGAATGAATTACGTTTTGAATTGTTTCCCCACACACAGTACTCCTCAGATTTGGACTCCAGCTACTCCTGGCTCTTTGCAGATATGAAAAAAATGCTCCAGGTAAAGAAATTTGGCTCAAATGAAGAAGTGATTGCGGAAACTGAAGCTTAATTTGGGGGCAAAGACTAATCGTTTAATATAAATGGAATTGAAAAATTAGAGGAGCGTTGGAATCCATGTATCACACTGGAAGGAAAGTATATTGATGATTAAAGTGGAATTTCTAAAAAAAAATTTGTTTTTCTTAGTTAGACCGGAGACTTATTAAGTGATATGTTAATATTACATTTATTTATTAATAAAAATACTGCTCTCATTACATTTGTTAAGAAATCTTGATAAGCACACCAGAAATTATTTTTCTTATTTTTCATAAAGAACACTCCCCTTCAAATAACTAAATTAGGCAAAATATTTCAATCCTGTTAATTTTTATTCATATATTTATTTTATTATTAATGTAATTTATTTTGTGTTCATAACATAATTATATTAATAAAAGTTCCACAGGAGCAAAGTAAAATATCTCTAGATTTAATTCAGAAATCACATTCCAAATACAGCATAAATATTCAACATGTGTTTATAAATCAGAAGAAAAATGTGGATGTTAATCGGCGAAATTCACATTATAACAAGTTTCACATATAGAGTTATGTAGCAAGTATTATATCCATTCGAAAGAATTTGCTAAAATTTGCGATGTGTAAATGTCAAATATTTAAATTTAAAATATGTACTAGGAATATTCTAGCAGGACTATTCTATTAAAATGTATTGGTGTAATAAATATCTCTGCGTATGTAACATTTGTAAAAAATTTAATCTCAGATAAAAGTTTATCTAAACTACTAATGTAGTCTGTGATGAAGTATAATGTTCCCTGATTTGGCGTTATACAGAAGTTATAGAATCATGTCATAAATTATGCAAATTTATAAAAAATCTTATAGTAAAAAACGACTAGGTTAAAAACGACTATAGATAAAAACTAATCAAGACATACTTCACAGGCTATTAATTCATTCTGATCCATATATCAACCTTTCAATAGCGATTATAAAAAAGAAGAGAGATATTCCTCCAGAAGTATCTGAAATTATTTCAACTTAATTATTATTTCGGATACTGAAGATTTAGTATATTTAAGTTCAGAAGATACAAATACCACGTTCGATTTTGACGATTCATAAAATATAAATAAAGGCAGTAAATAATACTTGAATAAAATTGTGTTTTATATTCAAAACATTTCTAATTCATAGTTTCAGTTTTTTGTTAAGATGTTTATTAAAATTATAAAAAATAAAACTTAAAAATAATTAATTTCAAGACGCTTTGAAATTATCGTCGTAACTTCACATTTTTATTACTTAATTTTTAAAAAATTAGAAAGCATTCAATTTTTATAAAAATTAACTTACAAACATTTATGTTAGTCTCCGTTTTAAATTCTGCATTTTTGATAATACATCGAAACTTAATAGTCCTAAAATATGAAAATACCCACTTTATGAAAATCCTATAAAATTATGAATTTTGTTCTGCGTTTCGAGAAACGGCAAATGCATACTTATTGCTTGAGCAAATGACGACGAACTCTCTCTGATAATTACATGTTTGCGTAACGAAACGTTGGCTAGAAAGCATTGTCAAACGATTTCGTTGCAACATACGTATCATCTTTCCTGACTAATAATTTCTGTTACACAATTTCTGAAGTATATCGTTGCGACATCGTATTATTCGACATTATGATGCGTACCTGCACGTACACGATTATATGATTACAGCTTTTCTTTTCATGCAAATACAAGAGTGGGACACAGGCAGCGTACGAAACACTTGGAAACAGTCCTTTCGTTTCTATTAGGTCGTGCCAAATGAAGTGACCTATTTGCTTGTGAATTGTGATGGATGTCGAATCACTCCTGATACAAACGAAATGAACACAAAAATGGTTCAATCAGGTTAAATTTTTAAGCGAAACACTTTCACCAGAGAATTAGAAGGTATTCATACTTTAGTGGTACAGTTAGCTATTATTGTAGAGAAAGTATAATAATACCCGAAGAAACAGTTTGGAATCTGAACGATGGAAATGAAACGGTTTAAACTTAGACATTATAACTGCTGTAAGGTAACATTTTTAAATTAATATCGTAATAATTAGTATTCTTAAAAAAGAATTTTATATTGTCATTAAAAATTATTAGCGTGGATTAATAAGAGCCAATATATGAATGAAACATTTTTGTGGTTGTAAATAACCTTTATTTATGAAATTAGTTACTAATAATTGTTATCGATGATTAGAACTTTATAAAATGATTTAAGGTGAAGTGGGGTAAGTTCGTAAACGGGGCAAGTGCGTATACAGGCACTTATTACAATATGAGCGAAATTTCTCCATTTAGTATGTTTGTTTCACTATATCCGCTTTTATATTTCAGCTAAGAGTACTTGTTTGCAGTATAGAGTACTTGCATAATGCAGTAAAAAGCATTTAATACCAGATTTGTTAATAATTCTGCACTTGCTCCATTGCACATGAAATAAAGTTTCAAAGTATTTAACTTCAAGTTACGCTCTTACCCCATTTTCAGGGAAAGTGCAGAGTAGTTGACATTTTAAACAATTTCCTATTAAAATAAAAATGTACAAGGAAAATTAAGGTCCTAGTTAATATTAATTAAATAGTAGTAATTGTGCAAAGCGTTCGATATCGACAGCGTTAAGTATTTACATAGCAGACTGAAAATACTTACGTTTAAATACCAACTTTACAAAAACCAGTCTGCACTTACCCCACTTCATCTTATATTGATAGATTATACGAAGTGAAAATGTGGTATACATTAAATAATTACAATATACTGTGAAAATTAATTATCTATACTTCCTTTTATTACTTGTAGAATTGATAATATAAAATATTATACTACAATGACTATGGAATGATAATGCAAATATTATACTTACAAGGCCAGTAAGGTAAATGTACCAGATATTGAACAGTTAAACATAAAAAGTAAGGTTTTTAAGATTTTCAAGATATTTTCTTCATTTTACAGAAATGAGCTACATGAAAAGTAATCATCTGACGCGTTACACTTTGACAGCCACATATTTAAATTTTTTTAATTAATTTGAAAAATCATAGTACAAAAATGTTTGATTGAATATATCTATTTTAAATGCAAGTGAATTTGTATTCAGCTTTAAAGATGTATATTTACTTTTTTGGAAATTAAATTTAATACAATATACTTTTAATAAGAAAATTGCTTAGTAAGATTGAGCATACAAAATAAACGGTAAATTATACAAATCTTGCGTTAAAGTGAAATTTCGATAAAAATTTCCTAATAGTACTAAGATAAAACTGATTTCAGATAATAAGAAAACACTGAAAACTAGATTGCCTGATGCAGAATTCATTCGTTTCCATCTCGATAGTAATCTTCTTTTCCCACAAATAATTGAGTAGCCTAATTACAGACAAACGCTCGAACCTCTCATAATTAGAGCGGCTACTAACGAGGCTGAAATTCATTAGCACGTCGTAAATGTGTCTTAAGAATCTCGTTAAGGATCGTTCATTTTCATTCGTACTTGTTATAAAAATATTGTTTGGCAGCAATAATTGTATTCATGAGAAATAATTTATTGTATACTTTTATATTCATTCTGTAATCGTTTATACGCTATTATTTCTAATTATAATATATTGAAATTATCTCTGTTTAATAAACTAAAATTTTCCACTTTTTAATTTTTACTCAACTATACTCTCACGTTATTTAGAATTAACTCTATTTTTACTCGATGTATTTATTTAAATTGAATTTACGCTACAAAAATGAATAAATGATGGGTAATATGTAAATTAGTTTATACAGAGATTATTTAACTCGACAGTTAAAATATGAAAGTTAAAATACAATTAATATACAGTTTGACAAAAGCATTTTAATAATTTTTGGAATTTAAAATAAGAAATCTAAGATTCGCCGTTTTGATAGGTTTAATAAATCTAGTATTAATATTAGATTTATCAGAATTCAACAATGGTGGAATTTGATGATGAACGAAATTTAGTAGTAAGTAAATCTAGCTTTTATAAGAATGTTAAAAAATTTGGAAATTAGGAATTTAGGAAGTTAGAGATTTAGGAAATTCAAAGTGTAGAAATTTGAAAATTTGGCAATTGAACGTTTGCAAATTTGAAAATTTAGAAATTTGGAAAATTGGGAATTGACCGTTTGAAAATTTGAAAATTTAAAAATTCCCAATTTGGAAATTGAGAAAAGTACAAATTTGGAAATTTGTCACTTTCAGATCTTGAAAATTAAAAATTTGCAAATTTGAAATCGTAAAAAATTCAAATTGTGAAGTCTTGAAAAGAATTTTACAAATTTAATAACTAGACAACTTGAAATTTTGATAATTAAGTTTACATAATTATTTCCCCTTATTCAAAGAAATTGTTATGTGGGCGTATATGTATGATTATTAATATGTACAGCATAGATTTAATTTGTAGCGAGTAGAAATAGAACGCGTGTTCTGCAAGTCTCCCTCTCTCTCTCTCTTTCTTTGTCTCTAGCAATCTCTTGTCTTCTTTCCTCCTTGTTCTTCTCTAGTGACGCGTTCACGCATTGTGGCTGTCTAATTAACCTAATTGCGGTCGTGCGTGTTATCAGTCGAAGAAAACGGCAGACTTTATAACGCGCGTACGTTTCAGCGAGGTTATCGTTTAACTTCCTCTCTCTGTTCCCTTGTTTTCTAGTCAGCTTCCAACTTACATTAAGTATTGTCTTTTTCGCATATAATAATAATTTACATATATAGTGTTTTAACTGATTTTTCATTAGATGTAAGTTAGGCAGTAAGAAAGGCATGACTGAATCAGCTATTAAAAAATGACGACTGAAGAATTTTGCGGAATATAAGCATGTTTGATAAAATCGTTTTTAGAAGTGATACAAAGGACATAGAACAGAAAATAGTAAATATTTATGTTGACACTGTAATACGTTCGAAAATACTGTATACAATTTTATGTCTTGAATTAGTGTCACTTCTTGTTAAGTTATTTGAAAAGTAATTATTTGTTACGCTGTTTATGTGCTTTATATTAGGTGCTTGTATTCTTTTAAACAATTGTGAAAGGCACGATGTTTTGTCGGATGATATTCCAACTTCTCTCTTTGATTATACCCTTAATACAGTAGAGGACAAAAGTATTCGTACACTTGATATATAGAAATAAAAAAAAAACAATAAGGTGAAGGGGGGTAAGTGCAGACTGGTTTTTGTAAAGTTGGTATTTAAACGTAAGTATTTTCAGTCTGCTATGTAAATACTTAACGCTGTCGATATTGAACGCTTTGCACAATTACTACTATTTAATTAATATTAACTAGGACCTTAATTTTTCTTGTATATTTTGATTTTGATAGAAAATTGTTTAAAATGTCACCTATTCTGCACTTTCCCCGAAAATGGGGTAAGAGCGTAACTTGAAGTAAAAAATACTTTGAAACTTTATTTCATGTGCAATGGGGCAGAATTATTAACAAATCTGCTACAAAATGCTTTTTACTGCATTATGCAAGTACTATATACTGCAAACAAGTACTCTTAGCTGAAATATAAAAGGGGGTATAGTGAAACAAAACAAGGAAACAAACATGCTAAATGGAGAAATTTCGCTGATATTGCAATAAAAATAGCACTTGCTCTGTTTACGAACTTACCCCCCTTCACCTTATTTTCTATATTATAAAGTATATTTAATCATATATAGTTGCATATTAAACATTCCATTTACAGCGACAAATGACCCAAAACCGAAGATAATAACATCATGTAGTAACTTGGAAGGACTTGAAATTCACGAGACCGTAAGAAATCGCCAGAACACAAGTATTCGTACATTATCATTTATGTTGATAAATACAACAGTTGCGATGCCATCAGGATATTCTGATCAATGTAACCATTACATTAGATGATGTTCTGTAAGTGTAGTCAGTAGTAATTGTGGCAAGTACTCATTAACACTAATTATTGCAATATCAGGAGAAAATGCAATGAAACAACGTTAGAAGAAGAAAAAATTGTTATACGGTTACATGAAGAAGATAAATCATATAGAAATATATCAGAAATACTAAATATCGATCGACTGTACAAAGTCTTATAAACAAATATAAAGGAGGAATATTGCGGAATAAAAAAAAAAACCGATAGACCCCGAAAATTAACTATGAGAGAAAAGCGTAAAATCGTTCGAACTATTAAACAAAAATCAGATACCAGTGCATCTGAAATTGCATTACATCTTAAGGAATATATGTTGAAGGATATTTGCCGTAAAACAGTACGAAAAGTGATCGATATAGGGCCGGATATAACACTAAAGTTACGAGGAAGAAACCACTCATCAGCAAAGTAAACAAAAAAAAAGATTAGACTTTGCAGAACAATACATAAATGCTAGCGACGACTTCTGGAAAAACGTAGTATTTTCCGACGAGTTAAAATTTAGTATTTTTGAGTCAGACAGTAGTAAAAAGTATGGCGGAAAGCTAATACTGAATTGGATTTCAAAAATATGCAAGCGACAACGAAACACAGAGGTGGAAATGTGATGTATTGCTGCTTCTGGAGGCGGCAATTTAGTAATAATAGATAAAATAATAGATAAACATTTATATCTTAAAAATTAACAAAAGTGCAGATGAATTAGAATTAATTAGATTTATGAATTAGATGAATTTTATTTTCAGCAAGACTGTGACGCGAAACATAGAGCCTATATGTATAGTATGTCAGTGACTGTTAATATCAATACTCCCCACATGTTAGTAACTCCTCCACAATTGCTTGACTTTAATCCCATCGAACATGTATGGACGAAACTAGAAAAAAATGTGCGAAAACATGATGTAATACTTGAAAGAAATACTAAAAAGATAATGGTGTAATATACAGGGTGCGGCGCCAAAATCCGGTCAAAATTTAATTTAATTTTCTCGCCGTCATATACTTATTGCAAAGTTTGCGATTGGCAACCAAATAACTTGAAATATGTATTAAACAGTCTAACCCTTATAATAGTCGCAATGTTCAAACCAAGCGCAGAATATAACCGAAGAGCCGCGGTTCGAAAGCATTCGCGCTTGCCGCACAGCAACAGTAATCATTCATTACTTTGGGTACCCGAAATCAACTGTATACGATGTGATCAAGAAATATGAGTCAGAAAAATGAAACGAAGGTGTTGCAACACCATCCAGGAAGACTGACTCAAAGGAGCGTACTGTCAGAACACCCGACATCGTTCAATATGATCAAGAATTCTGACCTTCTAATAGCCCGGTTTAAATCCTTTAGATTATTATGTATGGAGCGTTGTTGAAAGGGTCACCAACAAATCCATATATCCATACATAGAATCATTGAAAGCCGTTATCAAGGCAATATTCGCCGATATGGACCGTGAGGCACTAAAACGGGCCTACAAGCGCTTCAGACCAAGATTGGAAGCAGTCATTCAAGCAGAGGAAGGATATATTGAATAAAAGGGTTCTTTATAGCCTTATTAACAATGTAGTAAAAAAAAAGTTGTAAATATTTCCGTTTTCAAAAAAAAAATTATGTTTGAAAGTAATCTTTCATTTGTCCGGATTTTGGCGCCGCACCCTTTAGAACCTGACTTCGTTAAAAGTTCGGTGTTGTCAATGCCCGATATACATATTACGTAAAGCGATTCGCCGGGAAGGTTATCATATACAATATTAATTTATAAAACTCCTGCTAAAATAATTGTAGAAACAGTTAAGTGTACGAATACTTTTGTCCCTACGATTTCTTACAGTCTCGTGAATTTCAAGTCATTTCAAGTTACTACATGATGTTATTGCCTTCAATTTTGGGTCATTTGTCGCTGTAAATGTAATGTTTAATATGCAACTATGTATGATTAAATATACTTTGTAATATAGAAAATATTGTTCTTTTTATTTCTATATTTCAAGTGTATGAATATTTTTGTCCTCCACTGTATGTCGAACTTTATAGTTAAGGGCCACCCTAGTTTTCATTGTATGTGTGTTCAATATTCTATTAAAAGTTCATTTAATATCATTTAACAAACCATTGAAAATAATTATGAGTTTTATACAGCACTTATTAAATAAAAATTACCATCGTTAAAAAAGTACAATTGCAGTTTCAGGCGATACAAAATACTTTTAACAATTATAAAAATAATTGTCTGTAAATTCATAGCATTTTCTGTCCCCAATTTTTTTATTTATCTCAAATGAGAATCATGATATTATTTATACTAATATCCTTAATTTTGTCACTTTTATTTGTAATTAAACATGAAAATTTTGTTCTGAAAGTTACTTTAATTACTCTAAATCTTGGAATTTTATTTTACAACAACGTAACGAAGGAACTCAGCAATTTATAATCACATTGTTCCAAGTTTATACAATCTTGATAGTTGTGGGAATTTCACGATTACTGTAGCGAAGTACATTTATTTTACAACAATGTTTGTCTTATTTTTTGCACAATAGATTATGTAAACAGTTAGCAAACATCCTGTGCGTTAATTAAGCATAAATTTAACAGTCATTAAAAAGATTCTAACGAATGTATAAAAAATTGTTCTGCTTATACGTTTATTAATTTACACAACGAACAACTGGAGTGTCTACAATTTAATAAAGAAAAATTACGCAAAAAATATTAACTCACATTTTGCATCTCATGTCACTTAAAATAAATTTTAAATCATTTATGTCAATCTCATTTAAATTCCATAACTGAACGCCCTTTGGAAATTTTGTTTGAAGATTTAAAATTCGCTGTAAACAGCGCTATGCGTTCTTTGATATGAAAAAATATCAAATTTCCCTTTAAACAAACTGTAATATCGCATAAAAAAGAACATCAAGTTTCGTTAAAAAAGTTTCAAACAATTTCAGAATTTTTAAAATATCTTTCGCAATTCTGAAGTCTCTTTTAACATCAACGTAAAATTTTATTTTACATTTCAGTAAACGATGCTGTAAACATTACTCTTTTATGAACTCGCCGAATGAAAACGGAATAAACAACAATTATATGACAGTAATAATTTTGAATTAAAAATAAAACGAAATACAACCGCGATAAGAATTTTCGCTTTTAAAACAGCTTGGATGGAAAAATATTTAGTAGATATCTCGCAAGAAAATTTACAGGAAAGACACAATCGTTCAAACTAATTTCGTTTATTTTCCAATAAGACAGGGATACAAAGTATTGTGACTGAATCGTTGGACGGATTCTTTATATCTTTCCCTATCAGTGAAAAGCCTATCCAAATCCTTTGATATAAACGCTACAGAGCATCTGGGTTAACTGGAGAAAATCAATAGGGAAGCCCTGCGTTTGTGGCAAAGAAGTGGTAAAAAAATATTTATGAAAGTGACAGAAAAAAATCAATTAAACCTGTCGTTCATTCAAATTGAATATGCGAGATGTCATATAATTAACACCGAAAGTACCAAACCAGTCAAATGAGCGGGTCGCATGTTTATTATTTTCAATTACAAAATTTGTTAAAAAGCTTTTCTTGAAATTTGTGTCGACCTTTATCGAGATAAAGAGTTAATGTGTATATTTAATTATATTTTATCCTTCATTCATTTATTGTAAATTATATGTGGGTCATTCCACGTCAAATCGATCACTTTTGGAAGTCACCATCTCCGATTTTGCTCTAATCAAAATATGTTGTAGTCCATGCGAAATTAAGGGGGATTTAAGTCATCATTTCGCCGGTTTCGAATTCGCTAATGAATGACAAACCTTCAAAGTTTGTAATGTTTGCCATTTTGGCGAAAATAGGGTCCGTTTAGGAATTTTTTTCTCAGAAACTATTCAACCAATTTAGCTAAAATTTGTTTTGGTTTATTCATGAAGGATTGGGCGACTTTAAAATATTTTTTCTAATTCCGTCAATTTGTTATAAAATGTCGGAAAATTTAAACAAATTCTTTTTTTGCGTTTTTCTCAATGAGGGTCGTAAAGGGTTAAAATTTATAAAAAATATGGTCATATTCTTTGAAGCTTCCCCTTTAAAATGAGCCCTTCAGAATGATGGAGCCTCAAAAATTGACAATTCTTTCTTCTCGTCCAATAATTTCTATCAACACAATTAGTATATTTGAACATAAATGAATTATTCTTATCAACTTCGAAGATTAAAGTAAGAAAAAGAATTATCTTTAAAATTCATAAAAAAATGTGAAGACATTAGAAGATTCTATAAACTTGAAATTTTTTAACAAAGAACAAGATTAATTAACAACAAGATTAATTAACAAAATTAATAATATTATTAATACATTGTTTAATGTAGTTGAACAGTGTTATCATACAAATATAGTTAGTATATTTTAGTTTTTAAGTACACATCGCTTTATGAAACTGTTCATAACTTTAAAAAAGAAAATACATTTTATAAAACTTACAGTGAAAGTCATTTGCATAATAATTATTGTAATAATTATAATAATCATTAATATTATAAATTTATATTATTTATATTATATTATAAATAAAAATATTTAAATTCCCAAAAATTAGGTTAACAATTCTACAAATCGACTGTCTAAAAATTGCGAATTTAATTACTAATTTAATAACAATGTCTTAAGTTTTAAGTTTTCAAATTATTACAGTAATAGATAGTAATACATTTTTTATTTACTACATGCATAGTTTTGTAGCATTATACACACGGTTAACAGAAATTCTATTTTTGTCGTTGTATCAGCGATATAAAGCGGTGCAATAAAAAATTAAGCTGAAAAATTGCACGTGTGTAAGCTTAATACATTTCATTGTGCTATATCGTGATAGACACGGCTATTTTTGCTAGCATTCAACATACTGATAAAAGAAGATATATAGATCCGAATACATATAACAAATGTTTTCATCGTTTTGTCAGATGACTACGTATGCAGCATTGTAAACATTTAAAAATAAAATTTGTTTGTTGAATCAGGAGATAAATTCGTTATGATAAACGACACATGGAGCAGTTATTCATCGAACGCGCAAACAACGAACCAATCGGACATTCAAATTTTTATTGACGTGCAGGAAGCGTAAAATACATCATTCATCACGTTCTTTATCACAGTTGCTTCCTGAACCATCGATCTGAACCGGAAGTTTCGTTGGTTTACTTCCTTAAATTTACAGTTAACAGGCGTGCATAAATAAATAGCTTTCAATCGCGGTTTTAACTTTTTTTACAATTTTGTGTAAGAATTATCTTCATCTAAGTTATCGGAAGTTATTTTATTTTGCGTTGACAGAAATTTAGTGAATTGTATAAATAGGTGGTGAGAAATAAATTACATTATTGTTACATGATTTTTTTTAATTTGAAAGAAAAGATACATTTTTGAACTTTCATAAATTATAATAAGAAAATAAAAGCAAGTGAATATTTTTGATTGAAAATTTTAATGGATATTATTTACTGAACTAATTATTGAAACGGAAATATAGACACAGAAAATATTTATTGAAATTTTGTATTGGAAATATATATTTAACATAATATGATATATTGTTACAAGTTCTAAATGCTTTGAGAAGATGCAACACAAGTTGTAATTATAAAAACTAAACATTGTTTAGAGCAATTTTGTTAATTTTAAAACTTTCTATTTATTCATGTTTAAAAAAGCCAAAAACGCCATAGTTTATGATATCATATAGTATACTTGCAACAAAATGCAACGAAGGCTTAAAAAAATTTTCAAATGATATTTTAGTTTTAAATAAACATTTTTTAGAATCCAAGAAAAAAATTTGTACTTGTTTTTATTTGACTTCTTAAAACGTAATTTCTTGAATAACTAATTAAAGATTAATTAAAGTTAAAATTTAAACTAGACTAAAATGATTCAAATTTTGAAATAGCTTTAAAAATTGTGGATGATTTTTTTCTTTCACTTTCTGTTCATAATTTTATGTTTAAAAAAATTTGTTAATATCGAAGAAAAATTATGCAAATGTTACTGAATAGTCTTTTGTTGTAAATGTATGTAATACACACGTTTTTAATAATTTCAAATAAATGCATTCTTATTTTACATTAATATACAGTTGAAATCAATAACGTGAACTAAACTTTAAAATATTTCTACAATTTCAAGATTTATTATAAATTGACAAGAAATCAATCGAAATTAAAAATGTTTAAAAACGAATTTGAACTTTTTTCGTATTCATGAAATCTTGTAGGATATCAACAAGAGTTCACAAATGATACTTTCTATCTACATATTTTTAAAATCAACTATAAGAATTTTCATTTGAGTTTTGTTAAAATCATCAATATTATATTCACAAGAATAAAGGAAAGATCATAATAAACAAGTTAAACTTTCTAAATTCCATATACTTTCAGAAATTAAAGACGAACTGTAAATCCAGATTTTTGTATTACCTAAATAAAAACAGCTGAATTCACAGTAATTGATTACGGAATCGGATTTAAGACTTTCTTGAAAGAGAGTGATGGAGTACAATTAATCTTCGAAATACGATAAGACAAAGTAAATGTCCCAGTGGTCAAATGATTAAGGAAGCAGCCAAGAAAATTGCAATTTCTTTTACTCCACTATTTAGACAAGGTAAAGTTATAATTAAATAAGTTAATCCGAAAGTGCGAAATTTCTAGTTTCAAATAAAATAATAAAAATCTGCATTTATTGTGGGGAGAGTTTTAAATGAATTAAAATCTGAAAATGTTTATGTGGTTTAGTAATTAAACAATATTCATGGCATTCATTTAACTTTCCATAGGATTCGTTTACTCGTTTAACTCTTTCAACTTTCACGAAAGAAAAATCGGTTTGTTATTGAAATTGAACAATTCGAAGTGTATTACAATGAAAATTATTAAAAGAATATTTCAAACGATTTTAAAAATTATATTTCTTGCTTAGGAAGCGTTGTTTGAGGTTTGGGTTTCCAACTGATTGATTGTTAAAAAGTATAAGGAAAATGTTGGCAAAGCTCTCTTAATTAAAGTAACACATGTTGTATTTTTATATCAAATAATGTATTTTAACTAATACAGTTTATAATACTATAAATGTAAATATTAAATTGTATATAGTATGTCTTAATTGAAATGTTTTTACCGCTACATCACAGGGATGAAAACTTTACAAATTCAGACCCACTCACACATTAGGGTTGTTTGACTGGCGCCAATATTTAAATTTAGATTGGTACATTCCAACACAAAAGTAAAAAGAATATAAAGAGTTTTAAAGAAACAAATAAAAAAATTAGTGAAAATACTGCTGGATAGAAAATAAAACAAACAATAATAAACTAATGTTGATAAATTAGATAAAAGAGAAAAGAGGAGATTAACAGTAATAGTTCTACAGAAGAGATTGCAGAGGGATATAACGAATGAGAATTATGCGCGAGTATTCCAAAAACGTTTCCAAAAAATTTATTAACGACTTGAGTTTATGATATTATTTCTACTCATCTAATTGCCAACTACAGTCATTTATGGATTAATCCGATTACAGTTTTACCGCCACTACACTCATCAAGCAACTAACTTGTCATAAGCCTACGGTCATTGACCCACCGCTGTCATACAGCTGGAGACTTCACTGTTTTTTTACTTCAGTTGTTATTCAAACATAGGTAAATATTTAGAATAAGGAAGCCAACTCTGATTTCGATCACCTTAAAGTATGTTTCCAAGGTCATTATTTTGAATAACATGGCTCTATACATATGAATAGATATTCTATACATACAGTTACTCGATTTAATATTCGGACACTAAGGTATTTGCGAAATTAAAGCTTCCTGTACTTACTTGCAATGTGATTATCGTGATCCGTAATGAGTTAAAGCGTATATTCTAGTTTATAAATTTGTAAAATTAAATACTTTATTTTTTATTGCTTTCCACATAATAAATCATAAACGAAATTAGACCCGATATTGGTGTCGAAAAAATATTCGGACACTTAATATTACATAAAGTTATTTCTTATTTGTAGTGTATGCAACAACAAAATTATAATTTTAATATTAATTTAATATTTTGTGGGACATCCCTTTTGTCTGATGACGTGTTGCAGACGTGTTGGCATGTTTGAAATTATTTTATTTAAATAATTTTGAGTAATGCGTTTCCACTCTTCCGTCAGCCGTATTTTTAATTCGTCTTTTGTTTTTATAGGGGTGGTTTTGACATTACGATCCAATAAGTCCCATAGATTTTCAATTGAATTTAAATCCGGTGATTGTGGTGGAGGATGAAGCACCTTTGGACAAGCATATAATAAATATTCCTGAACTATTCTCGATTTGTGTATCGGATCGTTATCCTGGTAAAACTTAAAACTGTCGCGCATACCCGTATTCGTTGCACTTTTTAATAAATTTTGCTTTAATATGTCTAAGTATTTGTTCTGTATGTATAGATCATATAATGGTCAGAGTGTTTTAGTCTTCCAGATATTTGAAAAGATAATGCGCATTACTGTCAATATTTCCAAGAGTGAATAAATTGCAACTAGAGTCTCCTGTATTATTTTGAGAGGCTTCAGCTTCCCAAACCCCCCGACCCCACGATGACAATAACTCCAAACCCCTTTGGGACGGACATTTTTAAGTACTTCGAAAAGACATGTGCTGACTAATGAACGGATAATATATGTAGATATGAGCTTAATATAGTCAAATGCTAAATTCAGCGCATATTAGTCATTTATTCATCTAGACTTTTATTCAAGGGATACATAATTACCATTATTTTAAAAAACGCATCTTGACAAAACATTTCAAGGTGATCGAGATCGGAGGTGACTCCCTTATTCTAAGTATTCACCAAAATTTACAGACAGATGTATTAACAAAAAACTGAAAAGGGTACAGCCGGATAAGGTAGTTAAAAGTGCTCTTGAGTCAAATGAGAAACCCAATACGTCAGTCGGTAGCACATTCAAAAAAAACATCTCATACCTAGTTTCAACTCCCGTATTTCATTCGTGGGGGTAGCAAAAGGGAAAAAACGAAATTAAGATACGCATAGCAGATATTATAGAATTTTTTTTAGACTTTTCGAGAAATTGCTGAATGTGTTTAGATATATGTAGAATTCTGAAAATGTTGAAATTTAGCGATATAGAAATTTGGGAATACAAATAGTGCAAACATAAAGACCTGATAAATATGTAAAAATTGGAGAACATAAAAATTACAGGTACAAAAATGGTAAAATGTAAAAATTCGAAAATATAGTGGCTTGAGAAATATACAAATTGGAGTACATAGAAATTAGACACAAAAATTGCAAAAGAACTACAAAAATGCATTTCTATTGTAATAGATGCATAAGATGTAATTACATAGAACTATTGTATAAAATATTATTTATTATATTATATTTCATAAAGATACCTATATTTTGCACATGTATACACATACGTTCTTTATATATAATTACATGTTTATAATATTCTGACTCTTCATTACAATCCCACAAAATGTAGATGCACCTTATTAATTTATTGCTAACAAGATTTTGGTTATATTTCAATAAAATAGAAAGTAAAGTAACTTTGGAAAGACGAAATAAAATCAAAATTCAAAAGAAGAAATAAAGGATAATTCAAATCAGCGAAAGAGATTCAAATATATCAATTAAATGATGAATTTCAATTTTGAAGAGCATATAATATTTCAATTTATTTATCTTAACATGAATGAATGAATGTACTACGACGAATACGCTACGATGAATAGATATTTTTAACAAATACGATATTACTGGGAAAATCATAAGTCAATGGATTAATAAAGGTATACATAGACTACCAACTAAATCCAATCTGGGATGCTCTAATTCAAGTTCCTTTCAATTGGTCAGCTGCCAATGAAAAACAGTTGGCTGGCGATCAATAATATTGATCGCAGACGTGAACATGAATACATAAACATGTAAACATCACGATATTTCTATTTCTAACTTGACATATCAGAAAATACATTATGCTGGTCAAAAATATAAATCCATTTCATTTTTAGCTGGCTTGTTGTTGTGAATAATACTACAGTAAAGACTGGATAACTGCAACAAAATCGGGACCCAAGCGTTGCAGTTATCGAGTCGAGGTGTCGATTTTTTGTTTACATTTAGCTCGAGCCGAGCGCCGAACGTAGAAAAGGACAGAGACTGGAAGAGAGAGAGGTCCGAGGAAAGAAAACAATCGGCAGAGACGTATCGGTGTGACAACACTAATGCAACAGTAAAACTTTTTTAGTTTTTGGTTTTGCTAAATATTACTTTTACCAATGTAATTGTGAGATTCTCCTGATCAAAATAAGACCAAACACGGCATAATTTGAACAACATTTGTTTATGTAGTAATATTGTTTGTTTTTTCTAGTGTATTGAGGTGCGATTTTATATGGAACCAAAAGACCATTACTCATTCGACTTTACTAAAAATTTAATTTTTAATAGCCCCTCACGTTCGCTCTTTGTCCTTTCCTACATTTAGCGGTCGACGCGAGCCAAATGTAAACAAGGAATCGACACCTCGACTCGATAACTGCAACACTTGTTCCCGATTTTGTTGCAGTTATCGAGTCGAGGTGTCGATTCTCAACTTTTAAATAGTCTCTCTCGTTCGCTCTCTGTCCTTTCCTACGTTTAGCGGTCAACGCGAGCCAAATGTAAACAAAGAATCGACACCTCGACTCGATAACTGCAACGCTTGTTCCCGATTTTGTTGCAGTTATCGAGTCGAGGTGTCGATTCTCAACTTTTAAATAGTCTCTCTCGTTCGCTCTCTGTCCTTTCCTACGTTTAGCAGTCGACGCGAGCCAAATGTAAACAAGGAATCGACACCTCGACTCGATAACTGCAACAAAATCGGGAACAAGCGTTGCAGTTATCGAGTCGAGGTGTCGATTCCTTGTTTACATTTGGCTCGCGTCGACTGCTAAACGTAGGAAAGGACAGAGAGCGAACGAGTGAGGCTGTTTAAAATTAAATTTTTAGAGAAGTCTGACAAGTAATAGTCTTTTGGTTCCATACAAAATCGCGCCTCCATACACTCGAAAAAACAAACAATATTACTACATAAACAAATGTTGTTCAAATTATGCCGTGTTTGGTCTTATTTTGATCAGGAGAATTTCACAATTACATTGGTAAAAGTAATATTTAGTAAAACCAAAAAATAAAAAAGTTTTACTGTTGCATTAGTGTTGTCACATCGATACGCCGGTTCGGATTACATTACATACGCTGCTCGCTCGTCGAGTGTCAAAATTCAAGGGGGATCCCCCTAAGTGGTGGGGATAGTAACGTTGCAGTTATCCAGTCCATCGTTCGTCGCAGTTATCCAGTCTTTACTGTATTGCTTTTTCCTTTTGCAGTATCAATGCAAGAAACGTGAGAATATACGTAAGAAGAGCAATACAACGAAAAAATATTGTGCAATTTTGATACACAATTAATGATTACATCATTTTTATTTAGAAAATCTAAATCTTCAAATAGTGGATAATAGGAAAAAAAAGTTCAACGTTATATTCTTTTTAAAATAGTGAAAGATATTATACAGAATATTATACAGAGTGTATACAATTTCAACTTCCCTAGAAAATTATATTTTAATTCGCATTGAACAATATAATGCTAATTATGGTTAAATAATCAATATCTTGCAAGATGTTTTAAATTCATCACCGGGATATGTTACTTAAAAAATTTGAAACATCTTTGGAATTGCTGAATTACTCAGTTTTGTGCTTCCACTTAAGTACGAAAAATGTTTTGAAAAATTGGTACGTAAGAAAAAGATAATTCCCTTAAAAAAACGAGGGCCAATTTCACAATTTCCGATGACTACGTTTTAAAAAATGTTATTATTAGTAGAATAATAATATAAATTATTAAAAAATTATTAAAATAATAATATAAATTGTACTATAAAATTTGAATTATGATAATAATATAAACTTATAACATAAATTTATATTATTTATAATAATATAATAATGTAAATTATTATTTTAATAATTTAGTAATGTAAAAATTTTTAAACTTATAAATTTAAAAATCTGGAAGTTTTTGTAAATTTTTTTTCTTCTTTAAAGAAGAATTTGTAAACTTTTTATTATAAAAACATAGAAATCTAGAAATTCACAAACTTATAAATTTAAGAATTTGGAAATTTTTTAATTTGAAAATTTAAATATCTAGAAATTTTTTAAAATTTATAAATTAGGAAATTTTTGACTTAGAAGTTTCAGAATAAAAAATAACGAAATATTATTCTTTAAGTTCTTAGGTATAGAATTTTATACACAGCAAAGTCTCAGGTGTGAAATAACTTGCGTGCTTGTACTGCGATAAACTGGAGTATTATCCTACTAGAATGTGAGTGATTTTTCATTATTTTCTAGAAAATAAAAGAGTAAGTACTATTATAACATTCTTTAATGTTTTTTGCTGTTTCCTTTAAAATTTTTTACAAGGAAACTTTATAATACTAGCAACAAAGATATTCAAACTTCGTACGTTTATAAGGGATACTAAAAGTAACACTGCATAGCTGCAGCTGGAAATTTTCTAAATCAAAGGAAAAATTAATATTAATACTTTACAAAAATGCATTGTTGTCTAATGGAAGAGCATTAGATTTAATAAACCGCAGACCATAATTTCTATCAATCTTCCTTCATTTTATTTTCTTTAATTTTCTCTGCTAAAACTAATTAAAAAACAAATATTTTGACATGAAGTAATGAAGGTTTGATTGTATTTACTACAATAAAGATATTGAAATTTAAGGATATAGATATTTGCTAACAGAGATTTAGAAATATTGTGATTTGAAAAATGAGAAAATTGGAGAATATAGAAATTGGAAGACAGATATTACGAAATACAGAAAATTGGAAATATTGATAAATACTCAAATTGGAGGAGTAAAAACTATGAAATATTGGAATTTGGAAATGTAGAGATCTAAGAAATGTTCAAATTAGGAAATACAGATATTTGAAAGGTAAAAATTGTAAAATATTAAAATTTGGAAATGCAGAGGCCTAAGAAATGTGAAAATTAGGGAATATTGAAATTGGAAGGGTAAAAACTATGAAATATTGAAATTTGGAAATGCAGAGATCTGAGAAATGTAAAAATTAGGAAATACAGACATTTGAAAGGTAAAAATTGTAAAATATTAAAATTTGGAAATGCACAGGCCTAAGAAATGTGAAAATTAGGGAATATTGAAATTGGAAGAGTAAAAACTATGAAATATTGAAATTTGGAAATGTAGACATCTGAGAAATGTTCAAATTAGGAAATACAGACATTTGAAAGGTAAAAATTGTAAAATATTAAAATTTGGAAATGCAGAGGCCTAAGAAATGTGAGAAGTAGGGAATATTGAAATTGGAAGGGTAAAAACTATGAAATATTGAAATTTGAAAATGTAGACATCTGAGAAATGTTCAAATTAGAGAATATAGACATATGAGAGGTAAAAATTGTGGAATATAGCATCTTGGACATATATAGGTCTGAGAAATATAAAAATTGCGGAATATAGACTTTTAAGAAAATGGGGATCTAAAAATACATTTTTATTGTGGTCGTATTTATTGTATAATACTTTCTGTATATAAATACTTATGTGTTTCTTGTATAAGCGTTTTATGTTTGTATGATCCATTTATTCGTTACAATCGCATGTGTGTAAACGAATATTAGTGTATGTATATTCAACAAACAGTCAATCGAACAGGAAGATTTCGTTAGTCAAGACAAATATGACATGAGGCCATTATCGTTTATCATCAAGGTTGTGGGAAACGTACCATTTCCTGTCATCAATGTTCCGCTTTCTACGTTGCGAACTTTTCCTAATTTCATTTGATGACTCGGATAACATTCGATCTATACTTTGTTTATCGATTATTCATTTCATATAGCAATTTCCGTTTGTTGCATAATTGTATGAATTATTTAAGAATCGGTGTTTCTAAATAATTTGTATTTTGTCGGACTTTTGGTTGATTTAATATTATATCTTTCTTATGAATACTTTTACTACTAGACGAATGAAAAGCAATTGTAAAATATTTATTGCTTACAACTGATAATTCCTTTAAAATTTAAATGCGACGCTTAATAAAAATTATTTAATAAGAATTTGAAATTTAAGCAGGATAATCTGTCATAATTATTTAATAAAGCTTCAAAATTTTAATGAGACGTTTAATGAAAATTATTAATAAAAATTATTAATAAATATTTAAAATTGAAGTGGGACGTTCAATGAAAATTATTTAATGAATGTTAAATTAGGATGGTTAACATAAATTTTTCAATAAAATTTAAAAGCTAAGTAGGATGTTTAATGAAAATTATTAATAAATATTATTAATACATATTTGAAATTTAAATGAGACGTTTAATGAAAATTATTGAATAAATATTGAATTGGGATATTTAACATAAATTGTTCAATAAAATTTGAAAGCTAAATAAGATATGTAATGAAAATTATTGCATAAATATTTAAAAATTAATGGAGATGTTTATTAAAAATTGTAAGAATGATTTAAAAAAGAAACCATTTCTTAGGAAGAATATTAGCTAACAATTAAAGAAGACTATAATGATGTTAGCTATTAAATACACACGAATTGTAATTATTCAATGTTTGTTATATTCATAAGTTCACATAGTTTATTTTGAAGATTAATGTAAATTATAGCAAAAGGTGTGTGAGCGGCTTTAATAAAAAAACAACTTTTAAATAAAGTCAAGTCAGTTTTGAACACATATTTCATTGCATTAGTAATTAACTAACTAGTAATTGATGGAATATGGGAGGTTGTTATATTTAAAATAACACAATAACTTTTAAAAGACTAAATGAATTTATTATTTAAGAAAAAAGACTTGGAAGGACTTCTTCAAAATTTGTTAATTATACTTGATTTATGAATACTGAAAATGCAATTCTAAATAACCCACTATATTTTATACGTGTGAAAAATTATAATAGCAGAGAAACAACAGCGAAGAAATATGTAAATTTTATTTTATTAACATACGAAGATCCAATCAAAATCGAGCGGTATCTTACAAGTAATCGATAAATGCACGAACTTGATTACCGACTTCTCAATACATTTATTTTTGCTAATTTCATTGATATGAAAATTCAACAGTAATGAAAAATTAGTAATAATTCATTATTAGTTCTCACGATTAACATTTTTTTAATTTTTCGAATTTTCAAGTTTCCGACATTCCTCACTTATATGTATCTCACATACGATATATAATTAAAATATAAAATTTCATTTATTTAAGTCACATTTAATTCATCATATAAAATCGCTTTTTTAAACTTTGCTGAAAAAAATCTTTTGATTTTACATTGAGATGATAAAAGTTCAATCGCAGGTTTATTGCATTAAAATCAGAGATTGCTTTATTTAATACTTCTGATGGATATGTTCCCGAATCGTTTATATTAAAATAATGGCAATCAAGTTTCTTGTAAAGATAAAAGACGAAACTGTGTAATCATATTTTGTACCTTTATTCAAATTCCCAAGTGTATAACAGAAGATAAAAACTTGCTTGAGTTTTATTGAAGCAAAAGGTTCGATTTACATTTGTTGTTTTATATTGCTCCAATAACGATACAACCCGCTTGTAGACCATTAAAGTTGTTTTCCTTTGCGGAGGAAGTACGTTGATATATATTAACATATTTTTATTTATTTTGCGTGAGAAACAGTGGAATATTTTTACGAAATAAACTGTTTTTATCTTCGGTTCTTTAGTTTCTAATATAGTTATATAATAAATGAAATAAAATTGGTATTTATTTAAAAATATTGATAAATATTTTAATATTTACTTTAATGAATTTTTAACAATTTATTAAAATAAATTGTAAAATGTTGGCAATTATACAGAAAAGAACGAATCTCACCGATTTTATCCTGGAAATGTATTGTTAGCAAACGCTTCAATTAAATTTACATTTCGATTGCCGCATTCTATTACTGTGTGCTATTAGTAATAAAAGTGATGCAAATTCATTTTATTTTACATTTAATTTCCTGTATTTTTTAGGTTTTTGTGTTCGGTGTAACTTAAAATTTAAAGGAAATTAAATTTTCTTAAAAAATAAACTTGCACCATTTTCAATATAATATCGATTTATTGTTTTTAAGATTATTTCTGTTAAAGTATACTCATGTGCGCTACATTTCAAGGAAATATTTTTTATTGGTATATGTTTATGTACTACATTATAGATGACATGGTCAAATGAGGACGGGTGATTTTCTGAAATCTAATTTTAGTACATATAAATATTAAAATATTTATAATGTTCTGGAGGATTAAGGAAATTAAGAAAAATTAACCAACAGTATGGATATGAAGGTCGTTTTGGAAGCTGGGTGTTTGCTCTTTTTTCAATAAAAACAGAAAAAAATGATAGAGGAATAAATCACATGATACGATACATCCTAATTTTCTATAAACTTATTTTTTTAGACAAATGCATCAATGTTCCTTCCAAGTGCAATTCTATTCTTTCATATAGTCCAATTTTTTTAAGCAGTTGATTCTTTTTATTATTCTGCGAATAAATGTAATAACTCAAGATAAACAAAATGTAAATACTTCTCGGGACATTTGACATTTTATGCCAAAAACGTACTTATGTGTCACGAGTGAGTCGATATTGTAGGACAAGGTGTTAAATCGAACAAAGAAGTCGTAAAATCAGTGATTCAATGTGATGGAGTGTCAAACATATAATGAAAAATGTAAATAAACATGTTGAAAAATGTTTAAAGTGCTATGTTGAAACTTACGAACATTTATTGTTATGAAGTACGTTCCTAACATAAAATGGCAAATATCTCGTCAAGTACTGACTTTGTAATGACATTAGGTTAGTACATTTATACACAGGATAATAAAAGGGTCGATTGGTTTAATACAAAAATTGAGTTATATTAAAGAATAAAGTGCAATTACATTTTTGAAGTGTTGCATCCATATAAAAGGACAGAAGTTAGGGACCCATTATATCATATGATTGTTTCCTTGTTACCACTTTTCCTGTTTTTATTTTAAAAACGTGCAGTAACCTATTCCAATATTTAGAATAGCATACTTTATTGCTATAAAATATAAAATTTTTAATTCACACTGTATAGTAATGATATGTTCTGTGTATGCTATCATAAATTGCACATTTTAACTCAGTTTTTTACATATATTTTAGAAAATAAGCTTGAGAGGTGAATATGTACGCGAAGTTGACATTGATAATATATTTTAAGGTTATCGAAATCGGTGAGGTGTGTGCCATTTCGTACATAATTACCACACTGAAAATATGTTTGCCAATATTTCCAAAATTAAAGCCGAGCCGTGGTAATTAAGAAAAAGTTGTTCGCACTGACGTCCTTCATAACATATTTCAAGGTCATTGAAATCGATGAAATGAAAGGTGTGTTTTATCATGAAATTTTCACTTTTTTCATCTTTTTATTGCATCTTACCGACGCAAATTCAAACGTGATATTCTCTTATACGTAAAAGGTAATAATTGCGTTCTTACACTAAACATGAAACAGTAATACAATTTGTTGGACATGACCGCAAAGTCCAACCAAAACGCGCATTTGTTCATTTCCACTGTATTTATCTCATAGAGATTGTTACAAATGTAATCCGCCGCCGATGATCCAATATTGGATTTTCCAAAAATATCCATGGTGTTTCAAGGGTCAAATCTGGCTACCAAATACTCTGTATGATTTTTTAGGGACTTGTGGGACCTCAGGCGGAATATTGATACGCGCTGGCGGTCCTTGTTTATCTTATGTTACTTTCATCATAAGAGACAAGGATAGTAGATGTTTGGTTTCAATGTGACTTCATAAGTTTAGTAATTTGAAGCCAGAAAGCAATATTCTGTCATACCTTTTCTTCGGAAATATTCTTTAGACTATACTTAAGGCTCGAACCTAGTAACAAAAAAAACACGTGTGAGTTTAATGACACCATGCAGTGACTTGCAGAAATTCGACGGCCTTCACCTATCTTATGTGTTTTTGGTTAGGAGAGACAAGAATAGTAAATATCTATTTTTAAAAAATGTGGAAAACACAAATTAAAAACTCCAATGGTATTTTGCGAAAAAGTAATATGTCGCCATTATTTCTTTTGCATCTTATTCTTAAAACTACTCTAGGTTGCTACCGAGGTTAATTTTGCAAGTTTGTCCTTTAATTTTTACGAGGTGGAAACTAAGGGTCCTTATAGAAAAATTTTGCTTCAAAAACTTTTTAAAACTTCATAATGAACGAAAACATACAGAAACATTTTTTAACAAATTTTTAAAGCGAAACTGCAAAATCCGGCTCTATATAATTCTTAAGTACAGTCTAAAGAATATCATTGAAAATAAGGTACGACAAAATATTGCTTTTGCATATTTTTGGAAACCAAATATCCACTATCCTTGTCTGTCTTGACGAATATGCCATAAGATAAACGATCTTATGACATCCAGAGCGTATCAGTTTTTCGCCAAAGTTCTCAAAAATCGTATTCGGAGTAATTGGTGCTTGACCCTTAACTTAAAGGTTAGATTAAAAAGTTGGGTTAAGTAAAATATGCTTTTCAAAATCCAGTGCCAGAACTTTGGTTAATCGACTGATTTCTATCATATTTATAAACTACATTTAAAATGTAAAAAACGAATTGGTTAATTGTATTTTAAATTTTGAATATAGTATAAATAGCACTCACCGGAAAGACGGACAAACACAGCATTTTGTTCCCCACTGTCCACCGTTATCTCTGCACTCCTCCTCTGCAACGATAAAAAAATATCATTGATCAAACACATTATTCTATAATTTCTTATTTTTGTAAATGGTTTGCGATATAACTATGAGCAAGATATAAATGTAATTTGTAATATTTGCACGAATTTAACGATGATCATTCGAACATTATCAACAATGAGTTAAGATGTTAATAATATTTATTCTTGTTTGCGCATTCTAGATTATTATTCAAGTAAATTCTTATTATTTGTTGTTATATATACTTTCTGATACTTATATTTGCGCTGGATGATAAATTATTGGAAGAAGGGGAATCTTATTCGAATTTTGTGTTTATTATTCATTTAATTAGTCAAATTATGTTATTTTTAGGAACGTATATTTATTCACTGAAAAGAACTTTCTTTAAATCTAAATTTACATAATCTAAATAGAAGTGTTAAATAAAAGGGATTTCAAAATGTTCAAGTTATACATACTTAAATTTCGTAAAATATTATTTTAAAATATTATATTTTAAAAATGATGATAAAAAGTTTATAATCGTAATGTTTTCAAATTTTCGATACAAAGTATCTAATCGCCATATTTTAAAGGTAATGACAAAGGAAGCTATAAACATTAAAATTAAATGTGAAACTTTATGAATTTAATAAAAATGTTAAATAAAAACAAATCCGACTTCAGAATTTCTTCACAATGAAGTTTTTAAAGAACATTGCAAAAATTTAAAAAAAATATTAACATATTCTGAATGGCAGTTACATATTCTGAGTTACAATTTCCGAGTTACAGAATCTGAAAGCTAATATTTTATTATTATAACATAAACTCGGAAAATATTATGTTTGCTTAAACTTCTTTTAACGGATATATTGAAAATGAATTATGGCGTACGTTTGAACTAGTATGTTTTACGTCAGTGAAAAGAAAAATACCGGAAATAAGATAATGAAATAAGAAATACCCAGCTGCTTTATAGAAGTGACTATTGATCATCGATATCTTGTTGATATTTAACGACATGTCCAAAATATTGCTAAGACATCGTTTATTCGCTGAATATTGTTAAATTTATGGCGCGTTCTTACATTTCTAAATTACTAAATACTTAAATTCCAAAAACAAGTTTCCAAATATCTATATTTTCAAGTTTTCAGAGTATCAATTTTTTAAATCTTCACACATATTCTCAAATATTTAAATTTCTGAAGTTTATAAATACGGCAGTTTTTTATTTGCAAATGTCAGAATATTTTATTTGCAAAGATCAGAAATTTGACAAACCAAAAATTTGATTATTTGATAATTTAATAACTTAGTAATTTAGTAATTTAGTAATTTAGTAATTTAATAATTTAGTAATTTAGTAATTTAGTAATTTAGTAATTTAGTAATTTAGTAATTTAGTAATTTAGTAATTTAGTAATTTAGTAATTTAGTAACTTAGTAACTTAATAACTTAGTAACTTGATAATTTGTTAACTTGTTAATTTGTTAATTTGTTAATTCGTTAATTCGTTAATTCGTTAATTCGTTAATTCGTTAATTCGTTAATTCGTTAATTCGTTAATTCGTTAATTCGTTAATTCGTTAATTCGTTAATTCGTTAATTCGTTAATTCGTTAATTCGTTAATTCGTTAATTCGTTAATTCGTTAATTCGTTAATTCGTTAATTCGTTAATTCGTTAATTCGTTAATTCGTTAATTCGTTAATTCGTTAATTCGTTAATTCGTTAATTCGTTAATTCGTTAATTCGTTAATTCGTTAATTCGTTAATTTGTTAATTCGTTAATTCGTTAATTTGTTAATTTGTTAATTTGTTAATTTGTTAATTTGTTAATTTGATAACTTGATAATTTGGAACTTTAGTAATTTGTTAATTAGGGAATTTAATCTACATTTCTAGATTTGGGAATCTGGAAATTTATGAACTTAGAAATTCAGAAATTTAGGAATTGAAAAGTTGGAGTTTGTCAGTTTGACGGTTATGGAATTTAGAAATACAGAGGTGTAAGAATTTTAAAATTTGCGAAACAAAAAAATGAGTAATTTGAAAATTTAAAGAGGAGTCAATTTGCTCTCAAAATAATATTCATCATTAAAAATAACGTTACAAACCACTTTAAATAAAAAACTGATATTACCTAACAAACTTTCCAACAGTTTAAAAAAGAATTAATATCTCGTCCTGAAAATTGTAATATTACATTTTGGGAAATTTAACATTATCTGAAAACATCTATTATATTCTAAAAACAATACTAGAAAGTCTCATTGTGCAATGTCCACATGCACAGCTTTGAGTATCAAATTCGATCCGAAACCCAATTCACATTGCTATTGTTGTTCGAACAATAACTCGAAACTTCTATCTCCCGAATCAACTTCGTGTTTTGTTCGGCTCTGATAAAAAACGTATCAACAAAAAACTGTGCAGGTATTCTCCAATACACCGGAGCAATCGTTTGGAGCAATGTGACACATTGTAACCCAAACAAACGAGGGCAACAACAAGATATTCCACTTCAAACCGATGACATAAAATGTTGTACGGGTTACACTGTTTCATATTTTTTTTTGAGATTTTACTTTACTGTCAATTTTTATAACAAACAATGAAACACAGTTATGAGCAGTTGATTGGAAATTTTTCTTATCAACAACTGCATACGAATATAATTTTGTTAATTATAAGATTTCTGTTCATTTTCAACATTTAAACTAACCAAAATGTAATAGTAAAATGTATTAGCTTTACAAAGGTATAATTATAAATTTCTCTAATTTAATATTTAACAAAAATATTATTGTACGATATTCCAAATTTAACGATTTTAACATTTAACGAACGCTTTATTTTTTTTCTGTTTTCCTCGGATTTCGTGCATTTTTAAGAGGTGTAAATGAAAATGTATGTGCAATTTTAAAGCTCTTCAGTTTTATTGAGTCAACACTATTTCTGATAAAATTTTATTACGTTGTTGTGTACGCTGAATGTTTTTCTATTCTGTGTAAGAAATGACCGAGTTATAGCGTAAATGTTAGAATTAAACCTAAAAACTGTTTGTGGGCGTAAAATAAAAAGATAGTGTGTACTCTAGAAACTGTTATACATATAATTTACTTGCTTTTGCCAAAATGGCTATAAGAACGCTTCGGAAAGGACACTTCTAGCGTTAGGACCCTTTTCGCCAGTATAGCCCGCGAACTGTTTACTGCTTTAACGGTTCTCTTCAAGGACTATGGACAGAACGTCGATGATCTATGTTCATCTTTCTTATTTACGAAACGTTAGCTTTCGAATTTTCTTACATTTGGAGCTGGTTGTTCTGGCCTAGTCAGACACCAACGTGAAGCAAGAGTTTAGTCTAGCGTAACATTGCCAGTGATCAGAATTTCCTTATTTGATATCGCACACGAATTTCCAACGACTCAGGACTAACGCGAGGAAAAATTTCTTAGACGAAAACGTTGCGTTGATTTGTTCCTATCTATTACGGATAGAATTAGATTAACGAGGGAAAATCAGAGCATGAAACAGTAGTCAAAAAAGCACGCAGATGGTTGGGCGAAATTAGTGGGATTTTTGGGGGCAACTGGTCAAAAACAGCAGGCATGGCGAATCCCATGCCTTGAAGCCTTACGTGCACGGGGTAACCTGTGGCCATATTCATTGAGCGCCATAATTTCGGCATGATTAACATCACCCTAGCACCGGGGATATAGAATCCGCCCGGGAGTAGTGGTGCTTACCATAACACTGACAAGGAAACATATCGAACCGTGACACACCGATTTTAATGAAACTTGTATGAAAGATAGTTCTCAAGAAAATATTTGACACGTATTTTTTTTTATCGGCCATCGTTCACATTGAAGGGGTGAAAATAGCCCTCGAAGTTGGGGGTTGGAATAATATTTTTGGGAATATCTCCGGAATTAAAGAAGATAATTGGATTCTTTTTTTTTTTTAAATTGTTTGTCTTTAAATAGGACATTTTTGTGCGTAAAAAAATTTCAATAAACTTTATTTGCTTAAATAATATTTTGAAAATTTATAATTTTTGTTTAAATTTTTGCACTAAATGTTGATCTATTTTTTTGCAACTTCGTGTACGTAAACTATGGACAAAAATAGAGGATACGTGTTTTTGGAATTTGTTGTTTGTTGCAATGTTTATTAGATATATAATTTAAAATCACCTCCTATGAAGAGGGGCAATCAGCATTTTTATTTAAAATATCATTATTTTTAGAATCTTTTATAATATTTTAGACATTTTATACCTCTTCGTATGCCGTTAATTGATTTCTGAATAATTATTGTAAGCGTCGCATGTATGAGCGTGGCGCGGTTATAATCACCGTCGCAAGGGCGAAACAACGATCGGCGAAGGGCGCACCGTCAATTTCTCGAAAAATTGGCATAATTGTAATCAGCAAATAGTCGTAGGGAAATGAACACTATAAAATAAGCATGGGCCTCGAGGCCCGCACTTCGTCTTTACAATTTGTACGGTTGACTTTGTTTTTACGATTCATATTGACAACTTGTTACGATTTTGGACTTCGTCTTGCGATTTGTAGAAGAACTTCGCTATTGCGACCTTATTGTTCAGTTTAATAAAAATCAAACCCCGCTGGAGTGTGACTTTAATCATAGAATTCGTCGCAATACACCACCGTTTCCACCACCACTTATTTTTCTGTTGCATGCAGAATTTCATAGTTAATTCCTAATCTTTTCGATTCAAAAACTTGTAAATTTGTAAATTAAAAAATTTCTAAGTTATTAAGTTTTCAAATGCTTGTACTTTTACATTTTTCAAATTTCTAACTCTTCAATCTATTAAACGATAAATTCTACAATTATCAAATACTAAAATATTTGGAATCGAAATTTTGAAATTTTGAAATCTTTAGATCTTCCCAATTCCAAATCTCCAAACTTTCAATTAACTAAATTCCTAAATTCTCAAATTTCCACATTACCAAATTACCAAATTACCAAATTACCAAATTACCAAATTACCAAATTATCAAATTATCAAATTACCAAATTACCAAATTATCAAATTATCAAATTACCAAATTATCAAATTATCAAATTACCAAATTATCAAATTATCAAATTACCAAATTATCAAATTACCAAATTATCAAATTACCAAATTATCAAATTACCAAATCATCAAATTATCTAATTACCAAATTATCAAATAACTAAATTCCTAACTTTCTAAATTTCCAAATTTTTAAATTGATAAATGTTTAAGAATTTAAAAATTAAATATAAATCTCAATATTCTGAAATTTCCAAATTTTCGAATCTTCAAATCTCCAAATCTCCAAATTTCCAAATGTTTAAATCTCTAAATCTCCAAATCTCCAGGTCCTCAAATCTTCAAGTTTCTAAATTTTCAAATCTCCAAATCTCCAAATTTCCAAATTATCCAAGTATCAAACCTCAACATTTTTAAATTACCAAACTATAAAATCATCAAATACCAAATACCAAAACTTTTAGATTCAAAACATCCAATTTTTCAACAATCGCAGATCTCCGTATTCGAAAAAAATTTGCTTCGCCGAGTTTAGTATCAGTTATAACGTATCGCACTACTGCGATCGTTTGTCCTGACGTCTATTTCTGCTTTGGAGCATACGAGTTATTGGCGTCAACGAGGACGAGATTCGAATAGGTGGACGGAAAAAAAAGAGCAACTTGAAAGGGTCGCGTGAATTTTAGCCGAGAAGCGATTCCCGAGTTGGCAGCGTTCGACAATTGGAACTCGTTGGCAGACTTTTCACTGGTGCATTGGCAATCGCGAAATGGAACGACCTGGATTCGAATCCGCTTCCCAGGTAACGATTAAGTCGGTTCGTGATAGGCCTACCTAATATTCCAAGAATCTGCAAAGGAACGACAGGAAGCCTGCTCATTACGCTAGCCACGTACGAAAAGTTGGCAGAATTTGTGGACGTTCGAGAGTCTTACTCGAAAATGTTTCGAATACGAGCTAATTGGGGATAAGATAAAACACTTGGACAGTTAAGGTGCATTTAAAAAAGAAACATTAGATTTTTCATGTCATAATAATATTGTTTTATTTTTAATTATTGCTGAATGTAATGACGCTTCTAGGACGATTCGAACTGCATTTGTTTGTTTGTCTGTTTGTTTGTCTGTACTATATTACAGGCTGAGATTTGGTTCATGAGTTCATTCACATGAAGTTTTGAGGCATCTTAAGTTTGAGGCACATTAAACTTGTTTAAATTTTAACGAAAGTCTAGCGACAGGAACCTGCCGCTATCGACGATGGATCGTCATCGAATTGATAGAAAATCATGTTTTCATTTTCGACAATTTTTGGCAGACAGAATCGACTGGAACCACGTTAAAACCACTATAACTCTTCATTGACGACAATACGGGGTCGTTATTGACGTCAGTCGTGTAATCAACAATAATCGTGTTTTGTATTGTTTTCGATAATTTCAGACACGTTTAATCGTTTGGAACGATATTAACCTTTTGTACTCGGAAATTTGTTTTGCCATTCAAAATGTCCCCTCAGAAGGGACAATCGAATGCAAAGGGTTAAAATCTCTTCTACATCTCATTCGTGTTCTATCTACATGTCTGGAGTACGTACTCTAAATTTTAGATACACATGCGAATTTGCGTGAGGCACCTGGTCTGTGCATCTACTAATAGTGAACAATTCTGTAATTGTTATGCCGGTTTATAGACAGTCTAGAACAGGACATTCGAACACATCTGTCGATTTACGATATTTTAACTTATTTTGGAACAAAAAACTGTTAATAAATTTCTATATTCATTTAATTTTTTAGCACTGTTGGTGACTGCGAGGTAAAGTTTATATAATGCAGAAAAAGTGTAATATATCTGAAATAATGTTAACAATATGGAATGATGAAGTATCTAAACAAATTATAGCATCATTTAATTTGTAACACAGTCAATGATATATATGAGTAATGTGTTAATGCATGAGATTTGGGGACGAACTATGATATTTTCGACATAATTTGTAAAATTGTATAATGTAATTTGAAGAAGTTTCTTCTGCAAGTAAGGTAAGAGATCATATACTTGGACATTTAAGGTACGAAAAGAATATTATACAACTTTTCAGTTACATAAATGCAATCATATTGGACAATTTTGCAATTATATGATAAATCATGTTTACTTTACGATTAAGAGTTGAATAAAACACACGCTGGATTTAATAGTTTTGTAAAACATTCAAAATTAATTACGTCTATAACAGCCCAATGGACAGGTGATAAGACATAATATTTCATTATTTTTTGGAGAAATAAATTAAAAAGATGCATGATATTTGAGACAGCAAGATTAAACTGTATTCACATATTTATATTAAACGCTTTAATCATTTTTGAATTATAGTTACGTATAAACTAACGCACACTATTTAGTTTTGAATAACAGGTGTGTATACAATAAATCATATTTTTCAAATTTATGATGAAATATTAAATAGTATTAATATAACGTCATTTTTAAACAAAAAACGCATGTATTCGATTTTATTAATATTTCTGTTTTCTTCAAAAAAATTTTTAATCTTCTGAAAGTTCAATTTTCTGATCTCTTCCATAACCTTTATCAGTAACTTTTCCTCAGCTTTCTTTAATTTAGCTACATTTCGTTTATTTTCCTTTTTATTGCTTTTGGCATATTTCGTCTTTATAAATATGCGATAGATTTGAAAAATGGAATTAGATATATGTGTTCCTGCATATTTTCTAAAAATGTAGATTCCGAGAAACAAAAAAAAATGTTTCGTTTTTTTGGCACACATGAAAACCAATGCCAAATTTTATTTTTCTGCACTTTGCAGATACTATTAATTCAAAATAATTTTACTTCGACGACTACTTTACTCAGAGTAATTGATAATTGCTCATTACTACTATTGTCTTATAGCCTCGGAAATCAATTGCACACACGGTGTACAATCGGTCTCGAATGGGTTAAACGTCCCAGTGCGCCAAGTGTTGTTCTGATGAAGTGTGACCATTAGGAGTTACGGTAGGAAGTCTTTAGATAGATGAAAATAAGCTGATATTTGTGAATTTTTTTGTATAGGATATCTTTGTCTTGCATTTTCGAAATTTTAGGTATAATTTATTATAACTATTGCCTATTGCATAATATTTTCTGTTCTAAAAATATTTAAAAATTGCGGAATTATGACAGTCCGTCCTGAAAGTGTTTTGGCACGTCTCATAAATCGGAGTGACCTCAAGCTTTAGATACATTCAGTCTGAAACAAGTTTGCAAGCAATGTTTCGAAAATTAACATTCACAGTTAGTAGATGAACCTCAGAAATGTGCAAAATATGTAAAATTGAAGAGATGGCGCGCTTTTAAGGAAAAACTGAATTTTACTGAAAATTTTCGCAATATTTTGCAATAAAAAAGGACTTTAATGTTCAATTTATTTCATACATTTAGGTTCATATATTAGATAGTATAGTTATGGATATGTGCAAAAAATTTGAGCGCGATCGATAAACTATTTTTTGAGTTATTAGTCACGCCAATTTTAAAAATGTAGTTTTGAGAAAAATGCGTTTAAAGTTTCGATAAGTAAGAACTGAATAATTTCAAGTGGTCAAGATGTGCGACCCGATACTGACCAGACCCGTATAAATGCCCCCACAATAAAACGTTGTAAAAATATAAAATATCAAATACAGCAATGGCATAATAATAACAAATCTGCTACATAGTTCTCCGCACAGAACGCGTAAGTACCTGCGGCGCGATACCAGACATGAGTCACGATAATATAATCGGCCATAACATCAAAAGGGCTTCGTACTTCGCTTGAAAATTTTGAAACTATATTTTTGAAATGTTGCATTAACATTTTGTAGAAAAAAAAATTTTGCAATTTTTTAAGATTCTAAAGGTATTTCCTCCCTTAAGTATTACGAGTACAATTTACGATCTTTTAAAAAACTAATTAACCCTCACTTGCTCATAACTTTATCTCATAATACAGGAAAATTAATAATAAAATAATTTCCAAATATTATATTAGGTATTGCTTCCAATATAGAAAATAGGACGTATAAAGTTTGTAGTCTTACGATATGGTTTATAAATGCAGAGTAAGTTAATAACTTCAAGTGAAATCATATAAGCAAGAAAGGTAAAATACAGCAACAGTTAATTAATTTCCACTAAATACATATTAAATACCCTGTACGGCCTTGCTCGAGCAAACTTCAATTTCCGTTAATTAACATTTATTAAATATAATATTCATATATTCTGGTTACATTCAAAGTTATAACTAGGCTGTAGAAGTAGCAGATTTTAATACGCTTACTCTGCGGAGGTCATTGGTGGTCAGGATAAGAAAAATGAAAAGAGGTACATTTTTAAATAGCATTACTGTTACGTACAATGCTAATATTCATGAATATGGAAATTTTCTCTCTTACAAGTGTATTAAATGTACGTGAAATGTTTAAAGAAAATTAAATGTATGTTAAGTGCTCCTTTTTGTTCCTTCTTTATATAGAAATGTTGAACGCGCAGATTATTATACTTTAATTGTAAAGCCAAACCGAAAACTAGGTCATCTTTATTATAATTTGTATTAACTCCAAATGTTAAAACTAGTTAAGCAAAAACGTGTCTAAATAATTAATAGATGATTTGACTTTTAATCATATTTTTCTGTACAGTAGACATTTTTATAGAAACAGATTTGCATTTGACAGTTAAATGATGAATTTTTAAGATACCTGACATTTTATTCTACGCTGCATTTCACCGTGTAAAATAAATTCTTGTTTGAAGGAGTAGATATTAACTAAATTAAATGCACTTAATTAAGTGTTTATTTTAACGAATAATATGTATACGATTTTAAGAAAGTTTTATAAACGGTTTTTATGATATAGTGAAAAAAAATTGCATACCTATATGTATAAACATGTATTTGGATTGGATTGAAGCTTCTATACTAAAATTATTAATTTTAAATTAATAACTGAATTATTCAAGTTTCACACTTCCACAATTTTAAATTTCTGAATTTTCAAAACTCTAAACTTATAAATTTCCAAGTTTTCGAATTTCTTATTTACCATATCTCCAAATTTTCGATTTTTCAAATTTCCAAACTACCAAATCTTTCAATTTTGAAATTTCCAAATTTCCAACTTATCAAATCTCTCAATTTTGATATTTTGACATTTCCAAACTACCAAATCTCTAATTTCTGAAATTTCCAAATTTCCAAATTACCAAATCACTAAATTTCTCAATTTTGAAATTTCCAAACTTCTAAATTATCAAATCTTTCAATTTTAAAATTTCCAAATGTCGAAATGACCAAATTTCCAAATTTTCAAATTACCAAATATCCAATTTCTCAAATTTCTAAATTTCGATATCTTCGAAATCACAAATCGTCAAATTCTACAGCCTTTAAATTATCATATTAGCAGATCTCTATATTTAGTCAGATTTCTAACTTTTCTAATTACATAATTCTACATCCCCGAATACTTAAACCCCGAAATTTCCATATTTCTGAAGATCTGAGTTTGAGAATTTAAAAGTTTGTAATTTTGTAGATTTGAAAGTTGTAACATTGAACATTGAAAAGTTAGCATTCTTGAACATTTCAAAACGCACTAGTTTATAAATTAAAAAATTTTTAAATTTCTATCATTGAATTAGTTTGCAACAATAAATATTCATAAAGTTCGTATAAAATGCTTATAGTAAATTGTGCAGTTTCATTCACTTTTATTGCATAGTATTATAATAAAAGTTTACCATGATAACTAATCACAGATTAACAAATCAAGCATCAAATAATAACATTTTATGATAATTAAAAAGATACAAACATCTGTCAAGGCATTTTGTCATTTATTCCAAAAAGCATAAAGAATTTAAATATTTGAGCACTTCGTGACGCCATTTTGTTCAAAATTAGTACTTTAATCCGTTTAAATTGTTTCACTAACAAAAAACAATTTAGTTAAGAAAATTGGCCAGAATAATGAATTTTTTATTTGCTACCAATAAAAAAAAGTTTCATTGAGAACAACCTTTTATAATCACTTCAACAAAAACAGAATACAATTTCCATTCATGATACAAGTGTCAGAACTTCAGCTTTAAAAACAGGAGCACCATTTTTTTAAGGATCTCGTTTCATTCCCCAGGGAACATAAGGGAGGACGTCGTGAAACTCGAAAAGCTATCGTAGGTTTTTACTCTGTTGATGAGTTCCTAAATTTTTTGCTCTTCTTTTTCTTACCATAACCTTTCTATAACCTTCATTTATTGGCCATAACTTCTGAAAGTTTCACCTAACTTGAATATCATATTGTCCAGTTTCGAAAAAGTGAAATAAAAACTAACAAAGAGTTACTTCTGACGTGTTACGTTCTTTATTGAAAACATATGGAAACTTAAATCGAACTTTTTTCACGGACAAGACGAGTAATACGTGGTTATAAGACTTGGTGTATCCTAATGTGAAGATTTAGAGATTTGGTAATTGGGAAATTTAGAAATTTGGAAATTGAGAGATTTGGTAATTTGGAAATTTGGAAATTTAGAAATGTCAAATTGAGAGATTTGGTAATTTGAAAATTTGGAAATTTAAAAATTCAGAGATTTGATAATTTGGAGCTTTAGAAATTTGGAAACTTGGTAATTTGGAAATTTGGAAATGTCACATTGAGAGATTTGATAATTTGGAAATTTGGAAATTTCAAAATTGAGAGATTTGGTAGTTTGGAAATTTGATAATTTGGTAATTTGGAAATTTGGTAATTTGGTAATTTGAAAATTTCAAAATACCAAAATTGAGAGAATTGGTAATTTGGAAATTTGGAAATTTCAAAATTGAGAGATTTGGTAGTTTGGAAATTTGATAATTTGGTAATTTGGAAATTTGGTAATTTGGTAATTTGGAAATTTCAAAATACCAAAATTGAGAGATTTGGTAATTTGAAAATTTAAAAATTGAGAGATTTGATAATTTGGAGGTTTAGAAATGTGGAAACTTGGTAATTTGGAAATTTGGAAATGTCACATTGAGAGATTTGGAAATTTTAAAATTGAGATATTTGAAAATTTGGAAATTTCAAAACGTCAAAATTGAGAGATTTGGTAATTTGGAAATTTGGAAATTTTGAAATTGAGAGATTTGGTAATTTAGAAATATTGAAAATTCAAAAATTTGTATTTTAAAACACTTAGTAAATTTATCAGTAAAAAGTAGAAACATAAATAATACACACGACAATAACTAATAAATACAATTAAAAATGAAAATATATGTAACCATTACACATGTAGAATTTTATATACAGCACTCCCTTAAATTGGACACCAAAATTATTCTCATTACTTTTAACAGTTTTTGTCAATAAAAGTGTCACAAGTACGAGAAAGAATAAGAGAAGACAGCTGACGGACAACTGCGTTTTAAATTAAAAATTATTCGTACAACAAGGAGCTTTATTCTTCCTTTGGTTTCAATTTTCATGCTTATTTAGTTAGCATGATTTATGTAATTATTCTTTCAGCTGACAGAAATATCTACGATTCGGGTCACGCTGAAATTTGAATTAATAAAAATGTGAAAGAGGAATTGATTAAATTGTCGGTTAACAGAAGTTTATACAATCGTTATCTCGAGTGCGCTTCACACTGAAATTCAATATTATAAAAGACTGTTATTCAAATGAGTTCAGATGGCTTCTTTATTTTTAATTCTGGCTCAAGTATATTCCAGCATATTTGTGTGCAATGTAAGCTGCCTTTGTATGAGGATAATTATGTAAACTTAAAATTTTTTTAACTTCTTATTTTTGTAAATTCATAAGACTTTCAAATTTCTAAGTATTTGAGTATTGAAATTATGGAATTTCTCCTTTTTAAAATTTTATATTTCCAAATTTCTAAATCCCTCCATTTTCAATTTTTTTAATTTACAAATTTACAACTCCCAAATTTTCAAATTTTTTAATTTACAAATTTGCAACGCTTCAAATGTAGCATTTTCAAAGTTTTAAAGTTACAAATTTTCAAATTTAAACATACGTTTAAGAAAATATTTCATTTTAATTATAATCCGAAAACAAGAACATAAGCCAGAAAGTAAGTATTCATAAATGCAAGTGGAGAAAACAGACAGAGGAAATAGAAAAAACGGTAATTTCCAAATTCATCGCTGCAGAGAATTGTAGAGATCACAGATTTGAGAGAAAAATTACTAAATCAAATTCAATTTGCATTTGTAACATCTACAACGAAATTGTGGTCGATAGTTTAGAATACAAGTGTCATAAACTTGACTGCAAATATAAATTCGCTACTAACGACCCAATATATCATTCAACAGTGCGCATTTTATTAATTACAAATAAAGCTACCACGAAGTTCGTCACATTTGAAATAGCACAGCTTTCACGGCGTTTGTTTATATTAAACCATGAGATTTACAGTCACAATATTTTCTCTCAGTGCTTGCAAAGCGATTATACATCGGTTTAATTCGATGCATTATCTATCATACTGTCACGAATAGAATAATAAATTTTACGCTAGTCATATCTGTTCGTGATCGTCCATGAAAATTTGGTTCACAGCCAATCTTCGTGGAAAGTAGTGATGGGTTCGAACCGAATTTATCAATTCTTAAAACTTGAATCGGAAGCTTTATTAAATTCTGAAACTCTTTGAATTTGAAGTGATATTATTTAAAGATGACAAAACTTTTCAAGCTCACATTGTACACAGTTGTTCAGCATTTTTATAATCACAATCAAGTGTCAATCTGTTTATAACCTCCAAAACAAAAACTAATCGTCGAATATTCGCAAAGCATTACGTGTTGTATATTTTTAATGTAAGGTGAAATAGGGAAAGCTCGCAAACGGGGTAAGTGCGTATACAGGCTATTTTTATTATAATATGAACGAAATTTCTCCATTTAGTATATTTGTTTCCTTGTTTTGTTTCACTATATCCCCTTTTATATTTCAGCTAAGAGTACTTGTTTGCAGTATAGAGCACTTGCATAATGCAGTAAAAAGCATTTTATAGCAGATTTGTTAATAATTCTGCTCTTGCCCCATTGCACACGAAATAAAGTTTCAAAGTATTTAACTTCAAGTTACGCTTTTACCCCATTTTCGGGGAAAGTGCAGACTAGTTGACATTTTAAACAATTTCCTATAACAATCAAAATGTACAAGGAAAATTAAGGTCCTAGTTAATATTAATTAAATAGTAGTAATTGTGCAAAGCGTTCGATATCGACAGCATTAAGTATTTACATAGCAGACTGAAAATACTTACGTTTAAATACCAACTTTACAAAAACCAGTCTGCACTTACCTCACTTGACCTTACAATACATGAATTAAAAATTCTCAAGACATACTGTGAATGATTTTTTATACATTGATTTTATTCGTTCTCTTATCTGGGTTTCGAAAGTTTCGAATTATGAGAAGGTGCAAAATTTTTAAATTCTCGAAAGTGGAAACTTTCCTGTGTTTCGAGGGGTTTCGAGGTCTCGAGAAACCCATCACTAGTGAAAACGTTCCTCTCGTTACTAAATAGTGATACATTGTATCACATGGCGTTGTTTAAAAGATCTTTTTGGAGTCACTGTTTCAAAAAGTAGAATTCTTTTATTGCACTCTGACAAAGTGGAGAAATTGGCAGTGTTACAGACCTTGAAACAGACGCCATGCAGACAAAAATTCAGCTATTTCGCACTGACTACATTTTAATATTTTCTTTTAATAACTTTCTTATTTCTTTTAAAACATATAATTATCCGTTTCTAATTTGTTAGAACAAACAGAGTGATATCATGAAGGAATTTTTCACGGAAAATTTCAAAAGTTCTCTAAGAAACCTAATTTTCGAAACCGAAAAAACATTGTCCTTGGATTTATCAACAAATTAAATATAATATAAGGAACAAATTAACTAAGTAATAGATTTTAGATTTATATAACGATAATAAATTAATAATAACAGTATTTCAATCAATATTGAATCGTGATTTATCGTACGATAAAACTTGCGATTGAACATCAAAGAATATTTGTAAAATATCTTTCTATTAAAATCACTATATAGAATATTTCCCAAATTATTAAAACATATTTTAACGAAATTTTGCTACATTAATTTTGGCTGAATTTCTCCGAGTTCAGGTAGAGATAATGGGAAAGCAGTGTTTATTTAGAAGACAAACATAATCTCTGACTATTAGGTTTGACGATCATAGAAAATTGGTGGGTGCAAATTGTATGCTGTATCGATCGCATGATCGCGTTCGCTGAATTATTCGCGTTACTCGATAAAATTATTTCATCGGTCAGTATGCGGTTAACTGCAGTCAATTCTCATTTAACAGGTAATTACCATGAAAATAATGGGGTATTTCGCACGAAGTTACAAGCTGCGGTAGAATAATGGTGACACTTCAACGCTACGCATGATAACACCGGTTGCGAGCAAGACATTAATATTCATATTTTAATTAAACGCAATAATTGCTCGTAATCAATTGTTTTAGCGAATGTCTAGTTGTCGCGACGGCAACCAACAATTTCGCAACGGATTGCGAATCGTATGTGGTGTACAATATGTAGCAAAACTTCAAGTTTTGAAAATAATAATACAATTAAATGACAAAATAATTGTAGAAGAAAAATAATTTTACTATAAAATCTTCTGTATTTAAATAATTTTAAATACTATAAAATGTTCCGTAGTTTAATTATCATTCAGTGATACGTTTAAGTAGACTTTTATAATAATAATAGTAATATTCTCTTTAATAATAATTCATAATGCTCTCGGGACATGTATGTCGCTTTTACAATCAAGACTCAGTAACATGTTTTCCAGAAGTTAACTTTTTACGGTCGTGTGGTAAAAAAGTGCTGCCTCCACAGGTCTTAAGCCTTCGCTAGTTGGCGCCAATATTTAAATATAGATTGTTATATTCTAACAATAATATAACTTGTCTAAAATAGATATTTTAATACTGTTGAAAATAACAAAAATAAATATACAAGTATGTCGGTAATTTGCCAATAAGTCGGTAGTCAAGTATGTATACTTATCTACCATCTTTATGATACCGCTCGTTTCAATTAGATCCTCAAATGTTAAAATAAAATAATATCTATATAATTATTCTTCTCTGTTCTATTTGCAATTACAATATTGTACTCGTATATTAAAAGATCTTGTGTTTCATTTAAAAAGTTCCTTCCTAGTTATTGTTTTATGTTTTCAAAATAAATTCATTCAGTGTTTAAATTGTGTTAGTTGTGTTGATTTATATTAAATAGTTTTCAATATTATATAATAAATCTATACTCCCATTTGCATCAAATACAATTTGAACTTTATTTTCTGAACTTTGATCTTAATTTTATTCGCTGCTTTTATCAGATTTTCTATTAATCATACATTCAAAACCACTATGTCCGCTTGTAAGATTTGTATATACGGGGTGTTCAGAAAGGTTTGGATCATACTTATATCAAAGAGTAGGCATTAATGGGTCTGTACATCAGTTTACCGCAAAACTTACCAACATATTCCATGAACAGAAATAAAAAGATCTTTTACTAGAGAATCTACAGATCAGGTGCCTCACGCAAATTTGAATGTGTATTTAAAATTTAGACTACTGTAAGTAGTAGAAGAATGAGATGCAGAGGTTTTTAAGTCGTTCCAAACGATCAAACGTGTCTGAAATTATCGAAAACGATACGAAACACGATTATTGTTGATTTTACGACTGACGTCAATAACGACTCCGTATTGTCCTCAATGAAGAGTTATAGAGGTTTTAACGTGGTTCCAGTCGATCCTGTCTGCCAAAAATTGTCGAACATGAAAACATGATTTTTTATCGATTCGATGACGATTGATCGATGGCGACGATTCCTGTCATTAGACCGGTGCAAAAATCTATGCCGCAAAAGGGTGTTTCACGAGTCTACTCCAAAAATTTCAAGTTAAGAGACCCAAATTAAGACCTGTTCCATATTACGAACAAATAAAGAGACAAACGAACAAATGTAGATTGAGTCAAGACGCCTTATTCCATTCGACAATAACAAGAGATGACACTATGAGAAAGAAACTACTTTTAAAAAGAGATGGAATAATACAATCAATTTGAATGGCCATGCCAAATGAAACGAAGGAGTATTACGAAAAAGTACATAGTGTGCAAGTATGGCGTTCGGCAACGAATGGTTCCCACCTGTACATTCATCTGTAATTTATTCAGAATTGATTTATAAGAAATACTTTATTTACTTATAATACTTTTTTATAAGAATTACTTTACTATTACTTATTTGTTATTTGTAATAAATATGAATAAATATACATTGTCTCTTCTTCGTAACACATCTATCCGTATTTTGTTGTAATAAATAGTTCAGAATGGCCGAACTGTGGGCATTTAATGGTTTTGTATTATTTGTGTGACCCGTTAATGATTGTAGTTATTCCTTGAAGTGAGAACGGAGTGAATGGGGGTTGTAAGTGGTGTCGTGTGTCCGTTGAAAAACGCATTATTCCTGTGAATGTTCGTTTAATTTTCAGTCATGTTATGTTATCCTTGAACTGTTAAAGACGTATGTAATTTCCTTTGAAAAATTAATTAAATGTTTAAAATATTGTTCTGTTAATAAATGTTCATTCAGATTTTTAATCTGAATTTTTGTAGAAACTTTTAACTGAATGAACATTTATTAACAGAACAATATTTTAAACATTTAATTAATTATAAAGGGTCGAAAATTTGTAAACAGACAAAGAATTGAAGTGTCATTTGAACTGACTTTCCATATCAACAATTTTGTATTGTTACGTTGTTTTTATCATATTTTGGTAAACATTAAATTAATAATCGTCATAACTCTCCGAATGAATTTATGCAATGGGCATAATATAATCTATAATCATTTACAATTATTTTTCATTTCATAAATAATTTGTCCATTTCGGTATAAGAATATTTATTTATCAACACAGGAATTCTAATAATATGTTATTTATATCGCTTTCAAGTTTAACGTTATATTCACCTAAAAATTTCTACAGAAATGATATGAATGGCAATCTAATGACGTAGGAGCGGATGAGTAATGTGGATAAGGATAAATATAAACCTTTCTTACACGAACGGAAATTAAACCTTATCGGATGGCAGCATTTCGTCGATGACTCGCCTCCAGAATGCAATTTTATTCGGTATTTATTTAAATAGATTTTACTAAACTTATATGTATGTAGAGAATCCCTTTATCTTTATAAAACATTATTATAACAATTTCGTTGCAATAAAGTGAAGTGGGGTAAATTCGTAAATGGGGTAAGTGCGTATACAGGATATTATTGTTACAATATGAGCGAAATTTCTCCATTTAGTATATTTGTTTCCTTGTTTTGTTTCACTATATCCCCTTTTATGTTTCAGCTAAGAGTACTTGGTTGCAGTATAGAGTACTTGCATAATGCAGTAAAAAGCATTTTGTAGCAGATTTGTTAATAATTCTGCTATTGCCCCATTGCACATGAAATAAAGTTTCAAAGTATTTAACTTCAAGTTATCCTCTTACCCCATTTTCGGGGAAAGTGCAGAATAGGTGACATTTTAAACAATTTCCTATCAAAATCAAAATGTACAAGAAAAATTAAGGTCTTTGTTAATATTAATTAAATAGTAGTAATTGTGCAAAGCGTTCGATATCGACAGCATTAAGTATTTACATAGCAAACTGAAAATACTTACGTTTAAATACCAACTTTACAAAAACCAGTCTGCACCTACCCCACTTCACCTTAATATAAATAAGTAGTAATTGAAATATAAATATTTAAAAGTATAAATATTTTAAATATTTAATAGATTTTAGAGAAAAATAGTTGATTTATCCCAATCCTGTTTTGTGTACATTTTCTTCTGAATTTTATTTTTGAAATAAAAAGCGACTGCATTTCAGGTATCATTTTCATTTTGCCTATTATTTAAATATTCTTAACATAATAGTAATTTACATAATTTTATTCAGAAGAGTTTATAAATTGATTCTTTATTAAAAATAACTTAATGACTGTTATCGTTTATGCATAAAACATCTCTATCGTTGAAAATTTCTATTTTTTCCCAAAATCAAAACGTGGGCGTGCAGGTGTGTAACAGATTTCAAATTCGTATTTAGCGCATGCAGATTTTCATAAAATGTCTATCGAATATCAAAGATCAAAATGCATGTTGAAAGTGTGAGAATATTCCGATTTATTCAATCCTGCCATCACCCATGTGACATACGTCCTACACGGTGGGTACATGATGTTATTTCAAAAGTCATGTACACCCGATAAGGATTTACATCGTGTGTATAGAGAGTTACCAGAAAATCGTAAACTATGAACTTTTTAACTGTTTCAAATAAATTTTGGGAACATACACCTACATTCACAAATTTTAATGGCTACGATAAAATCTTAAAAAATGTCAACTTGAATTTGCAGTTGCAGAAATGTGAAAATATAATATAAAATTGGAAAATCAAGAAAATGTAGAGTTTCAACGATTCTTGTTGTATTATATTTCGCAGATATGTTCTACATTAGCAACATCCATGTGTTGACTGCATGGTCCTGCTAATATTATGCAGTATTACCGTATGGCATGTGCAATATTTCTGCTATCGTAAATACATTATACTATTGTAGCACAATATATTACATAATATAATATATATTTTTTCGATATTCTATGCATAACTTGTTTATTTGCACAAAACGAAAAACCAGTAACCAACTAAGATAGGCGACTCTACCCAAATGATACAGGAAGATCACCGACTCTACCCGAATGATACATGAACATTCCGCGGGAAACATGCAGTTGTCAAGAGTGTTATTACGTCTATTTTAAACAATAGAAATATTGTTATTGTATATGCAATAAACAATTTGAATTAGTTTTATTTTGTGTCCTGAATTCATTATTTTATAGAACATTGCTTGAAGAAAGCTTAGATGGAATCAGTAAGAGAAAGAAAAATTATGATAGTAAAAATTCTAATGGGAAATAAAATTTCAAAAGGTAGCCTCTAAGATTCATAAATTATGCAAGAATCATCAAACGATGATGTTAATGATGCTGTTAGAAATGATGACTACACAGAATGCTTATTTTGTGATGCTAATTATAAAAATAGCACTAACGGTGAAAAATGGGTTCAATGTATTCTTTGATTATAAACATGAAGAATGAGATGCATCAGCTGCGCTATTCACGTGCCCAACGTGAAGAGAAAGAGTAATATAATATAATACAAATTACAAAAAATGCAAGATATTTATTTGTCCTAATTTTAAAAAATAAGTACTTATTGTATATCGTAAAAATAAAGTATTTTGAGATATTTATCATTCTCCTAGATGTGCCATATTAGATACCGTTTTTCGATTCGCCACGTTTGTGTCTCTTTTTACCATTTTTACAATAACTTCGAGATAAAACTTTTACATGTTTAACTAACAATATGCAAATATTTATTAACTTTGACGTGTTTTTACATTCGTTTCATAAACAAAAGCGTGTCTTCCAATTCGGGGAAGTTTACTTAATAAAACAATTCTGCTCTAAATGAATTGAACGTGATGTTAATGCAAGGACATTCATTCAGTACTGAATGGAAACGAAAAGTAACAGAAAATAATTTATTAGCACGTAATATGATTCAGAGAATGTGGTGATAGCGTCTTTGATGTATGGAATGTGAAATTGTTATTTCCACGTAATGCAGCCTACGCTGTTGTTAATTAAAACTTCAAAGTTTCCAAAACAATGTGTGTTGATAGGCAACATATTGGCACTTCATAATACAAGGTAATTTAGCCTCCGAGGTTATTTCACCTCAAGTAAGAATTATGTTTTTGTTACAAATATATTGACATGCCACGAATAGCTAGAGGCTGATTCTTCTAAAAATTCTTCTTCTTCTTATTGCTTTAGGAACAATAAAAGAGATATAAAACAGAAGCGTGAAAAAGATGTGAGAATGATTTGGTATGCGATTTCTGCTTTCAAATGATAATACTAGAAGAAGAGTACAAATTACTTATTTCAGTGATGTTTATCGATTAGTGTCTTAATATTATCGCTAAAAAGTTTTTCTTTGAATTCTCACTGAAGGTTATCTTATTTTTACTTTCAAAAAGATTGTATAACTACTGTTCTTAGAAACAAATATCTGTGTAATTCATTTTATCTTTTTGTTCAATATTTTAGTGTACAAGAATTATGTAGTTAACCTTAACCTTCAACAAAAGTTTAGCACAGTTATAATAAAAAATAAGATTTTGTAATAAAACTCAAAGTAGAAGATAATACTATTGTGTTCTTTACATTAAATTAGAAGTAACAAATCATAAAAGTATCATAATTTAAATAAATTAAATGACAAAGTAAAAACGCTTACAAAAACTGCACTCTAAATGAAGTCGAAATTGAAGTAATAGTTACAAAGAATTTGCTTCAAAAAGAACGTAAAATATAACCATTATTGTAAGAGTTGCTACTTAATTTTTTTATTCTTAATACTTATTGGTTCGTTTATATCTCTTGTTTAGTCATCTAATGCTCTAAGAAATGTGCAGTTATAAAACTGTCTATTCTAGAAATAATCACAGACCTACAGACAAAACAAAAACTTAACCTTCAGTCATATACGTACAACGTCATGATACAATTTTAATTCAATACTGTAACATCCTTCTATATTTAAATTTACTCTACGTCTTGGTTAATTTAAATCACCTGGCAAAGATCTCTGCAGGGGTTTACTATGTTTCAGACAAATATAAATATCAAAGCATGTGTTGCAAATGTTCTTCTTGATATATGTCTAATTCGGCGCCAGACGAAGATCGACTTTTACGTAGAACGATGAAGTTTAATAGATGTAAGAATAAGGTTTCCGTTCAAAAAATAGTGTAACTATAAAATAAAAAAATATTACACTTATGAAGAATGTATAATACTAAATATGTAATCTTCCATTCATTTATCTTCCTCTTTTAACATTTTCTCTAATTTCAGGTGAAAAGAACATACGGTTTGTTACACATCCATAAATATATAAAAAGTTTGAAAAAATGAAAGTTAGTTTATGATGAAGTTCCACACAATTTTGACATTTTCCAGTGAAAGGTATGTTTATTTGAGAGCTGTAATCATCTGGATAATCACTGCTATAAAATGTTATCACCACCTGTTTGTACAAGGCTATAAAGGAAGTACAGCATATTCGGGGTACCAGTTTGTTTAGCTCTTTGACTGCTACATGTATGTCACTCACGTATTGATGACTTCCACCAGATCTAGCATGTATATTATTAAAAATTCGTTCACTTACCTAATTGAAAATACTCGTATTAATTTTTTGAAATTATCGAAAATAAATATAATAAAATATCGTGAAAATGCTATGTAAGATTTGTTAAAAATGAAAATACTACCTAATGCAATTTTCAATTGCTTCAGTGTGGCAGTCAACGTGTTACGACGGATACAGTATTACAGTAAAGAATGGGAGTAAATAAAACTGTATAATATCAAAAAAAATTAATCAACATTTATCTTTCAAACTCTTGGTAATAATGAGAAATAGAAAGTACTTGGAACTGCGATTTAACTGAAACGTAACATAAAATAATGATTTTCTTACGGTGCAGGTTACGTAAAATAAAGACATTGCAATTTATCTTTATTTTATCAAATTAAAAATAGGCACAAAAATCATAAGGTATAAACAGTCATCTTAGATATTTATATAAGACCAAGTCTTAAATGCTAAGTTTTAAAATTTACTTGCATAAGTATAACTTTCGGAGCCATAATTAGTATATTTACAGTGTAGCCACATTTCATACTTGGAACACTACATTCACTTTTGTCTTCTTTTGACATTAGCTATTCGCGAAAAAGATGCTTTGGAACAATTTAGAATATTTCAAATTACATTAATTTTCGGTGTTCTGAATTAGCAGCATGACACTTTAACTTAAAATTTTATGTAACACTTTATGCGTACGCTTTGTTTGCAAAGCTATCACGAAAGTATGGAATTAATGTGCAAATGAGTAGATTTAAATGATTAACTCTAAAATTTGTACGTATTTAAACCATGATTGCAATGACTGGATATTTGTTAAATTTTCGTAAATTAACATTTTACAAATTGCTTCAAGGGTCAAGTTTAGTGATCGAATATTCCGACTATTATTACTTTTGTGGATTTTTGGGGCCTCTGGTAAAAAATTGATACGTCTGACGGTCCAGAAACATGTTTGATTAATAGACTTCTCGTTTTTATTATTTATGGCGCTACAAATTAAATAATTTCAGTAGGTTCTTAAATATTACAATATTCTGAACTGCCAGCAGTATTTCAATGCTGTACTTCTGTATTGGAAGATAAAATTATAAGATACTTTATAAATAAATAAATACTATAAATTTCTGGAATAAGGACTTAATATTATATTTATTTTAAACTGTATTTAACTTAAAGGTAAATATTTTGAAGTAGGGAGCTACCTCCGATTTCCATCACCTTGAAATATGTTGTCAAGGTTATCATTTTGAACAGCTTGTTCCTATACATATAATGGTCAGACTCTTTTAGTCTTTAAAATATTTGAAAAATAACGCACTTTACTGTATATATTTTTAAGAGCGAATAAATCGCAAGTAGGATCTTCTGTATTAACCCTAAACCTCCCCGCCCCGATGACGACAATAACCCTAAACCCCTTCGGGACGGACTTTTTTAGATACTTCGAAAACACATCTGGGGATTAATGAACGGATAATATATGTAGGTATAAGCTTAATGCAATCAAAGGCTAAATGAAGCACATATTAGACATTTATTTATCTAGACTTTCATTCGAGGGATACATAATTACCATTATTTTGAAAAACGCATTTGGACAACATATTTCAAGGTGGTCGAAACCGGAGATGACTCCCTTATTCTAAATACTAACCAAAATTTGCAGACGGAGGTATTAACAAGAAAATAGAAGCTTAGGAATAGAGGAACAAGAAGTAATACAGGTACTTACTATTAGGTGCAGAAATTCAGGAATATGTATACCTACATGTAGATATTTGAGAAAAGTAGCTCAATCCCGATAGCAAAAATGCATATCTAAAATCCGTAGGCCTGACAGCAGTTCTTTTTCTTATTTCTTATAAAGAACACTCCCCTTCAAATGATTAAATTAGACAAACTATTGCAATCCTAAACTAGACTAGACTTAACTTAGTGGACTGGACTTAATATTATATTTATTTATAAATAAAAATACTGCTCTCACTTCATTTATTAAAAAATGTTGATTTCTTTGTAGCGAATGTTTTTAATAATTTATTTCGTGTAATTAATATATGCTTATAAAAATGATACACTGTAATAAAGTTCTTTCAAAAGAAAATTAAAATTAAAATTCGTTTCATTTTGTTATACGCGAGTCTTTGTATTGGCATCGTGAAATATCGGAACGTCCTAGACTTGCAGTAAGCATCAGTTATTGCCAATTGAATAGCAATAATAAAATCAGTTAAATAACAACACCGCTACTATTATTTTATATTATACTTCTTTTTGTTTCCGTAAACATTCTTTATCTCTTTCATTTTGTTTCAATGACAATCTTCATTTCAGCTGTAAAATTTGTGTTATGAAAGTGTATATAAATGTAACCTAACCTAACCTTAAAATTATACATTTAATGATAAAATAGCTTCTCCAAATTTTGTCTTCTTACTTTCATAAATTATTTGTAAATACAAAATATGCAAAAAGCAGAAAGAAACGAAAAGAACCCGAATTAAAGAAACCTGAAGAAACGTAATTGAACAAGATTATGGTACAAACCAGAAAATTAAAATTTCAAAAAATCATTAGAAAATCCTTTGAAGGAAAAAGAAATACTAATAAAACTAAATAACTGTACTTCTTGTTAAAAAGTAACACTAATAAAGTTACATTAATTGTATTTAATATTTCATCATAAGTTTGAAAAATATGCTTCATTTTATACAAACCTGTTATTTAAAAATAAAAAGTCTATCTGGTTTTATACGTACCTATTATTAAAAAATAATGATTAAAACGTTTAATATAAATATTTGAATAGAGTTTAATTTTGTTATCGCAAATATTACGTTTTTTTAACTGTACTTTCCCTAAAAATAATGAAGTATCATATTTTACCGCAAGTACTGGGTCAGTGTGAACACTATTCATTTTTGTTTTACAAAATCATTAAATCTAATAATTGTTTTATTAAATTCTTAATCATAAAGTAAATGCGATTTATCATGTAATTACAAACTTGTTCAACACAATTTATTTTATAGAATTGAAGAATTATTTAATGTTCTTTCAGTATCTTAGAGATTCAAGTATTTGGGCTTTCATCTTATTTGCAAAAAGACTTTCACAAATTGGCATTTTACTGTTCGGCAAATTGAGTCGAAAATGTGAAAAGTACGGTTAGTCCACAAATCTCATGCATGAACAAGTTATTCGTAAATATTATTTCCTATATTGCAAATTAAATAACGTTATTAATGTTACCTTGTAATTATTTTAACCTTTGGTTCAAATAAAATCAGAACAATACGGACATTTATCAATAGCTGTTCGCTCTAAAATAAGTTCAAATATCATAAATCGACACATCTGTTTAATTGTTCTTGTTTTAGGCTCGCTATAAATCGGCGTAATACTAAAACGTCTAAGATTAACTCCAGACGTGCAGTTACGAAACCGGAAAACGGTCATTAAGATCGACGAACGATTCACAGAAACGGTCATCGCCGTTAAAATGGTTAATTGGATATGATTTAGCATCGGACCGGTTAATGCAATCGAAGGAATTTTGCGTCAGTTTCGAAATGCTCAAATTTCCTAATTTCCGAATCTTCGAATTATTAAAAGCTTAATTTGTCAAACTATCAAACTTTCACTGAATTATTAAACTTTCGAATTTTCATATCTTCAAACTCCGAAATTCTTAAATTTCCAAATCTTCAAATTTTCTAATTCCTGAATGTCAAATTCTCTGATTTCCAAATCTTCGAGTTTTTTATAAAAGTTTCACTTTTAATGCACCTGATCACATATACAATCTTTTGGGTTAAGATTTATGAAAGAATTACTTCCACAGACTTATGTCTCCACTGTTTATATAATTTTTTAACTGTGTACTAATGTAAAGTTTACATTTGTAATTATTATAAAACATTTTTAATTTTTATTTTTCGTATTGATTGAGTAAAGTACTAGCATATTCCGTAAATATAAATAAAAAATGTATATACGAACATAGGTTCTTGAATGCATTATCAGAAATTATAAAATAAATATTGAAGTCAACAATTATTCCTGTGTAGTATTAAAGAGAAAATCATCCATTGTCATTTCGTATAACAAAATATTGAAGAACCTATCTTTATATAAAATTTTTTATCATTTTTATTTACAGATTATGATGGTAAAATTTTATGTACGAAACTAGGGCACACTATATGTGGCATCGAAAAATAAAACAATGAGAAGTTATTTTATACTTCTGTTATAATTTTTTAATAAAGTGTTGAAAGCTCTATAAACCCGTTAATTCTTAATGCTTATATTGGGGTATGAAACGGCCCCAGCCAATTTAACTTCAGTTTTAGCCACTTTATATCCTCAAAATTCTAAATAAACACCGCTTTTGAAATTTTTACTATTTTCTTCCGCAAACTGTTATATCTGGAAAGTATCCACCTAAATCTTTAGCACTTTATATTAAAATCGAAAAAATTTGGAATTTTCTGTGAATACCATTTTTTCAATTTTTTCACGTTTCTGAATTTTTTTCATATTAAACATTTAAATCTACTGAAGTCAACAGTAAAATATGTTAAAATAATTTTTAAGCACTATTTACAATTTTTGTGAAGTTAAAACATTGAGTGGCTTTTTTGTAACATTTTTAGTGGCTGCAGTGTGAAACATTGCAGTGTGTCAAGTATGTTACTTTGACGAAGTGTAACCGTTAAGGGTTAATATAGCTTTCTCCTATATTCGTGTATGAAATATGTTAATAATATTTGATAGTCGAAACTAAGACATCTTATATACTTAAGACAATTTTTTAGGTACAGTTACTCCATTTAATATTCGGTCATTATGGTATTTGCGAAATTAAAGCTTCCTGTACTTACTTGCAATGTGATTATCGTATTTTCTGGTCCGTAATGAGTTAAAGCGCATATTCTAGTTTACAAATATGTAAAATTAAATACTTTATTTTTGATCGTTTTCCACATAATAAATCATAAACGAAATTAGACCCGATATTGGTGTCGAAAAAATATTCGGACACTCAATATTACATAAAGTTTTTTCTTATTTATAGCGTATGTAACAACAAAATTATAATTTTAATATTAATTTAATATTTTGTGAGTATCCCTTTTTCTGATGACGTGTTGCAGACGTGTTGGCACGTTTGAAATTATTTTATTTAAATAATTTTGAGTAATGCGTTTCCACTCTTCCGTCAGCCGTATTTTTAATTCGTCTTTTGTTTTTATAGGGGTGGTCTTAACATTACGATCTAATAAGTCCCATAGATTTTCAATTGGATTTAAATCCGGTGATTGTGATGGAGGACGGAGCACTTTCGGATAAGCGTATAATAAATATTTCTGAGCTATTCTCGATTTGTGTTTCGGATCGTTATCCTGGTAGAACTTAAAACTATCGCGTACATCCATATTCGTTGCACTTTTTAATAAATTTGGCTTTAATATGTCTAAATATTTGTTCTTGTTCATAATACCTTCAATAAAAACCAGCACTTCGCACATTTCCGTTTTAAGTATTGAAAAGTAGAAGCTTAAACATATGTATTTATAGGTCTTGTGGGGTAAATGAACAAGGGATGACTCCTTAGGTAAAAAGAAGTAGAAGTTTCATTTAACAAAATTGACAGAAATGTGATTTTTTATATTTCTCGAAGACTTCATATGTGCTTTGTCATATCAATTTAAAATTATTAGTAATTTGTCAATTATTGGTGCATACATTTCGATGGTGATTTATTTATAGTGTAATAAATGCTTTGTAGCATTTATTTCTTATAATATAGACAACAATACTTCTATCAGTCCATTAGAAAATTATTTGCAATTCTATTGGAACGCCATAGCGAAAATTTGATTTTCATACGAGACACTGAATCGGTTCATAAATCTGCATTATACATTATTTACAATATATGCAAATTATACAAGATGATTTGCCGAAAATAACATTCGGTTACTGGATTGGACCGTACATTTCTCTGACGTTAATTTTATAGAAAATTGATAGAGAATATTTGTGCGAACGATTTTTTCAAATAATCGTATATATTGAAATGTAGATGAGCAGAAATTGGCAGTAGCTGATACACGAAACTATGTCGAGGGAATATAGTAAACAATCTTACTGGCACTATGCCAAATCGAATCTTCGATATAAGTCGTGGCGATGCGGATACGATAAATTAGTAAGTTTGGTATTTTTGTTCACAACACGTAGTAAAATCGTTGTCCTTAAGCGGCTAGTATATTTATGGAGCGCCTGAAAATTATTCATTATGCGCATCAGCTAAATATTTATGATAATACACCAAATTCCTTTAATACAATTTGTTTATACGCTACAAATCAGTATTTAAATAATATTGGCCGTAGTCAAAAATTCAAATTAATAAAAGCAAAAGGGTATATTTATTGCACTGCACTATGTTAAAGTATTATTAAGTTGGTCATCAAAGTAAAAATTGACATTTGTGACTAGACACGACGTAGTATCATTAAGAACAAGGGTACACAATCTTTCAATTTTATCTTTTAACCTATCAGTATATATCACTGTCTCAACATTAACTCTCAAAAATTCCTTTCGGTTGCTTTTGCTATTTTAACTGATTTTGCAACGACGATCACATATAACCTCACGACGTCCAATGTATATAATTTTTCTTATAAATTGTTACAACAGAAAGTAGAGTACTCTTTATACCGGTAAATAGTGCTATTTCACGGCAAGGGTTGAAGAACCCAGGCCACCACGAGTTTACTTTAAGACCGAGCTACCCTTAGTCTCACCAGTCTCGTTTGCAAGTAACCCTATTTCAGTGCCGTGACACGACAGTCACGGCTGCTTAACGCAATTGCTGCGAACCTTTTGAAGGCAACCGTTCTCTCTTTAACCCCCTTTTAACCCCTCACCTACGCCTTCTGTCTACCTTGCTCACTTCTTCGCCCCGACCCCAAACCATTCCGTAATTTACTCTTTCTGCAGCTTCTCATCATACCGTCCATTGCACCCCTTTGCGGCCCTGAATGCTTCAGGACACGCGGGAGGGTGAGGAAAGTCAGTCCCGTGACGTCACAGAACGTAGGGTCACCGCGTTGAAATTCAGGTCGACTCACCCCTTTATTAACCACCCTCTCGCCGCTCGCTCTTTCTCTCTCGCCCTACCTCTCTTCCGTTCTTTCGCTATATTTCTCCGTCTCTCCCTCTCGCAGCCACTTTACATGCACTCGAACGTTTCTAGCAAGCGTCAAGGATAAAAAAAAAAGAGGAGTAACCCTTCTATCTTTACAACCCTTTATCTTGTTTGTCTTACATGATGTGTTACGTAACGGTATTATTGATTATATCTTGGTAACAAGATAAGTTAGCAGATTCGGTCGAACAAGGCAAAAGCAAATATCGTGTATTTCCTTGTGGCGGTATAAGAAAAAAATGTACAGTAAAATTTTTTTCGGGTTAATTTAGGGAAAGTCAAGTTTACAGATCTGCTGTATTCCATTGTTGTTATTCTATTACCTTTACTCGATTGATATTTATTTGTAGAAATTTATGATAGGAATTTAGGAATTTAGGAATTTGGGAATTTAGGAATTTAGGAATTTAGGAATTTAGGAATTTAGGAATTTAGGAATTTAGGAATTTAGGAATTTAGGAATTTAGGAATTTAGGCATTTAGGAATTTAGGCATTTAGGCATTTAGGAATTTAGGAATTTAGGAATTTAGGAATTTAGGAATTTAGGAATTTAGGAATTTAGGAATTTAGGAATTTAGGAATTTAGGAATTCAGAAATATAAAAATTCAGGAATTCAGGAATGCAGGAATTCGGAAATTCGAAAATTCAGAAATTCAGGAATGCAGGAATTCGGAAATTCGGAAATTCAGAAATTCAGAAATTCAGAAATTCAGAAATTCAGAAATTCAGAAATTCAGAAATTCAGAAATTCAGAAATTCAGAAATTCAGGAATTCAGGAATTCAGGAACTCAGGAATTCAGGAACTCAGGAATTCAGGAATTCAGGAATTCAGGAATTCAGAAATTCAGGAATTCAGGAATTCAGGAATTCAGAAATTCAGAAATTCAGGAATTCAGAAATTCAGGAATTCAGAAATTCAGAAATTCAGAAATTCAGAAATTCAGAAATTCAGAAATACAGGAATTCGGGAATTCGGAAATTCGAAAATTCGAAAATTCAGAAATTCAGGAATTCAGAAATTAGAGAAACTGTGGATTTGTATTTATAATCTTGATAATGTAAAAGTTTGAATGCTTTTAAACTCCGACATTTAGGAATTTACAAAATTTGAATATTAAAAAATTTGGGGATGTGAAAATGCTAAAAGACTTGAAAAATCATCTTTTTACAGAAATCTCCTAAAAAATATTATGTAAAAAGAACGCTTGATTAAATATTTTAGGACGCTGTCGATAACAAGCGACAAATTCAAGAAAGAGGAAAGGCACATAACTACAACGGAAATAAAAGATAGTGCCCTTAAGTATTGTGGTTATTGTAATTTGCAAATTATGGCGAGTTTAACAAATAGTTTCTCTTTATCGTATTACTACGTACACGCAATTACCGAATAAACATCAACTATATATAATAAACAATAAGCATTTCCTCGTGATCTATTAATTAATAATAAGCAATTCCACATGCAGCTGAATAATAGCAAGTTGCTGAACAATAGTAAGCACAATAGCGGCAATAACAATTGCGTACATACATAACAATAGTACAGAATTATCAAGATAATTTTTTTGTTAAAAAGAAATTTACTTAAAATGTAAATTCGATCAAAATAATTATTTTACACAACCCAAGTATCAAATTTTTATAATTATATATAATATTGCATGCAGGTAGGTGTTTATATATGCAGGGTGTTTCGAAAGTGGTGGTACAACCGAAAAATGGGTAAATGAACATGGAAAAATAAAAAAAAAGCTCTTTCAATTTAATTTGGATATATAACTAAAAAATAGAAATAGTCGAACAGTTCTGAATGCCTATAACAGGGGTGGCCAAGTTCCTTGATAGTCGAAGCCATTTTTCAAAGTTTGAAATGTTTCGCGAGCCGCAATTTTCGATGGCGCAGTTTTTGATGAGTCATATTATTCTTAACTTGGACGGAAATGAAATTTGTTTCAACGTTGCACTTAGTCTTTCATATTTGTCGTCAATAATTTTGAAACTCATATGGAACGATAATAATTTTTAAAAATATAATAGCACAAAAATGAAAAGGGAACTTGGTACATTCATCGAGAGCCACAAATAATCCTTTAAAGAGCCGCATGTGGCTCGCGAGCCGCAGGTTGGCCACCCCTGGCCTATAAGATAACACTAGTGATTTGAAATGGCATATTGGAGCATTATGTTGAAAAATTGGTTCATATGACAATATGTCTCGTCTCATACGGTAAACTCATATCCTTAATATGTTCACTGTGTTACTCTACATATAAGAATCGTATCGTACTTTATTGAAAAAAGTTTTCTACTTTTTTTCACTGAATGGCATTAGCTTCCATATGGAGTTTATATTTCCGACATTTTTATTTTCATTTAAATAGGTAATAATCGAGTCATTAAAGCATAAACTAATAAAATAGCGTAAATACTGTGCTATGTAAACAATATTTATCCACTTTAAGATTTTGAATATATGGGGTGCTTTAACCAGTTAACTATGGCGATCTTTTTGCAAAGTGCGCACCAGTGTGTGTCGCGATAATCAAGCGATGACGAGTTAGCTCTCAAGAATTTATGCATCCATCTCAAATCATTTACACTTTTTATTTGTTTATTTCATTTCGTGTTGACCTCTAAACATTTTAAACATACTACAATTTACGAATATAATTTAGTTTTCGCTAAAATTACAATTTAAACATCAAGTTGTAACAAAATTTTACGCATGACGGATATAGTCGTCATGATACAAAATTCTGCCATATTTCCATGACGGACATAGTCGTCAAACACACTTAACTCGTTAATTCACTTAATCATCCTGTTATTAAACAGCACATGAATATTTGTGAACTTGAATATTTTCTGTGAAACCTTTTGCCTACAAAACGTATACATATCAATGTTTTCACTGATTGCATTTAACTTTCGAAAGAAATTCCATCGAATTTTTCATATAACATGAGTACCGTTCACAAATTATAATGAATGCAAAGGGAGAAATAACTGTTGATATCTGTGTATGTAATATCTTTGCAATTAGAAAACTTTATTGTAATTTGAGCAAAAATTTTAATTTGATCAAAAATATGGAAAAAGTTTAAAATATTAAGTGGTTTCGATTCAATGACTAGAGGCTGTAGAGTTGCGAACGATTGATCGGCAAATGTTTCGCCACTGACTTTGTGTGAAAATAGCTCTTTTTTTTAATAACGTTGTAAAAATATAAAACGTAACATTTGAAAGGAGATTTCAGAAGCTTTACAGACGTGTATAAGCTACAGAGAAGCAAGTTTTTCTTTTGCTTGAACAGCAGGGAAAATCAAACTCAATACAAAAATTCATCGCGTGATTGGTTGGTAACCTTTCTCGCCTACAAACTCTCTCTGAAAGTAACTTTTATAAAAGTAAAGTTATAAAATTACAAACATAACATTCGGAAGAGAATTTCAAGTGCTTCGAAATCATATGTAAGTTTCACGGGAACAAATTTAAAATTGTGAAATTAGTAAGAGAGGTTGAACTTCGTTTTGAGACACAAGTCTTTTTAACTTTTTTTGCATAATTGAATAGTATTCGACAAATATAGATAAAATACAACGAATTATTATTAATATAGATAAAATACAACGACTTCTTTATTTAACAACCTTTTAAATCTTATTTGACTTGATTGAAATTTGATTTGATTAGATTGTTACACTGACCTTTCAAAAGAATGAGTGTATACATAGTTAAAGGAAAGAACGTGCAAGGATTAAATCTTGAAATACAATCAATTTTTGAGAACAACGAATAGTCAAACAATCGAATATTAGTCAAACAATTTTCAGATACATATTGAACCCTCTGTTGGGGTTGCTAGAAATGTTGGAAATGAATTAATCGATTTTAAACTATTTACACAGATTTTTAGAATGCTGTTTTTAATTCTGAGACCAAAATTTAAAAACTCAATGTAAAAGACAAAAATTACGAAAGATATTTGACTTTTACTAAACATTGCTATATTTGTATTGAATTTATATTTCTGTGACAATTGTTTCGGAACTAATTTAACTCAACAGTTAAATATATTTTATATTGTGTGTGTGATGTACTCCTCTTGCATTTGTACCATACCAAGAGATATTGTATAGTGTTATATAGGATCAACAAATATTATTTGAGTAGTATATGCAACGTTACATCATCGTGAAATCATGCAATATGTACTGAATGTAACTTCTTGCTAGTAATAAACTATAACTTTTTAAACTCCTAATTTATTTTAGGTATTAGATAAATATTCAAACTACATTAAACATTTGAAAATGTCACGAAAGAACTATTTGGAAAACATATTAAGCGTTTTAAACATTAGCATGACGAAATTATATACATTTACATTAACATATCTTTCGTGTTCAAAACTTTGTTGTAACGTTTTACCACATTTTAAAGCGAACATATTTTGCTAAACGATTCAGTGAATGTTTCAGACAAATAGACAGATGGAATGAGAATAGAATGAGAACAGCTCAATTAACGGAATATTCTTCGTTATTGATAATTGCAATTCGCCATTTTTGTAGTAATGCAATTATTCTCTGCAATTATTAATCAAGCACCTGAAAGATCGGATTTGAGTCAGTGGGTTATAAACAAAACTAGAGCGAATCAAGGACTGTTTGGAATTTAATGTTTTAATGGAGATCAATACATAGTTTATTATTTGTGTTATATTTAAGTAACAACTATTGGAACATTATTTTTTATGAAACGACGGCTAAACTCCATTTAAGGACAGCATCTTTTTCAAATATTTTGTGTAATCAGATAATATTCGATGAATATACACGGAATACAACGATTCTGAATTTCGAAATTAAAAGGAGTTTCAAAATCTGATGCTCAAATAGGTACAAAGAACATTTAAGTATAGAAAAATACAAGTAGTAGTGATTAGACTAAATATTCAATGGTACTGAGAATATTTCCCGAGTTAATTCATATTTTTACATGACTTCAAAGATCAGTTACAAGATATTTGGTAAAAGAAACTACAATCGTGTCAGAAAAGAGGGTCATTGGCTGTTGAGAATGGTTTTAACTAAAGCGAGTGTCGCGTAGAAATCGAAAATCGTGAAATGATCATTATACTAATTGTAAAAGAACATGTTAATATCAGTAGTAGAATGTGTACTGTCTGAAAACTTACATAGGTTCTAATGCCGAGGGTTATAAAAGGCTATTAATCACAGTAGAGTTCAGATGGAAGTATAATTTACTTTGAGTTTGAGTTAGGTTATTGTCCAATTTTGATCAAATCATATTGGCGTCCTGTAAAAAAATGAATAAAGAGAAGAGGACAATGGATTCCATTGTAATTGCAATTTTCATGATGAATTTGCACTTCGACTGTGCGAATATTTATGGCGACAATTTTATCCCCGAAATAATATTGGCCTTATTGGCATTTTTAATGGACGCCGTCCGAGCACAGCATGTTACTAAATAATAAAATTCACCTAGTTATATTGGGATGAGCTATACAGTATTCTACTATTATGAAACTTTGACACTATATAGCTTTTCAACCAATAGATTCCAACATTCGAAATCATATTTTATCTATATTTACCGAATACTATCAAACTATGCACAAAAGTTAAAAAAAAAAAGTATTAAGGTGAAGTCTAATAATGAGAAAAATCATTGAAAATTGGTTGATTGCTAACGTTTGCTAAACTCTAATAAGGTTTACTAATGCTTTGTGCGCTATTATTTTCTTTCAGAGTTTATTACCCTTTAGTATCCTTTTGACATTGATTTAATATTTCTGTGAATGAAATCGCTTCAAACTTGATGGCGAAAAGAATTTGTCAACATATTTTTGGTCATTCAATCACCATTTAATTTCACCCTATAGAGGCAACATTTAGTTAATATTAGATTAATGCAATAGTCAAACCAAGACATTGGTATTATTATTTATTAGCCAATCTTTGATGCTGGAGAAACTAAACAAGAAACGAAATTCTGGTGACATGAGATAGCATTACAGTTTACTGTAATTTCATGATATTAAATTTAATATCTTTTTCATTGATTTAGAATAGCGAATTAATTGGTAGTTATGAAACACAATCTCACAAATTGACTTCGAGATTTTTGGTACATCGATCTTCTTGAAACAGAGTAAGTACAATTATAATAGACCTCAAAAGTAATAATTTTACAAACCCACAAGATAAATTCTTAATCTTAATCTAAATTTCGAAATTTCTAGGTCCCGAAGTATATCGCTAAATTGCTAACTCATTGGTAAATTTTGGAATCATCAAAAACTTCTACAAATTATTATACAAAGGCTCACTTCTTAATTAGTATTCTTTCTGTTGAAAAATCAAATTCTTAACTGTACATGCACGTAAAACTCGTTACGAAAAAAGAGAGTTATGGGACGTTTACATGTGTTGTGAAAACTCGAAGATTTATTCCAGAATGCTGAGCAAAACGACTGAAAGCATAGAATACGAAAAAATTCTCGCATACGAAATTACATCGTATTTATCTTTCTGAATGTAACATCAGATTATACTGAAACGTTGGAAAACAGCTATTTTGTTGCGAAGTGACGTTAACTGGTAGCGTAATCATAGAGGAAAAAAGTGAAATTTAATGCTAAATATATTGATGTATTTGCAACCACTTACTACAGTGCGTTACATAAATGACTTCCTTTATTTTTATTAATTTCAGTTTTCGACTCGAAACTATGGAAAATATTTAACCACTAACATGTACTATGTTAATTCGCAAAAATAAAATTATACGAACAAAAATTGACGTATTAATATATATATTCATCTCATTTGCATTGACACAAATTTTTAAGCGTTCCATAAAAATACCAATCATTGAAGAACAATTGTTTTATTCTTCTCCATGAGGCATTTTACTCTCTAATCTTTACAAACGAATTTTACAAATGTAAAGTAAAACAAGTGAAGGTAGCATAATGAATTTGATCACTTATGAAGGTCAATTAACGCCACATTAAAGAGAACATACCTTGGTATGTTTACGAAACGTCTGAAAGTCAGGTTTTATATAATCCAGCTTAATATTTACGTTGATACGTTATTTCTCTTTTACACAATTTATTGTTTATACAACCACGTTGCTATTTAAAGGATACTGACATTTTCCAACCAAGTGCTCAGATTATTGAAAACGCGAGGGTTTGCAATATTTATGAAACGTTTGAATATCTGGTTTTATAACTCCGTTAATATTTGCTGAACGTAGTGAGACTTCTGGGACGACTCGATCTGCATTTGTTCGTTTGTCTGTAGCACGTTAGAGGTCGCAATTTTTGGTCTCACTTGATATCTTGAGGTATTATTTCTTATTTATGTGATAATACTATTTCTTATTTTTCTAAATATTGTACAAAATTCAACTTATTCCAGAATAATACTAATATATTTTTCAAACCGTAATATCAGGGTTATTTAATTATATTAATATTTATTAGTAGTTCATATGATTGGCAGTAACAAATCGCGTATTAACCATAAAAAAGTTACTATTGTAACATTAACTTACTGATCCCTCGACTTCAATCATTAAAAAATAAACAAATTGTTATCCCCCTCATACATCTGAAAATATAAATATTTTTGACAAATTTTTCCTTTAATCTGAGACATGTTTTATGCATATGACTGTATAAGCTGTCATAGTTGGTATTAATATAAACATTAAGATAAAGTTTTTCATTTGAAATTTTGAAGATAAACTCGAGAGACACCCTTCTACTGCGTAGATTTTGGCGGTAATCTAACAACAAGAACCTGTTGTCATCGACGTTGATCGTCGTCGAATCGATAAAAAACCGCGTTTTTGTATTGTTTTCGATAATTTTTGATAATTAGAATTGTCTGGACCCACGTTAAAAGCTCTATAACTCATCGCTGACGACAACACTGGGTTCTCATTGACGTCAGTCGTCGTGAAGTCAAGAATAATCGTGTTTGATATCGTTTTCGACAGTTTCAGACACGTTTAATCGTTTGGGATGACTTAAAAGTCTCTGTATCTTATTCTTGTTCTACCTCTATATTTACAGCAGGTACTCTAAATTTTAAATGACACCTGGTAGATCCACTAGTTACGTTATCCTCTTGGCTTACAACATCGAGTCAGACTCGTGACGCACGTTACAGTTCAAATTTGACAAAACTAAATCATATTTGCATAAAAATCGAGTTTTGTGTATGATGCAAATTGCAGTTTGCATAATTAAAGATCCCTAGATCCAATATATACCTAACATTTCAACATTCTTTATTTACCTTAACGCTGCAATAATAATTAGCAGTTCCGACTGACGCACTGCGAAGAACTTGTAGCTCGAGGGGTTAATACATCTATTTTCTTTTACACAATTTCTTGTTTTCACACTAAAAAAGTAGTATGTAAGGAATGCTAATCATAATTTCCTACCAAAAGTTCAGTTTATCGAAAATATCAGGGGTTGGATTTATGCAATGCATTATATACATTTATTAGTAAATCATTAGATTTCAGAATATCTCGTAGCAAATGCGGAACATTTCAGTATACATCGAGTGACACCCTTCGTCTCTGTATATCTCTTTTAAAGCACGAGGGATGCCGTTGAAGCGAATATAATGAATTCAGTGGAGTTGTTGCTACATACACGTTGGCTATACCAATATGGTGAGTAAAATAAGATACGGATCAGTATTCAGGAGGGTCGATTTCACGGGGTGAAGAACGTAAACATTCATGTCGACCCAAATGCCGCTTTTGGTGGGCAAAATTTAATGGTTTTAGGATCGTGAAACTACCACAGAGCGATTAAACAGGCTATGTAGGGTAAAGCCGCATAATACGATACCCATTTCTTTAAAAAACCGTAACTCTGCATTAAGAACACTTTTATTAAAATTGGATGAGAATGGAATAGCTTAATAATAATCGTTTTGTGAACAATATAAAAAGATTTTTGTACAAGATTTTAAACAATATGTAAAGATTAAAGTTATTAGTCAGTCAGTGTTAGTTCTTCTGAGTTTCTACGTAAATCAGTTTTCAAGTACAATATTGAATATTTGTGAAAAATTATTAGTAAAAATTGCTCTTGGTCTGATATTACCATTACTGACCATTACATTTTATTGCATTTACAATACAAATTAATATTTTCTTGTTATTATGTTGTTAATTACATGTTTTTCCTTTATTTGAACAAATTATAATATAGATTTATGCTTTTGCTTTATGAAATTGATGAGTTGAAATATAAGAACGTAAATTCGTACACTTCATTAAGAGGTGATAACAAAAATTCGAAATCAATGGACTACTGTTGTAATTCGATATCACATACAGTTCTAGCTTAATTCGTATAATTTTTTAGCATATTCCACAAATAAAAATGAGACAACACGTTTGTATGAACATAAGCTCGTGAATGACTTAAATTTTTGATCAATAAATCACTTTATTTATTATTTTTAATAAGATTAATGTCTTACTGATGGTCTATTTACTTTATAGAGCTAAAACAACCTTGCTTCGCTTGAAGACTCAGTACCCTGGTTTCAAACTTATTTATCATCTTGTAATTACTTTTGATACCGCGGCATATCGCAAATGTCATCTTGTACGTCAGATATACGGTACTTAACATATCAAAGACACATGCATCAACGGCAGAGAGTAACTATACCGACTACGTGCAATATTAATTTCCTGCATATTAAACGGCGCATTTCGTAACACAGAAAGTCTCACATGAATTAACAACATAAAGGTACCATGAAATAGTATTTTCGACATGACTTAAAGCTTGAAATTTGATGAACATAATTCCACAAACTTTTAATATTTTTAACAGAAAATGACTGGTTGCCAGTTATAATAAATAATGGTCAATTTTAAAACAAAAAAAATATAATTTTCTCATCAAAATTGTAAGTTCAAATTAAAATTATAAGTTGACTTTATTTTTAGCTGGTTTATTGTTATGGATAATATTATTGTATATTATAATACTATAAACAGTGTAAACGTACACCTACAATTTAAAACGATATGATCACATAAAAATATCAGAATATCGCTCTTATACGTTTTGGATGTGAGTTTTCAGACTTTGTGAAAATGTCTACCTATCATCAATATTTCATCAATTTCAACATTTCAATATGTAATTCGATATTTTCGATATAAAATAATTCTCCATTACAAAATGCCGATTCTTCATTAATATTATCACTGAATAAATATTGTAATACTTTTCATTACTGTATAAAAATCAATTAAATTAAAAAATATTGAGCGTACATTTTGTAAGTACAGAAAGTATGTAAATATATAAAAAGCAACTATTATATATTATTTTCTTTTAACAGATCTTGGATCGAGAGAATTTGGATTCATGGAAAAAGAGTGAATACACAAATAAACACTTCAAACAAATTACAGTAAAAATGAATTACTGAAGACCAATGCATGAAAAATATCACGAGATGTAAATTTGTTTAAAAGAATTAATTTTGTAAATATGTGAGAATGTACATATAGGAAAACTGCGTAGTTGAAATAAGTCGTTTTAATTATGATTAGGATGAAATAAAGTTAATCTACCATGAATCTTTTTCCAGGTATAAATGCGAAATTGGGAAATACGAAGACAGTTTCAGATTAAGTAAGTAGGTTACGAGGAAATAAAAGGAAAAACAGAAAAGAGGGGAAATAAGATTGATCGAGGGGTGCGAGAAATACAGGATATCCGCAAAAATTTGAACCAAATTGACGTACCATATTAATGGCGTCATTTAGGTGGAGAAAGCTTATAAGTACGAACCTATGTCCGAAAATGCTGTTAGACCTCTAAGCATCCAAAGATTTACGAGCAATACTTGATGCCACCATATTTCTTTTCACGGAACAACAGAACGATTGATTTATGGGATAGTAATAGGAAGACGGAAAAAAATTTTGAGATGTATTCAAAATGTCTTTACAATTAATGGTTAATGAAATTCATAGATTAAGGGATATATAGGGTGGCTCACCACATTTTGCCATCTAGATTTGCGTCATTATTATTACTCATAGCAAACAATGTTTTAGACGAAGTTGAGTGGTTTTGAGAGGGGCATATGTTGGTCGTATATTTTTTTTGTAGGTGGACGTGTAAAGGACATATGAAGGTCATAAATGTTTTTTTAAATGGAATCATATATTTTTTATTGCATCAGCTGATACTCCTTCATATTCTTTACAAAAAAGTATTAATCTATTTATGTGAAAAAATTATTAGTTTAAGAGATATTTTAATTTTAATGTATATTTACAGAAAAGGTTCAATGTGGCGACCATTTGCATCAGAACTCTTTCTGAATCGAGAAATTAATGACTTACTTACATTCCATAGTGTATAATCTTTCTGCATGTGTAGCACTTTTCCCAGCTTCAAAATAAACTGATAACATCTCTATCTTTTCTTCTTTAGAATACTTCATTATGAAGTGATAATTCACCGTATTGTTGTATTCACCGTATTAGAAACGTAACAGAGACTAAATTTCACTGTTACTACGTAACAAATAAAAACAAAAACTCACAATTTGTTTGATGACATGTGACCTCTCAAAGCATGTTGAAAAACATTTGCTGTTCAGTTAGGGCAATTCATAATATTGATCAGAAAGTCACGATTTCCTAATAAATTAGAATTAAAATATCTCCTAAACTAATGATTTTTTCACATAAATAGATTAATACTTTTTTTGTAAAAAATATGAAGGAGTATCAGTTGATGCAATAAAAAATATATAATTCCATTTAAAAATAACATTAATGACCTTCATATATCCTTTATACGTCCACCTACAAAAATAATATACCACCAGCATATGTCCCTCTCAAAACCATTCAACTTCATTTAAAACATTGTTTGCTATGAGTAATACTAATGACGTAAATCTAAATGGCAAACTGTGGTGAGCCACCCTGCACATTTTAATTTAGAATAAAAAGAATGATTTCTAAACTCGTGAGTTCTGTATGATTAGTTATTTTTTAAAATAAATATTAGTGAATCGTCGACGCTTATATATCGTAATCATTGATTAAATTATATTCAAAAAGAGTTATACCTGAACTTTTGTTAGCAGAACTGGGGTTGTTAATCGTATCTATATTATACATACACACTTTACTCGTTGGAGGACCTGGCCCCCCAAATCCCCCTATTGGTTCAGGATGCAAGTGCACAGTATGTTGGAAAAGTAACAGAACTTTTTAAATTTAAGGAAAACTATTAGCGTCATCTATTAAAGCACTATGTTATCTGAAAACGGTATACCTCCCCTATAAAACACAACAATCATTATCGAAATCGAGCAACGAATTGTTGACTTATAGCGTTTAATACGACAGAACCTTTCGTCACGATATTACAAAATCACGGACAAGTGCAACAAATTGCTCGAGTTAAATATTGCGAGGATCTTATCAAAACAGCCAGACGGAACTGTAAATTCCTAGAATCAATTGTAACTAGTGATGAGACTTGGTGCTTCAAGTATGAACCTCAAACAAAGCCCTAAAGTGCTACGTGGAAATCTCCAGGCTCTCTAAAATAAAAAAAATTGCGATTCCAGAAGTCCCGAGAGAAGACAATGTTAATTTGCTTTTACGATTCTAAAGGAATTATACTTCAGAAATTCGTTCCACCGGAACAAAATGTTAATGGCGAATATTATCTGGGTGTTGTGGAACGTTTGTGGAAGAGGATTATTCGTGTGCAGCCCGAATATCGAGCGCCGGGAAATTGGTTTCTGTTGCATGATAACGCACCATGTCACAGAACTGTCGTTGTTCGTGAATTTTTGGCGAAAAAACAGATATGTGTGCTCCAACATCCTCCAAATTCGCCTAACTTATCTCCATGTGATTACTTCCTTTTTCCAAAACTGAAATTAGCTATCAAAGGAATGTTTTATGACACTGTTACACAAGTCCAAGCAGCTGTGATAAGGGTGTTTGAAACGATTCCGCAAAACGACATAAAAAAATCACCCTCTATATACTTGTACTTTAATACATAGACTGGGTATAATAACAGTAGCTACGTTTATTTATTTATTAATCACATTAATATAATCCGTTTATTATATTAATCCTCTCGTAATCAAATTAATCCTTCTCAAGAAATTCTAATTAATTTGCTGATCATAGATTTCGATGTACCTCCGTTTTGCGTCTTTTTAACAAAACCAATAAGATATAATCCGTTCACGGTGTTTTGAAAATAATAATACATCTCTCTAATAATTACCTGATATCGATCAATAAATGTTTGAATACCTCAGCGTGCGAATATTAATACGAGTTGCTGTATAATTTAATGTTTACCAAACGAAGCGGAATCTCATAAATATGCATAAATTCCTTTCAACTATGATAACGTTTTAAAATTATCCATGTGCGATGTAATCCGCGATTAAAGCTGAAAAAGATTGTTAAAAATCTTTATGACCCGTTAACGACCGATTGCACCGTTATTCAACAAATTTCGAAGAAACAAAAGCAGATTCTCTTCTTAAAATAAACAATTGAAAATGATCAGTTTAAGATCCCTCTCGCAGAAAAGAAAATATATAGTAACTGCATCGTCCAAACACTGTAATGTCAGCTAAGATCTCGTTGTATCATCGTCTTATTTACTGAGTACACAATATAAAACATGAGCATTTATGAAATGTGCATTACAACGCAGTCGGATACATCAGTGACCCTTTCTCCTGCCAGCTGTTTATTTTTATGAACGATGCAGATTCTTTTTGCTCGTTCGAAAAACACGGTTGCAACCGAAATACATCAACACGTTTGCTGTGCTACCGAGGTCAAACCAAAATAAACTTTCTTGGCGCGAAAAGTTTGCCACGTATCATATCTCCGTATCATTTTACATTATACAACTGCCTGTGCATCGGGAACTATTGAATCAATAATTCAAAGTGCATTATATAAAAACGTTATACATATATAATTTAGTGTAGAAATTGAATTGATAATGAAGAAATCCAAAGTGAACACAAGTGACAATATGATAGTATAAGGTGTTCCGAGTTGCTCGGAATATAATCAGCATAATATTTATGGGTGTTTTGTCAAACCTTCACTCTTGTAATTTCAACCGGATTTTTAAGACCACATGAACGTCTCCACAGCTTGACGTTCTTAACTATTGACAATAGCCTTTTAACAGGCCAGAAAAGCACATCTTTCTAACGCCAATATATCTTTCTTTAAAGAAGTTTATTTCCATGGTCCTAAACTGTGCACCCCTGCTGTGTGCAGTGTTTACGAAAATCCTTGCATACTCGGCGGACCAGGCACTCTGACTCGGTCATTCAACAGTCTCGCAATGTGTCCCATTACTTAGTTCTTTTGAATGACCCAAATCACTTAACTGTTTGGGTCACCTTATTAACGAAACGTTATTTACAACCCTGAAGTGAAGGCTAAAATCTTACAATCTCATTCGTTGAACCATCTCACCAATCACTGTTTTTTACAAATAACAATCTGTCCTGATTGGTCCTTTTTGGCAACGCCTTCACGTCCTGAACTTCCTTCCTTGCTTTCTTTTCTGACTGTTTAGAGGCAACTAGTCAGTCTTAGATTAGCTTTGTAACTATCACCTACAACAATACACAACAACCATTACAACTATTGGGATGATGATCTACATCCTTCAATGACCTGGGCACACCAGTGTGGAGGACTCTGAGCTACTCTATAAATTCTACTCTATAATACTAACTTAAATACTAACTTAAATACTAACTAAAAATATTCCACTACTGTAACAAGTTCTGGAAACGCCATGGGTCGACGAAGATTTACAACCTTCATAAATAACTATAAATAGTTTATATTTTACCCATCGCGCGAACATAAGGTATGAGAGTACATTTGTTAATCTCTTGCCGTATAATTTATTTGCCAGATGCGCCAGTAAAAACTAACTATTCGTAGCTATAATGTTAAAACAGACAGAGAAAATTACGATGTCGTGAGTACTTTATATTCAGCGATCATTAATTATGCAAGTTATAATTGGACCTAAATTTCATGTTGTACAGTAATCAAAATTTGAGTAACATTTGTCACATTTGAGTTTTAAGTGCGTCACTAGTAAAACTCGTCAAAGTACGGCAAGAGGTTAATCACCATTGTTTGCTTATACGATTTTGAAAATCTGACTTTTGGTAGAAAAACAATCTTTTTAAAACTTGTGTTTGATGGAGTAACGATGGGGATGAACTTTCTGATTGGCAGACTCTTATTTTGTTGATTGGTAGGCGATCATCTTTTTTGTTATTTGTTAGACGAATTCACGTCTCCAACGTAACCCTCAGTTACTACAAGTGACATGTGCGAGAAGTTCCCAAAGTCCTTATTTTGGTTCCAATACCCACGATCTTTCTTCACCAGTTACAAATGTTAGATTTAGAGTTATCACCAAGGGAGCGCCATATTATGCCAATAACTGACGCCAGTATTCTCGTTAGTAGAGAGTCGAATTTTTGTGTTTCCTACTTTGTCTATACCAGAATTTTGGAGAATGTCAAAATTTGGAGGTGTGGAAATGTAGAGATTTTGGGATTTAAAAATTTGGCAATTCAGCAATTTTAGGGTCTAGGAACTTAGGGATGTAAAGATTTGGAGACGTAGGAATTTGGAAATGTAAGGATTTGGGGACGTAGAAATGTTGGATGCTAGAGATTTGGAAATTTAACGATTTTAAAGGGATGAAGATTTGGGGATGCAGGGATTTGATAATGTAGGTATCTGAAAACCTGAGGATGAGGAAATTAAGCAAATTTAGAGGAATGGAGATTAGGGAATGTAGGAATTTGAGGATGTAGAAATTTTGGATGATAGAGATTTGGAAATTTAGTGATTTTAGGGGATTAGGGATTTGGGGATGTAGGGATTTGGGGATGTAGGGATTTGGGGATGTAGAGATTTGGGGATGTAGGGATTTGGGGATGTAGGGATTTGGGGATGTAGGGATTTGGGGATGTAGGGATTTGGGGATGTAGGGATTTGGGGATGTAGGGATTTGGGGATGTAGGAATTTTAGGATATAGGGATTTGGGGATGTAGGGATTTGGGGATGTAGGGATTTGGGGATGTAGGGATTTGGGGATGTAGGGATTTGGGGATGTAGGGATTTGGGGATGTAGGGATTTGGGGATGTAGGGATATTAGGATGTAGGGATTTGGGGATGAAGAGATTTGGGGATGTAGGGATTTTGAAATATAAGAATTGGGAATTTTGGCAAGAAAATTTAAGAATTTGAGAACTTGAGAATTCAAGATTTTGATAATTTCATGAGAATTTCATAAATTGCAAATTAAAAAATTTGTAAATTAGGAAATTTTGAATTTTGGGATTAGCCGTGTATCTAGTGAGAAACTAAGGGAGGTATAGACTTCCCTTATACCTGAGAGTACATCATTACACTTTCATCAGGTTTACGCCAGTTTCCTGTGTGCCACCTGAATCCCGGTTCTGGGCAAATTAGATGGCTTGACTTAAGACAAAGCAGTGGAACTAAGGTTTGTGATGCAAATGGTTGTGTAATCTCTTGCCTCAAATGCTAATTTAGTGTACCGTCAACATACTACGAATAATAACACATAAATGTAAGAAGTCTTTTAAGTATACTGTACATATACAGGATATTCCACCTTTCACCGTCATACTTTAACATATTTTATTCGTAAAACTAAAAGAAGAATATTATGCTAATATAGGGTTTCAAACTTTCTTAATAATTTATAAGAAAAATGTGAAATGAGTACGGACTGCTTTGTTGTTTAATATCGCATACAAGGTATTCCAATCTTGTTCATTCCAATCTTATTCATATTTACTAATATATTATTTAAATTAAAGAAAACAATGCCTACATAAACAATTAACAATTATTAACGTAAAAGTAAATTAAACAAATGATTATACCAAATATTTCATACCAAATTTTGTTTAGAAGAAAATCGACTTTGAAGATTCCTAAATTTAATGGCTATAGTACATAGAATACTATTAAACAGTTAAAATAGAGTACTATTAAACGATTAACTCCAGAATATAGTTTTAAAAATCTTTTTATTTAGGGAAAAGTTAATTTATTTACATCTGGTTTATTTATATCTAACTGGAGAATTTATTTCTATCTATTTTTAGATGTCTCCAAATATAAAGCTCAAAATCCAAAATTATGTGTGAGTCTCAATACTTTTGTGATCGACTGTAACATTTAGGGATGCTAATGTTTGAAAAGTGATTTTATCTGTCAAACTTAAATATCCGCCGATAAAAAAGTATGTGTTTTACTTTTGTAAAGTGTAAATTTCCCTTCTAAATCTGTAAGGTTTAATTAAAATTTGAAGGCGATAATTCAATAATACCATTTTATATAGATGTTTCTATGACAGTATTAATATTTTGCCACTATTGATATTTAAACAGTTTTCCAAAAATGGCTTACATAGAAAACTATTGACACTAAAGCTATGAACCAGTCAAAATGACTGGTTTCAGATTTCTCATTTTATATCACAAAATTTCATTGTCGTGATTTTATGGAAACGTCTGTCATATTTTGTTGAGGTAAAAACTAGTTCTACATATATGTTACTTGATACTTTAGTATTTATTTATTTCCCTTTTCATTTTATTTTTCATTCTTCAATAAACGAGAATTTAATGTCGGTAGTTCTTGTGTTAAAAACGTTCTCAATACTTCTATTCTTACATGTTATTGAAAATTGCTATTGATTGATAAGCAACCGTCTTTTCCACTTATGCGAAATACGCTGTGATTCGTTCGCAATGTTACGTGCATGCGTACTTGACGAATCTTCAAAATCGATTTTCTCGAAAACGAAACCGCGTACGAAAAAACTTCATTCTACATTTTCCACTTGTCTTTGTATGAGGGATGGCCTCGTTTTATTCTGCATTCACGACTAGACTCTTTTAACTTAATTAATTTTCTGACAATTAATAATTCTTCGCAAGGTAACATGACTAATTATAGAAAGTGTTCAATTCACAGAAATTCCAGTAACTATACAGAACATAATTTAGTATACCGACAAATTTTGTTACAAACATATAAAAAAAGTGAAAACGAAATTTTATTTAACTGTATACCAGTTTTAGAATTAGTAAAAATGGTAGGCAGATAAGTCGTTGAAAATGTTACTTTCATTCAGTTATATAATTAATAAATAAAAAGGAAATTGTAAATAAAATAATAAAGAAAAGAAAACTATAAATAAAATTGAAATTATACTATTCAAACATTAGTATTATTAATTAAACTATACACAAAACTAATATTAGATAATATTAATAATATTATATAAGATAATATTATCTATTACTAATTATTACTAAAGAAACATTGTTTGAGGATTTAACTGTGATTTATTCAATTAATTATTCGGTATTAGATAAAATTTAAGTTTTCTTTTTGTCTTTACAATTGAACGTTTATATTAAATTTTAAGAAAAATAAAAATGGTTTATGTCACTTAAACTAAAAGACTCATCCTTATTGTTGAAACATATTCTGCATGAAATGCATGCATAAGCATTGAGTTTAGGAATTAGTATAAATAAGGAATAGTATAAATAAGACACTAATTTAATATTCTATGATGTTAAAAGATTGGAATTAACCTACACTAAATAATACCGCAAGTACACTACCGTTCATAAGTATCCGAACACTTGGTTTCGTTACATAAAACATAGTTGAACTTTGTACGAAAGGTATTTAGGGTTATCATATCATTTGTAATAATTATTATCTTTTTTGAGGCGTCGTAACGTAATAGAATTAATTTCTAAATACAAATTATACAATGAAAGTGTGAAAGTAAAATTCATGTCCAGAAGTACAAAGCCCAAATTTGTGAATCTAATGAAACGCTTTTGATTCTAAAAAAAATTTTAATTTCTACTGTGTTTCATTTCTATAGTGCAGAACGTATTCAGAAGGTTCTTCGATATGTTTCAAGTGTTTGTAAACTGTTGGTAGATGTTTAGGTTCCTTCAATGGAGATAAGAATGGAGGTAACGCTACGCACTCGACAGTTTCGGTTTAGTTCGTCTGTAGCTTCTTTTCCATCGAGATATGAGTTCCAAACGAGAATTATCAATCGAAAAACGTTCCAGTATTCTGACCTTCGCTTGTGTCCGGATACTTGTGGACGGTAGTGTATGTTTTTTTGTACGCATAAAAAGTATACACATATACATAAAATGCAACTGAAACATGATAAATTATGTTTATGTGATTCGAAATTTCTCGTCATAGATTCAAAATGAATGGATGTCACTTTTGCGTGTATACACTGTCGACTATAAGTAAAATTAAAACTCCTGCTTATTGATTTTAACCATACATTCGTTTGTATTCCTATTGTTTGAAAAGTTGTTAGTAAATATATGTTAATGTATTAAATACATGAATATACAATATGTAAGGTGAAGTGGATGAAGTTCGTAAACAGGGCAAGTGCGTATACAGGCTATTTTTATTACAATATGAGCGAAATTTCTCCATTTAGTATGTTTGTTTCCTTGTTTTGTTTCACTATATCCCCTTCTATATTTCAGCTAAGAGTACTTGTTTGTAGTATAGAGTACTTGCATAATGCAGTAAAAAGCATTTTACAACATATTTGTTAATAATTCTGCTCTTGCCCCATTGCACATGAAATAAAGTTTCAAAGTTAATTTAACTTCAAGTTACGCTCTTACCCCATTCTCGGGGAAAGTGCAGTGTAGTTGACATTTTAAACAATTTCCTATCAAAATCAAAATATACAAGGAAAATTAAGGTCCTAGCTAATATTAATTAAATAGTAGTAATTGTGCAAAGTGAAAACACTTACGTTTAAATACCAACTTTAAAAAAACCAGTCTGCACTTACCCCACTTCACCCTATATATTACAAGTGAATATAGCATAAATTTCAAAATGGATTGTAAACTAAAATTTTAGATGTACTGATTTTGTATCCTACGTATACCAAAATAAATTTTGAAACAGTTTTAATTGCAATTTTTTCAGTACCCACATTTATATCTTGTTTTATCCATATTTGAAATTAAAGTACTTTGACAATAGCCTTAAAATAGATTAAATGTGTTATACAATGACTGCTGCTATCCATTTGCACATCGTTAAGATGAAAAATAAGTCTGACGGGTTGTGAATGTCCAAAAAAGTAATTAGCGATTCCGTGACAAGACTCTTAACTGCTTCGCTAACGATGCTGTTGCAATAATTCACACTCCAGTGTATAACGAACACGACACAAGATCAATTGACGAGGGAATTTTATTTCTGTGACTTATGTGCCAACGTGGATTTAAAAATTGTTGTAGTAATATGTTATTACAATAATACAAAACTAGTGCACATATATCTTCAATAAAAAGTCGCATTCTATCCGTTGTTTTTTGTTACAGTTTTTCATTTTTCACAACTATAGTTTGAGATAAAAAAAACTGAAAAACTTTTGTGATATGTACTACGAGACTCTGAATTTTTCAGGATTTTGAGAGTCATTGAATAGAAAAATGAGGGAAACACTGGAATTTCGATTTTTGTTACTATGTACCTCTCCGGTTGAGATAGGCGATTGAAACTTGGTGTGAGATGATATTTTTATATTATATGTACATACATATGTATATGCCATCGAATGACGTCTTGTAAGGATCATTTAGTTCAAAGATATTTGATTAGAATTTTAGAATTTTAGAATTTTAGAATTTTAGAATTTTAGAATTTTAGAATTTTAGAATTTTAGAATTTTAGAATTTTAGAATTTTAGAATTTTAGAATTTTAGAATTTTAGAATTTTAGAATTTTAGAATTTTAGAATTTTAGAATAGAGAAGTTCAGGAATTCAAAAATTCAGGAATTCAGAAATTCAGAAATTCAGAAATTCAGAAATTCAGAAATTCAGAAATTCAGAAATTCAGAAATTCAGAAATTCAGAAATTCAGAAATTCAGAAATTCAGAAATTCAGAAATTCAGAAATTCAGAAATTCAGAAATTCAGAAATTCAGAAATTCAGAAATTCAGAAATTCAGAAATTCAGAAATTCAGAAATTCAGAAATTCAGAAATTCAGAAATTCAGAAATTCGGAAGTTCGGAAGTTCGGAAGTTCGGAAATTCAGAAGTTCAGAAGTTCAGAAATTCGGAAATTCGGAAATTCGGAAATTCAGAAATTCGGAAATTCGGAAATTCGGAAATTCGGAAATTCGGAAATTCAGAAATTCAGAAATTTTGTATTTAAAACCCAAGAAATTTAGGAATCTAGAAATTTGGGGTGTCGACAATTTACAAATTTTGAAATTTGAAAATTTGAAAAATTTTAAAAATTGAAGAAATTGAAAATCTGGGAATATTTAAAGATTTACAAACATGTAAGATTGCGAATTTGAAGAATTGTAAAACTATTATTTCAATCTTCTCTGCTTCTATACCTCTTAACTATATTTTACCGATATTATTAATATATCGAATTATCGATAACATTCCGATATTATGAGAGTTTATGGATAACGAGATCAATAATCGCATCTCTGCTATGAGTTAAATGAGGTACTAGTGAAACTCCAGAATACGCGAGACAATCGAGATCTTCAGAATCGAAAATAAACAACTTTTGAATGTAATCAATAAACACAGATGAAGTCACATAATATAATATTCATAACATGCATTGTATGTAAATGAAATTATTGACATTGAATTTTCGATTGAGTAGATTATTGAAATGACAAAGATTAACGATAATATGTTAATTACCAAATTAGGTGCTGACAATAAAATAGTTTATATTTTATTCTTTAAACAAATTTTCTTAATGCATAAATTGATGAATTCAGATTTCTATTATTGTTTATTAGAATCAGAAAGAAAAACGTTAAAATGTGAATTAATTTGACTATACCGTTCTACAAAATAGTGAAGAACCATGGAATCAGGTCAATACGTGATGCAAAACTTCGTCCAGGTAAACCACAAATGACCACCATGCCGCTAATACATACCTATAAACAAATATTTATTATAAATTTATATTAAATATATAAATTTGGATTGTAATTATCTTTCTAATATATATATAAAAAATGAAATAAGAATTGTCATGTCATCGAGAACTTTATAGATTTCTCACTTAGCAAATTTTGTTAAAAACAGATTTCGATGTGTTTTAGGAATATTAATGATTCTCGTCAATGTTGTCAAAGTTAGTGTTATTAAGGAAAATGGCTACATTAAATATTTCTGCGGTGTACTTTTTAATGTATTTAGAAACATAATTTGGTCCTTTCATTAGCTTTGTCCACTATTATGTTATTCATTAAATATTTTAATATTTCACTTTCATATCTAGATATCTAACATCATTTAAAATGAATAAAATAAAATCAAGTATGGAAAAGAATAAAACAGATTTAAGAAATTATAAAGTATAAAATGGAATAAAAAGGTAAGAAGAACAAAGAAGAATAAAACAATTAATGTGAATAAAATAAAATAAAAGATTAAAAAGAAATTAAAGATCAAATCATAATCTTTTTTAATTTTTATTTTTTATTAAACATTCAAAAATAACCTTTTCTATCAGTGGAAAAAATATATCCTTAACTTAATTCTGCTAAAAAATTAATTAAAAATATAGTTTTGTATGACAAAAAATAATAAAAACGCATGTGAATACGATCACATTAAACAATATTTTTAGACTAAATAACATCAGACACTTTTTTCAGAAGCGAATTATCGCATGTTTGTTGTTTTTTAAATTCAAAATTCGACATACGAATGGACTTCATGTTTTACGATTTGACAACATTTCCGATATTCAAAAACCATATCTACTTTTTCCACTATTGAACAACACATTTCAGAAACTTGAGATTCGCATCGCTCGGCAGAGATTCTCGTAAACGACTAATCATAGGTTGTACACATAAAGTGTACGGTGTGATTCAGTGTTTGTTTCTATTCAACAAACCATTACAAGAGATTACGAGACAGAGATGAAGTAATGTCGATAATGAGAGACGGCGAGAAAGTGTTCGACTATTTCCTGAACGTAAATTATTTTCCATCACAATTGGCTTAACACAGACCATGAATGACCTTTCCAATAGATAGATCATTGTATTCGTCTCGAAATACTGTATTAGAATGTAATTAAAAAAAAATACCGCTCCATTTGAAAAACTGGAAAAATTGTTATCGCTGTACAATAAACCCCTACATACCGTACAATTTTGGTTCCACTAATTTTTCGCTAGGCCTTTTAGATTCGAAGGTATGTAAGGTGCTAATAATTATTGCCCAACCCTGTATTCATTTGCTAGTAAAAATGTTTGTTTATATTCGTGAATTTTCATTTGGGTATATTTTTATAAAGTTGACTACGGAAACATATGTTTCTAGTAACAAGAGTTGAAATTTTATTACTTTTGAATAAATTTATTTATCAAATAGATAATATATATTTAATGAGTTAACACTTATACACGTTGTAATTATAAAATGAAACAGTAAGACCCTGAATTGACTAACACAAAATCCACCACATTAACAAAATTAACATCTTATATTAAAATATAAATTGGATATAAAACAGTTGCACTATATACAACTTACAAAAACTCTTGACAATCAATTTTAAAAAAATATAACTTAATTATAGTCACACGAAATGATAACATCTAAAGCATCATAAGCTCTACTAAAAATGAAATAGAAATGAATCATTTTTCAAATACTTTGTTGTAATACAAAATCCAATTACAACGTACCAAACATACAGCAAAAAGTAAAACATTTTGAAGATCAATTTTATAAACATAAAAATCATTGGAAAAATGAAAGCACACAACATATAAATCTAAGTATGTGTCAAAAACGTCATACAAAACATGCGTTCGATACGTAAATTACAATCAGTGCACAAATTTAAACTATAAAATTCAACTTCTGAAAAAACGTTTTAATTCTTTCATCTCGAGAAACTTAAAATAGAATAATAAAAATTGTCTGAAAAATCTCCACAATTTTTTGATTGCCAATTACAACAGAAACAAAAATAAATCTTCGTCAAAAGAGAAAGGATGTAAAAGAGTTTGTACAAAAAATTCACTTTTATTATTTTACGAAAGCTAGAAGGTTGAAATTGCACATCATCCATATAAATACGGAAAAACATCTTTTCCGAGGATTTGTATATTTCATGCAAATATTGATCTTTTTTTAGCGTATTTACAATTTCAATTTTTTACGATCGTATTTGCCTAAAACATGGATGCCGTATTTGTAAAAGTTATTTTATGAGAAAATACTTATAGAGACTCGCGATAAAGCAACCAAATATCTATTTCATGTTTAAAACAGAACTTAAAAAGCTAGTAAAAATTTTCATCATATAGAATACTAACTCGAAATAATAAATGTTCAAAATGATAGTACGATACGGTGACTGAAAATAGACATACCACCGCAAAGGGTTAAACACTGAAAGCTTAGAATACCTTCCAATATATCCACAAAAGAATCGCTTCGATACTTTTTCCGCATTTTAAACCCAAAAACACTTTTCAGTCCAGTTATGGTGGGATACAACCTTAAAGGCTATATAGAATTAGGTTTTTAGAAATAAAATGGCTGTATTTAATCCTTGGGTTGCAAATGACGTTACCGGAAAGTATGACCCAATGTATACTCGGATTCTTATCCTTGCATATTTTAGTTATTTACATTATACTAATTTATAAATGTTAAATATAATTTAATAGTCATTATGCGTCTATGTTATAGACATTATTTTTTTATGAAAAAGATCGCTTTTAAATTATTGCAATTTTCATTTACATCGAAAAAGTAACATGGCTCTGGTTATTTTTTAAAATGAGTAGTAAAATTACAGTCTTTCTTTTTTAAAGATAAATAAAAGTAATCTTTTTTAGGTCACAAGGAAACTCTGCCTTCGGAAAAATTGAAAATTTTAAGAAGTGGGCGAGAGATGAGTTTTGCACGCTCATGCTATAAATTATTGCCTAACCTAACTTGAGTATTCTATTGACGTAGAATGTATCCTGATATTATATACAGACTATACGATGTTCTATATAGAGTGCAGGTCTTAGTCTGGTGAATTTTTGTGCAATACATGTTTTTAGATGACTTGACTAACTTATATTACATTTTATGCATAGTGATAGCACGGAAGTAGACAACTCATTCATTTTTTCAGTATTTGACGTAAATACTGAACGTAAATTTAGCGTTAATTTAATGTATCTAGTGATCGAACGACTTTCGATAATTGACATTTAATTGGGAATTTAGTAATAACATTTCTATATATTTTAAACGTTTAAAATATTTAGTAATAACATTTCTATATATTTTAAACGTTTAAAATAACCAAAATGTAACTAGCAAAACGTAGTAGCTTTACATAGATATAATTATAAGTTTGTATCATTCTTTACTTATAATAAAGACATTATTGAACGATGCTTCAAGGTTAAACATTTTTAAACTCCTTTCTTAATAATTTGAGCAAGCGAGGAAGTACTTTTGTTAAAGTTAAAGCAAAGTAATGTCATATTAACTTTTCAAACAGTAAAGTCGTTTTAAATTTTAAATTAATTGTATTTCCTATTAAGTTTGTTTAAATATTGAAATTAAATATTGTGTTCTCCACTCATAGGAGATAATATGACACACGATTCATTAAGTGCCATCGGCACAAACGCGATCTCACGCAAAACCGAATTATTAATGAAATCAACCTTGCTGAATTTATTATGTTGTTGATATTTATTAAATTTATATATTCATTATATTCAACATAACCTAAAATTTTATAATACACTGTTAATCATTTTTCTTGCATTATAAAGTAACATAAATTCTTCAGGTTGTCAACGAGAAAGAAAAAGCAAAAAAAATTATGCACAAAAAGATGTTTGTGCGACAGAAGCTTTTAAAACAGGCACTTCATTATAAGTTGTCCGTGAAAAGTTTAATGTGACAAAATTAATTCAGGAGAAACAATTCATTGTTATTAGTTAACAATTTATATAAACGAAATTATTACAAATAAAGTACTTTCATTCCACAAAACAACCATTCCAATCATTTTTTATTAAATGATGAAAATATTTAAGTTAATATTTAATATTTGGGACAGTAAGAATTAATGATTATATGCCATTAATATTTTTTAATTACTGGGTTACACGAACATTTTCAGATTTTAATTCATTTAAAACTTTTCTTTCACAAATGTGGATTATTATTTTATCTGAAAGTAGAAATTTTACTGTTTCGAATAAACGTATCTGGTTATTTTACATTGCTTAAATATGCAAGAAATTGCAATTGTCTTCGCTGCTTTTTTAATCGTTTGACCTTTGGGACATTTAGCTTATAATTAATATCCAAGAACGATCACAGACACTTGAGAATAAAAAAGAGATGAAACACTGAGATATAATACGATCTGGTAACAAATGTCTACATGAGAGTATAGTAATCTGAGAAAAATAAAATATAAAAATAATTCACAGAGTATAAATTAACAGAGCAAACATCAATAATATGTTGAAATATACAGAACATGTAAAATATGTTATTTTGACGAAGTAAAAGTAAATATTCAAATTAAACATTTTCTTCGTGAATTAACAAAAAGTGCATCATTTTGCTGGCCTCATTTCTCATTCAGTGATAGAATCAACATAAAAAAGTATACAAAAATAGACAAAGTATGAAATATCTCTAAACTTTACATATTAGCATAATTGCCGCATCGACATTTATGCTAACTAAATATTTCCATAAAGAGTCTAGCTATAATCACATTATTTATACGATATCGAGTGCATGAGATAAAAAATACATTTACATTTATATCCGAAAGGATTAATTATCATCGTGCATCATCAATTATCTATTTTTGAAGTGTTAACATTTTCTGTGGCTGAAAGGGTCATTTATTTTCCCTCGACTTTACAACAGACGAACAGATGCTAGCAGCCTCGCTGTATACATTTTAAAATCGGTCAAGAGACATTCTGTACATCGAAATGCGGAACTATCGGGGCGAAAAAATGATTCTGACAAATGAGTCTGTGTTGTCTAACCCAGATTAGAAATACATACCACAGGAACGTGTTATAGACAGTGTATTGCGAAACGAAACCAGTTTACGATGAAGATGCGTTTCAAAGTGCAACATAGCGAGTTTACCATTCAAGAACCTGAATAATATTAGCGGATTTACGGTGCATGAGCTCATGTAACTCTTGAATGCGATTACTTTTTTTCGGCTTAATGTATTTCGCTTCTACCACGTTGGAGAAGGAGCGGCTTGCAATTCTAACGGTTGCAAGTTATGCTGTGCGAATGATAACACCTTATAAAGGTGTGTCCCTATGACACTTAAAGCACTTGGGGGATTTGACAGGGAGCAGACATTTGACAGGGATTAATATTTGATGTAAATTCTACTTTCACTTAATGAGTTTAGTTAATTTAGGTAAATGTTCCAATATTTAGGTTTAAATAGTTTAAATAGTGTGAAGTAATAGACAAGGATTAAAGAAACGCACTTTTGATTAGCTAGCAGAGACTAACTTCGTTTAATATCAAGGTAAGCATATATAACATCGGCCTTTCTTAGAGTGTGATTCTTTGATTAAACCTACAACTATGCTTTTTTGGAACTGGACGATCAATGTCGTTATGATTAAAATTGGTGATCGTAACATGTATATGCGCACGGTGTTTCTAAAATGAGGGTAAATATTAATAATATCTGTATTAACCAGTTAACTGTGACGATCTTTTTGCAAAGCGCGCACCAGTGTGTGTCACGATAATCAAGCGATGACGAGTTAGCTCTCAAGAATTCATGAATCCATCTCAAATCATTTACACTTTTTATTTGTTTATTTCATTTCGTGTTGACCTCTCAACATTTTAAACACATTACAATTTACGAATATAATTTAGTTTTTGCCAAAATTACATTTTAAATATCAAATTGTAACAAAATTTTACGCATGACGAATATAGTCGTTAAACACACTTAACTGGTTAATAACGATATGAAGAATGTCGTTGAAGAACTGATAAAAAACTTTGTGGTATCATAAGCTAGATTTACTTATTTAATGACATTAATTAATTCTTAAATGTTACTTGTCATTTTATGTACCATAAACTAATTTTTGTACAAATAATTCAAAACTGATCAAATTCAGTTTATTCAGAAAATGAGACTGAATACGAACAAATTTAACTGTATACCTTTTGTTCATTTTTGTACGCAGATTCATTTCTTTCTCTGTTGTACGACCAGGCTGGTAGCACTCTGAATATGTCCGTATTCATACATATACAAAAAAATGTTCTAGTTTTTTATATTCATATAAAATATTCATGGAAAAAATGTTTTGAAAAAATGGACAATATTGACACAAAAGTAGTGAAGATATTGTAAATATTGATTGCAAAGTATTGAAAATATTGTAAATATTGATTGCAAAGCATTGAAGATATTGATACAAAAATGTTGAAAATATTAAAAATGTTGATACAAAAATATTAAAAATATGGATATAAAAAAATGTTTTAGCAAAAAGTTATGTCATGTGAATATTATGGATTTAAGCGTCACCTTAAATTTTTTTAAATCGAATATTTAATATTGTTTCCTATATTTAAGTTCAGCATGCAGCGTGAAAAAGTATTAGCAGATATACAATCTAAAATTAATAGTTATTGAGATATTTCTTTTACTTTGCGGAGGTTGTGGTACATCCGACAGACACATGCCAAATCTTTTTATAAATATTTATAAACACACACGTTGGAGGATTTGCCGACAAAGAGTAGCTGTTAATAAAGAAAATCTTAATATATTCAACGTTATAGCACAATCAGACACACAGTATATTGACCTTAGCAATAAAAGATTCGTTCTCGATTTTTCAAAGCAGCCGTTGACAGTCGACTGTAAATTATATTTTATTGAAATTCTAATGAATTCGCAGGTTATATACAGAAAGTGTTATTTTTATGCCAAACGGTGTCAGCGTATTCTATGATCAAAAAGGAGAAAAATATAATATAAATACAGGGTCGTAAATGTTCCATTACAAAGTTATAATGAGAGTTTCAAAGTCATAAATGATTGAATTCTTATTCGATCGATTAGTCTACCAAAGTTCTTATTCAAATGTCGTCTTTTCTAATAAAAAGTTCACATCATTGATGAATTAAATATATAGCTATTTGAATTTCATTTTGACTTTTATTTTATTCACTAAATAAAATATGAAATGGAAAATGGAAAATTAAATAAGAAGTCAATCATTCAAAATTTGGGTACTTTTGTTAGAATTTTGTAATAAAGTATTTACGATTTATTTTTATATAACGAGTTTTCATATTTTTAATCATAGAAACATCGTGAACGGATGTACTACAAGAAAGCTTTATTGTTAGTATTCTCTTTAATAATATTATATTATAACAGTCGTACTAATATATACTTAATATCATTTTTCTTGTAGTTTTTTAATTATTCCTTGAAAATTGATGAAACGGTTCAATTGATTAATTAAAATAATATTGAAACATTTTATAACAACGATATATCTATCTGATATAGAGAACTCGAAATCTAAGTTTGACTATAAAAACTATAGAAATACTCTTATTAAATGCAACCACAAAATTTAGATTTTGTACAATGCATTTTTAGCAAAGCGAAGATAATGAAACTGAGAATATCGAATACTTTTCGTAGAAAAATAAAATGTTGAAAAGAAGACAAAGTCTATAAGCAAAACTGACAAAGAAAAATGAAGTTTCTAATGATGATAGATGAAGTACCATAAGATTGATTATAAGTAAAAACTGTTTATTTTTGTTAATACACTATACACTGCGATGTAATTATACACTATAACTATTTTGATAAAATTAAGTATTCTCAATATATTCGTAAAAATTTTTGTGCAAAAATTAGTACTATGTCGCAGGTTTCATATTCACATATCTTACAGATATACTACAGTTCCACAGAAGTTCTGAGACTGAAAATGCAAGGTTAATAATTTTACAGACAACGTGATCGTAATGCAACTTTGTTTATGATGACAAGTTAAGTTTCTGCATTCAATTCAATTTTAGACATTTTTGATAAAAGACAATTTATCAGTACAGTTTCTAAAGCTCAGTACCAGTAAAAGTGATATCATGGAAATTATTTTCAGACATGTGGAGTGCTACTTTTATTGCCACGTGCAGTAACAGTGAAAAATACAATACAAAAACTCTTTATTTTTGTTAACACGTTATATAGCGCAATGTAACTATAAATTGTACGTATTGTGAATATATCTTTTGCAAAAATTGGCAGAAAATCACAGATCTTATATTTATGTATCTTACAGATATACCGCAGTTTCACAAAAGTTCTGAGACTGTGAAAAGACAGGGTTAATAATTTTATATTAAAAAATAGATTCAGTCAACATGACCGCAACGCAGCTTTGCTTATGGCGACAGGTTATGTTTCTGAACGCACTTAAATTTTAGACACTATCGATACGAGACAACTTGACAGTTCAGTTTCTGAAACTCAGTTACGGTAAAAGTGATATCGTGGAAGTTATTGTGAAACATATGGAGTGCTACTTTTATTGCCACGTGCAGTAACAGTGAAAAATACAATACGATAATCACTTACGATGCGTGAAATGCACATACCGCAAGAGCTAAAGTATTATATGAAATTAGATATCCTGACAGAAATTAGCCAATGCTCGCTGCTTTTCTAACAACCAATAAAATACTGAAAGAACTTGGTTCTATAATTTGCAAAAATGTAAACGTAGTAAAACTGTAAGAAACGAAGAACACTCCACTTTTATTTTAGCATCTGCTACTTGTCTTCCACGTATTAGTATAATCGGAAAATCTGACATGTAGACAGAGTAGTATTGTGCACATTCTTTCTCAAACGTTTCATCAATATTGTTTATCAATACATCAATAATTACGTGCGTGTGACTAAAAAATGCTTATAGTTTTGTGAATGATTGCCGGATCAGATTCAGAAATACATGATCCATTTATACAAACTATTCTATAAATTGTGGAAACAATATTTACAAATCGCAGAGCAGCAAATTTAAAAAATATGCTTCACTGGGCAGCACAGAATGCAAATTGGCTTCGTAAAATCAATTATAAATACCGGTAAAATGTTTAGTACAGCATAATCGCCAGATCACTTGACCGCAATTCATTAACGCATTATGAACGGGTCAGACATATTTCACTTTTCTGTCCGATGTGTTATCAGGTCTATTAGAAAATGTATCGTCTGTAATACATTTAAGAATGTAGTATCAATGTGATAACTGCCCTGTACATAATATACGACAAACATGACAGGCATTAAACAGAATGTTTCTCACTCGCTGGGTCAGTGGTACTAGCATTACTTGGTCAGCCTGCTTCTCACATTTAACGCCGCCTTATTATTTTCTTTGAGGAGAACTAAAAAATGAAGTTTCAAAGCCACCAATCACATTCGAAAATATGCAAAAACAATTTATTCGTGCATGTGTCACGATATTTACTCCAAATAATTGAAAGTGGTCACGTTCTTACACCGGCTAAAAGAATATCGATAATAATCTAATACTGTTGATAGTACTAGACAACAGTTGGAGCACTACTTGGACAAAAACGTTTTTTAATAATATGATGGTGAATTTTAAATATTATCCTAATACTTTTTTATGTAAAATTTAATGCTTTATTCAAATTCAACGAGCAATAGATATTTCTTTAAAAATTGAAAATGAAGTGCATATGTCGATAAAACACAAAATAATAATAGCAGACTTATGTTGCAATTGATTGCAAACTCAATTAGATTTTCGAACAATTACAAACTTAACGTAATAAACTTATGATGAAAATGTACTAATCCTTTTGATCAAGAATTATTTATTACTGGAAAAGTATCATAGCTTTGCTAAGCAGTTCTTTGAATTAAATGATTTTCCAGTTGTATAAAATCTTCAATATTAGATAAAAATAGAATTTTATGATTGTAACAATATGAGGACAACATTTACAAACAATAAAATTTATCAAATTTAAATATACCAATTTAACATGGCCTCATTTGAGGACGTTATGACCGAAAGAGTTAAGTATTTCGATACAAAGTTAAGTACATGTCATTTCGTGTAGATTATAGTCATTTCAAGGGAACAGTAAATAAATATAGAAGAATAATGTGTTCGAATGAGTTATCTATGAACTTTGTAAAAAATTATGTCCAGTAGGTAAATCGAGAATTAACAATCGTTATTTCAGACATTTTCGTCCGATACATTCTCGAATTACCGTTGTTTACTAATTTCAGTGAACGCTTTATCCCCATCAAACGAAGAACAAGCAGAAAACTACCTCACGTTCTTACTCAGAGCAAGCAGCTGTGCTTGGAGCAAGCGACCCAATATTTGCCTTCGCTAACTTTACTTGGGAGTTCTTTAACAACGATTCCATATGAAACTAAGTTTCTGCGGTAACTTTCTCAATAAATTCTAATTTCCACGTTCTCATCTATTCTACCATGGCGAAAAGTCGGGGAAAGAACGGACTGCGTTTCGTTTACGGTCTGCTAGTAGACTCGCCAATATATAACCGAGATTTTTTATGTTTGCGAAAACAGTAAAGTTTGTACTGGCAATAACAAACTAAGAGACAATCTTTGTTCCATTACTTACAGTTTGTCTCGCAAGAACGTGGCAACCATAGTTAAAGAACGTGTCACAAATACACTGCACTTTCAAAATCTGAGTAACTTGTTCTTAGAAAATAATTTATACCTTATTGCTTCTTACAGTTAAATAGTGTACTAAAATAAACTTGAGTAAGTCTATTAGTTATGTTGTTCACGCAGTGTTTCGGAAATATGTCAACCGTTAACAAAAATCATTTTATTGATTTATTGATTTTATTGATTTTATTGAAACATATATACAGAATCAATTAGTTGAGAAATTTATTACATCTTTATTATCATAAGTTATGAAGAAAATGTTTTAAACAAAAGATTTAACCCTTAAATATAAATTATACCTGTTGAAACTTGCAGAACTGTGAGCAGTCTAATAAATTGTTGGCATATATGTAATTACGAACACACAGTTACTGAGTAAACGTCAACAACATTTCCTCTTGTTCCATAAATTAATAACAAACAATTCCATATGTAACTGAACAATAGCAAATTTATTCAAAATGTTTACCTACATCGTAATATTCGTAGTATTACTTTTCCCAACGAAGAGTTTAAATAACTTATTATAACAACAATTGCATACATAGAATGGTAGTGCAAAATGACCACGTAAAAATATTTGTTAAGAAACAATTTATATAAAATAAAAGTTTAATTAAAATAATTATTTGATTGCGCTATTTGTTACTGTCAGTTAAAACGGTCGATCTCCCCTGCATAAGTACCAATTTTTATAATTAATGTATGTAATTATATGTATTGATATATATATATATATTTAAACCTAAGTAAATTAACTAAAAATTCTTTAAAATGTTTAATTATTTATTATTAATAAATGTCAAAATTGAATTTTATATAAGCACAGTTTTTTTTTAAATAATATAATAATAATTAAATTAGTAATACTTAAGTGCATGTATTATGTTTTTTTAATTAAATATAATTGTATGTATTAATATTTATACAATATACGATATATATAATAAAGCAACGAGGAAAATAATACGTTCCCCTGTTTATCAAAATCATGTCTTTAATTATAATTTTAAATCAGTGTAATTTCAATAGCTGCACTATTTTAATCATACAAAGATAGTATAATAAATTGTCTTTACATTAAAAACTAGAAATAATGAATTAATGAAATATATATTGTCTCTATTATATTTAATAAAAAATTCCAAGTAAAAATACTTAAATTTTATTTAAGAACCATAATACTCTGCAGAATATACATTTAATTTAATCTATGTTTGCGTTGCTCGACAGAAAATAACATTGCTGTAACAGTACAGGAAGGCAGTGAATTTTTAAACTTCATTTTCCCGAAAACTGAAAATCAGAATATTCTATTCATTCTTTTTTTCTTATTTTTCCTCTAGGAAAAAGCTGGTTAACAAGATTGAACAACAATCTCGTGCATTTTACTGTGTTGACGGATAATATGAAATATAAATCAATTGATTTTTCATAATAACGTGAAGCTAAAAATCTGAATCCTATACGGTTTTAAATTTGAACACGCTTCATATATGGTACAAATCAGCTTGTTATATATTCATCATTTCCAAATGACCCTTTTACTAATACGACGTTGTTCGAATTCAAAGAAACAGGTTTAGTGGTCATTATCTCTTTAACTTTTACGCTAATGCGTGCACAGCATGCTAGGGTAAACGTCGTACATTGCATGCTGTGCCTCTTATATGTATTCAAGCAACTCAATCACTGAATAATTTTTAATCATTTCAATGCCTTCTCCAATTAGGAAATTTGTGATATTTTTGAAAATTTAACAATTTTAGTACTGCGTGTATTAGTTTGATAATTTTGGGTGATCTTTTATACATATGATTTGGTTTAATGATGTTTAGCTGTTAAACTTAAACTCTTTCAGATCGCTTTTGACTTGTCACTTTCTTACGTATGCAAATTTGGATAAAACTGTGATAAAATTTATGTAAATATGTTTATTCTTCTTTATTTGACAACCTTCTAAATCTTATTTGACTTGATTTAAATTTTATTTGATTAGATTGTTACATTGGTCTTTCAAAAGAATGTATAGTTAAAGGAAAAAACGTGCAAGGATTGAATCTTGAAATACAATCAATTTTTGAGAACAACGAATAGATAGTTGTACCTATATTTTGTGACTAAATTTAAATTAATTTTGTTTAAATCAGAGTTCTGTATTAGCCAAACAATCTTCAGATACATATTGAACCCTTTGTTGGGGTTGCTAATTAGAATTCGAAATGTTTAAAGTGAACTAATCGATTTTAAACTGTTTACAGTTTACGTAAACTATAGGGACAGCATCTTTTTCAAATATTTTGTGTAATCAGATAATATGATTACATACAACGATTCTGAATATTGAAATTAAGGAGTTTCAAAGTCTGATGCTCAAATCATTATTTAGGTACAAAGTACATTTAGGTATAGAAAAATACAAGCAGTATTGATTACACTAAATATTCAATCGTACTGAAAATATTTCACAAATTAATTCATAGTTTTACTATGAAAGATCGATTACTGTTTCAAAGATCGATTGCAAGATACTTGGTAAAAGAAAATACAACCATATCAGCGAAGACAGTCATTGAAATTGGGTTTAATTCAAGCGAGTGTCGTATACTAATCAAAAATCGTGAAATGATCATTATACTAATTGTACAAATTCACGTTAATATCTGTAGTAAAATTCATATGGACTGTTTTAAAAATTACTTGTAATGTTGAAAGTTATAAAAGGCTGTTAATCACAGTAGAGTTTATAAAGAGTTTGTATACAAGTATAATTTACTTTGAATTTAAGTTAGATTATACCCAAGTTTTAATGAAATTTTGACTAAACGAAAAATAAATATTAACCAGCGACGGTGCACATGTTCAAAAAATGGAGTCATAGTGTCCTGCAAAAGACTGGACGGGAGGAAAAGAACGTTTTCACGATAATAAATTTGCACTTCAACTGTGCGAACATTTATGGCGACAATTTTGTCGCCGAAATAATATTAACTTAATGGTACTTTTAATGAATGCGATTCGAGCACAATATAATTATAACATATAAAAACATATAATTATTAAATCAAAGGATTTAAATATTCGAAATAATAATAAATAATTAATACTGTCCAATTATGCAAAAAAAAAAAAAAAAATGAAAAAAGATCCTCCAAAATGAAGCTTCAATCAAGACCGCTGCGACATCTGCTCACAACGCGTGTATGTATATCGAAACGTTACTTGTTTTGTTCATTTTTTTACTTATCTTTAAGAACTAAAGATATAGAGATATAGAGATTTTAGAGAGTTATAGAGATTTTAGAATGTACAGATAAGGGAATTAAAAAATTGTAAAGCACAGAAATTTGGGAATGTAGGGATTTGGAAATCTAGAAATCTCGGAATGTAAGAAATTAAAGGTATACACCACTGAAATATAGAAATTTATAAATATAGAAGTTTAGTAATCCCAAAATTGGGGAATATAGATGATTAGAACTTTATGAACTTGGAAAGTATTAAAAAATTTGAAAATCCCAAAATTGAAAGATTTAAAGATTTTAGAATATAGCTATAGAATATAGCTATAATTTAGAAATTTGCAGATTTAAAAAATGTTGGAATTTGAAAACTTAAAAACTATAAATTGTCAAGTTTATATATGAATCCTTGTCTAGAGGAAGTCTACATTTCCGGAAAGTGTAGAATGTTCTAAATTGTAGCAGGGCGAGGATATATGTATCTGACTTTATCCTTTACGGTCTGCTTCTTCTTTCAAAGAATAAGAGGAAAATATGTATTCTAAAACGAAATAAAGTCACTAATACCTTACGATTAATTAATTTAGATAAAAGTATGATGTAAAATTATTAAGTACTCTAATTCTGAATTTTTTATCAGGTAAATATTTTTGAAAGCATTCAATATAATTACTATTCTCGTTGCTTTACTTATATTAATGCTACTTGCATCAAGGAAGAGTCTTGAAGGGATTTGAGGTAAATTAAGCGAATAATAGTGAACAATGGACAACGAGTAACTTCAGTAAATAAATTTTCAAAATATGATTAATTCCTTCATTTACGATAAAACACTTTAATCCTTCGCAGACTCGACTTCTCGTTATAGTCGCTGCAATTTCAGCGGATAAAAGGGTTCTTTATGAGATATCGTTTATTTACTTTTCTACAGACCGTCGAGATACAGGTGAAATGCGAAACATCATTGTAAATGTGAAATATTAGGTACAATAAAATGTTTTATGAATTGTGAGTGCAATCATGTAAATAATTACCAAGGATGCTAAATGCCAACTTCAATATTATATTTCTCGTATTTTATCTTCGATGGCTTGGAAAATAATTGTGTATTTATAAATAAAGCGTTGAGAAATAGATCTAAGATTTAGTAAACATTTAATGCTCATTGAGAGGTAAACTAAATTATTTATATTCGAACATTATCGTATTCTATCAATTAGTATTTTGAATATTCAAATGTATAACTAAGTTTACATATTTTCTGTTTTGTATTATTATAAATCATGTACTTTTCCAAACTATAAGGTAAAAGTACCAGTAGTTGACACTTTAAGGAATTTTTTGTCTACTTGTTCACATAACTCAGGGTAAGTATTCGTTCCCGATGGCGGTTGTACATTTTTTTCTTTTTTTCTTCTAAACATAAAATTTAATCCAATAGTTGACACCCAGCTGAAACAGAAAATTTAGTAGTAGTTGACATCCTTTTGTTTCAGTAGTTGACATAAGACGAAAATCCAATTAATGAACTAGTCTTGATAATGTGTGAATATAGAATTTTTTTGAACACTTAAAAATGATTATTCTTGAGTAAGTTTACAAAAAAATATTTAATAATTAAGGGTTAATATGACGAGTTAATAATAAATATTTAATATGAAGAGTTTGAACACTTCTCATATTGGAGATATCCTCATATCAGTTTTTTATTGCATTTTCTTCTGCATCAGTCAATACTCTGGCTGAGCCCATTTTTCTTTTAATTGGATGTGTGTCTGCAACCTTGTATTTTAAAGTTGTCCTTGGAACACTAAATTTCCTAGCTACCATTTTATACGGAGTTTTATGGAGCCGGACATCTTCCACAGCCGCTTGCATAGTCTCTTGTATATAATTTCTGAAGTTACCCTTCGTAGGAGGCATCTCAAAATTTATAAAGGAACAAAATCAGTAGTTGACACGTAGTAATTTAATAGTTGACACCCCATGTCAACCTCTGAATAATGGACCATTACAAGTTTCAGTAGTTGACACGGAGTGTATTTAGACAATTTGGCATTGTTTGTTGCCAATTTTAATAAATAAACCTCCTTTTAAGATTCAAACAACATAAACGAATGCCTTTTTTACTCACAATGATTGAATAATACATACTTGCAATACTTACATTTTAACCAAATCCTTAGCAATTTATATACGAAAACACTGAAAAATCGTAAGAGCCGTGGGCAAGCTTGATTAATCAGTTGTTATTACATTTTTGAATAGCGGATGTGCACAATAGTTCGCAATTAAGCCACTGAAGCATGACAGTATACAGATTAATAAGGTTTGATGTATTCCAACTTGTGGTTTCCTTATTTATTTACTTTTTTTGAATAGTGTCAAGTACTGGTACAGTGTCAACTACTGGTGCTCTTACCTTAACGCAAATTTTGTCTATTTGAAGTAATTAATTTGTCATATAACAAATATATTGAAAAATGTATTACTCTTACGTCGCAAAAGTATTCGGACATTTCCTTCAATACTTTAACATAAAAAATATGAAATAAGTATACAATATGAAAATTTGTTAGTGTTACTATTTCGTCTAGTAGTCATTTTATTAATTTATATATCGTAATCGATTGAGCATGTTAACTATCATTTCTTGTGAATAATTTTGTATGGTACACTTCCATTCCTCTAATAATATTAAGTGCAAAATATTTAATTAACTCGACTGCTCAGAATTAATGTCTTCAGCGTAAAATTTTCAATGTAAATTATGTTCGCGTGCTAAGGCTTGAAAGCTGTCAGATTAAATTACGAGTATGTTTACATTGTAAATTATATTCTACATACCGAACATGTAAATGAATGTTTTCAGTGTAAGATGTAATTTAAAATATAATTTGCGATAACTTCTAGTGAAATATTAAGACATTTAATATTTGAATTTTCTATCGATCAACTTAACTTAATTACGTGAGACATTTTGTATACTAATTTTAGAGTATAAATCAGTCACAACTGGCTACCTATTTTTACGAAAAATGATTTCACATGTTAAAACTGAAGTTGTTTGATTAATTAAGTTATGTTAGATCTTGGAATTTCTTAACTCAAACATCCAAAGAGTTTTATCCGATTAAATATCGTTTCCAAACTTCGTGTCATACATGGTATGTCCTGAAAGTAATGTCAGTGACTTTATTGTGACGCGACTTCACGTCGGACCGCGATTTTTTCGGTTAAAATTGGTAGTACGGGAAGTCAGCTAAACAGATCTCCACTGCTGAAGGTGCTCCGAGCATCCGGAGAGTGAGGACGAGCCTATCCGTGAGAATTGTTTTGTGTCACTGTACAAGTCAAAATGCAACGCTCGTTAGAACAAAGAATTGCGATCAAGTTTTGCGTGAAACTTGGAAAGACCGTGCCGGACGGCCATTTACGACCACCACAGCCGACAATGTGACACGAGCGAGGGAATTGTTGAACTCAGACCGACGATCAAGTGTTCATTTAATGGCCGATATGCTAAATATTCCAAAAACTCAAGTGTATGGCATCGTAACGAATTATATCGGCAGACAACTGGACGTTGCACCATGCTCCGGCCCATACCGCCTTTATCGTCTCCGACTACTTGGTTAAAGCAGGGGTGCCAACGATTACCCAGCCCCCGTACAGCCCGGTCATAGCTCCCCCCGACTTTTTTTTGTTTCCACGAGTCAAAACACCCATGAAAGGCAAGATTTTCGGGACAGTAGACGGAATCAAAAGAGTTTGTACGGCGGCATTGAAGGACATTCCGGGGGAGGCCTACAACAATGCATTCGAGAGCTGGAAGACTCGCTGGAGCCGATGTATTGACGCAGAAGGAGCCTATTTTGAAGATTTTTAATCATTTGTAACGAGCAGTTCAATAAATGATTTTTAATCGACTTACTGACATTACTTTCAGGACATACCATGTATGTCTCGAAGATTGTTATTCTTATGCTCTGCGAGCGCATGTCAGTCGTGTCATTCATCTGGTCACAGCAGACACAATCCCGGAACTTAATGATCGCACCTCGAATTAACCATGAGTTTGCTATTGTTCTTGTTTTGTATTACTATCACAATTTCTTAACAAAGCTTTGAAAGACCTATGTTTATATGTATAATGTTCCATTTCTGTTTTGACTCAGAATATACCAACAGCAATGGCTATTAAAACCTGTGACACTCTGCAAACTGATACATGATAATTAATAGTTTGACTATCATGGAAATAATTAATATGTAATGCCATTAATTTAACGTAATCAAACGATAACAAGTCAACAAAGGAATTATTATTAGCATGGTTTAGTAAATACAAAACATATTAGATAGATAGTAGCATGAATATAGAGCTGTGAAACTAAACAACGAGATAATTGTGTTTCCAATAATTATTATTATGGAAGAATATTAGTATTCATTGTGGCAATTAATATAATAATGATACTAAAAATTAATCTTTCATGTAAAATTGTAATGCTTAAAGTATTAAATTGAAGAATAGGTAAGAATATTTTTGTGTTTTGAAAATTATTAGTGCAGATATACTATTTTATTATTTGAAGGAGGTACGAACCATTTACTGATATGTACACAAAACTGCAAAATATATCAGTATACTTCAAAGTGTATAGAAAATTAGGTTGTCTTAAATGTAATTATATTTCAAATATTATTATATTATTACACAAAACAACTGTGAAATATTTATAGCCACAGCGGTACCATTTTTCACCCACTGACTTTCCATTTAAGAAATTGATAATCCATTGTAAATTGGAAGATTTACAGTACAGATTGTAGCCTTCAATTAATAACAAATGTTTAATATTATATTTAATAGATAATATGTGTACACTTACTGTACAAAATTTCTATTAACTGAAAACAAAATTATATTCTGATTTTCATTTATTACTTTTTCTTAATTGTTTTGTTTTTTCCTAATGTTACCCACTTTTCTTTCTCTGTTTATGTTAATATTTTTCGATATTTTAATTGCTTTTCAGAATTGCTCTTTAGTATTGCTTATACGTATAAACCATATTATTTCGTATAACAATTGTATATAACAAATCTACTAATCAGACAAAATTAGAAAATTTAGAAATATAAAACTTTTGAAACTCAGAAATTAAAAAATTTAGACACATACAAATTTTGGAATTTAAAAATTTGAATATTCAGAATATAATAAATTTAACATTTCAAATTTAAAAAGTTGAAAATTTAGAAATTTATAAATGGAGGTTGGAAATGAAGAGATATAATCTTTTACCATGTAGAATTTATGATCATCATGTGACCTAAAGTAGTATACATAGTTATGTACATATGTGTACATATGTGTTCAATGTACCATTTTTAAACAGTACATACGTAATATATGCTTGAACATATTTTAATGCTTTAAATGTATTTTAGGTTTTATCATTGAAATTATTATATAAATCTCAATAACATTGATTGTATAAAATAACTAATATGCAACACCAGATTTTAAAAGCTTACTACAAATGGAACCATTTTCTTTTTAAAGAAACTAACGTTAGAACATGTAAAAATTAATATATATATATATTTATATTAATATTAATAGCTAACAATGTGAAAATTTAAATACCTTGAAATGGTAAGTTTCAAAAAGGTTAAATAGCGACGATTTAGAGAAAATGGTAGCTATATTTTTATAGTATGGAATACTACAGTATAAAAAATACTATAAAAATTGTCCAGGAAACTGAATAAACTTCATTTTTATGATGAAAAATGAATATTGATTTAAATCAAGAAGAAAAATAAACATCTACTTTTTAAAATTTACCCTACATGATCTCATTTTTCTTTGTCGTTTGTATATTGTGCACATTGTTTACATGTGAATGTTATGAACCCATTCTTCTTCATTATTATCATCTGATAAAACTGAAAAATCTCATGAATTTCTAAGAAAACTACGCGTCACGCTTTACTCACTATAATGAAACTACTTGAAGAATACATATTACATGAGAATCATTTCTCAATGTCTACAAATTATACATTTACGGTATATGTATTATGTAAAAGACAATGAAGCGACTACAGTAGCAAGAACTAGTACAATTATTATTTCTTCAGAGAAATAGTAGTTCTAAGTCTGTAAGTTTTCAAATATTCAGATTTTTACATTCATACATTTTCACGTTATCAATTTTTCAGATTTTCACGTTTTTATTCGTTAAAATTTTCATATTGTCACATTTTTATTGGAGATAAAAGCGATATAAGAGCGATACACGAATTAGCATTAACATTTGTTTCCATCTAGCAGTGTTAATCATCATTGTTCGTTCCTTCTTGTGTTCGCATGTTTCGATTCAATTTTGTTCTCTAATATTCTTCTCACGTAATTCTGATTGTATTTTGTATCGTTCTTAAATAAATAGTTTTTGGGCTTTGTATATAATTAATTACGACACTATTCGTCCACGGATCTCCTCGCCTTCAACAATTTTCATATTAATATTTTCAAATTTGCAAATTCCTCCGTTTCTAAATCTTCAAATTTTCTAATTCATAAAATTCCTAATACAAATTTCCAAAAGTCTAAATTATTAATTTTCCGAATTTATATATTTTTAAATCTTCAAGTTTCCGAACTTAAATCTCTAAATTCATAAGTCTCGTCTAAGTTTCAAAATTCATAATTTTGAAAATTAAAAAACTTAAAACCTGCACACTTAAAAGTTTAAGAAATTTTTAAATTTTAAAATTGGCCAATTTAAATCAAAAGAGTTATAGAGGTCCTTTTCTGAACATTACCGTCTTGTTCAGTCAATCAAAAATACATGAAGTTGTAGGTATCAGCGGATTCAATAATCATGCTGTAAGTAAGACTGATTCTCATCATTACTCATCAATAACTCTTTCAGATAAAATTGTGAAGTATATAAATTTCACAAATGAACATGTAAATCTGCATACGAATAAACGTATAAATAAATTCATTGATTGAATTTATAAATTTAGAAGAAAGAACGTAATCAGATTTGTGAAAATATTTTTCTAACAATTATTGCATATAATAACAATATAGTAACATAATAATCTGCTAATAAATACTAAAGTAGATAAGGAAATCAATGAAATGAGTGATCAAATATCGAAGTTTGAAAACACGAAAGATATATCTAATAATATAGTAATGATATTTATATTCGAAAAATTTGTAATATTTATTTTTTAATTTTAACATTTTCCTCATAAATTTAACAGATACTAATGATATTATTAAAAAGAAAAGAAAAGAACATTACTAAAAAGAAAAAGAAAAAAGATTTAATTAAATCTTTTACATTGCTAGTCCAATGCTTACGTAAAAAAAAAACGTGCGGAATTGGAAAAAATCTGATATATAAAAACTACCTGCCATTGGGACGTTAGATGGAAAATACGAGAGAAATAAGATGAGCAGAGGGTAAAAGAAAACTGCAAAAAAGAGTTGTTATCAGAAGAGAAAAAAAATTGTCTCAAGGAAAGAAAATATAACTGAAATATAAAAAAAAATAAAAACAGAAACTTAAATGGCTTATAAATATTATTATTATAAAGATTATAGGGATTTGTAAAGATTTTTAGTGAATTATATATTTCTGATCATTTTTATTTAAATGTTAATTCATTATATTTATTTATATGCTCATATGCAATGATTGAAATGTAGAATGTCAAATATGGAAAAATACAAGTTATTTTAACATTCATTTATTTAATTATCCATCTATTAAATCTAAATATATCGACTGCGCTGAAACTATTTATTTTTTTAATTTATATACGAGGTGTGACACAAAAGTAACGAGACTAGGTCTGTAACTTGAAAAAACAATGGAATTAGCAGCAATTGTTTTTGTGGCATCATCCCACATACCTCCTCTATCCATGTTGCCAATTTCGATTGAATCGGTCATACCATTTGGAAATATTGCGTTATTTAGTGAACACGTGCAACTGCATTCTGCCGGAAAAATGTCTAACGTAAAAACCGAACAGCGAATAAACATCAAGTTTCTTGTAAAATTTGTTGAAATCTATTGTAACATGTGATCAGACATGTATTTTTACCTATGACTCACAAAGTAAGCGCCAGTCGATGCAATGGAAGTCTTCAGGATCCCCAAAATCCAAAAGAGAACGCATATCAAAATCAAAATTCGACATTAATGGAATTGTAATGATTGAGTGGTTTCCCAGTGGTCAAACTGTTAACTAACACTATTACATTGAAATACTAAAAAGACTTCGTGAAAAAATTAGGAAAAAAAGGCCACAGTTGTGAAGCGATGGATGGCTGTTACTCCGGGACAAAGCACCCGCTCACACGGCACTCTCTGTCAAGCAGTTTCTGACCAGCAAAATTATTATTGTGATAGGGAATCCTCCTTATTCGCCTGATTTGGCTTCATGCGACTTTTTTTTATTTCCTAAAGTTAAATTTTGCTTAAAGGGAATCCATTTCACCTCAGTTGAAGAGGTTCAGGCAAAAACGGAGAATCGTCCGAAAGGACTTCCAAAAACCTCGTTCCAGAATTGTTACCAGCAATAGCAGCGCCGAATGCATAAGTGTGTGAATGCTGAAGGGGACTACTTTGAAGGTGATAATGTCACGGAGAACTGATTCTGCAGGTACAATGATTTAGTGGACTAGTCTCGTTACTTTTGTGTCACACCTCGTACAGTTACTCGATTTAGTATTCGGACACTACAGTATTTGCGAAATTAAAGCTTCCTGTACTTACTACTACTGGAATAGGAGAGCTGCTTCTTATTGAAGGTATCATGGACAAGAACAAATATCTAGACGTATTAAAGCAAAATTTATTAAAAAGTGCAACGAATATATGTAGGTATATGCGACAGTTTTAAGTTCTACCAGGATAACGATCTGAAACACAAATCGAGAATAGTTCAGGAATATTTATTATATGCTTGTCCGAAAGTGCTCCATCGTCTACTACAATCACCGGTTTTAAATCCAATTGAAAATCTATGGGACTTAATGCATCGTAATGTTAAGACCACCCCTATAAAAACAAAAGGCGAATTAAAAATACGACTGACGGAAGAGTGGAAACGCATTACTCAAAATTATTTAAATAAAATAATTTCAAACATGTCAACACGTCTGCAACACGTCATCAGACAAAAGGGATATCCCACAAAATATTAAATTAATATTAAAATTATAATTTTGTTGTTACATACACTCTAAATAAAAAAAAACCTTGTGTAATATTGAGTGTCCGAATATTTTTTCGACACCAATATCGGGTCTAATTTCATTTATGATTTATTATGTGGAAAACAATAAAAAATAAAGTATTTAATTTTACCTATTTGTAAACTAGAATATGCGCTTTAACTCATTACGGACCAGAAAATTCGATAATCACATTCCAAATAAGTACAAGAAGCTTTAATTTCGCAAATACCATGGTGTCCGAATATTAAATCGAGTAACTATATGTTTAAAATTTCTTGCTTAATTATTAATCACAGTACAGACAATAAAATATCGTTTAATAATAGAAGCATATTGTTATGAAAGATTTGTATGAATAATTATTTTTGACTTTTCTTGGTCACTGTTTTCAGAAAGACCCACAAAATAATATGTTTCTAAAATGAAAACGTTTTTAATTATTTAAATTTAAGTACAGTTTTCAAATACAGAATTTGCCGTTTATTAATAAATACTTTCACCTTAATTTGTATTAAAAGAAAACAATTGCATGCATCAAGTACAATCGAATGTAATACAATACACGACTGACGTCAATAACTTTCGAAGTGTAGGTATTATTATTTGGATTTAACGTGAAACCATATCTTTTGAACATCAATACTGTGCTAAGCATCTGTTTCCCAATGAACATTTAAACGCACAGAATAAAACGAATATAATGTTCATGAATTATTCGCATCGTATCATAAATATCGTACATTTCATTTCCGGAAGAATGCTTTAATGTTACACGATCTTTTTCTCGTTAAAAACCACCCCCATTTATTACGTGCGTTCGGGCAATTTATTTAATATTAAACGGTTTTACAGTTGCGAAGCAATTTCGCGATGTATTACACAAAATTCGCTACTGAATTTACAATTTTTTATATTCAGCATTTCGAAAATCGTCGATTATGCAAAAAGTTCTCATTAATTGCCGTTTCGCATGAAATAAATTAAACTGTTATGTTATTGAAAAATATTCAGTTCGAAGATGGAAAATATAAATTTCTGTCTAAATAATGCTAAAAGTATTTCAGACAGGAAAATATATTATTTTTATTTTTATTTGTGACGTAATACCTGATGAATATTAATAAATATTTCTGTACATATAGAGTAATTTAATTTATTTAATTTTCAGTAACATACATACACCGTAGTCAGCTAATGACAGTAGAATTAGAGTAGATCGAAAGAAGATAAAATATTACTGAAACATTGTTTCTGTAACTGAAGTAAATATAATCGCCATTGTTTATTTCATTTTATTGAAAATAGCAAAATGATAAAATATTACATTTCAAATTTTTTTTCTTATTTTAATTCAGGTTTTACGTCGTATTGACCTTCAGGTTATTAGCAACAACTGGGTTCTGTTTCCTACGCTTTGTTTGACTAGATACTATTTATTATTTTAAAGGTTGTTTTCTTAAGTTGTTTGGTAGTCAGTATTATTACAGTTCTTTTATAAAATAAGTTTGTACACGTACTTCTAACGTTATCAATTTCATACTTGAAATGAATGAATCTATCTGATAATTTGTTAAAATTAACAAAAACGTGTAATTAATAATATAACAGAAACAAAATTTTCATTCATGAAATTGATATTCAATATGCAATAAAGACCACATCAAATCTAACGTACTTTATATTAATTTTTTATAAATATTGTTGGGACTCAATCTTAATATTCTAGGACCGTATTTTTATTTTACTTAAAATGTTTTTGAAAATGACCGTCACCGTTGCAGCGGTTTATTGTGGGCCAATTTGTTCCTTCGAAATTTTTATATGTCTTTATATTTTTATCAAGGTCCAACATGATTTATTTTTTATGACTGTCCAACCGTTAGGTGACGAGCGACGGTGTAGTCGACTTTCTTCAGGTCAACTTTGACCTGAACTCGAACATTTTGTTAGGGCGATTCTTGCCCCTTCTCAGAACATTTTTTCAACCAATCTAATGTTTAATTTTGACAAGTCGCTCGTTTACCCCCAAACACATGCCAATCCCACTCCGCATCTTTAGTCTTCGTGGAAAATATTCATGTTAGACAAGGGGATTCTTTCGCCAGCTCTTAACGAGTAAACACCCCTAAAAGTTCATTACCACCTCGGGGAATTTTTTCTAAGTACAAATAAAAGTTTAACTTATATCTCTTACAAACGTTGTTTCTGTTCATACTATCGGAGTAGTGGTCACTGACACAATACCTAAACAGTTGCGTATGCATTAAGTTGACGCGCAATACAACAAATATGTTACACTTAAAAGCTTAAAGAGGCCAACATTAAGTGGTGCTAATTTTATATAAAAATTTGCAAATGTTGATAAAAAATAACTATTTTCAAATTACATTCGTCTGTGTTCAGTTGATTACATTTTTATATATTCAATAATGGGTCTTTTAACTTGAAATATAAAATTGATGACAAACTGATAGCGACCAATAAAGTTTACAATCATTATACACACGAATTTAATATTAATTTGCTATTAACAATATATAGGGTGGCTCACCACATTTTGCCATCTAGATTTGCGTCATTATTATTACTCATAGCAAACAATGTTTCAGATGAAGTTGAATAGTTTTGAGAGGGGCATATGCTGGTCGTATATTTTTTTTGTAGGTGGACGTGTAAAGGACATATGAAGCTCATAAATGTTTTTTTAAATGGAATCATATATTTTTTATTGCATCAACTGATACTCCTTCATATTCTTTACAAAAAAGTATTAATCTATTTATGTGAAAAAATGATTAGTTTAGGAGATATTTTAATTTTAATGTATATTTACAGAAAAGGTTCAATGTGGCGACCATTTGCATCAGAACTCTTTCTGAATCGAGAAATTAATGACTTACTTACATTCCGTAGTGTATAATCTTTCTACATGTGTAGCACTTTTCCCAGCTTCAAAATAAACTGATAACATCTCTATCTTTTCTTCTTTAGAATACTTCATTATGAAGTGATAATTCACCGTATTGTTGTATTCGGTGTTGGAACTTGATGTGTCGCATTCAAAGTAATTAATATGTCACAAAAAGAAAATGATCACGTTTTGGATCATGTTTTTACAACTGATCGAACGTTTGCAAATTTCTCGCGCTAAGTCTGCCAACAGCCAGCTGACAACTTTATTTATTAACTACGTTTTGTGTATTCAAATGCTCGTTGTTACCAGTGTAAATAGACAGCTTTATCTACGTCAAGTACACTCTGAAAAAAAGACTCTTCCCTCACGATTTATTTCATCTCTCTTTTTCTTCGTTATTCGTCAATGTGAATTATTTTACAGAGATACTAATAGAGATAAAGAGGAACAAATATTGTTGTTGATCAATAAAATATGATACCGATTACAAATTATTTACACGAATCAGGTTAAAAGAATTTTAACTCTGACTTATGACAAGTTTTTTTTATTAAAAGACTCCATTATTCAGCAATAAAATTATTTGAATTGAAATTGCCACATTGTGTTTCACATACTTTTCTCATACAGAGTTTAATTTTCATCAAAATTTACTAAGAAGCTATAAGTCATTTCTTTTAATTAGATGTTTGACAAGTATTTTTTTAATTAATAAAGAAATTCTGTTTTGGCTAATTTTTTCATCAATCATGATTAACTTTAATTTTGTTGAGATTTCGTAATTTATAATAAATATTTTTAATTAATTTTGTTCATTAGTTTATACTTTTTGAGTTGTTATAATTAGTCAAAAATTGTGATAACATCAAGATTTGATTAAATCTAATACGAAGAGTGTTTGAAAATAAAATATGTGTAAAATAATCTTTGATGTGTATTTTCGCGAAATTCATCTGCTTTATTGTACGCTGAATCAAAGTGTCTAATAAAGAAATTCATGTTATTTCATCTTACAATTAGATCACTGATTGAACATACTTAAACATTCATAATCTAAAAGGTTTTATAACTCGATATTAATGAACATCTACAGAATTTTCTAAAGGAAATTGAATATTTTTTATTGAAGTAATATCTTAATATTTGTTTACATACGAAAGATTGGAATTGCTTTTAAAATTAAATTACTCAAGAATTACATGTTATGAGAAAAACGATTTGCAAATTCTCCATCAATGAATAAAATCGAGGAAAAATTTAATAGTGGATATTGTAAAATAAATTGGTTGTTAGATAAAAATTTAGAAATTTGAGAATTTGCGGATTTGGGAATTTGGAGATTTGAAGAATTGAAGATTTACAGATTTAAAGATTTAAGGATTTCAGAATCTGGGGATTGCGAGATTTGAGGATTTGAGGATTTCAGAATATGAGGATTTGGCGATTCGGGGATTTGGAGATTTGAGGAATTAGGGGATTTGGAGATTTTAGAATCTTGGGATTGTGCGATTTGTGGATTTAAGAATCTAAGGATTAGGAGTATTTTGGAGATTTAGGAATTTGTGAATCTTAGGATTATGAGATTTGTGGATTTGAGAATCTAGGAATGACGAGATTTGGAGATTTGAGAATCTGGGGACTTGGGGATTTGAGGATTTGCGAATTTATGAGTGTGGAAGTTTAAGAATGTGGGAATTTGGGAATGTGGAAATTTAGGAATGTGGGATTTTGGGAATGTGAAAATTTAGTATCGTAGGAATTTGGGAATGTGGAAATCAAAAAAATTGAAGAAATTGAAGAAATTGAAAATTTGTTGATTTGAGAATTCGGCGAATTCGACATTCAAGAATTTGAAGATTTGAAAATTCTCGAATCTCCTCACTTAAGAACATGGGATTCTGAAAATTTGAAAATTAACATATCTAACAGTATAATAATCTAAAAACATGAAATACTGAATTTTTTAAATATCAAAATTTGATGATTGAATGTAACCCACATAATCGCTCATAATAGCAGGTACTTATATTGTTTTATTACGTTAGTCATTACGTTAATCGCCATTTATTCTATTCGCAAACCATTTTCGCGATAAATTTTTTTTCGAGTTGAGGCGCCATTGAAAATGTTACTCATCGTCCCTAACTATGTATAGCATGTTTACGAGAGGAATATGCACGCGACACATCACTAAACCAGACATGTATCCTGTCTGAACATAAACTTTTCAACCGGTATATTTTCGTCAGCGAGGGAATTTGCATACGCTGACACGTTCCGTTGAAATTCTTTCGGCAGATTAAAACACGAAAAACGCGAAGATAAACCACGATTTTTCCATATCGCCGTCATGGTTCGTGTTAACACTTGCAACGTGTCATGTTTTAAATCCATTTTTGAGGAGACATAATAACAGGCTATATGATTCTTTTGTTTTTACATACACTTGTTTAATGGAAGTAATTGAACACTGTTCACAACTAGAATATACAGGGTGTGCCAATAAAATGTATAAATATGTGAATATTAATATCAAATATAAAAATGATATCAGAAATATCGGGTGATTTTAATGTTGCGATGACCAATTTGAATATTTGAAATTTTAGAATAGTTAAGATATCAACTTAATCTTTGTTATTGAATTGTATAAAATAAAGTATATTAGTTTGCAAAATTTGTGCTATTTTTTTCTAACAAGACACTTTTTGAATTTCCATTTTCATTTAAACTTTGAAGAATTATGAAGAATCTAAAATAATAACTCTTGCAAAAGTACTGATTTCTAACCATAATTTATTTACTTTATAATTAATTACTTTGCGTAAAATAACAATTTTTACTTAAAATAATAATTTTGCAGAAACAAAGCGCTTATATTTTTAAAATAAGGATGAAATTTAAATTTGAGTTTCTCGTAATTTGTATTTAACTATTTAAGCCGTTTATTTTGAAAGTGAAGCAAGTCCATTTTTTATTATTGCGTGATACTCAAAAGTTCACATTTAAATAAATATAAAAATATTAATAGACAAATTTTTTGTATTTTGTGGTGTTATTATCTAATAATGTTTAAAGTACTGACTAAAATAAATAAAAGTTTTATTATACCCAAATGAATTTGCCTCATTTTCAAAATTAATGAATTATTCTATTCGGATCCTGCCTTCAATAGTTTTTCATTACCAGTACTCATGGCTCTAATTTTATGAACATAATAAAAAGAATAAAATTTCTTAAAAATGAAGATTTTATCCAAGTGACGTTATTATCTTCAGAAAAGTATTATTTTGTTATTGTTACCTACCAGTCAAGATAGTTGAATTATAATTCTAGTATAATAAATCGTTCTTATATTTTTAGTGCACTTGAATTTTCAGTTTACATTTAATTTTAATTTGCAGTCAGCAATATGACGTTTTAATTTTTTTCTTAGTCTCAGCATTGGAATAATGAATAATTGTTTGTCTTTAAAGTACTAGCTAAGAAAAATAAAGGTTTTATCGTTAATTAAACGGATAATATTTCAGTCGTTCAGTTATTCTTTTCCTTAGTTTATTTGATTCACGTTGGTCCGAATTGTCTTCCTATTCAGATCCTGACTTTGCGACTCGTCTTTTATAACCAATTCTCACGGGTTTCTTCTTTATCAACGTAATAAAAATAATACAATTCTTTGCAAATGAGGATTTTATTGGAGTGGCGTTATTACCGAGAAAAGTATTTTTATTTTCTTATTATTACCGTCCAGCTTCACTTTCAGATGCATCACAGTCATTTTCATTGAAATTCTGAGACATTTTTTTTTAATAAAATAAATTACAATTCGTAATTAATTTTCAAATAATCGTGAAATTGTCAAGGGGTGTTTAGCAGCAATTCTAAAGCAAGAACCATGCCTTTGTAGAGTATTTATTAGAAATTAAACTAGGAATTCCTTGCAAACTAATAATAGAAGTCTGCAAAGATACCTAAACAGATTTACAGATCTCATATTGAGGTTATGTCACCAATATCATACAATTTATAGTTTTTCACAGTATTGTCAGTATTACTAAAATTTCCTAAAGCCAAAACTGTGCCGTAATATATTTGGCTAACAATGATTTCAAACTTAAGTGGCTCGCATGACTTTCAAAATAAACATCTTTCTAGTACCGTTAATCACCCAAACTTCCATCCCTCCAATATTAGGAAATTTCAATTATTTTGGCTGTAGATTGCTTACATATAGAATTGTAATACTAAGTTTTATGTGTTGTTGTCATCTTTTAAAATAAACGACTCATTTAAGAACAAAATAAAACGACAAATGTCATGAATATCACGAATGCAGGTTAAAGAGCTAGATTTATATAACCGAGGGTCACAAGTTAGAGGCTCATATAAGTTATGTAAACCTTTCATCCCCCTTAATTTTTTTTCCACAAAATGATGTGTAAATTTGCTATGTACATCTGTTTCAAATATTTTTAGCGCCAATTGTATATCAAGAAACAGACCAGAGATGTGGCAAAATTCAAAGAAGTCGTAAACTTGCTTAAGCAAGGAACATGAAATTCGATCGCGAAAGTGCTGGTAAGTACTTTCGACGCCAGATTCGGACCACACAAAAAGATACCTTGTAGTATGTCAGTGTATTCTATGCAATATATCGAAATAAAACTTTAAAATAGAATACTGCGTGATTCTGAGTGTATTGAGACACCAAGCGATTTAATGATTTGATTTACGATATCACTTTATTATAAGTTAATTGCAAATGTTTGAGGTCGAAAATGTTCATATTTTATTTACGTAAAATCGATTAATTAGTTCTTCATTAACATTTCGTTAACCTATTCAATTTTTATGCAATAGTGCTTATAAGCTGTCGATATAAAAAGATAGCTTTTATCGTTAAAATTGAAAGAGGTCCACCATTTATTTTAACTCTTTATTTGTAATTTCTTTTAGTAGTATCAGTCAATAATTGGCAGTAGCTATAAATAGCAAATTTTGTTGTTAATCAGTATTGACATAAGAATAATTTTTAAATAAAATAAATCTTGTTATTGCAAGTTAATAATTCTGAGGAGATTATTTGGTGGATTAAGAAATTATCTAATTTTTTCATTTAAATTTTTCTTTGAAGAGTGACGCAAATAGCATATTTCATCGAAAAATTAATTCGACACTGCCATTAATAATAAATCAATGATTTGAAAAATTATAGTGCAGATAATATTACAATATGTAACAGTATTTAACTGTTTCAACAGTATTCATATTTTTAATTCAGTTTCATGATTCTGAAGATACACGCGTATTCGACATATCAGGATGAGCAAATATTTCCCCCAAACCGCGTTTGAATTAACAAGGAATAGTCGAGAATGGAGAAACCGATTTGAATCATCTTTGGTGAACCGAATATAGTTGATATAATATGAAAATACGTGAAGTTATCTACCAAGATACATAATCGTTCATGAAAAATAACAATTTAAAAAACGGACATCAATTGTCTACCGACGGTGTGAACCTAAACAGCAAATAAGTGGCAACAGCTACATGCCAATATGAGTGACCTCAAATATTTTTTGTTCTCTTTTTTCTTGCACGATAAATGCCGGTAATTTTCTGCTCAATTGGTGCTGGAGGTATTGTTCATTACAATCAATAACATCCTTAATCTGATTACATGAGTGAATAATGATGTCTTTCTAATATTTCTGTGGCTATTGTAGCCACAAATAATAACGAATACTTTGTTCTTGCATATTTTCGAATGTCATCGGGGCCTTAGAAACTTCATTTTTTAGTTCCCCACAAAGAAAATAATAAAACGGCGTTAAATGTGAGAAGCAGGCTGATCAAGTAATACTAGTACCACTGACCCAGCGAGTGAGAAACATTCTGTTTAATACCTGTCATGTTTGTCGTGTATTATGTAAGGGCAGTTATCACATTGATACCACATTCTTAAATGCATTAGGGACGATACATTTTCTATTAGACTAGGTAACACATCGGACAGAAAAGTGAAATATGTTTGACCCGTTCATAATGCGTTAATGAGTTGCGGTCCAGTGATCTGGTGATTATGCTGCACTAAACACTGACATTTCACCGATGTTGATAATCGATTTTACGAAGCCAATTTGCATTCTGTGCTGCCCAATAGAGCATATTTTTTAAATTTGTTTCTCCGCGATTTGTAAATATTGCTTCCACAATTTATGGAATGGTTTGTATAAATGGATCATGTATTTCTGAATCTGATCTGGCAATCATTCACAAAATTATAAGCATTTTTTAGAGTTACACGCACGTAATTATTTATGTACTTGTAAACAATATGGATGAAAAGTTTGAGAATGAAGAATGTGCACGATACTACTCTATCTACAACATGTCAGATTTTCCGATTACTGATACGTGGAGGACAAGTAGCAGATGCTAAAATAAAAGTGGAGTGTTCTTCGTTTCTTACAGTTTTACTACGTTTACATTTTTGTAAATTGTAGAACCATGTTCTTTCAGTATTTTATTGGTTCTTAGAAAAGTAGCGAGCATTGGCTAATTTCTGTCAGGATATCTAATTTCATATAATACTTTAGCTCTTGCGGTATGTGCATTTCACGCATCATAAGTGATTATCGTATCGTATTTTTCACTGTTACTGCACGTGGCAATAAAAGTAGCACTCCACATGTTTCACAATAACTTCCACGGTATCACTTTTACCGTAACTGAGTTTCAGAAACTGAACTGTCAAGTTGTCTCGTATCGATAGTGTCTAAAATTTAAGTGCGTTCAGAAACATAACCTGTCGCCAGAAGCAAAGCTGCGTTACGGTCATGTTAACTGAATCTCTTTTGTAATATAAAATTGAAACTGAAATAAAATTCAAACGCTACTTGGACTATATTGTTGCAGTGTGGACAAACTTACAACTTTATATTTGTTTCTGAAAAATATAGCAAGGACTGGCAACAAAATGTTTTTCGCTGTTGGTTCAGCGAGACAGTTAAGATTACTCGTTAAAATAGGATTCTGAAAGTTCATAGATTTGTGACCTAAAGAATTCGTTTTGGCATGATCCTTTGGCACATATTTCGTTTGCGTATGCAAATTCCATCGAAATGTTAAACTGTTCGAGCTACAGTTTTCAGAAAAATATTTGGCTCTGAACTTTCAGCGCTTGTAACTCGGAGTATTTAAAAAATATCGATTTTTAGTTAACTGAATTTTACAAATCTATAAAATGTCCCGATAATTCGGGGATATGTGTATAGAAATTGTTATTACTTTTCACGGAATATGTGGAAATGTATATTTTCGAATAGAATACTAATAGTGGACAAAAAATTAAATTAAAGAAATGGAGGAATACTATTTCCACGTTGCCTATTTTAGGGAAATAATTGTAGGTCCGTATCAGAAATTTCAAGTACCAGTTCGATATAGAAGATGTTTGAGTGAATTAAAAAAGAAAGTAGATTGGAATGTTTATTGTCCAAAAGTTTTATTCTAACTCATCTCTTTGTAGCATATAAAAGGCTGACAGAATGATGAGATTCTTACAGAATTAAAAGCAATACAGAATATCAAAAAAACTACATATTAAAAATTAAAAGTTTTCTATTCAAACTATACAGAGTGAGTTAGTAATTGTCATTTTAAATATATGCTATATTATTATTAAAATTGTTGTTATTTTTTAATCAAATTTGAAATAAAATTGTATGGTAGAAAATAGACTATCATAAATTTTACAATATTTTCCTAGGTATAGCTTTGGATTTCTCAAGATCCCCGCTCTTTTTTTTGAATGCAAACATGTATTTTTTTCTTACGTAGGTCGATTCTTCGAGACATTTTGCGTAAACAAAGTATCAGAATATAATACATATAAATAAAATCAAGTCTGAGATATTTTAAATAGCAAAATAAAATATGTAATTTAATTCGTATTTACTCAGAATATTTAGCAAAGCCGATTTATAGTACAAGACGAAGTACAAGAATGTAAGTTTATTACAAGGAAAAAAGTAAAAATATATCTTACTTTTCCGTGTGAACACATATATTCTCTACATTTTATTTAAAGATAAATGTAAAACAAGTTTACAACGCACAATTTCTAAAATCGTACTTTTTTAAATATGCGAATTTTTAAATTTACAGATTTCACTATTCTTAAACTTAAGCAAATTCCTATATTGCTAAATTTATAAATATTCAAATTTAAGAATTCCACAATTTATTCAAACTTTATTCAGAAATTCTTAAATCACATAATTTTCTAATCTTTAAACCCCCCAATTTATGAATTTTCAAATCTTAAGGTTCAAAAAAATTCAAATTTTTAAATATCAAAATTTTCACATTTTCAAATCTTTTAGTTTTCTGTCATCCTTCAATGTTCTAGTTACCAAATATATTTACATTGTTCAAAATCCCGATATAAAGATCTGAAATTTGCAAATCCACAAGTTCCAGAATTCCATAATTCCTAAAAATTTAAAAAATTTTAAACATACAAACAAATGAATTCTAAAAAAATACAGAATTCCAAATTCCACATCTTTAAATTTTTTAATTTTCATAACATTATTTTTTCATTTTTACGAATAGAATACGTTAACACGTTAACTGTCGCGCACATTTATGAGGAAATCTTGGCCAGGTCACACTGTAAAATAAAATCCATTAAAATTTGATGAAAAAAAAATATTTAAATACATTAATGATACAAACCTATAGGCAAATATAAAATAAATGTTACGTAATTACTTAAAACCATGTGAATTTTTTAGTTTTATATATTTTACACTGTCATTCACGGTGACTGACGCGACTGGAACGGAAAATTCAGTGTCAGTCAACGGTGACTGACTTGGCAGCTAACGTGTGAATAATAGCGGTAGAAAATTATATATATGCTAGCAGCAGATTCGTAATTATAATATAGAAACATATGTCACTATAGAAAATAGATAATAGTGTACATATAATACATATAATACATATAATATACATAATAATGTATAAGGTGAAGTGGGATAAGTGCAGACTGGTTTTTGTAAAGTTGGTATTTAAACGTAAGTATTTTCAGTCTGCCATGTAAATACTTAACGCTGTCGATATCGAACGCTTTGCACAATTACTACTATTTAATTAATATTAACTAGGACCTTAATTTGCCTTGTACATTTTGATTTTGATAGGAAATTGTTTAAAATGTCAACTACTCTGCACTTTCCCCGAAAATGGGGTAAGAGCGTAACTTGAAGTTAAATACTTTGAAACTTTATTTCATGTGCAATGGAGCAAGTGCAGAATTATTAACAAATTTGCTATAAAATGCTTTTGACTGCATTATGCAAGTACTCTATACTGCAAACAAGTACTCTTAGCTGAAATGTAAAAGGGGATATAGTGAAACAAAACAAGGAAACAAACATACTAAATGGAGAAATTTCGCTCATATTGTAATAAAAATAGCCTGTATATGCACTTGCCCCGTTTACGAACTTACCCCACTTCACCTTACGTATAACGAATTATATTTTATATTTAAATTCTAGAATACTAACAGCATTCTCCTTAAAGGAGAAGCACGTGCGAAAAAGCTGAATTCGGTGTAGGATTATAAATCAATTTGGATCTTTCGCAAAAAATAAGAAAAGGTTTTTTCAATAAATCTAAGTAATCGCTTTATCCTCCATTGATATGGCACCTCTTTTAAATCTTCGATCAGGCAGGTCTTGAACCCACTTTTTCGTAAACTGCTTTGATTCATGGATATATTATGCCATTACTACAGAAAAGATTTGACGGGTTTTTAGGCGGTGACATAAAAAAGCTGTATAAAATCGTTTCGCACGTATTAAATTCATCACGAAAATACTTTTCCTTGAGGATTTTAAAAAATACTGAAAAAGTTCATATTGAATCTTGGAGCTAAAATACATTATCATTAAATTAAATATATGAAGTAAATGTATTACTAATGTATGATGCACATTTGCTTTAAAATTGAAATATTTATTCTTTATTTCGATGAACGTCAATACAGATTTTAAGAAAAGCATCTCAACAAATTTTATAATTCAAATTAAAAAATTTGTGAACCGGTTATTTTACAGACTTGGTAGTTTTAGTGTTTAGTGTAGTTTAGTGCTAACACTTTTTTAAAAAAATGATTTTTGTAACGTTTCATTTTTTCTCATGGTAAAAATTGTTTTTATGTAGGTTCTTAGTTTTTAATGCAATAATGTAAATGTGATAGAAAGTCTTTTATATTTCCAAATTTTTTAATTTTTAATTTTTGGTATTTCCAAATTCTTAAATTCTTAAATTTTCAAATCTTCAGATTTATAAATTGGCAAAATCTCAAATTGTCCCAATTATCACATTTCGAATTCCTTACATTTCTAAATGTTAAAATTTTTAAATTCCCTAGCTTAAAAATTCATAAATCCTCAAGTTTCTCCAAATTTCTATATTGCCAAATATCCAGATTCTTGTGTTCCTAACATCTCCAAATTTTAATATTCCTAAATATATTTTCTGAAGTCTCCAAATACTTGTCATCAAATACATTTTTCCACATACCTAAAACATCATAACGAACGAAAGCATATAACAACGTTTTTTGAAAAATGTTTAGAACAAAATTGCAAAATCCGGCTGTATTCGACTCTTAAGTAGAGTCTAAAGAATATCTCTAAAAAAAAGTATGACAAAATATTGCTTTTTAGCTTCAAAATCCATGAAGTATAAAGTTGTATTTCCCACACTTTTGAAAACCAAACATCCACTGTCCTTGTTTCTCCTGACCAATACACCATAATCTGGTGTAAACACCATAAACAAAAACCGCCAGAGATCCTAAAAATCTCCAAAAAATCATATTCGGAGTAATCGGTCACCAAACTTGACTCTTAACCAGTCAAACGTGTTTGACGACTATATCCGTCATGGAGATGTGGCAGAATTTTGTGTCATGACGACTATATCCGTCATGCGTAAAATTTTTGTTACAATTTGATATTTAAAATGTAATTTTGGCGAAAACTAAATTATATTCGTAAATTGTAATGTGTTTAAAATGTTTAGAGGTCAACACGAAATGAAATAAACAAATAAAAAGTGTAAATGATTTGAGATGGATTCATAAATTCTTGAGAGCTAACTCGTCATCGCTTGATTATCGCACAAACACCGGTGCGCGCTTTGTAAAAAGATCGCCACAGTTAACTGGTTAAGGAATGTTATAATTCTTCCCTATAGTTGTCACATTTTCTCTAGGAAAGCGAAATGTTCTTGGCTATACACAAACGGTAACCGTGCTATGCTTTGCATAACTTGCTTGCTTTGTCGCCTCAATGTACAGTCCCGCTCTGTTCTGTCTGTTACATCGCAGCTGCTGTTTATAACGCATTTCTTACACACTATTATAAGGACGGTTTCAAACTGACCATTTTCTGTGCCATGGTAAACGAGCAGGAAACGCGCCACAAGTACCAAAGGATTGAAGTTAATGGAGTGTGTTGTAATGCACGCCCGCCACACGAAGATCATACATAATATCAATTTTCTTGTAAATTCATGGCTTAACCCCTTATTTCATGGTATCGAGTTACAACCGTGGTGCAATTTAAAATTTCAACATGACAAATGTGGAATGCGTTTGTAGCATTTTTAAGCTACAAGCAATTTCGCACAATTAGTCACGTTGAATATTCTATTAGATTTTACTTGTATATTTGAATGCAAGATAGGCTTTCTTTGTATGATGTATACATTTGATATAGTATGATATATGTTATAATTTGTATATATGTGAAAATCTTAATATACACGTTTTCGAATTTCCCTATTTCCTAACTGTTCAATTTTTAAATTTTCAGATTCCAAAATTTCTGAATCTTTAAATTTCCTAATTCTCATATTTTTAAATTTTTTAATTTTTCCATTTCTAAATGTCCAAATTTGCAAGCTTTCAAATGTCCAAAATGTCTAATATGTCTAATATGTCTAATATGTCTAATATGTCTAATATGTCTAAAACGTCTAAAATGTTTATGACAATAATATGGATCACATTTCGAACATTAGATGCGACTTTTTCACAAAACCGTTTATATTTATTTGATCAAAGCTTCTGAACGGAATGTAATTTCGAATTTTAATATTAAACACAAGTTATGATCACCCATTCAATCAAACTTTCATATTTTGTTGAAATGAAACTTATTGCCTTTTTCATGTTCTTGCCTTCAAAGTCATTCAAAGGTCATAGTATGCTAGGTCGTTCAATTCGTCTTAATACGGGATATAATACAATTAAACTTTTTTTGTATTGCAATGTATAATCCATCGAAAACTCATTAATTTTTGTTTAAAATATTTTTTGTCAGATTATCGCAAGTATTTAAAAAATCGTGAAAAGTATTACGTGAGACACACTGTATGTGTGTATTATATTCCAGTAGGTTTAGCATTAATAGTAAATCTTCTTTTCAGTAAAGCGAATTACTTTTTCAGCAAAGAGAATTACTCTTTCTACTGACTTCACTGAAATGTTTAAACCACATTCAGTGAAGTCTACCTTTGAGCAAAGATTGAATTTGATTAAATTTTTAAAACTACTCTCTTGTTGCTTCAACACAAAGCTGATGGTCTTTCCGCTATCATGGTACTTTAAGAACACGCTTTTAGCATCCGCTTTTCTTCTTCCTTAAGCATAAACATTTTTGAAAATTAAATACAGCGTCTTATATTTCAATCCACCAGCGTATAACAATAATAAACCAGCAAGGAGAGACTTGCATCAATTTTGTATAACAAAATTATTCAAGAAATTGTGAAATTATATAGTTGAGGTAGTTTTAGATAAAGTAGGATCGACTAATTACTAATATTACAAAGAAATTTAATAACTTTGAATAATTATAGAAAACTTTTTTACTTTAGCACTATTTCTACCACGATTTTTCTTTTAAATAGTGGTTTATAGTCGCATTAATTACCCAGGCTGTTAGCGACTGTTTACGGAGATAAGATTATGGCCGGAAGTGGATGGTTTGACATAACTTTTTTATAGTTGAGTGAGGATTCCTATAGTTTTACAAAATTGTAGTAATGTGTCTTGTTATGCTGTTGATTTGGTTACTTCAATTAATTTAACAACTATTGTATAAAAAGTCAAAAAGTTAATTGTGGAAAAATGATTCAAGTTAGAGAATAATTTTAAGTTAAAATTTAAAAGGTGTCTTCTGACACTTCTTGAGACAAATAATGTTAAACGTGAGCGTCTTATAATTTTGTCCAAGTGCCGTCGTATTATTTCGTTCCCACTCAAAACTTGTTTCAATATTCCTTCAATTTATGTAACTGTTAGTTAGAAATAGACAATTTCCATCTTTAAACCATATCAAGATAAGTATAATATACACCTTATAAGCTTATCTTCTGCTTTTCAATAAAAGGAACTATGTACTCATTCTACTGACTTTATTGAAACGTTTAAACGACATTCAGTAAAGTATGTCTTTAAGCAACGGTTGAATTTGATTCAATTTAATTTATCAAATTATTTATTATTATTCCATAATTCTTATTAGAGTTTCCATTTCTCGTACGCAGATTTATGTCGCTATAAGTAGTTCCATATTACCAGACATGTGAAAGCAATGACATGGCTGTTTGTCGCACCAAGAAATATGGCGCGACAAAAACATGTTAGCTTGAAATTGGCCTAAGAGTATTATGCAGCCAACAGGGCTCGACATATTGGCGACGATCCATAGAAAAATTAATGCAACATCTTCGAGATGATCGTGGAAAACGAAACTTACTTGACTTACTTAAGGAAAATATAGCAGTGAATGGACAAAAGCTTTCTTCCAATCATTTCAGAGAATTCGAAAATTTAGAGTTGAGATACAAATTTAAAGTATAAGAATTTATGTATTCTGATATTAGGAGTCCTTAGGATTGTGAATACTACGGACGTGGGAATTTAGGGATTTGAAGATTTAATAAGTTGAGGGATGTGGGCATTTAGAGACATAGAAATTTGTAAACGTAGAAATTTGAGAACGTATTGGAGGACGCATGAGTTTGGGGATGTAAGAATTTGGGTATGTAGGAATTTGAGAACATAAGAATTTGGAACTGTAGAAATTTGGGAATGTAGAATTTTGAGGACATAAGAATTTGAGAACGTTGGAATTTGGAAACGTGAGAATTTGGGTATGTGGGAATCTGGGAACGTAGGAATTTAGAACTGTAGAAATTTGGGAATGTAGAAATTTGGGGACATAACAATTTGAGAACGTTGGAATTTGGAAACGTGAGAATTTGGGAATGTAGGAATTTGGAACTGTAGAAATTTGGGGACATAAGAATTTGAGAACGTTGGAATTTGCAAACGTGAGAATTTGGGTATGTGGGAATTTGGGAACGTAGGAATTTAGAACTGTAGAAATTTGAGAATGTAGAATTTTGGGGATGTAGAAATTTGGGGACATAACTATTTGAGAACGTTGGAATTTGGAAACGTGAGAATTTGGGTATGTGGGAATCTGGGAACGTTCGAAATTTGGGAATGTAAAAATTTGGGGACATAAAAATTTGGGAATATAGGAATTTTGAAACGTAAGAATTTGGGTATATAAGAATCTGAGAACGTAGGAATTTGGGTATCTAGGAATCTGGGAACGTAGAAATTTGGGAATGTCGAAATTTGGCAACGTAAGAATTTTGGAACGTAGGAACTTGGAAACACAAGAATTTGTGAACGGTGGAAATTAGGAATGTAATAATTTGTGGGCATAGGAATTTGAGGATGTAGACATCTGATTATGTATTTATCGTATAACTTACAAATTTGAGGATGAAAGTATATGGGAATCTAGGTTTTGTGGATCTATACATATAAAAATCTAAGGATTCGCAGCCTATGAATTTAAGAACGTGAAAGTTTGAAGTATAAAAATCTCTAAATGTTGGAACTTAGGCAATTTAACAAATCTAAAATTTGAAAATATAAAAATTTGTGAGTTTAAAGTTTGTCTAGTCTACATGTCCTTATCTAACAGAAATGTACCTTGTAACTGAATGCACATGCTTTCAACACGTACCGTGTCGAACGTTGCAAAAATACATGTCTGTCAACTAGCACACAGCTGTGCATCTCAAAATGTTTAGAAGTTTCACAGTTATTCGAGCACTTAATTGCATAATGGATGCAGTGTACGACAGGTCGATGAAACATAAATTCCATCATGACTAAACTGTTCTAACTGCGAATAGTTTAGTTGTTCTGAGAACTTTAGATAATGTCTTGAAATGATGGCCAGATACAGCAAGATGTTTCTGCATCAGATGTTTTCTTTGTGAGTTACTTAGGGAATATAGCGTCGTAGGGAAATTATTTTGAAAAGTAGAATTCTATGTATAGAATTTTATAGCCCTTACATTTTACATTTTTTTAGCTACTTTTGTATCAAGATTTAAATTGAAGTTTGAATTGTCTTATGTAGGAAGATTGGAATTCTGATGCTGTGTGAAGAAAGTATTGTACTCTACTGTATTAGAGATATGAAAATATTTTAATATTCATACATGTACTGTTGCAAATGTATCAGTCAACGATCATGTTTTCATTAATGAGTAAATATTTAGTTAATTTTATTGACAGTGGCCTATAAAGTGATTGCCACTTTAAAATAGTGAAGTTGAAGTATTTTATTTACCATTTCAATTATTATTCTTGTATTACGGCGTCCGTTAATAAATGTAATGTAGATTTTAATTAAGATAAAGGTTTCTGGAAAACAAGAAAAAATAAGGTTTTTATAAATTGTGCACTTTTGATAAATGTGAACTTCAGATGCCACGACGTCTGATATTTACGTTTTAAAACAATTACAGAAGTGAAGTATACTAATAAATAGCGAACAGTTAAATTTATAAATGTAGGTAATATGCCATTACATTTTTCATAATGTTTTTATTAATAGCTGTATATGTAGTTCTACGGTTACATTTCTTCAATTTTTAAGAGTGGTCAACTTGTAAAACATTTACCGAATTTTTAAATATACTTTCAAATTTATATAACTTTTTTTAAAAAGTGATCTTGTTACGTAATCTAGAAGACTTAAAAAATGTCAACTACTGGTGCCATTACCTTACTGATTTTTATCTTAAAATATGGATTTCAATTACATACTTTAAAATATAAATTTGAATTACGGATTTTAATTTTAAAATATAAACTTTAGTTACAGATTTTTATCTTAAGATATAAAATTCAATTGCGGATTTAATTTTTAAATATAGATTTCTGTTTTAAATACATGTATTTCTAAAATCAGTAGTTCTATAAAAAATTATATGTCGTTTGATGGTCTGTTAATATTCATAAAAAACATATAATTAATAATGAACTAATAAGAGAACATAAATTCTTCCACATATAATTATGAAGTGTCTATATATCTATAATTATAAAGAATGGTAATGGTCCATAAAGGTGACATCAGACCGAATGTAATTTGCAATAAAAACTATTCTGTAAAAACCTACTATTGCATTTGAAAATTAATTTATTAAAAACTCAGAAGAACTAACATCAATTTTACTTATATCATTCTATATCCGTTTGTACCATCTTATACCTATAAGACATCATATACGAGGTGTAACACAAAAGTAACGAGACTAGGTCTGTAGCTTGAAAAAACAATGGAATTGGCAGCAATTGTTTTTGTGGCATCATCCCACATGCCTCCTCTATCTGTGTTGCCAATTTCGATTGAATCGGTCATACCATTTGGAAGTATTGCGTTATTTAGTGAACACGTGCAATTGCATTCTGCCGGAAAAATGTCTAACGTAAAAAGCGAACAGCGAATAAACATCAAGTTTCTTGTAAAATTTGTTGAAATCTTTTGTAACATGTGATGAGACATGGATTTTTACCTATGACCCAGAAAGTAAGCGCCAGTCAATGGAGTGGAAGTCTGTAGGATCCCCAAAACCCAAACTAGCACGCATGTCAAAATCAAAATTCGACATTAATGGAATTGTAATGATTGAGTGGTTTCACAGTGGTCAGACTATTAACTAACACTATTACATTGAAATACTAAAAAGACTTCGTGAAAAAAATAGGAAAAAAAGGCCACAGTTGTGAAGCGATGGATGGCTGTTGCTCCGGGACAAAGCACCCGCTCACACGGCACTGTCTGTCAAGCAGTTTCTGTCCAGCAAAATTATTACTGTGATAGGGAATCCTCCTTATTCACCTGATTTGGCTCCATGCGACTTTTTTTTATTTCCTAAAGTTAAATTTTGCTTAAAGGGAACCCATTTCACCTCAGTTGAAGAGGTTCAGGCAAAAACGGAGAATCTTCCGAAAGGACTTCCAAAAACCTCGTTCCAGAACTGTTACCAGCAATGGCAGCATCGAATGCAAAAGTGTGTGAATGCTGAATGTCACGGAGAACTGATTCTGAAGGTACAATGATTTATTGAACTAGTCTCGTTAATTTTGTGTCACACCTCGTATATCAAATGAAAAGACGCAGAGAAGTATTAAATACAAGTACAAGGCAGTGATAAGTCAAATCAATAAACTCAAACTGCTCATAAAAACGCATAAAATATTCTCATAATCGCTGTATACGTCATAAACGAAAGAACAATAAAAATTTAATTTTAGTTTTGTTGCCTGAAGACTGGTCATTTATATTCATTATTAAAACCTATCATTTCGTTTCTTTTCTTAAATTTTTATTAAGGTTTTATTGAAGTTGTGTCCTCGATAAACATCACGAACCATTGATTTATCGCGTTTTAATTGCAAGTCGTATCACTCGATAATGTCATAACATAAATCTCCGATGAATTTCTAATTGGATATTTCGTTCTTTCGACAGCCTCTTTACAGTATCTTTGTTGTACCTCTTTATGAAATATACAGTCCTTGGACATCGAATTAGGACCATTATAAATTTTCAGCATTTTACACGTTTTTTGTAAAATTAAAAGGCTGTTCAAATTGTAATTATATAATTTATTAGCTATTAACAGGATACAGTATTATTGTAAGGTGAAGTGGGGTAAGTACAGACTGGTTTTTGTAAAGTTGGTATTTAAACGTAAGTATTTTCAGTCTGCTATGTAAATACTTAACGCTGTCGATATCGAACGCTTTTCACAATTACTACTAATTAATTAATATTAGAAGAAATAAAAGCTAAGACTTTATTCACGATTTCGGAATCGTACCAAACATCAAGTTTTTATTTCTCACATTCTCGAAAATGAACTGGAACTAGAAGAGGAAGTAATAAATGGTTACTACTGCACCTGTCAATCCGGTGCCAGAACATTGGGTACATGCGCACATATTGCAAGTGTTTTATGGTTTTTAGGATTTGCTCGTCATCAAAGGTATGTCAAATATCCGGATAGCAGTCTTCTAAATACGACCAGAGATGCCGCTAATAAAGAGCATCAAGACAATATGAATGTTGAGATTCTTATGGACGAATAGAGAGAACTATAAAAACGGCCCTTTTCAGGGCCACATGGTGTGCAAAATCCGATTGAGCAACCTCCTCGTGGTGCACACTGGGTAACGCTACATGTTTGTACAATGAAAAACAGAACCATTTTTTATCTTTTGGGCGATTTTTTATTTTGACTCCTGAAGGGGAGTCAGAGGGTCAGGGGGTCAAGGGGTCATATTTAAAGGCCCACAGTACTACCATTGAGTTTTAAGGGGTCAAGTAAATGGACAGTGCGCAACAGTGCTTCTTACACTCAGATATGCTCAAACGTGGTATTCTGGAATAAGACACTATTATTGACTTTTGATCCCCCGTATCTCGGAAACTGTTCAATTTGCGAGCTTGAGCCCATTGGAACTTTTGATCAAGACATCATAAACTACATCATATCAAAAGTTCAGCTAATTTAACCGGAGGCCGTTTTCTATAAGATCTGTGCGGGGTCCTTTCACCTCACGCGCTATCGATATTTCAGTCTAACTTAAACGCTTCCGTGGTCCATAATCGCTCATCGCCCAAACAATTAGCTTATTAAAACGATAGTAACAAATCAATTGTTATATATAAATCGTTATCAACGTATTTAGTAATAATTGTTCATAACCTAAATCTATTTTCCATATATGATATAATGTTATAGCCATAAAAGTGAAATTTTCGCACGTAATCCTAATTCGATGGCCAGGGGCTATAATTCAGATTTATATCGTTCAAATGTAAATATAAAGCGATTTCGGTTGCATAACAATTAATACAAACTTCAGCCAGACTTCGCCGCGCGATAGTTAATAAATCAAGATTTGAATTAATTGTAAATTAATTGTAAATTTATCTACATAATTCCTTTAGTTTATATTTTAATAAACAAAATTAGACCACAGCAGAATTGCGTTTTCCTTATGAAAACCAAAAGAAAACATTAACTTTCATTATAATCCCTAAATAAATAAATATTTTACAAAATCGTTTGTGCACTTAAATTTGCTATTAAGAAACAAGTTTTTATATGCATTTTCTTGTATTACAAAAAGATGTTAATACATTGAGAAAAATAAATATGCCATCCTCAACTTCAAAAACCCTTTCACCAAATCCCTAAATGTGGATTACCTTTTAAAAAAATATAAATCAAACTTTCTTTCGAAAATTATATACTGTGTGTAAATTAAATTGGAATCGGTTGACATTTGCAAATTTGTAAATTTAAAAAATATTAAGTAGCTCTAAGCTACTGTTTCGAACATTCAAATATTTGAATATTCACAGCGTTAATTAAGATTTATTCAATATTTATTATACTTAATACTATTTGCGAAGAATTGATGGCTCAATTTTCCTAAGTATTCGATTATTGAAAGTATTTGAAGTTTCAGATACGAATTTCATTAATAATCGAATATTTGAATTTGGTTTGCAGCCTTAATCTTAATCAACTGACATCAATTGCAAAGCTTAATCTGTATGCCAGAAAGGTATTTCTCCCATATGGTTGGATATGTAAGGAGCAGCTTATTATAAGCAGTTAAATTCAGAACAAAAACTGTAACTGCTGAGCGATGTCAACAGCAATTTGTCAATTTGAGTGATGAAGTAGAACAAAAAAGGCTTTTCATTAGTCAAGGCAGTCGTAAGTTCAATTTATTCGTTGACAGTGCTCGTCCACGTGCAACGGAAGCAACAAAGGATGTTATTTCCTCCTTGGCTTACGAGCATTTTCTTCGGGTTGTTCATTCGTCAAACATGCTCCCTTTCGAGTTTTGTTTGTTTAATCACTGTATCACTTGACACATACCTACACAATTGGTTGGGTTAAAATTATTTAGAATAACATATAAAAAAAGAAGGTTGCGATTTGATTTATTTTTTACTCATATTAGAATTCATGAAGTATATTAACTTATATTCGTAGCTAGTTAATAAATTATTATACACATTGTCTGTTACAAAAGTGTTTGTTGCTTCATAATACGTTAAATTTTTTAGATGAAACGTTATGAAACCAAATTGTGTTTCCTTAAAGACATTAATTCCATTTAATACTTTGATTGCTACAGTGTATTATCTATGTGTGACGTTTAAATTTCCACATAATAATATGGAATTAATTTTTAATTTGTACAGAATTTTTCTTGTGAATATATAAATTATTAAGAATTTATTTACTTACCTAATTGGAAATATTTTTATTATACCTAACCTAACCATTAAAGATTTGTTAAAAATTAAAATAAATATTACCTGATAAAATTTTCACCTGCTCTAGTGTGGAAGATAAGGTGCTAATGATTCTTATTTTTAGCTTGTCAATTCTTCACGAGTAAGCTTGAAGAAACTGTGCACCAATCATACTTTTATTAAATTAATTGCGATTAATTATATTATGTAGATGATAAAAAATGTAGATGATATTTAGTTAAAGGAAATACTATGCAATGGTTTTTCATATGAAAACGTGTGACAAGACAAATACATTTTTGTGCGTGACCTTCCGAACCATCCATACTCAACCTTTATTTTTCTTAGGCCATATACATTATTAAAAGAACGTAACTGAGATGAAACTGCACAGAGGCTGCAAGTTAAGTGTGGACGTTCCAAACCATGTAAATACACGAATGAAAGAAATAAACATTCTGTAATATTGTATTTATTATAATACCGTCATAATAAATTGATAAGACATATCATATATACACTCAACATATCAATATAGACTCAATATAACCTCCATTAGCAAGAAAGAGCATGTCTGATTTCTATTACATTTTTGATTTTTTATGATAATGCACTGGATATGCTTCTTTTATCTTAGTGGTTTAAATCTTTTGGCGATGTAAACAATGTCTTTAACATGAGCCATTTATTTTCAATGTGGGACAAATCAGTCAGAAAAATAGTGTAAATATAAAATGTTAATATAAGCCACCATATCAAGTGACTTATAATATGTCACCTTGCTAGTAAAATATAGTTCATTTTCCTATTCTAATTTCCTATATAATCTCTTACATGGTATGTCCTAAAAGTAATGTCAGTGACTTTATTGTGACGCGACTTCACGTCGGACCGCGATTTTTTCGGTTAAAATTGGTAGTACGGGAAGTCAGCTAAACAGATCTCCACTGCTGAAGGTGCTCCGAGCATCCGGAGAGTGAGGACGAGCCTATCCATGAGAATTGTTTTGTGTCACTGTACAAGTCAAAATGCAGCGCTTGTTAGAACAAAGAATTGCGATCAAGTTTTGCGTGAAACTTGGAAAGACCGTGCCGGACGGCCATTCACGACCACCACAGCCGACAATGTGACACGAGTGAGGGAATTGTTGAACTCAGACCGACGATTCGTTTAATGGCCGATATGCTAAATATTCCAAAAACTCAAGTGTATGGCATCGTCAGGAATCGTATCGGCAGACAACCGGACGTTGCACCACGCTCCGGCTCATACCGCCTTTATCGTCTCCGACTACTTGGTTAAAGCAGGGGTGCCAACGATTCCCCAGCCCCCGTATAGCCCGGTCATAGCTCCCCCCGACATTTTGTTGTTTCCACGAGTCAAAACACCCATGAAAGGCAAGATTTTCGGGACAGTAGACGGAATCAAAAGAGCTTGTACGGCGGCATTGAAGGAAATTCCGGAGGAGGCCTACAGCAATGCATTCGAGAGTTGGAAGACTCGCTGGAGCCGATGTATTAACGCAGAACGAGCCTATCTTGAAGATTTTTAATCATTTGTAACGAGCAGTTCAATAAATGATTTTTAATCGACTTACTGACATTACTTTCAGGACATACCATGTATATATACTTTATTCCCTATAACACTCTGTATAATGTCATACACGTGATGCACATGTATGATGCATGTATACATGTGATGCATACATGTTATGCATAATGTCATACATTCACAAATAATCACGGTAAATTTGCTATCAACAGCAAAAATTCGAGTGTAAAATTAATGTGCGGTTCACCGTCAGAAGTCAGCGAAACTATAAAAAAAAAATGTTCGAACTTTCGATGCAATAAATCGGAGAATCACGGGACACGTCACGTAACGACAATTGTGAAATCCATGATCCGGATATTTTCGTCGGTTGTTTGAACTCTGACTGGAGTGTCTTGAATCGGGTCAGAACGGAGAAACTTCCAAGGAGTTCCCCGCGACAAATTCTGAACTTTATGGATCCAAGATTTGTTGACTCGCACTATTTAAAGAATAAGTGGAACGGCGCATCGAGAAGAAGCAACTCGCACTCGCTTCTCTGCTTTCCACCATTTTGTGACCATTCGCGATCTATATACATCCTCAAACTTTTATGTGCTTCATATGTTCTCTGTATCATCTTTACAAGCTCGTTTCACATTATAAAGGAACGTCGTCTGCTAGAGGCAGAAGAATCGACGAATAAAACGCTGTCTGTGATGGCTGTCACTTGCGAGTGACATTAGCTTAACTCTTTACGGTACATTTGTTTTATAGCAGGTCTGGCTGAATAATATAAGGTATCATCACGTAATTCCTTATGCAAAAATAAAAAGAATATATATAACTGAGCTTACTGATTTTAGTTTTTGAGAAAAAAAGTTGTGAACGTTTAGTACGTTCTGTTGCTGTTATAACGACGATATTTTGTGTCGAGCAATAAAGTTATGCTTTCAAGTTTTCAATTTTCTTACATTTAAAATTTTTAAATTTCCAAATTTGGAAAGTATAGAATTTTTAGGTTTTACAAAATTCATAAATACTTGCATTTGCAAATTTTCGCATTTTTAATTTTCGAAATTATCACTTTTTCAAATTTTTACATTTATGAAATATTGAATATTGAAATTTCCCGACTTCTGAATTTCTACATGTCGAAATTCCCTCCAACCTACAAACTCTACAATTTTTGAATATTCAAATTTTCAAATTCTCAAGGATAACATTTCCAAACTTTTCAAATTCTAAATTTTTGTATTTTAAAATTGTAGGATCTTCAAATTTTAAAATAGTCAGGTTTTTAAGTTTCAAAATTGTCAAGATCTCAAGTTTTTAAATTTTTTATTTCCAAGTTTGTATATTGTCAAATTTCCAAATCTCTCGATTAAGGTGAAGTGGAGTAAGTGCAGACTGGTTTTTGTAAAGTTGGTATTTAAACGTAAGTATTTTCAGTCTGCTATAAATACTTAACGCTGTCGATATCGAACGCTTTGCACAATTACTACTATTTAATTAATATTAACTAGGACCTTAATTTTCCTTGTACATTTTGATTTTGATAGGAAATTGTTTAAAATGTCAACTATTCCGCACTTTCCCCGAAAATGGGGTAAGAGCGTAACTTGAAGTTAAAATAGTTTGAGACTTTATTTCATGTGCAATGGGGCAAGAGCAGAATTATTAACAAATCTGCTATAAAATGCTTTTGACTGCATTATGCAAGTACTCTGTACTGCAAACCAGTACTCTTAGCTGAAATATAAAAGGGGATATAGTGAAACAAAACAAGGAAACAAACATACTAAATGGAGAAATTTCGCTCATATTGTAATAAAAATAGCCTGTATATGCACTTGCCCCGTTTACGAACTTACCTCACTTCACCTTATCCAAAATTCTGAATTCATAAATTTGTGAATTTAAAATAATGCGAACTATTATTAAGAATAATAAAGGTTACTTATTATTATTCAGAATAATACATGTTATTCATTACTGTTGAAAAGAATACATGTTATTCATTGTTATTAAAAATGATACACGTTATTCATTAGTGTTAAAAATAATACATATTATTCATCATTATTAAAAGTTATGCATATTATTCTTTATTATTAACAATAATACTTATTATTCATTATTATTAAAAGTTATGCATATTATTCATTATTATTAAAAATAATAAATATTATGGAAATTCATTAAAACGCTTTCAACCATAATATCTGGTTCTTCTCAGGATAATGATTATTCTGCTAGAAATCGATAATCGTTTAAATTATCAATCCTACATGCTTTGAATACAAAAGAACCGTAAGTAAATTGATTGAAATTCTATGGTGACACATTTGAGTTTCTCGGTCATTTAGAAAGTGGACAACGCGATTAATACATGCCTGTCGTTCTCGTTAGATCGCCTACACTATAAATATAATCGAAGTGTTGGTCAGTATGTATTGACAAACCTACATATCACGATGTCCAAGATAAATTGTACTTGAAATTGTAGCCTGATCGATGTGATATGATTATCATGACGGAATCGATATCAAGCACCGTTTTACCTGTTCTCGGTGATGAGATAGTGATCTATATGGAATATCCGTATGTATTTATGATTACAAGTATGTTGTAACCGTGGTACAATAATATGTGTTTATAGTTATAAGTATGCTATACCGGCAATAAAACATTATTATTGTATATGAGCCGATCATTTTGAAAGTAGAATAAGTTCATTTAAAAAAAGAATGAAGATAATAGCTGTTGTGTTGCATACGCTTCAAAACGTAAAGTCGGTTTTAATTAACACGTAAGATCGTTTAATGTGTGAATCAGTGACACTACTCAAGATACAAAATTAACGAACAACTGCACAAGAATAAATATTTTCAACTTTTTAAAAATGAAAGTTTGCTTGTAGTACTTTTAAAAGAACACTTCGTAGTGATGGACTTTAAAATTTGTACTTGGCTCGTTGAGAACTGACAATGGAATCTGTACAGTCTAAGAAGAATATTTTAGCGAAAAATTAAAATATGGAGTGAAATCGACGTGCTGCTGGAGTTGGACAAGCGTCTTGGATAAAATAAACTATTGGATTGATTTAAAAAATCTTAAGAAAAACTTAATATGACATTTTTGTCTGTAAGGAATCTATAGTAAAAATAACTCAAATTCCCTAATATTTAAGCGATAGAAGTTTGGATGATTAATGGTATTAGAAAGATGTTTATTTTGAAAGTCATGCAACCACTTGAGTTTGAAATCATTGTTAACCAAATATATTACGGCACAGTTTCGGCTCTGGTAAATTTTAGCAACACTGGCAATACTGTGAGAAACTATAAATTGTATGATATTGGTGGCATAACCTCAATATGAGATCTGTATCTGTTTAGGTATCTTTGCAGACTCCTATTATTAGTTTGCAAGGAATTCCTAGTTTAATTTCTAATAAATACTCAACAAAGGCATGATTCTTGCTTTAGAATTGGTGCAAAACACCCCTCGACAATTTCGCGGTTATTTGAAAATTAATTACGAATTGTAATTTATTTTATTAACAAAAAATGTCTCAGAATTTCAATGAAAATGACTGTGATGCATCTGAAAGTGAAGCTGGGCGGTAATAATAAGAAAATAAAAATACTTTTCTATGTAATAACGCCACTCCAATAAAATCCTCATTTGCAAAGAATTGTATTATTTTTATTATGTTGATAAAGATGAAACCCGTGAGAATTGGTTATAAAAGGAGAGTCGCAAAGTCAGGATCTGAATAGGAAGACAATTCGGACCAACGTGAATCAAATAAACTAAGGAAAAGAATAACTGAACGACTGAAATATTATCCGTTTAATTAACGATAAAACCTTTATTTTCCTTAGCTAGTACTTTGAAGACAAACAATCATTCATTATTCCAATGCTGAGACTAAGAAAAAAATTAAAACGTCATATTGCTGACTGTGCAATTTAAAATTAAATGTAAACTGAAAATTCAAGTGTACTAAAAATATAAGAACGATTTATTATACTTGAATTGAAAGCCACAAACACTATTTTATCATGAAGTCGCTTGTGAATCTGGAATATGTTTTACTTATTAAATTACGTTTTGTTTATTCTTTTCTTAAAACGTACTTTAAAACAACTGTATAGTTATACAAAATAGAAAAATATATATTTACAGAATAGGTACATGAATATTTATAAAATATACATGTATTTATAGAATACGTCTATTATATGTACATTATGTATACAACTTGGGTATAACATTTATAATGTTTCAAATAAGTGTGAAAACACGCTGACTACCACACTGAAGACTGCCGTTTGCGGTCAGACATTCTACATATAACGTAGTTTATTCAGAACCAGTACTTAATCCCTCAATTTCATGTTTTAATCCGTTAGTTATTACTGTTTCAACAGTAAGAGCATTTACAGTGCTCTTTCAGATTGCTTTCCTTGTAAATAATTCCTATAATTTAATTTGCAGCTCCAAAATGACCACCGTGGAGGTCAACGTGTCGAATTTTTATTTTGTACTTCGCGCCATTTTGTTTTCAATAGAGAGGAATCAGACATCTTTTTCCACTGTCTAGAATTTAATATAAATCTTCTAAAGAAAGTTTAATGTAATTCAGTTAAAATTTTCACTTCACTTTATCTACAGTTATAAAATATTGATAAGTTGTTCTATTTAGTTTGTAATTATTGTTCGTTTCGTAAATTCGTGCATTAAAGGAATCTAATTCTGTAAGATATTTTGTATGCAAAAAAAATGTATACAAAAATAGATACACATGTATCATTTAAGATACAGTTTACATCATTTCAATTAAAACAGAAATATCACCGTATAACAAAATTATGTGACACCCTCTATATCGAAACGAGTTTTGACCCCCTGTCTTACTTTGACAAGTTCGATTGCACTCGCAATTTTTTAACAGATATTACTCGAATTTTTAATGTATTTCAATTTGAAGTTTAAGTACAATTTTTATACTTTAAGTACAATTTAAATTACAATTTCTATAATCAAGAATCGCTGAATATAAAATTAATATATTTTAACCTTCTTTATTTGTTTCAGTATTGTAGCTGATTGACGCATCCGACAAACAAATTGTACTGCAAAGGGTTAATCAAGGTGAAAGCATAGTACTCTTATTGTATTGCCAAAGAGGGGGCTGCAAGAGAGAGCCCTTTTATGCAGTACTTGACTGTTGAAGACCTCACATCAGTAGGGTGGCTCGCGAATTTTTCAATGCGCCTATGTCGAAACAATCCACAATTGCAATGTAACGTATGCTACATGAAAAACGTAGGGGCCTTCTGTGCCGTCTATGCATACAGAAGTATGTGTAGTTAAGCATTCAACGAAAAGAACGGCATCGGCCTTTGACATCTCCATGTGATACGACGGTGTAAGATATCAGTAGTGTGCGTGAAAATCTATGTGAAGGGGAACTTGTCCAGCTGGCAATATATGTATAGCTACTCACAAAATTGAGATGTAAAGTGAAAGAGCCAATATGTACTTGAACATTTAACACCAGATTTACTGACGTTCGATGACCACTTGTTTTTAATTTGAAACTAAAGAATTTTCAAATACTCAAATTTCCAACTTTCTAAATTTCTAAAGTTCCAAATTTTTAAATTCTCAATTTTATACTTTTAGAAACTTACAAATTTATAAATTCCCAAATTTACAAATTGTGGAGTTGCAAAATTATCAAACTGTCACTATTTCAAATTCACAAACTTTCAAATTTTCAAATTCTTAAATCCCTACATTCCAGATGTTTTATACCTATAAATTCGAAAATTTGAAATACTACGTATAAGAATTCTTAAATTCCCAAATTTCAAAATCTCTAAGGGTGCAAAGTTGCCAAATGTCTGATATATAAGCCCATAATTTTAAGTAGTGAAATTGTTAAATTATCAAATTGACAAACTGCCAAATTGTCAAATTGTTAAATTGTCAAATTATCAAATTGACAAACTGCCAAATTGTCAAATTGTCAAATTGTCAAATTGCTAAATTGTCAAATTGTTAAATTAATAAATTCTCAAGTTTCGAATTCACAAGCTTTGTAATTCCCAAATTTTCAAACATTCACGTTCTCCAACTGTCAAATTCCCAAATTTTCAAACTCTCACGGTCTCAAACTGTCAAATTCCCAAATTTCTAAATTACCAAATCTCCAAATTGTCAAATATTCAAATTTCGAAATTCTTAATTCCTCAAACTCTTAAATTCCCAAATTTCCAAATCTCCAACTCCTCAAATTCTGATATCATCGACGCGTCACAAATATCACATTCCGATCATTGAAAAATCGCTACTAGAAATGTTCTCCAATCATTATTCAGTGAAAAATCACGCGAGTTCATAAGGTTAATAACTGTAGCAGGAATTGAGTTTTGTCGTTTCGACCTCGATTAAGGAGGAACGTATTTGCCTACGCAACGTCGTTGATTGAGAGAGGAATTCGAGTACACCACACGCACGACACTCGTTTATTTTATAGTCGAGGCACGTTTTATAGATCCAATAAGAGATTGACCCGATTTTTACTGGTCTGTCGCAGTCGCTTTCAAGCTGACCACTGGCAACTTTCCGTGGAAGATAAACTGTCTCGCCCTCCAAAAGACAAAAGATTTAATGCCGGGGATAAACGCGGTCCGTTTGAATTATCGAGCACGCTTGAGTATGTATCGAGAAGCTCGCACGTGTTTGAAATTGTATGAGAAGTTTGATTGTTGCTGAATACATCATTTAATTCGATCAATACGACCCCATTTAACGTTTCTATATCGAGGATTTAGAGTCAGACAACTTCAAAAAACAATAAGTTGGAGTCAGACATTGCTATGTTTAGTTTGCGTTCTTTGACCCTCGATAAATACAAAATCAAAACTTTTAAACTAGTTATTTTTTCATAATAACATTTTTGTAGTTGAAACGTGAAAGACTTTTTGGTCGTAAATCAATTATTAATATAAAATATGAATTTTCAAAGATAACGTTGTTTGAATCAGAACCCTTGATAGTCAAATAGGAACAATTGATCTGTTAATATTTTGGATGCTGTCAGGAACGAACAACAGGATAATTGTTCGAGTATGTTACATTGCAATCCTTTAACACGTTGATTACCACACAGAAGCAGTTGAAAATTATATTAGATAATATTTTTGTTTCTAACAAATCTTACCAAATATTCTTACAATATTTAATTATATTTATTATTCAGAGTTTCAAATAGTTGATACGAACATTTCCAATTAGGTTAGTGGACACATTCTTAATAATATAGAGGATACATTCGTATGGAAAATTAAGCGTCATTCATATGTGGGTGACGTGGCAGTCAAAATGTGAAGAAGGCTACTTACAGGGTAACTCAGTTTTTTACCGTCAAACTTTATGAACATATTTTGTTCGTATAAATAAAGAAGAATGTTACATGAACATAAAGTTTCAAATACTTTACTAACATTAAACTACCAAAGTTGTCAAAAAGCAATTATATAAGTTGAAAAAATTTGTTAATATGACTTTTTTGAAATCTACGTTGATTTTCATCCAGATGAGGAATAAGTGTATATTAATTTGTTTTATCGTGTATTTACTTATTATTTAACTTCAGCTTTAATTTCGCAGTAAGTGTGCATTATTGGAAGGTTCAAATAATATATCAACTGTGTGGAATGACAATTCATTGTTTCACACAATAAAACGTACAAGATGCTGTAGTGTTGTACGTGTAACTTTACTAGTATATTTTATAACTAGAATAAGAAAAAGTGTTTCTATGAACATAGACTGTCAAATGCATTATTAAAAATTATTCAGGAAGTATGATAGTCGACAAGTATTCGTATGTAGTATTGAAAGAGAAAGTCCATTATCATTTCGTATATCCTTCATAATCTTGCAATAAAACATTTAAGAGCCTATGTTCATGTAACATTTTATTACCCTATTTGTTTATAAAACATACTGATAAAGTTTTACAATTAAGACTAATTGTAAGACATACTATATGTGACGTTAAAAAACGAACTAATCCGAAGTAATTTTATACTTTTGTTATAACTTAATGAAGTAGTTAAATTCAAAACTCTATATTAATGTACCGTCTTCTTATTTATTTGTGTATGAAATATGTTGACAGATTTTGTCGGTAAAAGGGTGGAACACCCTGTATACGTGGTATACGTTGTGACTAATTATACAAATCGGTCATAAGAGTGCGCATCGTCATAAGAAATGCGTACATTCTTCAACGTGCTCTTTAAAAGTGTTTTTGTTAATCTCGTATGTTTAAGTGGTTGTTTGATATTAACAGTAACACAGGCAGTTGAATCAACAACTCTCAGGATTCTTATTTTTAATTATGGAATTTGTAATTGGCACTTCTTTTAAAATCTTTATAGAATTAGTATGCATATACAGGGTGTCTCGTAACTAATATAATTCCCTGAAAGGGGCGATAGAGGACATCATTCTGAACAAGATTTTCCTTTGCAAAAATGGGTTTTGAAGCTTCGTTTTTGAATTATTGAGGAAAAACACAATTAGTGTGTATACATATGTTATATTTGCTTATTTGTTTTACTACTTTACTTTTGATTTTAACTGTTGTGTGCATTGTATGCAGATACGGATAGTATTAATATATTATTACATACATGTATTTAGCACTAATAGTACCAGCATATTTATATATAATTTAAATTTAAAACTAAAGTGTAAAATAATAAACAAACGACAAAATACATATGTGCACATTAAAACATGTATATAATAAAAATATATAATGTCTTTGCAATACAAAAAACCGTCTTTTATACTTTTTTCGTTTTCCGTTAATTAAATAACCGCCTAATAATTAAAACTCCAACAAACCCAAATATTAGAACGAGTAAAATCACCATTTCAAGAAAAGAATACTATTCATAGAATATCGTTTTAATACTTTATGTTCACATAACAGACGACCATATCTGAAAATGATTTCATTTTATGTACCAGATTCATATTTAATTCTACAAGACTCTGAAGTCTAAACCGATTACTCGGAAACAGTTTACTCGACCCAGTTTTCCTTCATAATATTATAGTTCGGATAATCGACGTTTTGCTGAATTCGATTTGTAGGTACAGCTTTAGAATAAAATGCCATACCTTTTTTATATATACATATATATATTATAGTATTAGATCTTATAGATTGCATCAATGGTCTCTGGGAGTGGACCAACACCGGAAACATAATTTCCCGGCTTGTAGCCATTAAATTGTCACTAACATGTTTGACGGTTGATATTTGATACCAGGATATTACATCTAGCACCTCGCGCTCGAAGTACAGTAAAGAGTACATCTGACTTTTCTAGTAAAAATGACGACTTAATAGAAAGAAGTCATATCGCTCGTTCGTTCTGAGTTGGTAAATTCTAAAATTTAGAAATGAAGAAACCGTAAAATTTGGGGATTTTAAGATTTAAAAATTTTACATTGAGAAATTTACGATCTGAGATTAAAATTTTTAGACTCCAAATTTTTGAATTTGAAGATTTTGCGATTAGAAAATGTTGAAAGTTGAAAACTTTGGGATTGCGAATTAGAGATCTTTGGAATTTTAGAATTTCAGAATTTCAGAATTTCAGAATTTCAGAATTTTAGAATTTTAGAATTTTAGAATTTCAGAATTTTAGAATTTTAGAATTTTAGGACTTCGAAATATAGAAATTTTTGTAAGTATGGACGCTTAAAAATTTCGAAACTCAGCACTGTTAATTTTAAGATTTAGGAATTTTGTAACTTTGAAGAATTAAGGATTTAATGACTTATGGATATGAAAATTTTATAACTTAAACATTCAATAATTTAAAAGTTTAAGAGTTTGGAAATTTTGTAATTTGGTAACTGAGAAATTGGAAAATTTTAATACTTCAGAATGCAGAAATTAAAACAGTCATATATTTGAAAATTAGAAAATTTGAGAATTGGTATTGAGAATATTACAGATTATTTAGCGTAATCGCGGTACAGTAATCGGTAAGCAAAAGATTGTTTTGTATGGTAACATTATACACAGGGTGTCTCACAATTATTATAAGTCTCTCAATGGGCGTAGCTGACGCATTTCTGAATAAGATTTCCCTTTGCAAAAATGGGGATTGAAGCTTCATTTTTGAATTATTAAGAAAAAACACGGATCAATCAGAGCATGAGGATTATGCACACCCAGACGCTAGAGCGATAGCTTCGAGCTACGTGAACACCGTCCTAAAAGATTGTCTTTTATCGTGTAGTTGCTGTCGTTCTGTTAACATCGGTTTGTTATATAATATTATTTTAATCAGTTAAATGTGTTTGACGACTATGATGTAAATGATGTAAAATTTTGTTACAATTTGATATTTAAATTGTAATTTTGGCGAAAACTAAATTATATTCGTAAATTGTAATATGTTTAAAATGTTTAGAGGTCAACACGAAATGAAATGAACAAATAAAAAGTGTAAATGATTTGAGATGGATTCATAAATACTTGAGAACTAACTCGTCATCGCTTGATTATCGTGACACACACTGGTGTGCGCTTTGCAAAGAGATCGCGACAGTTAACTGGTTAGTAAAACTTTGAATTGTGTTTGGATTAACATTCAATTGCTAATTCTGTGTCGTGATCAATTCTAACAATTGGAAGATTTAGAGATTTTAAAATTTGTGAATCTGTGCATTTGTGAATTTATGCATGCTTCTAACATGGTTCCCTGACCAACGTTGTAATAATTTTACTATTACTTTTAAATAACATAAGTTGCACTTCATAAAAAATATAGTGCATATATTTTCAATCAATTAAACACGCAAAAAAATTGTTTCTTAAAAGGTCAGAATTATGTACTGTTACTGATTAATGGTTCGTAATGTGTTTATAAAGTCTATTATTATTTGATCGATGTGCTGTAATTCTACAGTCTGCAGTCATCGAAACAAGACTGCTTATAATTAGTACTTTCAACATTCTTAATTTATTTTAGTATAATTAAATGTCGTAAACGAATTTTAACAGCAAAGTTCGATTACTAACCCTCGGACAGCGAATTACACGGTGATCGCATGCACGGCGGATGTAGAATCGAACATGTGTACCCACCTGCAAACAAATTTTTATATTAGATTATTATTTCGTTGAATATCATGCATTTTTAAATTGTATTAACGTACCGTAATCATAAAAGGGTATAGTCGAATAAAAGGGGGTCAAAAGTGTCTTTAGACCAAATTAATCAATGAACATATGAGTTATTAGATCGTTCAAAGGAAATCATTTTTGGCAAGTAGCAAGCTGCTACAGAATGAATAAAACGAAGTATAAAATATCTTTTCAAGCGTTTAATTTCTAGTAATCTTACTTTAATACTTTCATTTACATACACATAATTGCTTTTAAGAAAAAGTATCTTCTAACACACAATTGTATACTCTTTCTTAACCAGTTAACTGTGGCGATCATTTTGCAAAGCACCAGTGTGTGTCGCGATAATCAAGCGATGACGAGTTAGCTCTCAAGAATTTATGAATCCATCTCAAATCATTTACATTTTATATTTGTTTATTTCATTTTGTGTTGATCTCTAAACATTTTAAGCATATTACAATTTACGAATATAATTTAGTTTTCGCCAAAATTACAATTTAAATATCAAATTATAACAAAATTTTACGCATGACGGATATAGTCGTCATGACACAAAATTCTGTCACATCTGCATGACGGATATAGTCATCAAACACACTTAACTGGTTAAAGCATCAGTATACTCTCCAATGTTCAAAAATACCCTGAATACGATATATGTATGTATAAAACTGAAAATCTTGTATGTGATACTAATTGAGTGACTATGAATTGTATTACTAACATTAGCAGTACTCCCAGATGCCAACTCACGTGCTTAGAAACTTTGCTAACTGATTTTCTATTAATGTGACAATTGACGCTAACAATGTTTTACGTGGACGTCCGCGTTTTGGGAAATTGGCCAAATCTGTATTTTCAAAATATATCATTAAATTATAATTTGCTGACAACGATGTAACAACTTCTTTAGACATTATTGCGAGATTTGGTGTGAAAATAATTGAGCCACGTACTTGTAACAAAGTGGACACATGACACATGTGCGTCAGTTGAAGCATACTGTATAATAGCTGTGTAAAATAAAATAACAGCTTCTAAATGCAAATTTGTATCGTTAATATTTGAGCTTAAAAAATATTAATTAATAAAAAAAACCTATATAATGTTATGCTTCAAGGATTAATGTATTTAATATTTATTTTTAACTGAGCGTAAATATGTAATTGAATAGACATAAGGTCTATTTATAATAGACTTAAAAAGGTTTGACTTGTGATTTTGTTAAAATAACTTATTAAAACGAAAATGGTGTTCATATTTGGTTACTTCTTGTAAGATGTGTGATGATGTTTTACTTGCCATTCAATAAAATCCAATAATAATTCTTTAAAGATTAGTCCAAAACTTTAATTCAACACATTCTACAATTTATTACCACTTAGAAAGAATTTGCGCATAATATACATAATAAAAAGTTCAAATTACTTGTGGAATGATTTGACATTAGTGGTTAAAAATAGGTCATGTTAAAAATAACATTTGTAAGTTTGTTTTGAAATGATATCTTTGACGTAACTCTTAGATAACTATGTTAGTTTTTTAATTTAAGTTCAAATTTATAATGAATAATAAATATAAAGGTGGTATGATGGTATATAAATAATAATCGTTTTTATAATATTTATTATTTCAACAAAATGTTAACATAAATAATTACAATAAAAAGGTAAAATATCAAATTAATTAGCTTAATAGCTGGAGCAACAAACATGGCAACGTCGCTATCGTTTGTAGCATTTTGTTTACTATACGTAAGCCACACGTAATTTTATCTGAAAAGAATGGCGATAAACACATTATAACAAAAAATAATAAAGAATTTTTAAAACATGCTATAATTATCTTAAAGCGATTACTAAGTCTTAAATAAAACCACAATAAAAAGTGCAAACTCAAACTTTATATTAATAATTAATCAAACATGTGTTTATTAAGCTGTTCAATAATTTATAACATACGACCCTCCTATGAGTTCGTATAACAAATGTTATAATATTGATTTGAGTTTTTATATTTTACGATAATTTTTTTGTCAAGAATATAGTAGTAAAACATTTAAATTATGTCGTTGAGAATTCAATAAAACTTCGATATTTTAATTTCGGAATTAATAATCACAAATGTAAATTTATCGAATTCGAAGAAATTATTTAACAATGATAAATTATGTCGCATTGTATCTTACTTTCAAATTATAATTAGTACGACTCAGACTTAATCTGAATTTCTAATAACTTTACATTGCATTTTTGTACTGAATTATTTTTTACAATGTTATACTTACTATTAGTTACAAAAATTAGTTACAGATTTTCATGAAATCTTACGATACAAATGTCTGGACACATCTATTGTGCGACATTACACAACGTAGGTTCTAAAATATTTGCATATAAAATGTTTTTTCAGAGTTATTTTCAAAAGCATTATGTGAACATTTTTACCTAAATTTATAAATTCATTTTACGACATTTTGTTACAACTCTGTTCCAAATTTAGTACAGATAATTATTGTTTTCTTCTTTTTAAAAAAAGTAAAACCACAGCTCTTTTTGAAGAAACTTTAAAAATTTAACTTTATCAACAATTTTTTAATAACTATGATGCTACATCGATTGCAGATTTTACAGAAGGATTTCTTGTACGCCAAATTGGTTTTTATTCAAAATTACACAGTAATCTTGATTTTCGAGATTTACCTAAAAACTTTAAATAAATAATATTTCAGTAACAATCAACATTTAAATACATTAAATAATATTTAATAGAGAAATTTAACTGTGTAAGCATTTAATACTCTGGACGTTTCAAATTAATTGTTATATTCATTTATTAATTACGGCAGTGTTTCTTGATGACTGTACCATATCACAGATTAATAATATTAATTGAGGTCGATTAATGTGATACGCACAGCGCGACTGTATCTTTGCTTACTTTTTACTATCAAATTTTACTAAATTTACTAGCAGTTTATCTACAACCAAAGAAATAATGGTATTCCACCGTTTAAATAAAATAACAATTTAATTATGCAGAAGAATATCGACAGATCAAATATTTTCATAATTTATGAAAAGTAAATGAAAAGTATACAGTAAAATATCTGAACTTTGTGTTATATTTACTATTTAATTTGGCAGTGAAAATACTAAGGAGAGGGCTAATTTTAGAACGCAAGAATTTATATTTGCAAACTAAAATAATTTTCATCGTATTTCGAATATTTGCCTATTTTCTCCTACATTTTCATTTAACTTTTTTATGTACATGATCATATACTTGAAATATTCACGCACTTAAAACAGTAATTATTTTTGGCTATTTAAATTATTTCAAAGTCGACTCATACCTTTTTCAATTTCTTCATGAAATCTTACTATACAAATGTCTAAACATTTTTATTGTGCGGCATTACACCACGTAGTCTAAAATATTTGCACATAAAATAATTTCATATACTGAGAACAATGAAAACTAGTATCTAAAAGATTACTTCAGCTAGGAAGTTAATTTCATGCAAAACAGAGTAGAATATGTGCATTATATTCAATGATTGACACTAATGGGTTATCGCATAAAAAGTCATTAAACATTGTTTCGTTTCGCGATAATCGTTTCGTTACATACAGCCTTATTATCTTCCATTTGAACGTTTCTTGTTATAATTACGATATATTTTTAGCAATTTGATTCAGGTTCTGCGTATTTACACTTCTGTATATTTTTATGCACTCTCGTATCTTCGAACTAGTATATCATATTTCTTATTGTCGTATGCCTCTCTTCCTTACAGTATTTACACTGCATCATACTGACTTAACTTCTTAACAAGGATTATTAAAACTTCATCATAAGATATATGATCAGTAAACATGCTTTACGTTATACAACTGCATTGTCCAATTTCGTTTTGTCGAATATTTCGATTACACGATTTATCATCTTTTAAGAGATTCATTGAACAGCAAATATGGCAAACTAAATACGAAAACATATGATTCGTGACAGAACGAATAAAGAACACATATGGGAACACACAGTAATCTCCATTGATAGTTTGTCATAAGGTACAAGAAACAAACAATTCGCTATAACAGCAGGTTTATCTTATTAATTCATAAATTGTTGAAAATGCTGTCCTTGTAATCGCACACACAGTTCGGCTCTTCGTATCAGATTATTATGGACATGTTGCAATGAACTCTGAGCTTTCAAACACTGAAACGCGAATAATATTCTGTTTCTTAAATGCTCTTTATCCTTGATTTCTTCGGAGTACACAATAGCTTTGATATGACTCCAAAGGTAAAAATCGAGTGGTGATAAATCAGGGGATCGCGGTGGCCAAAGTATGGGTCCGCCACGACCAATCCACTGTTCGAAACGTTTATTTAAAAACTCTCTTACTCGTCGACTAAAATGGGGCGGGGCTCCATCATGTTGGAAAATGATATTGTTTATTCTGTCGAGCGAAATATCCTCTAACATTTCAGGTAATTCGAAGTGCAAGAAATGCAGATAGGACGCGAACGTCACCGTATCGGGAAAGAAATAAGGACCTACAATAGTGTCCCCAAGTATACCAGCCCAGACGACGAGGCTCCATTTTTCCAGAAAATGTGTTTCCGAAATTATGTGCGGGTTCTCAACTGACCACCAGTGCGTGTTATGGTAATTAAACATTTCATCACGCGTGAAAGTTGCTTCGTCTGTCCACAAGATCCTCGATAAAATTGTGGGGTCCTGCGAAATCTGTCCCATCAGCCAACGACAGAACTCTTTCCGTAATGGAAAATCCGTTGGCAAGAGACCTTGCACTCTAACGACATGGTATGGATGCATGTCATTGTCGTGCAAAATGCGTGTTACAGTAGATCGGCTGACACCATAACGCGCTGACAGTTTTCTAATACTAACGCCAGGTTCATCGTGAACGGCTTGCAAAACACGATCTTCCACCGAGTCACGAATTGGTCGACACCGACAGCAGGTCTTGGAAGTAGGAAAACAGCCACGTTCACGAAGAGATTGCACTACTCTTTGAAAAACTCGTCTGCCAGGTTGACGGCGATTTGGATATTGCTCTTGATATAAACGAAAAGCGGCACTGATATTTCCCTGACACGCCCCCAATGCAAGAATCATGTCCGTGTACTCGCAGTTCGAATAACTTGACATGCCGAGAAATTGTCAGATACTGAATACTCATACTGAAAATAAGATAGTACAGTCGGCAAGCTATCAGCCGAGGTCGCTGCTACGTATCTAAATATAGGTAAGAAGAAAAACAACAGCGTAGTGTACACGCGGTTCAGTGTATAGCGTTTTCCACAATTGATATCACGTATGGAATTTTCGTGTAGCTGTTTCGAGTAAACGCTGCATAATTCTGTCACTATGGTTCGCATGGGGTTAGAGGCTAATTGGTAGATTGTACTGATGGCTATAACAGTGGAGTTTGTGAGAAACACGTGATGAAGTAGCAAATGACCAAGCGTGAAAGTCACAATATACCGGATACGCTTTTAACTTCAGTTTTCTCGAAAACGAGACTACGCAGGAAAAAAGTGCATTCTTTCTTTTAAACTCATTTTTGCATGTAGAATCGTTTCTACTTGGTTGACTATGACTCGCAAGATTCTACATGGTGGAACAAGGTAGTCAGCATTCATTTTGCTACGTAAGGTATTAGTAGTCGATTCTTAAATTAGATAGTGTTAATCTGCATGCTAATTTACACTATTATATAATAATTGAAAAGTACTGCAAGTTATTATTAAAATTAATATCGTATTAAATGATTTCGTTCTTATAAAGAAGTTTTTTTAAGAAAAATGAAATTAATTCTTCATAACAAATTTAATGAAATAGAAACACATGCTTTTGTCTACATTACGGAGCTATTTTAGTTGCTGCAAAAATATTTCATTTACATAATTAAGCATAGTAACGTATTAAAGTTATTTTATAAAACTTTATTCATTAAAAACCACATTTAATTTTAAAAAATTTGTTAATGTTCATATTTTTCATGGATACTTTTAATACAAAGACTCTGTAATTCAGGAATTATCGTACTAATATAAACACCACAGTCATAACTAGTTTATTTACTATTTTATAAACTGCTCTTTTAAGAAGATCGTTAGCAAGTATAATTACAGATTTCTGTAAGATAAAACGGTAAATGCACATGTGTTGCTAAAGTTATTAATTTTATAAAGAAAATGTATGAATCTATATATTTTATTAAAATTACCAATAAAGCATGTAATTAGTGGTATAATAATAGGAAAACAATTTTTATTGATGTAACTGTAGAATATCGTCAATACAGAAGATAGTAAGCGACATGCAATTTTTATTAAGGATTTTTTGGTAAATATTCAACGTTACACTTAAAAACTGGCTTACATAAATATTTAAAAAGGCCAATATTGAGAGACCGTTATTTTCAACAAAAATCTACATATGTTCGAAGAAAATGACTATTTTTTAACGATTACATTCTTAGCTTTCGTTCAAAAAAATATTGTGTTCAAAAAGCAAAAACAAATTTTTGTACATTGAAAATTGCAGAATACAACATGATCAAGATTAGGTTTCCCAAAGTAGCGTTTTCAGAGGTCATTAAAAGTTCATAACTTCAAAAAAAAGTAACTTCAGTTCATTGTGATGTAATTTTTCATTAAAAGATATTTGAATTAAAACATTTAAACGTTAATTATTAATTATTAAAAGCCTGATCATCAAGTACAAACAAACAGACACTACCTCCTTGATAATATTATGAAGTATCATATGACATAATAAGATAATATTATTTTTTCATAATAAGATAAGATAATTTGTTTTGTTAGATTTTTTCTGTAAGTCTTCAAATTCTGAAACTTCCACTGATCAAACTATCTACCTTGTAAGTTTCAAAATACTACATTTCCCAAATGTTCAGATTTCATGTTCCTCAGTTCCCAAGTTTCTAAATTTCTAAGTTCTCACTTCTCAAATATTATATAATTAGACGTACAATAATGACATCATTTTCCTTTGAACATCATCAAATTCTCCTAAACGATTAATAATTGAATGAGAGTCCATGTGTTATTGTCCAAGACTACTATTCAAACAAAGAGATGCAAGAATACCTAATCGATCTCAAAATTAAACACGTATGCATCCACATCTTTTTTACGTTCCACTCTGTCCAAACGTTGACTTAGGACAACCTCTATAGACTTTCCAGTATTTTCCGAGTTCAAAACAGGAACTAAAGTCAGTGACCATTTGGTGCTTTTAAAAGACTAGATATGCATCCTTATCTTTTCACACGTCTCTATTTAAATATTGATCTAGAATAACATAGTATCAACCGCCAGTTCAATACGAACGTCTTTGGAGTTAATTTTTCAATTTTAAATTGCCTGCACTTTGAAAATTACTGCAAATTATAAAATCGATCAAAGAAATCCCCGAGTTAGTTTTCGGGCTAGACACTGCTTTAGGAACATCCTGTAGAATGCTAGATTGAAATGATATATCTGTTATCACTACTGATGATATTGATATGCTTCAACTGATTCACAGTTTGCTTAACGCTAAAACTACCAAATCGATCAGATAACCATTTTACACGTTTCTTATTTTACGTTACAAACTTTGTTAAGGTGTGCTAAAATAGATAAAGAACCACCTTTATAAGATAAAGAACCAAGTATATTAATTTATGTCTTATCGTTTATTTATTTTTGAACTTCATTCTGAATATCAAAGTAAGTACGCATCAGATGTCGGTAAGTTCACAATTTTATTTTCCTTGTGATAATAGCTTGTGAACGGACACGCTACGTCCTCTTTCGACGTGGCGTTCATTCGAATCTGATCAAGCGAGTAATTTTAATCTGATTCTGCTTACATGTCCCTTTAACCATTGGCTGTATAGTTATTGAAGGCTTTCTGAATAAATCGGCCAGTTTATCTGCAGAAATCTAATTCGCGTATAATAGACGTCAAAACAATAATATTTGATCCGCAAATCGTTAAAGTTAACATGTTAACTGTTCGATTGTTGCAGTTCTACGCGAAAGGAAGATCCCATTATTTTCGAGGGTAGGTCAGCCACAAGCGGCTGCGATAACCGTATTATCGTCCCGTCTCATAAACTTGTTTCGCGTAGTTTACGAGCACGCGAGTCTTAACTGGCCGTATACCAAGTGCTCTGTAAAATAATGATCGGACTGCTTCGTGGAATTACCATATCGTTAACCGTTATGATTTAGAAATAAAATTGTCGCATCCTGAATATGCAGATTCATGAATCTTTAAGTTTTAGGGTGCACTTACGAGTTAAACAAGGTGATTCTGGTTACTGCTCTTTTTTTACGTAAAAATAGAAAAAAATCATGTGGTACAATACCTAACCTCTTATGACCTTATTTTCTATATGGACACATCCGCTGAGTGCAATTGCACTTTATTCTTTAATGTAACCCAATTTTTTTGTGAAATCAATCATTACTTTTTATTGTCCGAATATAAAAGTACTAATCAAACGTCATCCAAATGTCAATACTTTAGAAGATATTTGACATTTTATATCACAAATATACTTTATTGCAGTAAATTCGAAATTTACATCGTCGTACTCTAAATTATTTATAATGCGTTGACTTACAGTTTTCATTACATGTTTTACACTGTATTGGGACGCTGGTTTTGCGACATCTCTGATCGATCTAAAAAATGAACCAAGTAGTCACAAGTTGTTTTTTAATTTGTAAAAATATGTTATGTCCAATTAGAATATTTGTGAAATGTTTCTATAGCAGCACTTGCAATTTTATTACAATCCATAAGTACAATAAACAGATCAGTTTTCTAATCGTTCCTAAAAGATGACATATCGGCTATTAAACAAGTATAATGCTGTAACACATTCGACAATAAGTAATGATCAGCTGATTGAATGTACATCAAAATGTTATGGATTCTAAGTACTGAAAAAGGATCAAGATTCTTACAAATCTTAAGAGTTTGATTACTTATTGTAATAAAAATTTCAAACATAAAATGTCAAATATTTCGTCAAGCATTGACATTTCAATGACCTTGGATGACTTTTATTTGCAGAATAACGATAGGAATCGACAAATTTAACAGAGAAATGGATTGCATTAAAAAGTGGAGCGTAATTGCACTTGGTGGATGCATCGGTGCATCCATGTAAAAAAGTCATAGAAATTTAGGACGTATTATATCAAATAATTTCTTCCAGTATCATTTTTTTTATTTTTATTTAAAAAGCAGCAATAACTTGCCCCAGTTTCGAAAATCACCCTGTAGAAGTACTGGAGGTCAAAAATAAAATACTAAAATAAGGTTTACGTTGGAATTAAATTAGATACGACCTCGAGGTTGTGACTCCATTTTAGACAAATTTAGAATATTTTAATGACGTTCGCTACTAACGTCACATATATAAGACGTTTCCAATTTCTCGTATAAGATTATAATTATTTGCTTTATATGCTTTAAAAGAAATGAAAATAAAATTCTGTTATATAGTTTATAAAATAGTGTAAACCAATTTATACTGATATAAAATTATGTAATTTTATTTTAATCTATTTTATGACAAAAAATATCATTCATGATGAAAGAATTTGCAATTGTTTTTTAGTAACAATGATTGTTACGTTGTTTTGTAATGAAAACTCATACTTCGTATACATATTTGAATTTTTATATAAAGATTTATATGGAGGTTTAAATTTTCCCACCACCTGACGTCACATATGGTTTACATATGGCAGAAAAATTATCTAGTGCATAGAAAACTATTTATTTTGCAGATTTGAAATTTTTAAATTGCAAATCTTTCTACAAATTGGTAGCATTTTTTCTAAAAATGAGTAGTATTCTGTAATGTTGTATATTGTTTCTCCAGTAAAATTATCCTATGTCCCAAAAAGTGTAATAGAAATAAAATAAAAGTAATTTATATAATATAACTAACTTCGTGAATATAAGTTATAAATAATGTATTGTTAATTCTCTTTTTGTTTGTTAGTTAATAATTTATTTTTTACAACTTATTATAATAATTACAAACATTAAAGGAAGGATAAAAAATCCTCTATGATCAATTTTATTTTGTTCTTCCTTTAATATTTTTAATTAGAGTAACAAGTTATAAAAATTAAATTATTAGCTAACAAAAAAAAAGAAAATTAACAATACATTATTTTTAACCTATATTAGTAGAATGTTCTGCCACGTTTTGTTACCATGTAAAGTACTACTTTCTAACCGATCAAAATTATATGTTCTGCAAATTATTGTGACTTTTAAACATAAAACTGATTAAATACCGTCTTACATAATGACTTCTAACCTATCATTTTAGCTTCGTTTATGTTCATTCACAGTTGGAAACTTACATTTAAAAATATCCACTTAAAAATTTCAAACATTCCACATTTTCAATTTTCAAGTTTACATATATTCATATATTTAGATATTTAAAGATTTGAGTTTAAATCAACTTAAAAATATTGGTAAATATTAATCACTCAAAGTAATATTTTTAAAATTATCAACATTTAGATGTTACGATACAGTAACAATTAATAAAAATCTTGAAGAAGGTAAACGACTTTTGAACCTACAAATGGACTTGTATATCATCCTTTTTCATCTATAGATTTATTCTATTTAACAATTGAGAAACATATTCAGTTTTTTCTATTTATGTTTCAGTATTTATTTAATTATACGAATAATTAAAAAATGTATGGTATATGCAATATCATAATAATGAAACGAATGCTTTTACATATTTTCATATTTCAAACATTTTAATTTTTAAACATGTATAAACTTATGAAGTATAGAACTTGAAGTGTTGAAGAAAACTAAATATTTCTACGAATTTTGCTGATGAGATTATTTGGAATTAAAATGAAATGTATTCAGTTAGGACCAAATAAAACAAGATCTATTAAAATAATACGATGTATAAATATGCATTATTAAAGGACCACAGCATAGCAATAATAACATTTTTGAAAGTACAAAGTCATAAATTATTAAAGTTAACCTTACTTTTTTTAAGGAAATTTTACATCTTTCCTTACATACGATTTTTCTAGACATTCTTTGGACATAAGTGATGGAACGAAAAATGAATAAGTCAGAAATTCATGAAATACTTTAAATTCTTAATATAAATTGTCTCAACGATGAATTTAAAATATCTCATCAGCTATTGATTATTCAGATATATCTTAATACTTTGTTACGTAAAATATTCCGAAGAATATATGGACGTAAAAAACATATTTCCGTTTTATAATATTCCAAGTAAAATTTTAATTTACAAAAAGTGATTAGTGTTATGTATTAACCCTGTGATAGGTGACTATCTTCATATCACTAAACACGAAGAACATGAATAGATTTGTCAAACGTATTTGCCCACCTAATACATTGTATACATGTATGTATGACTGTCAGTTGTCAGTTTGAAATGTCTTGCGAGTTATTGATTGTCTTTTTATAAATACTCAATATTTTACCACGCAAAATATTCACTGGAATCGTTCCATTCGTACGTATGGAAATTAATCGCTGTACGTAGTGAGCAATCTGGGACGACTCGAACTGCATTTGTTCGTTTGTCTGCTTGTTTGTCTGTAGCACGCTACAGGTCGCAATTTTGGGTCTTTTGACTTGAAATTTTGAGAACAGACTGCCGAGACACCCTAAATTGACTGTACAGATTTTTACGACACTCTGATAAAAGTAACCTGTCGTCATCGGCGTCGGTCGTCGTCGAATCGGTACAAAACTGTCTTCTGATATCTTTTTTGATAACTTTAGCACATAGAATCAATTGGAACCACGTTATATGCCCTACGTCTCGTTTGTCGTCATTGACATCAATAACGTCAATCTTTGTGAAATCAACAATAATCGTTGCTAGTACAGTTTTCGATAGTTTCAAACACGTTTAATCGTTTGAAACGACTTCAAAATCCCTACATCTCATTCTTGTTCTACCTGTGTGTTTGCAGTAGATACTCTTCATTTTATATACATATTTGAATTTTCGTGAAACTCCTGGACTATATACATACTACTTGTAGCCGTGCGAATAAAGCAACACTATGTTTGGCAAGATACCTAAAAAGTTTGTGCTGGATGCATTCAGTATCATTAATATGAGTTATAGTACAGTGACCACATTATAGTTTCATATTTTTGGACAGACGTAATTAGCAGTATAGCGTTTCGAGCGTGTCATTGTTCTTAAAGGACTGTGATACCCTTTAAACGAGTCACAGTAATTTAAAGCTTTGAAAAATAATAACCTTATGTGTCATGAAACATAAATTGGACAATATGGTAATATCTATGTTTCCAGCAACGTTCATTATACATTGTTGAGTATCAACTAAGTAATTGTAAATAATGTTTTAATTAATATATTGCAGAAAACGATAACTATTATATGTCGTCTTTCGGCTGTCAGTTTAAAATATCTTGCGAGTTACTGATTGTTTCTGATTGACTGTCATTAATACTTAATATTTAACTATGAAAAATATTGAGTAGAATCGTTCCATTCAGTGCAACAGCAAAATATTTTATTTTTATAATATTTCTCCTAAAACATAGGATGGACTTTAAAAGTTTGAGAGTCCTAACATTTATAAAAAGGTAATTACAGTTATGCAATAGCATTTATGATATTGTATGAAATTTATAAATAAGCTTTCTAGTACTTTCTACATATCAGATTACAATTATTGAATTTATCGCCCACCTCGTGATTACGGTAAGAAAACGAATAGCACAATTGTCGAGAGCGAGTACATCGTTAACTGTTTGACAGATGGACACACCCTGGAAAAATTCCTGTGTCTTGATTCGCATTCCACCGCACTTTTATACTATTGATAAAAAAACAGTATCATTTGTGATGAATATACTGTAATAGTCCTCAATTTTTTATATAAACAGTACCAGACAAAAGACTGCAAACTGATAATAATAATTCTTTCAAAGTCAGTATCAAAATTTTCTAAATTTTCACGTATCCAAATTTCGAAATATTAAAATTACTACCTTTCTGAACTGTCGAACTTATAAACTCCTAAATTCCTGAATTTTAGAATGCTTGAATTGCTCTTGCATTCCTCCATTCCTAAATTCCTGAATTCCTAAGTTTAAAAATTTTTTTAATTTCTAAATCCGCAAACTGCTGTATTGCTAAATTCCCACCTTCATAGCTTGCTAGCTTCCTAGATTCTTAGATTCTTTTATGTTCAAATACCTAAATATGTAAATACCAAAATCCCTAATTCCCTAAGCATCTAAATCTGTAAATCCGAAAATGTTTAGTACCTAAACCTCAATATTCCCTTGATTCCACAATTTTTAAACATCTGTATCCCTAAATCTTTAAATCACTCACTTAATAAGTGAATACATGTATTTAAAAAATTGAAAAGTCAAACACAATCTCTACCAATGTAGAGCCTAGAACAAATGTCCCATTTGATATCCGCTAAAGGCGATACCTCTATAAACATAATTAAGTATAGTTAACATTAAGTATAGAAGTAAATTCCACAGCAGAGTTGAACGAGAAGCCTCAAATAGCAACCATCAAAAAACCTGTCATCGAATGAATGAATGTAGTCTGAAAATTCTGTCAATGTTGTTCTGACACAAAAATACAATAGAAATTATGCAACAGTCTAATATATCTGTCGAAAAGTGAGTGGCAAATATTCGCTCTCGAAACTCGACGATCCGATAGTCAGACACTCGAGGATGATCGATGCTCACAAGTATAAGTTGGTTTCGATCGCATCGCTAGAGCAAGCGAGCACACCTCTACGAGTTTACGAGTTAAATCGAGGCTCTCCTTTCTTTCCCATTCGCACCTTATCCGTAACTACGTGCCGAAGTTTACACCCCAACGAGTCTAGGTCAGGAACGACGATGACGACAGCTACCAACGTTTGACCTTAAGGTCTAATTTTAAAATTCTCAGCGCGAGTAAGAGAGAGGGTGAGACAGCCGTGCTGCAATACGAGGCACGAACGAGAGCCACTTGACGAAACAACAAACATTATCGCACCTATCGACGTTCAATAGAACTAGTTCAAAACATTTCAGATTTTCAACGGATAAATAACGCTGAAAAGAGTTACGAAGATCCTCGTGGTTGTTCGAGTACAAGGCGTCCTTTAGATGTAGGAACATAATGTATACTTGAAAGTTTTTGAAAATTCTTCATGTTTCTATGATCCTTTCCAAATTTTTTAATTGTGTAAGCTCCAAATTTCGAAAATAGCTATATTTTAATTTTTGAATACCTACATTCTCGGGTTTTAGTTTCTTCAAAATCCTGGACACAAATATCCCTAAATCCCTAAATCTCTGTATCTCCAAATTTCTACATATCTGTGGAGTGTTTGTTTTGAAAGTTGTTTACAAATTGATTGTAAATAGTTTTGAATATCGCGTTTGAGAGTTAGAATCGATTGTAAATTCTGAATATTATGTCGGAGAGTTATTGACATTATTAACAAATTAATAGCGAGACAAAAAAACCCTGAGAAAAAAACGGCGAGTTTCAGACACGAAAGACGTTTCGAAAAAGTTGGCGAAATTTAAAGAAACAATTAGAAATAGCGATTGAGCGTATAAATTCTGTTTAAAAATAGTTAATTTAAAGTGTTATTGTTATTAGTGTTAGTTTTTGTTATTTAAAATAAATAGCTTTGTGTGTTTTTCTTAAAAACCTTTGATTTTATTGCTACATATCTAAATCTCTAAATGCCCTAATCAGTAGGTGTCAAATTCCCGAGGTGTGTCACCCTAGATGACAAATTTCAGAGATAAAAAGTGCCCTAAGTGCCGAATTGCCTAGACGTCAAATTCGCTAGGTGTTGAATTCCCTAAATTCCGAAATCCCTATATGTAAAATTCTCTAGATTTCCAAATTTTTGTATCTCTGAATTCCTGCGACTGTAAGTCGCTAAAAATTTGAATCGCTAAATTTCTAAAATAGGTTTTCTAATAGTCAAGTCCCTAGAAGTGCACGAATGATAGAACTGTTCACCGTTGATTACAATATTTTTCATGGGAAAACCAAATTTAATCTTGAGTGCACACTTGAGAAAATTTTATTATGCTCACGATTATAATAGCATCAACTACTGCATTATTAGTGTTTAAGTACTTTTTAGATGTAGAATATTAAGATGGTACTTAGAATTCAATGTTAAGTTTGATAATCGTTATGTTTTGGAAGTTAAAAATTTGGAAATTTCAGGATTTAGAGGCTTAGCAATTTGATAATTTAAGGATTTATTAAGTTTGTAGTTTAAAAATTTAGAGATTTAGTAATTTCATTAATTGGTAATTAGACAATTTTTGGATTTGATGTGTTTAAGAATATAGAAATTTTGAAAGTTAGAAATTTGAAGTTTTTTATATTTGAGAATTTTTTAATGTAGAAATTTGGAAATTAGACAGTTTGCTAATTTAGAAATTGGCAGATTTTGTGATTTTTCAGAATCTGGAAATATGCTATTTCTGTAATTTAAAAATTTATAAATTTACGGATTTACGAATTTACAAATTTACGAATTTACAAATTTACGAATTTACAAATTTACGAATTTACAAATTTACGAATTTACAAATTTACGAATTTACAAATTTACAAATTTACAAATTTACAAATTTACGAATTAACCATTGTTTTAATTATCTCTATTTTTCCTCCTGTAACGTCATTGTCAATACACCGAATTATCGTTAATGTTCCTACAATATCGACAATTATTAATAATGATATCAATAATTACGCATTTAATTCTCAGCCAGGATACGTGCAGACACGTACATTTTTATTTCTATGTACTTTTTACTTTTATGAATTACGCGTCCGTCATGATACGCTCTTAAACATTAAATAAAACTTGCAAGTAAATTATCAAATATATTACATAGTGTAACAAATTACGTTTGAAATATTTTATAGATTTTTGTTTTTTGCAATTACACAAACTGATTATGATTAATTTTGGCCACAAAATCGAGTCTCCTGGCTCACTGAGGATTGGTGCAAAAATAAGTGCGCTTTTTGCTATTTTAAACTTTGATGTTGATTTTGGAATAAACTTCGATCATGCAATACACTATTTTAAAACCTGAAATACATTTTGAGAACTCATACTGATGATTTTATTTTTATGTTAGACTGTAAAACTGAAGATGGAAAATGATATATTAAAAATTGAATCAATATTATTCTATTAACGAAAGAAAGATTTATATTGCTCCACTTAAGTATTTAAACATGACCTTTACAGAGATTTCAAGGTAAACACAATGTCAAATAAATGTCAATATTACTCGTCTTTCTCGATATCTGAGAACTTTCATTTAATATTTTACTTCGATAATACAAAATAAAAATAATGGATGTTTCTTCCTCGGTTATTTCTACCCTTTCGCAATATATTTCGTAAAGAAATTATTTTTCATTTTTATTTATTTATTTTTCATTTATTATCACCAACACTCTTAATTTTGATAATATTTAATTGCTTCCTTACTAAAACGTTAAGGTTATATTTGTTTATGATTTGAGTTTTTAATTTTTTTATGATATATTGTTTATATTATTTGTTTACTCATTATGAGATATCGCAAATACGAGTATGCATTTACTTATTACGCGTTCATTTCCATACACTCGAAAACATTTGTTGATATTTTCGAAACGGTTTTGAAAATCATTCTAACGTTTCTTTTAAATTGATACTTTCTTTTAATTGATGAATAATTATATAAAGTATATTGCTAGTCTGAAATTAGCTGTTGTATGAACACTTTTTACATCAATTTACATCTATATTTTACTAATTAGTATATCCGTTTCAAAATCAATGATAATAACTTACATCAACAGCAATTCGAAGAATTTCATTACAACATATGTTCGTATGAATTAAAAACATATGTACTTACATGTTAATTTACTTTCAGCAATCCAACTTACAACTTGTTTCAATAATTAATTTATACGAAATGTGATGAGTATCACATGAATGAAACGTGCAATAAAAAATTTTATATTTCAATATGAACGTTGTAAGCAGCCTTAAAGGAAATATTTAATAAAATAGTAACAAGGTAAAACACTATTGTCTGTAACAACGAACTGCGTTGAGAGATATTCAATCAGTGAAACGTTAGAAGCCACGTGATGAAGAGGTGAAAGAAGAACAGGAGTTACAAAAGACAATTAGTGCATTTAATGAGATATGAACCTTTTAAACTAAAAATGACACCACCTGTCATCAACAGGTCCAACGAGTATTTTTACAGACGACACTGGCTCCATTCCATCGAGCGTTTCGTAATTGGAATTCGAGTCGCGATCAACTCAAATTCGAAACGTGTTTCTCGGATTCCATGCTTACGTAACACGTACACGATGAGGATGCGCTTTTATTTCTCGATTTATGCTTGTAAGAAGCTGTTTCAGCAGACGGTAACGGCTAACGTACAATGAAAAATTGCATTAACTATTCTGTACGCGATGCACGGCGCGGGTCGTGCGATTGGAGCGAATGGGCAGCGCACGTCTTGCTCAATGTAATAATTATAACGTTATTTATAATTACATAATTGATGGTTAACTACGTATAATGAACACTGTTGGAGAATTAGGTACAGTCATTTCGCCCAATTTATGTTTTAGGATACATAAAATTTCGCATAGGTTTAAATTGCTCTGTCTTGCTTACAAGATGTTAACATTTTTTAAGATCACTGACACTCTCGAAGTGCTATACGTACTGCTAATTATGCGTATTTTTGACTATGATAGTATAATCTGGTTCTGTACTATAACTCCTTTTAATGATGTTGAATGCGTACAGCACAAATTTCTTAGGTATCTTGCCAAACATAGTGCTGCATAATTCGCACGGTTACAATTAGTATGTATACAGACCAGGAGCTTCACGCGAATTCAAATATGTATATAAAGTGTAAAGTACCTGCTGTAAACATACAGGTAGAACAAGAATGAGATGTAGGGATTTTGAAGACGCTTCAAACGATTAAACGTGTTTCGAACTATCGAAAACTGTACTAGCAACGATTATTGTTGATTTCACAAAGATTGACGTTATTGATGTTAATGACGACAAACGAGACGTAGGACATATAACGTGGTTTCAATTGATTCTATGTGCTAAAGTTATCCAAAAAGATATCAGCAGACAGTTTTGTACCGATTCGACGACGACTGACGCCGATGACGACAGGTTACTTTTATCAGAGTGTCGTTAAAATCTGTACAGCCAATTTAGGGTGCCTCGCCAGGCTGTTCTCAAAATTTCAAGTCAAAAGACCCAAAATTGCGACCTGTAGCGTGCTACAACAAACAAGCAGACAAACGAACAAATGTAGTTCGAGTCGTCCCAGATTGCTCACTACGTACAGCGATTAATTTCCATGCGTACGAATGGAACGATTCCAGTGAATATTTTGCGTGGTAAAATATTGAGTATTTATAAAAGGAAAATCAATAACTCGCAAGACATTTTAAACTGACAGCTGATAGTCATAATATACATCTTATACAATGTGTTAGGTGGCTAAATACGTTTGACAAATCTATTCATGTTCTTCGTGTTTAGTGATATGAAGATAGTCACCTATCACAGGGTTAATACATAACACTAATCACTTTTTTGTAAATTAAAATTTTACTTGGAATATTATAAAACGGAAATATGTTTTTTACGTCCATATATTCTTCGGAATATTTTACGTAACAAAGTATTAAGATATATCTGAATAATCAATAGCTGATGAGATATTTTAAATTCATCGTTGAGACTATTTATATTAAGAATTTAAAGTATTTCATGAATTGCTGACGTATTCACTTTTCGTTGTAATCACTTATTTTCAAAGAAAGTCTAGAAAAATCGGTATGCAAGGGAAGATGTAAAATTTCCTTAAAAAACGCAAGGTGAACTTTATAATTTATGACTGTACACTTTCAAAAATGTTATTGCTATATTACGGTCCTTTAATAATGCATATTTATATATCGTATCATTTTAATAAATCTTGTTTTATTTGGTCCTAACTGAATACATTTCATTTTAATTCCAAATAATCTCACCAACAAAATTCGTAGAAATATTTTGTTTTCTTCAACACTTCAAGTTCTATATTTCATAACCTTATATATGTTTAAAAATTAAAATGTTTGAAGTATGAAAATATGTAAAAGCGTTCGTTTCATTATTATGATATTGCATATACCATACATTTTCTAAATAAAACTATATACTTACATTTAAACCAATATTGCACATATTCTATTTATTCTTTGTTGGACGACAGAATAGGGTGTTCATTTATCTAATGTTCATTTATCGTATATCTAACAGCACTGTGTGTAAGTACTTACGTGCTTCTTACAAAAATAATGTCATTATTAAATATGGGTTTTATTACATTGTAAAATTTGCAATTTTTAGTTTGAAAACGTAGTATGTTTTTGTAAGCCGATATTATTAAATGATAATCGAAGTCATCTCAAGGAGAAATAATCTGCGATGCATTAACGATGTCCGGAAAGACCCTTAATAATCTAAATCTCCAAACACTACACAACTGAAGGGAAATGTTTGATGTTATATTCTTCTGTCAAAATACTGAAAGGTATGATATCTTCTCAATGACAATCTAGCTTTCCTTTTTGAATATACTTTCAACTTTCCTAAGAAACTACACTTTAGCTTGAATAGAACATCACGTTAATTATAGGTATTTCAGTTGCATAAATCAAATCTGAAATTACGAGAACACAATTCATTCGAACATTTGTATAGTCAAAAATTTCTTAGCCTTTAAACACTCGTTTGCCGATCCTCTTTCATTCTCAATTGTTATATATTTTCGTTTTGATATGTAACATGTATGTTTTATGTACTGTATTTTATGTTATGTTTTAAAGTATTTCATCTCTTCGTTACTGTTTTGATTTAAATTTTGATGTGTATCTTAATTAACCTGAATGTTTATGAAACTGTAAAGCATGTTTAATCTTTACAGATATTATTAAACAGGTATATTATTATTATATCTTATTATTCAATTTCGATACTGTACTCTTTATCATTCGCCAGTCAGACAAATGTTGCTGATGTAAAAATGAATATTCCGTTATATTCCCATCTGAAAACTGTTTGTCGATGCATAAATTTAATATTATTCACTTAGTTATTATTATTTTAACATCCTTATAATTGTTGACATATCTTCCTATAATAATCATGAGCTAAATACTGTGTTTTTAACTACGTGAAATTTTAATTGCAGAAACTCGGTTGTGATTCAATTACAGAATATGTTATATTATTTAAATGTTTTGATCGTTCTTGAATTTCGCAATACAAGAGACATAAATCCAATGTTTAATAAACAAATTCTGTCCATGTAATGTGTGTTGATGTAAATTTGGATATATAATTATTGCAAATAAATACCTTTTAGTTCATTTTTAAAAAATTTATTTATATAAACAAAGATTCTTTATAATTAATAAAGAAAATTATATCCTTTTTCTATGGGAAGAATAAAACTATTTTTGATTCGTCTTCCGTGAAAATATTGTGATTAACAATTCATGCTTGCGTATCTATCCCATATTACGTACATTTTATGCGTTTTTAATATTCATTCAGTAATGAAGATTGTTGTTAAAGTCAGAAACATATAACTGTCCCTACAACATGCACGTAATCTATACATGGAATTTAATAACTTTGAAACTATTAAAATTTAAAAATGGAAATTAGGATACTTGCAAATTATTAAATTTAAACAATTTCAAAATTGTTGAATTTAGAGACTTGTTCGTTTGAATATTTTCTAATATGGAAATTTAAGTATGTACTTAAAAACCTGTAAATATGGAAATGTAAAAATGTACTTGAAAATTATCAAATATAGAAACCTGAATAATTGAAATTCTGCTAATACAGAGATTAGAATACATAAAAATTTGCAAATTTTACATAATTCGACAATTTTTAGATTGTACCGTTTTATAATGAGAACACCCGAAATTGTTTATGTTGCGTTTTATGGCGCGAAAAACCCAAAACTGTTTTAGGATACCATGTTTATGATTCGAACATGATTAACATTTACTACACTGGTATATTATAAACTCGTCTCTTACACTCGAAATCCTCGAACCTTAATGGGGCGAAACGTTAGCGCAGCCTTTCTCAACCTAACCTAGCCTAACTACAATTGGCTACAACTGCTACTTCGTAGTCTCAAAACTATTTTTGTGAACTATACGAAAATGTAAAAGTGGCAGAAACGCTTCAGCAAAGAAACAAGGTTAAATATTTAGAATAAGGGAGCCATCTTCGATTTCGATTACCTTGAAAAATGTTGTGAAGGTCATCATTCTGAACAATTTATTGCTATACATATGATGATGAGGCTCTTTTAATCTCCGAGATGTATAACCAATTAAGTGTGTTTGACGACTATATCCGTCATGGAGATGTGGCAGAATTTTGTGTCATGACGACTATATCCGTTCTAATGAACGGATAGTATGTATATGTTCATTCTAGGAATACATAATTACCATTCTTTTGAAAAATACACTTTGACAACATACTTCAAGGTGATTGAAGGAGGTGGGTGCCTTATTTTAAGGGGGGCAATACCTTTAGAATCTTGAAAAATTAAAAAATTTTTTTTTTCTATAAAATGTTAGTGTAACATCTTAAAAATATTGTTTCAAAATTTTAAAGTGAAATACGAAGCCCTTTTGAAGTTATGGCCGATTAGCGCCGCGGGTATACACGCGCTCAGTGCGGAGGACTGAAACTTTAAACGCGTTTTTCTCAAAACTACATTTTTACAATTGGTGTGGCTGATAACTCAAAAACTAGTTTATCAATCGCGCTCAAATTTTTTGCACATATCCATGACAATAGTATCTAACATATGAACCTAAATTTATGAAATGAATTGAACATTAAAGTCCTTTTTTATTGCAAAATATTGTAAAAATTTTTAGTAAAATTCAAAGTTTTTCTTTAAAAGCGCGCCATTACTTTAATTTTACACATTTTGCACATTTCTGAGGTTCATCTACTAACTGTGAATGTTAGTTTTCGAAACATTGTCTGCAAACTTGCTTCAGACCAATATATCTAAAGCTAGAACCCACACCGATTCACGAGACGCGCCCAAACACTTCCAGAAAGGATTGTTATAATTCCGCCACTTTTAAGTGTATTTAAAAACAAAAAATATTGTGTAATAGGCAATAGTTATAATAAATTATACCTGAAATTTCAAAAACGCAAAACAAAGATATCCTATACAAAAAAATTCACAAAAATCAGCTTATTTTCATCGGTCTAAAGGTATTGCCCCCCTTAAATATTTACGGAAACAAGTAATATCTAAAAGCAAATACAAGTCGATGATGACTGAATTAAATTAGGAACTTATTTAACTCGTGTAGTTAACGTGTAGTTAAAGCACCATGCTGCCTTCGAGAACAAACGAAAAGAGCACGACACAACATAGACAATTTAAATATTTAAACGTTGCTATCGTGCAGTATTTCGATATTGTACCTCACATAGAAAAATTCAAGGACCACAGTATTGATGACAGAAATTTGATAATAAAACGCTGGATATTCGTAGTAATATAACAAAAGTTGGTTATATATACTTGCTTATATTCGTGCCTGAGTCTTTGATGTGTTACGTATCGTATGACTGAGGTATCAGATGATATTTATGATATATCATGATTTTAGGAAATGGATAACATTTTTAAACAACAGTATTGTGTATGCTTAAGAAAAAGACATTAAATTGAGAACAGTATTTGTTACGCTATGAGCACAGTCTCTTAACATTTGGATTATTTTATATTTTGGAGATTTTTGTGTATGTAGATATAAATAAAAAATAGTTAAAATAAAATAAAATAAATAGTCGACATAAATATCTTTTTGAAAACGAAATTTTATTTTTCTATTTTATTTCATAATTACATTTTTACTCACGAATGAACAGAATTTGTACACATTATTAATTGCAACCTAGAAATCATTTAAAAAATTGTTAAAAACAGTAATTTTTGTAATTCTTATAAGTGGAGTCAATACCTGCGTCTTTCATATAAAGCATTTACTTCTATTTGCAAACTATTTTCGTATATTTTTACTGCACCATTTTATATACGATAAGAATCTAATAAAAAGAGTAGATTAGTTAATTGATTCCAAGAAAATTTATTGTACTTTAGCATCACAAAGATCATCATTTTATGTTTTTCGTGGCTATCTTCTCGTCCAATTTTTAATCAATTCCAACAACTACACTTTTATTCGTCAACACTTACAGAAAAGTGAAAAATAAAGGAACGTAGATAACAGTTAACTATTTATAAACAGTAATTCATAAACAGATTCTATCGATTTCGTTAATTCGCTAATCAACAAAAGACAAGAACAATCATGCTGACAGTTCTCTAAATCCAAAGCCATAACATTGTTACGCGAACACGTGTTCGTAGAATCAATTTCATGGACACACTAGTCACTAGACAATAGAACAACAGGAAAGCTCTTCTGTGAGATGACTTAGGAATAATGGCAACCAGATTTGATCCAAAAGCGTGTAATCACATGAAATGAAATAAATATTGTCATAGCTGATAATGAGTAATAAGAAACTTACGAAAAAGCATCTGAAATGTTCATCTCAAATCTCATTGAGCTGTTATAAGTTAGATAGATCATGTTATTACGAACTTTCTTATATCTGGTTTTAGACATAGATCAATAGATTTTAAAATATTGAATTTCAATTTCAGAATTTAGTGAGGTAGATGAAATAAAAGTAGTAGTTATGGATTTAAATTTAGTTGAAACATGATTTTGTATGATTTTGAACATGGATATCTATAATTTGGAAGATATTTAGTGTTGATTTTATAACAAGATTTTTTTTCATAATATACTGTGATCGGTTTCGGTATCGTATAACCGATACTTTTTAGATATTATGAAGACATATTTTGCGCACTGAATTCTATTTCCTGTATACCTTTGCGGATAATAGCTACCATAAATTATATGTATAACACCACAATTATTATATATATATATATATATATTTGATAATATTTATATCGTCTTATTTTTGTAAGAAAATACACATTCGCTTCTTACAGTCTCCAAGTTTGGAGTGGTCCTTTGAGTAAGCAAGTAGTTATAGATAGTATAGTAATAACAAATTTAGTCAGCACACTATGTGCAATATTCAGCAAAGCTTGGACGAATTGATTTCAACCACGGGCGTTAACAATTAGTTTGTTATTGATATATTGCAATATGTATCATACTGAAAATATGTTGAAAATATTAATAAATTTTCTGCATTAATCTCTGATATAATAATAATTTATATCCCATAAGCGTTATTTATTTTAAGTTTTAACGTTCTTCATGACTGAAGGAAACACAAATTAATGTAACTTACGACTCTTATCAACAACGACCTCAATTAGCAAACACAACTTCTGTAAATAGACTCATAAATCTTACAAATTTGCTTCCGTATTCTACTGAATGAAAACCGATCTGATATTTCATTTACGTCGTAACGTTACAATACAGTAGTTAATAAATGTATATCTAGAACAATTTCTAAAATCATAAATTCTCAAATTTAGAAAACTAGAGTTCATAAATTTCTAATTCCTGCAATTTACGAATTTTCCAATTTTTAAATTAGAACTTCTAAATAACACAATACCAAATTGCATAAAATCCTGAACTTTAGAAATTCTGGAATTTTTAATTTGAAAAATTCCAAATATCAAAGTCGCCAAGATTTTAAGTTTAGAAATTTGCAAATTAAAAATTTATCAAATTTGAAAATTCTTAAATAATTGTTAAATTTCAAAATTCTCAAGGTTTTTTAACTTCGGAATCTCCAAAAATCTCAAATTGATATTTTGAAATCCTTGAATCCACAAATTTTTCAAGACAAATTTAGAAAATTCCAAATTTATTGAATTCAAAATTTCTCAAATTTGTAAGTACCAAAATTCCTAATTTTGCAAGTTCTAAAGTATTCAAATTTGTAAAATCACAAATTTCCAAATACATAAATTAAAAATTCTCAAGTTTCTAAATGTTAGCATCGTCAAATTCTTAAATTTTCAAATTTCGAAATCTTAAATTTATAAATTTCCAAATCCCCCAAATCCTGAATGTAGGATGTCTTAAATTTGAAAATTCAAAATTTCTTAAATGTGCAAATGTAAAAGCTTTAAAATTCCCAAATTTCCCAGTTTCTGAATTTATAAATTTCCAAATTTATACATTTCCAAATCCTTTGCAAATTTTCAAATCTCCAAAATCGCAAGTTTAGAATGTCGAAAATTTACAAATTATATATTATTCAAATTTGCAATTTCAAAAATTCCCAAATTTTCATGTTTCTAAATTTCCAAATATTCAAATCACATTTCTAAATGCTTAAATTCCGAAACTCATGAATTTCCAAATCCCCGAATCACGAAATTTGCAAATTTCCCAAAGCTTAAATTTTCAAGTTTTAATCCTTCAAATATGTCTTTGTCAAACTTTCATCAGTCAAACTCCTATTCATCAATTCTTGTAGTTGATCTTGTTTTAATTAATACTTGAAATTGGTATTATTACTAAATGAAATTAACATAAATTACTCTTATACGAGTAATATATTTTTAATTTCAAAATAATTGTTTACCTTAACAGAAACAGAAGAACTCGCGTAGCACAGTTCGCTGTTTAACGCGTAAGGTCGCTACGTGTTACTCATTAGTAACACTCGTAAGTTACTTGTTAATAACACGCGCAAGTTACTCATTAAAATACAAACTATACTACGAGGACAGTGCTAAATGTGTGTACACGAGTTAAACTCAAAAAGCAGTTCCCCAGCTTATACGGAGGTAACCAATTATTTTGCAATTCAAAATATCTTATGCATAAAACATACGAATAATTTATAATTATTAATACTGTTTGTTTGTAATGCCGATTTTAGGAAATGTTAGTAAACAAGAATGTTGGAAGACCGAAAATATGAATTAAAACGACGTAACGCTAAAAAAAGTACATCAGCGTCAATTTTTTCTTGTGATGACCGTTGTAGCTACATGCAATTAGCGACGTTAAAAAAATTCAGATGAAAAACTGGCCTGAAAATTATAGAGATTCTCAGTTCGTGAAATAATATGAAAAATGTTAAAAGGAATTGGTTTCCTCTTCCGTTTGAGCATACTTAAATGTTTATAACATAATAGGCAAAACAAACTATATTATTTTTTCTCTATTATTATTATTTATTACTTTGTCATTTATTATTATATATATTCTCTATTATTTTTCATTATTTCATTAGTTTTATTATATATTATTCTTATTATTGCATTATTTTTATTATTTTTTATTATTATTCTTAATTTTCTTCACTGTCGTCATTATCCTTCATTTTGTTACTATTTTCCATAAAATCGCGTCACGTATCAAATACGCTACTACTGTTCAGAAATAACAGAATATATCTAAAGTTAAAAATTCAACACTTTCGAAAATTTATTTTTCCAGAAACTATGGCTGAGAAACGAATGAGAAGCAGAACTGATTGTTCGAGTAAACAGTAAACTTGCTTCTGTGTGACACTGTTACACGTTCTACATTTCTAAGCCCCAGTTACAAATCTATCCAACAAAAGCTGTACATGATAACGAGGAAACAATGGTGATGAAGTAGTAATTCGATTTCCAAGTTGTGATCTCCAAGATCATGTAACACCCATCTGAGAGAACTTCAGAATAAATTCAACCGAATAAATGTACTCGACTATCGCTGATTGTGTTGCGACGGGTTCAGTCATTGCTATGCAAGGATTTTCCCCCAATTTGACACGAGCAACGTTATTATCCACAACAGTTGGCATCCCACTGTGTGGTTTATTTCCAAAGTTGAAATCCTTATTGTTGGATATCATCTTCGTGTCGTACACGTCGACATTTGCAGCAAAAACGTACAATAAACGTTTAGAATGTCAGGGTATTGGATAAATATACGAGGTACAGTTACTCGATTTAATATTCGGACACTATGGTATTTGCGAAATTAAAGCTTTATGTACTTACTTGCAATGTGATTATCGAATTTTCTGATCCGTAATGAGTTAAAGCGCATATTTTAGTTTACAAATATGTAAAATTAAATGATTTATTTTTTATTGTTTTCCACATAATAAATCATATACGAAATTAGACCCGATATTGGTGTCGAAAAAATATTCGGACACTTATTATTACATAAAGTTTTTTCTTATTTAAAGTGTATGTAATAACAAAATTATAGTTTTAATATTAATTTAATATTTTGTGGGATATCCCTTTTATCTGATGACATGTTGGAGACGTGTTGGCATGTTTGAATTATTTTATTTAAATAATTTTGAGTAATGCGTTTACACTCTTCCGTCAGTCGTATTTTTAATTCGTCTTTTGTTTTTATAGGGGTGGTCTTAACATTACGATGCATTAAGTCCTATAGATTTTCAATTGGATTTAAAGCCGGTGATTGTGGTAGACGATGGAGCACTTTCGGACAAGCATATAATAAATATTCCTGAACTATTCTCGATTTGTGTTTCAGATCGTTATCCTGGTAGAACTTAAAATTGTAGCGCATACCCATATTCGTTGCACTTTTTAATAAATTTTGCATTAATACGTCTAAATATTTGTTCTTGTCCATAATATCTTCAATAAAAACCAGCTCTCCTACTCCAGCAGAAAAAATGCAGCCCCATACCATCAAGCCTCCACCACCATGTTTCATCATCGGTCTCGTATTACTTATTTTGAATTATTCATTCGTCTTACGCCACACTCATTTTGTTATATGTTATATGTTACACCTACTAACATGAAATTAACTTAACAGACGAAAATATGTGGTCCGGCCCCATTCTTATATTTCAGAAATGGTATAAAAATGTGTCAAACAAAAGGATATCAAGGGAGACATAAGATGGTGGCAACAATTTTGATGTTCGTTTGAAAGTCACGTCAACGTCATTTTGAGTTTTTTAAGTAGAACCTCCATTTTATTGCATATTACATATTGTGGTTCTCGAGCTGTTTTTAACACACTATGTTTTTTGTGCAAGTCCTTCCCGAGAAGCTTCTATGTTCACACATAAGCAGGGTAAATCTGATCATGTAACCTTCGCGGTACATCTTGGGTAATATGAATTCCGACGATATGTTGAAGCTATAGTGAAATTCACTCGACTGTTTCAAAAGTTACACAGGACTCAGAAAATTACATAAGAGTGTTAATCAGAGTTTATAGACACATTTACTTTGAATTAGATTTCAGTCAAACATTGATGGAGCTTTAACAAAACGAAAAATAAATGTTATCTAGCAACAGTGTCCATACTAAAAAAATAATGACGTCATGTAAAATATCAACCAATTCATTTTCTACATATTTTGGGGACACGTAATTTTATTGTTGTGTACTCATTCCAGCTTTAGTCATATTACACATCGATAAATTATACGGAAATTATTAAATAGACCACAAATTTACCTTGCATATAAGTACAGTTATTTCTCGATACAGTAAACACGAAAATTCCGCTTTTAATGCTGCACGATCACGATATTCGCAATAAAACTTGTACGATTTAGTTATAAATCCTCCCCGTTCTCTGGAGGCCGATAAAAACAGCTATCCAAATAATTTGCACCTCTAATAGAATAACAATCACTTTCGAAAATACTTTATTATCTGTGTTTGCAAACGTAAATTTTAACTTTGTATCATTTTTTAACACGTTAATATTAAAACCAGTTTCTTCGTTAAATTCCAAAAATTAGAACGCTATTCCTGAACTGTTGATTTTTATCAAGATAAGGAATATTAATCTTGATAAAGTAAGTGGTGTACGAGGTGTGACACAAAAGTAACGAGACTAGGTCTGTAACTTGAAAAAACAATGGAATTAGCAGCAATTATTTTTGTGGCATCATCCCACATACCTCCTCTATCCATGTTGCCAATTTCGATTGAATCGGTCATACCATTTGGAAATATTGCGTTATTTAGTGAACACGTGCAACTGCATTCTGCCGGAAAAATGTCTAACGTAAAAACCGAACAGCGAATAAACATCAAGTTTCTTGTAAAATTTGTTGAAATCTGTTGTAACATGTTATGAGACATGTATTTTTACCTATGACTCACAAAGTAAGTGCCAGTCGATGCAATGGAAGTCTTCAGGAACCCCAAAATCCAAAAAAGAACGCATGTCAAAATCAAAATTCGACAATAATGGAATTGTAATGATTGAGTGGTTTCCCAGTGGTCAGACTGTTAACTAACACTATTACATTGAAATACTAAAAAGACTTCGTGAAAAAATTAGGAAAAAAAAGCCACAGTTGTGAAGCGATGGATGGCTGTTGCTCCGGGACAAAGCATCCGCTCACACGGCACTATCTGTCAAGCAGTTTTTGACCAGCAAAATTATTATTCTGATAGGGAATCCTCCTTATTCGCCTGATTTGGCTTCATGCGACTTTTTTTTATTTCCTAAAGTTAAATTTTGCTTAAGGGGAACCCATTTCACCTCAGTTGAAGAGGTTCAGGCAAAAACGGAGAATAGTCCGAAAGGACTTCCAAAAACCTCGTTCCAAAATTGTTACCAGCAATAGCAGCGCCGAATGCATAAGTGTGTGAATGCTGAAGGGGACTACTTTGAAGGTGATAATGTCACGGAGAACTGATTCTGCAGGTACAATGATTTATTGGACTAGTCTCGTTACTTTTGTGTCACACCTCGTATATTAATTTATATTTGATCACTTGTTCTCTTAAATTTCTATTCTATTCTTTTGTGTTCATTTTACGGTAAATTTAATGTTAATAGCAAATCTTCTTCTCAGTAAAAAGAATTACTCTTTCCACTGAATTTACTGAAACGTTTAAACCACAGTGAAGTTTGCCTTTGAGTGAAGGTTCAATTTGATTAAATTTTTAAAACTGTTCTCTTATTTCTTGAACACAAAGTTGATAGTCTTTTCGCTATCGTGGTATTTTAAAAACTTGCTTTTTGCGTCTGATTTTCTTCTTCCTTAAGTACAAACATTTTTGAGAATTAAATACAGTGTCTTATATGTTAAACCGCTCACGTATTATAATATTAAAGAATTAAATGCAACGATTATATTTGAATGGAGAGACTTGGATGAATATCATATAACAAAGTTATACAAGGAATTGTCAAATTGAATAGTCACGGTAGTTTAAAATAAAGCAGAAATGACTAGTTACTATATATTAAAGAAAGTTTTTAAATTGTACTTAATTATACTTTCTTTTTACCTTCAGGGTTAGTATGCTTCAATTTAATTCAAGTGAAATTTTGTCATTTTATCACAACTCAAAATTTGCTCTAATTTAATTTATGAAAATATTAACTAAACAATATTCATTTATAGAATATTCAATTTTTATTTATATCCCTTCAGAATAAGTATAATATTAAATTAAATCAAGTGTAACTCAAGTTAAGTTTATTAAGTTAAATCTGTTTTATTTTATATTAAATCCAAAAGTTTTAGGAGAAAAAGTATGTTATTAAGTTTAAGAGAAATATAATATTAAGTCCTTATCTCAGTAATTTTCTGAATGTTTTATAATTTTGTCCTTCACTAGACAAGTGCAGCATGTGGATAATCAGTAAATATTTTTAAATATCTAAAAACGTATTAACGTTATCTAATTTGTAACACCGTAAATATCAGGGACGAATTAACCAATGACGTTTGTGAATGAGTCGTAATTTTCACAGTTACATCGTATTTTAAATCGAATTCTAAAGTGTCGGTGTGCAAAAATTGGTTATCCAACATTCAATGGTTTCAATCGTGGTTAAACTACATCAAAACTTCAGAGTAAATCACCTGATCTATTCATTTGCATATTAGTTCTCCATTTTCGTGTAAATGCAAACATTTCAGAAATGCAAAATATTACATGAAATTCTAGATTCAGATACCAGATTGCAAATTCGGAATACCAACGATTAATGTAATTTGGAATATTCTAAAGTATACTGACGGTTTTGTTTCATGGATAACGGCTATAGGAAGAGAAGAGTGAAAGCAGTACTTCGTGTATGAAATGTAGGTACACTGCGAACATCCTAATTAGATTTTTGGAAATTACATCTCTAATTACCAGAAGTAAATTTTAACACCAGCAACTGGTATTTGCTCAAAATAGTTATGCATAAGCTGTGATTTTGTGCATAATTTGATCATACAACAAGGAAATTTTACTATACATTAATACATTTTGATAAAGAATATGAAGGAGTATCAGCTGATGCAATAAAAAGTATACGATTCCATTTAAAAAAACATTAATGACCTTCATATGTCTTTTACACGTCCATCTACAAAAAAAATATACCACCAGCATATGCCCCTCTCAAAATCATTCAACTTCATCTAAAACATTGTTTGCTATGAGTAATAATAATGACGCAAATCTAGATGGCAAAATGTGGTGAGCCACCCTGTATACTTCATTTTAAATTTTATGAAGTGAAAACAACGTGGAATATCGCTGTTTCACATTACCCGCACAGTAATAAAATCGTTACTGTATGGAATTTTTCAATTAGACTAAAATTTCAGATACTATTTATTTTTCATTATCACTGATTGCTTGAAAGACAGAAGATGATCAATTTCTGTGTCATATTTTTATTTGTTCCCATCCTTTGTCGTAGATTTCCATGCATTTTGCGCAAAGTATTCCAAATATTTTGTATTTCCTCTAATTATGAAGATAGCCGTACTTGTATTTTTATTATTGAATTCAGCTGGCACTTGTCATCAATGTTTTGCTACCCGGGATTTTAAAATTATGTAATCCAAGGACCCCCTATTTAATAACATAAATTTTTGCGAATAATTAAATTTTTACTAATTATTGTTTAGTTATGTTATTTAGTTATGTTACTAGTTAAATGACAATAAATATAAAAAGCCTTGATCATATCAAATTTTTGTTACATGGATCCCATTGTTTCATGGACCAGCTTAAGAACCTATATTTTCCTAGTTTTAATTAATATAATTTTTTAAGCATTTTAACCAGTTAGGCGTGTTTAACGACTATATTCGTCATGGAATTGTGTGGAGATCCGTCATTGTGTGGCAGAATTTTGTGTCATGACGACTATATCCGTCATGCGTAAAATTTTGTTGCAATTTGATATTTAAATTGTAATTTTGGCGAAAACTAAATTATATTCATAAATTGTAATATGTTTAAAATGTTTGGAGGTCAACACGAAATGAAATAAACAAATAAAAAGTGTAAATGATTTGAGATGGACTCATAAATTCTTGAGAGCTAACTCGTCATCGCTTGATTATCGTGACACACACTGGTGTGCGCTTTGCAAAAAGATCGCCACAGTTAACTGGTTAAAAATTAAAGAAATAGTAATTCCCTCTCTGGTGGGTTAGTAGTTGGTCACTTATACTAGAAGAAATACATATATTTCACGAAATGTTCACACTCTATGAACTTTTTTACCTGAATGGTACAATTATTCTTAACAAAAATATTATGTAAATAGAAATATAACGACATATTACTTACATTAATGCATTTAGATGTTCGTTATTAGTAAGCATACTTTACTTGATGTATCATTGTTTTAAAACTTAACGGACAGATGACGTATTATCTGAAGTGCAAAACTTATAAAAATTTTATTTTTTTACATTTTCTAAAAACTAGTCAACTACTATTTTACCTCATACAAACATAGAGTTTGAAACATTTTATACAAAAATTATAATGAAAGTACGAAATAACAACGGTCTGCTTTGCTGTTCCATATTACACGTCGAATAATATAGTTTTGTCCGAATAACTTTACTAACATATTCTATAAATATACATAAAAAAAATGTTTATACGAATACCCTCTTGAAAGCATTATTAACAGTTACTAGGAGAAATATAAAAGTCGACAATTATTTGTATACAAATGTGTACTATTTAAGAACAAAGTCGTCTGTTATTATTTTTTGTATTCCTCACAATTTTTCAATGAAATATTCAAAAGGCTATGTCTGTACATTTTCAGATAGTCTTTATTTGTAGAACATACTGGTAAAGTTTTATGTAGAAAACTGGGACAAACTGTGCCTGGCACTGAATAAGGAAGCAGTCCGAAGTCATTTTGTACATTTGTTATAATTTTTTAATAAAGTATTTAAAACTTTCCGTTAATATAACATGACGTTTCTTATTTTTGCGAACGAAATGTGTTGGCAAAGTATGCCAGTAAAACTGGGACACCCTATGTAGGAATGTTTTGTTTATATTTCTTGCTGAAATCATTGACTGAATTTTGGTAGTAAAGCTACTGCGAAAGTAAATATTTCTTATGTTCCATGTACAAGATAGAGTTTTTATACATTTCTGGTTTAGTATAGATACGTATCGTGCCATTGTACAATATTTTAAAATGAAACTCTATGAGTTTCAAGCTCTAACAATGAAATATGATGAGTTAATTAGATACCTACTGTCACAAAATGTGATTCATTGTAAAATTAAATATTTTTGATGTGGGGACGTTTTAGAATTAACGAATTTTGAGTTGTCAAATTTTCATTGCACAAATCATTACTATAAACAAGTGGAAAATTGTAAGAGAAGATAAATAAAAATATAAGGAAACAACAGAGTGTAAAAAAATTAGTTTATATTCATAATTTCTTAGTATGTAGGTGCATCTAAAATTAAGGTACAGTCACTCACATTAATATTCGAACACTGATAAGTATTTCTGCATTTGTTATTTGTATATCGGACGGGATGGTTTATATATCACACAACTTATTTGCGGAAACATAAATCATTTATTGTGGATTGAATATATATAACCAATTTCTTTTCAACTACAACATTTCGATATCTAATATATTTCAAACAGACTGCCACATTTCACGTCACATTAATGCGCGGATATTTAATGAAAATTACAGAATTTATGTATAATATGTGGGAGACTACAATTTTAATATTTTGTTCCAAATCTTTTTGTTTAATCGCCTAATGTAATCGTTTGGGCATATTAAAAATAATTTTTTCAAATATACTGAAGAAACAAAATACCAATATCCTTAAAGTCTCGTTTTTAATTCAACTCTTGAATTTATTAGTGCTTTTCTACCTCTTTGGATTAATTCATCTTGTAGATTCTCTATGGAATTTATGTCTAGGGATTGTGGAGGTGGATGTAAAACTTTCAGACAAATATATAACAAATATTATTGTAGTATTCGAACACTGTGCTTTAGATCATTATCCTGATGAAATTTAAAGGTTTACTCTCATATTATTTGCACTTATTAGTACATTTTATTTAAAAGCCCAAATATCTTATCTAAAATATCGTCAGTGAACACCAATTTATTAATTCCCGCATTGGACGTGCATCCCTACATAATCACAGAACCTCCTTCGTGTTTTAAAGTAAATTTCAAATTTTTTTCTAAAGCTTCATTAACTGTTTGCCACATTATACTTTTCTTCTCCGACCCAAAAATACAATATTTACTCTCGTCGAAAAAAGAATATTCTTATTCAACACCTTACAGAAAAAAATCGAAATAAAAGGTATCTTAAAGTACCATGTAATTTAAAAATTAGTGCAAACAAAAATTCTATGCTTGAACAATTGCACCTTCCTACTCAAGGTGTCTACCATGTTATTACATATCATTTATTCCTGAGATCGCCACGGTCCAATTATCTGTTCTTATCTAAAATGTCATCATTGAATACCAATTCACCAACGAGTGTATTCAGAATGCAGTCCCATACAATTGCAGAACCTGTCCCGTGTTTTGAAGTAGGTTTTTATATTTTTTAGCTTTAAAGCTTCATTTGTTCTTTGCTACACTATACTTTTCCTATCCGAACTAAAAATACAATATTTACTCTCAGCAAATAATATCCTTCTACCAATCCTGAGACTTTTCAACAAATTTTCTTGTGAAAATAAGTCTTTATTCTAATTTACATCATAAATCTACATTTTTCTTCTTGCTATTTGATTATTAGACACCTAGTTTTTCATTATCCTACATATAGTTTCAACACTGATTTTCTTTCTACTTTTAACCTCCAAAACTAATTATACAGTACTGCGATACAGATTTTTTTAAAACTCTTGATATTACTTTTTTTCCTCTCTTTCATTCAAAATTGAAGGCTGTGTCTTTTATTTCTTATTTTAATCTGATTTTTTTTCTCATATCTTTTAACGATGTCTGCTACTATACTCTTCTTCATTACTAATAATTGTGGCATTTCTCGATAAGATTTACCTTTCTCTCTATTATAAATTACAAGTTATCTCTTATCAAAACTGATGTTCGTTCCTTTCCGTTGCATGTTAAATCTTACAATCAGTTATTAAGAAATGTAAGAGATTATTTCCAAATTTTATTTTTAAAGTTAACATATAAAAGATCTGTTCTATTGTTTAAGAAAAATAAGTAATCAGCTTTGTTTAGGGAAACATTGCTACTTGTGTTAATATTCATCCTGCTAATGATGACTCCAACAATGTATTAAATTTATATATTTCATATAATAATATATTAAATATGCAGATACGTCATGAATTTTATATTATAATACACAATAACTCCTACAATTTTACAACAAAAGTCGACAAGCGTCATTAAGTATGCGAAGTGCAATATGAATGCGAAAAAACAAGAGTGGAGACCACGCGTCATCAAAAATTTGTTGAAGACATATTAATCTAAACATGAAGTTCAACAGTTATTCTATGTTATTATGAAATTTACATAATTTTATTTTACGGGATTATTTATAGTCTACTCAAGTTGTCAAATTTTATATAAAATTATAATATACCAATTAATGAACACATAAAATTTCTTTTACATTTTAGTACATGGTTGAAGTAATTTTTCATATTAAGGTTTTTAAGATAGTTTCATTCTTTAACGTCGAGAGGATCGGTATTATTCTATTGAATTTTGAATTTTTTTACATGAAAGGTTATGGCTGAAAAAAAAAGGGTCAAATGTATCCTTGAGCCACATGAAACTTGCAATACGTCATTCAATAGCTTAGCAACAAAAAATTTCACAAGCTTCAACCTTCTATCTTAACCGGGGAGGTAGTAACAAGAAAAAAGTAAAATTCCAGTTTTTACCTTGCTTTTTCTATTTACTGACGTACAAAAATTCTGAAACATTGAAGACCTAGTAGCTCATGTTACAAAACTTTTTCAGATTTTTTTGTTGCAAACATTGGTTATAAAAAATGGAAGACAACAAAAGTATTGGAAAACGCGATGTCTTATTTGAGTTGTGGGAGCACTACTTTTACATTCTTTTGATATGCATTAACATAATTATTATTCTCACATTTTTCAGATTTTTCGGTAAGGTGTCATAGTTGATCGATTATTTTACGTGAAAGAGTAACTTCTATTTCGAATTTGCATATCGTCTTTCTATCATATATTTATCAAAGTATTCTTAAATAGATTCAAATTCATATTGACACAAATAGTACACAAGTTGAAGGATTAAAATTCATTTATTAATTAATCCTATGAGTTCGCATTCCGTCATCTTACTTTTTCATCCTGAGGATGTAGAAATTACTAATTGTCCTTTCAAACCATTTTAAGGATATTTTTACTTAATTTCTTACATAACTTTAATTGTATTGACATTTGATATATGCTTAAGTTTTTGTGCATTATTAATACCTTGATGTAGGATTTATTTATCAGATGCGCCACTCAGCACTAAATATTCACTGCTATGTTGTTAAAACAAATAAAGAAAGTTACACTATTATGTCAATTTTATAATCAATGATTCTGAGTTATACAGATAATAATTGAATCTAAACATCAAACTAAAGCCTATTAAAAATTCGAATAAGATTTATCATATTTGATCTGTGAATACGTCACGAGTCAGCCTTGTCAAAGTATGGTAAGGGACGAAATAGGAATAATAAGACAAAAACTGGAATTCTGATTTCTCCCTGACACTAACTCCCCTCAGTTCAAATAAGGGGTTGGAACTTGGTGTGAGATTTTTTTTAGATGCTGTCGAATAACGAATTGCAAATTTTATTTGGCTCAAGGGTACATTTGACCATCTTATTCGGTTATGCCCTTCATACGTACAGTACAACTCCAATTTAATAATAAAACATTTTCAAAAGTATACGAAATATGGAAAAATATTTTCTGTTTATTATTATATAGACAGAATATTAATATATTCTTATTAATATGGATATATAAAGTATTTCACTAAAATCGAACATGCCGTATACAAGTCACATAAAGTTTCCATTTGTTCCTTAACACTACAGGGTGTCCTATTTAAGTTGACACGGTAAAAAATCTCGAAGATGTATAATTTAGGAAAAACAAAAACTGTCGCGTGTCACTTAGTGTTTCAAGTGGGAAGTCAAGTGGTATTACTAATTTTTTAATGCATGGTCTTCGAGGTTATTTCAAGTACGTCTTGTCTTTTTTTATTATAAACCCATATTTTTTATTCCGGAATCACATTCTATGTGAAAGCATGATTTTTGTTTGGTGCATTTTGTTTTAAGTTCAATATTGCATCTGGTAGGCTTAAGAATTATTAATCGCACGTTAGATGGAAAAAAATATCGAGACTTCTTGAATCGCGAAATACCTGTATTACTTGAGGATCTAAGCCTAGCAGACAAGCAAAACATGCGGTTTCAACAAGACGGTTGCCCAGCTCATTATTTATAACACTTATTGCAAGGCAAATATTACATCGACATTTTACTGATTGTTGGATAGGTCGTCATAGTCCAGTTTCCTGGCCATCAAGATCACCTGATCTAACATCATCCGATTACTTTCTATGGGGTTATCTTAAGGAAAAGGTATACTCCGATCCACCTACTACGCCAGAAAACGTGAAAGAGCGAATTATAACTGCGTATCGTAGTATCTCGCGAAGAACTTTATTATCTGTTCATGAGTCTTTTATTAAACGAATTAATAAGTGTCTACAAATTGAAGGTACAAATTTCGAGCATCTATTACAATGTTCTTAAATGAAATAAAAAACCTTCCAGAAGAAAATGACTGTCATTTTAATCGAAAAAATATTGTTGACATAAACATGAAGAATCAACTAGATATTTTAAGAAATTTAAGTTCAATATTGAACTTACAACAAAACGTATCAAACAAAAATCATGTATTTTTTCATGTGGAATATGATTCTGAAATAAAAAATATGGGTTTATGATGAAATAAGATAAGTTGATCTTGAAATAGTCTTGAAGTATATATGTGCATTAAAAAATTAGTAACGTCATTTAACTCCCCACTCAAAATATAAAAGGACATGTGTCTGTTTTTTTCTCAAATCACTTCTCTTGATTTGTGATTTTTCTAAAAACCACAAGTTCTCGAGATTGTTTCCAATGTCAACTCAAATGGGACCCTGTATAATGTCCAGGAACATCAGCTCTCTAAAAGTTAATATAAACTACTCTTCATATGTTTGTAACTACAATATTGATTATAAAGATCCCTCTAAATCTCTTATAATATCAGTGTTCACCTTTTGAAAGAAGATCAAGCATGAGTCCTAAAATCGCTTTAATAAAAGAACGATGGGTTGATAGCACACGTACAAGAGTATCCATTTTATCCGAGCAAATAATAGACAAAACGTTAAAAAGCAATCAGTAAATTCTGCTATTCACAAAATTCAGCGTGCAATAATGAAAGATGTATATTTTTCTACATAAAAACACTGAAATTGACTCAGTGAAAGGACATATAGGAGAATTGTATAGCACTTAATTGTAAAACTTTTGTAAAGAAAAACTGAATAGATATTACATAGTTCCTTTCTTTTATTATATGTTTGTTAATAAAAGTAAATTATACTGCCACAAAATTGAGCGTACAGATTAGAAATTTATTGTGCTATAGTGCTTTTTAGTATCTAAATGCATCAAATACGCTTTTCTGGACAATACAGAATTGAAAGGAAAGAAATAGAGATTTAAATAGGGTAATATTAGTAAATTAGTAAATTGAATTCCAAAAACTTCCCAAGAAGTTGAAAAAATAGTGGATAGAACATATTCTGTCATTCAGAAAAGAGTAACAAAATCCTTAAATGAAAAAACGAGTAAGGAATGAAACGAATATTACTAAAACTTACATAAGATACACATAAAGAAATTTACTAAAATCTCTATAAGATATAATAAGAGAAATGTCATATTTTCCTTAAAGACATAATTGAAAGAATGTCATATTTTTGGATACAAAAAAATTAATTTATTTGATCGTGAGGGAATATAAATTATATCAGGGCAACAAAATATAGAATTAAAAATTTTTTAATTGTAAATTTATTACGTTATGGAGATGTTTAATATGGGAATACATAATTTATTCATAAAAGTATGGATAAAATGAAATATTTAAATATTCCAGAAAATAATATAAAACAATCTGCAAAAGCTGGAAATACAATCTGCACATTTTTTTAATCAGATAACTCCATCGAACGTGTATGAGTCGCATTAAAATAAAATCCATCGAATTATAATTTTGCGAACAAATATGATTTCGGGATACAATTACGAGAAGAGTGGAAATAAATTGCACCTTCTGTTACGACAAAGTTAATTGAATCCATATGCTGTAACGATTATTGGCTGCTATTGACGATCAAAGACATTCAATATAATACTAATAAATATTTGATTGTACAGATGTGTATACAATAAATATGCAATATAATTATATACTTTACTGTATACATATATTATTGTATGCTAACGCCCACAAATTGCAAATCGTTTCATACAGGCAAAATTTTTCAAACAATAGTTGCATGGTGAGACACAAACATTGTGCTGTAATTGTTTTTCTATAAAAATATGAAGATTACTTTCAATTGTTTAAATGAAATTCTTACTATTACACTTTGAATGTAAATACAGCATGAAATTTTTCAGAAAAAAGTATTAGGAAAGACAGTACCTAAAATACTTACTGAGATATTAAAATAAGTTTTAGTTCAAGTGGTGCTCGAACTGCTGCCCATTACTATTAATACACTTTCTTAATCAGATTATATGAACGATGAGCTCTGTCAAGTATCTCGTAGTTAGGGACATGCACGAATGTTCTTGCATATCTTCGAATATCGTCGGTGATTTCGAAACTTTAGTTTTTATTACTTCTTAAAGGAAATAAGGCAGTGTTAAATGTGGCGAGCGGGCTGACCAAGTAATGCTACTACCACTGACCCAGCGATTGAGAAACATTCTATTTAATACCTGTCGTGTTTGTCGAGCATTATGTGCAGGGCAGTTATCACGTTGATACCACATTCTTAAATGTATTACAGACGACACATCTTCTAATAAACCTGGCAGCAGTCCGGACAGAAAAGTGAAATATGTCTGACTCGTTCATAATACGTTAATGAAATACTGGCCAGTGATTTGCTGATTATGCTGCACTAAACATTGACATTTTACCGGTGTTTATGATCGATTTTACGAAGCCAATTTGCATTCTGCCAAGTGGAGCATATTTTTTAAATTTGCTTCTCCGCGATTTGTAAATATTGTTTCCTCAATTTATGGTTTGTATAAATGATTACTGGTTTGTATTGTATAAATTTACCATATGTTCCTGCATCTGACGCAATAATAAAATTGTACACATTTTTTATAGTCACATCTAATTTTTAACGTATTAGTAATTCTGGGAATGAAGAACACACAATCTACTGTGATTAATATCTGCACTACGTGAGACTTTCCGAGTACTAATGCGTGGATTAGGAAAACAGATCCTAAAATAAAAGAGGACTGTTCTTCGTCCTATAATTTTACAACTTTTATGTTCTTGCAGATTGGGGAAACATGTTCTTTCAAAGTTTTATTGAGTTATAGAAAAGGAGAGGCAATGGCTAATTTCAATCAAGAGTTTAGTTTTGTGTCATATTTTCGCTCTTGCGGTATTTTTATTGCACGTATCATTGTCATATGGTATTTTTATTTAAGGGGGGCAATACCTTTAGAATCTTGAAAAATTAAAAAATTTTTTTTTCTATAAAATGTTAGTGTAACATCTTAAAAATATTGTCTCAAAATTTTAAAGTGAAATACGAAGCCCTTTTGAAGTTATGGGCGATTAACGCCGCGAGTATTCACGCGTTCAGTGCGGAGGACTGAAACTTTAAACGCGTTTTTCTCAAAACTACATTTTTACAATTGGTGTGGCTGATAACTCAAAAACTAGTTTATCAAACGCGCTCAAATTTTTTGCACATATCCATAACAATAGTATCGAACATATGAACCTAAATTATGAAATAAATTGAACACTAAAGTCCTTTTTTATTGCAAAATATTGTAAAAATTTTTAGTAAAATTCAAAATTTTTCTTTAAAAGCGCGCCATTTCTTTAATTTTACACATTTTGCACATTTCTGAGGTTCATCTACTAACTGTGAATGTTAGTTTTCGAAACATTGTCTGCAAACTTGCTTCAGACCAATATATCTAAAGCTAGAACCCACACCGATTCACGAGACGCGCCCAAACACTTCCAGAAAGGATTGTTATAATTCCGCCATTTTTAAATGTATTTAAAAACAAAAAGTATTGTGTAATAGGCAATAGCTATAATAAATTATACCTGAAATTTCAAAAACGCAAAACAAAGATATCCTATACAAAAAGATTCACAAAAATCAGCTTATTTTCATCGGTCTAAAGGTATTGTCCCCCTTAACATGCTAATAAACGTAGCAAACGATGTCTCTCGATAACTTTTACAATATCTTTACTGTTAGCGAGTTTTGGGAACTGAACTGACATGGTGACTTTTATTGACAATGCCTAAACTTTGATAAAAACTAGATTTGTAAGCATAAGCTGTCATAAATAAAGCTACGTTACAGTGACATTTTACTTTCTTGTAGTCTCAAAACTGTGAAAGACTAGTGAGAGACTAATATGTCTAGGAGTTACATGTGGAATCTGTAATGTAGTGCTATCTTTTGCAAGAAGTCTCTACAGATATATGAAAAATATGTAGTTTTATGTAAATAAATGTAATTACATCGCGATACATGAAGTTTTAAAATAAACAGTTTCTGCTTGAAGTTAATCTAAATTATAGGAAATATTTTATATCAGCTTCAAGTTTTATTTTTTCTTATTAATTTACTTTATAGGCTTTTTCTCAGCTTCATCATTTTATATTCTCCTAAGAAATATTTAATATTCTTGTTTTCGTTAGCTTTGCGTTGCTCAATGTAAAAGTGTTGTACATAACTTAGAAATCATAAACGCCATCAGTAATATTTTTTCTATCATTTTCCATGGTCAAATTTAAGTTTCTAATTTCTTATATCAGACAGATGTTACATTGTCGCAAAATGTATCAACATCTTTTGTTATGTCAATTGAACCATGTCATCAGTGTTAAGTAAACAACTGCAAAATTACAAGGAAAATAGTGTTAAATAAAATATTGCTACTATAATCGTTATGATTAAAAATATACAGAGCTGTTAATGTTTTATTACAAAATTATAACAAACATACCAAAATTATGAATGACTGGGTTATTTGATTGTGCATTTTCTGTTTAATATTTTAGTGAAAAAAGTGAAAATGAAATTCAGATAGTAATAAATTCAATTTGTTAATCTTATGACTTTTTTATTCGACAATTTGAACACGAACATTATTAAACACAACTAGCTAATTATTTCAAAATTCAGTAATTTATAATTTTGGAACTCTTATTATATCTTTGTAAACATTTACGGTCCTCTATTTTCTTTTTCCTTATTTTAAATTAAATTTATTAATTGAATGAATTAATACTAAATTAAATTTGTTTTTAATATATTTTATTTATTTTCGATATTATATTTTCCTTATTTTTAGTCATAGAATATACTAATACATTTTGGCAGTATAAAAATAAAACGCTCTTACATAATTTAAAAATTTACTGCAATTTTAATAAAACATAATTTACCACCGATTGTTACTGCATATTTGATCATACTAAAATAGAAAATATATCGAGATTTTCGTTAACAACTACTCTTTGTCGCTAAGTCAAGATGTCTGCAACATGTCTGTTTATAAATATTTATAAAAAGATTTGGCATGTGTCTGTTAGTTATACCACGACCTCCGCAGGGTAAATGTAGAAATATCTCAATAACTATTAATTTTAGATCGTATCTACTAATGCTTTTTTAGAAAGATCTGCATGGTTTATGCAAATTTAAAAAATAATATTATTCTATTTAGAAAACTACCTCCGTATACAACTTTAATTTGAAAGATTCATCTCTACAGTGAATGATTTACAAGTTATTTAAAATCATCGTATCATGAAACACAATCCGAATAGTTTATGTAACTATCCGTTGAATTTTATAGTGGTATAATTTACATTTGTTTAAAAATATACTCGGTGTGACAATAACTTTGTTCACTCTAAATATCATCACTGTTTTTAGAGATACAAAAAAATTACAATTATGAAAGTTATAATACATTAAGGGGTAACGCCACTTTAGAATTTTGAAAAAGTCGAAAATTTTTTTTTGCTTAAATGATGCTTTATTATGTATAGAATATGAGAAAAAAGTTTTAGGTGAGGGGCAGGCCGGAAACGAATTTTTTTACAATTTTTGCCTACAAACCGACGCCCAATGCGTAGAGTTTTCAGAACAATCTTTGAATGAAGCTTCAAAAATGTCGAGATTGAATCTTAGATTCAATAAGAAGGCAGAGGACATGGAGGATGTTAATATAGAAGGCCAAATGTATGGTGCAGGCATCGCTGATTAAAGTTATATAACAAATTTCTTATGCTGAATGGCAATCAAACCTTTAAACGCGTTTTTCTCGAAATCACTTTATTTGAACTGGCCGGACAAATAACTCGAAAAGTTTTTAACTAATCGACTTCAAATTTCGTGGAGAGGTGTAAAATAGTATAATGCAGTGAACATCGTACGGATTTTTTGATTAATTAACTACTTAACTTTTTATTAACAATTTAATGCCTAATTTTCTGCCGTTTTTCGAAACTTTTTGTTCATATCTACACTAAATTAACAATTATTAATATTTTTTAATTTCCGTACGATGTTCCATAGATTTTGGTATATAATATGAGAAATTTTTGGATTTTTTGATTTAGGACCATGCGTTAATGAAAAAACAGTCCGGCCATAAAGCCCTTTCAAAAAATGGTGTTGTTGCTTGCCAGCACCTGCAGCCGCCATTTTTAATCCAAATTGTTTCTAAAAATTTACAAACCATCTTCAAAACATATATAATAAGGCCTTTTTTATTCTGACCTTATAACTTGTACGATTATTACTTTAAAAATTCCCGAAAATCACCTTTTTTTCTGACTTCTAGAGTGGCGTTACCCCTTAAAGTCACAATATGTCAGTCATATTTCTTCAAAAAATACAGAGGCCTCAAAAATTTTAAGTTTGTCTCTATTTTCTTAAATGGCATGCTGTATTTTTTCATCTTCAGCATAACGTAAATTAAGACTATTTTAATGCCGTATAATATAAGGTCATTAAATATAGTTTTTCTAAATAACTTAAGTTCATATTTAACGAATATTTACATTTCTTACTATGCTTACGATTAATAAAGATATTGTGTTCGAGAAAATACTAACCATGCTAGAAAATATGTAAACTCAGTGATTGCGGAATTGCTGATTTTCGCAATAATTGCGAAAATAAATTTAGAAGTACGAAGGAAAGTAAAAATTCAGATAAAAGCGTCAAAAATACCCATTTATGTATAACCTCTGGTAAACGATACTTTTATTAGAGATTATTAAAATCATTTGATAAATTATTAAAAACATCACTTTTATTATTAGTCATACAAATCATTGTTACTTTTATTATAGGTCATTCAAACCATTGTTACTTTTATTATAGGTCATTCAAACCATTGTGACTGTTATTATAGATCATTCAAATCACTGTTACTATTATTATAGTTGTTTAAATAATTATTACTGTTATTACAGTCATTTAAATCATGGTTATTTTGATTACAGGTTATTCGACATACATTATTACAGTAAAGACTAGAAAGTACAGAATAACAATTAAAACATAGAGGTAACCTTAAAGTGGAGGTTCATCGAAGGCCCTCCATTCTTTAAAGAAATATTTTAATTTCATTTCTCGTTTCATTTCTCAAAAAATAGTAAAGACGAGGTGGACAAAGTTATTATTTCACGTTTTATAATGAAGAGATAATTATTTAATATTTTTCCGTTATTCCTTATAGGATATATCCCAAAACAACTTACTACACTGCTCATTCAATTATGTTAATGTTGACGTTTGAAATCTTAAAAAGTACACATATCTTGTTACTGTACACTCAATTCCGTGAATGTACAATTTCATGTCAATAACATAACATTTTTGATTATGTCAATATTAGAGATTGTGTGTTAAAAATACACATTTCTTACTATTGTACGTCCAATATTGAGAGTATATCGTTATTATCAATGTTGGTGATCGTGTATTAAAAACATACACGTTTTTTACTACCGTGTGGACAATATTATGTCAATGACACTTCTTTCATTATGAATCTCAGTAACTGCGTTTAAAAAAAACATGCATTCCCAGCTATTATACGCTCAATTTTATGACAATGTCATTACGTCAATGACACGTTTTCTATCACAACAATTACGTAATATCTCTGTATATTAAAATATACACATTTCTGCCGTTGTATGCTCAATTTTATAAACAATGTAATTATGTTAGTGACATTACGTTTCTCATCATGTCACTGACATAATGTGTTTCATTATACTAATATTGGCGGTTGTGTGTTAAAAAATAGACATTTTTCATTATCGCACGTGAGTGGCTGTATGCGGAGCATAAAATTCTCACCTCCTGCGTTTCAACGGCCTCTTTGACGTGTTCCGCGATCTCAGCCGCCTTCAGGCCGGTTTCAATGGGCGCGACCTGCGAATGCCGTCGCACCTGGGCCTCGGTGGTGAGTTCCTGGTAGCATGATTCCCCAGAACCCCGTCTGCTGCCCGCAATGCACATGGCTCTTCGAAAGAGTCCCGCGACGACGGCGCACAAGCCGCATTGCATGCCCGTAGCGCTTCCCCGGCTCGACAAAGATCCTCCATTTGCCCGTCGACGGGTCCGAGTCCCGCGAGATCCACCGTCACGTGTTTGGGACGCCAGTTTTTTACCTCTTTTTCTACTCTCCGTTTCTCTCGTCTACTCGACAGAACCGTTCCACGTTAACGGAAGCTTCTCCCGTTTATCTTTCACCATAAGGATTCTGTTTCATCTTCCGACACCGTGTCTAGGGATCGTTGCCCGCGGCTCCTTCGATTAGCAATCTCTCGCTTACACGCTGTTTCAGGTTAGACTTCCTTCCGACGACGATCCACCGGTACCGCATATCACCTGCACCACAAAACCACGTCGGAAATAGGTCTGCAGATTTCACGAGAGGTCGAGGGAGGAGCTCCAGCTGCCCTATCTCTCGGAGAACTATCGATTGGCATGGAGTTACGTCCGATAGCGTCTAACCACACCGTGAATGGAACATCGTGTATCGGCGAACAATGGAGAGAAAGGAGATGCTCGTGATTGACGAAAGGTACGAATGATAATAGGAAATCGCTTCGATGCGTTTTATGAACCATTAAAAATTAAATACTTTTCAAACTTTCGAACCATTTTTTGTTGACAATTTTTATTGCGTTGATGCTTCAATAAACAAGGAACAATTCACTGACAATGTTAATCTATTATTGCTATAGTGTTAAAGATTTATTATTGCTCTAATGATGAAGATTTATTATTGCTCCAACGCTAAAAATCACTGACATTAGCGCTCTATTTTAACAGCGATTCGAATAGCGAGTTTACAGCGAGTTTTATTATTTACTGAAAGTATGTATACAATTACAACGAGAACTAGAGAATAAGATTATTGTACTCATTTTTCCCTTTCAATGACTGTTTCTTTCAAAGGTTAAAAGGTAAATTTCTGTGTGTTATTCGGTCGGGTCTTAAAGATTCAGAACAGAGCACCTCAAGCAACATTTTATTAATACATACGTAACAAGGATACACTACTTTCTATAAAAAATAATTTAATGCAATGACTAGACAGTTTCCTTACTTTTTTATTCCAAAACTCTCACTTTTTCAAATATTCGAATACAGTTCAAACATTCTCCAAGACTTCTAAAACTAAAAAATCATACATATATTCCTTATGCTTATGTTAACGTTGACTGACCAAGTGAGGTATAAATCAGCTGACCACGTGAGATATTTATGTGCTAAAATTGATGAAAGTATTACTTCATTTTGTAGATGAAATACTTCCTATTACGAGTTAAATGTTAATAGTATTCGGATTCCTTCTCGTGATTTTTAATTATTTGATTAGTCATCGTGACCATCAAGGCAATATATTGAATTTCTCAAGAATTATTGATTTTAAACAACCATCGAAGCAACTTCAAATTGTACGACATTGAATCGTGCGAAAATTGAAGAAACAATATCGAATGTCCATCACTAAGCACAAACATACGTGAATACACACGATTCGACCTTTCAAACGATACGACGTCCCATAACGCGTAAGCTCGGTTTTACTCTTACAAACTTTGCGAAAATGTGAGGGGTGAAATCTTAGCAGAATAAATGCAAAGAAAACGCGGTAGAAAATTGTGACGAGCGAATCTTGAGAAAAGTCGACTGGGAACGTGATGAACACATCGTGAGTCTGTAGAAATAAACGGAGAATGAAAAGATACGTTCGCGTTTCGAAAGGGAACCGTTGATTTAGACATCGACGAGAATTCCGTGAAGATGTACTGCACGTGCTTAGCGCGGCAACGAAAGAAATCTCGATCACGACTGTCTGCAGCTAGGCACAGTGTCAATCTTCGTTTGCATCGTCGCTAATGGCACGGGGCATCTGATACGTCAGGTAAACAAGGAAAGCCTTCACCTACCCCTTTCTCTCGATAGGACAACAGAGAGCATGGAATCAAGAATCTCTCGGTCTGGGAAAAGAAATAAAAATGGGCAAGAACAAAGGCCGGTTTCTTTGTTCCCTTTGACCTCGATTTTTAAGCGAGACTTTTCCAGCTTACGGAGCTGCAATTATAACCGTGTGACGAAAGTGTGCTCTCAAAGAACGTACGCGAGGCGAAAAGGAGAAGAGAAAGAAGATAGAACAGGGGGAACGACGTTTGTGTGCCATCTGTACGCTCCCTATCGTTCGTGCCGTCTTGTCAGTCAACGTACAATTAAATCCCGGGCGAATCGCGACCAATGCTGTTTTTGACGTTTCGAACACCACCATTCTTCATGTTCTCGATCAGCGGCGCACAATGTGCTTAATCGCGTCCGCAGTTATCGATACGTATTCGATACGAGCACAATTATATTCGTCTCCGTTAAAACGCACCGGGGATAACGTATCTTCTATTGCTTTAACCTGTCCCCTCGAAGCCGAAGGAGAACAAGCGACGTCAGAGATGCTCCTTTTCCAACGGTTACAACCCGACTTCCATCCACGGTAGATCCATCCCAGTCGACGCGAGATTCCATCGACGATGAAAAATGTCACGGGAAAAAACGGATCTGAATGCGATACCTTCGACGAAGCTCGAATTCAGAGGTTGGCTGCCGTTGCAGCGGAGTTCCTGACTAGTACGCGAGAAGAAAACCGACGGGGTAACGCCCGCGCACAGATATTGTAGCTGGTTCCGCACCGGGACGAGCCTAGGAACTCCATAACCGCGTGTTACGGGATGGCCCCCGGGCCCCGAGGCCCGGTGCCGACGAGAGCGCGAGCACGAGGGCGCCTTTGTCAATGGCCCCTACGTCGTACACGTTTCCATACGAGACAAGCGTAGCAATAAAAAAAATAATCCCCCCAAAACGAAGATTTATGGCCGAAACCAACTGCCGTTATCACCGACTATGCACGCCGGCCGGCCGCTATGCATGCACTGAAGCACTAGATCTGAACGACAAGACGGCCGATGTCGAGTTCGGCTATGTTCGACCTTCTTCGCCGCTCCTCGGTCCTGTTCGGCTCCTAGCCACGCTTCCCGGACAGGCTACCCGCTTACTCGGGACAACCAACGGAGACCAGCTCTCACTTCGCGTCGGGCTCTCGTCGCGAGCGGTCGATGTGCTCGTTCACGACACTATTCCGATACGTTTTCTCTCCGGGAGAGAGGGAACCCGTTCCGTACGCGACGAGAGAAGATCAATAACGGATCCCTCCCTCTCTCCCGCGTTTCGACGCGCGTACACGGCCACGACATAGCCGCACGTATTTACACACGCACGTCATACGAGTCTTACTACCCTCGCTCGCGAAGGCTGAGGGCAGCAAGGATTTCGCGGTCATAAGACGCGTGCAAAAGATGGCCCTTCGTTTTATCGATCCTTCACGGATTTCACAGCAGAGACGCTCGCACGGGCATCGAGGCATTTTGATGGCGCGATTACGTTGCTAGTTAAGTGCGGAGGGTAGCTTTTCGGATATGTAGATTTATGCTCTGAGCTCTGATTCAGGGATTCTACGAACGAATTGGGTATTTAGAAATGAATGATTGCAACTTAGGTTCAACGATGTACGGATATTTGATCACCGCTTGGGATCGTGTATGGCAATATATCTGGCAATATATCTACCGAAAATTGACGAATGTTATCTGCCTCCAATTACTTTTGTATCTATTATTGTTTAGTTTATGGATATTCGTGACCGCCATAGCGTATTTCTCGATTTTTCGTTCATAAAGAATCAAATATTCAGATTTGAGAAATTGAAGATTTAAAAATTTGAGAATTCGAGAATTCGGGAATGAAGAATTTGAGAATTTAAAAATTAGAAAATTTTTAAACTTGAGAATTTAAAAATTAAAAAATTTAAAAGTTTAAGAATTTTAAAATTTGAAATGTGCTGGACTTAAGAATTTGGATACTTAAGGATGAGTGCATCAGGAGATATAGATATATAGAAAGTTTAAATAAGTAAGAATGTGAAAATTTGATAATTCAGGGATTTAAGAGATTGTGAATTTGCAAATTTGAGAACATATGAATTAAAAAATTTAAAAATTTGAAAAATGACGTTCTAAGTGACATTAAAAATTCATTCTGCGTTTAAAAATTTTGGAAAAATTCACAAACGCGTACGCCATAAAGCAGAGTATCATTGCCCAACAAAAATTATAAAGTTTAAACTATAAATTGCCTTTCGCCCTGTAACTACCCTTCAAGTAGAGATAGTGGCTTGATACTTCGCAAAAATGATTTTCTTTGAATAGTCTATTAGTTGATATGTTCATTAATTAATTTGGTCTAAAGGCACTTTTAACCCCCTTATTCGACTTTGGTACGTTGAGAACTTGAAGGTTTGTAAATTTATTATCATATTAATCATCTCTGTCTGTTATTGATATTTGTCGTTAATGAATATCATTGGTTATACCTCTAATCTATACATTGCCAAAGTTAATCCAGTGACCTATGAAATAATTATGCTCTGCTTAACAATATATGTTGCAAATTTATGATTATGCAAAGTAGCAATATGAATTTTCATTAAGCAAGGTATGAATTAGAAGTGTATTTGTTATTACTCAATAAAAATATAACTCGAAATTGAATTACATAGTTTATATTTTGCCATTGCTTTATCATAAAACAAAACTGGTTTTCGTGAGTTGTACTGCTTCCAAATGAAATACTCTTATTATAGGAGCTGTAACAAATTGATTCTGATGTAATAACTGAATAAAAGTTAACCATTGCTATCTTTTATAAAAATATCCGCAGTGTGTATTACATATAATACAAAAATTTCAATCATTATAATTTAGACAACATTTTAACCTTTTTTGTTGTTACTGTTTAATGTTACTCTTAGAAATTCATGAAATTCTATTCTACCCTAATATACTTTTATACAATGTATATTTAATATAATCTGTAAATATTCTAAATAAAAAATAGAAAACCCAATTACCATGAAGATCGAATTTTTTTAGAATGAAATGATCCATGAAAGGCAAAGAGTTAATTCATTCTGGGCTGGTTGAAAGCAAAATAGTAATAGATTTGGTTAATCATATTTAAGCAATATTACATTAATATTTGCCTAAAGCGCTTCAAGTAATTTATACATTTCCTAAATAATGTATTATCTAGGGAGAGTATTATATAATAGTTATTGTTATAATGTACACCTACATTGCTTTCGCTATACACTTTGTAACATGTGTATGTACTTTAAAGGTTCTGACGAAAATAAATGTTCTATGTTGAGTTTCTAACCCTTAACTCTTTAATGATCGGTGTTTCTTGACGTTCCTACAGTGTTTTACCTCATCATCCTTTAGCTCATTTCCACGTAATATAGAAGTTATTAATCACTAACCTGAAAATTAGTAATTTCCCGACGTACATTAATAGAACTACTAAAATGCAATTTTATTAGTACCTCATTTATGTAGACCTCACTATGTTCATTTACATCAAATTTCAAAGATTGCAAATTCTGTAAAGCTCGCCGCCTTTATTATTCATTATTACTCAAAGTATTATTTTTTATTTTATAGTATTCATAACAATGTTGAAATTAGCTTAAAATAAATTGGATTCATTGTGAGTTTAATAAAAAATATAGAAATCTTAAATAAAAAAGATTAATAATTGTATTTTGACAAATCTGTAAGTAAAATTTAATTTTTTATGTATACCTAAAACATATTTCTTTATTTTTGAAGAAATTTCAAGAACACACTTTACGTTTTCATAATGTCAATTATATTATATGAATGGATAAACTCTGACGAGAAAACTACCCTAAGTGACCTCAAATTTTAATGAGCTCTTGCAGGTTGATAAATCATGTTGTCATGAATCTCTATGTACATTGCTTAATCAATTCATAAGACTTGTAATAAGGTGAAGTGGGGTAAGTGCAGACTGGTTTTTGTAAAGTTGGTATTTAAACGTAAGTATTTTCAGTCTGCTATGTAAATATTTAACGCTGTCGATATCGAACGCTTTGCACAATTACTACTATTTAATTAATATTAACTAGCACCTTAATTTTCCTTGTACATTTTGATTTTAATAGAAAATTGTTTAAAATGTAAACTACTCTGCACTTTCCCCGAAAATGTGGTAAGAGCGTAACTTGAAGTTAAATACTTTGAAACTTTATTTCATGTGCAATGGGGCAAGAGCAGAATTATTAACAAATCTGCTATAAAATGCTTTTTACTGCATTATGCAAGTACTCTATACTGCAAACAAGTATTCTTAGCTGAAATATAAAAGGGAATATAGTGAAACAAAACACGGAAACAAACATACTAAATGAAGAAATTAGCTCATATTATAATAAAAATAGCCTGTATACACACTTGCCCCGTTCACGAACTTACTCGACTTCACCTTATGATAGAAAATTGTATTCTATTCAATATTTTTCTCCTTTTTTATTTCTAATATTCGTGTCTACATCGAATGACAGAATGATAATTATTAACCCTCGACTCCTCACTGATTCTAATGAACTTGAAATATATTGCTAAGATCACTGTTCTGAACATTTTTTCTCTGAATATATTACACCGCACGTGTTTGAGATTCATAAAAATAATTTTATGCCTGAATTAATCTCAGGCTATACTGGATATAAAATATTAAACCTTATTCTCAATTATTATTAATAGCTACTAGAAAAATATCTGCTATTATATAAAAAAACGGAAATATTCTTATACTAAAATCATACTTTCGTGGAAACCAAAATTTAGCTGTAACTGATATAATACTCTCTCCAATTCCATATTGTGTAATATTGCCTCTTATTTTGCCAACAACGCTCGATGTTTTGAGTGCACTACTATCTGGATCGATGAAATTCACCCTATGCTTCACAGTTAAATATTTATACTTTTCCTTACGGGGGAAATTATAAGACTTCTATCAATCTGATATAACTGTAGAACCTGATTTAATCTATTTTTTATATACAGGAAGTAGAGTATCGGACGATCTATCAGGTTCAATAAATAAACGTTTGTTCGTTTAACGACGCCAAAATTTATTGTCTATTAAGAAGACGTTATTTGTAATAATTTCATTTCCGAATTTTTGTTTCGCCAATTTCAACTATTACATTTTTACCTCCAACTTGGACTAAGATTTTTTCCGTCCATAAAATACATAACTCTCAGTAAAAACTTTCTCAGTCAAGAACTGTTCTTGATACGTTCAGTACATTTTCTAGAAAGGATATTATTTGCTCATGAGAGTAAATATTGTATTTTTAGTTCGGATAGAAAAAGTATAGTGTAGCGAAGAGGAAATGAAGCTTTAAAGCTAAAAAATATAAAAACCTACTTCAAAACACGGGACAGGTTCTGCGATTGTATGGGACTGCATTCTGAATACACTCGTTGGTGAACTGGTATTCAATGATGACATTTTAGATAAGAACAAATAATTGGACCGTGGCGGTCGCAGGAATAAATGATATGTAATAACATGGTAGACATCTTGAGTAGGAAGGTGCAATTGTTCAAGCATAGAATTTTTGTTTGCACTAATTTTTAAATTACATGGTACTTTAAGATACCTTTTATTTCGATTTTTTTCTGTAAGGTGTTGAATAAGAATGTTCTTTTTTCGACGAGAGTAAATATTGTATTTTTGGGTCGGAGAAGAAAAGTATAATGTGGCAAACAGTTAATGAAGCTTTAGAAAAAAATTTGAAATTTACTTTAAAACACGAAGGAGGTTCTGTGATTATGTAGGGATGCACGTCCAATGCGGGAATTAATAAATTGGTGTTCATTGATGATATTTTAGATAAGATATTTGGGCTTTTAAATAAAATGTACTAATAAGTGCAAATAATATGAGAGTAAACCTTTAAATTTCATCAGGATAATGATCCAAAGCACAGAGCTCGAATACTACAATAATATTTGTTATATATTTGTCAGAAAATTTTACATCCACCTCCACAATCCCTAGACATAAATTCCAGACAGAATCTACGAGATGAATTATTCCGAAGAAGTAGAAAAACATCAATAAATTCAAAAGTTGAATTACAAAGGAAACTTTAAAGATAATGGTATTTTGTTTCTTTAGTTTATTTGAAGAAATTATTTTTAATATGCTCAAACGATTACATTAGGTGATTAAACAAAAAGATTTGGAACAAAATATTAAAATTGTGGTTTTCCTACATATTATACATAAATTATTTATTTTTCATAAAATATCCGCGCATTAATGTGACATGAAAATGTGGTAGTCTGTTTAAAATGCATTAGATATCGAAATTTTATAGTTGAAAAGAAATTGATTATATATTTTCAATCTGCAATAAATTATTCATGTTTCCGCAAAGAAGCACTATTATAAACCGCCCTGTCCTGTATACAATAATAAATACATAAATATTTAACAGTGTTCGAATATTAATGTAACTGTACCTTACCTGTCTTTACAAACATAGTGTCACGTAATACTTCAATTATAGTATTTATAGCATTTTAATTTCATACAAACAAGATTTCTCGTTAGCTAGGATATTAATCTTATCTAAGCTGACTTAATCGATAAGTGGATAAGGTAATTAAATTATTTGGTTATGTTAGGTTAAGTTATGCTATATGAGACAAATCTGCGTTGCCTACGTCAGCACGAAACATAATTGCGATGTAAAACTAATCTGAATTCTTTTGTGAATATCTCGAAAATTAAAGTCGAATGACGGTATCATGTACACAGAAAAGTTGTTCAAAAGAATGTCCTTGACAACATATTTCAAGGTCGACGAAATCGGTAAAGAATTGCTAAAGTAAACAATTACCATATTTATTTATATACTGCATCGCCACATTTATTACGCGAAGAAATATAGGTTTACATTATATTTGCTAACTACCTCCGATAATGCGTCGTTGAAATTATGTCCACACCTATCTCTGCGCTTTACATAGATACCAGAAACGGCCAGATGGAAAAATCGATAAACGTTTCCAGTTCTACATGTATGATTGAACAGATAACGTATTCGCACGTATCGAAAACGCGGATGCAACTCGTCTGTTTGATAAAACAATACACTAAACCAGATTACTTGACGAAATAATATTGAAGAGTATGTTGAAAGACTGAAAATAAACGAGATCGACGTATTCAACGATTCCCCTCGAGGTATCGTTGGTTAGAAAAATGTTTGAAAGATACTACTGCAATTCGATAAAATAATATAAGCATGTTTAGATTTTGAAGCCTATCATTACGGTAAACTGTGAATAGAATCAACTGAAATTGATTTTTAGGATACAAAATGAACAGACTCTAGCGAAACATATTAAAACGCTTCACTGCTCTGAATTTATTTCTAAAAGATTAGAGCAATGGTTTATTGAAGAACAACTGTAAATTAAACGTAAATTTTGTTGGGTTAATTAAAACATCAATTTTGTTAAATTATATTGTCGAACCAGTGGAGTTAAACTAGTTCAAATTTTAAAGATACCATTACATTTTTTTAATAATATTTTTATTAATGTTCCTGTAAAATTCTTAAAGCAGTCTACTCTTTCTATAAACATTTTGTCAAAGAAATATTTTCTGCTAATTCTAATATTTCATGTTGGATGAAGAAGTCTAATTCATTATTTCACATTGTCCAATCATCTTTCACTTGTAGTAAAAAATATTTATATATCATACAAAATGTAAGGTACATCATGATAAAATGTAAAGTACCTAGTAACAGATATGTGAATATTTGAGAAAACCGATTAATATTTAATTATTAATGTACGTGCTTAAAATATACTGTGAATACTTTTACATTTAAATATGTCGAGTACGCATACAAAACGGGGCACAAATGTGAATAAACAGCAAAGGAGAAGGAAATTGCAATATGCAGCAGTAATGCGCGCCACATTGTGGTAGCAAACCGGGAATTTAGTTATCGACTGGTGAATCGATGTTCCAGCACACTGCATTACCAGCAAAAAAGTACATACAGTGGAGGTCGTTCCCCTATGGCTCAATGGGATGGGAAAGAAGGGATGAGGACCGCATCTGGTCCGCGAAGCGTCAGTTAGCCATCCCTGGTCTAACCCCATAGAACTGTGATGTCCAATGGAGCTCCGGACTTTCCCCATTACGTGTCCATCCTCCTTAAGTTGATTGTGACAGAAAAAATAAACTCTGTTCTACAGGGTGTCTCAATCAATTGAATCATCTTGGATTGCTATTGAATGATACGCTAGAATGCCTAAAATTTAAATTTTAAATATTGCTTAAGTACCTTAACACTAGAATTACCAACCAGTCCACATGACTAGTTTCAGATTTTTCATTTTATATTACAAAATTTTATTGTCGTGATTTTATGGAAATGTCTGTCATATTTTGTTAAGGTAAAAACTAGTTCTATATGTTACTTGATGCTTTAGTATTTATTTATTTCCCTTTTCATTTTATTTTTCATTCTTCGATAAATGAGCATTTAATGTCAGTAGTTCTGGTGCTAACATTTTGTTCTATGTGCTGACTTGGTTAAAATTTGATTAAATTTCATTATACTTTGAATGCTTTATCAATATTTCGAAAAAAGTATCCATTGATTTTTGATAGTTTAGATTTGTAATTAATAACTTAGATTTATGTAGAAGTTAATCATAGGAGGTTTAAATACAGCTATGGTTTCCATATTATCGATATAAATTTTCACAAAGTTATTTACTTTTACATCGGCATCGGCTAAAATACCTTGCATTGCTATTTCTTCGATACAGTTTGCAAACACATTATGTTATACACTATTTCTGTATATTAAATTAAAGAATTCATGTGAATATTAATTTATGTTTTATCGTACATTTATTTATTTTTCTATTTTACTCTTAATTTTAAGTTATACTATACTATAATATACTGTGCTAAAACTGGGCTTAAGTTTAATTTTAAATTGAACATGAAGTAGAAAAATAAGTAAATAATCACATAAAATTTAAACAAATTAATATTTATAATAATATTGTAGACAAAAGTGTCTAAATAAATTCTACAATTTACAATAAAAAAAGCTTGCATTTTAGTTTCGTAGTTCCAGTCTTAAATAGCTTAATAATCATGATGATATTTTTACCAATGATCATAGCAGTCGAGGCCCTTATAAAATCAATCCATGATGAAATTTTGATGTTTGGTCGTATCTGTTATAAGAATTGGTACTTGGCATTTTCTCAAGATAGAAAATTTAATTATAAGCTTGAATATCTTTAGTTCAATATAATCGTTCACAACTGGCGTTCTCTATTTTAAAGTATTCATATATTTATTAGGTAAACGACAATTATATAGTAATTACATAAATAACAACTACGGCAGCTATAATTTTTTTATGCATGTAAGAAAAATGGCTTGAAGAAAGCAAATAACTCAACACAATTAACTGTCCACAAATAATAATCACATGTTCAATCAATTTCGTCAACTCACTAATCAACAAAAGCCGAGAACAATCATACCGTCAGTTCCCTAAATTCAAAGTCATAACGTTGCTACGCGTACACGTATTCATAGAATCAATTTCATGGATTCACTAGTCACTAGACAATAGAACAATAGGAAATTTCTGTTGTGAGATGACTTAGGAATAACAGCAACCAGATCTGATCCAAAGGCGTGTAATTGAATGAAATGAAATTAATATTGTCATAGCTGATAATTAATATTAAGAAACTTACAAGAAAGCGTCTCAAATGTTCATCTCATTGAGCTTTTATAAGTTAGATAGATCCTGTTATTACGAATTTTCTTGTATACGGTTTTAGACATAGATCAATAGATTTTAAAATATTGAATTTCAATTTCAGATTTTAGTGAGGTAGATGAAACAAAAGTAGTAGTTATGGATTTAAATCTAGTTAAAACACAATTTTGTATGATTTTGGACATGGATATCCATAATTTAGAAGATATTTAGTGTTGATTTTATGATAAGATTTTTTTCATAGTATATTGTGATCGGTTTCGGTATTGAACAGTCGATACTTTTTAGATATTATAAAAACATCGATTTTAGATACATTTTGCGCACTGAATTCTGTTTCCTGGACACCTTGCGGATAATAGCTATCATAAATCATGTAATACAATTACTATACACATATTAATACAATGTTATCATAAAACATATATATCCTATAAATGATCGTATACAACTGCGTTTTATTGGAAAATGGTAAGTGCAGGAAAATAGTAGTATTGTAAAAATATTGATGATTTTTCATCCAAAAGCATATAATCATATGAAATGAAATTAACATCGTTTAATTGATTAGCCGATGGTGAATATTAAGAAACTTACAAGAAAACTACCCTGTATACCATATTTACGGTATACATATGTATAACCATGTTGTACCAGAAAATTGTGTTTAATTTTATACGAGAAAAACCGTAATAAGAAATTCTTTTGAAGGTCATATTTTTCTTAGATTACAAGGACATTCACTTTTAACTATGTTACACTCGATGGGTGTTAAATTTTGTTTAAAACTTATGCTCAAGCGTTCAATTTTTACTTTTAATTACATGCATTATTGTTAAAAAGTTTAATGGAATTAAAAATGACGTTGCAACAAAATATACAATGCATTACATTGTAGAAATAATATATTATAACGTTATATGCAACATTATAAAAATGTTTATTCTATTCCGTCTGTTAACCTTACAAAATATGGAACTTTTGTTTAAGTAATTTAGCTACTCGCTGCAATTTCAATTTGAGATATCTCTATAATAGTATACATACATATACAGTAAAATTTAACCCTCTGCCCTATAACACCGTGTCCCACTTGTGACGCACACCACAGTTCAAATGTGACAAACCAGATTCGTATTTTCACCACAGTTGAATGCCAGGCTCAATTCTAATTATAATCCACACAATCAAGGATCGCAGAATGCAAAATGTGCCCAACATGTGAACTGTCTTTATTTGTCTTAACATTGTAACAATAATTAGTTAGCTGTGAATGACGCAACTGCCTAGGAAATTGTAGGTTAAGAGGTTAAGTGATCGCAGCCTAAGACCTTATCTGGCCACTAATCAAGAGAGGTAGACGAACACGAAAGTTCAAATGAATGAAGAAGGAAGATCAAGTGTAAATGAGATACACTCGTTACGAGAATGAGACCTTAAGTTGGTAACTTGCAAAAACAAACGCATTATCATTAGTGGACCAACTGTTTATTTTATTTCATTAAAGACGGCAAATAAATTTTTTATTGGTCAAAAGTTTAAAAGATTAATGTATTTTTGTTAAAGTATCTACTAACATGTATAATTATGAATTTTAATAAAAAGAGATGCAATATGTTTCAATTAGGGACACATATGTGTTTTTAAAATCATCAGTTCTGTGCAAAAAGTATAAATTTTATGCCATGATTTGTTTAAATTAAAAAAGAGCGTACTTTTCATAGCAAAGAAAAGGAAGTCGTTAAATTTACTGTTTGAAAAATTGTCCACATTTCAGAGGATAAAGAAGACGGTAACTTTGACGTTGAATATCTTATAAACTAATAACCGTCTGCCCCAAAACCAGGTGTCATTAGCTTCAATTTTTCAAGCACTTCCGCTGTACAAAGGTTCGTTAAAAAATCATGGTAACACCTCGGGACTTCTTCTTGTTAGGTGTCGGAACCTCAGAGCTTACTTTGTCAATTCAGTGGAGATAGCGACAGACACTTAGTTAAACTAAAATCTGAACGAGTAACCAGACCTTCCATATACATAGTACATCGTTCATTTAATTTTTCGTTTGTTATTTAACACTAAATGTGTATTTAATGCACATTTTGAAATTAGAATTGACATTGAAAAATAAATAAATGAATGTTAAAACATAAGCTAATATACATATTAATTTTTTGTCTTCATGAAAATCAATGCAGATTTAAAGAAAAGCATTTGAATAAATTTTGTATTCTTACAAGATACTATTCAGATATGAAATCTTTTAATTAATAGGAGCAGGTAAGTTTTAATTACAATACATTCAAGGTTCATAGAAAATAAAATTTAACTTAAGATTATAAAAAATGTTCTTATAGTTACAAACATACATTAGTCATAGTTTACCGTTTTCAACATACCTTAAAGAGTATAAAGAATAGTTATTTATTCAAGAAGCTGTCTTTAAATATTTCCTAGACATTTAATCATTTTTATCTCATTAAATTGAAATTATTATATAGATTTCCATTGATTTACATCAGCGAATAATTCTCGATTAAAATATGGTCCTTGATAAGAAATATTGATGAAACACGAACAATTAATCAAGTAATTGTTTATAATATATTTCGCATTCGCTGGTTTTCCACTTTCAAGGAACTTTGAAAAACGCAACATCATTCAAAAAGCTCTTTTAGTGAGCTTACGATTAAAAAACTATTTAACAAGATATTAAATCTGTTAAACATCTAGAGACTCTTGTTTCATCAAGTTAAAGCTGCGTTTCATCAGCTTGCATAAACATGACCCTGAAACCACACGTAACAGAGCGTACACGATCCAAGGTGAGATTCCCGCTGGGGCAATTGCGGATAAAGAAAATAACGGTGTGTTTTCAGTGATCCCTTTCTTCTTCCTCCTTCTCCTCCTGCTATTGCTTTTCTCTACAACGACAATCCCAAAGGGAGAAAATCGGGCTGCATTATCGCGAGATTGCCCTTGCCACTATAAAAAGACTTGACCTGTATTCTCTTTTACGTTAAACCTAAGCAACGCTATAGAAACCTCATTCCTACCTTCTGACTTCTTTCGCGGCTCGTTGCAAGACACTTTTCATGATGGCTGTCACGATCCTTGAATACCTTTGTAACGAATACGATTGTGACTGTACTACAGCCGATCAATGACTTGCGAATCTAGATAATAATTCGTTCTTGAGAATGACATCAACATTTTCAACGAGATTGCCACGCCTAATGGATGTTATGGTCCTTTTTTTGAAAGGAACCAATGAAGCTTTAAACGACGCAACTCGGTACTGGATTCAGGAAAATATCCTAGTGCTCAAACGAGTCCCAGTAATTAACATTTCAGTGGGAATTTTTTTAATTAACATTTCTACTTTCGACGTTTAAATTGATAAAAATTTCATAGCAAAATTTGCTGTACGGATATCTAATCATGTAATTTAATACTTATGGCATGCACATTTATTATTGCACAATATCTCAGAATTTAATATTGTTTATATCGTTTCTTAATAATTCAAGCAATACGATGACACTTTTGCTAAAGTTGTAAGTAATTTTTACCAGTCATTAAACACTATCGTCACGGACGCGATTTTACGCGAACAAAATGAATTTTAAACGCACCAGCTTCAATGAATTTATTATATTATTAATACTCATTGTATTGTATTTATTTGTATTAAAATAAGTATATTTTGTAAACTATACATTTATGTTAATAACCATAAAAATTCTGCTTATTTTTAAATTCGTTATATCAATGTAACCTACAATTTTATAATTTACTTTTACTCATTTTTCTTGTATTATAAAGCCACATAAATTCATCAGAATATCAAAGAAGGAAAAAAGACGAAAAATTATGCACAAATAGATATCTCTGCAGAAGTAAAAATTTTTTATCCTACATTTCCGGATGTTTAATGAAACTAAAATAAATAAATACTGGATAATATATAACAATGATTTATCTCGATGAAAGCTAACATACATTTCGACAAAAGCGTCTTAATAATTTTCGTAATTAAACATAAAACCCGTCATTTTGACGGGTTCCATAAATCTACTGTTAAAACAGGTACTTCGTCAAAAGTTGTCAGTGAAACGTTTTTACTGCCAAAATTAATTCGGAAGAAAAGTAGCCATTGTAATTGGTTAAATAAATTTGTTGCAATAAACAAGTTTATTACTATAAACAAAATATTTTCATTTCACAAAATATCTTTTGTTTTTTATTAAGGATCTTTTTTATTAAGGACAGTAATAATTGATTACTAGAATTTTAAATTACTAAGTATTTAGGATTATTATTTAATTAACTACGATTATTGTTTGATTGCAGATTTTAATTAGCTAAAAATTTTTTCCTTCGCAAATGCAGATTCTTATTATATTTTTAATTTTGTAGATTCTACTTATTTTATATTATTTTGATTTCTATAACAGTAGAAATACCTTTTCGAACATTCATATTTAGTTATAACTTTTCATTGTGTAAATACAAAACAGGAATTGCATTTATCTCAAAAGTTAATTTAATCGTTTATTTACTTGAACATTTACTTTATGCGAAATGCAATAAATTATCAATATTTAACAAACTATTACTTCTTTGCGCTGGCTATTGATTGACAGCTGTGCACGTCAAACCGGTCTTAATCCTTTGCACTCGAAAGGTGATTACCACTCGTCATTCAGTTTAATACAACAATTTTAAGTAAATAATTTTGATCTAAATATATGGTGTTATACGCGTGATATATAAATATAGTGAAACAGACAACGGTGGCAATTAATAACAGAAAATAATAATCAAAAAAGAATTCATTAAACTTTTAGACTAGAAAGCTTAAAAGGTTCTATTTGTGAACAATAAAACTGGTTTGTAGTCTAAAGGATTAAGTACTTTGAAACTGTTACCCAAAATCATTTTTATGTACATTTTAAACAGGCTGCCGTGTAGCGGATGCATTAAATCGCACTAGGAAGATAAGTACAGATAAGATTGTTGATGTATAAATACTTTTTTTTTAACCAGTTAACTGTGGCGATCTTTTTGCAAAGCGCGCACCAGTGTGTGTCGCGATAATCAAGCGATGACGAGTTAGCTCTCAAGAATTTATGAATCCATCTCAAATCATTTACATTTTATATTTGTTTATTTCATTTCGTGTTGGCCTTTAAACATTTTAAACATATTACAATTTACGAATATAATTTAGTTTTCGCCAAAATTACAATTTAAATATCAAATTGTAACAAAATTTTACGCATGACGGATATAGTCGTCATGACACAAAATTCTGCCACATCTCCATAACGGATATAGTCGTCAATCACACTTAACTGGTTAATTCAGGTTTTACGTCGCATCGACCTTCAGGTTATTAGCGACAACTGGGTCCTCTTTCCTACGTTTTATTTGGCTATATGCTGCGGTACATATTGATGTCTTTCAGGTACTTTAGGGTATTTTCTATGTGCTTCTGTGAAGTTAAGACTTTAGTTGGTGTTATTTCATACTTCTATTTCTGGATGTGATATTATAAATATTTTTGTTTAAAATGTTAAACTTGAAAATAATTTGGAATGTACAATACAGATCCTTACACACCTAAATAGCTTTATTACGTTTTTTATATTTTACATGCATTTCACATCTTCTTTTAAGCTTTTGTTTATTGTTTATGATGTTACTAATGAGAATATCATTGTCACAATAACTTCGTTTATATAAGAAAAATTTATTAGACAGGGTGTTATGGAGGTCAATAGAAAGTTTGCAGGGGATAAGAGAAGAGATCATTTGAAACATATTTAGCTACATACATATACCTGTATGCAAAGAATCGTGGTTTTGAAATATTGGCAACTTTGTTCATTTTGCTTATTAAATGACATTTCCGAAGTAAACGATTGTAGAAAGTTTCTTGTGCTTATTATAAACTCGAAATTTGTATATTTTCTTATTTTGAAAACGTGTTTTATCTAAATCATATAATAACATTTTTCTGAATATGATTGTAAATATTTGGTAAGGGAATGTAACTGCCAGTATACTGTGGTTTGTCATTAAAGTAAATTTTTAATCGCTCTTTTCACAAATACAGTTTGTTCTCATCAAATTAAAATGTACAAACTTCTCCATTTTGTCCTGTAAAAAAGTTATTTTAAAAAGTTGTTCCAAAAGGTATTTCGGCTAAAATTCCTATACTATCAAATATACTTATGTATAAGAGGAGACTGTAGTACCCTAAAAATCTTCCTACTTCCAGTGATTGATCAATGGAAGACAATAACCAATTTAAGGTTATGGTAAAACTTTTTGAGTAACTCGTATGAAATTTGTTGTTAACCCTTTGCACTCGAAGGTAATTTGACTGTTTGCAAACAGCAACTTTAAAAATTAGTTAAAAAGTTAAATGAATTCTTTTGAAGTTATTATTTCTCTACTAATAATTTCCACTATTATTTGTTTCACTGTGTTTATACATCACACGTGTCATATTATAGAATCAGTTAAAAATGTTTATTTCAAATTATTGTATTAAATAAAATGGTGAGTGAGAGTCACCTCTCGAGCGCAAAGGGTTAATAAGCATTTTCATTAAGTGCTAGTACATAACATAATGACATTACATAATGTATTATGATAAAATAAATTGATAAATAATGTAAGTACCTAATTATTAAATAGCAAGTCTCTCATTCATTAAGAGATTCTTGTGCATACTCTTCAGAAGGCAAAATGTTTATATCCAATAATTAAAAACAATTTCTAATTGCTAAATAGTTGTAGGTTAATTGAAAACACCTTGTAGCATATAATGTAAGTAATAAAATATATATAATATAAGAAATCGTTATTATATCAATGAAAAGAGAAATTTCCGATCAATATCTCACTTCCCTGTGCGTTTGATTTGTAATATCAATGCTGATATTTTACAATATAAATTAATAATTTGCAGATCAAATTCACCTTTTGGCATTCCAAATTTACCTTTCTGCAGGTTATATTCACCTTTTCATAAATTAAATTTATTTTAAACTTAAATTAAATTCCGAAAAAATTGTATCGCATATAATATAATACTTTAATATAAAAAACCATAAAATGCATATTTGGTATGAAAAATATTTATACGCAAATATTTAATACATTAAACATTTTTTCACATTAATTCGTCGATAATGGTCCATCTGCTGCTGTACAGAGTAATTTTATGCATATATCCATGCAATTTTGACAATTTATAGAATAATTGCAACACAATGATTAATAACAATGATTAATTCCGGAAGCATGCACATTCTCAAGAATCAGATTGATCAAAGTTTAATTTTTGCAAATTGAATGAATTTTGAAATTGAATAAAAGACTTCTTCAGTGAAGAATATGGCAATGGTAAATAATAAAGTTTGAAAGGATATAATAAATAAAAAAGTATGATATGAAATTATAAATAATAAAATATACATTGTCAGACAAAAATTACACACTTCCTTTGTTTTGTGGAGGCTTATACTGTTCAAAACTAGTTGCATTTCTTCTAAAATGTATTCATTCAATTCCTGCAGCAATTTTCAAAGAAATTCGAAAAAATATTTGAATTAGCAAAACGTACAATTACTTCATATACTATTTCATGAATATTTATTCTTGCAATTAAGAAAACATTTCGTTCTGTAATTTTTGACATGGTAACATAAGTTTTTGATCGCTCTTTTGTTCTCTAAAAATGATAAATTCCAATTTGTCAATGAATATTATTTTTGTCACACTATGATATACTTTACACTTTAATGATGTACATTTTAATGTGATCCGTAACGTATTTAATCAATTGCTAACGTGACTTGATTCTACAGGGTGTCTCACAATTAGTGTAGGTCCCTGAAATGGGGTGTAGCTGACGTGATTCTGAATAAGATTTCCCTGAAAATGGGATATGAAACTTCGTTTTTGAATTATTAACCTTTTCAATACTATGGGTGACTATAGTCACCCGCCACAAGCGGCCGCATGGATACGACGGGTGACCATAGTCACCGGGCAGAAAATACCGCTTATACACGAAAATACCGCTTATACCGTTGCATCTCTTATAGAAATGGAGCCAACAATCAAGCCAGATGCAATACACTTGATTTTTTCTGTTCGCAAACAATTACAAGTGCTGTTGCAATGATTTTTTTTTTTTTTTGAAGACTGCGCGCGCCTAATGTTCGCAGTTTCGGCACGGCGCTCCGTTCCACAGGAGGCACTCCGTGGCAAAGACCATCGTAGCGAAAAGGTTAAGGAAAAACACGGACCGATCAGAGTGCAAGGATTACGCACGCTTAGCCACCAGACTCGAAGCTGTCGCACTCGCGTTCTGATTGGTCCGCGTTTTTCCTTAATAATTCAAAACCGAAGCTTCAAATCCCATTTTCGCAAAGGGAAATCTTATTCAGAATCACGTCAGCTATCCCCCATTTCAGGGACCTACACTAATTGTGAGACACCCTGCATATGTTCAGGTTCCATATCCGAAACGACAAAATGACATTGTACTTCACTCTTGATCTGCAAGATGAATGTGATTTATACAATCTTAAATTTGCAGTACAGAAATGTAAATGTGATCGTCAAAGAATTAACCCCTTGCTGTATGATTAGTTTGTCATTATTTAGACTTAAAAAGTGCAACGAATATGGGTATACGCGACAATTTTAAGTTCTACCAGGATAACGATCCGAAACACAAATCGAGAATAGTTCAGGAATATTTATTATATGCTTGTCCGAAAGTGCTCCATCCTCCACCACAATCACCGGTTTTAAATCCAATTGAAAATCTATGGGACTTATTGCATCGTAATGTCAAGACCACCCTTATAAAAACAAAAGGCGAATTAAAAATACGACTGACGGAAGAGTGGAAACGCATTACTCAAAATTATTTAAATAAAATAATTCAAACATGCCAACACGTCTCCAACACGTCATCAGATAAAAGGGATATCCCACAAAATATTAAATTAATATTAAAATTATAATTTTGTTGTTACATACACTCTAAATAAGAAAACACTTTATGTAATATTAAGTGTCCGAATATTTTTTCGACACCAATATTGGGTCTAATTTCGTGTATGATTCATTATGTGGAAAACAAAAAAACTAAAGTATTTAATTTTACATGTTTGCAAACTAGAATATGCGCTTTAACTCATTACGGATCAGGAAATTCGATAATCACATTGCAAGTAAGTACAGGAAGCTTTAATTTCGCAAATACCATAGTGTCCGAATATTAAATCGAGTAATTGTACGTCAGTCAGAAGTAGCTACTATAGTATTCAAATCATTAAAGAAAGTCAAAATGTTGTGACTATTTTGTATTCAACGGTCTTTGACCATACAAATTATAATTAGACACGAACTTCAAATTGAAATGTATTAAATATTCAAGCAAGATTTGTCACATTTGAACCGTAAGTGCATCACAAGTCTGGCTCGTTAAAATACTGCAAGGGGTTAATTTGGTATTCAGAAGCTATATCCCCGCAAGAATGTCACAATATAGGGTGTTTATAGATTGCGATATACAATTACTAACGGCAGAATTATTTCAATCACTTCGCGAAGAATTTTACGGAGCTATGTGGCAAAGAAATCGCTCTCGGAGAATATTGAATTTTTTTAATAAGAATTCCACGGTAAGGTTTCGTAGAGTTTCATATCAACTGGAGATATTTCGATCGAATGCACGACGAATTTTCCGTGCTGATAAGATATTTATATTGTTACACGCGAGTATAAGAGCTTACCCCAGCTGATTATGAAATTCGAGCAGAATTTTATGAATGGTATGTTCATGCAGTGTAAGAATACGTGGACAGATAAAACGACGTTTGTGAGAAAGGAATTTTTAATATTCATAGTAATCATGTGTGGGCATGAGAAGATTCATACATACCCTCACAGCTGCTTTCCAGCAGAAGTTTGTACAGTCGGTTTCAAAAATATTGTGACAGAAGTGTAATTTTGTTTTCCAAGTTCTACATTTTGTTTGAGTTTTATATTTTGGAGAAGTACGCAGTTATATGTAAAAATATATTCAATTACGTTACAATATGGTACAGAGAATCTGTAAATATTTTTTTTTATGCAAAAAGAAATAACTTACTGTTCTACAAACACTTAGAGAAAATACGACACAAATTCAAATTTATACTAAAAAGACAACGAAGAGAAAAAATATAATGTAACATAATATAAAATATTTATGTTGTATCTCAACGCGTAAAAGAAACATAATTAAGAATTAAAAAATGTTAATTAATGAGTGTTTTTAGAATGTTATGCAGTCTCTGAATACAGAACGTCCCAGTTTTTTACAATCGAAATTTCCAGCACATAAGAAAATGTTATATTAAAATAGGATTTTTAACACTTTATTAAAAAGTTATGAAAAAGTTGTAAATGTACAAAATGACTTTGTTATTCAACGCCAAACACAGTTTGTCTCACTTTTGTACGTAAAACTTTACCACCATGTTCTATAAATAAAAATGATAAAAAAATGTTATGAAAACATGAGCTGTTAAATGTTTTCTTGAAAGATTATGAATAATATTAGGGGTACCGAAAAGTAATCAAAATTTCTTCGATGATTTCAAAGTTGTTCTATGAAAAATCGAAGAACTTTTTTAGGAAGGGAACAATTGCCTTTACACTGGCAGAAAGCGTTAGAAAGTGATGGAAATTATTCTGTTGATTTAAGATTTCTTTAATAAATAAATATTTTTCGCCAGCTAACAAAATTTTGATTACTTTTCGGTACCCCTAATATATAAAATGATAATGGATGACTTTCGCTGTCAATACGAATAAATATCTACTTTCATATTTTTTTTAATAACTTTTAATACTGCATTTAAAAACCTAGTTCATAGAAGATTTTTTCTCATTTTTAGTTATAGAATGTGGCAGTAAAATTATATTGGTCGACTTTCATATTTTTTTAATAACTTTTAGGTGTCTTCTGACACCTTTTCGTTTAAATGGAAATATTTGCGAAAACTGTTGGAATTTCAAATTATCAATTAAATATAGATGATTTGAGTAATATATTTATTGATTCATTGATGTGTTTTTATTAGAGATCATTTAATCTGGTTGTAAATTCTAGCTTAATTCATCAATCTATCAAATATAAGTATACTGGTGTGCACTAAAATCCAACATGGCGGAAAATAAGCGAATATCGAAGTTATGCTGCAATTTGCAATCCATGTACTTTCCGTTACAACTGAAATCGGAATTATCTAACCTCATTATAATTGATATGATGCTGCGAAATGGTGTTGATATTTATATGTAAAACCGTGCAAAATTAGGCACTGTCATGAAATTCTTATGATGTCAAAAGACACCTTATGGTAGAAATAAGTGTACCATATGCACATTTTTAGATGTAGGATGCGCTGGAAGAAAATTATATCACTGAATTAATTTAACAGCTTATAATACAAAATTATAATGAACTGGTATTTCGTTGACACAGCGTACGAACGTGTCATAAATATCTTTGCTTCTGTTTATATACACTCTTATGTCTACTTGCTCTGCTAGTTGATATCCACATTTTTTATTAACGTTTTATTACCGAATTAACATTTCAAAATGACGTTCGTTATTACGAATACGTACGCTGTGTCGACAAAATGCCAGGTCATTATAAGTTTATATTATTAGTTATAACTCCTTAATAAAATGTTTATGAGCATATGTTCATATAACACTTTTTCTTACTTTTGCGTTTAGAACACGCAGGCAAAGTTTGGCCGGAAAAAAACTGAGACACCCTGTATATCCTGCTTTAAGGAAAGCGAATATTGCACTAGAGTAGATGTCTATTACTGTTTGAATAATCATTTTTCTCAAAATTGGACAGAGCAATGGGGGCCGATTAGGTTTCTAAAATCACCCGCTCTCGCTGAAGTCTTATATTTGGGAATCTGAAGGGAGAAGTGGATCGCACAAGAATAAGTTCGCGTGATGAAATCCCATAAAACATTAATGCCTTTACTGAAATGAAACGAAGTAAAAGTCAATTTCTCATGAACTTCCTGTTAAGAAGATCGGAAATTTTAAAATGCGATATTAGTTACTTTCGGGAGTGGCAAGAGCGCAGGAGTATAATGCTCACGTAATTTACAGTTAAAAATAAAATACCAAAAAAAAAATAAACAAACAATGAAACATAAATTAATACACACATTCATTTTTTATTTTGATAAAAACCATTACAGATTTCAAAATATTTCTGTACTTTAACAAAAAACTTGTGAACATGTCAAATAATACGTTTAGTGGTTTTTAGTGTTGGTATGATTTTAACCAATTATTCTTTGCGGCACAAGATTTCAGATCAAAAATAGACCCATGTTGCACAGGAATTTTATCGGGTTTTAAATGAAACAAAATTGGTATATTATTATTAATAAAGGCATAACATTATGTAAAAATATAACAAAATAGTAACAGTTAATTAAATTTTTAAGAATATACAACATAAACAATAAAGCAAAATTGTTTTTTGTATTACTCTACAAGTTGTATAGTGGGACAAATGAAATCCCACTATGCTTTCATCATTTGCAAACAAATTTAACCATTGATTTATATTATAAAAATCGTTACTCGCTTATGAAGAACTAATTTTTATAGAAATTAACTTACCTCTGCGATTTTTAGCATGAAACTAAGAAAAAAATGTGAGTGCAATAAACCTTCCGATTATAACAATTGCTCAGCCGGTAATTGCATGTTGAATATTGCCAACACAATGAATACATTTGTAACATTATTTGAAAACATTACCGACTACTTTACGTAAATAAGGCGAAATATAAACCTATGCACATGCAGCTACTACAAGATTTCTTGTAGTAGGGATTAAAAATGGTGGGACTAAAAATGTCCCACCATGCCGCGAAATACATCAAAAAGACGGGACACTTTTAATCCCACTGTGCCCCAAAGAGTTAAGTGTGTTTGACGACTATACGAGGTGTGACACAAAAGAAACGAGACTAGGTGTGTAGCTTGAAAAAACAATGGAATTGGCAGCAATTGTTTTAATGGCATCATCCCACATACCTCCTCTATCCATGTTGCCAATTTCGATTGAATCGGTCATACCATTTGGAAGTATTGCGTTATTTAGTGAACACGTGCAACTGCATTCTGCCGGAAAAATGTCTAACGTAAAAACCGAACAGCGAATAAACATCAAGTTTCTTGTAAAATTTGTTGAAATCTTTTGTAACATGTGATGAGACGTGGATTTTTACCTATGACCCAAAAAGTAAGCGCCAGTCAATGGAGTGGAAGTCTCTAAGATCCCCAAAACCCAAAAAAGCACGCATGTCAAAATCAAAATTCGACATTAATGGAATTGTAATGATTGAGTGATTTCCCAGTGGTCGGACTGTTAACCAACACTATTACATTGAAATACTAAAAAGACTTCGTGAAAAAATTAGGGAAAAAGGGCCACAGTTGTGAAGCGATGGATGGTCGTTGCACCAGGACAATGCATCCGCTCACACGGCACTGTCTGCCAAGCAGTTTCTGACCAGTAAAAATATTACAGTGATTGGGCATCCTCCTTATTCACCTGATTTGGCTCTATGCGACTTTTTTTTATTTCCTAAAGTTAAATTTTGCTTAATGGGAACCCATTTCACCTCAGTTGAAGAGGTTCAAGCAGAAACGGAGAATCTTCCGAAAGGGCTTCCAAAAACCTCATTCCACAACTGTTACCAGCAATGGCAGTATCGAATGCAAAAGTGTGAGTGCTGAAGGGAACTACTTTGAAGGTGATAATATCACAAAGAACTGATTCTGAAGGTACAATGATTTATTGGACTAGTCTTGTTACTTTTGTGTCACACCTTGTATCCGTCATGGAGATGTGACAGAATTTTGTGTCATGACAACTATGTCCGTCATGCTGTAAAATTGTGTTACAATTTGATATTTAAATTGTAACTTTGATGAAAACTAAATTGTATTCGTAAATTGTAGTATGTTTGAAATGTTTAGAGGTCAACACGAAATGAAATAAACAAATAAAAAGTGTAAACGATTTGCAATGTATTCATAAATTCTTGAGGGCTAACTCGTCATAGCTTGATTATCGCGACACACACTGATGCGCGCTTTGCAAAAAGATCGCCACGGTTAACTGGTTAAGTACTGAACGCAGCTCAGATTAATAGATAACATGTAAATATTGTATACTTATTCCTATTCAGTTTTGTAATAATAGCAACTCCGTTAGGGTTTTCTATGTATTTTATATTTTTATTCTAACTTCTTAATCAAGTTTTCAACAATTTATATTTATGTAATATTTTTAGCTTAGAATATATTTATAATGTTCCTCAAAATATTAAAAAGTATATGTATTTCTTTTGTAAATAGTAAAACTTCAGACACCGAATTTATAATAGTTTGACTTATAATTAAAATGTATTAATTGTTTATGACTATAATTTAATAAGTTTACTTATTAATTTTGTAACTGGTTTACAAAATTCAATTTAACTTCATGTAGTTATATAATTTTAGAAAACTGTGAAGCTTAATTGTACAGACTTTTAATTGAGTAATTAAAAAGTTAGAATATTAGAAAATTTGTATGCTTATGAATTTGAAAACAGGAAAACATAACATTTGTATACATATTCCATAATATTTATAAGCTCATAACATTTTTACTTACCAAATTTCTAAGTCTATAAATAATAAAATTATAAGTCTGTAAGTCAATAAATTATTAAATTATTAAATTATAACATTTTCAAACTCACAAATTTACAAATTCAAAAATACAAATGACTTCAAGTTTCAAATTCACAAATTCAACAATACAAATGTCTTCAAGTTTAAAACTCACAAATTTGTAAATTAAACACCCAAATCCTGAAATCTTCGAATTCCGAAACGTACGATGTTTACGAAATTAATGTTTAATTTCAAATTATTAAAATCTCAACTTTACATAATATCTATGACAAAAAAAAGTTAGATAACAGTTTGTTAGGTTAGGTTAACCCCTTACCCTACTACTACGTGTCACACGCATGACGCACACTGCAATTGAAGTGTGATAAATCAAACTCGTATTTTCACTGTAATTCAATTTTGGGTTCAATTCTAATTATAATCTATAACCTTTAGTTGTGTTAACGTTCTTACAATAATTAGGAAGCTGTGCATGACGCAATTGTCTAGAAAATTGTGGGTTAAGGGATTCCCTTTGCAATCCCTTAATTTCTATTACCTAGCAACTTTATTTGTAAAATATATCAAAAAGGGGTTCTCAATAAAATATATTACAACAGTGGAGTATGTGACATATGCATTTTTCGTCCTTTATAAATAATAAATAAGTGAAAATATACATATATATTTAACCTATTTACTTGAATTATTTATAAAATCCAAGGGACTTGTGATGTCGAGCCACAGTGGACATAGGAGTGCAAAAAGTTAAATATCTAACGTATTTGCCGTTTCATGAAAAAAAAACAAAACAGTGTTACATGAGTAACAAAGTTTAAGTAAATATGTATAAAATAAAATGAATATTTATTGCCAATATTTTTCCATTTCATAGACAGTTATTCTGCAATAGCGATATACATGAATACCTATATTTAGCAACTTTGTGTTCGCAGTTTTAATCGGCTTTGCTAAGAATTAAACAAAATGAATTTTTTTTTTAATGGAAAAATACCTACTTACATGTACACGGAAATTAATTCGAAATTTTTAACACTGACAACTAATTTTCGTAAACAAAGATGAAATTAACCTATTGCTAACCTTTACATATAAGAAGGTGTACTATAGTTTGACAACGTTTCACGCAACGAAACTTTCGCATAAAAGGATCAGGTATTTAGTAATTCAACTAACAAGTCCAAATATAGACGGAACATAAACCAGCACAAGTACATATCTATTATTATGGCAGAAATACGAATTACGTACTGCTTGCCTTGACTTTGTCAAGGTACTTCGGTGTATACCTTGTAACTAGAACGTGGTAATATACGCAGTCCAGAGCAAATCTGGTTACCTTACGAAAAATCTAGAAATTAGGAATTTAAAAATTTGGAATCTAGGAATGTGGAATATAGAAATGTGGACTATGGGAATTCGGAATCTAGGAATTTGCAATACAGGAATTTGGAATATAGGGATTTCAAATATAGAAATTTGGAATGAAAAATTTGGGAATTTAAAGAATTGATGAATTTAGGAATTTCAGAATTTCGGAATTCGTGAGTTTTGGAATTTGGATATTTGGGAATTGGAGGATATGGGATTTAGAAAATTTAGGAATTTGGAATATAGGAATTTGAAATATAGAAATTTTGAATATAGAAATTGAAAATATAGGAATGTGGAATATAGGAATTTCAAATATAGAAGTTTGGAATGTAACAATTTGGAAATTTAAAAAATTGATGAATTCAGGAATTTCGGAATTTAGGAATTTCAGAATTTCAGAATTTCAGAATTTCAGAATTTCAGAATTTCAGAATTTCAGAATTTCAGAATTTCAGAATTTCAGAATTTCAGAATTTCAGAACTTCAGAATTTCAGAATTTCAGAGATTACGGAATTTAGGAATTTAGGAATTTCGGAATTTAGAAATTTAGGAATTGAAGTATGTAGGAATTTCGGAATTTCAGAATTTCAGAATTTAGAAATTTAGAAATTTGAGATTTCAGGAATTTCAGAATTTATACATTTATTAATTTAGAAATTTAGGAATTTAAGAATTTAGACATTCAGGAGTTTAAGAGTTATAGAATTTCAATATTTGAGAATTGGAAAATTTGGAAACATAGAAATTTGGGAATTCATGAATTTTCTAATTTTAAAATGTCAAAATTTCAGAATTGCAATATTTGAAATATGGAAACATGGGGATTTGAAGAACTGAAAATTGGAATCTAGAAACTTAGATTCTAAGAACTTTAAATCGGGGAATGTAGAGTCTGGACGGAATGAGACCACTTTCTCATGGGCCAACGGACCAGGTTTCTTTCACAAAAGGGCTTGTGGTTATGTTTGGTATAAATTAAAGATCTTTTAATGCTAATCACGAATATAGATGTCTGTTTGAGAACCTCGAGGTTCTCAAGAAAATCATGTCCAAAGGTCCGTCTCCGTCAGATAATCTCGTACTTTTATACGTACTTTTTTGGTTCGCGCATCGTCGGCTGCTGCAGTCATATAATAACCATCATCTGGTATTTGTCCTACGTACACAACCATCCAGTTATCATGCCCAACACTTTCCTTTGTAACGTTTCCGTTACTGGAAATACTCGATGAATAACTAATAAAAGTGTCTTTGTTTGTCACTTTGTTTATTGATTTTTCTTTAGTTCCAAATTCAACAAGGTTTGTATTTTTGTGTATCCGTCCTTAAAATATCCACGACAAAACGGGATTCTACTGTAGAATGTCTAGCTTCAGGTCAAATGTGAGTTAGACTGGTCGCATTCGGAAAAGGGTCAAATTGACTGTGACGCTATCTATTGGAAACAGGTCTTTAACATGATTTTCTAGAGAATGGGGAGATTCTCAAAGGGCCATATATATTTTTGATCAGCCTTACAAGACTTTTAATTTTATACCAAACACGACCACAGTCCCTGTTGTATCGTGCTCTTCGCAATATTTTTTGAAGGCGGCACGATAGTTGCACCCAATGTGCTGGGTGAACTCGTTTGTGTATAAGTTAGGTTAAAAAATTCACCATACAAGTAGAGTGCTAAATGAGTTTATTCAGCATTAGGTTTTTAGTAGGTTGAAAGTGAACTTGTTGAATGTTGGATCCAATCTGATATTTTTACATTTTAGTATGTGTGAAGTAAACAATTTTTTGGTGATAGAATGGTGGTTGTACCAATCGCAATGTAGAGGGAGGAAATAGAAGATAGAGGGAGGAAGGCTGAACTAACGGTTTGATTCTTCAGGTAGTTTGGAAAAAAATTCTAATTTTTGGGGACAAGTTTATAGCATGACGGTTAAGTACGGTTAATATGGTTTGAAAAATACCATAAACGGTTTAGGTTATATCTATACAATACTACGACGCTACAGTCCCTTCTGCGAAAAATCTGGCCCAAATTTGGCCGCACCTAACCTGGCCTAAATTATTGAGATAAACTATTGTAAGAAAATTCGTGTCTAAAAATGGTAGGTCGCCGTTATTGGGACTATAATTTGGAAAAACTGAAGATTGAAGGCGCAGCTAGCTTTATTACTATTCAATCTGTTAAATGTTAACCGTTTCAGGCTCTAGCTATCCAAGACTGCAAATTTTTAGTTAATTCGGCACGAGAATTGCTACAGGCAGGATAAACATGGATTTTCTTATATTTAATATTAAAGTTTTTTATTAAACAGTGTCTTTTTAATTCAGACAATTCCACTTTCGATCATAACCTCAACAAAGTTAAGCCCGGAAGGACGCTACAGACCCACAGTATTTATGCCACAGAAGACAATCGATTACTATGGTCGTTCTGAGACAGAACATGGTGAAAGAAATTGTAAAAAGTTACGATAAGAATCAACAAGGTTACAACAAGAGACTTCTGATCACAAAAAATCAACGCGGAGGTAGTCATGAGAGAAACAAAAACAGATACGTGCAAAACACCATATCGAGATTAAAATCGATAAAATCAGCAACTCAATTTAGACAGAGGAATGAACATGTAAAAAGAGGTAACTTTGGAAAATGATGACGATAACTAAGAATGACAGCGGTGTTTGTTTCATGAGTAGTTAAGGACAAAATGAGAAGACTGTAAGCAAAGATGAGATCGTATTTTACATGAACTCAGGTTGTACAGGTTATCTAGTTAACAAGAATGAGTATGTTAAGGATATAAAGCTGTTAAAGAAACCGGTTAAGATGGCTATTGTGAAGTATGATAGTTTTATGGAAGCAGGTACAGGAATATTAAAATGTTAGCCATGTGACACTGAAAGAAGCTTCTATTCGTAAAGAGGCTAGGTCTTGTATTAAAGTAGTGTTTGAAAATAGGGTGAAACTATTTAATAATAGTAACTTCATAAATGGTACAAGTTCATACTTCTCAAATCGACATACAGGACATGATACAACCGAAACAATAAAGGTACTACGTGAAACAATAAGACGAGAATATGGAACGAACTTTTCTCATACGTGGCTTTGTTTTCGATTCTCGCGGTATCATCTGCTGGAAACTTCTAACGCAAGTTGAGTACCTGTGTCTATGCTGTAAGCTATTTTCCCTGCGGTTCTCAAAGCACACGAAGTTACCTATGGGTCAATAAACGTTTGGGTCTAAGAAATCAAAAGGTTCAGCTACGATTTCGAAAGAAAATTTGACCGCAGAAGTAATTATGAGCTATCGACGAAGAAAATTATAAACGAAAGTTGCGGAAATATCCTCTCATTTATCGTCGCGTATTTTTCACGAGTTTGCGCCAGTAAACAAATTAATCTACCCGTACTCGAAGAGCAGCTACAGAGAAGACTAATGAAGACTGAAGAAGTGAAGGAGGCCATGATGAGTAACGAGTCAGGAAGAGCGATAGATACGGAAAGGAGAAGAGATAGATGGAATAGTTTCGTAGCATCTACGAGTTGAGAAAGAGGGGCAGAGAGGGTGTCAGATGGGATAGTTGCAGTTGCGAGGTCAATGGCCGACCAGCAGAGTCGCCCTGTTGGATCCAACCCACGAAACGAACAGAGGTTCTCAGTTATTATTCGCCTACTTTCTTTTCGTTGGGGATCATTTGTTCCATCTGAATATGCTACTCTACGCCACAATAAACTCTTTGACTATGTACAGGCTGAATTACCCTTCATGATTTTTCAACCCTTTCGAGTGGACTGACAAAAAATGTTTTGTACTAAAGATAATTAGTACTAAATTGATCAGTATTTAACCAACAAGACGTTGCAACTTTTTAGTAAAAATAAGTTGATTTTCCATCAAAATCAGTGACATCATAGTAGTTTTATATGGAAGTGAGTAATTTTAATGTATTACTGTAGATGATATTAAGAGGAACCTAACAACCTTATGATGATCTTCGAATGAGAGTTCAGAAAAAATTGGCATGAATTAATTGCCACGATATTCGAAATAATTCTGAGATACATATCATCAAGGTTTTGCAATTACACCTAAGCTATACAAATTTCGGAATGCAAATATTTAATTTAATTACGTGCATTTTAATACACACGTCATGAAGTTAGTTTGTCTAAATTTTTCTTTTGTTTTGTATGTCAAGTTTTGAAGTTGAATGAATGAATTATTATAATAATCGCCAACTAAATGTGTACGTAAAACGTCTGCTACTATAATTAATAGAAATCGCAATTGATTTCGCAAAATCAGTGCGTTGCATAAATATACAGACCTTCATTGTTTTTGGTAATTCGAGTTTTCAAATGAAAATTATGGCCAATATTCTGTAAATACTAATTCGTAGTGCGTGAACGAATTATATAAAAAATTTGGTGCATTAGCATAAATATTAAATCTATTGTATAGAAACCAAGTTTCTTTATATACACTACCGTCCATAAGTATCCGGACACTTGGTTTCGTTACATAAAACATAGTTGAAGTTTGTACAAAAGGTATTTAGGGTTATCATATCATTTGTAATAATTACTATTATCTTTTTTGAGGTGTCATAACGTAATAGAATTAATTTTTAAGTACAAATTATACAATGAAAGTGTGAAAGTAAAATTCATGTCCAGAAGTACAAAGTCCAAATTTGTGAATCTAATGAAACGCTTTCGATTCTAAAAAAAATTTAATTTCTACTGTGTTTCATTTCTATGGTGCAGAATGTATTCAGAGGGTTCTTCGATATGTTTCAACTGCTTGTAAACTGTTGGTAGATGTTTAGGTTCCCTCAAAGGAGATAAGAATGGAGGTAACGCTACGCACTCGATAGTTTCGGTTTAGTTCGTCTGTAGCTTCTTTTCCATCGAGATATGAGTTCCAAACGAGAATTATCAATCGAAAAACGTTCCAGTATTCTAACCTTCGCAGAAAAAAAAATCGATTTTAGTTACTGTTGCAGATACTTGAATAACTTTCATGCAACGCGAATGCATATTTTGCTTGTGTCCAGATACTTATGGACGGTAGTGTACATATAATAATACGAAATTTAATAATTTATGATGCACTGCCACAAATTATGTTAAAAATTCAATTTGGCATATTACCGAAAAGATTTTTTACTACAATTGCGATTACTTGAAAAAATATTAATTATTTTAATATAGATGCTAATTTATAAACCAATGTATTATCCTGCACAAAAATTCAATTTCTGTTATACAGTTTTGTGCGAAAGAGCTTTAAATAATTTCGTAACTTATCAATATAATTATGTTACTAGAAATAAATGCTATAGAATTTTTTCCGTGAATCGAGAAACACACACAAAGCATAACCGAACCACCACCGAAGTTGCATTTCGAAAAATATTTCACGTTTTTCCGTATATCGTGCCAATACGAATTAACCGCTTGGTATGTAACATCGAATCAGACTCATGACGCACGTTGCAGTTCAAATGTGATAAACCGTATTTGCAGAAAAATCGAGTTTTGACTTCGATACCAACTGTAATTTGTATAATTGAAAATCGATAAATCCAAAATATACCTAATACTACGACGTTTTGTATTTATTTTCATACTGCAGTAATAATTAGCTAACTCTAACTGACTCAACTATCGAGAAAGTAGGTTAAAATTACTTGGCTCATCTAGATTGAACTTTCTCCCGGCACTAAAAAAACAAAATGTAACTATAAAACATATGTTTGTTATAAAATAAATATTTTGACTAACATTTTCTCTTTTGTACAAAAGTTTACTCTAACGAATAAAAAGTCTGGCTGATTTATCGTCGTTTTCAGTCATGGCGCCGACATCATTTTCGCCCCCACAGTGTGCGGAGATATAATGGTTCTATGGATAGTTTTTGCAACGTTTAATTTGCAGTCATGTTGCAGTTCAGCAAACTATGTTGCCGAGTTAAAAACTGATCGGAGAATTATGTTTATCTCGAAAGAACATTTTTCAATGGCGACTTGAACGTTTCTTCTTGCCATGATTATTATTTTTACTAACATAATCGGTAATAGCTCTGATTATATTGTTTCGCAATGTAACCATCACTTTTGCTTTCAATACGAAATGCATCGATCATGGCTGTTTCTCTCTCTGAAAGTTCTTTCCCACGAGGTATTTCAGTGTCTAACCTTTATAGAATCTTGCAAATGTGAACTGTAACAAATGAAGGTAACGGAATGAATTTATTTACCTATGTAGCTTAATGGACAACATAAAGAGAACATCAAGTTCAAAAATATATAATAAAACTTATTTTTGCAACATAGTATACACGTTATTGTATTAACGCATTAAGGACCGCAAAGAAATCTGTAAGGCATACGCCTGGGACCGCACGTTTTTGGGCAAACTTGTACGTTCTAAAATCATCATAGCTTTGTTATTTGTGAAGCAATTTTTGTGAAACTTTCAGAAATTGTATAATAAGATGCATTCTATGTATTATTGAAAAAAAGTTATGTTTTTTAATAATTATAATAACTTTTTTACTTAAAAAATTAATTTGTACGAAATTTTTAGAAATTGTAGAATAGGATGCACTTTAGGTATTACTATTAGGAAAAATTGTCTTATAATAATTATTATAAAATTTTATTTGAAAATAAATTTCACCGAAGTTTCTAGTACTTTTTTAAAGTATGATATCGTGTGAAACATTTTTCTCTGTGAAGAGGAACCATACAAAATTTACATTGATATCTTGATTCGCTTCGTTTTCCATAGGCGGCACAAACTCTGCAGGGTCTCGTAGGAAATTTCTTTTTTCCATTCGCTGCAATGCTAGCAGGTTGATGCTGTTTCATATCACCTGACAACCTTCCGGGTGGATCTTTACATGGTGCTCTCCCTACACCTCCAGGGGAAGGGTTCGGCAGATCTCTTTCCTGTTCCGGAGAGCCTTCATTATTGTCGTCCGTTATCTAGTGTCTTGCCACCGAAAGCAGAAATTGTTTGTACTTCATTTTGTTGTGTGGATTGAGTTCATTGTATACTCTAAAGGAATTGAAAAGTCCACAGTTTATAAGATAGAGGACTACTTTTTTTGTCCATTTCATACTTTTTCTCAGAATGGGGTAATACGAAAGGAACTGATCCGCACGGACAACCCCTTTCATGTAATTATTATATTCATGGATGCAGGTAGGTTTTACAATGTTCTCTCCCGTTTTTCTATTTTTTTTTCTAGTTGTCGAGACGAAAGTGTCATGAATGGTCGAGATCATTCTAATAATCCGCTTGTCTTTCCATGCGAGGAGAAGAATATCACTTTTTCTAGAAAATATTATATCGCCTTTCTTCATCGTTGATGTTTTTATTTTCAAATTTGGCGGTAAGCCTCTGCTCTCTCTAATAGTCCCACATACTCTAGTTCTGTTTTGGAGCAGCAATTCAGCAGTAGATGTACTATTATAATAATTATTTTGGTAAATATGGTGCCATATGCCAAGATAGGGACCAAGAACTGAAAGAATAGTTTGTTCCAATTTTCTTCCTTCAGCAGTGTATATATCCATATTGCATATGTAGCCGGTGTCACTCTCGCACACCATCCGAACAAGTAAACCATGTTTTGTCAGTTTTGCTGGGTTGTACGTACGAAACCTTAGCCGTCCTCTCCATGCGATCATTCCCTCGTCCAAGGACAACTGTTGCTTTGGTTTTTATATTGTTCTGAATTTATGCAGGAAATAATCCAGCACGGGTTGAATTTTGAAAAGTCTCCCCGAGCGACTGTCCATTTTCGTATTATCATTGAAATGCCAAAATATCCATATTTGTTCAAATCTATGGCGGCTCATTGTTTGTGCAAATATAGGGGTAAATACCAAAGGAGCTGTGGACCAATAATCTTTCCAGCTATCTTTTCTTGTTTGACCCATCAGAATAATTAGACCAAGGAATTTCTTCATGTCTTTCGGTGTAACCGAAGACCACTTGAGTGTTCTGGATGATGTTTTGCGTTTCATTGCGGTTTGATCGTGATAGCTGCACAGCTGTTTGCAAAAAATTTCAAATAATTCTTCACCAAAAAAGAGATTAGTCACAGAGGCTACAGAGTCACACTGAGATGGAAATGTAGTGACCCCAGGATGACCCTCAAACATTTGTAAGCGTGGTGGTGTGTCATTTTCAGACCAACAATTATCATTATCTTCGTCAGTGTCGAAATCACTTGAAAACACTGCCACCTTACTCTTCTTTACAGGTCTAATAATTTCACTGTCACTGGAATCGTCCTCGCAATCTTCAAAAGAGTCATCCGCATCTTCGTTCCCACTAGGAACGTCTGACAAATTATCGTCAAAAACTTCCGAAAGTATTTCAGCTTCGTTCGTTTCCATCTTTTTTCGAAAGGAGGCCATTTCTAAAAGGGCGAGGAACTTGAAGACGAAGGCTATTCGAATCACCAAAATGCAATGCAACGTGTCGAATTCTCTTTGAGATTAAGCTGTTTTTATTTTGCGTTCGTGCATTTATACAGTTTTTCGTAGCTTGATCTGTTCGGATTCCACCAATGGGATCGTCTGGTCACCAGCCTTGGAGGTAGTAGAATACAATATATGAAAGTAAGTCCATCCGTAACAGATGGGACGTGAAACACGAGAAAACTCGTGAGCGGTCCTCAACCCTTTCGCTTCGAGCGCCGCTTATAAACGGCGCACACAATATGACTTGTGGGTACGAGCGTCGCTTAACAAAATTTAGCATACGTGCTTATACTATTAATCATTTCACATTGATATATTAACTTGTTTGCGCATCATAATTAATTCATAATTAAAATATTGTAAATATTGTAAATATTGTAAAATACTGTAGCTTTGTAAGTTATAAATGTAAGTTATAAATGTTTATAAGTTATAAAAGTTATAATTGTACGTTATAAATGTTTTCATATCAAAGATCTAAATTATACTCATTATATTGTAGCAAAGATTGTTTTATTCAGCAAAATAGTCATTTAAGACTTAAGGAAAACGTATATACAGCAACAACGCGAACTGCACGTATTCACGGCGCGCGCTTCCGTTCAGTTACAGTACTTCAGCGGACTGGACAGCCGAAACGAAAGGGTTAATGTGTTAAGATGAGAGCACCTAGTAGTTGACGCTGTATCAGTACTTGACACTTTTTCAAAAAAAGTAAATAAATAAGGAAACCTCAAGTTGGAATATATCAAACTTTATTAATCTGTATACTGTCATGCTTCAATGGCTTAATTGCAAACTATTGTGCATATCTGCCATTCAAAATGTAATAGCAACTGATTAATCAAACTTGCGCACGGCTCTTACAATTTTTCAGTGTTTTCTTATATAAATCACTAAGGATTTGGTTAAAATGTAACTATTGCAAGTTTGTATTATTTAAACATTGTGAGTAAAAAAGGCATTCGTTTATGTTGTTTGAAACTTAGAAAGAGATTTATTTATTAAAATTGGCAAAAAACAATGCTAAATTGTCTAAATACACTCCGCGTCAACTACTGAAACTAGTAATGGTCTATTATTCGATACTTGACATGGGATGTCAACTATTAAATTACTACGTGTCAACTACTGAGTTTGTTCCCCTGTCAATTTTGAGATGCCTCCTACGAAGGGTAACTTCAGAAATTATACAGAAGAGACTATGCAAGCGGCTGTGGAAGATATCCGGCTCCATAAAACTCCGTATAGATCTCTTCATACTAAACATTTATTATTAACTCTTCACATTAACCCTTAATTATTAAATATTTTTTTGTAAACTTACTCAAGAATAATCTTTTTGAAATGTTCAAAAAAATTCTGTATTCACTCATTATCAAAACTAGTTCATTAATTGGATTTTCTCTTTATGTCAACTACTGAAACAAGAGGATGTCAACTACTAAATTTTCTGTTTTCGCTGAGTGTCAACTATTGAATCAAATTTTACGTTTAGAAGAAAAGAAGAAACAAATTTACAACCGCCATCAGGAATGAATACTTGTTGTAATATAATAGAAGAACAGTTTGTGCAGCGACTGCTAATCATAAATTTTCCATAAAGTGAACTTAACCTAAGCTATGTGAACAAATAGACAAAAAATTCTGAAAGTGTCAACTATTGGTGCTTTTACCTTATAGATCGAGAAATGACATCGTAGTAATCTCACAAATGGAAATGGCACTATAATAACCCATTAAATTCACAATACAGTGTTATTTAACTATTTATCATATAGTTACGTTCCTCAAAATAAGAACGAAAATCAAATCTAAAAGAACTAAAAAATACTGTATTTGTTAACACAGCGGACAGAATATTATTATTAATAAATATTATTTTATATTAATGTATGCTTAAAACTAGTTGCTGTCAAATTTCCCTCCACTTTAAATATAATTCAAGTTAATTTCAACTCGAGTTTTGTTCTACACAAGGTGACTTTCTAACCGTAACGCTTTAAAATAACTCATAAGCTGTATGAAAACGTGTTTCAAACAAAAGCTGCATGGTATCTAGTCGGACATATGGTAGTTTAATTCTTTTTTATTACCTTACTTTTTTAAGAGAGTAGTCACGTAAATTTTTGGAAACTGGCAGGTCGTTATTTGCTGTTACAGTAACAGTATTATCCCTGTTCACGCCTGGCTTGTTGATGTATGCGAGATGGTTTTACATGCATTCTTCATACAGCGTTTCCAGATTTTTGGAGAAATAATAAGCATACAGAATTTATTTACTAGTACGTGAACTAAAACTGCAAAAGGTAAAAAGAGAACGACACTTACATTGCTATGCCTTTATCTACTTACGCGTAGAGAAAATTATAAAAACTTTCTAAATTTCTAACTTCATTTAAGTCTTAATTTATGCGTACTATAACACCGCCGATATTTTTGAGGTTTCTCTGTACCGAGCTGCATCATTCACATAACTCGGAATAATATCAATTTGATGTTTATGGATATTTAGTCAAAACTCAAATGTGTCTATGCATCACTCACGCAATATTAAATAGATATTTTATGACTTTTCGAGAACATCTACATAACTCGACTTTCTTATTGTTAGCAACCTTGCTAACAAACCAACACACATGCCATTCATCGAAAACCAACATATCTTTCCACAAAGAAGTTTCTTTCCCATATCTTAAATTCTGCACCCGGCGGTATACGAGGGTTGCCTTTTAAGTTTTTACAATCAAACAATAGGTGGCGTTAATGAGTTGTGGCACCACTGTATTTGTGAACATTGACGTCTGTTATTGCGAAGCCAGTGGCAATTTAGAAATTGACTGAGTAAGTTGTTGATAGTGAACGTTTAAAAGAAGCAAGTTTGTGCAAAAATGGAAATCACCCGTGAAGGCTTACGTTGGATGATTTTTTATGATTTTAAAAAAGGCTTTACTCAACAACAATGCAGAGAATCTCTTCGTGCAACTTTTGGTAATGAAGCACCATCAGAGAAGACTGTTTACAATTGGTTTGCAGAATCTCGTCATGGTCGTGCGTTCGTCAGTGATGAATGTCGAGAAGGTCGGCCAAAATCGGTTGTCATTCCGAGAAACATCGATGCTGTGCGCAACATGATTAAAGAAGATCGGCATGTGACTTACAGACAGATAGAGGCGTCTCTTAGGATATCGCAGACTGCAATACAATCGATTTTGCATGAACATTTAGGTGTGAGAAAGATATGTTCCATAGTTTGACCGAAGCGCAAAAAAAGGGCCGTGTTGATTGGTGTCAGGAAATGTTGACAAAATTCGACCGAGGACGTTCAAAATCCGTATACAACATTGTTACAATGCTGTATCATACGATTGAAAATCCTGATCATACGATTTTCATCACCTCAAGAAGCTGTTGAAGGCTTTCAAAACCATGTTTCTACAATATCAGCTTCAGAGTGGAAAAAATGTTTCCAAAGTTGGTTTGAGCGTATGCAAAAATGTATAGACCTTAAGGGCGAATATTTCGAAAAGCAATAAAACACTTTGTTTCGAACTTGTTCGTTTCTGTTCCACTTTTTGTAAAAACTTAAAAGGCAACCCTCGTACAGTACTTACGAAATCCACGTCAACCCGGCTAATGCACTCGAGCTCAATCATTCAGCAACCTCGCAGTGTGTTCCAATGCCGAGATCCACCGAAGGATTCGAATCATTCAAATGCTTGGGTCACCTACATCTATCATCAATACTTACGGCCACCCATTGAGGGCTAAAGGTTCCGCGATTCTATTCGTTCAGTCGTGTTACCAATCGATATTTTTACCAAATTACGAGCTGATCCTAATTGGTCCTATGGTAGACACCTCCACGGCTCGACCTTCCCCTCAAATGTTCGCAGATTTTCCTTCTTGAGCAACTCGTTTAGTCTTGATACTAATCTTTCGTGGATACCAATTCACTGGGAGAACCAACGTCTCAGAGATTCGCGTGATATCCATTTATCACTCGACGACCATCGTCATCACAACACGAGGATACATCTTGTGTGTGGGACGAAGCCTTGCAACCTTCGTTGATTCGATCGTCCATCGTGAAGGTCTCAGAGCCGCCGTCCTCTCACGATCTAACCTCTTATCACAATCATAATTCGAGTATTGAATTTGTGGGATGAAGCCTTACAACCTTCGTCGACCAGATCGGCTATCGTGACGGTCTCATTACAATCAATTGCTCATAGCTTTGTTTCCTATCAAATACCAAACTCAATTAACTCCACACCACATTCAAGTCGTCCAACTCAAAGACAATCGGTTTCTTATAACATCTAATTCGTCACATAATCTCCATCATTTTAATGAGTAGTGGAGATGCATTGAGATATTCGTTGGACGAAGATTTACGACCTTTATTTACCTGATCGATCATAGTGAGGGTTCCTTCATGATCCAATGCTCACAAACATTCTCAAATTTGAAAGGAGGATTCGGCGGGAGTAATTGCATAATATGAATGAGACTAAAAGGGTGTCCTAGTAACGATAAAATGGTTAACATAACATTTATTTAAGATAAAATATAATAATAACATAGATATCCATAACTATAGGAGCAATGAAGCTACAGCATAATAACGACGATTGATGATAGAATGATTAAATTATAATTTTAATGAATGTACAGGGCAGTTTCAATAGTGGTTAATCGTTTCTTCTGTATTAACTCAAAAATGTGATTAGACATGCTCTTCACTAATTTTATCAAAATTTCATCGCTCATTTTAATCCATAATTCAATAATAGCTTTTTTTGACTGCAAAACGCTAGGAAGCTGTCGATTTATCCGTAAATATGTCGTACTATAATACCCCATAGATTTTTCATTGGATTCGTATCCAAGGAACATGCTGGCCACTTTAACCCTTTCGCTCCGAACGACGGATATCCACATGAAAACTTGCGAAGCCGAACACCGAATATATCCGACATTCATGTGATCGCCCTCTACTCTATATTATGTATTATTTCTTCACTTTTTTATAGTCGGACTGAACCGCCGTAACGAAAGGGTTAATAAATCGATGGGAAGTGTTTCAAACCACTGTAATATTGTTCGACTTCTATGTATTGGAACAGTACATTATATTGGAACATTGCATTATCTTATTTATACGACCACCGATTGTGGTTTTTCAAATGAATAAGTGACAACAAATTATTTTCAAGATTTTAGTGTACTCTAAACTGTTCATTCTGGATGAAGGAAACGCTAATTCTGTCTTGCCATTGAAAGCAACACCATTAACAATTCATCACTGAAATTGCGTTTAGAGAAATCTTTGGGACGTTTTCGTAGATCCCTGCAGTAAGGATTAAACCATTATTTATACTTTATATCCAACGCTACAAAGTTTCGATTTCAGTATATAGGGTGTGACTGGACGGGTGGTACTACTGAACGGAAAGTGATTCGCCATGTAAAAGTCAGTCGAAAAAAAAGGAATAACATTTTTTCGTTTAACGCTTCATTTTCGAGAAAATCGAATTTGGAAGTTCTATCCAGTATACGTACACTGGACTATCTCTCCAAGTCATTGTTTGCTACAAGTTCTCTTTTGCATTCTAATGTTTACATCTTTTCTTCAACTATGCAACTTTCTTCTACTTTTATTCTGTTTCGATCAGACAAGCTGTGACAACTTGCCTCCTGTTTTTCCTGTAGTGTTAAAGGACAAATGGAAACTTTACAGATGTGACTTGTATACGGCATGTTCGATTTTAGTGAAATACTTGATATATCTATATTAATAAGAATATATTAATATTCTGTCTATATAATAATAGGCAGAAAATATTTTCCCATATTTCGTATACTTTTGAAAATGTTTTATTATTAAATTGGAGTTGCACTGTAGATATGAAGGGCATAACCGAATAAGATGGTCAAATGTACCCTTGAGCCAAATAAAATTTGCAATTCGTTATTCGACAGCATCTAAAAAAAATCTCACACCAAGTTCCAACCCCTTATTTGAACTGAGGGGAGTTAGTGTCAGGGAGAAATCAGAATTCCAGTTTTTGTCTTATTATTCCTATTTCGTCCCTTACCATACTTTGACAAGGCTGACTCGTGACGTATTCACAGATCAAATATGATAAATCTTATTCGAATTTCTAATAGGCTTTAATTTGAAGTTTAGATTCAATTATTATCTATATAACTCAGAATCATTGATTATAAAATTGACATAACACTGTAACTTTCTTTATTTGTCTTAATAGCAATACGTTATTCGACAGCATTTGAAAAAAATCTCTTCCTACTCGAAATACTAAAGTACAAGTGTCAGATTGTTTTTCTTAAATCACACATTTTCGAGATTTTTTACATTGTCAACTCAAATGGAACACCCTGTGTGTTCAAACACACAGAGGATTTTCAATCTTTTAGACATCCACCTTGGCCTTACATCATCTTATATGTACCTGTCTCGAGGAAGCTTCCAAAGAAGCAAAAGCATGTTCCACTATCCAACTGTTGAAGAACGATTTTTATAAAAGTGGACTTGAAGACCCAATGGATTTCAAAGCGTTTAAATTAATATAGTACCATAAAAAATTGACAGGACTTATAAGACCCGTCAGTAAATAAAGGATTATGGTTTACTAACAATAAGATCCTAAATAGGAATTTCTAGTAAGGTGAAGTGGGATAAGTTCGTAAACGCGGTAAGTGTGTATACAGACTATTTTTATTACAATATGAGCGAAATTTCTCCATTTAGTATGCTTGTTTCCTTGTTTTGTTTCACTGTATCCCCTTTTATATTTCAGCTAAGAGTACTGGTTTGCAGTATAGAGTACTTGGATAATGCAGTAAAAAGCATTTTATAGCAGATTTGTTAATAATTCTGCTCTTGCCCCATTGCACATGCAATAAAGTTCCAAAGTATTTAACTTCACGTTACGCTCTTACCCCATTTTCGGGGAAAGTGCAGAGTAGTTGACATTTTAAACAATTTCCTATCGAAATCAAAATGTACAAGGAAAATTAAGGTCCTTGTTAATATTAATTAAATAGTAGTAATTGTGCAAAGCGTTCGATATCGACTGCGTTAAGTATTTACATAGCAGACTGAAGATACTTACGTTTAAATACCAACTTTACAAAAACCAGTCTGCACTTACCCCACTTCACCTTATTTGACTAGATATTTGATAATTTGTAACATTCAATAGGAAACACGTTTAGGTCGGAAAGACAATTCAACGCCGATAGCTCATAGGTCCTTCACTCTCCAAAGTCAACACATTTTTCTCTTGCATTCCAAAAAAGCACCCTTATTAACATTTTAACCCCAGCACTATGCACTCATCGCCAGAGCTTATGCATAGTCCGGAAAAGCACTTGTTGGTCTTTAGGTCTGGTTTTTGCCAGTGCCTTTCTCTTTTACAACCTTTTACATGCCTGTGGTAATAGACATTACCCTAAGTTTTAAGTCCCACTCTGTGTAGTACTTTCCTACGTGAAACTTGATGATTTAAAGAAATTTGAGAAGAGATATTAAACATTCTATTTAAAAAACTGAAAGCGACCTCAACCTATTCTTAAAAGAATATAAAATAACGAAACAAGAAATTAGAACACTGCATGTCTCCCTAGATACCGCATAACTTTTGTTTCAAACATTTGTTTGTGCAACGAATAACTTAGAAGTTATTTTAGTTGTCAAGTTAGAGGACGCATCCCGTACGTTTTCTTCACCTCAGAAAAAAGGTTTTGGATTATTAACTTGTTACAATGTGCATTGTAGAAAATATCCACGTGTCAACCAGTTACTGCTTGTGTACTTTCAAGAATAAATCCGATTTCCCTTGAGGAAATATATAAACAAAGGATGAAAAGTTAATTTTAAGAAGTTTTTGAGAAGTTGAAAATTTGAAAATTGGTTAAAAATTTGGAGATATAAGAATGTAAGAACATTGAAATTTAGTAGCTTTACAGATGTGGGAATTTTAGAATTTTAAGGCCTACGATTATGAGGACCTAGGAATTTAAAGACATGGGCATTTAATTACTATACGATTAAAGGATCTATGTACCAATTTGGAAATCTAGGAACTTAAGGTCCTGAGGATTTAGAGACCTAGGAATTTTCAGATCTAAATTCAAATTATCGAATTCCCAAATTTACAAAAATCCAAATTTTAATTCCCAAATATTCAGAAGTTTAAATTTTTTAAATCCCAAACTTCCATAAGTTTAAATTTGTGAATTCCCATCATCCGGAAAATTCAAGTTTTTGCATTCCCAAGCATTAAAAAGTTCCAATTTTTGAAATCTCAAACTTCCATAAATTCAAATTTGTGAATTCGGGTATTTCCAAAAATTCAAATTTTTTAATTCACAAAATTCAAATTTCCGAATCTGCAAAATTCGAAAAGTTCATATTTTCAAATTCTCAAATTTCCAAATTAGTAAACTCTAATTCATCAGGTACTTGATATGTCAAGTACCGAATGTACTGTTCGAATTTTTGGTACATGTAACAGACGAGTAAAATTCGATATGTGAATATCCACAAACAAGTACATATAAATCGATATAATTCGAGATTGCGCGTATCTCGTTTTCACTGAAACCTAACATAAAAAAAGATAGCCTCCAATGAAAGCTTAAAATACATGAGTACAGATAAAATCTTACTTTTCATTAACACGTTCACGTCGCGCCGGGGCGAATATTTACGTTTTTCTTCGTGGGGCGGGGCGACATTGTTACTCCTTCGAAAATTCGAACGCGCTAAATACGAGATCAAAACAGTTTTGACATTGAGTTTTCGGAACGCACATTTCTTGCATCAAGTGTAAAGGTAGGTAAAATTATCTTTTCTCCTACAGAGGCGGTTAGCACTTTTCTTTTTTGAATTTTTCACAGAGAAATCGAAGAATGTGAAATAGAAAAGAAAAAACGGTCAAGAAAACACACACATTTTCTACAATCGTTCAAAGGGGCTGCCAGAAAAACAAGAAAACAATGTAAAGAATGTTACAAACAATTATTGAAAATACAAGGTAAATTATACGCCGCAAAAAAAGTAAAGAAGTAAGAACATATTATAAAAGTTGTAAGGACGAGGCCGCATTATGTTTAGAATGTTTTAAAAAGTTGCATGCTTATAAATAAATAAATGTTATCAATTTAAAATATTGAACGTTAATGCTTATAATACTCAATTTTTGTTTATAATGTTGACAAAAAATAAAATAAACTTAGTTTTTGAAAACTCACCTGTGATGCACATCGCCCCGCGGGATAATTAAGTGTGACCCACCGGTGGGTCACGCCGCCCCTCGAAACAGTCAAGCGTGACCCACCGGTGGGTCACCCCGGCGTGAACGTGTTAATATTGTCGATAATAGTATGATAAAACACGCTACAAAATTTGATAACTTCATTCACATGTAAAAAGCATGTTATTTCACAAATTTAATTTATTTTATTTCTTACAATGTATAGTCGCATTTTGCGAAATATCTAAAATTTTGATAACAAGAATATTTATTACGAGTTTCCTTAATTTACGTGATTGGACACGAAAATCTGAAATTGGAGTAGCCATAATCGTCGGAAATCGCGTGGATTGATTAGCCATTTCGGATCTGTATGATAGTTCCTTTGGGATGAATAACCGTGCAACGTGTATTGGTGGTTTCGCCATTGAATTCGAGTGGCACACAGTGCTTCTCGAAATAAATTGCACGGCATTCTATCTGAATTATAGCGCTGAATGTTGGAAAAGAGACAAATAAGAGAAGGATATGATTCGTTCGAAAATAATGGTCGTCGTAAAACTTTCGTGATTATGTTTGATCACGATAATTGATGGATAACAATTGCGTTAAAGAAATAGAAGTACCGCTGGTTAAGAAAACTTTGATCAAGTTAATTCATATTTTAACCAGTTAAGTGTGTTCGACGTCTATATCCGTCATGCGTAAAATTTTGTTACAATTTGATATTTAAATTATAATTTTGGCGAAAACTAAATTATATTCGTAAATTGTAATATGTTTAAAATGTTTAGAGGTCAACACGAAATGAAATAAACAAATAAAAAGATTTGAGATGGATTCATAAATTCTTGAGAGCTAATTTGTCATCGCTTGATTATCGCGACATACACTGGTGCGCGCTTCGCAAAAAGATCGCCACGATTGAATGGTTAAAGACTGATAATAATTATTTTTGAGTTTGTAAATTGGTAAAACGTAAAGAGGTGGCAGCGATTGTTATAATAATGAGATAATTTAATAATTTATAGAGCAATGACAATAAAAATAATCGTTTTCAGTTTATCACGGGCGGGTAAGGCGTTCAAACTGTTTAGTCTACCAAAGATATCTAAATCTACGGCTAGATCCTTTGCTTCCTCTGTTTTCTAAAATTATTTCACTTGAAGAAGATGAAGAAGGTTTAGTTTTGAATTCAATATAAACTAGATATCTTCTGAACCAGAATTCATAATTTTATTGCACGGTAAAAAAGTTAATGGACATTGAAAATATACCATATGTAGCATATTTTCAACAAGATACACTGAAGGGTTAGCTATCTTACGACACAGACTTCTGCATTACCCACGATGGAAGATTCTCCACCATTATCGCCTACTGCAAGACCTTCCACAGCATCACCTTCACTTCCTACTTTATTGTCAGACCTATTACCTACTCTAAACCCTCAACAAAATGTAGCATAAAGAAAAAGAGCTCAAGAAAATAGCACTCCATGAAAGGTGTACTTAAAATAAAGGAAGAGAAGAAATTGCACTTCCTAAATTGAAAAACGTAAAATGAAAATAAAAGATTTTTTAAATAAAAGGTATTTCAGCACAATATGGTCAATAGACCATAAAAATTGTTCAGAATGGAGAACGCTTGAAAAGTTCTAATTTTAAAATAAAGAATAATTCAATTTTTTATCAATTGATTTATCTCGCTAATGAGGTAATTATAGTGAAATGATTACTTGTTTTAAATAATAATTATTTATTAGTTAAATAGCATTGTAATTTTATTGAAAGATGATTAATTATTAGTTAAGTAACTAATAATGATATGGTAACATTAGGTTCATAAAAAATTACTGTATAAAAGTGGAGCTAATTACATTTGCAATCATAATTGTTTAATATATATGTAATATAAGAAAAATTTATTTTAAACGTACATTTTTAAGTACAACGTGACAATGCTATTTTGAATGTTCCTAACAACGACTAAAAATGCAACAAAAAAGATAAAATCCTTTATAAAAATTCCCCACTTCTCATTAATATTTTGTACGATTAACAGGAAAAACATTTATTTTTTGGTACTTTTATATTGTTCTATATTTTATTTATTTTGTATATTATACTAAAAGTTATCAATGCTATATTTAAAATTTTGTGAATCATAATTAAAATTTTTTATTTCAATTACTAATTAAATTATAGAAAATTGAAACAATAGAAAATAGGAATTTTTATTTTAAAATAGTTAATCTTATATTTCAATAGTTAATAGTTAAAAATTAAATATATTGTTAAATCCAAATAAAATCTGATAAAAAGGTACAAAGACGGACTCAGCTTCATTCACCTTGACATACATTATTAACCCCTTGGCTTATGACATCGAGTCACACGTATGACGCACACCACAGTTCGAATGTAACAAAAATAAATCATATTTGCTTTACAATTGAGTTTTGAATTCAATACCAGTTACATTTTGTGCAATTAAAGATCGTTAAATTCAAAATGTGTGTAATATTTCTTTTTTTTA